>NC_092021.1:11896479-13242104 GCF_042242105.1 Pempheris klunzingeri
TTACAACCTAGTAAATTAGTTGAAACAAAGTATATCACATCACAACTTAAACTCAATGGTCTATACTGTATATGCAGTATAGACCATAACAGCTAATTAAGTTTACTCACTAGAGTCAACTTTGTGGAGAATGCACGCATTTTTAAAATACAGAATTCACATCAAAAGTCACATGCAAAATATAATGCAGTTAGTAACCTATATATTGACTGAGCAGATGCTGTATTTTTTATTCATGGATAAGTATCTGGCTTAGTCTGAGCAGAGCTGTAGGGAGAGATTTTCAACACGACTTTATGTCCGAGAAAGGCAACAAAGGGCTTTTAGCTGAGTTAATGTACCATCTGGCAGTGATGTCAATCTTCAAGAACAAGAGAACCAAAAGGTCAATGGCAAAAAAAACAGGTTACTCCTGTTGACAAACCTTTGTTCACTGATTTATCAAATATCTAATAATCTCTCTTAGGGCTCAGTCTGAAGGTTAAAGAAGAACTGGAGATACTCCTACCTTAGACTTGGAAATGAAAACAAGCTGGAGGTGTAACAGCAGTCTCATGAGCTGAGACTTGAATCTATATATACATACAGGATCTACATCTCTAATTCAACTCTGACCAGGGCACCACACCACGGGAGAATCCTTCACAGCTTCTGCTTTACTGTACAACCAAGAATTCATAGCATCTTTCGTGGAAGCAACTCTTGTTGTACTGCCAGAGAGACAAGACAGAATCAGTTACAGCTAGCCAAACAACCCCTGCGATAACAGTACTGTGTTCAATAGCATTGTGATTCTGTGACTCATAAAACTGACTCTGTGATCTCATGCCAATGATCCATTAAATCTTTTCGAATCCTCAAACATAAGTGGAGCTTGGAGGATAATTCATGGTGCTTTGAGGTGTGAGTACCAAGATGAATGGCTATGCTATTGCTGGAGCTGACTCTCTTCAAAGCTTTAACACCCAACACGAGGAGCAAGCAAACACAGACGATAAACTCAAATACACATACCTACAGTGCATGTAGCATTGAGATCCACCAGTTTCTCTTGAGCTGGTTTAGACTGTTTTATTGATTGCAGCTTTGAGGTTTGGTCAGATCTAAGTTTGGTTGGTCCTGGTTTGAACAATTTGTCAGTACAAGGTAGACCTCAGATCAAAATAACATATATATTAAATAGCATATTAAATTATAAATGAGATGTGCATCACCAAGTCATCAGGTAACATTTTACACGATTCAAAAAAGCATCACGGTGAGGGATTGACGAGGTGAGATATGCCTAGGATAGAGTCACAAATGCTAATGCCGATTTAATAATAACAATAATAATACATTTTATTTAAGGGCGCCTTTCATGACACTCAAGGTCACCTTACAAAAATACAAATAAAAAGTGCATTACAACAGGCATAAAGACAGGTATAAAAACAAACAATACAATACAAAGACAGTGCAAAAGATCAGAGGGAGTAGGAGAGTTTGAACAGATGAGTTTTGAGTCTGGTTTTAAAGAGGGGTAAGGAGTCAGTGTTGCGGAGGTCAGGGGGGGAGTGAGATTTGTAGGCGAGTGGCTGGCTGGAAATGGTTAAATCACTTGAACTTAAAACACATGTTCTGCATTAAATTTTTGCTTTTCATGCTTTTTTTTTTACACCACTTAATTTAGTTTTATTGGAACATGACCTTTATTTTTCATTGTGCATCAGCTGACAATAATACAATGAGAAGATTTACTATTGACTGGGAAGGTCTGGTCATAAAAAGCCTACATACTCACTCTGAAAAGACCATGTAACCAGTTTATCCATTAAAGTGACCAACATTATCACAATGAGGTTCCTTAGAGGAGTAATTTTCCATGTGAAACACAAACACTGGCTTTATATCAATTTAAATCCAATCTACAAAGTCCAAAGCTTTAATGCTAATTTGATGAATGTACTAGGACTGAAATGATAACTCAAGGAATGTAAGGAATTCAAATAATAAAAGCTTCTAATCAAATTCTCTGCTGAAGCGTATTAAGTGCATGGAGAATATAATGGTCACGCCAAGAACCACTGTGTGTACTGGCTGTGCAAGTTAGAAGTGGAGCAAAGACAAAAAGAGAGAGATGAGTCTGACAGTAAAAAAAATGCATTAAAATAAGAAAAATAAACTATTCATATTTTGGGAGCATTTCAATTTTAAAGCAGTCAAGCGGCAAAGAATCACAATGTGGTTTGGAGAACAGGTCAGTGGAACAACGTGTAAACACAGTGGCAGAGAGATACTGATTGAGCTGCAGAGAACATTGCAGAGAAAACAACGCTGAGACAACATTTACATTTTGAGACTTAAGGCAAATTCTCACAGATAATGAATTATACATGCTTTTAAATGATTCTGATTTCAATCAAGCCGGACCATTTAGTATTACCTCTGTAGAAAAAAAAAGATGAACCCATCTTGCAGCCTGATATTGGTCTAACCCCAGAGAGGAGTTGAAAAGTTTCTAGGTGTGTTGTGTATAGGTTCTGACAGGAGCTGTGCATCAGCAGAGCGCTCTGTCTGACCTTCCCTGCTGTTGAGCCCATTACGCTTCAATTAACGACAGCGGCCTGCTGCGACCAGGAGGAACAGCTGCTGGGGCCACATGGTGGTAATTCAATGAGAGTCCTAGACAGGGGGGCACAAAACTTGATCCACCAATCAGACACACCTATGCACAAGGGGATATAAATTTACTCCGCTGTATTGAGCCTTGAGACGGTGAGCGAGAACCATGACCTGGCCTCCATGAGGCTCTCACAGTATGCGAGAGCTAGTCGGAAATATTGCTTAGCTTCACCATATGGGTAATTCAATTTTACATGCAACGAAAAATCTGATTAGTGGCTATGCTGTCAGCTAATGGATACACAAAGTTTATGTTGAAGCAATATAGGGATTCTTTTCAATTATGTTTTGGTAATCATTAGAGTGGGTGATTATGGTCTCATCTTCTAAATTAGCAGTATGCTACATTTGCCTCTTTTAACCTTATAATAAGGGTTGCCAAAGTCAGAATGTGTACAGAATATAACTTCATGCAATTAAGGCAGCGTCTGCAGTTGGTTACATAAAATGGGTGATTTTTCGGTGACAATGTCACGGCTTATATAACATATATTGTATAAGGTCCATCCATTTCAAATGATTAAATACAGTTCCAGCTTCTATTTTACAGTTGCAAGAATGATATGTCCACTTCACTTACAGTCCCTATATACAGGTACAAGGCAATGACTTGGGAACTAGACATTTAAGCTATTCTGCACAAGTTTATGCAGTGAAAAGATGCAGGTTAGTAACTGTTCTTGGATGCATGTAGAGCTACATTTACTATATCAGAAAATAAGTTAATAGGTAAATCTCTAAGCACATTTACATTTACTCTGGCTAATCAAACAAACATTTTCATGGCTCTGGAAACCAAAACGACCCATAAGCATTTGCAACCTAAATTTTAGTAAATTAGAGGTATGTTGAGAGAATTCACAGAACCGAATTAGAGGTAATATGAATTAATTGCAAAAGCAGCACTACTGTAAGCGCAATCTAATGTGAAATGGTAATCAATGCAAGGATTTCTATTAAATAATCAGTATAAAAGGCAAGCATATATCACACAAGTCTTTTTAAACCATCAAGTTATAGTGCAAAAAGTCACCTTGAAACTTTGTGCTTATGATGTAAAGCAACACCAAATCCTGACAATACAATTAACATGAAAAATGTGAAACAATATGTGTGTGTAGACAGGGTTTCTCCAGGTCCCCTAACAATGCCCACACTTTATCTGTAACTTCACCAGGAGGCTCGGAGAGTATAATTACAGCAGGACCAGCCTGGGACAGTGCTGTTGGCCTGATTGGATCTCACCTTGATTTGACCTCTTCGACCTGGGGTGACTGAAACAACCCTCTACATCTCTGCGAGGAACAATGCATTAGTTAATCAACTGATAAAAACTCCAGATAAAACTGTCCTGATCCCATTAGAGCCAGAAATAATTCTCTACCCTCTGCTGGCAGTTTTACTGTTGCCAAGGATGTAGTGTAGCAGCTTATGTGCCAGTATCCTTCACTGTGGGTAGGGTTGTTAACAAGCAACTTTTTTGAATGTGGAGTCAGCAGAACATGTTTAGAGGGCAAGCAGACACAAAAATGAACCTTTTTTCTGTTTTGTACTGTATATAGGTCACCTGAGAAAAATATAAGTCTATGTGTGCATCTATGTATACATAGGTAAAATGGACAATTATCTTATGGATATAGACAGAAACTTAATTGTCCTTGTTCGTACTTCCTTGTCCCTATTTATACACGTTTCCAGAGCCACTGCACACCACCATTAGACAAGAAAGAGCTGATCACAAATAGCTGTGTAAATGAAAAACTAATACATTTCTATTGCAAACACACAGAGCTTACACAATAAACCAGGTCATTGCAGTTGTGTTAAAAAAATCCTGAACAAGTTACCTAATCGTATATAAGTAATTCAAACTGGTGTCCACTCCAATAAGTCCAAACAGCCTTTAGGCTTTTTTTAACAATGAGGTTGGTTAAAAAAAAAAAAATAAGGCCAAATATTATACAAGGATGTGATTTTCATATGAGGAGAATTTGTTGAGACAGTATTTTAGTTTAAGGTGTATAAACCAATGAAGTTGCAACTGTAGGAAAGCAATTTATATTGCCACAGTGAGCATTTTTGTCATTAACTGTCTGTGATCAGTGTGTTACTTCTAAGAAGATATGAAACAAACTAGTAACTAGGAGAAAATATCATCTTGCTGTCACTGTTACTAGATGAGGCCTTGTTACAAATATAAAGGTGAATGCTTTCTGGGGGACTTTACCAGCGTGTGACTCATCTGTCGCACAACATTCTACAGTGCGGGGATGGGACTGTCTTTGTCTCTTTGATTCTTATAATCCACTCAGACCCTCGGTAGCAGAGCGTTAAGACAGCTCCTTCACAACTGTCACATTTGAATAAACGAATCTGAAGCAGGAAATGGAGTCTTGGATCAACACTCACTAACCAAAAACCGCTCTACTGAATAATGCATTCCTCATAACAACAATGTGCCCACAACGACATGTGAGACACAGTACGGGAGGGCACTGCCTGCTGTGAATTAGATAGTAATTGAAAACTTGACAAGTAACACTGCTCTCAATCTCATAGAAATGCTTCTGAAATACAGGAATTGTAGATTGTTTACAGACAATAAAAATAGGTTAGGTGGCTATTTAGAGCATTGTCTCAAATGTATTTTAATACAACTAATAATGTCATTATTTAAGCTGTCTAGCAGTTTTTCTAACCAAGCCAGTGCTTCACAGATGTAAAAACTGATGAAAGAACTCATCAAAACACAAGATTAAAACAACAAAATAAGTCTTCAATAAGGTTTAAAAGAGGACATTGGGTTGTGGTTCTGATCTCCAACATGACACTATTTAAGAACTTTGGAGCATTGACTGCAAAATGCCCTTGTGACCTACAGTATTTCTCCAGCATGTCCCTGGTGGAAGTGAACAACAAGAGATCAACAGATCTCAGGCTACTAACAGAAATCAAAGGACAGAAGGCGCCAGGTAGACATATGCCCGTAAGACTTTAAAATTGATTCTACAAGCAAAAGCAAATCAGTGAGGACAAGCCAAAATATGGCAAATGCGCTAAAATGTTCTGGTTCCTGCGAATACAGTTGCAGCTTTGCTTTCTATAAGCTGCAGTTGTTTAATTGATCTCTGGAGCAGTCCCAGGAATAAAGTGCTACAGTAATCTAATCGGTTGGAGAAAAAGGCATGATTAAGGGTCTGTGCATCTTGGAATGAATGTAATGATCTTATTTTTGTTTGTTGCTACATTTTGCTATAAAGTTTAGTGAAAATGAAATAGGGGTCAAAAAGCACCTGGAGGTTTCCTGTCCAAAACCAATGAGACTATTGTATGCCTTGCATGTGTCCTATTTACTTAAGAAGCAAAGACTATCAATTTAGTTTGGTCAGTATTTCACATAAAACATAGGTATTCAAGAATATGTCTATTTAATGGGTCAGATGGGTTTATGGACAAGCACTGTAGAACTATATATTGTAAGAATAATAGTGAAAAGGAATACTGTGGTTATGAGTTACTATAACATGTACAGTGGATTCAAAACAACAAAGGACCAAAAATAAAGCCCTGGAGAATTCCCACAAGAAAAACGAGTCAGTGGTCAAACAAGTACTGTTGTGCTAAATTTGTCAGATGTGATATTTATCTTCCACAAGTAAATTTGATTTAGATCCAAAGTTTCCGCTGTCTCATCTTTTCAACTGTCCAATCATATTCAATCCAGTCTGAATCAATCCATAGCTTCATTATTTCCTGGCCCCACCGTTGTGCAGGAATGTGGTCTGCCACCGAAGGCAAGCCAACGTGCTCTTTCACAGTTAAAAAAAAACAAAAACAAAACAAGATCTACATCAGATAAGCAAAATATTGGGCTATCTGGATGTGATGTTATGGAAATGAAGGAGTTGTATAAAAATGCAATTAAACTAGAAGCAGCTGACATTCATTAAACATGAGCCTCTCTAAGAATAACTCTGTGCTATACAGTTCATAAAACCCAGATTAGCTATTTACGTCTTTGGGAATTATGGCCTTGAGTGGCTTTTTGAAAAAAATTTAAAACATAAGGAACAAGGAGGATTTATTTATTAATGTAGATAAACCATGTTATGATACATCATATGCATTTTATTTACTCTTGACAGGAGGCCGTGCCAATGTGGCACCGACAACTATACTGTTAAGTTCTTTTGTCTGCTATTGAGCTTCAACTTTGAACCCTTGTTCATCTTTGCTGACACAGTTGTCCATGTTTTGAAGATGCTTTGATGATCTTATCACTGAAACTGGTCCCTCTGTCATGTCAGTTTGCATGACCTGTGACTGCAATCCAGGCACAGCTCGTGTGGGCTTTATTTGGCCTTGTGTTTCCCACCAACTGTAGCTCTGTGTGAATTAATTTCAACATCAGCACTCTGGTGTTATCCATGAATTGATCTGAACAAACACATGATGCTCCGTTTATCACTAACTAACCAAGTCTACATTACAGAGGAGCAAAGTGAACTAATTTGTACAGCTTCAGCCATTCAGATACTATATCTCCTATTAATTATATATATGTGCAAACCTTACTAGGGGCCTGTTGCACAGTCAAGAAATCATCTTTGATGTGCAATTTTAATATTCTAGTTAAGATTTATAAAATATTAAATAATTCTCTCAGCTCCAAAGTAGGTTATATTCAGAAATTTGCTGATAATACAGATATAGTCCCATTTAATAAATGCACACTAATAAAGTGTTAGCCAGCAGGATGAAACTTAACTGAAAAGATATAGGCACAAATGGTATTCCACTCTAAAGGCGTCATAATTAACTGTGGCACTTTGATAGAAAGCCCTCGGGATGATATCACACATTGATAACAATTAAAAGAATATTTAACCTCCCACACCAGAGCTCTAATTGGTGGTCTATCAACTTCTGGGTGTGAAGATGCTGCATGACATATGGACTTGCAGTGTGAGTTCTGTATCGGCTTTGTTGGGTGAGGCACTTATCTGATTGTGCTTCCCGGATAAGAGAGGAAGGAGAAAGGGGGAGCTCAAAGTGGGACTTTATTGCACATTCTGTCTCCATGGAGAAACCTGGGCTGGCTCACTTTGCGAAAGCAGAGACCTCACCATGGGCAAATCCAATCAAATGTTTTGAAGGCTGACAGGTCCAATCAGTCAGCAGCTGGTTGCTGCTCACCTCTCGGGTTCAGTTTGGGGGTAAAGCTTCTGGTTTAAGGCTATGGCAGAGGTACAAGCAAAACAATGTTGGTGAAAAATTACTGGACGAATTACAGGATAAAACTGAAAAGTCAGTATTTTTCTTGGTCTGCCGCTCTTTTTTTTATTATATCGTAAAAATTGCAATCATTCCAACAACACAATTTGTTTGTAACACAGCAAGAATCTTTTGAAAACTGTTCCACCACAATTATTGTAAGCACAAACAAAATATTTTTCATATACAGTTGCACTCAAAACTATTCAACCCCCATTGTAGATTAGGTGTATTGACAAAATGTACAAACTTTCAGCTGTGTTCAATGAACAACTCAAACAAGAACACAACACAACTAATATTGCAGGTGGTTTCTCCAGATTCAAAACAAAATGCCACTTTTAACGACTACTGCAGTGTCAAAATTATTCAACCCCTTCTTGACAAGAATCTTTAGTACTTAGTAAAGCAGCCTTTTACTGTTTGACCTGCTGCATGTGATTCAAATCCAGACACCAGGTTCTGAAAGCGATCTTGAGGAATCTGAGTCCATTCCTCATGGACAATACCCTCCAGCTCTCTAATATTCTTGGGTTTGTGTGCTGCAATTACCTTCTTCAAATCCCACCAGAGATGTTCTATGGGATTCAAGTCAGGCAACTGTGACGGTCAGTCTAGTATCTTCCAGGACTGTTTTCTGAAGCCAAGCTCTGGTGGACTTTGAGGTATGCTTGGGATCACAGTGTTGTTGGAAGGTCCAATGACCAAAGCTTCAGCTTCCTCACAGACTGCATGATGTTTTCTCCCACAATTTCCTGATACTTGATTAAATCCATCTTGCCCTCCAAGCGCTACCACCGGCCATGCTTCACTGTAGGCAGGGTGTTCTTTTCAGCATCTGCCTCATTCTTCCTCTTTCAGACATATCACTGGTCCATAGACCCCGAAAAGTACTTCTGTGGCTTTCGAGCGTATTGGAGCCGACGTGTCTTGTGCATTTGAGACAGTAGTGGTGTATGTCTTGGAGTTTGATCATGGAGGCCTTCAGTGTTTAGTACTCGCCTTACTGTAGAAACTGAAACCTCACTGCCTGCTGCCATTAAGTCTTGCTGCAGGTCTTTTGCAGTCACTCGTTTTTTTTGCCTCCTGCCTCCTCAGAAATCTGATGGCAGCTGTTGATAGCTTCCTGTTTCTGCCACGTCTAGGTAGAGTAGCCAGCTTTGAACTGGTGAACTGTACTTCCAACAGTATCTCTAGGAACATTCAGTGCCTTTGCTATCTTTTTGTATCCTTTTCCTTGTTTGTGCAAATCAGTGATATTATTTAAGCACTTTATTGTATCATTACCATAACAACCTTAATGCTTTTGCATTTTTTATAATGCACACTATATACAGCACAACAGTAGAGGCACATTCAGATGTTATGTAGGAACAATGAATTATATCAATAATGATAAATAATGAATGACCCTAATGGCATAGTTTGTTCATCAGATTAAATGCTGATGCTCCATCTGGCATCTGATATTGTCAATGTGAACCATAGTCAATAGACATTCTCATCTAGATTCGCATACCATCTGTGGCTTCAACATGAACGCCTGAATTTTCCCCAGCAGAGGACAGTGATAAAATCTGCCTGTCCTCAAAGACAGCAGCACAAAGAACTCGAGTGATTTTCTGCTATGCTTCATCCACCTCATTACATCAACTTGAAATAGCTGTAACAAAAATCTTTCAGTGTGTGTGATAAAATGCACAAAGTTTTTTTTGTACTTCCATGTGTGATATGTGGGACAAAATGCAATGTAAAATATAGGACAGAAGTTACATCCACTTCTTTTATACAGTCAATGGTAACAATACAAGTTAAATCCTTAAAAGTACAGCACACTTCTTACAAACTAAGAAGTAGCAAATGTGCCAGCTCCAGAAAAAGCAACTGAGATCCTTAAGGTTAGTAAAATAATCAATAAAACAACATATAAAATACTTCATTACAAGTAAAATTTTACTTTCCTGAAATTTCACCTATAGCATCAGCAAATTATGTATCAAAAGTAAAGTATATGTCTTGAAGTGTGTGTAGAAGGTAGAAGAGGTAATTTAATGAGGAAAAGGTACCTCTAAATCGAGGTTACGCCTAGTACTTGAGTACTTTCCTCCACTGGGAACTGGTTACATCAAGTTTCTGTTTCCATCATCCAACCTTAGAAACACATCATTGACAGCTACACCTTTTTTCAAAGAAACATTTGCGGTGTTTGTTGGCCTGGTAGACAAATGGTCCATGTGAAAATGGGATTATTTGTCTGGTGATAGTCAAACATGCATTGATTTTGGTAAAGAATTTCAATATTTGGCTGACATTAAAAGTACTTAGTAGAGATTAAACCCAGTTAGAGCTATTTGGGCTGGCTGTATGACATGAAATGTTTATCCCCTGTACATTGTATTAGATGAGGTAAAATCACAGTATAATTCGAGATGACCTTATCACAATGTACAGCTTGTGCAATGTGTACATGTATATCTGTATGTGTGAGAGCCTTCACACACAAACTCTGAAACTGCTATGGATAAAGTAGAAGATGAAAATTAGGTTCCCAAGACATGGCATTGTCAGTGGTTTCCCAATAAGTTCAGCACTCCTTGTTTGCAACACACAAACAAGCATCTTATAACTGAATCTGAGTCACATACTCTATTCCCAATGCTGTTTGTACAAATCAATGTACAGTATGTTACAATACATGACAGAGTTGTTAATTTGCTAGTCAAGGACATGAGGTCATATCCACTTTATCTTTGATGGTGTATAAATGTTCATGGGTTGTGTTCAAACTGTGCCAAAGGCATTTTGTTATCTTTTCAAAGTTCATAGCTTATACAACAGATGTTGTTCTTGTTAATGAGAGCATCAGGCAGGTGTTTATTTTGGATGTGGGCTGTGTGACCATAGCTTGGAGGAGGTGTTCCTCGCCAAGGTTACAAAGTACTAGTCTCACAGCTTTGATACGACTGCGGAATGCTGGTTTTCATTTCTGGTAGTGTAAACAATGCCCTTAACTTGGTGTTATGGATTCTGCAGGTAATGAAAATATCTAAGGAAAAAACTACTTATTTTAAATTTAAAATACTTATATTTACAAGATGCTGCTCTCTAGCCATTGACAGTTATCATGTTCGGAGCACTGTGTAGCATTCATACTCATGAAAAATTGTATGTGATCTTAAATCAAAACTCTTCGTAATTTGTAATCTTTCTAATCAAAAATTTTATTTCATACCAGAACAAATGCCACAGAAACATATTGCATTTTTGTACTAATTTGTTCTGTTTATGAATTAATAAAGCCCACCCCTAATTAAGATCCATATCTGACACTTATACACAATCAAATCATGCATGTCTGATTAATCAATTAAAAGACATCCCCTGACCAAAGGACGGGAAACTGCTTTAGTAGTTGGATACTGCAGCGGAACTGACTGTAAAAGGATGGTATAGAGCCAATGAAAGTCAATTAAATGTTTAATGATTTTAATAAAACAACATTCTTATGGTCTACTGGAAAAATCCTTTAATGAAAGGGTTGAATCTAGGGTAATAAGTTATTGCCATTTGAGTATATAAAATACCATGCAAATTCAAGAATGGTCCGATTGATCTCACAGCTCGTATCATTTTGCTGTACATGAATGGATCTATGAGACTCTGCCCACCAAAAAGTTAAATTTTAATGGACAACAAGCCTAATATTTCACATTCTATTTTAATTTTCTGTTCAAAGAAGTGTATCCAAGTTAGCAGAGAAATAAAAACATAAAAGTCAGAAGGGGAAAATACATCATATCTGCCCCTGATGGGTGTCTGCCCCAACAACAGCTCTATTCCACAGCAAAGTACTTGCAGTTCTACTTTACAGGTTTATGCTTTTGTGACTTTGGCTATACATGCAGACATTTGTGATACAGAACTATGACATGTGAAGATCACCTCTGTCTCTTCTGGTTTTACTATTGAAAGTGTCAGTGTCTGTGAGGTTACCCTA
The DNA here is from genome assembly GCF_042242105.1 of Pempheris klunzingeri. Classification (NCBI taxonomy): domain Eukaryota; kingdom Metazoa; phylum Chordata; class Actinopteri; order Acropomatiformes; family Pempheridae; genus Pempheris; species Pempheris klunzingeri. The sequence goes on from NC_092021.1 coordinate 11,908,415, forward strand.
CGTATGTCTGATCACAAAGTAATTATTTTTAAGACCATCCTCACACCCCCTGCTCCCTCAGTGTCTACTCATCTCTCCTACCGTGTCATCAATTCAAACTCTGCTGACAACTTTAATAAGGCTTTTACCTCTGCACTTGACAATACCCAAAAACCTAACATGTCTAGAAATGATGTATTAAACACTTTCAATATGACTTGTAAAACCATACTTGACTCCATTGCACTCAGGAAAATCAGGAAGATCGAACCTACTTGCAGCATTCCCTGGTTTTCTAGTACCCCCAAAACTATACAGCTAACATGCAGACAAGTTGAACAAAAATGGATAAAAAGCCTAATCTACAGTGGGTACGGAAAGTATTCAGACCCCTTCACTTATTCCACATTTTGTTATGTTACAGCCTTATTCCAAAATGGATTAAATTCTTTTTTCCTCATCAATCTACACACAATACCCCATAATGACAAAGTGAAAAAAGTTTTAGAAATTTTTGCGAATGTATTAAAAATAAAAAACTGAAATATCATATGTACATAAGTAATAAGTTTCTGTGTGAAAGTCCCACAGCACTGAAACTGAGCTCATCAGTTACTTATGACCTTTTACTTACAGCTGATTCTGGTGATGGCTCAATTTTAGTTCTTCTCAATTTTAGCATGGGGTTTGACACAGTTGATCATTGTGTTCTTCTTGATCACCTTGAAAAGTGCCTGGGCATTAGGGATTCAGCTGTAGACTGGTTCAAAACATATACAGTGGGGCAAAAAAGTATTTAGTCAGCCACCAATTGTGCAAGTTCTCCCACTTAAAAAGATGAGAGAGGCCTGTAATTTTCATCATAGGTACACTTCAACTATGAGAGACAGAATGTGGGGAAAGAATCTAGGAAATCACATTGTAGGATTTTTAATGAATTAATTGGTAAATTCCTCGGTAAAATAAGTATTTGGTCACCTACAAACAAGCAAGATTTCTGGCTCTCACAGACCTGTAACTTCTTCTTTAAGAGGCTCCTCTGTCCTCCACTCGTTATCAGTATAAAAGACACCTTTCCACAACCTCAAACAGTCACACTCCAAACTCCACTATGGCCAAGACCAAAGAGCTGTCAAAGGACACCAGAAACAAAATTGTAGACCTGCACCAGGCTGGGAAGACTGAATCTGCAATAGGTAAGCAGCTTGGTGTAAAGGAATCAACTGTGGGAGCAATTATTAGAAAATGGAAGATATACAAGACCACTGATAATCTCCCTCGATCTGGGGCTCCACGCAAGATCTCACCCCATGGGGTCAAAATGATCACAAGAACGGTGAGCAAAAATCCCAGAACCACACGGGGGGACCTAGTGAATGACCTGCAGAGAGCTGGGACCAAAGTAACAAAGGCTACCATCAGTAACACACTACGCCGCCAGGGACTCAAATCCTGCAGTGCCAGACGTGTTCCCCTGCTTAAGCCAGTACATGTCCAGGCCCGTCTGAAGTTTGCTAGAGAGCATTTGGATGATCCAGAAGAGGATTGGGAGAATGTCATATGGTCAGATGAAACCAAAATAGAACTTTTTGGTAAAAACTCAACTTGTCGTGTTTGGAGGAGAAAGAATGCTGAGTTGCATCCAAAGAACACCATACCTACTGTGAAGCATGGGGGTGGAAACATCATGCTTTGGGGCTGTTTTTCTGCAAAGGGACCAGGACGACTGATCCGTGTAAAGGAAAGAATGAATGGGGCCATGTATCGTGAAATTTTGAGTGTAAAACCTCCTTCCATCAGCAAGGGCATTGAAGATGAAACGTGGCTGGGTCTTTCAGCATGACAATGATCCCAAACACACCGCCCGAAGGAGTGGCTTCATAAGAAGCATTTCAAGGTCCTGGAGTGGCCTAGCCAGTCTCCAGATCTCAACCCCATAGAAAATCTTTGGAGGGAGTTGAAAGTCCGTGTTGCCCAGTGACAGCTCCAAAACATCACTGCTCTAGAGGAGATCTGCATGGAGGAATGGACCAAAATACCAGCAACAGTGTGTGAAAACCTTGTGAAGACTTACAGAAAACGTTTGACCTCTGTCATTGCCAACAAAGGGTATATAACAAAGTATTGAGATGAACTTTTGTTATTGACCAAATACTTATTTTCCACCATAATTTGCAAATAAATTCTTTAAAAATCAGACAGTGATTTTCTGGATTTTTTTTCTCATTTTGTCTCTCATAATTGAGGTATACCTATGATGAAAATTACAGGCCTCTTTCATCTTTTTAAGTGGGAGAACTTGCACAATTGGTGGCTGACTAAATACTTTTTTGCCCCACTGTACCTAACAAATAGCACATTTTCAGCATTAATTGGCAATGCCTGTTCCTCTGCTATTCACTGTGTACATGCTGCCACTGGGCCATATAATGCATAATCGAAAAGTCATTATCCTTGTAATGCAGATGACATATAAATGCATGTCCCACTTAAAACCTGTGAAGTAGGCAATTTTAATCATTTTATATAACATAATAGAATAAAATATATAATATATTGCTCGATGGGGAACATGAAACCCAGGCATGATGTTTGATAGTAACTTCTCCTTTGATCAACAAAGTACAAAAGCTGTTTAATCTTGTTATCAAATTTAGAGCATTGCGAAAATCCGATCATTTCTTTCCCTGCCTGATCTCGAGAGGGTCATCCATGCTTATATTTTCTCTCAACTCATCGTAATTGGGTTATGCCAACAGTTTCACAACTTCAGCTGATAGAAAACGCAGCTGCTCGGCTTTTAACAAATACAAGAAGACAAGATCATATTAGCCCTGTTTTAGCCTATCTTACTGATGACTTTCAAAGCACTGCATGGCTGAGCCTCTAGCTACATTGTCGAATTACTGCTCCCTTATGAGCCTGAAGCAGCCTTGGATCCTCGGGCAGGGCTCTGCTGGATGTTCTGAAATCCCGACTCAAGACTTAAGGTGACCAGGCTTTTGCAGTCAGGAACCCTCAGCTCTGGAGCTCCCTGCTCCCATGTGAGCATCTATTTTTTTTTTTTTTTTTTAAAGGCCTTTTATTAATGCTTCCACCTCTTTTTTTTCTAGCATGTCTTATTGGTTTTATCAGTTGCTGTTCTTGTTTCCATTATAGCATATTTTATTCTTTCATTTTGTTTTTCTGAAGGGTCTGATTTGAGTCATCTCATGTCCTGAACTGCTTTTAACCATACAAAGCACCTTGTAACTATATTTTTCAGAGTTGGTTGTTAATTTCTGGCTTTGCATTTCAGTCACTATTTTTCCAGTATCTTATGGCTTTGTACACTGAAGTGTACAGTGACCATTATTCATACTATATGTCATGCAATTTGAAGCTTTATTTAGTGTTTTCTAATCACTAATTGCTAGCATATTACACTGTCATTACTAGCCTTTAGCTCTGTATACTGGCTTTTTTCTGTGTAGATGCCCATGTCTAGCTTAGGTTATCTTTTGTTGTCTCTACTAGACTCCCCATTACTAATCATCCTGTAATGTTGTGTTCTACTGTGACAGATCCAAACCTCAACAACTTATCTGTGATGGCCCTTTGCATTTTTATACTTTAAATGCTCTCATTTGGCTCACTTCACACACACCTTGTGTTATCTACCCACTTTGATACAGATAAATCTCCTAAACCCTAGACTTGGACTCTGCATCTCTTCTTCCCACACTCTCACCTGAACATCAAATAGTGTCCTGATGCAACATCCTGAAGTGATTGTTGCCCCACCCATAGAATCACATACATTCTCACATAGAAACCTGGCAAAGGATTTGCTCGAGGAAGTAAAAACCTATCTGAAAGGGAATTCAAATTCCATGTCCAGCGGTAGGCTGATGAAATATAGCAATATTCACTAATAGTTAAAAGCTTAATTGTGCATTTTAACACAAACTAAAAGATGTGCAAATGTTCTACATGTACTTTGAAGCTGTTTAAGCTGTCATTCTACACCTGCTTGCTAGCATGTAAGTTAACAGCAACAACAGATTAGCAGTTGCTTTTAGACAGTTAATCAACCTACCATTGGACAACAGCTAACTACAGCCCATAGTGAGGAAAAGCCTGAATAATAATAAAAGACAGAACAGCTGTTGCTCAGCATATGTCATAATAAGCTTTTGCTCATGCACTGTGCAACCCTTGCCTCCATCTTCATGATGTTTACAATGAGGTGACCACTTAGGAGACAGGAAGTGAAGACCCTTTCATACTACTGGAGCAGCTTGAAATGCATTATCTTTTGTTATTTGAGTATCTTTGGTCTGGGTGGTTGGATCAGTCAACAAAACATTGAACTTTAACATTGGACACAGCTGTTTGATTGAAACATTTTTTTAAAACCTGTCCATTATCATTCCCTGACATTAATAACGTGGCTATTATACTATGACAATTATGGTCCTCTACCTTAAAAAAACAGTCAAACCACTGTGTTTTCCTAAACTTGTTTTTGTGCCTTAACCTATCGAAATCTAGAGGGCATGGACAAACAATGGATTTTCTCATTTAATTTGGAGGACTTTTTGGCAAGATCACTTTTCCAACTTACAAAGACGGGATCCTACAAGCCACTAGTTTTATCTCCCAAATATTTTTTCTCCCACATTTTTCATGGAATAAAAAGTCAAGTAAAAAAATATGAAACAGTTAAAGTATCAACTAATTCAAAACCCTTCCAGAGTCCAGGAGGTGATGTGGATAATCAATAAGTACCAGCAGGCCCTGGCACTTATAACTGTGCTTCATTTGTGTAAGGAGTGATTCCCATTTCCAGGCTCTGGCGCGTGGCCAGGAGGCACTCAGCAACAGCTCAAGAAACCAGCCAGTGCCAGTCATTATCCCATTGTTTGGAGGCACACAGCCTGTCCTAATTAGATGCAAAAGAGCAGAGAAGCTATATCTAGTGGCACTGCAAATGAGGATCGAGAAACACGTCACACAGCCTGCTGCTGCAGGTTGGATTGTAATGAAATAATGAACTGCCATGGGATCTTCTGCTGTGGCAAGCAAAGCACACCAACAGGTTGCCTTTTGAAACAGGGAACTGCTCTAGAGAGCAAAGGAGCAGCACAAAAATGACCTGCAACACTGTTCCTTGCACCTAAGATGTGTGATCAATAAAAACTAGGGGTGTAACGGGACCAGATCTGCACTGGAAATTCTTGCTATGGTTTATTTGGTTTAGTACGCATGTGTGCAGAATGAATGCAACATTGTTTTTAACAACTGCACATGGTGCATTTTGGTGAGTGCAGAGCTCAATTTAAAATTGCAAGTTTCACCCCTCCTAAAACGTAACTTTCACAAAGACCGGATGTTGTTCATCCAACCCAAGTAATCTCAGCCATGAAGCCATTATTGATATCATCAGAGCCAGTAGTAGTAGTATCATTAAAGTCTCCGTTTTGTGAAAATTATGGTTTCTCTTATCTACAATGATGATAGACAAAGACGGCTGAATTGTCATGGTTGTGTTTTTCCTACTTTTGTGTTCTGTTTTCGTGTTGCAGTGCTGGAGTGTGGCAGGGGCAGAGCCGACCTCGTCAGTAGCAGCAGGACACACCTGATCCAAATTATTCCCATTAAGACTCCCCTTTTTAAACTGGCCTCCCTTTGACTCCTTCATCAGACTATTCCCATGTTTCTTGTGAATGCTACCGATCGGTCTCCAGCTTCCTGCCACGCTTCACCTGCCCTAGCTGTTTTTCCCCTTGTGGTGGTCTTTGGTTTTTTTGGATAGCCTTTGTTGAGTTTTTCCCCTATTTTTGTTTTTTTTTCTTGCCAGTGCTTCATTTTCCCCATTGTGGTGATTTTTTGGTTTATTCTTCTTTTGTTAATAAACCCTGCATTTGGGTCCACGCCTACCTCGTGTCCGTAACATGGATCAGACAAAAGCTGTATGTCGGCGTTGCTAAACTGTTATCGAATACGCTACTGACTGTGCGCTGGACTTGCTCACTTATTTAAGATGGCTTCACTCTAATGTGAACATCACAGGTACAAGGAAAAAAACAGACTAGAGTGCAAGCCCAGCATTACATTGTTAGAGCCAACAGATCTTTGCTTTTTGCAAACAGCGTGGACAGTGTGAAGTTAACTTTTCTGGGGAAAAAAACACAAAAATTAAACTCAGTACAAACTGGAGCTGTTGCACAGTCCTAATATGGAGCTGAAAACTAATAATGTGAATACAAGTACAGTTCATGTACAGTTAATTTTCTTAGTGCTGAATGGATATTTGTTTTATCCTATTCTTTATTTATTTGAGAGAATATGTATTTTGAGTTACTCACAAGTAATTTCATCTTTTTTATTAGTATGCTGCAGCAAACTGCAGCAGCATTTAAGAGAGAAACAGAGTTTGTTCCATAAACTGCTGTTTAATAAAAAGCCATTTTATAATATGTGTGTCTTTTCATGCTGCTGTACTAAAAAAGTACCAAACCATGACTTCAGAACTGGGGTAGGTACCAAACTGTGATTCTTTTTGTTTACCATTAAACCCCTAATAAAGCCTGATCACAGCAGCTCATCCGCACACCTTAAAAAGACCAACACAGCAATAAAATAGATGTAAATAAAAGCTTCAGGCTACTTAATGGAAGGTAAACATGTTTATGTGATGTTGACTGGATTCCTCACTTGGCCTCACAACAGACAAAATGTTAATATTTTTTTGAAACTTCATAAGCCTCTTGCCCCTTGACTGCATATCACGATAGACAAAATGATCAGTGATCTATCATTAATTTCAAAGAGTGCCTGAATTTTTGTTGCTTTCAAAGGATTCAAACAAGGTAAGCACAGCTTGAAATTGTAACTAGGTTGTGTCTGTCAGCAGTGCTTGCCATTTAGGCAGGTAGCCAAGAGTTTGCTGTTTATACTTAACAGTATTTTTTGCTGCTAAATTTAACTCGTGAAGGAAATTCTGCATCAACTTGTCACAGTGGACAGCTGATGAAAGAGTTTCATGGCCTGATTAAATGTAGTCATATTTTCATCTTTAAAGAACAGTAAGCGTTTCAACCCACAAAGAGCTATGATGGGAACAGGCTTACATCTCAAGAAATATTGGTGGTCCATGAAACCCTCTCCCACAGTATTTGCCTGATTGTGAGTTGCTCAGCACATGCAGAAGGACAAGAGACAGAGAGAAGCAACAGAGAAAGAGAGAGAGTGCAGGAGAATAGGAGGGAGGAAGAGAGAGAGATAGAGGGAATATTAACATCAGAAGATTGCCAACTTCTAAAGGCCTGAGCCCTGGGCTACCAAACCATCACACACACACACACACACACACACTCCACACTACCTTTTTAACACACTGATAGGTATTTTAAAACTGTGAAAACCACAGGGGAGGCCTTATTGTCCCTTTCGCCTAAAACACATGCCATTTACAAGGTTTTCTTCAAAGTCAGAAAAATTGAGGGTTGTTAAACAGTTTGAACGATTAAAGAAGCATATCTGTGTTGAGCATGCGTGCCTATTTCCACATACTAATTGACTGGAGCAATATAGCCATGCATGTGCTTGCAGGAAGGATTGACATACAGCTAAAAAGATGGCAAAAAGTTGAGGAAAAAAACAACCTAATTTCAAGAAAAGAGGAAGACCAACCTCATCTGCATCAGAAATGGTGTAAATGTTTCAGCATTGGATGAGACAGACAGTGACATGAATCATCTCTGGCCCTGGTAACACCAAGCAGCAATATTGAAGCCTTCAAGAGTCTCATGTATAATTTCCACTTGGAGGCAGTTACTTATCATGGTAAATCAGAGAAGATGTAACAGTGACATTAAAAAGAGATTCAGTGAATCAAAAGAACTTTCCTCTTAAGCAGCTCCAGTGGGATCACTCAGGGCTCTCACCTCGTCAGTCTAAGTCTGCATTACTAAGCTGTAAGGTATACATCTTCCATTTGCCAGTCATTCCTTGTGACATCCACTCATGTAAAATATTACCTCTTTCAGAATCCATAGGACACAAAAGGGTTTGAATTCAACACCCGTACTAACCCTTGAATATCAAAGTGGCATCACATCAAATCCGACTGACTGCAGCTTCACATTTCCATTAGAGCGATAGCTGGAACAGCATGTTTTCACCAGAGGTCATGTGTTCTCTTCAGGTGAACAACTCTTTTCCTCTCTCATTTGATGTAATTACCAGTGACACCTCAAAGACGGGAGGAGAATAACAAAAGAGATAATGCCGATTGAGACAGAGGGTCTGTACTAGAGGCAAAAACCGTGACCATTAAAAAGAAAGTGTATTGCTGCAGTAATTCTATTACGAGAAAGGAAGATTTAGTGAATATAGCCAGTGATCCAAACGTAATAGAGGTGACGGAAGCAGGAGATCCAAGCTTAAAGGCCAGTGGGCCGGCAGGAGGCTGACCGGGTTTTGTGACAGCTTTCTTCAGCTGCCTGACACCTGCATAACACCCAAAGAATAACCTGTGCAGCCAGTTGGAAAGGGCCGCAGTCAAATAAGCGGGTTAGTTGACAAAGACCCTTCAGATAAGGCATGCTCAAGCTCCTACATTTATATCCCAAGTAGGGGGGGCGTGAGGGGGGGGGGGTAATGTAATTGAAAACTGTTGGGGTGTTGGAGGTCAGCAAATTCAATAGACTCGAGAGGAGAAAAAAAGTGTTTGTGTTCTGAGTAGCAATGTGAAGTAGCAATAGCCCAGCTGAGCATAACGATTCTTCTGACCAAATAATAGCTTCCAGATCCTGCCCTCTATCAGATTGATGTGACGAGGGATGGGTGCATGAAATCATTGCCACCAACTATGCCAAGGGTAACGCTTGCTAAAATAGGTTTCCTCTGAGCAGGTTTTTTTTTTTATTTAAGTGGAGTCAGATATTTGTTCAAACCTCAGTGAAAAATGGTTTGTCGTAACTACGCTTAGGTAGAACTGATCTCTGGGTTCCTTGATCCAACTACATGACATTTTCTGTAAAATTGGAGCAGTTAGCAGTGAGTGATAATTGCATATATTGTTTAAAGAGGTTTGATGAGTAAACCGCTCATTGCTTGACAGTACAAAAATAAAGCAATAATAAATCAAATGAATGAATGAAACTCATAGACCATACAGAAAAAGCATCTTTCAATATAGTGAGTATAACTGAAGATATACCCTCAGTGATTTGACCTTCATCTGATGTCAATCTGATGCTTTACTGCCCTGTGTCAGCAGAGGTAATGAGATCAGGGGATCCCTGGATGCTGCTAGTATGGTTAATCACTTGATGAGCACGCACATAAAAACCCACATACACACACACACATAAAAAAATACAAGTTTACATATCAGGACAACTAGAAATCCAGTCCAAACTAAATCCTAGTCCATATAAACATGCAAATGTGTTGACATCATCATCACCAGACATCATTTTGTTAAGCTTCTCATTCATTAAAATGTATGTGGTGAAAGTTGATGTCAATTGGAATTTCAATACCACAAGAGCAAATAGATGTGTCGCACAACAAGTAATCACTTAAATACAATAGCTTTTCTTTCTCCATGTCTACTCTCCTGCATTCAGTTAATCCCAATGCATGTTGCATAGGGTGAATGTGGTGCATATTAAAAATATATTTATTATTCATATTCTAAGCATACAGTATGTTTACACTGGAAGATCCCCGTGTGATGTAAGGATTTTCTCTCTGTGGAGCTGAAACCTGCCCATCCTTTCTCCCGCGGGGTCTAGTTTCATTTTCTCTGTTCACTTTTCAGAAAGTCAGGTTTTAAACTTTGAACTGAAATCACTTGCTAATACCTGTAATTTCCTCAAAAGAACAGGGGGTAAGATATCTAATAAAAGGAAAACAATACACATGTTCAAAAGGACTGAGTGGTGCTCAGACCTGATACTAACATGCATCCCGGATTATCACAGTGGGAGGAGGGGGTATATGTATGAGTTTCCCCAAGAATAAACCACACAGCCTCAAAATAAATAAGTGTCAACAAGCAGTTTAATGATGTGGTTTCATGCATAAGCAAGCGAGTCATCTAAAACTATGTTGAGTGAAAAGCAGAGACAAAAATCACAGTTAAACTCCTTCCAAAGTGCTCCTGTTGGTTTAAAACTGGAGTTGTTGTTAAGTTAAGTACTTGCGTGTGCATTAAGTGCGACATATGCAAACCAGTTGCACAGAGGTTTATGAGACTGGGTTGACATATGAGTTAAGTGCAAAGAAACACACTAACATGATTAGCAATAATTGTACTATAATATGCAGATTTCATCGACATAATTGTGATTGTAATTGTAATTCAGGTAACAAATTTCAGTCCAAGTAAGTCATTATAAATGATAAAATAACTTTTAGAAGGCTATATATAATCAATTGTTTGTGTTGATGTTTGTGTTACTGTGTGACTTTGGTGATATAAATAGCAAGCCTGGATCCTGACTGATGTGTTAGATCACTGACCGAGGTGACTGTAATCATGCAACTCTTGTGTTCTGGGAGGTAAAATCACTGTTTTTGTAAATGGAGAAAGGCGGCTTTCAAGAAACAATAGAGCAATACAGCACTGTCAGCTCCACGATGACAGGGGCTCTGTGATGGCAACGTAAAGCAATGAAAATATTCTATATAAAGCCTACACTTAAATTAATATTGTTTATTTTTAGCCAGTCTGTTTTTTTAGGTGGCTAAATATGTTTTCCTGCTGCCCCACTAATGTCCACATTAGCAACAACTGTCACATTACGGTAAAGTATATATTGACACCAGAGAAGACCATTTTTATTAATATTGAAATACATATATGTTCCATCAGAATGTTTCCCAGCATGATTTCTTAAGAAAGCTGAATTTCAGACTGATACCTCGATGGTTTGCTTTCACAATCCAATGAGAAACACACAATTTCACAATTTATGTGGCCAAAGTCTGTGTGTGAGCTCTGTGTCTGTTAAGTATCATTGCAGTGACAGAGTGATGCATATTAACTGCAAACAGGTCTTTGAGTGCTTTTCAGATACATCTAGTCATATTAGCACAAGGATGAGACATTGACAAATAGCTTCCTACTTGCTTTGCCCTTTCATTGCATCATGTCAGGACAGAGATATTTTATAACTCAGAGAACCTTTGTGCAAAATTTGTTTGCTATAAATCACTTGTTCTTTGTTCATCTCTTTGTAACAAGCAAAACTCTCATATAAACAATGATAAACATGATAATTATCAGCAAATGTTTTTCTCTTTTTTGTTTTGATACTTTGATGCTTTGATACTCTAGTTAAGGCAATATCTGACTTTTCCCACCACTTTGGTCAAAACTGAAATATCTCAACATCTTCTAGATGGACTGCCACCAAGTTTTGCACAGATGGTCACGGTCCCAGAGTATTAATCCCCTAAATTAATGATATTTCCATCAGCCTTAGCCGTTCTATGTGTTTAGCGCTAATTAGCAAATGTCAGGATGCCAATATGCTAAACTACAATGGTCAACACGGCAACCATAGACCTGTTTAAATTCAGCATGTTGGCACTGTCATTGAGAGCCTGTTGGGTGCTACAAGGGCAGCCTCACAAAGCTGCTTGTGTGGCTGTAGACTCTTAGTCTTGTGATGTTGTTTTTTTGATGGTGGAGTGACAACATTATGAAATCACTTAAGTGCTCATTTAATTAAATGAGCCAGATGAAATGGGTGTTTCATAACTAACAGTACCAGATGGATCTGTAAAGTGAAATTGTACAGGGATTTTAAATCATATAGGCGCCCACAAGGGACAAGTATATAGTAACAGGGAGAGTTCATCCCTCCTTCGGCTCTTTCAACAGACTGGCTGCCAAATGAAGTCTGTTTGCCAAGAAACACTCGGCTCTACTGTACAAACTGTACTGTAATCTCTTGGCCTTGACTCCTGGTTGTGTGCCCTGATAGGCTCATAAAAGATTCATTATCATATAAAGTCACCAACATTAATACAAATCCCCCATAATGCTGTAGGACTTAAATTAGCACACACACACACTCACGCACACATCACACACACATCACACACACAGACACAATGTATAAGTCACACTTTGCATTCAAAGTGTTTTTTCTGAAATCAAATCATCGATTGCTCATACCTGTAGGGTGATTCCGCCTGTAACTTGACCACCAGCTGCAGTGGATGTAACACATTGCCTGCCTCCAGGACTCAAATATACCACCCTCATATTTCAATCAATAATCAGAATGGGATGCAATTAGTAACTTGGAAGGGTTGTAAGAGTCACGTGACAGATCAATCGAGCAGAGAAGCAGCACACTCATTGGGGTGATTCACAGCCCAACAGTTTGTCCCCCGCTCAGCCTGAATCCATGCCGTCTATCTTCTTTATATGAAGCATTCAAGGCTGGAAATATGCATCTGTCAAACGTCCCCCATTACTCCGGCTGCCTGTCACACCTGGGGCAGCTCACAACCAACCAGAAAAAAAAAAAGACGGAGTGTAGCTGTCAGCAGAGAACCCTCAGCGGACTGAAAAGGCACCAGCTCCCCCCATTTCTCCGACTCTAATTTCCTCAAAACGTGGATATTTTTCTGGGTCTACACTGAGCGCTGGGTTAATGACAGAGGCTGTGTCAGGCAAGGAGCTGAAGCAGCTTCTTTTTGCTCCAGATAACAAGAACACATTGTTTAATATAGTGGTACGTTAAACCACTTGCCCAATATGTATACTGCATCAGACGACAATGGTATGACATCTCTGGGCTGGTATCTGTGTACCTGACATTAAAGAATGTGCCATTAATATTTTAATATTGCTTAAGTATTTTGTCATGAGTAAGCAGGAATTCCCTCACAGCACTGTGTGCAGTGTGGGTTGCAGTGCCCACCAAATGGCATCACTGCTGCAAAACTGCCACACTGTGGCTCCATAGTTGTGGACTGTGGCCAGTTTGGTTAAGATGAACTGAAGTTTCAGTGCAGGTCCATTCAATTAAAGTGAAGCTGAGGCTTTAGCTCCTGCTATTAATGTTTCCACTGCAGTGTGTCTGGATGTTCTCTCACCTCAACAACCAATGTCTTTTCACATCACAAAGCTATTTCTCTCAATTCTCTCCACCGTCCAAAAGCACTGCAAACTATGTCATGAATGAAATATTAGCACACCGCTGTATTACTTATGAGACCTAACGCAACTTTGCTCAGAGCTATTTTCAGATTTCATTTAAATTCATCAGTGTGATTAATATTCTTATACCACAGACACAGGCTATAAGGCATCAGTCCGCAAAAAAATGTTAGCTAAAGATGAACTTCAGAGATTGCTTATCAGTGAAGACCACCTTTCAACCAACCAATAATGTCTACATCAATCATTATAGCAAAAACCGTCTCGCAAAGCGTCTCCAAGTAATTCTAGAGCAGTGCAAACAGCAGCCGAGCCCATCGTGAGACATGATTCAAGTGACACTAATGTGCTTCACTGTTGAATTTCAGATGTAACGTTGTATTGTACTATTGTTTATTTAAACTTTAAAGGCTGAATATCGCCCATGGGCTTAAGCTCATTCATACATCTCCTAAATGAGAGAGACAAGAAGAAAAGGCTACTTTGGTCATTTAAACATCCATTTTTAAGCTTAAAGTTTGAAAGGGAGCTATTTTCACAAATTGAATAAAAACCGACAAATAGCAGTTACTGTATAACCTCCACTATGACCTCACTTTTCCTGTATCAAACAGCAGTGGACTGAAACTAATTATCCTCTTTCTCGTAGTTTTCAGCACATTAAGAGTTAATGTTCCATGCAGACAGATTTACATTTTATGTCAATAAGTCAGTAGCAGAAAATCCTTTCAAACATACATCCACACATGTTTAGACACACAGAGGGTTTGTGGACAAGAAAAACCATCCTGCATGCTTTATTCTTGCACCACGCAGGCAGGCACACAGACTCCCCAGCAGGCTTTCTGTTCTGTATATGAAGTCACATCCAAACACTCTATAAATGTACCAAAGAGACAACCTCTCACATGAGCTTCAGCAGGATTTAGCCTCAGCTTAGTTCAGGGACGATGCCGGCTCCAGATCAATAGAGTCCACTCGTCGCCTGCTGATCTGTGAACGAACACCTGAGCTCATGCTCCCGCAACTCTTTACTCACTTCCCACCACCAGCTTTGATCAGCAAAAGCTCATTTACCTATCTGTATTTTTCTGCCACTGTATCTTTCTCCTGCCATCTGTCTCTTCCCTTATCTCTGTTCCCGTATAATGTCTATCTGTGATTTGACAGCCATGTATGTAGGACTGAATACTCTTCAGTCATGCTCTTATGATTGAAGCCAGATTCCTGAAGTTGTCATTGTCACAGCGTAACAGCAACAAAAGCACTCATAAAACCAGCTTTGAGTGCCTCACTAAGATATGAAACAACTTACCTCCCACTGTCCCTCTTAACACTATCAGATCTCCACTTCAAATTCATCACGACAAAGCAGAGCAAGAAGAAACTAGAGATGTAGAGAAATTAATTTGTGCACATTGGAGAGCTAGCCATGAGGTTTTCTGTTTTCAGCATTATAGCCCCTCAGCACAAAGTGAATAAATCATAAAGAAGGTCTTACCTGGGCTCTTGGTGAGGCTGCTGCTGTTTGTAACAGATCCTATCTCTGCCAATGGGACAGAGTCAGGGAGAAAGAGAAAGAGGAGGGGAAGAAAGCAAAGAGAGAGGAGGGGCGAGGAGAGAGACGGCAAGCGCAGATAAAAGAGAGTGAGAGAAATCAGAGAGAAGGCGAGAAAGTGTCTGTGGACAATGAGAGAGAAGCAGACAGAGAGGAGAGAGCAGTGACAGTGGTGCTCTCACACAGCGCTGTGTTACACTGAAGGGGATGTGCTGGCTGTGGGAGGTGGTACTTCTCAGTCAAATGACATCTGCCTCTCTCTTAAAAACCATTGGCTAAGAGGGATCATTTCCTAATGAGCCGTCCCTGCTGTCTCCAAGTGAACACACCCCCTCCTTCTTTTCCACTGCTCATGCATACGCAGATGCATGCACACACACCCATACATACACATACACACACACACGTAGAGATATTCTTGTGCTGTGCAGCCTACAGAGATTGTCTTTGCCATGCTTTTTGTCTTCTCTCTCGTCTTCCTATTCTCTGCCCCAGCACTTTCACGTCCCATTATTCTCTCAGGTCCTCTCCTATATGAGCATTGTCATTTTTCACAATTGTTGCAGGAAGTGTTTTCAACTTGCAAAATTGCCTCAGCTTTCAATTGTGCCCTCTTTTAAAGGATCTTTCCAGCCTTTTTCAATAGCTTTCAAGAAACTGACAAACAATGGTCGGTCGTTCCATGTTCCATATAATATATAGACTTTAAAGGTATGTAATTTTTCCGCTCTTATGGACAAGATCCACTCTTGGAGTATAATGACTATGACCTCACTAAATAGTCAGTTTGGCATGAAGATGCTCATTACTTTCAATTGCCTTCAACAGATACTTGAGAGGCACAGATGTGTTTGAACTTCCAATGTTGCAGTTTTTTCATTTGTTGATCAAGTTCACCCGGATAGAATATCCTGACAAAGTAAAGATGGTCAGTAATGATAATCAGATAATTGACCAATCACATTAAACAATTATGCAAATTACCATTAATACATTTTTAGACCTGTTCAGTGTAAAAATGTAGTCTCTGTGTGGGAGGTGAAAATTAATGGAATGCAAGTACTGTCATCAACTAAAATGAGTAATGATACAGTAGCTGTATGATTCTCATCGCCCACTCACAAAGCAATTGCTATTGGACGATCTGGGGCAAAAATATATTTTAATGACCTTTTAAAAGGATAATTCTTAGGCTTTAGGTATGTGTTGTTTGGGGATATAACCTCAATTAATTGAGGTAAAACACATTTTTAAAATGGCAATAAACTATTGCAGAGGATTTGGAACTTATTTTATATAATTACCTCTGACCACTCCATACACTTCAGTTATGAAATGAGGTATATAAGGAATTGCTGTATTTTGCACATATAAATAATTTATACATTAATAAATATTGGATATATACATTTTAATTCCAACCATGTACTTGTACTTTCACTTATTTTTATTTTCAAGGCACTGTGAGGTGACTTGACCCTAAAGCTGCACTAATGAACATTTAATATACATTTTTCTAGCAACAAAACCACTGAGCATTATTACCAGCTATGCTTGTTTCCCTCAGCTCTACGTAGTGTTCTAGTATCTGCCAGCTTATTGTGTTGGTTTTATTGTCCACAACAGCCACAGGAGGCACTAAAAATCTCACTAAGCACTACATGCTCCCAACCTGTCAACTAGAAATTACATTTATATGTTCAGAGACAGCATTTGTTTGAGTGAATGAAACATCACATTTATGTACTGTGCTGGAATCGCAAGGAGGTGATCAGAGGGAATGTGACACAAGAATCCATGGTTTGCATCTAGACCCCTGTGTTGGGTTAGGTTTAGGCAACAACAAAAAAACTTTAGTTAACCCTTTATAGTGCACTCATTGAAATACTTAAAAATTCAAAATTTCAACCCTAGACCATTACTGGTGGTCATTACAAGACTTTTTTACTTTTGTGAGTTTATCAAAAAAAAAATTAATGGTGAAAATCAAGGTCAATGAAGTTACCATATATGGTTTCTTGTCGGTCTGTCATGTAGCCTGATTGTCACTGATTGGTTTGAAGAAATCTCATGGTGAGGCAAAGGGTGGCATTTTGAACTCCCACTAAAGTCCAAATATGGTCCCTTGCCCGATAAAGGGTTAAGGGAAGGGAAAGGTCGTGAGTTCTGATAAATGTTAATGAAGATTCTCAAGTCTTAAGTCACTGCTGACTTTGTTTGTATGAAAGTGCTGTCAGTTCCTAAACAGAACCATAAAACATGCTTTAGTCGCTACAAGTGAATAATGTATTGTGAAATCAGACATTTAGGTGGAAATCACATGCAATAGGTTGTCATTGAACATTTTACTGATGCAATATCAACATATTTGCTGCTTGCCAGGCATGTTTATCAACAAAATTTCCATATTATGTTAATAGAAGCATTATTCGCTTGCCATTAAAATTCCCTTAAGATGTATTTGCTGTTGCAAATTAGTTGAACGTAAACATAATTTCTGGGAGACAGGGATCACACCGCAGTTGGGCAAAGTTAGCAGCTAGCTGCTGAACCTGGTGGAGCATTTATCAGTTATATGGTCAGAAATCTGAAATTTGGTAGACACCAAAACAGAGCTAAAAGTAAAGATAATATTCAGTTTACCATTCATTTGGTCATGACCAGAAAGATGACTCCAAATGAATGTTAATGTTGTTCTGTGTATGCTGGATGTGCAATTAGGCAACATTTTGCTGAAATATTTGTCATATAAACTTTGTAAAGGTGATAATAAGTAAGTCATATTGAACATTACCTACTTGGATAGATATTTGTCGCTGCAAGTAGAGTATGTCGTGTTAAATCATCGGGAGCATAGCTCTTTAATCTTTTGAATAATTTTGGACACATTTTACAGTAAAAATCCTCTTGGATTTGGAAAAAAAAACTTGATTGACTGATGGTTCTAAAGTGGTCAGTGATTTGCTTTTAGCTGCTGATGCAGGGAAAATCTTAGTAACAATTATTTAAAGATTATCTATCATTTAGCAGTCTTGTGGCACTGGTGCCTATCTTTCTTGAACATCTTTAACATGTAATTGCATTTATATGCAACCAGTAAAACAATCTATTTCTAATACGTGGTCTTTTGCAGAGTGCATGGGGCCAAAATAATCATCCTTAACATCTATGAGTCTCCTGCAGTGGAACCTAAACAAATCCAAATTTATAGTTATCAATCCAGATGTGGAATTTGACCATATTCAAAATAATCATGGGGATTTTTGCATAAAAATTTTTAAAGAGTGCATCTTACCAGTTGCTATTTCCTGCTTGCCTGGTAAACTCTCATATCTTTCAATCTCAACGTCTCTGGTTTGTAACACAAGCTCAAGGTTAAGAAAAAGTTTAGTCTCCTGGCCAAGACAACCCTAATGGCATCACTATGACATCATCAGAGGTTAATATCTCAGACTTGACAAAGCTCAGAGGAACTAAAGAGTTGTAGCCCCCTATGACTGATAAATCTTGATGTGTAAAATTGGTGGAATGCATCTTTTAGCAAAATGCCATTTTGTATTCGGTATTAGTCATAGAAAAGACAACTTTACTCTTTGTTTTGTGTTTGTCATTGTATTTCCATCCTCCAAAACTAACTCTGTTCTGTCTTCATTCCATATTTTGCAGTGAATAATGCTTATTAATGACTCAACGGGTTCAGGCATCAACATGGTCCTCTTGCTGTATCAATTGTATTGTTGGGAGATCTCACTGTTGGGACATAAGCTTATCTGTTGGCTGTTTTATGTCCTCCATAATTGCATTTTTGATGGACTCCTTTTCTCTGACCCATACTTTTCTCTCTGACCCATTGTGGGGTAATTGGCTGAGCTAGTGATAACCCCCTTGAGGTCCTGTCATTCTGCCCCGACATCCTCTTGCCACCCCATATTTTTATCCAAAGAGAAATATAACGTAGGATAATTGGAATTTTTCTCTTTCTTCAGTATCTGTCAACTTGACTTACTTACTCTATAGAAATAAGAAACTTTCCTTTTGACAAGAACCACAAAACAACTGACCCACCACACAGTAATGTGTGTATCTCACAGCACAAAATAACCATAGATGGGACAACGCTAATTAATCTGACAGCAAATGAGCCTTCACTTCAGATTTCCTCAGGTAAAGAGGACCAAAAGATTTTATCATTTCCTAAAAGAGCAAGTTTGCTAATTTATGAAGTGGAAAAATATTCAGACCCCGCTTCTGTCCTCAAGCAGTGAATAAAATATCTGAGCTGACTCACAGTGTTTTCATGCGACAATGTACTGTACTCTGTCGTGCAAGTGCAAGCCATGCCTTGTTTGAGGTAACTCCTTTAGAAAAGGGCACATGCAGAGGATTCCCATGGTATTCTGTCTAGCTACACAGATTGGAAAACACCCCCTGAATAATCAGTCACAAACTGAAAAGCCACAGACCAAATCGAAATCTAGGGATGGCATTAATCCTGACAGTAAATTCAAATCACTCGACGCTGCCGGGGCTGATAGCTGACTCTCTGCATCTCAGTCTCTGGATGCTCTTTTCCATCCATGGAATCACACAGAGTACTATGGCTGGCTGCCTGCGGTTTGCTATCTGATTATACGTTTTATTTAAAGCTGTTCTTCCCAAGTACCAATCAGACTTTCCATCAGCTTGCCTGTCTGTTTGCCTTTGAAGCATTTAACCTCACATGTCAGTGTCAGCCAGAAGCAAGCTCCTGAAGCCATATCTTAAAATGGTTGTAGTTAAATTCACTTATCATATTAAGTACCATTGGAACTCATCACTATCAGCTTCTTCATGCAATGGAATATCTCCTTAATTACACCCCTGCTGTAGTGAAGAAGATAACTTATCATCTATTTTTTTTTAAATAGAACATATCATCTACCCCCTGACATTTATTGGAGTAATTAGACTCAAACAAGGCAGCATGTAAAAACAACATAATATTTGTTTAAAAGTAAATGGGATAGATGGGCAAAAGAAATAACTTTGTGCAAATAAAAATCCTGTTATCTTCATACATTTACACATGACCAATATGGTGGTTTAAGAATGGCATAATATCACAGCATAAATTTTAGTCTTACAAACCGGTCATTGTAGTAAGACAGAGTAAAATATGAATAAATTAATAAAAGGCAGGGAAACAGTCGGTTTAGGTACCATTTTTAGGGAAGCTACCTCTTCACTCCACGTCATTGCTCATGTCTGTCTTTACCACTGATGGTGCACAAACCTGCCTTAGACCATTGGCCACTTTTAACACAAAACAATTTCACATTACATTACAGGAAAACAAAACATCCTCATACCAAAATGAATAGTTTGATATGCAATGACTCCCAAAATAACATTTCTGAACATTTACAGTGCCCTCTGTAGGACAGTTGAAGACCAGTTAAAAGGATCAAATGACTTAAGCTATGTTACATATCATTTAACATTGTGAAAAGGTTGCAGTTTGGTTAGGTTTAGGCACCAAAACAATGAAATTATGTTTAGGAAAAGAGTATGGTTTGGGTTTAAATAAAGTATGTTAAATATGGGGGCAGCATGGTGGTGCGGTGGTTAGCACTGTTGCCTCACAGCAAGAATGTAATTATGTTTAGGAAAAGAATCCTTTCTGTGTGGAGTTTGCATGTTCTCCCCATGCTAGCATGGGTTCTCTCCGGGTACTCCGGCTTCCTCCCACAATCCAAAGACATGCACGTTAGGTTAATTGGTGACTCTAAATTGTCCGTAGGTGTGAGTGCAAGAGTGAGTGCGTCTCTATATGTTGGCCCAGTGATTGGCTGGCGACCAGTCCAGGGTGTACCCCGCCTCTCGCTCAAAGTCAGCTGGGATTGGCTCCAGCTCCTGGTATAGCGGTATAGACCATGGATGGATGTTAAATATGGAACAGAAGGAAGTGATGCAAGGTGTAGGCTACATTACATGGAAGTTAGAATAAGTAAATACTCACTTTCCAAACACCCTGGCCTCCTCTCTACACAGCCTTTCTCTCTTTATACTATGTCGCCTGAATTCCTCCTTTGCTCCCATCATAATTACTACAGCCATTAGAGGCTGCATATGTAAACATATATAAACAATTTTCATTTTCAATATGAAAATGAAAGTCTGTTCACAATGGCTCCGATCCATCAAGTGTAACAGTGAGCAAACGTGCACAATACCAAGACCCTGGAAGTAGTTCGTCTTGATGTTGTTTTAATGTTGTCAAAAACACTTGAGCGTTTCCATGACAAGCCAAAATGTCTGTGAGAATAGTCTGTTATTCGTGCTGGTTCAGCGGTTCACTGTCATGGCTTTTTGGGACATTTGAACTAGTGATGGGAATTCCGGCTCTTTTGGCTCAGCTCCCTAAAAAGAGCCGGCTCTTTCGGCTCCCAAGTGGCTCCTCAGATTATTTGTTGCTTCAATAAATGTATTACCAAATTATGTGTAAAATGAATTACTAATGTAAAAAACACATTATATAGAATATTTATTGTTTATATTGCTTTATTCATTTTAAATTATTTAGTTTTACTGGGGTCATAGAGCTCTGGGCTGTAGGTCTTGGTGGCTGTGGTGTTGTCCTGGATGATGCTGTAGACATTGTAGGAGCAGTAGACACACTGGCACCTTCATTAACAGCAGGGTCCCTTGCTTGTCTTTCCTCCTCTAACTGAATTGATGGGTGAACAGTACACACTTGTCTGTGCAGGTTGTTTGTGGAGTCTGCCTGATATGAAATTTTAATTTTGCAAAGTCTGCACTCTGCCCTCAAACTATCAATTGTATTAAAATGTGTCCAAATTTTACTACATTTTCTGTTGCTCATGTTTCTCACCTGTCCTGCCTGCAGTCTCTGACTATGTAGCAGTGCTCTCTCGCTCTCTTGTCTCTCCCTCACTCCAGTTCATGTGCTCACTGCGCTGTGTGTCTATACCCCACCCCCCTCAGTGTGGACACACAGACACTACCACACATCTTGACCAATCACGTGCAGCTTTAACAGAAAAAAGACGAAAAAAAACATATCGGCTCCTGATCGGATCGGCTCCCGATCAGGAGCTCTAAGAACCGGATCGTTCGCGACCGACACATCACTAACTTGAACAGAACTTAGCAGTCATTAATGTAATTGTTGTAATGTGAGGGTTAAATTTGTGGTCATTGGATAAGAAGAAACAGCAGGATAACTTTTTTTCAAGCAGTTCTTGATTCTTAATCAACTTCACCACAACAACCACACCACTGCTTGCTTGTTCTTTACCCACATGTGACTCCAGCAACCAATCAGAAGTTAGGATGACTTAGACTGCGATGAATGTCAGGAGATCCACAGAGGAAGCTTATTGGTGTGAATGCTGACCACCTGACTTCTAGCCCTCACAGCTCCTTCATACTTTTAGCTAGAAACTCCATTAAAGCTTTAAAACGTTCATCATCTTGTCCTCTTTCAGCACATACCTCTACCTCCTTTGTGCCATTCACCATTTCATCGCCTTTTAAAGCAGAAAATGAAGTTTCTCCCTCCTTTTTCTCATTTTACATGAGTGTGTATTGGGTCGCGCTAGAGTGGGTGACGTCATCGCTAGAGCGTGGAGGAGCGGAAAAATCACACAAAACTTTTGTCTTTAACTCGCTGGTTTGGCCGAACCGTTTCACCCACAGTCACAGTTTATGACTCAAAGTGTAGGTAAAGTCCTTGGACACGCAGCCATGTGACTCACAACACACAGAAACGTACGCAGCGCATTGTACGAGCCTCGGAGCGACGGGAGCGCCGACCAAACGCCTTATTGGCTGCCATGTTAAAATGCCAAAGGAGGGAGGGAGAGAGAAACACTTCTCTTACCTGCTAGCAAGCGCTCATTTCACCAGATAGAGACCTTAGAATCCACACACGTCTTCAGGAGACTCTCTTATGTCCACTGGTCTGCACTTTATGGCTGTGACATGGACCGTTTTGAGTAAAACCTGCATTTTCAGAGGTGTGTGAATCTCCATAAGATGGAGCTCAGCTGACTGACGGAGCTCCGATGAGGGGCGTTCAGGGACAGTCGGACATTCCAGCGTTCTCGCGGTAAACGTGCCTTCTCACCGTGTGCTCATTTTTTTAAACAGATAAACACAAACTGTGTGTGTTTTAGACTGTTAATTAAGTAATTACTGACTTTATAACTGATATGGACGTCACTCATTGCAGGACATAGACCACTGTAGTTACTTTATCACTCTGATAAAAGTAAAACCTGCAGAGGTGCGTCATCTCAATGAAAACATGACATCACAAAATGTGAGCATGGCTGCCACCATCAGTAAGGGAGCCTGAGAGGAGCAGCAGCTCATTAGTGATGTTTGAACCACCAGATGGCAGCAGAGCTGCGTGAAAGGAGCAGGACAACATTAGAGCAGCATTTCAGCATGACAGGAGCGGAGAAGCATGGTGGCGGCAGCAGAGAGCATTCACACCGCAATTTCTCCAGAAATTGCACTTTCTAGTTGTGTTATAGATTACTGTTTCAGAGCTGCTGATGAAAGCTTGTTTAAACTTTTAAAGATAGCTAATAGTTGTGTGTGTGTGTGTGTGTGTGTGTGTGTGTGTGTGTGTGAATTCTGCCATGATTTAAAAGACATACAGTTGCCATTAATTGTAAAAAAAAAGATTTTTGTTTCAACATTAGTCATAAAGATTAATTAATTACTTTCTAACTTGATTAGTATATAATTTCTGAAATATCTCTAATTTCATTCGTGATTCTCCATTTTTAATATGCATTCCAACTCCACCACCCTTTAATTGGTTTAGTTTTTTCTTCTAATTTTTAATTGTTGTCTTTTTTTAATTTTCTTACTATCAAATTGAATCAGTCTGTTCTAAATGTATCAATTAATGTATGGAGTCTAACTCCCCAGCAGTATCAATCAATCAGAGGGTGGAAACCAAGTATATAGTTAAAGAGGTCAGATCTTGAAGAGGGTCATCAAAACATCTACATAAATAGTATGCATTTTAATTTGTTTTCTTTTTTTCACAGGACTCATTCTAAAGGGGGTAATGAAAACAGTGCGGGCAAGAGACAGTGAGTAATTGCAGGCTTGGCCATGTTATCCATTACAGCTGAAAGCACCAGGAGGAGGGTAAGCTCACCCAGAAATGCTGTTCCTATTTACATTTAGACAAGCCTTTCTTTGATGCCAAACCCCCTCTTCCCCATGACAGGGTTAACAGTTTTTTAATCTGCTGTTGACTGGCAAAGTGACTGATAAGCCCTGATTCAGGACAGTCTACATGGTGGCTGTGGTGTTTGTTAGAGTAGTATAGCCTTTAATGTGGATTTCCCTTACTAACTGAAAGTCATAGGCTCTCATTGATTTCACAAACAATGATGGGCTGATGAGCCCAATGTATTATCAGCTGTTTTACATTTTTCCAGGTATGATTTATAAGGTCATGTGGCTTCACAACATTCCTTAGATACATAATGTTTACTTTTTACAATAGATTTTATTAAATGCTTTAGCTGAAAATGCAAATGACAGACGAATGTTAAAGACATAGCAGATCTTAAAGGTTTAAGACTCAACTAAGCCTTAGAATACCACTATTCTGGACAATTATATAGTAGTAGTAGTTTTTATCTGATTTTAGATGTTTTAGCAAGATGAGGATTTTTTTTTTCTTAATAAAGCACTATGCTATGTATGAAAGTAATTGCACAGCCTGGCTTTTAATGTATGTATGTAAATGTGCCTAATTAAAGTACACTGTATCAGTTTGTGGCAGAAGGATTGGTGTGTTTCCTCAAGTCCAACATACGTAAATATTGTGTGCAAGAAAGGTAAGCCAAAATATACCAAAATATAAATGTTTGGTGGGGATGAGTCAGATACCCATATTTTACAGCATAGTAATTAACATAATAGTTAAGAAAGTGAAGCAAACTAAAATAGTATCTCTCCTTCTTAATTTGGATTCATTTTAAGGCTGACAAATCAATCTCTAAATGTATTCAGTGCAGCAAAGACAAGATCCTGCTACAACAGCAGTCCATCCATTATACCTAGGTCCATACCTAGGTCAAACCTTAACTAGGAACAATACACAAGATCAGTACAGTATGTTTTAGTCCTGCATTAAGGCTACGTGACTTGAATACACTACAAATAGTGACACAAACAGTGCAGCCTTTACCTAGCTTTAAGTCACATGCACACTTACACTGATAAAATATATGAGTCGTAAAAAATAAAAGGATAAATCAGTAAGCAGCTTTTTACTAAAGTGACTCACCATTTTACTTTGATGGAACTAAGCTAAACTTCTCCAGCTGGATACGTCCTTACAGAACTATTATCTTTGACCTGAAAAGTCTGTGATTTATAAAAAAAGAATACAAATTTTTTTAGTCTTGAATTACTCCTTCTTATTCTAAGGTATAAAAAAATGTGTGAGAGGCCTTCTTCCTTTGCATTTTTTATGACTGTTCTTGCCTTTGCTCCGGTTTGTTCTATTCCATTGCGTGACAATTTAGAGGGCTTTGGCTCAATTGTCTATAAGCTCAATTACAAGAATATACGGCATTTTTTCCACTACTCCTCTACTTGAGAGCACTCACAAAACTCCTCCCATCATATTCCCAGAATAATTAAATCTCCTTGACCCAT
Organism: Pempheris klunzingeri; assembly: GCF_042242105.1. NCBI lineage: Eukaryota > Metazoa > Chordata > Actinopteri > Acropomatiformes > Pempheridae > Pempheris > Pempheris klunzingeri. The sequence goes on from NC_092021.1 coordinate 11,933,821, forward strand.
TCTCTTTTTCTCTAATGTTTCTTCTTCTGTCATTTAGGACTACTAGCACGTTTATCCAAACTGAACTATGTCTATTGAAAACTTTATGGGCCAGCAGGGCACTATTTCTCTCGCAAATATCAAAGGTATTGATTAATATAGGGTGAAAGAGGCTTTAATCAATATTCTTACAGTAACAATGGATCAGGATCTGGTGCAATGTATAATGTCTTTCATTTCATTGTTTTGGTTTTCAGGTCCAAAGATTTACTGCTTTTGCTCACTCTTACCACTCTCATAGGGCCATTTCTGGTTGCAGCATGCAAACAAGCTATAAGAACTGACTATACACTAGAGACGAGCTGGTGAATATAGTGAAGCATTTAGCAGCTAAAGTGCCAGATATTTCCCTCAAGAGTCAGTGGAAACCTGCAGAGCCTTTAACGGGACATTGAGGAGAAAAAAAAAAGACAAAAGAGAAATGCTTTTGCGTCTTCTCGAGAAACTTTTGCCTTCTCTTGCCAAACTTTTGTGTTCTCTCACTAAATATTTTCACTAAAGTCAATGTTCTTCTGCATCAGTTCGGCACAATGGGAACAACCACAACAATGGAGCGTACACACCCATGGGAATGGCCTATCGAATTTCATTTTGAGATTGGCCTCAAAAATAAGGACATTAATTCAGTGCTTAGCAGTGGGCATGGTTTTCACATAAGTGAGAGACATCTAAAGAGAACACTTAAGGCAATGAACACTCTCCTGGTCCCTGGTGGACCTGGGATTCATTAGCAACAACTGCAGGCCCCTGGACAGCTTCATGAGTACTGGTGGGTGTTTGCTAAATACAAAGAGCGTGAACTACGTGTGAGGAAACAGGATATGCCCTTCCTGTTTAGGTCGAGTCCAGGAACACACACAGCACGCTCTCATGCGTACCCCAAGTGACAGGCACACAGAGAGGGCTGGTAAAGAGACAGGCAGGGTCAGACGGCAAGTAAATACTTTTTTGACCATCGACCAGCCCACCTGTATGGTGGCTGATCAGGATTTGCCCTGGAATACTAGATGGCCAGTACACCACTGCATGTCATTCCAAGCGTAACAATGACAAAGACAATGTAGTGTATGCATTACAGTGGGGAATGGATGAAAGTACGCAACAATTTCAATATGGGATGATTCTGTATTATACGTGGCAGATGACCACCATGGTTTTCATGGTGCCAATCTGACCCAGAGATACATTGACGTAAATGAAACACAAAACTTTCTCGGGAGAATTCAAAAATATTTATCTTCATCCATCTTTTATTTCAGTCCCACTTCCTCTTATTGGCTCCATAGAAACCAAAAACAGAGCTCAAAGGAGAGTGAACATTGGGCATACATTCATAAGGTGACTAGAAGAATGACTGTGTGATTGATAAGCTGTTCACTAACAAGTTTGCCATATCAACTTAAATATGTCACTGTTATCGTCACCAAAAAATGAGTTATTGCCTGTTTAAATTAATCTGTAAAGCACAGTAAGCACCATCTTCCAAGCTTCTTTTAGACAAGAATGTTTCCTGAATTTATTTCTTGCACTGATGCTACAGAAAACCACATTCAATATTACTGTAGTGAAAGTAAACTTAAAATGTTCATTGTGGCAAAATGACTTTAATATTTTATATTTTGTAGCCTAATATTCTGTGCAAATATATCTTCCCTAAAATATGATCCTGTCCTGTCTGATGAGTTGGAGCTCCAGACACTGGAAGGTTTGGACTTTTCTGAATGTCATGGCAATAAAGGCTTTGGAGAGCCTGTTGTGTTTTCTCAGGGAACCACAGAATTAATTACCGGCTTTTGCTCTCGCAAATCATTACAGAAAGGCAATTAGGCTATTCTACTATATACATGCACATGCATGTGGATAGAGGCTAATCACTGCAGTTTTCCTTGACTCCGAACGGCTATGATATCAGTGGAATTTAGGAGTAGTATTCATAAATTTAGGGATCCATGCGAGATGCATGAATCCCTAAGCCTGAATGCATCAAGTATTCTTTTTTCACAAAGCCCATTTGCTATGACTGTACCATGCCATGTCTATGGCATAAATACAGTGACATTTATGAAATATAACTACATATCAGAGGAGAGCTCTAATGGATACTTTAAGCGTCCACTTACACCCTTCCATAATGGCACAGACTTCCACATTTAGCATACATAACTTCTATGCAGCACCTGATGCAGGTCCCTGGTAATGCAAATGCTGTCACTGAGCAGTCCACAGGGCTCGGTTTTTTTTTTTTTTCGAAAGATGCAGATTGAAGTCATACTGAGCATTACAGCAACATTGCAGCATCAGTATACTTCTGCAATTGGATATTCAGGAACAGCTGGGTGCTGTATCTCAACTCAGCATCAGTGAGCTGTGATTTGTAAAACACAGACATCCATTTCCTGAGTGAGCACAATTACAAATGTGTTTACAGGGAAAATACTGCAGCTATTCCAATTACTCCAATGTACCAGAAAATAACTTCTATTAAATAAGTACTTTGTCTTACTTGCGTGGGTTTTATATGAATCAGACATTCAGCCATTTTGTTCTGTGGTAGATAGATATTCCTTCGGGAAACGGGCACAGTATGGGATGAGGTATGACTCAGAAGCTATAGGTGAAGTGATTTAAGGGCTCCATCATCTCAAGGAATCATGATGAAAAACAAAAAATACTGCTAATTACTAATACTAATTCCATGAGGTCTTAGTATTTGTTGAGCCTTTTTGAATACTTAATTTTAAATTATTCCATTAACATACATGTAAGAAAAGACCTTTTTGATCTTCAGGAAGGAATTATTTGTACAAGAAGCAGGATCTTTAAGTAGATTTTCTCTAGAATCAATAAATTTGTTATTTTAGGTGCTCAGCACAAAAACAAAGAGAAATCTAGCACAACAAAACAATGAAAACCAAAATACTGCCGACAGTGCAGAAAGAAAGAAAGAAAGTCATGTCTTCACTCTGTAGCCACGATAAGCACACGTCTGAACAGCCTTTATTATTGTGCTGCTACAAAGTGCTTTTGGTGGCTACTAAAAGCACAGTAGTTTTCAAAGAGGCTCGGTGTTGAACAGCATGAGAAAAAACAACAAAAATAAAGGCCCTAGACAGAAATGCTGTTTGAAAAGAAAGCCTTTCAATGGACGTAGCTAGAACAGTTCAAGTAAAGTTCTGCATGCAAATTCTATACTATCACTCTCAGTCATTCATATTTAGGGTGAAAACAGCAGAAAACTGCTTGTAGATTCAAGGTGGCGTCTCAGTGTGTGCTACTCTTAACAGCAAACTGAGGAGGGGGGTCATCAAATTGTTCATACAGTGGGAGCACACAGTTTTCTTACCTGGCGTGGCGTTGGAATGATCAGTGAGAGCAGAACACCATACAGGAGGGTGAAATTTGATTGAAATTATTCAGTTAGTCCCATTTTCACTTAGCTTGGGCAGGGTGGGGGCGCCCACAGTATCTGCAATGGAAGACTTAGACTTAGACTTTCTTTATTTGATCCCCCATAGGGGGAAATATTCTTGTTACAGCAGCAACAATATAAACAGGGAGAGTGAAGAAAACAAAGCAATAGAAAAGACAAAAATAGCTAAATAAATATAAATATAAATATAAATATATGGTTGTGATGAAATGAAATAAATATTTACACCATAGGATATTTACACTTTAGACAGGAATGGAATGACATGGATGGTAGGCAGTATATTAAAACCCTGCATCAAAAGTTAAAACACACACAGAATGAGGGAAGAGAGTGTGTGTGTGTGTTGCTCCTTGAAAGTCACCACTAATTTACTAATTTTCCTTGTGAGAATGTATGAGGATGAAGGGGTGTGTTGTGGAGGAGAAAAATATCAGATTTCTTCTTCAAAACCCTCCACACACCCACAAAGGGTCTCCATCCTGCGCATAGTTTATCTTGCTGCCTCCATGATGCTCTTCCTGAAAAAATATTGTTTAATCAATGTCCCGAAAGAACTTTGGTCATATCAGCAGATCCAGTCCACCCCCCCATCTCCCCTGACAGTTTCTCGGTGACTCTTTGTCCCATTATTTCATTTCTGATATCTTCTTCTCCCATGTCAGGTGGGTCCACAGCGACATTCCCCCAGCATTAAATCTCACCTTTGTCTTGAGCAAGCTGGGACTACTTAGTGAAAGTGTGCGAAGAGAGAAAGAGATTGATAGGTGAATGAGAAAATAATCAGGCCACAAGGGGTGATACTTTAACAGGGAGAGAGTGAGAAACAAGTATCCTGTAAATGCACACTGCTTACATCGAGTAGCACTGAGTAACATCAAGACTGACACATTATCTAAGAGTTTCAAATCACATGGAAATAAATAAAAAGAGGTGATGGAGTTAGATATGCACTATTACTTTGTGAAGGACAGAGGAAATACCACAGATGGATATTTTTATGGCCGGTTCATTTCAATGGGCCAGCTGCTGTATGAAGACATATCTACGGACATGCACACACACACACACACACAACCCCGCACATTCATGCATTCTCTCCTCCATTCAAGCCCATTACTGTACAGCTCCCTATGATGTAACATGAAATTAGCAAATGCAATGTGGCTGTGTCTCCTTTTCACCCCTGCATGACAGAAGGTTTATTAGAGCGTGTGTGACACGTCCTATTTTGCCCCTGACATCAGTCACTATTAGCATTTACAAATCACAATGGAAAGAGTCTCATCCACAGTCTAGAGCCACAGCAAGGCAACACAGTGTTGGAATTACAAATGTGACATGAGATTCTGGAAATGCCCATTTATAAATTGTAGAGGGAAATGCCCTTCTAGTACTTCTTCACCCTGCCAAGGCAATTTCCTGCAGAAACGGGTGGTAGTAAATAAAGTTAATGTGCTGAGGTGGCAATGTTACACCAACATGCTGTTAAAACAAGACATGAGATATTGGAGTGATTCTTCATACAATTGGGATGTGAAATCCTGAACCATAAACTAGTCTTGGAAAGGATTAACCACGAGAGGACCACCAAGAGGGTAAGCATTCAGCCAACCCCTTCAAAAATAAAACGAAAGACGTGAAAAAATGCCTTGTTTCAAATTAGCAAAATGTGTCCAAGTGTTTCATGATGTTTGATGGTTCACTACGAAGGGAACCAACAGGAAACTCTTTAAATGATGTACAGTGCCATCAGTGAAACTGCGCACAGCATGCTAATGTTGGCCAACTCAGCTGGTCTGTGATGCTCAGAGAAGGCCAAGCAGGCCGCAGAGGTATGGCATCTAATGTTGTCAAGTGCGGCTTTCTGTGGGCCGATTGCTGTTAGTAGACAAATTTGGGTTTGAGATTCAAATTAGAATTTAAATTGGGTAATTAAGGTAAACTTAAACGGTCTCATAGAGGGACACATTATTTTCTGTTGCCACCTCAGTGAATGAGGCTTTTAAGATGACAGTGTTCCAGTAAATATCTTGCTGAGTGCAGCTTTAATCATCAAATCATCGAAGTCCTGACAGGATTAATAATAAAAGGGTTTAGAAGTAGAGACCCACTGTAATTGTTATGCATGTGTATACAAGACATGACTCATTCAACATTCATATTGTTTTAATGTTTTACCAACATAAGTGATGGCATAAGCAATAAAAGTCATTTTCATCCAGAGATACTAAGTAAAAGACAACTGGATGGCTGTTTTAGTACTTGTCAATATCAAATGACGACAGAGAATAGACACATTTGAATCTTTTAGATGAGATGGATTACATCCTAAATGATCTTGAAGGTAGTTTTTAGGAATGTGTCCCAGGCTTTGAAGCTTTCCAACATCTGACACCTGCTTACTTCTTTCCATTCAGAAAATGTCTATGGTATAATGTTTTCTGTTCCAGTGTTGACTTAAAGTTCAAATGAACACTCTTTTGCCTCATATGACCCAGTCATTCTGGTTTATTTTCCCCTCCATCTTTGCATGTTTGATGTAACAATGGCATGATTTGTTAAACTTGTCTGTGACAAAGTCTAAAAAAGCTGCAATAAAAATATAATGCATCAGCACGCCACTTATTAAAGGAGGAAATTATGACTGTTTCAATACCATCTAATGGCTGTTGCAGGAAACTACAATGTTAGTAAAGGCATGTTCTTCTCCCCAACACTTCAGTGTTCCACTGGAAATTCTATATCGCACTTTTCCAAAAAGATTTTCCCATTTAACAAGTCTCAGCAAACTGATCTGAATCAGTTCTTCAGAGATAATCCGTCTGCATATTATAACAATGTTGTTCCATCCCACAAAAAGCTAGTAAGTTAGTATGGGTCTCACCCAAAGGTTTATCTTTGCATTTCATTTCCATCTAAACTGACAAACAACTTGCAAGACATGGTACTGTAAACATATGACTGGTTGTTTGACATAACAAACATTAGCTTTACGTAGCTTCTGTTTACTACGGAATAGACTGAGCCTGAAGCTATGTTCACATTTTACCTGCAGAAGTCATGTTCACTCAAGTTTCAGAAAAAAAACGTGAAAAAAAAGTGTCTAATGATGCAGTGTCTAACTGGGTAGTTCAATGGGGCATATAGGAGAGTATAAACTGGCACTGACCAGCAAAACCACTCTCTCAATATGCTTTTTTCACCAATGGCTGGTAAAATATTCCTGAATAGACCTTTAAATGAACATAGTGGTACTGTTAATGTACTATCTTTGACGTCAGTATGCTCATGACTCATTCTCAGAACATGGATAATGGTATACTGTATAATAATACTGTACAGGGCTATGGCTAAGCTAAATCTAACAGTGCACACAATGACACAACCATCTCCTTCCTCTGTGTCGGGCCGAATGTGTTGTCTATTGCTGGGTACCATGCATCTCAGTGACAGGAGACAGATGGTGTTTGACATAGGTCACCCCAGCTGCACAATCACAAGCCCTCTCCAACTGTGGCACTTCTCAACTTGTCCACCTATTCATTAGTCATAAACGAGTCACTGGAAAGAGTGTAATTGCCACAAATTACAGTCTACTGATGCTTAAAGCTGATGCAATTTGAGTTTGGAGACATTGTATTAATGACTCATCAAGATAAGGAAGTGCAAGCTGGCATATGGTTAATGTAGATTCAGAGAGATCATTAAACTAATGTCATTTCATTCTATTTCATCATGAAAGGCACTGTTCAGCTCAAAATAGTTTCTCCCTAATAGGAGGAAATCAGTGCAATTTAAAATGTTTTCTGTGACAGGACTCTAAAATTTTGAAAGACAAGCAGTGACAGGAGTGAAACAAGGCATTTCGGCTTCACGTCATTAAAACGGGGAAAGCTGGAGAATTGTGTGCTTGTTATTTTGAATGATCCTGCCTGCACTGACCACAAATTCATAAAAAGGTAGAGGTGCGTGCTCAAGGTTTTCCCTTTGTTTGATTTTTGAGAAAGAAATTACAGGCAGACTCCTAAATAACAGCATGTGTCAAGATTGTTACCTTGTTATGTCTGCTTCGATTTTCTCAGCCGTTTTAGTGGATTTCTTGGCCAAGTGTATAACTGGGTTAAATAGCTGCCCAAGAGAAAGACATGTCAGGTTGAAGACCAGAGGCACACATACTGATAGCGGCACTTCTCAACAATCAATCAACAAAGGGAGCATCCTTCAGTTATGCTTTTATATCATCACTACCAGTCTTTGCAAATGGTGTGGAAAATATGGGCATTTTCTCAATTATACAGCAGCCTTATGGCGCCTCCCAGCATTAGCAGCCATTTGTGATTGTGCTTGCTAAGCATTTTTAGCATTAACTTTGCTCATGTTTTTACAATAAAGGGAAATGAAAACAGCTGAATCTGGATCTGATAATGGCCTGTAGAGCTGTAAAAGGGGATAAATGAGTAAATGGAAGATAACAGCCCAAAGCCACCAGAGGACCTATTTTAAGAGTTGGGGCAAGATACAAGGGGGCTGTGATGATGGCAGGCCTTTTGTTCCCAACCTTCAATGCAGCAAGGGCTCCATTCTCTCTAACTCTGAGGCCCTTTCCCTTCATCAACAGCACAAATAAGTGCAGGTCCCACAGAGAGATGAAGGAAGAAACAGATTAGAGGGAAAATCTGATGCACAGAAACAGCAGCAGCTCTCCCAGGAAAGAAGGACTGATTTAATGTCAGCCCTGCACCCCATCACTCTGACAAAGGAACAGTGTCCACCATTACAATGAAAGAGGATTCAGTCAGCAAAGTAGAAATATAAGACTGGAAGAAATGTGAATTGCCTGGCTGAAAATGTATAACTATTGTGTAATTTTTGCAAGAATTTACAAAAAATAATGACAGCATTGTAAAATTTCTTGCTAACTTTGCTTTTCATAGTTCACATTCACATTAATCAAGCATGTTGGACTGTGATGTTATATCAGCTAAAAAGGAAAGACCAAAGATTGAATGATGGGTCCACGGTTCAGCAGCTCTCTGCTGTTAAGGACATTGTTCTGGATTTCACTGTTCCCTGGCATTTGCAGATATCCACTGCGCCTGAATAACAACAACCAATCAGAGCAAGAAAAGTCTCTAACGCAGTGTCATTTCAAAGCAGGTTGGCTCGCAACCTCCTCAGAGCTGCCCGCTACCCGGAGCTCCGTGAGCCATCTGCAGTGCCAACAGTATGGACCATTTTGGACACCATTGTATACCTGGCCTCTTCATTGTTAGCCTGTATGTGCATGGTAGCCTCCTCTGTGGGGAGGGGCTTAGGAGGCAGAAGTGACACACAGTGGAGAGGGAGGAGGAGGAACCTGGACTCTTTCACATTCTGAGGCCAATCCTACTCTAATATCAATGTTACCAACTGTTGCTTTAAAATTTGTGTTGATAGGATAAGTGAAATCTTTAATAAACCATTTTCATTGAGCAGCTGTAAGACACGACATCTCAGGGTCTCAGTTTCTGTTGCTTCTCAAAAGTCTTTAACCTTACACAACTACTTGAGCTAGATGTTGCAATATAAAATGAAGTATTATACTGAAAGTAACATCTATCTCAAACAAACCTTTAGTAAGCCTTAAGGTGTCATAATGAATAATAATACCTTCATGAGAACATATAAGTTGAGGTGTATTAGCGAAAGGAGCTCATTTTGAGGGTGCTTGGAGCGCATCAGGCACTCGCTCCAGTTATCAGTTCTCTGATTCTGGATGTTTGCCAAGTAGATGTGAAGGAGCACTGTATGGTTGCCATATGCTAGATGTGATAGAAGCATTCATCCAGAATTACCTGAAGCACTATGGATGATATTATTTGTGGCAGTGGTAGTCCTACTGCTATTACAGCAAAGCTATGAGAGCTAATAATACTAGTGCAAATATTAATAGCAGTAGCTGTATCACAGATGTTTATTTGACTGTGACTGTCTGTGTGTGTGTGTGTGTGTGTGTGAGAGAGAGAGAGAGAAAGAACACAATGGTTAAGCATGACAGATATAAATGATGTTGAGGTACCTTAAAGCTGCTGTTTGATATGTTTGCCTAAGAGAGGACAAAATGGCTGATATTAAAATGGGTCTATGAGAGGAAGAGTTAAGTAGTAAGTCAGCCAATCACTTAGATGTCACCAACTCTAAGTCTGTTTATAAAATCTGAAACATAAACTGCAATTTCATTAAAACCATGCTAGGCATCAAAAAGCTAATTAAGATATATTAACATCAAATACTAATTTTTTCCAGGTGAAACAATGATGAAGTTATATAAATAAAGGGTGGACTTGAGCACCGTTCCACAATGGTTTCCCTTTGTTGTGTAAACTTTTTTGAGTTTTACACAAAACTTCTGTAGTCAAGATGAAGAATAAGAGGAAAAATAGCAATTAGGTCACAATTAGTGTGCCTTTGTGTTTAGCACGGCGGGCATACTGGATCGATTCTAAACCCAAAATCTCAGCCTGTTGCTTTTAAGCTCTGAGCAGGAACCAGTGTCTTCACCCTCACAGGTAGCAGACAGTCCATTAACACATTACCTAGAATGGCACATAAAACTTTACAGCCAGGACATCTTCCATTTATCAGGCGGTCACCTCAGGTTTAAGGCCTGGCAGAGCTTCTGTACTCCTGACAGCTGACTCAAAGCTTGATTGAGGTCTAACTCTGTCCTCTTGGCAAACTACACCGATAATTAATATTTATTACATTGAGAAGAATTCTCTACCATCCATCATTGTCAGTGGGATTTCTTAGATAATCCCTGGATCATTGTGTAGCATTTGAACCTGTTTTATAAATACTAGCAATCTATTTGTAGTTGTGCCACTCATTGATGTTCCACGTCTGAAAGCAATTTATATTTTAGCTTATCTTTAAGGTACAGGGTTGATGCAACCTCTTAAATGCAAGTAACGTATGAATTGAACTGGACCTTATCTAGACTGCAATTATTGAATCTATTTGAGGCACTTTCATGACATTCATGTTCCTGTCAAGATGAACTCAACTCACATGGCTAACGCATAGAGACAGGCAACTATTCACACTCACATTTACACCTATGGCCAATTTGGAGTAACCAGTATACCTAATGCTGAGTTCACAATACAGGATTGTAACCCTGATTTTCTGCAGCAGTTATTGGAGATCACAACCAGAAGCCCTCAGATCAGAGGCAGAGAAACTGGCATTCGCTCAATGCTTGCAAGTCGGCGCTCAATCACTATGTGTGAACTGTTCAAAGTCGCAATCAGAGAGCTTGCAGATGGCTCACAGGCGTCCAAAAGATATCAAGAAGGCTAAATATCTGATCATGTCGGGAAGTGTCAGGGAGCCACGCAACGAGCTGCAGTCAATGAGAGCAGACACAGGCTGGTGGAGGAGAGGTTTCGAGGAGGAGCGATGGAAGAGCACCAGAGCAGCAGCCATTCACCACATGCATCACAACAACAAAAATTTCCATCCAGTAAATCAAGTAAAATTTAGTTCTTCTCACGTGTGTTTTCAGTTTGTACACCAGACAGAGATTCCTACAGGCAAAACATTCTGTAATGTGGGATCCTCCGTCATGTAGGGTACAAACTGCAGGAACTTCAAGATTCAGATTCACAACAAAAAGTTGTGTAGTGTGAACAGTACAGTGATCTGACAACTTTGAAAGTCATGTAGTGTGACCAAACTTTAACCTGCATATCTTCGGACAGTGGAGGACCGGAGTGCTCAGAGGAAATCCAAACAGGCACATAGAAAACATACAAAATCCACACTGAACAATGTAAACAGTGTTTTACAGAATTATGCGCCTGAGTTTAATTTAAATGCTTAACCTAGTATCTATACAGTGCAAACAGTAAAGTAAGACACAACGCACCAAATATCAAACTTTGTTTCTTTCCTACCTTCCTCCTGTTAATAGATATAAAATGTAGGACATTTTCTATTTACTGAGCACCAACTGCACTCACATATAGAAATGAACAGGCTAACAAATGTTACTATGTATAACTAATCAGTTGTGAGATGTATGCATACAGAATTTAGTATCATAATCTCTTTTAATGTGTGAACATCGAAATTGAGTGTAGCAATTAGATACATTTTTAGCTTGCTGCAGAAAATCTGCTGCCACAAGTAGATCTACCACATCTTGTATGTCACTGTCACTTATTATAAAACTATCCACTTTTTTCCTTTTCAACCTTGCAGAATCGAAAAAAGGGGAAAATTACAGGAGCAAACAAGCACAACTCTGAGAGGAGCAGTGTGTTTTGTGCACAGCTTGGCAGTACAAATGTCATTTCATTAAGAGGAGAAGGTCAATTGTATCCATCACCCTCGTTGAGATAAATGAACAATTGTGTGGAAGGTAAAAGAGCATCAATTGATGAAAGACTAACATTGATCTGAAGAAACAGGCTTAGGCGTCAAAGTACCTAAAACATTAGCTGGGCTGTGTTTCTTTAACAAAATCAGCCTCTGAGGCACAGCCATAAATGCTAAGCCTTTAATTAGCATGTTAAATGAAAGCAATTCTGAACTATTATACATAATTACCAGGTGTCTGAGATAAGGGCAGATTATTCATTTGTTTATCTATAGTAATTAGCACAGGGGTGACCTATGAAGAGTTGTGTTTATAATGGTAATACATCTGTAGTTTTGTTGCCAAGACCAGAGGAAGGCCCCTAAATTATTCTGAATGCAAACTTCCAATAAATATGTAGAGGATAAATATAGTGTATTTTCCCTCCAGGTATGCTCTTTAGCCTAAACAAAGCTGACACAGACACAGGCCAGTGTGAACTCTCTGAGGGAAGTCTAGTTGGGGAGAGTCGTCCCCCCAGTCGATGCTTGAATAATGCATGAAGGATCTGGAGACATCACTTAGAGATGCTGTCAATATCAGCTAGGGCCCTGCCCACCCCTGTGGCTGCTGCCCTTTACCACAACCTTTAAAAGGTGGATTCCCTTAATGCGGACACGCTTGTTTTCTAAAATACCCAAATGATAAGATACAAATAAGCTATTCAGTGGCCACAATAATGTGCATGGGCGTGTGTTGTGTGGGGGGACATGAGAGCATTTCCTTATCAATATAAGAACGGTGAATTGGTACTCAAGATGTTTCTTCCTCATCTGTGTTTTCTGTGCACAGAAAAATCTGGGTTTTTTTCTTGCTCCTTGGTTTGACATTTTGAGTATTATTCTTATCTACTGTGATATTTTATTTTAGTCTGTTGCAACAGCTCCTTCTAACTGGTAATGTTCTGTTCGAAGGAGTGAAGTGTTATGTTAGGCAATGTCGCTACGCACAAGAGGACAGCTGGGCATATGAAGCACAAGACACTGGAGGCAGGGGCTGGTGCCCTGTGTCCCATGTGTGGTTAAGGTTAGGCTACTGAAATAATTGGTTAAGGATAGGGAAAGACTGGGGTTGTGGTTATGTATTTAAAAAGTCAATGTGTCACATCTCATGCGGATTGAACCAGAAACACTTGACCAAAGTTTCCTAACCTTAACGTAAGTGCCTTAAGAGTTATCTGAATGACCAGAAAAACCAGGAGTGGATATTGTAGGGAAAATGAATTTAGCATGTCAGTGAACATTTTGCAATACAGTGGGGCAAAAAAGTATTTAGTCAGCCACCAATTGTGCAAGTTCTCCCACTTAAAGATGAGAGGCCTGTAATTTTCATCATAGGTATACCTCAATTATGAGAGACAAAATGAGAAAAAAAAAAATCCAGAAAATCACATTGACTGATTTTTAAAGAATTTATTTGCAAATTATGGTGGAAAATAAGTATTTGGTCAATAACAAAAGTTCATCGCAATACTTTGTTATATACCCTTTGTTGGCAATGACAGAGGTCAAACGTTTTCTGTAAGTCTTCAGGTTTTCACACACTGTTGCTGGTATTTTGGCCCATTCCTCCATGCAGATCTCCTCTAGAGCAGTGATGTTTTGGGGCTGTCACTGGGCAACACGGACTTTCAACTCCCTCCAAAGATTTTCTATGGGGTTGAGATCTGGAGACTGGCTAGGCCACTCCAGGGCCTTGAAATGCTTCTTACGAAGCCACTCCTTCGTTGCCCGGGCGGTGTGTTTGGGATCATTGTCATGCTGAAAGACCCAGCCACATTTCATCTTCAATGCCCTTGCTGATGGAAGGAGGTTTTCACTCAAGATCTCACTATACATGGCCCCATTCATTCTTTCCTTTACACGGATCAGTCGTCCTGGTCCCTTTGCAGAAAAACAGCCCCAAAGCATGATGTTTCCACCCCCATGCTTCACAGTAGGTATGGTGTTCTTTGGATGCAACTCAGCATTCTTTCTCCTCCAAACAGGACAAGTTGAGTTTTTAACCAAAAAGTTCTATTTTGGTTTCATCTGACCATATGACATTCTCCCAATCCTCTTCTGGATCATCCAAATGCTCTCTAGCAATCTTCAGACGGGCCTGGACATGTACTGGCTTAAGCAGGGGGACACGTCTGGCACTGCAGGATTTGAGTCCCTGGCGGCGTAGTGCGTTACTGATGGTAGCCTTTGTTACTTTGGTCCTAGCTCTCTGCAGGTCATTCACTAGGTCCCCCCGTGTGGTTCTGGGATTTTTGCTCACCGTTCTTGTGATCATTTTGACCCCACGGGGTGAGATCTTGCGTGGAGCCCCAGATCGAGGGAGATTATCAGTGGTCTTGTATGTCTTCCATTTTCTAATAATTGCTCCCACAGTTGATTTCTTCACACCAAGCTGCTTACCTATTGCAGATTCAGTCTTCCCAGCCTGGTGCAGGTATACAATTTTGTTTCTGGTGTCCTTTGACAGCTCTTTGGTCTTGGCCAAAGTGGAGTTTGGAGTGTGACTGTTTGAGGTTGTGGACAGGTGTCTTTTATACTGATAACAAGTTCAAACAGGTGCCATTAATACAGGTAACAAGTGGAGGACAGAGGAGCCTCTTAAAGAAGAAGTTACAGGTCTGTGAGAGCCAGAAATCTTGCTTGTTTGTAGGTGACCAAATACTTATTTTACAGAGGAATTTACCAATTAATTCATTAAAAATCCTACAATGTGATTTCCTGGATTTCCTGGATTCTTTCCCCCCATTCTGTCTCTCATAGTTGAAGTGTACCTATGATGAAAATTACAGGCCTCTCTCATCTTTTTAAGTGGGAGAACTTGCACAATTGGTGGCTGACTAAATACTTTTTTGCCCCACTGTATATGTGAACATTTTGGCAAACATGTTGATTAAAAAACAGAATCTGGGCAGCATTACATTTCTTACATAAGCGTCAAAGCAAATTTAGTTGCATATGATTAGGATTGGCTTGAATTGCTGAGATCTGAGATCTTGTTCCAAGAAGCAGGTTCACTAAGTTACAGTATGTGTAACTCTGCTTACCCTGAAAATACATTTTCGCATCCATCCATTTTCCAAATTACTTAGTAAAAGTGCTTCTTGAAGCAGGCTCTAGTACACAGACAAACAATCACAACAGGAGAGGCAACGTGGGTGGTTAAATAATCAGAAAAATCCTATTATCCATTTAATGAAACTAAATTATTTGACAGTGAGAGTAGTAACCAGTTATCATAACCTGTAAGGCCTATTTAGTCTCTTTACTCTCGAGATATACTAACACACTTTCGATTGAAAACTCGATTCCATACACTCTTATTACTTTGTTTACAGCCCCAAAGTCAAGGCAAGTGAAACAAAGATAAAAGCTGATGTGATAAGTCTTTTCTCAGTTGCTCACATAGAGTACATTTTTAACATTTAGCATCTGTGAATGAAAAATAAGTGCTTTGTTGAGTCAGAGCTCCTTGGTGGGTGATTCGTGATTCCGTTTGCAGGCTACTTGAAGGAGATTCTAAAACTCTGAGAAATGCTTAAAATGCAGCATTAACTCTTGCAAGTTGCAGCAAACACAAGGCTTCTCAGATGAATAAAGGTGGTGTCTGATAAAAGAGTGATTCATTCCTTGTCAGTTTCTTTGTCTAATTTGTTATAGTTTACTTTGTGCACTTAATGGATGGCTTTAAAGAAAACTGACTTTTCAATGCCATCCATACATAATTATCTGACGGTTCACTTGCTTGGGTCTGTTGTGTTTATATACCGTCCCCAAAGTACATCAGTTGGCATCTAAAATGTTCTGAACTAGTAGTCCAGAAAATCACAGGCATTTTTTAAATTACCACTTTATAACTTAACTGGTAAACCTAAACAAAGTGTAATGTAATGGTGTAACTCTTGTGTTCATCAGTCTAGTTTGCAGGGGTTCATGTGTGTCATATGTCAATGGATCCAAATGATGAAAAAGGTCTCAAACTTCTGTATGAATGAGGAAGAGTGTATATAACTGAACCTACAGGAGAAATGAGGTGCTGATAGTTTATAATCACATGCAGGCCGCCATTTTGAGATGTTTACTGTATATCTAAACAGTATGGGGTAAATACTGTACAGAGAGTTGATATGAGAAGCCTTTATATAATATACAGCTGAATAAATTACACCCATACTGTTGGCAGGTTTTCAGGAGAGTGGTAGCAACTGATGCGCCTTGGCCTCTAGAGAAACTGAGGAAACAGGAAAGACAAAACTTTGACTGAAAAAGAAATCACAAAAACAGTTCAAAAAGCTGTTGAGGGATTTCAGTTTCAAGTTTGCTGGCAAGTCCAAATAAAGCTTTGCATTCAAAGCAATGCTGTGGCATCTCCTGGCTCTGTAAATACTGTATATCACATTAGCGGCCAATGAATCAATGAGACAAACCATCCCGTGACAGGAAAGTCACTATTTCCAGCTTCCTCGTAAAGGTCAGTGTGTTTGTCTCTCGGAGTGCTTGGTCAAAATCTAAACCTGCTTCATATCAATCAAAAAGCCCTGCATGTACTCTTATCTCTGCGGTCAGAGGAATCTGCAAAGCCAATGCCTTATTACACTGTATTTGTAACATGGTAGTTGTGTCTTCAAATCTCCAAATAGATTTGTGCATATATAATCAATTCCAAGTCTGCTCCATTTCAGCATTTTTTCTGCCAGTCACTGACTGGCTTTTTATACATCAGGGAATCATAACAGCTTCTACTTTGGTGCAGTCTGCAACATTAATAGCGAGTTAATAATTATGATTCTGAATCTAAGCAATATTGTCTTTAAGAGTTGAGACATTCTTTAATCCACTGACAGATATGAATTGCTGGCATTCACTCAGACTCATTAATAATAAATTAACAAAGTGATTACAGGCATCCTTGTGGATCAGTGCCCTAATGTGAATATCATGTGACTGTCTTAATGAGGGTTAAATCTCTCCTGGATCACATGTAAGCCAACTGTCTTTCACAAGTTGGCGAAAGAAACTCCTAAAAAGGGCATCATGGATTCAATCCACAGTTGCAACACGATGAAAACTTCCCCTGTCTAGGAGGAGTTTCCTGGAGAAACAAACAGGGACAGTTCAGTGTATTCTCATGTTAGAAATCAAATCTTCACAGTGTTTTTAAATCATCCCGAGGCTGCACGAAGTAACAGGGGAGTTTCATGCAGAGTCAAAACAATAGAATGCCTTTAAGCACAGTCCCTTACTCTCCTTGACAGGTGCATGTTTGTGTTCTTTTAGGAGAGGCTCTGTTTATGGAGCTCCTTTAAAAAGAAATGAGACCCATATTCCACTTCTTGCCATATACTTGCCACATTACTGAATCTGATTTTCCCATTGCTGCCATATTCATATTGTTATATTGCTTGTCATCATCTCAGTGGAAAATTTGCTGCTGGCTGCTTTGGAAGCTGAGTAGTGGTAAGTTGAGCACAAATTGTGTCCAGATTGGTCCAGCTCTGTCTTGCAGGCAGACAGATTCTATGACAGCTGTTGTACTTGTTGCAGGTCTCGGTATTTCCTCAAGATGTCTTTCCTGAATCATCAATTTCAACCCACAGCCTTGACTTCACTTCAAGACCTGGAACAAAACAGAGTTTTGTATATACCATTAAAATGTATAATAACCATTAATGTAATAATTACATTTTGGAGTCATAGCAGAATGTAATGTCATTATTCTGGCTGTTTACCTACCTTTGGCTGTAAAGTTCAATATTTGCATGGTGAGTGCTAATGAATCTAAATCAATTTCTTCTTTAAGCAAATGCTGAGAAGGAGACGTTTTGACAAGTCTGAAGTCAGAGCTGAGCGAAGCAGCATGGAAGATCTAACAGAGTCACCCATGTAGATTTGACAGTTCAACAGTGGCAGATGATTCGGCAGAGTTGAAGGGGGCGGGGGTTCATTATCTTCTAATTACACGAGATAGAGCAGAGGCTTACTGAGCTGGAGCAGGAAAACACCTGCAGACTCAAGTGTGTCTCCCTCGACTCCAGCTCCAAGCTGCAAATTGCTGCATACTAACCAAAGGATTACAGCGCATGATATTGCCAGGCACCTTTGGAGATGAGTAAATGAGAGGCTAAAACCAGAGGAGAAAGGGATGGTGGTGATGGATGTCAGTTGTAACTGGGAAAGTACATTCAGTGAGAAGTTGAATACAGCATGTTTTTGCTTTCTTTTTTTTTCTTTTTCTTTTTTTCTGGTCTTTTTGCTTTGTTCCCCTCGGCTGAAAGTGTCCACCGAACAGATTCAGCCACTGCAATCATGACCATGAAGCATGTGGTGTATGGTCATGATCTTTGAGAGTGTGTTAGACACATCTGGCACAGAAATAGCCACAGGACGCAATGAACTCTCACAGCCTTTCTAGATGGCATGCTACATTGTTAACAGGGAATGGCTGTTGTTTGCAGCCCTGCCATGCTAAAGTAGAATGAAAACTTTTTTCCTCCAGAAAATTCATACAACAGGACCAGCTGCATGCTTTTGTGAGCCGCTGACACTGTGACAAGGATAATATCATTTGTTGGAGCTGAAAGTCTGAGGAAAAAAACACAGTGCTGTGGCAGCTGGTGCCAGATGTTTGTGAGAGAAGAGTGTACAGGAAAGCGCTTTCTGTATGAAATGCTTGACTTTACCTGTATTTCTCCTGCAACGTTTTACTGTGGCCTCAGTAAGCAAGAGCTGTGACAAGCTCTTCCCCTCTCTGCCACGCACACTAAATCTTTAACAAAAGGAGCACAGAAGCAGAGCATCTCAATCTGCGCCTGAACTGAAAAACTGACTTATCAGTTGTCCATTGCAATAAAGGTTGCTGAGATTTCTGCGGGATCTGATTAGGAAAAAGACCGCATGCTGACAGAATGATTTTTCATCCACAAGTAAGATTGGAGGAACTAAGTTAGCTGTACACATAAGGTTTAAAATTGGATTGCAGTGTCTCATGTGGATATAGGCTCCTGTCACTGAATTGGGAGCAGCCTCTCCTCTGCCACTGCTGCATAATGAGAAGATACTGTGCCATCTAGTGGTGGGGCTGGTGAACAACACCATTACAATGCTTTCAATGAAGTGAACAAGACGCTATGACCATCCATGCTTTGCATTTGTTTACCAGACACTTCTTTAAAACAAACAGGATCAAATGATACAGCTGACTAATGTAATGAAGCAGGAACTGAGGACAGGAACACAGAGCTGAGATCTTGCCAGGGAAAATGGCCTAAATTGAATTTAATATTTACTTATACCTGTCGGTTTTTGCTGAGCTAAAGGAGAATTAGATGGATAGATTCCAAAGAATAGCTTCATTTAGGACAGAGAAATATATGTTACCCACCAATTGAACATTGCCTTGATCCAGCACCGCTGGCTGACCTCCAGTTTTGTTGCTTTCTTCACAATAGCGTTCAGCTCAGCCTTGATTGTGTTTACAGGGCTGGTAAAAGGAATTAACCTCACTGCTTTTTCTGAGTTGGGAACAAAGACACATGAGAGTATATACCGAAGGTATACAGCGGGACACTGACATCAAAACTGTGCGCACTTAAGGGTTGTAGAGGCAATTCATTTGGTTCAATACCAGGCTAGTTCGGAGAGTGAAATTACATATCATGCCACGCTGTTGTGGGACATATTCTCCATTACTTAATGGAATGCTGTTTGCTGAGTTGCAGGGGTGCAGAAACATGAGAGACACAAGTAAAGCACCAGGGGTTTTACCGTAGAAAAGAATAGCTAGAAATGTATTAGTGCATGCCTTCTGCCTGATCTTTCCTCTCTTTACATATTCCCAATGGGTTTCTTCCCATGAGACGCTAATGGGAAACAGCAGACAGACCTGAGCTACAGAAATAGACAGTAAACCTGGCCTGGCCAGTGCATCCAATTAGCAATCATGGCAAAGCCTCGGCCCGAGGCTAATGGAAATGTAGATAAGATCCTATGTACAAATTGGAGGTAAGATACAATAAGAGACTGGCAGATGGAGACCAGGAGCCCTAAGATGGTATCTGACACAAAAGCCGACTGGCCATGCTTCTGCTGACCAAGCATGAACAGCAGACTTCACCCGCAGAGATAGAAGAAAGAAATAATAATGTCATATAATAATGAATTACACTGGCAGCAGTTCAGAGAATTGTAGATAGCATTCGTCAGCACACCATTTGCTTTGTATGGCTTCCAACTTGGTTGAGCCAAATACAACTGTGGGGAATCTATTCACATGTGCTCTCATTTTTCCCTCACAGAAGAATGAAGAATAATCAGAGAGGGGGCACTCTCTGGGTGCCCAGTCTTTTCCACTACACTGTCTGAATTTAAGCCAGTCTGGCTCTCAAGTGGAGACTAAACTTTTTGCCTTGTCTGTTGTGTCTCAGGGCAGCGTGCATATTTCATGTTAATTCTTTTCTAATTGCACCAATGAGCAGTGAATGGAGAAATGCATGCGGCTTGCAGTGGCTGGTGTGACCACAGGGCAGGAGTTAAAACATGCAGCGTCCTGCTCAGCAGAGTAGATGACTGAGGCTGACTCTCTGGGTGTAATAGAGCTCTGGGCGCATCAGCAGACGGAGGGAGACTCTCTGCATGCAGCCATAGGTAATTTGTCAGGATGGTTGAGAACGCGGGAGCGTACAGTAACGGTGGGGGCGGATCACTCTCTGTGTCTCTGTGCGTTAAGATGGTTTTCTCTGTATTTCATCACTTTGAATTATGCTTTGTGTTTTTTTTTTTCCCCCCTTGTTGTTTTAGTTTCCCAAAGAGCAAGGTGTCCTCAGAGTATCGATTCAGTCAGTAAAAAAAAAAAAGAAAAGAAATCTCATCCTCTCAGTTTGCCAAACTCTGAGTGACTGTCAGGATCAAAATACAGTGTTAGTTCAGTAATGATCAAGATGTTGGCACTCTACCCTCAAACAAGCTAATGAGTCCTTCCATTGCAGTTCACTACACAATTAGAAACTTTTTTTTGTTTCATTTGAGTGAGATAAACTGCAAAGGGAGTGTGCCAAATCTATTAGTGAAAGTGGAGTGTTACATCTAATGAAGGTAATTAAACAATATTAATGAAGCTTCCTAAACAAACAGCTAATTACCTTAACTCCAGCGTCTGTGAGATAAAGCAAAGTTGCTTCATCATGAGCGGCTGAGGTGAGGTGGAAAGATTAGCCAATTTTTTCTGGTTTGCTGCAGCCTGCATATTCCATACTCAGCAGCACAGCTGACTTATAATTAGAGAACATCACAGAGAAGACGCAGCTAAGGCAGATATTTACCTCAAGCAGCTTTTCATTTAGCCATGTCTGAGCTGCATTCAAATCTTTTCAGGGACTCTTTGTTGCCAAGCAACATGAACCTTACTTTATGGCATTCTAGTTATAGAGTTTTCCCTTCAGGCTTTGACAATTCATGTCTGAGATATACACTGACATCTCCCTCTTTTGACCTCAACAAAGTCAATTTTCAAAATTAGAATCCTGCTATGCGATGTGCTGCTGATAACAGTCATGCATGACTGAGAGGGGTTTTCTGTGATACTCGTATGGAGGATATCTCTTCCTTTTTCCTTTATTATTGTATATGTACCGTATTAGACGAAAGGAAGGAGGTTTTGAAATCATGTTCAACAGCAAACAAAATCAATAAAGCCAGGTTGAAATTTCCCAAGAAGAATATTACATTTAAAACATCTCCAGTTCTTTCTGCCAATATAAAGACTCAAGAGCAGGTGCCTCTCAGAAAAAGCATTGATATATTTTTACCCTCTTTACTAAAGATCCTGTTGCTTTCCGTTGGCATGCCACTATGCTCACGCACAGGGAATTTGGCAGTGAGTCAGGCTGACATGGCGAGGTTAGAGAGTGTGACTGTCTTCACGCAGAACTGTGTTGAAAAGTGACAGTTTGGCCAAGACTCACTCTCTTGGGGTGAGATATGAACCAGAGTGGGCTTCTCACATTGTTGGAAGCTGTCCAGATTAATTAGAAGACATCTGAGAATGCAGGGAGCTGACTCTGGACACCAGCTTCTCTTCCGCCCTCGTCTGACAGGGATGCCATCACGAGAGGATATCTATCTGGGGATCTCAGGCAGCAGGAGGGCTGCATGATTTATCAGGTAGAATTTTGCAGCCTACCTGCTGAATTTGTAAACAACATTGATCATTCTGGCGTAGGTTTTACAAATGGCTGCAGTCTCTTAAAATGACAGATCATTACAATAAGGGTGCAGGGGCAGGAGGGTTGCTAATATGGATCATGGCCTGGGGATAAACTCGGTTAGATTCTGAACAGCATCATTGATTTCCCATGCATCAAGAGGACCAACAGCACTTAGATGAACAACACAGAACCTCACAATGGGGAGAGAAAAAGTGTTGAAAAAGACATACCAGAACAACCCACAGCCAGTGGGACAAAGACAGCACATAAACCTTTTGTGATTTAACAGAAGCTGCCTCACTCGTTTTGCGTTTTATAACACCGGCTCCGTGACAAGCGTCTAGCCCACTGTGCTCCTGCTGAATTCTCTTCTCTGCATATCAACTCCTTAATCTTTGAATGTGGCATTTTAATTCTGCGTGGTGTTGAAGCGCAAACTCAAAACACCGTCTGCAAAGATACAAGGGCTGATATTTTGGGTGTCTCTTTTCTGCTTGAGAGAGATCATTTGCTGGAGAAATAAATTTTTTTTCTGGCTTTGATTCAGCATAGAAAATAGGAACAGACTAAGCTGCAGACATATGGAATAGAAGAGAATAGAATAAAATGGAATAGAGTAGGCTCTTTTTTAGTGCAGTGTGTCTTCAACCTTCACCAGAGCTGAAGAGCCTGAGAAGTAGGGCAGTTCAGTTTCCCTTGCATGCAGCCAAATGAACTGTAATTGCCTGGGGAGCTGGAAATCACACTTGAGGCTACAGACAGGAAGGCAAAGCTCATTCAGTGCTCTGAACGGCAGTGATGACTGGCAGGTCATTGTTAGCATTCAGAAAACAAACAACTCCTGCAAAGAGAGCTTCGCTGCTCAACAGGGCCAACAAACAATGAGCTGGAAGCCACCAGGGACCAACGATAGAACCGTGTTGGAGTAGCTAAGCGGCAGGCAAGAGATTTAAGATTGTTTTGATAATAGAAATGCTTTGGGCTAATAATTACAGATATAACAGCTTGATATTAAAATGTACTTTGAGTGCATGATCACAGAGTGATAACTGTTCTTTGTTATCAGAGTATATGAGATTTAGCTTGTGATCTTGTAAATAGGTCAAAGACGTGGTGGAAGAATTAAATTGTGATCTATCAATTTGTGTTTAGATTGTTTATTTTAGCTGGGTTGTAAAATAAAGCTCCTTTCCTATACAGCCAGCCCCTGACAGACACCAGTCATATTCATTTTATTTGCTTTTTCTTGATTTATTTTGGCCACTTTTTTGGCCAACGCTAGTTGCATTCATATGGCGGTGCTCTCTGAATCTAAGTCCACTATTCTCCCTTATTTGGGTTCTGTTTTGGTCTTCAACTCCTAAAAGAAAATCTTGCTATTGCTATTAACGCTAAATGCTCCACTGTGTTCACCAGCTAGCCCCTAACTTTTAAAAGCTTTTTCAATGAAAAGACCTGTCTGCTGCAGATGAAGACAAGGTTGATAAAACAAAACAGAAAAGATGTGAGCCATAACAACCACATTTGAACCATTATACAATTTATACTAACCTTATTGTGAAAAATGAACCTCTGAGAGAATGCTTATTGTTTTTTTTATTTATTTTGCTCTCAAGCATTGGGGTCCAAGGACACTGATATTGGTCAGTCAGTAGGTCCATTTGTTGAATTGTCCGTTTGTCTTCTCATAGTCCGTTTTAGAGGAAGATGCCTTAAGAAGAGGAGTACTACTAAAGAAGTTCTGCGCACTTTGAGCTGTAAGCTAATTGTTTTCACTTTATTGTAATGAAACACTGGTGTTAATATTGACATTCTCACTAAATATACAAAAATCTTCTTTATCTGCTTTTCATGAGTGGAAAATTGCCAAGGGCAGCACGGTGGTGCAGTGGTTAGCACAGCAAGAAGGTTGCAGGTTTGAACCCAGGGTCTTTCTCGTGTGGAGTTTGTATGTTCTCCCCATGCTTGTGTGGATTTTCTCCAGGTTACCCCGGCTTCCTCCCACAGTCCACAGACATGCAGGTTACGGTAATTGGTGACTCTAAATTACCCGTAGGTGTGAGTGTGAATGGTTGTCTAGCTCTATGTGTCAGCCCTGTATGTACCCTGCCTCTCGCCCAAAGTCAACTGGGATTGGCTTCAGCCCCCCCGAGGCCCTTAAGGATAAGCAGTATAGACAAAGGATGGATGGAAAAATGCTCAACTCATCTGCTGTTTATAATCAACTCAGACCGTGCAAGGCCAATGCTGAGACAGAGTTGAAAAATAAAGAATTAAATCCCACCTCCTTGAAACTCATTTCAAATATATGCTGTTCGATAATATATTTACTATATATAGTTAGTACATGCGCTAACATTACCACTCACAGACTCATCATTCACAAGAGTTCACACTGGAGAGAGAGAGAAACAGATAAAGCTGAGGACTCCGGCTTTAGGCATCACCGTGGCTGGAGCCAACAGCTTGAACTGATATGCCAAATTGACACGGTCTTTGGCCACGGTCCTCCACCACTCTAATGCCCACTTTGGAGGGAAAAGTCCTCCACCTCTAAGGACCCCTCTGTGATATAGGTGCCTTATGAATCTTCATCGCTCTCTGTTTTTCTCTGGCCAAAGAATCGTACCTCTGAGCAACTCCTGCCTCACCCATTCTATGGTTAGGCCCAGACATGGGAGTGAGGTTGCACTTTAAATATGGTATGAGTGTGCATGTTCCACACAGGATAATTTCTAATGATTACAGTGACCCGCTAACTTTTCCTCTACCTCCACCCCTGGGCCAAAACACTCCACCTGTTCACATCTCAAATTCTAATGACCAGATTAATTCTATTTACTGAACCTTTTCAGCCAGTGAGTATCATCAGGTGCTTCAGTTAAGTGGATGGCTGTTGGCACTGAGAGTGTGCACTGACCTCAGAGTATTTTCTGTCTATGATAGACTACTGTAACCATTTAATATGCAAATAAACAGAAAGCTATGTTGATGGACTGCTTCTCCTGAGCACTGCACTACTTGTTGACCTGCCAGGGGAAGTGCTACAACGTGCTGCATTTGTTTCACTTAGTGAGGCGGTGTGCATGTAGTACCGTTTGGGAAGGGTATTGAGGCAGACTGTGTTTTGAGTTCATTTAGCTTCATTAATGCGCTGAACACTTGAGGGGGTTGATATTTTGCATACATTTTAGATGTGGCTGAAAAGCTACATGGACCATAAGGAATCCCCACTTGGCAGATATACCTAGTGAAAAACAAACAAACAAAGAAAAGGATAATTCTTTTAAAAAAAAAATCATTCATCAGAGGGTCTGCAGTGCTATACTTGGCTTCCAGTGAGCTGAACCTCCCACTCCGAGTCCAGCAGCAGCTCTTTCCAGCAAGTTGCCTAACTCCCTCCCACACTAGCAAGCTTAACTCTCTCTGTGTAGCCTCAGCGCAGAGACAAATGGCTTCTGCAATTACCCCAACACTCACTGCCAATAACGGCAGTGTATGCATTGCAAAAATGATTCACTGTAGGCTAAATTAATCTGAACAGTACTGTTAGTGTGGCAAACTTTTCTACAGTAAGCAGTATACTTACTATAGCATGTATAGTATGTATTGTCTACTTCACTATACATACAGTAGGGTAGGGAAATATTGACTTCATTTGGATTTTCAGGTTTACATAACCTGTATGATTATGGCAGCTATATTTCCTTAGACATTAACATGTGGTTTGTGTTACCTAGAATAACCATAATTATGCCTCAGTTACCAGAGTCAGACATTATAATTAATCACATGCTAGGTATGCTCAAACTGTGTCATTGTAAAGTTGACTGGAAAGCATAGTTTTTAGGAGACAGGGGAGCTCATGGATGGATGGACAGGCAGACCAAAGGCTGAAAGCTTTGAAAAAGAAAAGTGCAGTATTCCCCCCCAGTGGCTCTCATCACATTTGAGGATGTCCTCTGGAATCGTTTCAACAGGAACCTCCTTCACATTCTCATCTTCTCCGAGATAAATTGGCTGCCAGCCAGCTGGTCTGGATCATTCAGGTCTAAATGAAGAGTGAGACAGAATAGACGGCCCTGTCAATTTGTTCCCAATATCCTGGCTCACCGTGCTCCCCGACCTGCCCATTTCAATCCTCTACACTATTAAGAGCATCTCAATCCATGCAGAAAGGAGTGAAGCTATTAAAGCAAAGTCATGTCAAGACGCTCAACTTTAATTATTAGCATATAAAAATTAAAACCCTAATATCTTGAACCAGTGATGTCAGGTGCAAGTCATTTATAGATTCGAGGGGTTGACTTTATTAAGCAGCAAACTGCAATGCGTGCTTTATTACACAGTGGGTTTGGCACATAGCTGTCAGGAGACTTTCCATTTCATTCAGATAAATTCTCCTGCAGCTCCTCCAGCACCCTGTCTTCATCACTTTACTCTCCTTTTGGAAACTTTATGGCAGTTTAGCAAATAGAGGCAGCACCCAGACAGGACTTAGAGCAGGAGAAATGAGCACCATTTCACCACCAACAACAACTGATATAAATGCTGACAATGTAATTTAAAGGCTTGCGTAACCTTTGACAAAACAGTTTGGTAAGACAACTGGTCCCCAAATAGCTTTGCTGACATTAGGAAAAACAATCTGCATTTACCTTGATTTGTGTAAACCCATTTCCGTGGACAAACCGCCTGTACCAAGAGATTAATGAGTTAATCCAAGCCATTCTCTTGTCCTCTCTGTGAATAAAGGGAGTAAATAATCATGGATGTGGGTGTCATTATGTACTTGGGGTCTTTAGTCCCCCCGGGATGCTGAGTAAAATGAGAAAACTTTATCTCAATTTGGCTGATAAACACAAAACTCTTTGTGGAAACAAGGAAAAATGCCTCAATGAATCAGGCCCCGGAAGACCTTTGGAGTGCATCAGTGGCCCACTTACAGTAGCCACTTAGGGTTTGCTGATGTTTCAGATGGTGCTGAGTAATACTTCATCATAATGTGCTATATTTTTTAACAAATAATTTCATGTCTTTGTTGTTCATTGTGGAATCCTTAAAACGCAACTGAGCGTAAAATGCCGATTGGCAATTGCATTTTGTTGTCATGTATGAAGTGATATATTGTCATATAATTAAGAACTGAATGCAAAATCTATGCACAGCAGCTGGCAATATTAAAATTTCCATTTCACATTTAATTTTCCTGCCCTGTATAATACAACCCTGTCAACAAAATACTACAGGATTTTAATTTATCATAATCGCATGATCCCCATGATTGAAAGGGAAATAATAGCCAATTGACATCTCATTTTCATGTTTTTGTTTCACAAGAGTCAATTATCTAATTCAGCACCATTTACATGATTACTTCCAAATGGCTGTTAATCTACCCTGCCAAAATCCACACACAAATGATATTCTTTCCTTGCATTTCTATTTTCAAACAGGCTTGTAAATCAAACAGTGTAGGCAGAGACAGTTAGAAAAGGATGCTTGATTCACGCTTATCCCAGTCAACTGAGCCTGGGAAGCTTAACATGTACTGACGCAAAGAGCCAAACAAGCAGAAAGATGAGAGCCAGGATAGAATACAACAATGACAACGACAGAGAGCGGAGGGCAGTTTTCATTTTGACATCCATTCTTGGTTTAAATCTCAGTTTAAACTTTTGCCACAGCATGAATATGGTGAGAGACAAAATCTGTGGTCATACTAGTCTGTTTAGTATCATTTTAATTCAGCCATATGCTCTCTCTCTTTTAATCTACCTAACACATAAAAAAATCTACTTATGATTATGAATAATACTTTTAATCCTGGCAAACCACATTTGTCCAATGATAGGTTTACAGTTCGACTGGTTGACCTATAACTGACTGATCAAAAAGATGATTCCCAGGTTACATGTGGCTATTCTGTAACGTACATGTACATGTCATTGGCAACATTCAATGACAATACCAGATAGACGTTAGCGAGTATAGTGCAGCACTGTGTGGAGGTTGCAGCAGTGTAAGGGCACATAAATCCTTTGACAGATCAATATAGATCATTCATAATAGAGAAACAATTGTTACCTTTTGCAGACATGTTCTAAAGGACATTCCTTGTGATTTGCTGAAGGATTTCTATGTTTCCTTTCAAAGGGTCAGGGTTGCTAGGAGACACGCTGTCAACCGTAGAAGATACTAGCTGGAACATCGTCGTTTTTGATCATACAAGTGTTTTCTGTTTGTTTGTCGTTGAATTTCCAACAAGTCCACGTTGCTATTTACCATTAACAATTTAAGCTGTCCATATAAAGCTTTGACATTTAGGAGAACAAATTGTCCCTGTATTCTTCTTGAAAAGTGGAAGTTAGCTTCCCAGGCTTGCTAACAATAGTGCTGATGGTTTCCCAATAGACATTATTTTTTCATGCAGTCATTTAAACTCCTGCTGGGAGCTTCTGTGTTTGTCCTCCATACATTTTCACTAATACATTGATGTGCTAGAAACTATCTGATATTTTCCTTTACAGACACTGCTGTATTGTTAGAGTAATGCAGACTCAATCCCTGTGTTGTGTTTGAAGAACTTTTATCTTTTACTTAGCTAGTATACACACAAGATCTTCTCTGGGATCCTCACTTTTAGTTGCACTTCAAAGCCACTGTCTAATACATGATTATTGCACCCTTGAAATTATTCTGATGGAATAGTCTTTTGTTTGTAGAAAAATGAGACATGAAAATTGGTGCAGTCTATTGCTCTGAGCCAATTTCACAGGGACTTTTTTTGATGCTATCACACAAATTTTCATGTCTTCAACATAATTTGTAGGAAATATGGTTGCGAAAATCAATGCAATGCAATTCTAGTATCACACTTAAATGGTTGAGACATGCAGTTTTAGGATGGCTGATTCAAATAAACACCTACTGTAGTTTTTTGCTCAACTGTTCCTAATAACTCAGCCACCTTTGCTACAGACTTCTCACTATTGGAGGAGGCTGTAATGTGCAGTACAAAGTCTGATTTCACACAAAGAGAGTATCTTTAATGACTTAGCACCTTCCTCTACTGCTATATTGCAAAAATATTTGCATTGGCTTCAAGACATCTTTCTCCTTGTCTGTTCTGTGAATAATAGAGTAAAATGTTGATAAATGCTTAAATATTTAATGGCTATGACAGTTAGTTTCCAGTTTTTGTACCCTGTACCCTTGCGCCTGATCTTGTAATCGCTATAAACTGATCTCTGCATATGAATGCAGAATCTATAGGCAAGGGACAAGATTTTGGTGTTTACTTTCTGGTTTCGGGTTGATCCATGTGAAGACCGAGTGGTATTGACCAATCGCGTCTGGCTTTGGTTGCATCTGGGTAAACAGTCAGCTAAAGTGGCAGAAAGTATTGGCTGGAATGCAATTTCAGAACCCACTGAGTATCATCCAGTGATGATTTAGCTATTTATTAACTTTAAAAAAAAATCATCTGCATTCATATGTAGATATCTATTTACTGAGATTAACCGGGGCATGGAAGACAAAGCCTTGGCCAAGATATCCATTAGCTGTTATCTGGATATTCACTGGCGATGCTGGAAGCACTGAAACGCTGGCCTTTGCCTGCAGAGGCTAAATCTTCATCAGACAATAGTCATGGGTTCTGAGATTACCCTGGTCCTCAAGAAGCTATATAAAAGAACAGGCATCTATTTTCCTTGCCTCAAAATGAAAATGGTGGAACAGGAAACTATACCTAAAAATAACTCATCTGCTAGTTCCAAAAATAAACTTGACTGCATCATTAATAGTGAATTTATTTTGTTTAAAAATTCATGTATCCACAGGCTCCATAATGCAAACCATAAACACGTTTGTATTATTCAAAGACAAGTCCTCCCCCCAGCATGATTCACTGGGTACAATGGACTGCATGGTGGGCATGAATAATTTTAATGTTCTTAGCGTTAAATGTTCTTATTTAGACATGTTAGTGTATAGCGTATGTCTTTGTTTCAACATTTCTTAAACAGTATATGGCACAGACAAACAGCAATAAGCCCAACCGTACTACAGTCTGCTGTTTTAAAGTGTGTTGCTCGGTCTGTCCTCACCCCAATTCGTGTGTAAAATCTGTGCATTGTAATTAAATTGGTTCATTCAAGGACAAAGCCTCCTCACTTACTCACCCACACCAGCAGCTATTTTGAAAATTATGTGGTTTTCAGTTTAATACACTCCTTTATTCATTCATTTATTTACAACAAACACTTAAAACCACTATCCCAGTTAATTGTAAGTGGAAATTAATGGACTCAATAGACAACAATGGACTCAGTGACAACAAGAATAATGGGCTATTCTCTCTGCGTGAAATATTTCATCTGTCCCTTTTTAGTGAACAATCCCTGATTCACAAAGGGAGTAATATGATATAAAATGTGATATGACCACAGCCGCCCACTGTGTTTAAAAGTGAGATAAGTGACTGTGAATCTGTATAATGCACATGTTTCCACTAGATGGCCCTTGCACCCAGCTGTGCTGCCTCGTCTGGAGTCATGTTTCATTAGGACTTGATCTGATTCCTGCTCAATTGTTGCCCCAAAAAAGGAAAGCAACTGACTGTAAGGTGTCAATTCTTAATTGTATCAGTATAATTAAAAACATTGGTAATTAGTAATTGCATGCCCATGTAAATATTAATATCCTAGATTTATTTATCTAACAGTGTTGTTTCTCATCATTATATAAAAGTATGCTTTATAGTGGAAGGTTTTCATCAAGCTTCACACATGAAAACATCACAACCTACGTAATGTGTCAGAAATAGCCTCATTGAAAAACAACAACAGTGTTATGCGGAGTACAAGATGTTCTCCCTATATGAGGAAGTGGTTTGCTCACCAGACTGTGTCACACGCAATCCTCATTTAACGCCTGATATTGAAATCATTTCACTAAGCAACTTGTAAGTTGTTGACAGCTTAGGAGCAAAATAACCAACTGCAATTGTCTGCTCAAATGAACAACGGCCTATGCTGGGGTTGACAAATTCAATGAACTAAAGCCAAGAAAGTCTCTTTGCAGGATGGGAGATGTCAGTCACTATCTCGTGTTGGACATAAATTGCTCTCTCCACAATGATTGATTTCCCTCCCAAGGCCTCTCATAAACATCTCAGAGCTGAACGACGTTTTTTTTCCTCACAAGTCAGCCTGTGGCCTCTCACTCACAATTTTACAAGGTTTCTTTTGTTTCTTCTGGCAGCATGGTACCCTGGGATCCATCCACACGGGCCCACATGGGGATACTGGGTGTCGGAGGACTGCTCAGCCTTGACGTAGCTTCAAGGCACAAGCTGAGCTGCACTGGTAGAGATGGTACCATTTCTCTTGTTGATTTATGGAGCAGAGACGATGATAAAATAACGTGGAGGCCTGGATATTCTTCCAAAGGAAACTGTAGACAGCTAAGTGAGTGAGAAAGGGAGGATATGTGGGAAGGGGTGTTTTGTCCAAAGCCAAAAAGTCACTGTCTGGAGGGCAGGGCGTGAATTGGAGTGTGTGCAGGTGGTGTATGTGGGCTGTCCGGTCTTTACTCTGGCTGGGTCAGTTTACCTCTCTGTCCTCACACACTGACCTTTTAATATGGGATATACCTCCTCTCCTTTCACCTCAGCTTTTATGGCCCCATGTAAATCTCTCTGCGGTAACACAAGCCTGTCAGTCCTCCTCTAGCCCCTTTCTTTTCAACACATTTATCCTCATGGAGAATTCAAAGAAAGGGAGGTGGTATGTGGGCCTACTCAACTTGAAATAGATTGAAAAAGGCTGAGGGATGATCAAAAAGGAGAAAGTCCGGAGCGAAACCTTAGACATGGGAACGGCTGGACACTCAAGTGGGCACGAAAGGCCCACTCAGATGAAAGGCAGTCGTCCATCAATAAGTCATTAAAGCAGACAGAAATGTAGACCCAGAAACAAGAATGCTGACAATCATGGTCGTCCCCGTTCCAAGTGTGAGCTTGCGTGAATGTGTGGAGGGCGATTGATTCTTGACCCAAAATTAATAAAATATTATATAAAAACTGGGAATGGAGTCAAATGAGGAAGTGATGAGCACCATCTGCTGGCTTTTGTTTTTATGCCCTTAACTGCCTTTTTAACTCTGCGTGTGATGAGGAAAATACCTACAATCTTCAGGGGCTTTCTATTTGTAATCAGACTCTGTTGCAACAGTGGAAAGTCAGTGCTGCGAGGTCACTAACTGCTCAGACAGGATTCCCTTTTACAACATGCTGCTCAGCAATAAAATACCACCCAGAGCAGTTTGTCAGCTGTGCATCTTCAAGGCTTTGCATGCTCCATTTACATAAAGAGAGAAATACATTGGAGAACAACAGCACTCAACATATGACAGCTGACTTTCTCCAGCTGGTGACGGCATATGCTGTTTGTTGATGTCTATGCATCTGTGTATGTGTTCATGTGACCTCGTGGAAGCAAAAGTGAGGCAGCAACCTTTAAAGGGCCGTAATTTTATCACAGGCAGTCCAGACAACCATCTTTGGCCCTGATCTGTCTTAGTTAACCAATAAGAGATATAATAGTCTGACAGAGGTCACACCAGCACTTTTTCATGTTGCTAATATCACATGTTGAAACCAGGAAGCTGCTGGAGAAGCATATAACAAAATTTACTAGGCAATAAATTTAGCTGCTTTGGCTGGTATAGTGACAGCACAATGTTGAGGTTTATGCCTTAGAATCTGTGCGCTGGGAGAGTAAAACAGTAGCAAAGGTGCAGCAGTTGCCACCATATAAACATATTTCATGATGTTTCACGCCTGATATGATTGCATTTTCCCAGCTATTTCTGTAACAATGTTTGATATCAACCTCAGGACGCCTTAATAATTTAAATAGGGTTGTTGCTGCTCAGTGTTGTTCATATCACCTTTCTAAATTGCTTTGTATTTTCTCAGTGTGACGGCCGTGTGGTGTTATGCATCACTTCAAAATTACAAAGAAATAACTGCACTCAATAGGCCCAAGCAGCGAATCCTAATCATCTAAACCACTTAACGATTTGGAATAGCTTTGTTGCATTGATTGTGTAAAAGACTTAACCAAGACTCAGAACCAAACCAAGTCATTGTACAACTGTCCCCCCCTTTCAGCCATTAGTTGTGGGTCGCTTTAACTACTTGCTATCAGGCCTTTCATGGCTCTGTGCTTGTTAGGGCTTTAATGACTTGAAATTCCCTGAACAAACACAGTCAGGGAAAAGGTCACACAGATCTCCTTTCACTTAGGGGTCGGTTTTGTTTGTTTTTTTGAAGGGTTCTTACCAATTGAACACAGAAACATTGGCCTAATTCTGGATTAGGGGCTTCATTAACCCTAAGGTTACAAAATGTAACACCAGTGCTTGCAAATCACCATTCATCCCTCTGTGAGAAGAAATGAGCAATGAAAAACAAGATATAATTTAATCCACGGTAATGTGTTTGGTCATCTTGATTCATTCTAGGGTGTAGAACCAGATAAATCTTAAATGAAGCACAACAATTGTCAAACCAAGAAACAGTGAAATGATCACGTCATGGTCCAAAGAGCAATGTTAATGTATACTGTGCATTTTGTAGTGGCAGCCAAATTGTGGAAGACCATTTGGCTTTTCTTGGCCACTGCTGGTCTTCCAAAATGGCTGCCAGAGGGTGCAAGCTGTTTTTAAGAATTTTAACAACAACACATTCTGTCCTTTACTATCATCTGGTGTGATTTTGTGTATATGTATTTGGTCTCCAGTCTCTTATGCAAAAGAGATATTGGTCCAAATCAGATGCCAAATAAATAAAGCTGAACTACGTAATAGACTACATTTGTAGAGCAGTGGATGGTGTCATAGTGAAAATGGTTGTTTTTTTTCCTCAGGCAGCCAGTAGAAGAATTCTGTTCTGCAGTTTTGTCATTTTAATGATGGTGGCCAACTTTCAAAGAAAAAAAATGTTAACTGTGGACTGAAAACATTTACCACAAATACAGCTCTTTCATCCCCATTAGTGTGGATGTGGGCTGAGTGTGTTAAGCGATGCATCATGAATGACTGGCAGTAGGACAGCACTGTAGATGGTCTTTTCCTGCCTGGTGAGCAGCTAATGGTGCAGAGAGCATATCCCGATGGGGGAGACAAACACTGTGGCCCTGCTATGAT
The DNA here is from genome assembly GCF_042242105.1 of Pempheris klunzingeri. Taxonomy (NCBI): domain Eukaryota; kingdom Metazoa; phylum Chordata; class Actinopteri; order Acropomatiformes; family Pempheridae; genus Pempheris; species Pempheris klunzingeri. The sequence goes on from NC_092021.1 coordinate 11,968,111, forward strand.
GCCAGATGTGCTGTCAACTCTGTATTGTCAGCAGCAACAAAGCATCCACACTAAGCTCGTAGGGTATTCACATTCGGAATGAGATGCACTGTCATTAAGGTTTCTGCTGCTTGCGCCTCCCCGCCGACTATGAGCACTACAAAACTGTCATTTAAAATCATATTCAGCATTTAAGACTGGAAATGATCTGTCAGTGGAGTGACATAATTCCACATCTGTCTGGTGCTGTTTCCCTCATTTCAGAAATTTACAAGAAGCGAGTGTAACAGTTGGGACAGAATGTGGCAGATCGCTGCATTCGTATCAAGAGAAATGACACTCAATGCAAGAAATTTCTCCAAAAAGTTGATTTGTGTTGAAAACAATCATCAACTATCGGAGTTTTTTTCACCTGTTTTGATAAGAAAAGGAGATCCTGGGACTCATTATTTGCACAAATGACACACACACATGCACAGATGCAGACACACAAAGCAACGTAAATACTGACACATGCACCCTCCCCCATTACTGAGGGAGGGGCAGCCATCTGCCCTCAGCAGCAGCATCACAATGACCAAATCAGAGGAACCCACTAATGAGCAAGTCTTTTCTGCTGTTAAAAATTCATTTGCTGCCTCTTGCTGTCAAACAACCTGCTGCCTCTGCAGCCTCGTTACACATTACATTATTCATTCATCTGAAGAGGCTGCTTTGTTTGTCTCATAAGCACTGGTTCAACTGCTGTAGTGCTGATGACTTAATCACCTGTGGCTTTTTTATAACACATCACAGAGGTCAACTCCGTGCCGGCTAAGACTTGAAACTTCTTATTGCGTAAGAATTCATGACAAAACACTGTAGCTGTGTCGACAAGAGAGAGCTGTTGTTTTGACACAGTCTGACGCCAGCATGGCAGCATGAGGAGACAAAAACAAGCCTCTCCGCAGCAGTCGATAGTTCATCTTTTCAAACCCTCTCACGCAATCCGAGATGACGGAAGTGCGACTCAGGGCAAACGATGGCTGCTGTAGTGTCTCGTGATCCGTGGCAGAGTGGGGGTGGAGGTGTGGGAGGTTATTGATCTTTCTGTGGACATCTGTGGCATCTATCAGGAGGGTTGTCAGTCATCAGAGAGGGGAAGTGAGGGCAGAGTGAAGTGGTTTTATGTGCGTGCGTGTGATGAGGCAGGCAGACAACAACATCAAGACAAACAGGTTCAATAGGAGTTCACCCTGTTCCTCTACCAGTCTGACATAAGCAACTTGTTTTTGTTTCTCTCTGTCCCATATCTGTTTATTTGTTTTCCCTCTCCCTGCAGCCCTCCCTCTCTACCTCCCAGACTCCACGCTGAACTGTGTGAAAGAGTTAAGTTAAGTATTAACTTGTACACACACACAAGGAGTTAGCGAAATGTGTTGGAGTTGTATTCAAAAAGGCAGCAGTAGCAGAGATAAGTATTGTATCTGCAGCTTTCTTTTAATTATCAAGGCAGGAATTGGAAAAATTGGAAAATGGGCTTGCTCGGGCCAAAAATCATAGATGGTGCCAACAAAATGTAGTATTGTAGTTGATGTTTCACATTCTTTGGAGATGCAGCCAAGCTGCAGGCTCCACATGCGTTTATTTGTAAAAGACTTTGCCCAGACTTTTGCCTCTAGTTAAAGAGATTATATGATTATCTAAAAAGGAAAATATTGTAACATCGGTAAACAGCAGCACTGACACTCTCACCAAGTACAGATTCAATAATTCTCAGCTTTGCTTTGCACAAGTTTGGGTTATGTTGAGAGATGCTTTGAAAGCTTGGGCTAAAAGCATCTTATATAAAACCACATCACATTATTAAAGGGCACAACAGAGACAGCTTGGGGATGGATATAAGTGCTTATCGGAGATATGTATTATAAAAACGTGATTTATGACATCTTGTTGCCTCAGAGTTACAAAGCTGGTGTGCTATCATTATCTTTGTAGGAGAAATAGAAAACCCTGCAGATGATTTAGAAACTTGATGATGGAAGAAACGATCTTTCTTAACCCATTATGATGGCAGCCAGCCGCTGGGCATGAAAACACAGTAAATCTAATGAATCACAGGGGTTTGAGAAAAGTAGAACCCATAAGGAAAAGTAGCTGTGCATGATGTCGGGAAGGGAGAAAGGTAAAATGCAGTGGGTGTTGCATGAGTCACCATTACTGGAGACTTGTCAGAGACTACAGACAATGTTAGGTGAGTAAGACTAATAATAGGTCTGAACAACAGAAAGGGGAGTAAGCTCAGTTTACAGGTGCAGGAGAAAGTCTGTTGCTTTCTGTTTTTTCTTGACAATTCATGCCATTAATGCCTGTGAATACATGCATGGTGTAAGATCCTGAGCTGTTTAAAGTGTGATTAAATTTCCATGTTAACAAGACTAAAACCAGTTAATAGCCTATCCCTTTCTGCCAGTCCAGACCAAACAAAGAAACTGGCACCTTGTCTCTGTTAATGATAATAAATCACATAATCAACTCATCCTAATTTATCCTGTGAACTTTTAAACACATGCAGTACGTGTGTGCTGTTTCACCATTGTGTAAAACTTCGGATTTATTAAAGGATGACTGATCCAGTAGATCACCGTGGCCCACAGGCGAGGAACAAGCCACAATGGCGTTAATGTAATCCTTTGGGGTAATTGTGCCAGATCAAAGTATGTCCACTAAAATTGCTTGTTTTTGCCAGTGACAGGCTAAAATTGTTATTCGAAGAGCCAGTCTGCATTATGGCAAAGATCCCTTTTCGTTTAACAGCATGGTCTGTAACATTGGCAAAACTAGCAGGAGTAGCTTGACTTTGAAAGTATCCAACTGCAAAATATCCCATGTCCTCCCTAAAGGCCTTCCTCCAAAGCCACTCTCCCTCAACACATGAACACACACTGTCTGGCTGCTGCTGGAGGATGAGACCACAACAGTAGTGAGTCTCTCATTCGTTCTGTACACACACACTGACTGACTGATTGACTCAGCTTTTCAGTCAATCAAAACTGTTTTAAATGCCACAGTCGTAAAAACACACTAAACATAGCTAATAGGTAACTTAAAGTTACCTTTAGCTCATAGTTACCTCACTCTGCACAGTTTTTAACCAGTAACAGTCATTATAATGCTCAGGTCAAAGGCACCAGACTCCATTGACAAAAACAGTCATTGCAGGTTTACCACTGTCTCAATCAGTTAGTTTATGTTGTTTTTTTATTTGGGTGTTTCAAAGGGTTAGTTCGGATCCAACACAATATTAACATATAATAACACAAACAAACTTACTGATCCAGGCAGCACTAGACCAGCCAATCTAGTGTTCTGCGAGGTAAAATTACTGCTTTTGTCAATGGAGTCTGGTGGTTAACAATAGCTACTATAGCTCAACTCTGTTTTACAATACACCATGAATTTTGTCATTTGATGTAATTTTACTTTTTTACTTTTTTTTTTAATTAACTTTGTTCATAGTTTTTTCATTTAACCTACATTATATATGCATGCAGTTAGTAGCAATGTGACTAAAGGCAGTACTTTTCTGATCATCCCTAAAACTGACATATGCCACGAGGCACACATGCACACAGACACATGCTCGCACACACACACACACACACACACAGAGTTATACAAGAGAAACTTTAATATAAGAGAAAATCTGACCGATGTCACATGTCATCTTGTCTCAAAGTGAAGTGACCCTGAAAAGAGGTTATTAAAGGACACAGGAGCTAACATTTCTGTTGATTAGGGTCAAATGTTTCAGAGTTGAGTGTGACTGAAGTGCCACGTCAACAGTTTTTTAAATAAAAGCCACAAACAGCAGCAAAAGACACAAAGTCACAGGGCACAGGTTGTATTGCAAAAACTACATTATCATCTCGAAAGTTGAGCTCAGAAGTTACTTCTCTCAGTACCACATAGGAAAACCCTCAAGACATTTATTTCCCCCAAGACACTCAATATATTCAAAGCAGCCTCATCTCCAGAGCATCCTGTCTCAACATCTGCTAATATATATGTCAAAGTCTCCCAGTTTTGTCACATAACATATAAAACCAGATGGAAAGCTCCCGAGGGGGAAAGGGGCCCTCTTTAATTCTATTACCCTTTGCACACACATACACACGTGCGCGCACACAAACACACATCCGTCTAGGATACAAACAGCCAGTGGATACCACAGAGAGTAGTTCTTACAGATTCAAAGCTGCCCTGAAGGCAAGAGCCCATGATGGATCAGACATTGATTTGATTTGAAGTGAGTGTGAAAGCCACCGTCCGTGCCCTCTGCCAGAGAGGTGAACCATGATTGAGCAATGGCTGTCTGGAGGGTTCACTCAGGAAACTGTAAGTGGACAGGCTGGACCTGCTGCTAACAATCACCTTTTGTACAAATCGGCTGGAAATGAATTGTTGATTCACAGAGTAGAAATGAGAAGCGAGTCCCAGCTGCCAGCTATTCCACCAAAACATCTCTGAGCTGTTGCTTTTTGGACATTCAAATAGACACACGCGATATGAATATTAAAAATTGCTTGTTAGCTGGGTCACCTACACAAAGCGATGAATCTCAATATCAGAGTGAAATTCAAATCTGTCTCCTGAGCAACAGAGAGCAGTTAAAAACAAAGCTGGATCCACCTTGGTTTGAGCTGTTAGAAGAAATTAGAGAGAAGCTTATGGTCTTAGGTTGAAATGGGCATTCCTTTCAGTCTAATAGCTTATTTTAACAGCAAGTTAGGAATCATCAAAGACTTACTGAGAATGGGGTTGGTTGATCCTATAGTTATCAATGGGGTTTCAATAAAAAAAAATGTGATTTAAAACAAACACTTTTATGGTAGAAACACCAAATCAGTCTAAAATGAATAGAATCACAATCTTTATAATACAGGCCCTGTGACTGACCGGCGACCAGTCCAGGGTGTAGCCAGACTGTGGATGAATGGATGGATCTTTATTACAAACTGTATTTGTCTAATAGTTTAAACGTTGAATGTGAAACATGATTATTTGTTTCATAACAACTCATTATGAATGTAACATCTAATGGATGCCACAGATGTGACAACCAGCCCCACCTGAACTCCTAAGGTTTTAAGGTTTTTATTAAATGTTTGCTTTTGAAATGCCTAATCACCTGCAAACACAAAAATGTACTTCAAACCGTTACAAAATACAAAATTTCTCCTCTTCTCAATTTTTTTTTGTGGTCTTACACAAAATGGAAATGAGCATGATGTCACACCAAATGTTTGATATCAACATGATGAAACGCCGCCCTTTAGTTTGGCTGTTAGAAGCATAGTGACAGCCAACACATTGAGCTATCAAAAGACAAAGCACTCAGAGTCTACTCAGTATTCTACTTAAGTACAGTCATTAGCTGTATGTAGTTTTCTGAGGTCATGTAACTGGACCAAAGGAGACATTTACTGACAGCGTTTAATTTTGGTTATCTGTCTGATGAGTCAAGTTATTTAGTTAAATAATCTGGGGTGGTTTCTATAAATTAATCTGTTCATTGTTACTCTCGGTTGCCACAACAGTGATTCAACCTACAACTAGGAATTTACATTTGCCGTTTGAATTACCTCAGGAAAACCCCTGTGATGCAGTGATGTGCTTTACACCTGCAATTTGTTTGAAATACACAAGAAGAAAAACAAAAACTAAAGCTTCGTCAACAGAAAATCCCAAAAGAAAAAAAATATACCGATACTGTCTGCATGGTTTGATAGACGGGTGATCTCTGGGACAGAATAGAAATACTGCAACAAAGAGCACTTAGCAACAAAGATGGAGACAAAATATAAACAAGTAAAGATTTCAAGGACTAGCACGTGGAGGAAGTAAGGCGTGGGGGTTACCAGGTGGTGTGCAATAAACACTTCAAAATACACAAGGTTTATCTAGGTACGAGACAAAAGTAAACAGTGAACCACAGGAGGACATGGAGCTAACTGAAACACAAACTCTGTTCTCGCTGTCATACAGATGTTATTGATGATAACCCAGAAGCTTTGTTGACGCTCCTGATAATGACACATTCTGCCAGCTGCCTCTGGGCTGTCCTCTCTGGCCACCTCAGCTCAAAGCAAATATCCAAGCGTCTCACTGCTTGACAGATAATAATCTGTTTAAACAATATGAGTTCAGAGGAGCTTGCTCCCACCTGAGGCCTGAAAAACCTCTGTCTGTCCCCAGAAAGGCAGCACTTTATCACATCCTGCTCTTCAAGCTCACAGTGCTGATAAGTCATGTGCGCTTGGCGCTAATAATTCATTAATGGATATTTCCTGCCTCATTGTTTGTCAGAAAAGAGTTTTGAGGCAATCTGCCTGCTGAGGCCAAGGGGAGACCGCAATATAACTTCCAGAGGCAGAATGAGAACAAACAGCACAGAAGTAAGAATGACAGCAAATAGTGAAATAAACAGCACCTGTCATACCCTGATCAATAGCCTTCCTGTGGGAATACAGCGCTATTGGTATGCTGACAAAGTGACCACCGCCTGTCCTATTTCCTGTCATAAACAGCTCTAAAGTATGGGCTAAATAATCAAAAACTCAGGCTGGATGCTGGTCTAGGCACAGCAAATCCTGTTGTATTATTTACTCCACATCTTTGTTTACACAAAAACACAATAATCCTCACAGATTTGTGGCAATGGGGGGTAGGAAAGGCAACACTCTGTATCAGCAGCGGGATCTACAGTCTTTGCAGTCTTTAGAAAAGAAAAGAATTCAATTGTGCAGAGAAAATAAACCCAAAGGCAGCCGAGTCCCAAGCGATTGCCTTTAGGATTCAAGCGAAGAGTTGGCTAGAGGAGGAAACTCTTTCATAGGACTGAGGGAGCACAGAGATATGGTTTGTTTAGCTATAAATTCCGGTATTTTTTTTAATTCACAAGGGACACTCCCTGTCTGCCTCAATACAAATATGAGGAGCAACAATCCGAGACTCCTTTCATTGACATTATGGTGTTCTTCTTTTTGAAATAAGGCGCATTTGAGACTAAGAGTTTCCTTTGTTTGAACATTCCCAGTATTAGCTGAACAGCTCCAATATCCCTGGCAACTCAGAAACTACTCAGCAAAACAATAAGTCTACCTGCATTACTCAAAGTAAAATAGAAAGTTGGCACATAATTTAAATTGTTTCACAATTGACTGGAGCAAGGCTGGATCAAGCTGGAGCTTGATGAGTAGGCTATGATTAACTCAAGTGACTCATCATCTGAGACTGAGAGCAGAAAAACAAATTTTTTGCATGAAAACACAGGGACGGGTTTTACTACTGACTGCCCTTTCCTGTGGGAAGAGGAAAATAAAACAACTATTTGTTTTCTGTTAGCTTCAGGCAGTCCGTGTAGACGGTGTCATCTTTCAGACACGGAGGCACCACAGGAGCGGTGAAGCGTCCCTCTGGCCAGGGCTGATAGATGTTCCTCCGCTGGTGCTTTGTTCTGGTCCGATGCTGGACACCTCGCTCCAGACCGGAGCCTAATGTCAACCGTCACAGGAAGCCCTGTCCATCGACAAAGATGCTCATATACCCAAATCCAGCACGTCTGTTTTCGATCGCAGCGTTTAAATAATGAATGAAGTCTGTCCTCTTATGCTGAGCGGTGCAATAAATCAGCACTTAAAGCAAAGTGCCAAAGGCAAGCCTCTCTTGAAAGGTTAACATGTTAGGTTTACTTGAACAACCTGACACTGAGAATTAGTCATAGATTACTGATATGTTTACTCTTCCTACTTTTCTGCCAAAGTATCTTATAAAACAGTCTCTGATATCATAGCCATGATTTTAGTCTTTTAAAGAGAAGCTGGTCCTTTTGCAAAATAAATTCAAGATTAAACTGAAACACATTATTCAGACCCAAATCATGGTGAAATTATTTGCTATTGAAATGCAACCAATCACCATCATTTATGATGATCAATAAAAGTGTAACTGTGTAACAAGTGTACAGTGTTTTTGACATAAACTGCTGCTGTAAAAAGAGTCAAGACTGTTGAGACTAGAAGTAATGAGGCTGGCTGAGCAGCAGGTTTATTCCCTACCGCCTTCATCTGGTCACTCGACTCTGGAAAGCTTATCTGCTGTCATCTGGCCTATTGTGGCCGTTATCTGAGGTGATCAGGGCTGTGCTGAGCCTCTGTTCGCATTTGAGTCTCCTCCACCATCCACACAGGCCAGATGGAGGACCTCCACCTGCAGAGAGCCTGAAAGAACACTCGCTGTGATCTGCTGTCGTATACAAATGCAGCAGGGGGATCTCTATCAGTGAGAAAATAGTAACTCGAGGACCTCATTCAGAACATGATAGAAATTCTTACTGCTGCAGGACTCAGGCTGGCAACGGGTATACAACCTTGATTCTTTGAAAAAATCTGAAAAGAACAGTTGCATAAACTTTCATGCAGTTCAGTACATTAACCCCTTGAAGGTCCTCAGAAATAATCACGTTAAAGATCCTTACACACATAAATGTGTATGCATAAAAACAAGCCATAAAAATGTTAAAAATCTTTCTTTTTTTTAAATTTTTTTTAAATAGTTTTTTAGACCAGCATCAGCCCTAATCATACATATCAAATTTTTATTAGTTTTTTAAAAAATTAACCCTTAAATTGCCATGTTTTTGTCATGATGCGCATCATTTTATGGTCTAAAATACACAAAAAATACATGAAAATTATAAGCAATATGCATGAAAAACTGATAAAATATGCTAAAAATAAAAATCATAACACACTACAAAGTGCTGAAGACCCTCAAAGGGTTAAAATCATCTCAGCAGGCGAGTTTGCATTGCATTTGTATTATTTAAACACATGACAGATAAACCTCCACAAGGCACTGGAGCCTGTTTTGTCACTGTTTTAATACTGTTGCAAGGCAAAACCACAATAGAGACGTTGGTGAAAAAGGAAAGGGAACCCTGGTTGCATTTATCATGGACTCATAGAAAACACCCCTCCTATGCAACAACAAGCTGCATTTCTCAACCGGCCTTGTGGCTTGCTCTGGATCTGTGCCACATGTGGGTATATATTTCTCCCCAAACTGCTCGAGGGCAGTGTCACCCATTTCAGTTTTTATTGGTTCATGCTCTCTTGTCTAATTCTGCAGGGACTCCATGTCAGAACAGGCAGCAGCAGGATTCAGGGTAATCAGCGTGAAAATGTTCTGGAGCAAAAAAAATCACCTCTTTCCAGTTGTTGCCCACCAACGTTGTCAGGCCAGCGGCTGAGGAGTAAGCTCTCTAGTATTCCAGTCAGAAGAAAATGTCTTGTGTATCACTATCCTGCTGTGACCCCAAAAATAGCTTCAGCACTACAGTATTTCAGGATGATGAACCTATTTTTCATCCATGACAATGCAGTCAGAAACAGATATTTAACACCTCTTTTTATATAAACTATGGTGGGTACTACAAATTCTTCCTTTAACTGAATGGGAGGACTACAATGTTTTGCTCAAATGAGTTTAAGCATCATTCTTTGGTGCACAAAACAACTGAAAAGACTTTATTCAGAGTAATGTGGCAGGTTTTGACTCTTAACAAAATCAGGTCCTGTCCAGGAAAGTAAAGGCATCCATCCAGTCTGTTAGTTCAGTTCTAAATAAAGACATTCATTTGGTTTTGGGGGGGAAAAACACTGAAAAGCTAGATGAGTTTTGCTTCAGACTATAATGTATGTGATACTAATGCAATGTCAGTTGAGCACACAGGCTGGTTCTGCACACCAGGTTACATTTTATGTTGAATTCACTGGAGTATTATGACCTTGACTGAGGTCAAAGTTTTTAAAAGGGAGAACAGCACATGTGGCACAACAGCCAAGTAGGAAGTTTAAGAGAGTGCCTTCCAAAGATAAGGGGCAAGCTTTGTCTTTAAAGTGGCTCTATTGTTCAAAATTCAAGCTCTTTCTTCAAACACAAACATTTAAGCAAGCAAGCAAGCCGGATGCTTTTACACATTTTTTTTTTCTGTGTGGAAATATACTCATTAATATTTATCTGTGCCAACTTAGTGAAAAAAAAGAAAAAATTTTCCACTGGCACTGACCACCTCATCTCACTTAAATCAAGCAAAGACTCTTTGTGAGATTATGGACACTTATCTGCACTCACCATTACAGTCTTGTGTATTAGAGTACAGTTTTTCTAGTTTAAAGTTTTTACTCGCAGGGGCTTGATGCATCTCGTCTTGACAGACAACAAAAACCCAAACAAGGGATCGCAGAGAGCAAAGGATGAATTACTCGTGTCTCTCACTGGAGAGAAGGAAAAACAAAACCTCGATAGAGCCTTGGCTGATAGATAGATAAAGAAGTTATGCATTCCAGAGTGAATAATGAACATAACTCTATGCACAATCATGCAGGGACATTCAGATCATCTTAAGTCATTTAAAAACAACAAATTCCACCATCTAACATTACAAAGGTCATAGCTTCTCATTAAGATGCAAAACTGCACAATATATGCCACACAATAAACATGATGCAGATTCTACACATGACTGTGTGAATAATAGTGTGGGTTGCAATATGAAACGGAGTTTAGTACTTTAATAAGTCGACGCACTAAATCAAACTGCCAGTGAAAAGGAGCACTACAAATATCAAAACAACAACAACAAAAAAATACTTCTCTCGCTGTTACGGTATGTGAATCTACAATGCAGTGGCAACACAGTTTTTTTCTGTGCATGTGTTGTACTAAAATACACTCAGAGCTCAGACAAGAGATTAAAGGTATTTGAGTTACTCAAAAACCTTTTATGCATTTACGGGCGACACCCAAAGTCAGCTTCACAAGACAGGCTGGATGTTATTTTCTATGTGGTGATTTTAAAAAAAGTGAAGGTGATATTTGAACAGAGGTATCATTATGAAAAACTGTCCCGTGCCGACTTGCTGAGGGGGCCGGGATGAGTTGGAACTGGAGAGCTGGTGTTGACTGAACAGCGCTGCTCATTCTTCTCTTTATCTCACTGGCATTCTTCTGCCTCATTTCAATAGCCATTCTTCACTGGAGAGCCCCCTTACGCTGCCGTTCACACTTCTTGTGATTTGTATTCTAAGTAGCTCACAGATCTTTTGTATTCAGGGCCGATAGCAATCTGAATCCTCACGCTGACAGTCGAGGCTGCAGATATCCTGCTGAAGCCCAAGAAAGGTCTTATTTATTATGAGGAGTGAAAATCTCTTGTGTTGAAATCCTACAAAATGATAAGCTCCATGTCCACAGATGATGAAAGGTAAATTGCAAAAGTAGATTGATTGCTGTGCACTGATTATACCTAAAAAGCTACAAGACAAGACATAAATGATGCACTGAACTCTTTTATAGCAATGGTGTTCTCTTTTTGGCCTTTTTTGGTAAGTAAATCATCAACAAATCACCAAATGTAATGCCCAGAAAAGAGGAAAACACTCTGACCTCTTGTGTTACCATCACTACATCTGTACCAAATCTACAGTACTGTGGCTTTCAGCCATTTTCCTACAATCTCCACACATTCACGAGTTTTTTATAGGACCCTCTTTAAATGGCTTAATAACTAACTAAGTAAGTAGGAATGTACAGCACTGAATTGCTAGGAGTATTTTCTTAAGTGAAGAGGTACTGCATTAAATGTGTTTTTTGAGCTGTAAACTAAATGATATGACTATACTGTACTGAAACACAATAATGCTGGTGTTAATATTAATATTTCTTTCTGGTCATTTAGAAGTCTGAATTTTTAAAAGGCAGTCTACGTCATGAACTTAATTCAAGAACAATGTTAATGCCCACGTTGCTGAAACTAGAGTTACTAGTTGGAACAGTCGCTTACGTTTGCCACACAACACTCATCACTCACAGGGGTTTACAGAGTCGCATCCCTCAGCCCTTTGCTCACTTTTTAGCATTATGCAGCGGGTGGTTTAGGCTCAGACTTGGGGGTGTAATTACACTTTTAGAATAAATAGACTAATGTTTATGAATGCTGCATTGTTGGCGGTGAATGTGCTATTTGCCAAGTCGAGTTGGGGAATTGGGACATTTTGGTCACAAATGTATGTTTTGTGTAAGGACGGCAAAGTGATCCAATACCATGCAACTGGATCCTTTGAGAGACCTCACCATTCGAAACACGTAGCTTTGAATTTAAAAACAGCCTTGGGAAATTTGAGCAAAATTTGTGGTTTTTAAAAACATATGATAGCCTCAGAAGAAATACTTATGAAAAGCAGCACAAAGTGAGTCAGTGGAACTCCCCTCTCTAGTGAAAGCGATTTGAGGAATGTAAAAAATGAAATGTTGTATGTAACTAAGCACACAGATGAAATCCAGGAGTTCTGCTTGCAGACAGATAAAAGAGCAACTGTCTGTGTCTGAATGGCGTTGATAAGAACATCATAGTAATACAGTGGCCTTTCTCTGAGCTGCAGATTCCCCTGTTTCTCTCCTTAGGAGTCCAACTGCTGGAGAATCTGAGGACAGCAAACACAGAGGATTAGTCTACAACCACTTTGATAAGCCTCACACATGCTCATTACTTTCCTTTGAATCCAGTGACAGATTTCTCTGTGAATGACTGCTGATTTTTAGATCATGGAGTCATTAATGTTTTGTTATCATATTAATATTAAAAATCACTGAGCTCCAACACACATTGATGTGGTGTTTCAGCAGTGCATTTTGAAAATGAATACAACATTTTTTAGTCACACCAGATAACAGAAGTTTGGAACACAAAATCCTTCATGGTGTAGCTACAAATTTAATAATTTTTACTGGAACAAAGTGGCCTTCAGCTCACTGTCAAAAATGTTACAATCATTTGAAATTGTTCTGCGTTGGAGGTTATTTTTCGGGCGAACATAATGCTACTTAGTCATTTTCGAGCCTGGGATCCAGACGAATCTGTGAGCTCACGTTTTATTTGCTCTGGCAGATACGTCTGGTGCCTCTCAGACAGATTAACAGCCAACCTGGCCCAGGTCGGGCCAGTCACAGCCATTTATCTAATAGGGGCAGGTTTGATATAATGACTGACAGAAGAGCGCTGCTGAAGCATTTCCGGTAAAAACCAATATGGCTGCCACTGATGTGGAACATTCTGTTGAATCCGCTATCACGTCAGTTTTAAACATACTGGATGGTATATTTTCTCTAAAAGCTGAACAAATAACTGCACTACACAAAGCTGTCTGAAGTGTTTGCTGCACTTCAGACAACATTTAATATGCTATATATTTCACTGCTCTGGTTGGTTGCTGGTCTATCCAGTTGCCTCCAGATGCATTTTGGTCTGCGTCCGTTTGATAAAGGCCAAGAGTTTCCAGACTAATTCACATTTGCTAACTGGTAAGGCCGAATCAGGTTAGTAATTTTCAGTGCTACTTAGGAAGTCACAAAGTGTAGCCACAACACGAAAGCAGTGGTTTTAATCCCATCCAGTTTTCATGATTCAGCCATGACTGTGATTTTGTTCCAAAACTTCCTCATTTTGATAAGCCCCCTATTGTATACATTCTCACTGCTAATGATTTGAAACTCAGCTGTGGTGAGTTTTGGGGATTTTCAGCCTATGGTGACGTGAAATGTTCTGCATCTGTACAGAGTTGTTATTTGCTAACTTTCAACATTGGTGTTCTGTGTGATACACTGACAAAAGTTACATTATCTGCCTCCAAATCATAATCTTTAATCCAAAATAGACGCATATAAACACAATTTAGAACATTTCCAAGAATGTTGTTTTTGTTCTGTGAAAACGTGGCGATGTCATAATGCTCTTTCGTGGCCATGCAGCTCAACGCTGGAGACATCAATGGAATCAATGATGCAGATCAACCCATTGAATCTATCACTGCTCTCGTGTATCAAAGACATGAAGTCGTATTTGCATGTGGCACGGAGGATATTCAGTTTCAAGCAACCGTCAGCCCTGTGTAAGAGGAGGGCGGGGAGTTTCATGTGGCCTGGCCCTGTCATCACTACCTAACCTGAAATCAGAGAGGGCTGGTGAAGCTGTGAGAGAATGAATGTTCTACACTCTGAGGCTCCAAAACCGTTTGATAGAAATCCCACATTATAGGGTGTGTGGTTCTTTTCAAATCTACTGGGGGTCATTTAGCACTTGGGAGCGCAGACATAACAGCTCTTGAGAAGTGACAGGGTGTGTACAAAGGTGAGGACAGATTCAAACCTCCCCTGATGAAAACTGTCATCAGACACACAGTTATAAAGCGATTTGTAGAGAGAAATATGAGGCTGAGAAGAGACCCTCTATGACCAATCTAAATGTCAGTCCTCGTTTCATGCACGAGTTTCGTTTCAATGTGATGCTGATGATGTACTACCAGAAAAACATGTGCAATCCTAAATTTGCTCTCACTTTCCACTGACTCTCCTGGATAGACTGTGGGGATTTAATATAACATCAATTACTGGTGGTCTTATTAAACATTACTGTTTATCTGTTGTCGTAACAGTGTAACATTATAATATTGCTCCACAGTGCACTTCATTCTCAGAGCACTTAATAGGCTAATGATTATATTATCACACTGACATGAACTCTATCTCTTACTCTTCTCCAATACATTTTCAGTGAGGTACTCAGCACACTGCTTTAGAGGGTTTCATCTGCATTGGTAAAAGTGCAGAATTCATTATGGGTGTTTCAGTGACCCTGAGATGCTGTTTTTCAGTCCTTGACTAATAATAATGGTGTTGCAATGTTTGTATATGAGGCTATTCTTTCGTTGTCAAGGTCTTTACTTCACTTCACATTTTTAAAATAAACCTATCAGACATCAATTTAATATATGTTTGAATACTCTAGGCTTTAAGTGATTAAATAATGAACAGAGTGGCCTAGTAATGATGACACACTAACACAGACAGTACAAAGTGTCTCCAGAGGCGTGGTTCACCGTTGGTTTTTTTTTTGAGTGTGTGTGTTTTTTTTTTTCTAAAGCCGATGAGATAGCCGGCACTTTCTCAAACTGCCGCCCTCACCACAGGCAGACTAGTTAGTTTTATAGTCGACCCGTTTTTGGATCGGAGCGCATCCTGCAGCTCCTCCCTGGGGGGGAGGGGTCATCCGTGGCACGGCGCTATTTATTGAGTCGAGTTTCTCACGCAGAACTAAGTGATCACTCTGCATCACACACAAACACACACCGGTCCCAACGTGACATTACCACGAGTGGCAAACATGGAGGTGAGTTTATTTTCCGTAATCAATATGAGACAATTAGACTGTTTAATGGCAACTAATGTCACTAATGTCACAAGCTTTAAGACAATTCCAACTTAAGTAAGAAAGAGTTGGTAGAATTTATTTTTTTAAAGAGAAGTTGTGGTAGTTATCTTATGAAAACAACTACCTGGAACTCAACTGTTTTCTAACTTTTTGAATCCTTTTCCTTTCAGAATGGACTTTCTTTTGACTTCTTTGACAACAGCACTGACAACATCTCAGAGGAGTCTGGAGACTTTGACCTGGACCTCTTCCAGGAGCCATGTGGCAGAGCCCTAAGCAATGACTTCAACAGGATCTTCCTACCAACAGTTTACGGAATAATATTCTTTCTGGGAATCATCGGCAATGGATTAGTCGTTCTTGTCATGGGCTACCAGAAAAAGGTTAAAACGATGACAGACAAGTACCGGCTCCATCTCTCCGTGGCTGACCTCCTGTTCGTCCTCACGCTGCCCTTCTGGGCGGTGGATGCAGCCAAAACCTGGTACTTTGGAAGTTTCCTCTGTGTGTCTGTGCACATGATCTACACGGTTAACCTGTACAGCAGTGTGTTGATCCTAGCCTTCATCAGTCTAGACAGATATTTGGCAGTAGTGCGGGCCACCAACAGCCAAGCCACAAGAAAGCTGCTTGCGAGCAGAGTGATCTATGTGGGTGTGTGGCTGCCTGCAGCTGTGCTGACTGTACCTGACCTGGTGTTTGCCAGGGTGCAGAACACAAGGTCTTCAAACTTTTTCTTCTCGGGCGAAAGTGTGGATACCGCAGACTCCAGAGTCATCTGTCAGCGCATCTACCCTCAGGAAACCAGTCTCATATGGACAGTTGTTTTCCGCTTCCAGCACATCCTGGTGGGCTTCATACTGCCCGGTTTTGTCATCCTCATCTGCTACTGCATCATCATCACCAGGCTGTCGCAAGGCTCCAAGGGCCAGGCGCTTAAGAAAAAAGCCCTGAAGACCACGGTGATCCTCATCCTGTGTTTTTTCTCCTGCTGGCTGCCCTACTGTGTTGGCATCTTTTTTGACGCCCTCATGATGCTGAACGTGGTTTCACCCTCTTGTGAACTGGAGCAAGCGGTGGAGAAGTGGATTTCTATTACTGAGGCGCTGGCATATTTTCACTGCTGCCTAAACCCCATCCTCTATGCTTTCCTGGGAGTTAAGTTTAAGAAATCAGCCAGGAGTGCACTTACAGTCAGCAGCAGATCAAGTCAGAAAGCAACTCTCATGACAAAGAAGCGAGGGCCGATTTCATCTGTTTCAACTGAGTCTGAGTCCTCAAGTGTTCTGTCAAGTTAACAGTCAACCCCAGAGTCTGCGGCTTGATACTCTCAGGAGAGAGAAAAAAACTAAGCTTTAATTTCAAAGAACTTACTACATTTTGTACAGATGTAAAAAAAAAAAAAAAAGAAGAGGTTTTTATACATTTTGATTCGTTTGCCTTGTTTGCTGCAATTGTGTGTTTTTATGTTCCTCAAAGCAGAGTGTGTTCTCAGGCAGTGCCTCATTTCCATTCGTTCAGCTTTACAATCAAGATCCATTTTCCCTGTTTTCATCTTTACAGTCTGTGTTGCTGTATCAAAGCATACAACTCTTTACTTTCTTTTTTTTCAGGGATGGTAGCTTCTCTCAGAAACCTGTACATAGTATGTAGCATTTGTGTGTTCGCACTTAAGTTGTGTGATTATCTGAAAGCTATTATTTATTGCTGTCATTCACACTGGAAGTTTTGTAAAAGAGAGAAACTGCATGCTGCTTTTTTTTTACTATTTTAAATTTGTGTTTTTTATGTAAAAATAAAGAATTCAATTCTTCTCATAATGACTGTGTGGTGTGCATTTTCACCTTAAACCAGGTCCTCCTGCCCTCAGGGGGTGGGGGTGGTGTGTGTGTGTGTGTGTGTGTGTGTGTGTGTGTGTGTGTGTGTGTTGGCGGGAGGAGGTGTGGGGGTCTCCTGACACAAATGTCTCCATCTGATCTGGTTAAAAAGCAGAAGGAGGACTGAGCAGACAGGACCTGTAATTGCAAGAACATCTGTGCACTTTTACATCTTAAGCAGCCATGACACAAAAGCTAAAATCCTCAGTTATAATTAGCACCCATATGGCTCCTTAACAAAGAAAATAGCACGTTAAGTTGTCCTTTGACTTCTTATCTTTTTTTTCAGTTTGCAAGATATATTGCCTCCATTATATTTGGCTTGTAAGCAAGTGTTATCCTCATTCACTTCGCTGAGCGGGTCAGTGGGTCAACTTAGCTATTTCCAGACTCATAAAACAAAAAACAATAGTATTTAAATCACAGGTTATATACACTGAAGCTGCAACTAGGCAGACATAACTTTGTTTAGCACTCATGCAATATATCATTGGAAATTAATCTGCTGCAATTATGTAGTGACAAAAAAACCCTAATGTTTGTGTGGACTCTGGTCTGCGATACATACTAGAGACGGGCACAGAGTGATGTTCAAGTTGGAGACCAAAGGAAGCTGGTGACAATAGATGTCAAGGGGAATAAAGTCGTCAAATGGCCGCTGTACAATGCAGTGCTGGCATCCATTCAAGACTGTGGTGGAGATGCATTTCCATTTCTTTACATGTAAAAAAAAAAGGTGTGAAGTGCTCCCAACAGAGGTACAAGGTTAATGGATATGTTGGTGCTCTGGTCCCTCACAGTCAAACAGGATAAAACAAAAGGTTGCTTTTTCAGTTGGAAATGTTCCCAGATGATTCAGAATTAGCATAAGAGCCGTGCTGCCTCAGCCTGTGCAGGAA
Source organism: Pempheris klunzingeri (assembly GCF_042242105.1). Lineage (NCBI taxonomy): Eukaryota > Metazoa > Chordata > Actinopteri > Acropomatiformes > Pempheridae > Pempheris > Pempheris klunzingeri. The sequence continues at coordinate 11,986,176 of NC_092021.1, forward strand.
CAGATCTGTGATTAACACTTCACTGTGTTCAGATGAATCCTCTTCATCTGCTTCATTCTCCGTCACCTGGAAAGGCTGTTGTTGGACGAGAGATGGCCCACCAGCTATGCAGAACTGTACTTGATGTAGACATTTTTAAGTTGCCCAGTAAAAAAAAAAAAAGATGAATGGAGATGGTATCGAAATCACATGTCAGCTCTCCTAAATACATGTTTTAACAACAAAAAAGCACAGATATTTCAAATCACCTGACAATATTAAGCAATCAAGAATCAATTGTTGGGAACTGCAATTCAACAAAAGAGGTTAATGGCTGTACTGATTAAACCTTTTGTATTAACTGAACAGTTGGACATAACTTGCTCACAACAGACGCTGTGTAGCTGCTCAAACCCCCTGAAAGGACAAAATAAATATGAAGAAAACAGCAACACAGATACACATGATGGATAACTTTTTAACGCCACATGACAGTTGCTGGGAATTCACACATTTTCATGTCATTTGTTTCATGAATTTTACTGATTATATGAATGTGCTTTATACCATTTTCTAACTACTTCACCCTTAAAGTCATGACAAAATACAGGGGTTTTATCCACATTGGTCACAACGCCCATTTGAGTGCAGGAAAAGTACTCATGGCCCCCTTGGGAATTAACCCTTGGGTGCAAGGAGGTGACCTTTCATTAAAAAGTAAAGCCTTTGCTCTCTCCGTGTGATGAGAAAGTATTAACCATTAAACAACACACGCCTCTAAATCCATATACTCCCTCTTCCCTACAATCAACTTTTTGGCATGTTTGTTTTCAATAGATGAGGTTTTTTTAATATGATAATAATCTCATGATACTGTGACCACAATGTTTTGCAAAACATCAATATCATCTTCCTGTGCAATGTTGCAAAAATCCAACCTCTATGACATCGAATCTATTAGTTAAAACAAACTCATATGTGTATGTAGCAGCAGTGAAGAGGTTCTTGTTTGCTTTATGGGCTAAAGGCCAAAGCTGTTGAAATGGACAGGAAATAGGTTCTAGTGGTGATTCATTACTAGTGTGCAAATTTCAAACAGCAACTTGGGACCACTGTCCACTCTGTGTGTTGCCTCATGTAAGTTTTGCTGTTGAGATGAATTACATTTAGGAGTGATGGTATAATTAATATTAAATGCAGAGATTGGTTTAAAGGACTATTGCAAACTATGGGTAAAAGGAACACAAATACTGCAGGTTCCTTTTGGGCAGTGACCTGCTCCACTAATGGCTGCAATTGTTTTAGTAGGAAAGTGAGCAGCAGGAAGGCTGTTTCCTGCACCAGGAGCTCCTGTGGCCAACAGCCTGAGAATAGCTTTGATGACCCCCCACTGTATTCAAACCACCATTACTCCCTGCGCGTGGTCATTCCTGCAAAGGTCACTGGATACCTGGATGCACTTTGTGCACTCGACCAAAAGCGTGAAAGCAATTTCAAGGAGTGTCACTTTTAGTGCTCCTGGATGTGTAAAAAAGCCCACACATGCTGGTCATGTTGTAGTACCAGCATCACCATGTGTTTGTATGCATGTTTTTGCAGGAATGCAATGCTGATTTCCTTACTTTAGGTATTCTAAAATAATTTGTCTTGTTCGCACCCAGTAATATTTTCATGGGTAAGGCATAGAATGTAATGTTTTTTCAGCATTAAGGAACCTCAAATGAAGATACTTAGACCACAGACTACAAGAATTTGTAAGCCACAAGGCAGTCGTGTACTAATACCCACAAGATGCATAGAATAATGCACCTTGATACATATAATGCTATAGGTTGCATGCCAGACTCCATCATTTTTTAAGTTATTCTTTTTTTCTATTAGTTTTACACTTCAGTTCGCATTCACTCTGGACAAAGCCATACAGCTAACTGGCAAAATATTTCTCATTTCGTATGTATGTAATCATTAATTATCATAAGCATTTTCCATTAGGTGTTTGCATTCACTTTGTCCACCCCGTGTGCAGGCACGACACTTAAGTTACACGGAACAACACTTTAGTCATTCGTTTCTAGCCGGAACCTAAAGCTTCCGGTATTTGGTGCTACGTCAAAACAGGTCCTTCCTTTCTGTGCACGTCCATGCTGTGAACAGCTGATGTGGAGCCTCTCGCTGTCAGACAGCCGTGAAACATTGTGTCCCCACTCTCCAAGAATATAGCTCGACATGACTAAAGAGGAGGTCCAGGGGTAAGAGCGGTGTGAAAGCTGTGCATGTCTGACAGCGTCGTCAACACATAACACTTTAAACTACCGTGTGCTAGCACTAGCAGCTAGCTAGCATTAACGTTGCCTAAACATGGAGCAGATTGCATCATCTGACAGTCGAAGTGAAGACTTCATAAAGTTTTCCTTAAATTGATCAAATGTTTGAATCGCAGCAATGTGAAGGTAAAGAGTATACGAGGCTATATGCTGGCTAACTTACGTGCTGTTGGATTGTGTGCTCATTAAAAACACCAAATTGCATTAAGGAGTCGTTCAGTTTATGATGATCCTCATTTATATGCGTTTTAGACACACTAGACATACGTGACGAGATGATCCAGGTTTGTTTCAGGTGTTTGGTGAATTCGGCTTATTGTACCTTGGTTGATATTGGACAATGGCTGCCTTCATAATTGGTCCATTTGGTTGTTGGTTGCAGATTCAAACACGGAATCTGATTCAAAGAACACCTTCAGTCAAAGTCCTCCACACGTTTACTGTTTAACAACATTTACAGTATTTAAAGTTCAGTTCTTTAAAAACCAGTCTGCAAATCCCAGCTTGTCCTGGTTGTGTTCATCCACATTCCCCCCGCTGCTCTCCTGTCAGTTTCCCCTCTGGTCACAGTCAGGTCAGGACACCTTAACTTTATTTCATTCTACCAAATACACCGAATGACCAGAAAAATAGAAATCCTGTATGATGCAATGTAATAAACTATCCCTTCAGTAAATGCACTACAGCAGAACTTGCTTAAGCCCTTAAAGTACTTGTATGGTACTAGGCTGCATTCCAATACAATGTTAACAAGTCCAACAACACCTCAACAACCACAACAACAACACTCAAAACCTCCTTATTTCAAAAATGTAATGGTGCAGGACTTCTGCCGTGGATTACATTTGAATGTAAAGAAGATATGAACTGTTCTATTCCCTTATTATCTCTTTATGAACAGACCTGTTGGACATGTGCCATCATGACAACTGTTGACAACTGTTACTCATCAAAGGTAGTTGACTGATAGTTGACTGATTGCGGTTGCTAAATGGGATAAGCTGTTCGTGTTTAACAGCAGTTTGTTTGAGGACTGATTGCAGATTGCAGGTTTTTGTGGGCAGCTGCTCCAGACAGTCAAACTGATCTCACTCGCCTGAGGTTAAAAATATTGCTGATCCAGTTTAACCAATACATCTGGTTGGTTGGTTTATTGGAAGATGGAAATAAAACAGAGTGCATCTTTTTTTTTTTTGTAAATCTACTTCACACCCTGTATAATTTAAATTTTTTATTTTATGTTGGCTGAAATGTTCAGATTCATTCTCATGACAATTTGTGTGCAGGTTGTTGGTCGGTTTTGAATGTGGCAGTAGGGGAAGTGTGAAGCCTGGTCTGAAGACGCGGACATTAACTGTTGTGATTTTTGTTTCTTGTTTAGGCTTAATTGCTATTTATAGTTGGCCTCTGGCCCTTGTTATTTCCTGTGGCTAAATAGCTGCTCCCATATTGCCCATGGGCTTCCTTCAGGTCTAGACACCTGGTCATTGGGAAAACCAGAGAGCACTCACTCATTCACCTCTTTCAAGTCTTTTCACAGTTTTATAATAGTGAATGCACATCTAATTTAAAGTGCAAAGATTAGATTTAGTCTGTGATCACCTGTTTTATTGCAACTTTAGTTTTTATACCCTTTGACCTAAATTATTGGCATGTCACTTTAATTCACTTGCTCTTTTATTTTATTTTCTGTTTCAAAGGCAGTATTTTTCACATTAACTAAATATTAAAGTGGAGTTCTTAACTATGATTGAGGCAACTTAAAATCAAATACAGAATGTGAGCTTGTGTCAAACTGTTTCACTATCACCTTTGTATTTGGTTTGTATGAATTCATTTCGGGTACGTTTATGAGTTAGATTCATGGTAACTTCTGCTGCCCTATATTATGTTTTGTGACCTAACTGTTGCACCTAGATAAGCCGCAAACCGTATGATCAGAGGACGACCTGTTCTACCTTCTGAGCCACAGCCACCGTATTTTTTTATTTAGCCTACAGTCCTGTTGCTGCTGAAAAAAACAAATGTTACTTTATAGGCAAATGTCACATGCTTATCAGCAATGACATTGTGTTGTGTGGCAGTAGCATTTAGCAAATAAAGACACCCTCAGATAAGACTAAATGTTATCATAATCGGATAATCTGTCTTCTTCACAAATTCTATTATGGATTAGAAAGTGCTATTGAGACTACTGTCTTCTCAAAGCCGCAGTGTTGAGCTAGCTAATCTTGCTTTCTGACATTTGTGCTTTTAGTCTGTCTCCAAACTCCCATCTCTCTGTTCACACAGGCTACAGCTGTTTTGGTTGAAACAACAATGGGATTAAAAGTACCACAGACTTAAAAGCTGGAGGTGGTGATGGCCAGAATAAATTTTCCCAGGCGGTCAACAACTTCCTCATGGGGTGCAGGAGAAATAGAAGGTGGAAGTTGACTTAAATGTTTATGTTGTGTGCCTTCCTGTTTCAGGGCGACGGAGGAGGAGCAGCAGGTTCAGTCAAAGAAAGGCCTGAAGAAACAGCAGAAGGAAGCAGAGAAAGCTGCAAAGAAGGCTGAGAAACAGGCCAAGCTGGTCAGTGTGTTTTTTTTTCTTCTGCGTTGTTTCATATCCGTCGCCCCCTCTTACAGCTGGTAAGGCTGTGACGTGCAGTTCTGCTGGGCATTGTGGGTCCAGAAGGGTTGGTCAGCCACAGGGGGGCCAGAGTATCCATTGTTTAAGTATTCCTGTCATTTTGGCTTTGTTTATGTCCACCCAAACAAAGTGCTATTTTCTTCCACACTGAGCTTTTAACATGCAGCTCATGCATCCTCAAACACCACAGCCAAGCACGCCTACTCTCTTTATTAACAACATTTAGGTCCTCAGACCTTTAACATGTGAAATTTTACCTTGTTCAAGTGTAAATGAGTACTAGTGATCAACAATTTATTTTTTTTTAATCTTGTTTTTTTTGGTCAAGGCCATGCAGGAAGTGATGAGGAATAGAAGTAGCTGTTGTTATCAAAATTTGCTCGCATTAGCTCAAGGTGGCATTTGTAACATTTGCCTGATACCAATTTACTTAATAAGGTCAGTGTCTGGATCAGTATTGGTGCATCCCTAGATTTTTCCTCAGGCCGTTAGAGCAAAATCTGCAGGATATAAATGAGGGAATCTGTGTCCATTGTTAGAAAATGTGTCATCTTGCTCGACACTGGCTGATCCAAGGATAATTAGACACCCTGCGCATCGATGTGTCATGACTCAAGTGGCATTCATAGGTGAAAGCAACTGTCGTGCCCTGTCTTCCAGCAGAACTCACCCAGTCAGCATGATTCACGGAAGAATCAGGTGTTTAATACACACTTTACTGGTGCATATATCAGTTTGGCATAGTAAGCATTGCCTGGGGGAAGACCCCGAAAGCTGAGGTGAATGTTTATTGAGTGAGTCTTAGCTGCCAGTTGTGCACTTTTTGTGCTGACACTTGTCACTTCAGTGGCTCCGGTGTGGGTTGGTTGCTCCATGGCTACAGCAGGACTGTATTCAGTTGATCATAAGCAGCAAAATGATCCATCATATGACTGGATTATAATATCGAGGACGGGCGATTGCAATTCACTCCACAACTAGCAGCCATTTCCACACACCAATATCAATTTGCATAGAAAATGGAATTGTAACTTTGCCAAGACTTGATCTCATCGCACTCTGGGAATCATTTGCCTAGAAGTCAGTGCAAAGATAAAGAATCTGTCCACTTACATGGTTTCTATTACAAAGCAATATCTCCTGCTGCCATTACTCATTGTCTATGATGTGTTGGAGCACAAGAGCTGTGCATTCCAGGGATCTGAGGCTTGGCTGGAGGACTGAGCTATGATTTATTCATTTTATTCAAATCCCTGATAGCACAAGATGAAAACACAATTTACATGACTGTTGTAGCAAAACGTTTTAAGTTGCTCCATTTGAAGTCAAATGTTTTTGAACATTTTTTTTATGTTTGAATTTAATAGACAGTCCTCTTGTTGTTATTTCCTGGCTATTTGCAATGCCCTCTAAACCCCTGCCGCCTCTTTGTGTTTTAGGCTGCGGAACAACAAAGCACAGAGGAAGATGTAAGTATTGCCTAAAGATCACAGAATTCATACAACAGTGACCTGCCTTTCTGTCTGACTTTGATGCTAACCCTGTTTTCACACCTTTGCAACAGTTTGTATGCAAATGCCTGCATGCTGAACTTTGAGTTTCTGATTTCTGTTTGAGATTTTTTTTTTCCCCAAAGATTGTGATAAGCCTCATTATGTGTCCCGTGTGTTATCTTTAGATGAAGTAGACAGACAGACGCTCATGAAATCAAAGTAGTAGAGTTGCCTTTGGGAACAATAGAGAGTTGATGCGCATGCGCTAAAAGAAGTGTGATGTTTTATTTAGCTGTTTGATGAAATGCCTGATATCCACTGCTAAAATGTCACGCTTTCACTCTGTCAGGACTTTGCCAAGGACCGATACGGTGTGTCGGCTATGGTCCAGTCTCAACAAAAACTGGGTGAGTACGACAGCTACTTCCTTCACTCATCAACCAGCCAGACAACTTCCTGTTTCTGAAAAAAAAGGAAAATAATTAAGAAAATTGGATTAATTTGATATATTTATGCTTATGTTTTGGATTGGTACCAATGACTTTAAAGAGGGGTAAAACCTTTGCCTCACCTTGACGCGACTAAGTTTAATGACCATATAGACCCATTTCTCTGTTACATGCGGTGATATTTGGTGTTTTAAGAGTAGCTGAATATAGTGTAATTTTATCCTCTCCCTGTCTCAATTCATCACATTGGACTGATCATTGTTTTTATATGTTCTTTTTTTTAGTATATTTCATAATGTACCTGCTGTCCACATTGAGCCTCTTTTTCAAACACGCGTCTGCACTGTGTCAGAATAGCGAAATGTGTATGTGTGTACATGTGTGTTCATTGTCACAAAGTGAAAAAACAAATTCACACAATAAGGTAAATATTGTATAGGTGGTAAACAAAAAGGTGTTAGTTTTGATATTATTTCAAAGTACCAGTGTGAGTATGTCTGAAACCTGTCAATCATAATGTGGCGTTTTTTAAACCTGACTAGAGTTGTCTGAAGTTCAGGATCAGATGGCCAACCTGCACTCCTGCCTTTACCTAGTGTTAAAGACATGAGGTCACGCCAAATCATTAATGAAACAGTCACATTTCCTGTGCTGGAAATTGCAGGTTGAACCTGTACATGTGCATGTAGGTGCAACGTGTTAAACAGCCACCCTAACAACTGCTCTTGAGGTGAGAAAATTGGTGAGAAACAAAAAAAACAGCATCCTGAAATGGAGAATGTGCAGTGACTCTCAAATTATGTGTTTTGATACACGATGGCATCCTGGCCCAGAACTTCTCAGGTTACTTTAGACTGGCTGTCAAAAATTACAGATGACACGATTTCAACTGATAAACATCACGAAAAATGCCTTTGGCCTCTTCTCTCATAGCGATTGCAGCATTGATAATTGCTTTTACTAATAGTGTGTGATAAATCCCGGATGAACAAGACGGCAGGCGGAGCCGTCGAGGTCGTCCATCCGTCTGGATGCTCTTTCAGCTCCAGTGGCAGCAAACAAAGTAGAGGCCTCTCTCACCTGCATGCCAAGCCCAGCCAACTGGATGGGGTGACAGGGTGAGGGGGTGGAGGGTGAGGGCTTTCATGTGGGTTGACGCAGAGTTCTCAGCCGAACGGGCGGCTCTGTTTTCTCTGGTGCAGCCTCAGTGTCTGCTTCTCCTGCGCGCTGATAATAAGGAGAAAGCATGCCTCTGAGTGACACAGGTGAAACTAGAGTCAATTTGTCATATATCCCACAGAGAATGGGTGAGTTAGACAGCTTTTCAGCAGGCCTCCTAGTGTGTCTTATTTATTAGGCCCGTCTGTAATTTGAGCATTTTATTGTGTATACGTCTACACACGCACATGCATGCTTATTCACATTTCTTTCTGCCTTTGGGAGTGTGCAGGGGGGTGGAGGGAGGGTAAGGGGTGTGAGATTCCTTTGAAAGAGAGGCAGAAAGGTCCTTTGAAGTAATACATTTTTTGTGTGTTTGTGAGCCAGACAGGTCGTTGGTGCGGGTCCAAGACATTACTCTTGAGAAAGCTGACCAGCTGATCTGGCTGCGTGCCCGAGTCCACACCAGCAGAGCTAAAGGTGAGATCATCTTTGTTCACCTCTTTTGTTTTTTTGTTTTTTTGGCTTAGAGACTTCCTTTTGTGCGAAAGACAAAAAACAGCCAAGACACGATGACCTCTGTGTTAATCCTTGGTGTGCTACAGTGAAACGTCCAAACCCTTTGCCCTTAGGCCAGTTCTCCACATCACTCCCTTGTCTTCAAGACCAAACAGCTATTCTGATTCTCGTCTTTGACGTACCGTTAGATTTCCAAAGACCTCGATGACTGAAATTACTCTCTTCAGATCAACACTGAAGTTCAGTGCATATGAACCTGCCCTCCACACACACACACGCACGCTTACGGCATTTTTTTTTTTTTTTCCATTCTTCCATGTTAAGCAGAGTTTGATATCCTGAGGGTGTTTTTGATATCTTTGTCAAACTAGCCTGTCCCTGCCAACTGGAAGCTCAAATAACCTTGATTTGTTAGGCCAAGCTCCTGGCAGCCATGATGTTGCTCTGTTTGAATACAATGAGCCCACTCAGCTTTGCCAGGTTATTACATCTCTGTATGAAACACAAAGCCTTTTTTGCTGCCGCGCTACACTCGTAATTACAAATGAATTAAAGTCTCAATGATTTGTCTTTTTAACCGTTTCCCTTCGAGATGACTTCCAGAGTCAAGAGTCACTTCCCCTCCACTCATGTCTTCATTCTATCTGCCCGCCGTAAGGATGTCCGTGTGAGCAGAATAACATCCTGATTTGGTCTGAGATGAGGTGCGTCTGTTGGTGGGATTTTGGCATTGCTATTATCCCCACCACCCACCCCCTTCTCACGGGCAGCAAACATCAAAGTACCTGGGTGGTCCGACTGTCTACTGCTCTGAGATTTTGTTGGCTAACTTGTTTACACTCCTCCTAGGTGTGTGTGTTTTTGTTAGGAAGGTAACAATCACCCTCTCTCAACACAGAGCTCTTCAAAGAGACGGCTCCGTTCACAAATGTTTGACACTTCACCTGTAGATGGTAAGGAGGATCCTCACAGCTGGGGATACCTTCGTCATCGGGAGTCACACATGAGTCTTCAGAAAGAGCACCCCAAGCCTGTTAAGCTTGCATAAAAGAGATCTGAACAGCTACAAAACTACCTATTGTTGTTGTTTTGTTTTCAGGGAAGCAATGCTTCTTGGTCCTGCGTCAACAGCAGTTTAACGTGCAGGCACTGGTCGCAGTGGGAGATCGTGCCAGCAAGCAGATGGTCAAGTTTGCCGCAAAGTGAGTACCGAGACTGCTCTTCCTGTCAGAGGGGGCACAAACAATGGTGGGAAAATCCTGGCCCCTAATCGTCCACCGATCCATTTTCACACATTCTGAGTGAGGTAGAGGGTGGGGGAATCAATCATTTTTCACTTGACAACAAAAGCTGGCTGTTAACGGGGTGGGATACAGCAGCATTTTAATGGAAAGGTTCCTGTCGAGATGGCAGATACAGCAGCTTGGATCAGAGGAGGAAGAAATACTTAAGAGCCAAACATCATTAGTCATGTTAGCGGCCAAATTGTTGTCTACTACGTGTAGTCTATGAATGGACATGACCATTGGCGGATATGCACTTTATTAAAATGGATAAAAGGGGATGGGGGGGGGGCTCTCTGATAATAACGCTCCTTTTGCCTGTTGAGATGTTCACAAAATGACTTTTTGTGAAATAATTCTAAATTTGAAACCTAGATCCACATCAAAAAAACATAATTCATGTCATTTACTAAAACATGCAGTGCATTCGTCACATGTTTTCGAAACACATCTGTTTTCCAGCACTGTCGTTCTTTGATGAATTCATTAGATTTCTAAATGGGGAAGACCTCAATTATCGTGCATTACTTAAATGGCACCTTGTCAGATATTGCTAAATTAGACACAGGGCAACACCCACAACTGTAATCTTCCAGACTAAAATGGCAGTTAAGACATTGGATAATCAAGAACTTAAGCAATGCAGAGATTGCAGGTGTATTTACAACAAGCAGCAACTGTCACTGCCTTAGAGCCACAAAAAAAGCTGCCATTAAGAATGAAGATAGACCAAGTGTATGTTTTTTCACCCTCTCAGAGAATGTTAACGAAAAGTTGAAGAAATAAAACGACAAAAACAAATTTCTATTATTCATGTAATACTGCCTGAGAAAGCCTAGGCGTACATTCAGTCCAACCAGATTGATTTAAAAACATGAGTGATGAAATTTATGTACACACCTGCCTGATTCATACGTAAACAAGACAGAGCTACTAAATGTTTGATGAATACCAAAATGTGCATAAATTACCATTTTGCACACACTCATTATACTCATGTTTGATAAATGAGACCTTAGGAGCCCTTGGCGAGGTGTTGCCGTGTGTTGAGGTTTACAGGAAACATAACACAAGTATTTTTTTTCTAATGAGAGCGAGGTCACTGCTGCTTAGTCCCGAGTCTTGACCTGCTGCCTGAACACACTGACCCCACTTTGTTAGAAGTGTCAGAATCCCCCGGCCGCGCCAAACTTCCCCTCAGTCACTGAGCTGCTTTTTTTTTTAAGCTTCAGAAATAACATGGGCATAGAGGCGACCAGTGACTTCAAACTACATGTTGTTTAATATTATTCTGTAGAATAGTTTGCTGTATACCACAAGGTATTCTGTCTGGGACATAACCTGCATTTCAGTATTTTTTTTTCACAGTTTCTTTTATATGCAGCTGTTTCTCAATGTTGTTCTGCAATGTTGTGGTTGGGCAGTTAGGTTGTTGGGAAATACATTGTCACCTAACGGAGCAAGTGAAACTCATGACATGTTTGCCAAGACAACATGGTCTCACATCAGAACTGAAAAATAGCAAAGTCACGCCACAGCGCAACAGTTTTATCAAGCAGGGTTCTGCAAGGTTGCTGCAAGGATCAAAATGTTAAGCGTTTTTTAAGAATATTTACATTTTGAAGGACAGGTGGCACCACCAGTTCCTGTGGCTGCCTGACCCTCGTCTACTTTCACACACTTTGGTGCGATGATTGACGAGCCGAGTAAGACCCTGGATTACATGTAAATCCTCTCATAATCATCGATGACATTGCTAGAGAAGTCTCCATTCACATATTGAATCTCCAAGTCACCCAGCACCCTCTCACTCAATTTAATTAAGTGATTTTTAAGGGGGCGTGCTATGAAATAACACCCTTTACTGCAACTGCAATAAAAATCAGCTGTAAGTAGCAGGTGTCCTGCATCAGGAGGGGAAACCCTAATGCTAATCACCTCCAGTTTGCTCTGTTAAAGGCCTGTTTTGGTAGCTTTGGCTTCATCAGGATCTTTAATTCTTGTCAGTTTTTTTTTTTTTTTTTGTCCGCCTCAGTGATAAAGTGATCACAAGTCTTGCACAATAATGTGAGCTTGAATGAGCTCTCCATGTAAGTTTTTGCCACTTCTTTGTGGACTTCAACTACTGAAACCAATAAGACGGGTGAAAACAGAGCAAAGAGCAAACTTTAATTCAAAAAGCAGTCTCTCTCCCCTTTTCTCTCCGAGTTGTATTTCTCATCTGCGTGTGATATTGTCAACTCTTCGTCTTGAGTAAACCAGTATGTTTCCCTCGGTGTGCGCGCCGAATGTATCGCCAGCCTCTGGGCCATGCAGCGGAAGTTATTAATGTGAGGATTTATTTATCTTACTGATCTCCTACTACAGGGGAAGGACTATGGCAGCAGCTGTCGTGGGGCTGAAGGGACAGCAGTACCCCAGTGTTCAGTCCCTCATTACTGCTTTTTAATGAGGAGAAGTGAAGGATTACAGCAGGTTTCCCATCTGGCCTTGCGCTGCATGACAGTCAGCGTTGTTCCTCACATCTCTGATGATGTTCTGGGTTTCAGTGGGGAACCTGTGTAGGAAGACGGTGCATTGTTTTGAAAAGCTATAGTGATAAAATTAAAAACAGGTTCTTCCCCACATGCTGTAGTTTACTTTCACTTGAGTGTATAATGGGGGAATTCTTACACCTGCTCACAGAATTAAACTGCTTTTGTTTTTGTATTAGAGCTGGGTACTTCCTGGAGCTCACAAAATGATGTGAACTGCAACCGTTTTGCAACAATCCCTCTCTAACTGGCCTGCTCCTCTTCATTTGCTTCTCCTCCTTTATGATGGATATAAATTATTAAGGGCTAATGTATCCTGTCATCTGCCTTGAAATTAGCTGGTGCTGGTTTAATACAGGGAAAGCCATTTGATAGACAGTTGGCTCATTTAGGGCCTTTATAGTTCTCAAAATCATAGTGTGATGCTCCCAGATGCAGAGATATTTCTAAAAGTAAAGCTGTTACTCCACCACCCAACTCAAAATCACCCACCCATATCCCACACTACACCCCTGCAAATCACCCCATGAAAAATTAAAATGCCTATCTGCAAGAATCAGACACAGTTTAATGGAAATATTGTTCTCACAGTTAACCTCCCACGCAGATGAGTTTGTTTTCTGAGTGCTATCAGTTGTTTACACTCCACCCTCCCTGCTGCCTTCAACAGCATCACCAAGGAAAGCATCGTAGACGTGGAGGCGTTGGTGAGGAAAGTGGAGCAGAAGATCGAGAGCTGTTCCCAGCAGGACGTGGAGCTTCACATCGAGAGGGTGGGCATTCTTTTCACCGCAGTCATCAAACACACAGAAACACACAGAGGACAATGCAGACTCTGTCTATGCACCACACTTCTCCTACATATCTAACTAAAAACGCACAAAACGTACTTTTTTTTTCTGCAATCACAATGGAACAGCTTTGATTTATATCATTCAAGCAGGTGAGTGCACACTCAGAGTTAAACACCTCATTATAACTCTTTCCTCAACACAGTACATGATCAGTAGTTACTCCAAAACATCACATTTAGCTAGTAGAGTGTACAACTAGTTGTGTGTAATCACAAATTATATGAATTCAGTAAATTAATACATACAGTTTTAGAGGGTTTCAGGCACACGCGGTACAATTCAACACTCCAACTTCAATCCCTCCAGTACTGACTCTAAAGAGAAAAAAAAAAAGAAAAAAAACCCCCAAGAGCATAAATGTGATACTAGATGTACAGCGCTGTGGGGCTTTCAGGGGGTTCCAGGGTTTCATGTTTGTATCCACCACGTGTTAGCAACACAGTAACCCAGTCATTTAACAGATGGTTTCTCACTCGCACTTAGGTGAGGTTTTTTAACAGATGAGGCTGTCGGACTTTCTAACACTGTATGTGGACTTGGAGGGTGACAAACCACCGATGTTTCCATTAGATGCTCAGACAATGGAAAGTACCGTGAATGTTAATGCTCTTTGTTTCTTTCTCCTCAGATTTTTGTCATCAGCCAGGCAGAGCCTCGTCTCCCCCTGCAGTTAGAGGATGCTGTCAGGCCCGATGGGGAGGGAGAGGAGGTGAGGATCAATGTGGGGACGGATGAGAAGGCATGGAAAGTGCACTTCACCCAAGATCCTCACTGCTGACACTCCAATGCTGTTTGTTCCTTTGTGCCCACTAATGTGAAGTATTTGTTGAGACCTAAGGCCGATCTTACTCATTCCTGTCAATGCAGTTGACACTAATTGTAGGGCATTTTTGTGGCATTAGGGAGGTGGTTAAGGCGCTCCAATATGATGCTGTTGTGATTTGGCTGAAAAAGAGAAAATCTAACCTCCAACAATTTAAGGAACTTGGAATGGAACAGCTCGAACCTCCACTGTCAAGTGAAAACAATGAGCATGTAATGCCAATAAGAGACAGTTTACTCTCAGCCAGAAAAATACAGCTCAAGACTGCTTTTATGTAAAAATAAATCTGACGTCGACTTTTCAGTGTGACAGTCCACTGTCTAAAACTCATAATGCGCATGGGAAGGCTTGGTCCCACTAAATTATAACAACAATTTGTCTGTATATCTGAAAAATCGTAGCAAAATTGTAGCTAACGTCCTCCCTCACAGACGGAGCATGTTATCGGTAAGGAGAATAGAAATCGTTGTTTTTGGCAGACTTCAGGATTGGGTAATTAAACCTGGTTAAATTAAACAAGATGGAGAGTAGAATGGCTCACACTGATTAACATCAAACTCAGTAAGAAGCATCACCTCGTCTGACTCACCGCTCTTCATGCAAACTGTGATTTCAGCTCGCTGTGTTTATAAGAGCCGGCAGTCAGGGTTTAGGGAGCCATCTGAATTCCAATTAAGAAGATTTGTGCATCGATGCTGAATCATTTCAGGGAATCCTGATGTATTTAAGAAGTCATTATTTTTCCCACCCACAGTTTAGGTTCTTATTAATGGTTATTAAACTTTGAGGCTGCTATTTTGGCCTGTGAATCGCTGGCTGAACAGAAAGTCTGTTCGACACAGGCATGACTGGTTGGTGATTGAAGAAAAATTGTGTTTTTTTTTTTGTTGAAGTCAGTTTTGTAAATTTGCAAAGTGCAAATAGTGCAGTAAACCTGTGTCAAAGTACACATAGCCTAACAATGAACTGGTTAGGAGAACCAGCTGCAGCCTCTGAAATTGCCAGTGGAAATGCTGGCATGTGGTTGGATGGTTTAGAAGTGTTCTTGCAGTGCTTTTTTTGCCGTGTCTTTCTGTGTTGACCTGAAATGTGGCTATAATTCTAATTTACGGTTGGAGATGTGGTCGCGATATTTGGCTGACATGCTTATTTGTAAAACACTGGCATCTATAACATTAAATTTGGGGTTGTGACCTCGAAAAGAAAAAGATGTTATTGAAGAGTTATTCAGCTCCATTTCAGGAAAATACACATTTTTTCCCACAATTTTTCTCCATTTGCTCAATTCAAAGCGTTTCATAGTGATTACCAGTTATGTTGCAGCCACAGCTGTTTGACAAGCCTTTCTATTACAATGAATGAATTGCCCCACCCCAACAGTGAGTTTTTCCATAGCTGTGGGTCATATCTAATATCAAATCAAATCAAAAACGTATCAATTTATACGTGTGTGTGAGCAAATTAAGACAAGAGGCTGCCAGTGTTTATCCAGTAAGCCAACCTTTTCCACTGTAGCGGCATCCCAGGTGTTTTCTGCAGAGATTCAACGTGTCACTCACACACTTGAAGCAGCGCCTGACCTCCCAAGAGACACAGGCCTTAACAGCCCTGTCTGTCTGACTATCTGCCCGTCTAACCTTTTGTCCCTCTGCATGGGGCTGTTTGGAGCAGGATGTGGCTGTACAGGCTATTAGCTCAAACCCCAGCGGGTCCTCTGAGGAAGCCCGACATCCATGACCCTGGAAGCAGTG
This sequence comes from Pempheris klunzingeri, assembly GCF_042242105.1. Classification (NCBI taxonomy): domain Eukaryota; kingdom Metazoa; phylum Chordata; class Actinopteri; order Acropomatiformes; family Pempheridae; genus Pempheris; species Pempheris klunzingeri. The sequence continues at coordinate 12,001,977 of NC_092021.1, forward strand.
GTTTTCTCGTGATGAAACATTTATTCTTTCATTTCTTTCTTCCTTTTCTCTTTTATTGCTGTGTTGTCCCACATTGCAGATGTCTTTTGTCACTGTTTACCTCGTAATAGTTTTTTTTTCTTTTACTTTTTGGCGTTTTAAGCTGCACAAACATGGTAGTTGTACTGTGTGATGCAGTTATTGACGGCTCTAATTTTTAGAGCTCCCAGTAGCTGACAAAGATGACAAGTATTGCATGTTTCCTTGTATTTTCTCTGAAAAGCCTCTAAAAGTAAAAGCATTTACACATCACTGGCCACAAACACTCCAATGAAAGGAACACAACATTGCTGAATATTTCATAGTCTGAGGGGTTTTGGTGATGTGATGTGATAATGTTTTTTTCTGTTTTTGCCCCCAGGAAGGCAGAGCCACAGTCAACCAGGACACCAAGCTGGACAACAGGGTGATTGATCTTAGGGTAAGTTGCTACCAGAGCTGAGGAAAAACAGGCAACAAAGCCTGCAGGGTATTTGTTTTGTGATATCAAATCTAGCGGGTAACATGTTCATATTTGAGGCTTGAATAGTACTCTGGTGAGCTGGAAAAAGCAGTTTGATGCCACACCTGTGTAAGGTTGCTTTTTCGCTACTAGTTGTCCACCATCAATATTACAATAGATTTGATTTTATTATTATTATTTTATTAATCCCTTTAGAAAATATTAGAAATGCCACAGGAACAACAAAGTTAATCTGATCTTTTACATTGTATCTTATAATATAGAAAACCTAGAAAGGGAGAACAATTAGAGGAGAAACATAAGGGAAAGCAGACAACCTTTTGAGTATTTGAAATGCACAGCAAACCACTGCGCCTCTGAGGTGAGACAGAGATGTCTCTGATTTGGTGGGTTGATGCTATGAATCTGCTGCAGTGTGAGAGATGCGCTAAATCTATGCGAGCAGCAGTGGAGACCAAGCCGCAAAGTGTCTCATTGTTTTGATCTGTGCCTCCCACGTGTATGATGCAGCAGGCAGGAAGGTACTACCACCACAGCACAGAGCCACGTAGCTCGCAAGCCTCACAACAACACCTGTTTCGGTTACAATGTGCACTTTGAGCTCATGGACTCGGGTCTGTCATCACTTTTGTACTTTAGAGCCCATTGAAGCTATAAAGTGGTTCCCACACTGGCAGGCAGACCTCCAAAAGGGAACCGTAAACCTCCTCCAATAATAATTTAGTTCCTATGGAAGTCCCCTTGTAACTTGACCATCCTCAAACATAAGGTGCCTCACACTAAAACACAGTGGAAAAGTTATTCTCATTCATTTTAATTTAGTTTTGAATAAGACAGCTGCACTCACATGTAGCCAAGTTATTGTACGGTCATCCTGACTAGATAGTTGGCCAGTAGAGTCAAAGCAAATCCCCTAACAGTAACGCTGCCATTACCTCACCATTATAGATGTGTAAGAAATATTGTAAAAATACAACTGTATTTATTATTATTATTATTGATCAATCAGTCAATTATTTTCTCAGTAAATTATTTAATTTTGGGGCTATGAAACCTCAGAGTTGTGAAAAATGCCCATCACAGTTCTCTAAAGCCCAAGGTGATGTCTGTAAGTTGCGTGTTTTCTTAGACTAATAGTCCAAAATCAGAAGTTTTCCAGTTTACTATCACAGGAGACAAAGGAAAGCTGTACTCATCCTCACATGAGATCAGCATGTGAATATTTGGCATTTTTCCAGAAAGTGCAACATAAGCCATTCATTGATTATGACAATTTGATTTAGTTTTCTGTTGATCAACTAATCGATTCATTGTTTAAGCTCTAGTTCATTTTGTTGTGCTTAACTTGCTCTCGTCACTCAAGGAGAATCTTGATGGCAAGACGTTTGTCTTTAAGACCATCGTATTGCCCAGGTGACTGACTTACGCACTGTAAGTCAGTCACCTGGGCAATACGATGATCAGACGAATTTCAACAACAATTGCAACACTCATATTTTGGTGTAGAAAATTTCAAGGACGAGGAATCCAGTCGTTCAGCGGCTGTTGAAAGAAATATCAACTGGCCAAATTACTGAAATTAAGAACAAAGCTGAACCAGCCTATGTGCTCTGGTTACTACCCATGGTGGATCGGTTTCAGGTATCAAGTCAGTACTGTGTGACACTGAGACGTATGTGTGGTTCAGGTTTGTTTTTATGAGGCCCCACACTCGGAGGAAGTGCCAGTTTGAGAACGCGCTTACTGCCACCTCACCAGAGACATGCTGCAAACAGGAGCTGCTGTTCTGAATGTGGTTCTGCACACATTGGTTGTAGGTTGGTTTCCCCGGGTTTCACATGGGGCACAGCCCAGTGTCTAATATGTGTCACAAACGAGTCCAGGGGGTTCCGAGGTTTGCATGGTTAGTTTGGTTCACCACGTTTTAAAGGTTTTGGCGTTTTGAAGCAGGAAGGTTTCTTCTTTTCGCAAGGTTTTCAGATTGGAATTGACAGAAAAGTCTCAGCCAGACAGCCCTGAAGCATTGTCTGCAAATTAATGAGCTTGCCAGTGTTTTGACATTATCACCTTTCCATCCTGCCAACTGTTAGTCAGACGACGCCTATTCAGGACTGGACAGGCACTAGAAATGGGGGATGGTGGGGGGATGAAACCTTTTAATTAGCGCAGACCTGTGCATCCTTTATTGAAAGGATCGGGGTCTGTCGTCATGTAGATGTGAAATAATTGGAGCTGAAAGCCAGTAAAACTCAATTGTAGAAATCTTGTCATTCGAGAGTCGGTTACAGGGAGTGTTCTCTTAGGCGCTGACTTGCTCTGCCGCCCGTCTGTTGCTGTTCTGAGGGGTTTTGGGGCTTAGGTTTTACCAGTAATCTCCCGACTTAGTTGGAGCAGTTTTTCCTCGCCGCCTTGGTTTCAGCATTTACATTTCTAATGATAGGTTTAAAGTTCCTCCCTGGGTTTGAATACCTGTCTTTCCCTTGCCAGCAAATAAATGTTCCACCCTTCATGTCTAGAGGAGTTGCGTGAACAGAAATTGGCAGGCTTGTTTTTACGCATCTCTTATATTGTGTAATAAATTCAATAAATCACACTAAGAGTGGTAATGCCTCTGTGTGTGTGTGTGTGTGTGTGTGTGTGTGTGTGTGTGTGTGGGTGGCTGTGTGTGTGGCTGTGTGTGTGTTCGTGTGTCTATCCTCCCAAAGACGACCACAAGCCAGGCCATCTTTCGCCTGCAGTCGGGAGTGTGCCAGCTCTTCAGAGACACCCTCACCGAAAAGGGCTTTGTGGAGATCCAGACCCCTAAAATCATATCAGGTACAAACACATTCTGTGTCACGTTGATCCTGCCCCATGGGAAAACTAAGACTAACATGTTTTTAGACACTTGTTTCTATATCACCACCCACAGGTGTCCTGTGAGTCATCGTGTGGCAGTTATGAGGTTGACTTCCTGTCTGCGCCGGTTATCTTTCTTCTATACTGCAATTCAAATCAGGAACCAAACTTAAAGTTCAGTTTGAAGCTCACAAAACCGTTTCAGTGAGTCACAGTGTCGATGCAAAGAAGGTTTTAGAAAGAGCTACTGTTTCAGACCAGATCAGGATTTTAATCCAGCCCACTGGGAATTTAGATGCATCAACCAGCTCTCACATCAGCCCCTCTACTCTCTCATTTCCACACAATGCTCCTCTAATTTGAGCATTCCTGAAGGGGAGGCATTCCTTAAGCTTTCTCCCAAAAGACCTTATCTCACTTCACTAAAAGAAGGAAAGCCTGTAAAAAAAAAAAAAACAAAGAATCAAGCAGAAAGCTTTTCACCGATATTCTGAAGACACGGTTATTTTTGAGCTTTTCCTTGCATAGTGTCTCTCTTATCCTGGCATCTTTTTCTCAGCATCAGGTGTGAGATGATTTGGTATTCTACATGTATACAGCGTACCTTGTGGTAAGCTTTTCCACTCTTCAGCTAACATTAATGTGTTGCTTAAAGTCCAGAGAAAGGTTTATATAGTTAATAATGAAAGCTTTACACAAATTAATAGGATCAGGTTTTGATCTAAAATCACATTTATATACTCAAAACAGTCGAGTAAATAATCTGTTTTTCGTACAGCACAGTAAATGATCCTGTATACTAATCTCCAGTCCTCAGTCTCCCACATGCCTCTCAGACTAGAAATGAACTGTGGTGAAAACCTGTGACCCTCACTTCCTCTTTTCTTGAAGAGCCAATGATATTGACGTGGCCTGGCTCTCCCAAATTCAAAAGTACCGCTCTTTTATTTTGGCGGCAGCAGGAAATCAGCACTGTACTATTTGCAAAAACCACATCTTCCTGCGTGCCAACACCCATGGTACATGGTGAACAGTTTGTGCTGTGTGAACCCCCACCCTACTAACACCAGGAGATCGTATTGAGTTCTCTGACGTAAAATAGGCAACCGCAGATGTGTCATATACGTCTGAGTGTCTTATATCATTTTCAACCTGTGTTTGTTTGTTGTGGAAAACCTGCTCGGCAACTGTATGTTGGGTTTTTTTTTAGTAGTTGAATGTTAAAAATCAATTACTTTTATTGACTTTTGTCAGCATGTCTGCAGTCAAAAAAAAAGTCTGTAGCACAGTCTCTAGTAGCCTGAAGCTGTCAGAAATATTGATTTTTATTTTTTTTTTTCAAAAAAGAGAACAGCTACTGTAAGTTGGCTATATGGAGTTCCAGCTGAAGCATCTACTGAACAGGTGATATGTGTATCATCACTGGGTGGCAGGGATCTGAGTTTGTGAAGTGAGAAACCTCTTTCCTGTAAAATGGTCACTGCGTGTGATGTATTTATCAAAATACAGAATCAGCCACTGCAGTTGATGTAAAAGCCTCATTTCTTATCTTAAAGCCATCTTTGTCCGCTTCTAGCTGCCAGCGAAGGTGGAGCGAATGTCTTCACGGTGTCTTACTTTAAAACCAGCGCCTACCTTGCCCAGTCTCCCCAGCTCTACAAGCAGATGTGCATCTGTGCTGATTTTGACAAGGTCTTCTGTGTGGGTCCAGGTAAGACTGCCTCCCATCTGTCCCCTCACACACATTTTCATTGAGCCATGGGGAAACAGCGAAACAAGCAGCAAGAGTGTGTTGAGAAGTGTAGACCCTATTAACTGAGATGACAGTTTTAAAATGGCTCCAGATGCATTTAGATTGTTAAACTTTAACAGACCTCCCTCTGTTGCTTTCACTGTGGCCAGAGCTGCTGTAGAGCTTAGCGTGTTAGAGATACAATGGGACTTGTAAAAGACTTTATGGTGCTGTACTGAGTTTAAGAGACCACCCCCCCCACCCCCCAGCTGTTTCAGTAAGCAAACACTGCCACCATCTGATTGAATGCATACAGAGTGTAACATCCTATACACAGCCATCCTTTGTAATTTGCTACCTGCATTTGATTTAAGGCGATACGCGATTCTCCACCAAGATAAAGCAACACATTTGGGAGAGTCGGTATTCTGCTGACTAGACGGAGGCCTTTGTTTGCTTTTCTGTAGCACTACTGGAGAAATCAAAGGGCTTGAGGTCATCACCGTTTCTAATGCAACAATGTCCTCGCCACTGTTGCCTTAGTTACTGTCGCACCGATTCAGCAAGTAAGGATAATTGGGATCAACTCTCCTCAAAAATCCCAGTGGCCAGAAGAACTGTGTTGAAATGTTGCTTCCACTGCTTTGGTGCCACTCTATCAGCTAAAGACGGCCACCAGGGAACAAACAGATGTAAACACAAAGCTGGCCTTCTGCACGGAGGAGCAAATGTCACAATAGTTATGTTCTGAGTTGTTTTATTTTTTTCTCTGTTTCTTCAGTAAATGTATGCAGGTGTGATGCATTAAACAGGCTCCAGACTGAAACACTATGCATAAAACAGCAGAAATATGCACACACAGATTTATAAAGCCATGCGTATGCACGGTCGTGTTTCCTATATGTAAGTCATCATGAAATTGTGTGCGTGTGCACGCGCCTGATTTCCACTCCCTTCAGCCGACTGTTGATGCAGACACACCTTCAATCAGCTGTCTGCGTGTATATGTAAAGACTGCTCCACCTGTCTGAAGACCTCGGTTAAAGGAACAGAAGGAAAGAAGCAGCTCAATTTCACATTTGTAAGGCCCTCCAGCAATGCAAGAACAGTCATTCTTATGCACAACTGCAATGCATGTCTCTGGCTAATTATATGTAGTGCTCATATTCAATAATTCATCATACAAAGTACCAGTAGTATCAGTTAATTAGTGAAGGTTTAGTTTTAAAGCAGTCATATCACACAGAGATTACAAAGTACTTCACAGTAAAGGATACAATGAAATGACAGATAAAAGTACCTACAGCAACTAAGTCTTTGAAAATCAGATTAGCATTTTAACAGCATCACCAGTACAAATACTAATGATTTGGGTTTGTTTTTTTTCTCTTCCCTGGTGATAAAACACTTTTTAATGAAGCTCAAAGTTGCATATTAACACATAGTCTGAGCACAAGGCTGAATTTAGTAGCCAAACTGTTATGCAACTTGGTGATGATTTCGATGTGCTTCTAGCTTGGGACTTGGTCATGTGCATGTTTAAGGATTCAGTGCACTTAAGCTAAGATGGCACTGAACACAAGCCATTTCATTAAGATGTGTGGAAGCCTGTTCACTTTTCCTCCGTTTACTTTGTTTAGACGCCGACATTAAATCTGCATCATTTCAGTTTTCAGGGCAGAGGACTCTAACACCCACCGTCACCTGACTGAGTTTGTGGGTCTGGATATTGAGATGGCCTTCAACTACCACTACCACGAAGTGATTGACTCCATCACTGACACCATGGTACAAATCTTCAAGGGCCTGAGAGACAAGTAAGATTAGGTTTTATACCGTCAAGCTCAAACTAATAGGTCGATGTTTTTGTTTTGACTTGACCAATTCTCATATTTGTTGTTCTCAAACTTTGTGCGAGTTGAGGTGATGACTGCACAAATTACACACCACAGAGTTCAGGTTTTGTTGTCTTATTCAAAACAGGAAGTGAGTTTTGACGAGTAATTTCTTGGATGGAAATGCAATGGATGGCAAGTCAAAATATTTTATTTCTTGACCATTTCAGCCATTGAGTCTGTATTAGATGTTCCCCACCGCTGTGGGTTCTGTTGAAAGTCAGCAATTTCCTCTCAAGACTGCCAAAAAGAAAATATTACGATGTGGCTTTAATGCCTCCTAGTGGTGTGAATCGGTGCAGCATGTGTAAAGTGCTGTTAGAGCCACACACACAAAAAAAGAAACAGCGGAGAAAGCTCCTTTCATGTGTGGAGCCCTGTATCTGTGAACAGCAGTCATCTTGGCAGCTATCGTGGCAGCACTGCAGAAGAAGAGCTCTGACTAGGAATGGCATCAAGCAAGAAGAACTTGAAACATACTCTGCATTTTAGTGTTTTACAGCTCGATTGCAGACCTCCTGCAGTACAGGGGTGAGGCGTACCCCCTTCTAGTACAGTCTAGGTTGTTAAAGTCTTTCAAAGCCTCTGTTCTCAGCATTATTTATATAGTAAGAAAGAAATCTGCTCCCTATTTTACACAACACCCAAACCATTCAGTAAACCAAAGAAAAGGCTAAGCTAAGCTCTGTGCTCTGACCAATTTAATTCCTTTTGTTTGTGCCCCTGTGACATGAAGTCTGTAGCCATGCTTGTATTATTGGATTGCTGTTGGAATGAATAGAAGATGAACATTTGGGGAGATTTAGCTGATGGGCTGAGGGGAGGTGAAATGGGGCATTTCTTCAGAAAAGAGGAAGGGGCTTTACATTGGACAGACAGGGAAACAACTCACTTTGTTTGCCACTTCACAATAAAGACCTTTTGAATGTTTTCTTTGGAAAACACGGCTCCAGAATTGGGTCATAGGTTTTATGCAGTTTGCCTCTTTTGATAATTTAAATGTCATTCACTGTTGTTTAGTTTCAGCTTGTGACCGTTGTTCCTCTATTTCGGGTCAGTCTGACTGTTCAGCTCTTGTTCTCGTTCCCCACTGTTCAAGTTTGACGTATTAATGCTTTTGCATGTGCGCTTGACTGAAGTTCCAGGAAGTCATGCAGAAATTATTTGGCCTTTGTGGAACTCTATTAGTTGTCTTGTGTGGTTTTGAAAATATATTGAAATAATGACATGTCTTTTTTTAAAATGTGTAATGAGTCTTGTTCTTTTCGTAGTAAGAGAGCATGTATGGTAGCCAGCAACTCAAACACTGTACAAAACTGTCTTAAAATAGAAAAACCTGATCCTACAACGTTACTGGCTAATGTGTGGCATTTGGCTCTGTGTGGGTAGGAATTCTGACCCCTGTTTAGTATGTTTTGACGTGTGTTTGCTCTTGCATTTGTGTGTGCGTGTCTCCACCAGCTTCCAGACTGAGATCCAGACTGTGAACAAGCAGTTCCCCAGTGAGCCTTTCAAATTCCTGGAGCCCACTCTGAGGCTGGAGTACACCGAGGCCGTGGCCATGCTGCACGAGGCCGGTGTGGAGATGGGCGACGAGGAGGACCTCAGGTCAGACTACATGACACGCCCTGCGTCTCACATCCCACTCACTTTGTCAGATGATTTTATTCGATAAAAGCAGAAATGAATGAGTGTAAAGAGAGGAAGTGAAAAAATAACTCAGTGACTTTTCAAGATTAATTCTTGTGATCAGTGCTGTTTTGTTTAACTATTTGCAGCACAGTTGAGAAATGCAGAGAAACTGTTCTGGAGTAAAGCCACAACGACACAATTAAATAATTTTCGTAATATTTACAAATTACCAATCATGGCTAAACAATGTGACACAGTAAGACAAAGATGTCTGTTTTAAAATGTAATCCCTTTTTGGTTGTTCTGTAGCACACCCAATGAAAAGCTGCTCGGCCGTCTTGTCAAGGAAAAGGTATGTTTAAATATGTTCGATTAATTTAATGTGAGAGTACATTAAAATGCATACAATCAACGTTGTTTGAGGGGAATCTACACTGTAGATTTCTACAGTGTAGAAAATTGTGTCAGTGGGTCAGAAAAAATGGGTTAGCAAGGTTAGCAATAATATAGAAGACAGCTTATTTACAACTTGACGTAGTCTTCATAATCCCTTCACCGCACAGCTCTCATTCTTTTTTCCTCAGTACGATACTGACTTCTATGTGCTGGATAAGTACCCTCTGGCTGTTAGACCCTTCTACACGATGCCTGATCCCAGCAGTGCTGTAAGTCTCACTCGCACAGTATACACAGTCGTGGCTGCATAGTAAGAAATGTGTACAAGCAAATGTAATGTAATTGTTTGCCAATGAGTTTTATGGTTGACCCGTGCTTAAACTTGCACTGAGGCCAGAGAGCAGCTTTAGACGAGCCAGAGACTCCCTCTGTCCTTTGCTGGCCAGACTGGCCGATTAAAAACCACAGCTGATTTTGTTGCTCAAGTAAAGCTCCCTGCAGTCTGGTCATATAGAATTTAACAGTGACACATAAAACCCACTGCACCGCTAATTTAGATTTGTCTTGTCTTTGTGGAACCGATATGTGAGAAAAGCCCATATTTGGCTTCTAGTACTAGTTTAAACAACCAGATGCACCTAACTGTTTGACGCCTTGGCCGTGTTTTCTGGTGTTTCTCGAGTTTTGTACCACAGTACTCGTTGCTGACCCAGACTGCAGCGTCAACCTGCCGTCCATCTTTCCAACATCTTTCAAGTCTTTATATTTGTCTTTTATCTTTTCGTCTGTTAGATTCTTAACCTCGTGGATGACTATTTTGGTTTGCTTTTGTCCAGAAATACTCCAACTCCTATGATATGTTCATGAGGGGAGAGGAGATCCTGTCTGGAGCTCAGAGAATCCACGATGCTCAGCTGCTGACTGACAGGGCCGTCCATCATCAGATTGGTAAGAACAGGGTGTAGAGATGCTTCTGTTTAAGGAGCATTAAATGATTTACATATGATGTCTGTCTCCCTCCATCGGTGGCCAGAGTGAATTACAACACCATTATTATAAGGTGAACCTCTTTCTTTTTATGATACCACAGACTTGGAGAAGATCAAGGCATACATCGACTCCTTCCGGTACGGAGCTCCCCCACACGGTGGTGGAGGCATTGGTAAGAAATGTCCATTTTCTTTAAAGGAACCCATAGAAGACAGAACTAGTTCTGTTTTACTGAGCACAGGTAGCCTGATTTAGCCGAGTATTATCAGAACATACTACATGTAAATGTGTCTCTAGGTGTATCACAGGCTTCTAATGGCAAAAATAAAGATTTGTTGAGTGACTGAACTGTCACCCCCCCAGGCCTGGAGAGAGTCTGCATGCTGTATCTGGGTCTCCACAACATCCGTCAGACCTCCATGTTCCCACGTGACCCTAAGCGCCTGACACCTTGAAGCTTTGGGCACTTGGACAAACCCTCAGTCATCACTGAACTAACACACAGATGCTGGTGATGGGAAGACGACTAACACACAATCCAGAGAAGGAGGGGATGTATGAGCTAGTGCCACCCCATGACTCTAACGTGCCACCATGATTAAGTACTGATAAGAGAAAATGGAGCAGTTGCAACAGTATGGTGTCCTTTATTGACTGGTGTTTATGGTTGTTTTACAACAACAAATAACAGATAGATGACAAAGGAGTTGGCCAGTGATTCAAGGAAACTGCTTTAAAGCTACACACTTAATTAATGTTTTAATCAACACGCCAGTGTTTGTCTATGTTCTTTTCTATAGAGATGTTAAAAAAAACTTCATTAATACAGTTCTAAATCCCTCCTTCTACCAGCACTAAGGACTAATGATTGTGGTCTCCAGCATCATGCCTAGAACTCCAGGTGTTTTGTATGTAATTAGAGCATCTAAACACAAATAATTAAAAAAAAAAAAAAAAACTCTCAATCCATTAATTACTTTATCTCAATTTTGGAATGATTTGATTTGACGTGTACATGTGTGTGTTTACTGCTTCAGCATTCATTAATAATAACATTTGATACAAGTAGCAGTTCACAACCTAACGCATTGTTGAAACGTGCACATTTTATATCCCGTCCATTAAAGCCTGAATGAATCTCTCATGGCTACATGAAGCATGTATGATCTATTGAAATATCACTTGCTGAAACTAAAAGGAAAGACAAAATGTTAACAACCATACAGGAGGCGCAGCTTTAGTTTCTCTCCTCATTCACAGTCGGGGAAAGTGAGAACACTTCATTCTTAACGCTTAATGATTTATAGCGTGCAAGACTAAATCAAAGTGCTCGAGTGTTACTGATGTAAAAAATAAACATATATACAGTTAAATTAATTATAGTTATTAATGTCAACATTGATAGCTGGTAATGAAACATCTTAAGTGACACACGTAGCTTATTGTTTAATGTCAAATACAATATCCTGTAAGTCCAAACTCGCAGACAACAAGATGTGCGGTAACCACAGGCTTATTCAGTAGCTGCTCCGCTGACTTGGAGGATGAAGAGGAAGATGTGAACAACATCAACGTACAGAGAGAGCGCTCCGTAGATGTACTCCTCAGGGCTGATGGCCAACTCCCGATTTCCAATTAGAAGCTGGGTGTTATAAACTAAAAACTAACAGAGAGGACAGGACAAAGTTCAGTCATTTCAAACGTTGGGACGTGGGTTTGCCTGCCTCTGCTGGTGGAGATACAAATCTTTTGGCTGTTAACTCCAAATGTAGTCACAAGAATAAAGTCGCATACAAAGATCACGACTGTTTTAGCTCTGGTCCAAGACAAGATATCTTTTCAAAGCTGGCTGGATTACAGTAACATTTGATATTGATACTACTAGTTTCGTATGTGAATGAATTCTACTGTTTTTTGACTCTGGGTATTTCCTCAGGCGCTACTATCAGGCCAAAGTTCCTGCCTGTACAGAAAGAAGACGAGAAGAGTGTGTACAGGCACACTAGCAGCTGTGTGAGGTTGCATTTACACCACAGCTGTGCTTTCAGCTAAGTCGTAACGTGCCAATATTTACTATGCACACCATCTGTGTGTTACACTAATATTTGCAAATTAAATAAAGTGTAGCAGAGGCTGATACGAATGTCATTAGTTTTACAGGTATTTAGTCTTAAACCCAAGTATTTGATAAATTAAGATTAAAGATTAATTAAGATTAAAAAAGTAGGGGGTTCACCAGAGTCATTCTGCCAATGGCAACACGTCCAATAGTTGTTGAGACATTTCACCCAAAACCACCACAGATGTAAACATATTGGTTAGGCCACAGTCAATAAGATGTTCTCTCAGAACTCTGAATGTCTGTACAAAATTGTAGGCCGATCCATAGACTGGATGTTGAGATGTTGGAAAACTGACCTACTGGTGGTGCTGGAAAAGGTATTTCAGATAAATTTTCCATTAATGTATGTACAAAATCCCATTGCAATCCATCCAATAGTTGTTTAGATATTCCTTTCAGGACCAAAGAGGTGGATAGAGACACTGAGACATGGAGACAACATCCCCAGAGAATGAACCCTTTCCATTGTGGACAATCCACGCTCTTTCTTATTGCACCACTCTCAGACTAAAGCATCAGCTTACCACAAATTATATTGCATAAATTGATTAATTTAAATTTCCTGAACACCTTCATGGGCCTTGGGTGATAAACCGTTTTCATTTAACTGATTTCATGGCCTTTTCTCTTTATCAACATCAAGACAATCCTGATGGATCTAAGTCTCTACAAATAACATGTCGGTTCTAGTGAACAACTGTGTATTTTGAGATGCAGGGGCCATTGTGCCTGTTGTTATTCAACGATAACCTTGTAATACTGAGCTCAACTGCTCTCCTTAGGTTCATTTGAATGTGGACTCACCAGAGTGTAAATGATGGCTCCAATTGCAGCGTAGAGCATATGCAGCCACGGGACCTGTTGAGTGACATCAGAAAGGCCTGTGAATGTAGAATCAGTCACCCACATACACCCCACTGAGCTGCCTCTTCTCAAGCTCAGAAACAAGAGTAGTGAGAATAAATTAAAGAATTTGACCAAGGATTCCTCACATATTGGAAAGAGAGGACGATGGCTGTAACAATCCCAATGATCATGAGCAAAATGGCAGCAATACTGAGAAATCCCCCGCAGGAGGTGAAGTCCACCTGTGATGAGAGATAAGTCATTAACAGGATGAAAGTGAAGTCAATGAGCTTCTAGCTACATGAAAGAAACAGCAGTCAAGATGATATCAGAATGAGTTTAAATAGATAGATAAATAAATAAATAAACGTGGGATGGATGTGTCATGTGCCAGGCAAAAAATGTAACTGATTCATCTCGAGTTGCATCAGAAAGAGAAGTTGGATTCACATCTTATCCCAAAATGTTATAAATATTTAAAGGAACTCAGTGCCCCATTGTAATGCGAGACAAAGGCGTTCTTTTACACTGACAACAAAGACATCCTCTGACAAGCCACGGGCTACTGAGCTACAGAGAGGCACAGTTTACATCTCCATCTACCTTGGTTTGGAAGCAGAAGATTGTGACAGCTATACAAACTACTGCTGTTATTCCCATGGCGACAAACACTGCTTTTGTCTCATAATAGCTGTAAAAGATACATATAGTGATTACAACAAAGACATAAAACGTCACATGGTGTAGCACATCGTTATCAAAATGTATTGTGTTTGGGTTTTGTGGTGCATTGCCCGAGTCGGAGCCAGAAAATCCAACCTGGAAATTGCTCCAGACATGTAAGACAAGGCGACAGTCTGCAAGATAAAACATGAGAACAATGTGCCATAAATGACAGCGGGTTTGGACCTTTTTCAGGGGGTTTTCTATCTCACTGGCTGTCTTTGTTTTATTTTACTTTTCCGCTCTTTGACTCAAACATTATCTCGCTCCTCACAATCTGCTCTTACTTTTGTCACGTGGATCTTGTGGACCATAACCAATATTAACTCTAACAAGCATTACTTACAAATATCCCCAGCAGCACAAGATTCCACGGGAAACGCCTCCTAAAAACAAATTATGATGAATATTTTAAAATGTATACAACAGAAGTACCATTACTGGTTATGAATATTTCAATAAGCCATAGCAATAATAAGATTATTTACTAACTTATTCAGGGTCATGCTTACCTTGGCTCTTTACAGCAGATGAGAATGCAGTAAACTACAAAATAAACCACTCTATGGAGAGATACATCACTATGATTGTTACTAAATACAACAGCATGTCATGACAATGATAGCACAGAGAATATTGATTCTGGGGAGCTGCTCTTTCTGTGTTTCTACATTTCTTGGTTATCGTGGGGAGATGTGTGTTTCTATTTTTTTGTTTTGTTCCTGGAGTGTAACTCACAAAGAAGCCCAGTAGATGCCAGGGTATGTGATGACAAACAGCTTCACTGGTTCACTATGAAAGCACAGACATAAGGGATCACTCAGGAGTAGACTGTTCCTCACCCTCCGACAGATATATCAAGAAGTGAGATGGAATATCAGACTGGGATGAAGAGGGACACTTACACAAATGTAAAGACAGCAACAACTGAAAAGGTGACGGCAATCTGCGCTGCTAAAATTAAGTAAACCTGCCCACAAACACAAAAGCAAGCACTTCTGTTGAGCACACAAGAAAACCTTTCAGTGACTGCAGATGACATGAAGTTAATTGCCATACATTTATCACACATTTATCCTTACCTTTCTGATGAAGGCATGCCGAATAGATGTGCTTTCCCACTGGGTGCTCAGAAAATCTTCCATTTCTCCTACAGAATTGGAAATAGTGGTAGTTTATAATCTTACATTTGGGAGCTAATCTCAGTATAATGCAAGTTGTGTTTAACTAAAGTATAATTTCCTCAGAACCTGGGTTGGATGCAGGCACTCCAGCAGACAGAGTTGGTATTGTAGTAGGCACCGTGGATGGAGAGAATCCAGGGGCTGCCCACATCCCAGTTTGCCGGTAGACATCATCCTGGCCCCAGTAGCCAGGCGGGCCGGGGTACATGCCGGGACTGGGACTGTAAGACGGAGGTGGTGGGAGACTGGAGCCATGCTGTGGCTGCTGGGGGTAGTCTCCATACTTGGGATGGTGCAGTGCGTCCTCATAGGACGGAGGACTATCAATTTTAGACGTCATTATTTCTCTGGACCACCATGAAGAGAAGAAAGAAGTGAAAAGAGAATATGAAACATACAAAAGGTAAACATACCTGTACCTTCTGACCACTCATATCGGGTCAGTGTGTTGTCCAAGGAATTATTATTGACCAACTTTTTTTATTGTGCAAAAACTGCTAACTATTAAAATTACCTTGTCACTAAGGTAACAATCCAAAGATCTGGATTTATTATTTGCTGGAAAAATCGATTTCTGTGAAACACACCGTATAGAATAACCTCGTCATTCTAGAAAAATCTAGGAGAACACTAACACAAATGGGACCCGGAATGCTGATCATTGTCTACTAAATAAATACTCCATACTGATAAAACAAGCATAAACAAAATAAATTAATAAGGTTTACTAACCTGGTTGCTTTAGCCTAAGATGGGAGCACTTTAGCCTTTCAGTCCTTTCTCTACTTGGAGGTTTGCAGACTTGCACCACAGAAGGATGTCATCTTTGTAATAGGATATGCTCACTGAAACTCACACGGTTACTGGTGAGTCTCCGAGAGCAGGGAGAGTCCTGTTGCTCACATTCTCTTCACATTCTCCTTCCTCAGGCTCCTATTCAAAACCATGAAAATACATTTGAGGAAAAAAAAAATGATTCAGGCCTATACATACTGACACAATGTGAGAGTATGTGTCCTATAAATGTGTTGGTAGATGGTGATAGGTAACATTACTTCCAAGGTTGAGTTTATTTTTTTCTAAGCAGACACTAATAATATCTTTTTCCATAGGCCTACTACATTTTTCCTCTATGATGAACCCAAATGTCCTTAAATACTTTAAACCCTACTATATCTTGGCTTGTTTTCAGCTACAGCCTGTCACCATTGTCCCACCAGGGACGTTAGGTGTCGCTAAATTATTTACTAAACCGGTCTCAATTCCGTATTGACGCTATATACAATAAATTCAAAGTGGAATTAATGTGTAAATGTCTGAAAGAGGGTGTGATAAATGCTGGAATAAAGCCTTAAAATGATAACTTTTTATCATGAATGTAACTGTTGTTAGAGCAAAACAGTCACATAATGTACGTCAATGTTACGCGTAGAGAAAAGTACAATTTATAGTGTTTTACACTTAACGCTACTTTTTAAAAATATTTTTAAATTGTGTAATTCGTTTCATCTCCTCGCTTCCGGGTTTGGCATGACCCTCTACGTCATCACGCCGACGCGTTCCGCTCAGAGGCTATGGCGCTTCCTGACTGGATAGTAACGCTGGTTGCCACCGCATCCTTCTTGTGCTTCCTATGTTTATGTCTTCGCTTCAGACGCATGGGACACGGGTTTTGGAGGAAAGTGTTGAGCAATATAATGGCCCGCACGAAGAAGCCGTTGTTCCGCATCGCGTGAGTATATAATACAACCTTTCGAAATAAAACGAGGTTTGTTATTATCGCGGTGATTCTCGTTAGCGTAGCTTAGCAACACCTAGCATCCTTATTAAGAGGCCATCCCACCAAACTGTATTCAAATATGTTCCTATTTTAAGTTGCTTTGACAGTCTACAGAGTACTACCCCTGAAATGTTGCTCTTACACATTTCTTTAACCAATAATTGCCAGTGTTTTATTCGGCAAACATATGCTCCACAGTCATGTCTTTGTTTGTTTTAGAGGATGTTGTTGTGACATGCCCACCAACTAATTGTAACACTTGACTAGGCATGACCTTCTCCTCTTTTGAACATGGCATGGCATTATCACTCCCCCTGTTACCAGACACAATGTTTCCTAGCCTTTTGAACTGCCTCCCAGGTACACCCTCTACACCAGGACCAGGCTTGGCTACATGTACTACAAGAGGCAAATGAGGAAAGCCCGAGAACATTACCCTTCTGGACACTCCACTGCTCAGCCTATGGAGTTCAATGGTATGCTGCAGCCTGGATTTGACTGTGTTCACACAGTGTTGCTCATATGGTCTTTGGATGTTGTGGTGAGATGCAGACTGGCGTCCACTAAAACAAACAGACCCTGGTGGCTGCGTCAAACATGTGGTGTCTGTTGTACAGGATGTAAAAGTTTTTGTCATTACCATCAGAGCAAAGGGGCTTTCACTAAGACACATTCTGGGCACTATATGTATACCTTTAATATTAACTGTCATCTCTACCATTCTAAATGAAAAGTTATTTGTAATTCTTTGTCTGTCCGCAGGTATCAAAATAATTCCCATCTCGGTACTGTCTGACAACTACAGCTATCTAGTAATTGACACAGCCTCCAGTGCTGCAGTTGTTGTAGACCCTGCAGACCCTCAAACAGTTCAGGTGAGTGGATGTCTCAGTAGAAAATGCCTATTCTATTCAGTACAATTACAGCTATTGATTGTCAATAGCTATGATTGCAGTGAATGAGCACATTTTGTAAGTGAATTCTCAGCAGCATCCATTGCAAGCTCACAAATATAACGCCATTCTGTGTCAACAATCTGAATTATATTTGCAGCTCAGAGGGCTTTTGAGTAAAATGCTGCTAAAATGTTGTTTTATATGGTGATTGAAGGTTTTAACAGCAGTTGTCATTTTTCAGGCAGTCCTTGAGCAAGAGGGAGTGACTTTAGAAGCAATACTCTGCACACACAAGCATTGGTAAGTTATTACTATCTTAATATGTGGTTTGTTTTAATGATTTTATCTATAAGGAGGTGGGGGTAAGGCAAAACACAAAATCTAGGTACCTAATCTATGGGAAACACACATTTTAAAATGATATCTATACATAAGACATCATTTTGATAGCTCACTGCCCACAATTAAACTAAAACAAAGAGTATGTGGTTGAAAATGCTTTAGTGCTGATTGAAGGCCAAAACAGATTTGCAGTTTTATAATGTGTCAACAATACTGCAAGTTTTCTGTTCCATTTACAGGGATCACAGTGGAGGAAACAAAGGGTTGAAAAGGCTCCACAGCTCATGCAGAGTTTATGGAAATGCAGCTGATAACATTCCTGGCCTCACGCAGTAAGTCCCTGTTCACACAGTATAGCACACTGCTGCCCACAAAATCAGTCTGACTATACTGAGCCCTGCTTTGTATCCTCTGTCAACGCTGGTAGCAGCTGACTTCACAGTAAATTATCATGTTATGGTGTAGTCTCCAGACCAGAAAACAAGTTGTTGCCCCATTTGTTTTATATCAGCAAGTACATTTGAACCTAGAAGGGGCATTTTTGAAGTTTTAGAAATACTGTACATATATCACAGTTATTTAAAATAACTGAAGTATTTTTATCCACATATCTATTTTGGTACTGAATAAGTGGATTGTTTTAGAATTTTACTCCCCAGTGCCCCTTTCTGCTTATCAAATAAACGACCTGATGTGTGTACAGTTTTTCTGGTAATGTCACACTGCTCTGAATGTCCGACAGCTGGGTAGGAGAGTTATATCAGAGCTGCTGTAGTGGCCACAAATGTGTCCTTTGATTTTGATTGGTTAATACATTAAATCAAAAACTCATTCTCCTTACAGCACTTTTATGTTTTCTCTGTGTCCCCAGCCCTCTCTCCCACAAGGACCCAGTAACAGTCGGCCGTATGCACTTTAAGGCCCTCTTCACTCCTGGACACACAGTAGGCCACATGATCTACCTCCTGGACGGCCGGGCGGTCGGCGCCCCCTCCAGCCTGTTCTCTGGCGATCTGGTGTTCCTCTCAGGATGTGGTGAGTTACAAGAGAATGGGATCCATAGAAATAATCATACAGAACTGACATTCTTGTCCAGAGTGTCTTGTGCAAAACAAAGAAGAGACACAGAAAATCACAGTGATGTGTCTGTTTGATGTGGAATCATTCTGCATATAATGTGAGACTTTGTATCCCCTAAAGGGCCACTGAATGACTGTAAGGATGTAATGAATTGGCTGTTTGTTAATGCTAAGCTAAACAGGCATCATGATTTTGATACCACTAGTGAAAAGAAATGCATTAACTTGTTTTTATGCAGATCTAACGCAGACAAGTAGATGTAACCGCAGTATGAAATTATTTGACCTAACATCCTTTCACCCAGGTAGATTAAGACACAATCAGGCAAATAAAATTCAGATTCCATTTTTTTTAATCACATTCTTTTCTCACATGCCAAAGTTGCAGTATTAAAGATTTACCAGAAGAAATACTGTGAAAACTTTATTCTGTATGAGCGCACAGACAGTGCAATTTATCTAATCGCATCAGACGTGCCGAAGTTGGCAGTTTTCAAAATAAGTTGCTAACATTGCTAACAACAAAACTTCTTCGTTCTTTGAAATTGGGTTGCAGGGCAGCAAATTTCCAGATTTATTTTAGTTCAGGGTAACTCTGACTGCTTAATTGCTTGCTGTGATTTTAAAATGTAAACAGCCATTTATTTCTTAGTTATTTATGGTGACATATAGATAGTTATTTGTTTTTTGTGGTTTGTTTGCAATAGATAGTTGTTCATAAACCTTATTTTGACTAGTTTTTTAGACCTACTGAATCTGCCTGTCACTCGCCACACCATCACATGTCTGTGGGAGAGACTGCACAAAATAGGTTACAGGGTAGGATGATATTCATAGTAACACACATCATCAGTTCAGTGAGAAAACCAGGAAGAGTGCTCAGGACCTGCTGGCATTATGTTATTTGTGTGGAAGAATCCTGTCCTTGCAGTTACCTGGTGGCTTACCTGAACCTTAGACCTCAAGACAAGATGTTTTCTACAGCTCAGGAATAGACTTTAAGTTCACGAAGCTGTCTGAATCTGCCTACTTTTGTTGCTGTATGCGATTTACTTTACTCGCGCACTAAGACCACCTAGATCCTCCACATGCACTCTAGTTAACAATGAATGCACATCATCATCATCTCTACTGAACACTGCCATCACATTCAAATTGTACTTTCTTCTTTTGCGTCCAAGCATAATTAGTGTGTTTCATAATCTCATTGCTACTCATATGGTTATTATTTTACTACCCTGTTCCCAAGAGGCCGTGAGGAATTTAGTTTTAAATGTGTCTTAAACATTTTGTTCATCAAGCATTGTCAGCTTGTTTTGTGCTCTTTGGTGTGCTGCAGAACAGTTAGTACACAGCAGGGTACACCCACCTTCACTAAACACAGATTAATGTGCACTGAAAAAATCTTTTTCTTAATATGCATTTTGTTTATTTTCTCATGTACAGTATTGATTAATAAAATCTGATCAATTAGAAATGGGTTGTAATTTCCAAGCATTTGACACATTTAAGACTAAAACTAAAGCTTAAAGTGAATTCTAAGTAGCAATGGAAAGATCCTAAAGTTGTGATGCCTGGCCTTTTAAATGTAGATATAATGTCAAGTGTTCAAGAAGTACCTGAATAGACTAAAACCTGTTCCTTCCTTGTTTTCAGGGAGGATGTTTGAAGGAAGTGCCACGACAATGCTGTCATCTCTGGACACTGTTGTTTCCTTAAGTGATGATACTCTGTTATGGCCTGGTAGGAACTTATTCACTTATTTAAGTATCATAGTATCACAGGGTTTCAAGGGGACTTCTATAGAGTGTAAGCATTTAAGTGCAGTTATGCATGTGGATGTGATTTTTTTTTTTTTTGTTTCCACTGGCTATCCCTCAGGTCATGAGTATGCAGAGGACAACCTGCTGTTTGCTGCTGAAGTTGAGCCACGCAATGCTGCCAGAGAAAACAAATATCAGTGGGTGCTGGAGCAGCGAGGCCAGAAGCTGTGCACGGTGAGAATGATATATCACTTTTGTTATGCCTCTCTAGCACGCCAATCCAGAAAGGATTCATGTTGTCCAGCACCTGGGAAGACGGGCTTATCACCTGCCTACAGTGTACGTGTTGTCAGCGCCCGAGTGCTCGTCCTGCTCCCAACTCCTCCTCGTCCAGGCTCTCAGAGTAAAGTCTCATCTTTGATACAGTCTGTAGCAGAGCAAAGGTTCACTGTTGAGTGAAGAGCCTATCCAGAATTTAGATTAGTTTTTATCTTCCATCTGTACAGCATAGCACTAAAGGTGGGTTCTCTCATTCGCACCTTTCTTGAACCTCCCAAAACTACATTGGCTACATTGTTTTGTCTATATATGGCTAATCTGATTGCTCAGAAAAAGTTTCTGATAGACCTCGATTGGCTGTTTTTGAACAGGAACATGGTGGGCACATCAGGGGCATGGTAAAGGAAAAAAACACGTAGAAACCTCAAAGAAAGTTTTAGTTTTTGGTAGAACTACCTGAGAGAGTAATAATTCTATGAAGAGTGTATGTGCTGCATCTAAAACATTGTATTCTTCTAATACTGCATGTCTATTTGATCTAAAGGTGTAGACATGTAAAACAAGGGATTCTAGGTTTAATTGGCTTTAGAACAACACAGTATATCATTCATGTGGTCAGGTGAGGGAAAACATGTTTTCCTGTACTGTTAAAGCTCTTGTTTGACAGGGCACAACTTTTAAATGTTAAAAATTGTGGCTTAAATACATACAAAGACATGTGTTCCCACATAATACTGGCTGATATGATATGAATGTCACTGGAAAAGGAAAGAAAGGCCAACTTGTCAGAATATTAGTGAGTGAAGCAACGTAAACATGACATTGTGTTCAGAAGCACAGACTGTTGGCTTGTTGTATAATTATGCACTTTGACTCGACTGGTTGTTAATTGTTTTTTTTGACATCAGACATTTGGACTTGTCATAGCAGGAAAGGCACAGGTGTTACTGATGGCATAAACAGTATCTACATTTCCACTGCAGGAACTTTCCCCAGGAACTAGGAACCTTTGGAAGAACCCAGCATGTTTCCACCACAGGGACCAGGGTCTAAATTATGGTCCGGGGACATTATTTTACCCCCCAAAAGGTCCCTGCTTGGGGGATGGCACTTTTCCACTTTTCTTATTATTTTGCTGTGCTCAGGCTCTTTCTTGGTGTCTCAGTTTCGTTTCAGTGGGTAACATTGAGTACAGTGTGAGAATGATCCTTTCAGTTCCTTGAGAAAAGGTTTGGGGACAAAAAGTTCCAGGTACTTTGGGTGGAAATGCGACTCATGGCTCTGTTCTGATCACGTGTCCTAATAAGCTATGACAGTGACACTGAAACAGCTAAATGGAAGTCAGCTGTCGCTCATTCAATTAATTTACACTTGTGCTTTTCTGGTTAAGGTCGGCAGGAATCCCGTTTTACAGTTCAGTTCTGCAAATTAAAGAATGACATGTGAATCAAGGTGGCCACTAGAGACTAAGCACATCAATTTTAAGCAGGACTGCTTTCTGACATGTACTCCATTTTCAGTGTCCCTCCACTATTGGCGAAGAGAGGCAGTATAATCCTTTCCTGCGCAGCCACTCTACAGAGCTCCATCTGGCCCTGGGCCTCCAGCAGTTCCAGGATGAAGACTGGACCCAGTTCAGGGCTCGGGTGCTGGAGGAGCTGCGAAAGCGCAAAGACCTCTACAACAGGAGATAGTGCTGTGAACACTAAGACCAAAAGTTAGCTTCACACCAGAGAACAGAGGAGTGAGCTCCCCTCTACTGCACGATGGTAGGAAGCAGTGACCTGCAGAAGTAACGATAAGCGGAGCTCTGAGGTACTACATTTAAAGGGGCATTAAGTCATGTTTCACCTTGATCAGAGACCACTAGGAACATAGTCAAAACTTCATTATTACATGGTACAAATCCATAAGCCTATTACCTCTCCACATACTGTATATTATGCTAATTTTATGCTTTGTGTTCATGGCCTCTTATAACATGGAGACATAAACAATAATCTCGATTTGCATGAGTAGCTGTCAGTTATTTTAAAGTTAAAGGTACATTGAGATCTCTGATTCTCATGTGTGATGCTCGGGGTCACAACAAGTCTTCACACTACATGGGTTAATTTAGCATGTTAGGTACTGTATTTTTTACTGCCTGGTTTATTTCCTTAAGGTCATACTGTTTTTTTTAAAAGCCTTACATGAAAGTATTTGGCACACCTACTGGCTGTATTTGGTACTCTGTTCTCACATTTACAGTGCTACTGAAAAATAATTAAGTTCTTCATGGAAATAGTGATTTTTGGGCTCAGTATTTGATTGTGAATACTTGATTTTGTTGTTTTTTTTATTTTCAACAGCGACAGCCGATAGCCACACTATTTGCTGTTGGTACTTTGTGTAAGTCGGCACACTAGCATCTCTTGTGAATCTTTGTTTGCTCAATCTAAGAACCAGTTTTGTTTGGACTTATTAACATAAGTTGTTAAAAATGCATGTGACTACGAGCCCTGTTTTTCTTTTATTCATTACTTCAGTATGTGAAGGATTTGACTGGTAGTGCATTGTAATGTATGAGACATGACTGAAGTGCTGTTGAATGACTTTCTGTCTGACTTTTAAAAAGTCAGAATTGCTCATAACTGCTACCAGTTATAATAAAGGTAAGTAAACATACAGGGTGATGTTGAATTTGAGCAATCTGTAGCCACACACTGTTTGCATTCAGTTTTGACTTTTGTTTAAAATGTGTCATTTTTAAGAGAAAGATAGTGATGGAAAACTCCTTCATTTCCTTTCTACGAGAACACAATGTGGCAGTCACTTTAAAAATTCAGAAGGAATGTTCTTTATAGCAAATTTAAAAACTCTGAAAAGCAAAATGGTAGATATTTTTTTTAATATATTGGAGGATTGATTATACTGTGACGATACAATGGGCAGAAATTAAATCTTTCTCCTGTGCACATTTGAATATTTCTGTCTGTTTTGTGTGTCTTTTTATGAGGGAAGTGTAATGCAGCCTGTTTAGATGGAGAGAATGCAGAGGAATAAACCTTTAAACTGTGTAGGAGATGTAGATGCTCAGACTCCTCCGTTGCTCCTGCAGAGGGGCTCGTACCAAGGCACCTTGTCCCCTGGTGATTGACTAAAATGCTATTCTGTTTGTTTGATGCATGCGTATCTTATTTGCATGTGTTTGAGTTACGAATACCAGCACATGGGAGACTGTTTTACTTTAGGATACGTTTTAATGGGGAGATATGAAAGTGAACTCCTTCATCATTAGAGCTGTGTATGTGCTATTTGTCATCTTTGAGTATTCAAAACTGACAGCTGACTTATATTTGCTACTGCTTTAACTTGCCTCAACTCAAATAAGAGCATAACCTAGTTTATAAAAGATACTCCGTGAAAGAAAAACATTAAAGTGAGCTGTCAGTCAAAGCTGAGAATTGAACAGAACAAGAAGCTGTAGAATTACAAACATATTTGTTAGGCCTTGGGTCCACCTCAGGGTCTACACTTTACAGAGGGACACAGATCAAAGCAGAATCAGTGATGTATATAACTTAATTAGCGTATATGGGTGCATTGTAATGCACATAAAGTCTAAATCTGTGATGCACTTTACACAATTATCCAACAACTGCTGTCTTGACTGACACAAGGTCAGTTTATCATAAAGCAGTGCACACGTCCGCTGGGTCGTTGGTCATATTACTATTCCCATCTTATTTCATTCTAATTTCTCCACTTAGGCCTTTGCCATCAGTGACACTGAAATGTCACAATAGTAAAAGGACAGACATGAATAATAAAGTCAAATGAACGATGGCTGAATTCTACTTAGCTGCCCTGATTCAGAGCAATCATTAACATTAATAGTAATGCTGTGCTTATTATCAATATTATCTTGTGCTTTTTCCAAGTCAAAATGTCAGCTGTGAAAATCATCTGTCATGGATGCATTTTTTTGTAAATGAAATAACCTAATTATCATGAATAATTGTACTGAAGATTGGACAAACACACCCTATCACATGACGAGACAAGTCAAAACAGAGATTGCTGCAGTAGCAAAAGGGATTGTTTTTTATTATAGTCTTAAATCTTAAAGAAAAGCATTATGATTAAGCAAAATTGCTTAATATTTTAGCATTTTATTCCACCTACACTTCAATTTCAGAGCAATTTTAAAAGACTACAACCAGCAGCATCTTCTTTATTATTACTGGTCTTGTTTTATGTCAAAAAAGTGTCGGTACATTTTTTTGACATCACCATTTGTAGCTAAGTGCACAACAGTGCATCACCATTTAAACACTGTACACAGTGGAGATGGATGGAGAGATTAGGGACTGATGTACTGCACGTGTTTGCTTGAGATTGCAAAAGGTGTTCATCCATGGAGCCACCATGATATTTGTTTTCTCTCAATTCAGCTTCGCCTTGAAGGCCTGGAGTCTCTGATGTCCCCTCACATGAGTATCCACTCTCGCTGTGAACACCGATGTCTCACAGAACATGAGAGATTGGCAAATGCAATTTTCTACGGGAATTTTTCTAAAGTCAATCTGGAGGCAGGAGTTATGATAAATTAAACATTTGCTGAATCCAAAATGGCAGAATAATGTGATGGGAAAATTATTGTTTTCCGAAGAAGAACCTTTTAACACGATAACGTGAAAAGAATGACAGTACAGGTGAATTGGGGAAAATGTAAGCAATGGATATCAGCGTGAAACTTCCCCACTTGATTACTTACTCTAAGACATTTATTTTTTGTTTTACCAGTTGCCTGAAAATTATGTCTAAATATGCAATTTAGGCATTATTAATTTGAGCATTGAGCTAGGTTCAATATTCTTGTCTCGTTTTGTTTACATATTAGAGCCAAAACTTTTTACTTTTTTAACTCCATAAATCTGAAAATAACAGCCATAAAAAAAGCAATTTTCATCATATTTATATTTCAAATGTTTTATAAATCAGGCTATGAATGGCATGTGAACAAACCCCTCTGCAGTAAACTTCAGAGTATAGACAGGAATAAAACTTGAGAGTCTGGTGTATGCTAGACCCACTGAAGAGGAGATTTCTGAGGAAAGTCTGAGGAAAACAGCCTTTAAAGATATGACTGTAGGAGAAATCTACAGATAGAAACAGGCAAAGTGACATAAAATAAACAGCTAAATGTGTATTTGGACTTTTTCTTTCCACCAGTCCGAAAGAAGACATGTTATGGGAGCAAAACAGCTCAAAACCTCAAAATTGACCAGTGCATAAAAAAAATGTTTTTGCCTGAGGTGTCTTGCCTTAAATTCATAAATTCAGCAATTGATTTAACTTTTTTAAAATTTTGTATTAGTTCATCTTTACTTCACTGGGATAGTTTTCATGGTAGTTTTACCACCATGAAACCATATGAATTAATTCATGTTGTTGCATATATATTGTCATTTAGTATGCCTTTTTTTTGCCAGTTTCATTGATCATTCAATACAGAAAGATTTTTTAGATAGATAGATAGATAGATAGATAGATAGATAGATAGATAGATAGATAGATAGATAGATAGATAGATAGATAGATAGATAGATAGATAGATAGATAGATAGATACTTTATTCATCCTTAGGATATAGTCGTAATAAGCCAAACAGCATCGTCTTGTTTATAACTCACTCTCTGTTTCAAGAACTCCACTCCGCGTTTTTACGCTGATACGTCAACGTCATAAGCAGGAAGTGGTTGCGGAAGCGATACTCTACAAACAGCACGGGTAGTTTTCAGGCAGGACGAGTCTGTCACAAGTCACAGCGTCTCTGTCAAGATGTTGAAGGCAGTTATTTTAATTGGTGGCCCCCAGAAAGGTGAGAATAAATCTCCTCCTTGTGCTGTTTTCAGAGTCAGCTGCCGGTTAAAGGTGAGCTAGGTTGCTAAGGCTAACAATCCCTCTAAAGACCCGCTGAGCTTGTTTGTATCACTGACGTGGCATAATCAGAGGAGAGCACACTGACAGCAGGGGAAAACAAACACATTTAGACCATAACAGCCTAATCATTTAGTCTATTTTCATGCCCATAACACTAACTACCACTACTACTACCTACTATTTTTATCTGCTCACTCATCAACCTGTTAGATCCTTTACACCCTGTGAACGTACTCCAATTTAAAAATGAGCTATTTTAAGATTTCTGTGGAGGAATAAATGAAGTCCATGACGTTAGGACACACTCTGTAGTTTGGTGTATATTTAGTCCACCATGCACTTAAATAAATATTAAGATGAGAATATTTTTCAACCAGATGGGAATTTTACAGGAACTGTGTGCTGCCTCATGGCCATTTAAATGCTTCATTTATTACTAAACACCCAATGGTTCGTTGGACATTCGAACACCTGAAGACAAATATTAAATTCAGAAATCTTGCGAAAGGATTTTTCATTCTATGTAAAAGAGGACAGCAACCTGCATGTAATGCAGTGAAGGGATCTTTATAGTTTTGAGCCACACTGGAAACTATAGGAAAGTGATCTGCATTGTAATCTGAGCTGCAAGTAATAACCTCTGTTCCTTTGCAGGCACAAGGTTCAGGCCGCTGTCATTTGAAGTTCCCAAACCCTTGTTTCCGGTCGCTGGTGTCCCCATGCTCCGGCATCACATTGAAGCATGTGCCAAAGTGAGTGTCAATGTGCAATGAAGGGCGACTGTAGAAGCTAAAGAAGACTGTTTGAACGTAACACCGTAGATATGTGTTTAAGTTAGACGTCGTATTTAGTTTGTTAAAAGTTGTTATGGGTAGATATTTTTAGTTATTCCTTATTATTTTTAGTTATTTAGTTTTCCCTGCGCAGGATCACATGGATTCCGTTTGATCAGGCCGTACCAGCCTGACTGGATGTGAAATTAGTTCAGAGTTTGTCGTCCCAGTTGCTATTTGGTGTTAAGAATTTCTTTCTCTGCGCCTTGTCTTGTGCAGAATAGCCTCTAATTAAATCAGTCCAATAACAAACGTCTTTTGTGTCTATAAGGTACCGAATATGAAGGAGATTTTGCTGATTGGCTTTTATCAGCCAAACGAAGAGCTGACCAGATTCCTGTCTAATGCTCAGCAGGAGTTCAAAATTCCCATCAGGTAAACAACATATCTCTCAGCTAGCCCGCTAAACTTGCACACTAAACATCCATAGCAATGACTTGTATATTTCTTAAAGTATTTCTGAGAGTGTACTGTTGAGGTGTCAACGGTGTTAAAATACATTTTCAGATGAGATCCTCTGTGTTTTCTTAATTGCACATTATTCAGTAAAGACTAGAAACCAGTTGTAAAATGTATAAGAGATTTGAAAGGATTTAATTAGACAGAAGCGCTTATTGTATTGCTTCGTTTTTTTAGCTAAATGTTTTCTGTACAAGTGGTGGTACCTTTTTTCTTGCTATGGTGCCCTGTCCCTGCTGAATGACTGCAGCTATACTGTTCTTCCTGCCTCTGCTCTGCAGGTATTTGCAGGAGTATGCAGCCCTGGGCACCGGAGGCGGCATCTATCACTTCAGAGATCAGATTGTCTCCGGCAGTCCAGAGGCTTTCTTTGTTCTGAATGCTGATGTTTGCTCAGCGTTTCCTCTTGCAGAGATGCTCAGCTTCCAGAAGGAACATGGAGAACCAAACAGCTTTGTCATCCTTGGGACAACGGTGAGATTTCATCACTGACATCACTTTAATAGAACTTGTAAAACATGGTCAGAAAATAAAATTTAAAAAAAAAAAGGTTTTACTTTTTGTTTTTAGCTTTTGATATGCTGAGTATAGTGAAATATTAGATTTGGTTCTTTTGTGTCAAAATTTGATGTATCCTAACTTTTCTCTCATCAGTCAAACAGAAAGCAGTCCATGAATTACGGCTGTATTGTTGAAAATGAGGAAACAAATGAGGTATTTAACCCTTCCTGTCTTATTTCTCTGAACAGACACCCATTGCTGTTTCACTTGGAAATTGTAAATACTCCTCTTTTTCATTCAGGTCCTGCATTATGTGGAAAAGCCGAGCACATTTGTGAGTGACATCATAAACTGCGGTATATACCTCTTTAACCCAGACATCTTCCAGCATATCGGCACCGTCTTTCAGAAGAATCAGCAGGACATGTTGTTGTGAGTTGAAGCTCTCCCTCGTTGGCATCTGTGTGTGGCAATGAACGTGAATACCATTTATTCCTTTTCTTTGGTTCTCTTCATTTGTCTTTTTTCCCTTTGCTTATCCTCCCTGCCATGATTTCTGTTTCCTCACACAATCATCAGATATCCGTACGATGGGTAAGTTGGTACATTTAGGCTGCACGGTGTAGACATAGAGCACTTAGTGTGTGGTGTGAGCTGTAGAGACATAAACCGTGACGAGGCTGAGATTGCATAGGGTGCTTTCTGAATGTTGCCTGTGCCTGTTTTTGTACCTCACAGTTTTCAACCAGCTTATTTGTTTATATATTTATTGTTATGTCTTTGGCAAATGTTGTCCCTGAAACGGGCACTACTGCAGACCTCCAGATTCTTTGCCTGTCAGAGATTAAAGGAATAGTTTGACATTTTGAGAAATGCACTTATTCATTTTATGTCAGAGTGTTGGATGGGAAGATTGATGCCACTCTCAGAGGAATCTCCTAAAATGTCAAACTTTTGCTTTAAGAGTAAAGACAAATTTCACTTGAGATATCCATATCCATAGGTAAAAAAAATCCTTTGTTGGTGTTTAATCTCTGTCCAGAAAAATTGACCCTATTGTAGCTTGCTCCCCCGAGTGTCAAACACTGCGTCTTGCATTTTGGAAGCAGAATTTTACCGACTTCCTCGTGTCTATTTTGATTTACTTGTATGTTGTACCTGTTGTTTCTTTAAATTAGCTAAGAAAGACTAATTGCGTAGCTTGCAGTCGATGAAACTTTGTGTTGCGTAATTGCCAGTGAAAATTATGTAGTGGTCTTGTATCTTGTGAATTCTTGCTCTATCTGTTAGTTGCTACATTCCCAGCTTTTCTTCTGAACATTAGAAAAAGCATCCTGTCTGATCGTGGCCTAAAGGTGCATGTGGACAGACTGCACCCTGGTCACTTTTACACAAGCCAAAATAACACACAGGATCAATTTATGTCATTTTTCCCCCTCTTTTTTTTTATTTACATTTTTGGAGATTTGACACTTTTGCCATCTCTTGTCTTTTCAAATGTTCACTGTGGTGTAGTGGACCTAACATTTGGCACCCAAAGGACACTTGAAATATATTACAAAAGGTCAAACCACGCTTTGCATAATTCACCTGCTCACATCAATAGCACTTAAATCAAGCAACACACTGAATCAGCAAAACTGTTGAACACATCAGAGATACTAGATAGAAATGAGAAGGGTTATACTGCAAAATCTCTCTGGGAATTCTTTGCCTCTAACCACATCCCCTCCTTTTTGGTAAAATGTCGATTATGGGTGCAACCCATTAGAATATTCTTTTCATCAATATTTAACACTCTGTTTCATCTTGGGCTCCCACAATACACTATGCCAGAGACCCTGATTAATATGGATCACATAGACTTTTCTACTTAAGTTTTGGATCACTTCAAGGTAATCAGCTTGGGTTTCAACCCAGCTGACACCATCAAAGTTAGTATCAGTGATGCATTTTAACTCTCGTTTGCTCTGATTTTATTCTAGAGGCTGAATTTTAGGGCAATAAATTCATATTTTTTCTTTGGCTCTAGGAAAGACCCTGGAGGAAATGGTGCCAGTGGGTTGGTTTTGCACATAACTAGATATTTTTGAGATATCAAAGCCTATTTAAGCACAAGTGGGGCAAAGAGAAAGCAATGGGAACTCATCCTCATCTCTTAAAGTGTTGCTTTGTCTCCACTGGCACACATTCGAGTACAAGAAAATGATAACACAACACATTCTGTATTTTTAATAGCTCGTTAGGTAGTCAGGGAGAATAGTTTAGAATGGTTATGCTAGGCTGCAGCACAAGTGTGCAGATGCATTTTTTAAAAACATTTCACTCAATTCTTAAATTTGCAGAGATAAATCTCGATATGACAGCTATACCCTGATAGTGTGTGAGTTTAGTTTTAATGTTGCAGTGAAATTTTAATGACATGAATGCAATTTTCAGGTTATAGTAGAGTTTTCTGTTTAAATCCCAACAAGGTTATCTTTTAATAAATGAGGTCCCTGGCTCTGGTTTGTAACTCATTGCCATAAACTAATGATGTGTCTCCTGCAGAGAGGAGCCAACCAACGGCTGGCACAGAGCAGAAGCCATCAGGCTGGAGCAGGACATTTTCACTGCCCTGGCAGGACAGGGCAAGCTCTACGTTTATAAGACCCTCAGCTTCTGGAGCCAGATTAAATCTGCAGGGTGAGTGCACATGTCATAAACTGTGTCACATTCAACAGGACATAAATTTGTCCTTGTGACATGGAAAACCCTGTAGCCTGTAAAAAATGTTGGAAGGGATGAGAGGCACTGGACTGTCACCAGCAACATGCACAGGCATTTTGAGGGGCTGGTGCTCGAACCTGAAGAAGGATAGCGTTGATATTGATCATATCAAAAATGTCTTTGTTGTGCTTGTGTAACCTTTTTCTTTTTCCAGGTCTGCAATTTATGCCAGTCGGTTATACCTCAACCAGTATCACACAACCCATCCAGAAAGACTGGCCTCAAATAAGGAGGGAGGGCCTAAAATAAGTGGTAAGATTCATTAATCTGCTGCAGTTTTGTTAATTTCTTAAACTGGAGACAAATGTATCCACACTTCCTCTCATTTCCTTAGGAAACGTCTATATTCATCCTACAGCCAATATTGACCCCACTGCTACGGTAAGCATTGGTCCCTGTTATGTAGCACTTCACTCCATAAATACATACAAATGAACATGTGACAGTAACAGCAACACCGTTTTGTGTACTTTACTTTTCCCCTTCTTTACCCAGCTGGGTCCCAATGTCTCGATTGGCACTGGAGTGACTATTGGGGCAGGGGTCAGAGTTCGAGAATCCGTCATCCTCCATGGCGCAACTCTACAGGTGAGTCCCTGCGGAACAGTTTCTTGCTACTGCTCAAACAGGACCAGTAGCTGATGCAACACAGGCCTCCAGTTTTGTATATTTTAAGTGCAAACTGTACTGTTTGACATTAATTGATAATGCAGGCTTCAGCTGATTGCTCCATTAAATCATGAACGAACTCTTATTTTTAAGGTTTATATAAGAGCAGTCTTTGCTCAAAATATCAACCTCATTCACAGTATAAGCATCAAGTTTGGAATTAAACTGGAGCTCAAACTGAGTGAGTTGAAGGTAAATTTATCTGTCCATTCACTGCTGCTGACATCTTAACATTTTATTAGACACATTATCCACACTTCAACAGTGTCGTCTCCACAATTTATCTCTAAGCTCTTCTGTCACACCAGAAATATTGTTGCCTGTGCCTCTCACAAAGATATCATTTTTAACGATTTGGAGGCCGGCGTGATTTAATCCCATGTCTCCACTGATGACTGGATGCCTCCAAAATTAATTTAGACTGCTGGTGACTTATTGACTTTCACTGCATATTTCCCACAAGGACAAATAGTTACTTGAGCCATACTTCTAAATAAACAGTAGCTGCTTTTAATCTGAAGGCATGTGTGTTCTGATTTGAACATGCTAGCTGTTTTTCACATGCTAGTACAGCATAAATGGATACCTGAAACCCTTAGATTTTTCCGTCACTGTGCAGTCATCCGCTCATGAATGCTTGAATATTTAAAAACCTTTCACTTAAGATGTGGTCTGTTATGTCCTTGTTCCTGCAGGATCACTGCTGCGTTTTGAACAGCATTGTGGGATGGGACAGCACCATTGGCAAGTGGGCAAGAGTAGAGGGAACCCCAAGTGACCCAAACCCTAATGATCCTTTTGCAAAGATTGACAGCGAGACCCTTTTCAGAGATGGAAAACTCACACCCTCAATTACTATTCTCGGTAAGCAGTCTTTGACCTTAAGAGAAACTTGTATTCCTCTGATGAATTGTTAAATATTCATTATATTCAGTATCAAAATGTGTATTTTTCGCTCCAGCATGTCTTTAAAAAAAAGTTCTTAGAAAAAAACAAAATTTTGGTTGCTTGGACCAGGGTTACCCCTAGGCCCATGCTGGGATCAGTACCAACAGTTGTCTACAGCATGTATTTAAATAGTAATTTGACAAATTGTTCATGCATTTGTCTTTCACATTTTTAAGCAATAAGTAGTCAACATGGATCTGAATTCTGAATTTTACATCTCTTATTGTCTCCATCTTTAGTGCAAAGTGCTCGTTGTTTTGAAAGTTTTTATACTGCCCTTCTCAGGAATTACCTGACAGACAAACACATGTAATAGGGGATCTTTGATATTGGAATTTTCTGTGTGTTTTATTCAATTAAGGTCTCCTTAGCCTCTCCAGCAATGGTCGAGATTTCTGTTTAGGCAATTCAGAGATTCAGAGAGAAACAAGAAATGTAAAATACATCGTATCCTATATGGAAGGAGTGTGATGTTACAACAGAAATATAATGTCTTACGACCTCTGCACCATTCTATACTGCACAGACTAAATGCAGCCTTGCTTTTCCTCCTCAGGCTGTAACGTCACCATCCCCTCCGAGGTGATTATCCTCAACTCAATTGTCCTCCCACACAAAGACCTCAACCGCAGCTTCAAAAACCAAATTATTCTCTAGTTAATCTTCCTCACGCTTCAGTCCACTTAGTGTCACTGATGAAGGATGCAGTTGGACACACACGGGCTCTGCTGCTGAGTTACTGTATATAAGTTGTCAAAACTGAAGATATGGGACATTCATTAAATAGTTTTGAAAGATAGATTTTTATATATTTGTCCTCGAGCCCTTATGCATCATTGGGTGTCAGCAACATTCGAGAGAGGCTAATCACGCATGTTGATTCACCTTGAAAAGTGCTGTCATGCCCGAGGTTTATATTGGTTTTTTATTAACTTTACCGAACTGTAAAATTAGTGCAGACTCTAGTGTAATATATTTGGTTGGATGTCATATGATGTAGGAAAACAAAGGCTTACAGATGACCACGCTCTATTTCTCAAGGGCATCCATGGAAAAACATGGGACTTGTTACCTTAGCGTGAGAAGAGGAATTAATAAATAGCACTGGCTACTGACTGGTTAATGTTTAGAGGTGATTATTTGTGTCAAGCTCTGATTAAAACCCTTAAGCATCTTCATTGTTGGTCTTGAAAATTGACTACCACCAAAATAAATCAGCAGGCTGGAGATTTACATTGCAATCAAGTAATGTTGCCTTTTAAAATGTGAACGCAGCAGGGAGTTCTTGAAACTTTTCAACATAAGCAGCAACAGCGGAACTGTTCCAATTTATGGATACAGCACATTAACATTTACTTATTAAGCCCTCAGGCACTCATGATCACTTCAGCACTTTTGTTCCAATTATTGCAGAGTGTGTCAATTAAGGAGCAATGTAAATTGTGATACTACTACTATAAATAAATATATATATATATATATATATATATATATATATATATAACAATAAAAGAGAATAAAATATTCAGTGTACATTTTTATTCACAGTGAGTTTATTTCAGGTTTCATGTGTACATGCCTGTACTTTACATTGCTGATTCAGGTACCTTACAGCTTCAAAATACTGCGTCGTGCCACCCTAAGGCCCCTCAGCACAGTGTTTTTTCAGCTCTTGGTGGGGTGTTCAATCGGGATAAAACCTCCTTGCTGCTCACATGAAAGGCAATCCTAAAATTCATTAGATCAAAAAGGCTCAAAGTGCTCACAGTGGGAGTAGAGCTTGTAGATCTGAATTCCATTATTATTTACTGAACACAACAACATGTTGACCAGGAACTGGGACTGGTGGAAAATATACAGGACAGGGTGACAAGAAACCATCAGAAGGGAACGGACTGCAAAGGTGACGCCACAAAAGCTGGATTCAAATCCCTCCCATCCTGCCTACATGAAGAATATTTAGCTGTGTGGGTGAGAAGACACGTCAGCTGCCAGAGAGGGTGTGTACTCGCCTTTTTCAGTCAACATGGATTTTTGACAGCAGAGAATTCAACTCCTTTCAAGCTTTAAGATAGTTTTCCCTGTCTTTGTGCTTTTTGGCAAAGACATTTTCGTCAATGTCCAAGTTGTAGGTTGCCTGAATGTTAGATTCATTATAATCACCTGACACCATTTAGAGGTTTACTGAGTAATTAATGATGTAGTTTGAAATTAAAAAGGCACATATAATGTTTATTATTAATGTTATTAAAATGTATTATTATTAATCTTGACACTTACATAGTGGTGCAAGTCTTGACAAGCTCAAATAAGAGAGGACGTAGTAAAAGTAATAAGGTAATAAATATCTTTTTTCAAAACTTCTTTCCATTTATTATTATTTTTTAAGAAAACAATCTAGGATGTCAGCAAAAATTTCTGCGCCCAGATTCTGAACACAATTTGTGCTGTTATTTTCAAGCATTTCCACAAGAAACACAAATGCCAGTTCTGTACAAGGAAGGCCATCAGTGCAGTCCAACACATTTCCAAAAACAAAGACAAATTGCAGCCCTCCTATGGAAACCTGCGCAACAAAACAGCCTCACATCTCAGAATCAACTCTCTGATTTACAGCCTAGGGTCACCTGCACACTGTTCTCTCGGGTAGAATTGGAGAAAACTCGTGAAGATCAAACAAGCTACACAGCAGCTATTACACTGCTGGTGCAACAAAGAGTTCAAAGACAGAGACCTGGTGCCTCACTGGTGCTGAAGCCTTTCTGCAGTGTGTTTTTTCCAGATGGATTAAATATCTTTGTTCATCGATTGTTCAAAAAGTAATTGTTTGTGAGGGCTCAACCATCCCATGTGCAACCAAAGCAGGCAAACACAAGATGAATCACTTTGGTCTGTTTGACACCGGAATTATTTTGTATAAAAAGCTGGATCAGAGTTAAATTGTAGGTGTCGTATTACCATGGCTTTTCAGCGAACCATTTCAAGCTTTTACCAACAGCCTCCGTAAATGGGCAAATTATTGTTGTATCAGGGATTGTGTTTAACACAGGCCTGTCAGCACAATAAAATAGGTCTTTAAATGGAGCATGAGGTAAGACAAAGTGTTTCTATTGGCCTCTGGGGAGTCAACAGTGGGTGGCTGCTTGTTGTTTTCAGTACAGAGCTCTGGTGAGATAACACGTTAGATCAGAGGGCCAAAAGATGTGACAGTACATGCATT
The DNA here is from genome assembly GCF_042242105.1 of Pempheris klunzingeri. Lineage (NCBI taxonomy): Eukaryota > Metazoa > Chordata > Actinopteri > Acropomatiformes > Pempheridae > Pempheris > Pempheris klunzingeri. The sequence goes on from NC_092021.1 coordinate 12,038,303, forward strand.
GTGTAACTAGAAGAAGAAATGTAAATGTCCACATCAGTGCATATTTAGTCACCTTGAGCTGCTGCGACGTCAGAGTCTGCTCTTCCAATTGTGGATAAATCTATGCTAAATATATATATAGATAAATCTACATGCGATAGATCAATGCATGCACACCCACACAGTGGGTGAAATTCTCCTATTTGAAGGTCACTACACGTACATGCTAAATTTCCTAACTGTCAGTCTGGGCAAAATTACCTTGCTGGAACTCTTGGACCGGCAATTGATGACTGAGTTGTGTCTATCACAGAATTGTGACATTTTGAAAAAGAAATAATCTGCACTAAAAGGATGACATTAAGTAAATCAATTACCATCAAATGGGCACTTTGGCGTCCTTTTCAAGGCAAACTTCTATATATGCTCTTTAAATAAATCAATTTCCGTGGCTAATGCATTACTTTAAGTCTTGAGCAATTTTAACAAAGTTTCCATACTCTGGGTGGATTTTTCTGTTAAAGGCCAGCTCAGTGGAGGTCATTGTCTCCTGGTCAAGAAGAGCTGCTGTCTGTTGATGTTAGACCTCATTTCCAGCCCCTTTGAGGCCATGCTCATGTGGGTCCAGCTTGTGCTTCAGATGTTGAAAGATTCTGGCTGCTAAGCTTTTTTCAACCATGACCCCTTGAATAAGTCAGGGCTACAGTTCCTCTCAATGCTGTGGGATACTGTACTCAAAACAAGGCCTGGGTGTATGGCTGTCACCAATACTAAGGCTTTGATAAGGGCATGTTCATCATTCATGATGCACAGCTCTCTCAAGCTTCAGCATTCAGCTGCTCTAATTGCCACTTGCTCATCCCACCTTGGCTCCAGCCCACTTCTATTAGTCATTTGCTCCAAATTGGTTTTTGGGGGTTTTTTTTGCTTCAAACACTGGAAAGATTGTGGTTTCTGGTAAACCTACATTGCAGGTTTCAAAAAGTCTCATCAGAATGTAAGACACTAGTCACTCTCTGCCATTTCCGTGCTTGCTCTTGATGCTTGTTTAAAATGATGTGAGGCAATTCCAATGCCGCTCATTCTCCACTTGATTTTGACATCGGGAATAGTGCTGTTGAGTGAGAGTGAGGTGCTTTTAAAAAGCCTCAAAGCTTATTTTAATCGCGTTAATAAAATCTGTAGTCTTTTCGTGAGTGCTATGGCATCTTAAGACGTCATTTCTAAGTGAACACAAAATACCTGAGGCTTTTGTTAAAAGGCTGTGGAGGTAAAATATGACGAGAGGCTTCAGTTTCTCTAAGGCTCTTGACAAAGCCACAGAAAACAGAAACCCACATTGCTGTATATAAACAAGACAAGTCTCCTTCCCCAAAAGCTCCCCTTGAGTTTCTCTTTGGATATAACCTTCTGAACATGTAAGGTGGGTCACCTTTGGCAAATCTCTACAATCTCTGCCAATATAAACATTTTAAAAGGAAGAAGATAAACAACTGGAGATTATGACAGTGGTTGATTATACTCAAGTCTTGATTTCCTTGTAGAAAAAGGTTAAACATAAGTAAGTAGGTCTAAGTGGCTCGTCACACTCCAGTTCATGATGCAATGTTTTTCTTATTAATCTGGCTGTCCTCAAAAGTAAACACATGCTAAATTGCAAGTTTTCAAAAGTGCTACAAATCAACCAGAGTACCATTCCAGCAGCATTAACTGGTTTATCTGTAAAAGAGGAGCTCCACCTTGCTCTTTTATATCCCTGACGTTGTAAACAGCCAAACAAACAGACCACAGGTGTCCATGTTTTTCCAACCTTGGTTGCTTGAATGCAGGGACGTTGATAATTACACATTTCTAACTAAGCACATGTTCCCACATGTGACCATGTACATACGAGGTTGGTTTGAAAAAGCAAAGTTTGAAAAGACAAAAGAAAACAACTGAGAGCCTCAGTGGACAAACCAGTGTCTGCTCATATTAAAGACATAAACAAAATAAAAACAGCTTCAGCGGTCATTGTTCCCCCCCAGCTACTGTGTGTGTGTGTGTGTGTGTGTGTGTGTGTGTGTGTGTGTGTGTGTGTGTGTGTGTGTGTGTGTGTGTGTGTGTGTGCGTGTGCGCGCGCGTGCGCGTGTGTGCGTGCATGCGTGTGCGCGCGTGTGTAGTGCAGCGTGTCTAGGTCTGGCAGTGCAGGCCAGACTGACTATGGGCAAAGGTCCAGAGATGTTTCCACCTGAGAGGACAGGTGGAGGGTTTGCATGTCTGCTCACTGGAAGGATGATGCCTACCAGAAGCCTAAAGGACTGACAAATGAGCTGTCAAATAGAAACTGACATCTCACACTGCTCAAATTCATACGGTAAAGAAAAATAGCATTTGGCTGTCATGCTTCACCAGTGAATACTAATGTTTTGCTAAACTGTGCTCTGAAACATCAAAGAGTGCCAGTTCCCTGGTTCCCGTAAGAGGTGTAAAGCTGCTGTTTTTGTTCCTCACTCAGCAGATGTGCTGTGTTCCAGAAATGTTAAGTCAGACTTTCTGACTTCTGACTTTGATAAATGTAGTGTAATGCCTCCCGAAACAGAAACGCCAGCTAGGCGACAAACTTGTCTCAACCCTCAGGATTTTAAGTTGCATTTATGTAGCAATCATGACAGCACATCCTGAGAACACTGTGCAGAAATATGTGTTTTTACTTGCCTATAAGGGAAGGGCATTACTTTGGGAGGAGAACATGCCGTGGTCTCAATCAATCAATCAATCAATGTGTGTAGCTGAAAATATTGTGCTACCGAATCATAAATGTAAAGTTGCACTTGTGGTAAGAAAGAGCAACACAACAAGCAACTTGAATAAATATGAAATTCACAAGATAATGTACAGTGGGGCAAAAAAGTATTTAGTCAGCCACCAATTGTGCAAGTTCTGTAATTTTCATCATAGGTACACTTCAACTATGAGAGACAGAATGGGGGGAAAGAATCCAGGAAATCACATTGTAGGATTTTTAATGAATTAATTGGTAAATTCCTCAGTAAAATAAGTATTTGGTCACCTACAAACAAGCAAGATTTCTGGCTCCCACGGACCTGTAACTTCTTCTTTAAGAGGCTCCTCTGTCCTCCACTCGTTACCTGTATTAATGGCACCTGTTTGAACTGGTTATCAGTATAAAAGACACCTTTCCACAACCTCAAACAGTCACACTCCAAACTCCACTATGGCCAAGACCAAAGAGCTGTCAAAGGACACCAGAAACAAAATTGTAGACCTGCACCAGGCTGGGAAGACTGAATCTGCAATAGGTAAGCAGCTTGGTGTGAAGAAATCAACTGTGGGAGCAATTATTAGAAAATGGAAGACATATAAGACCACTGATAATCTCCCTCGATCTGGGGCTCCACGCAAGATCTCACTCCGTGGGGTCAAAATGGTCACAAGAACGGTGAGCAAAAATCCCAGAACCACACGGGGGGACCTAGTGAATGACCTGCAGAGAGCTGGGACCAAAGTAACAAAGGCTACCATCAGTAACACACTACGCCGCCAGGGACTCAAATCCTGCAGTGCCAGACGTGTTCCCCTGCTTAAGCCAGTACATGTCCAGGCCCGTCTGAAGTTTGCTAGAGAGCATTTGGATGATCCAGAAGAGGATTGGGAGAATGTCATATGGTCAGATGAAACCAAAATAGAACTTTTTGGTAAAAACTCAACTTGTCGTGTTTGGAGGAGAAAGAATGCTGAGTTGCATCCAAAGAACACCATACCTACTGTGAAGCATGGGGGTGGAAACATCATGCTTTGGGGCTGTTTTTCTGCAAAGGGACCAGGACGACTGATCCGTGTAAAGGAAAGAATGAATGGGGCCATGTATCGTGAGATGTTGAGTGAAAACCTCCTTCCATCAGCAAGGGCATTGAAGATGAAACGTGGCTGGGTCTTTCAGCATGACAATGATCCCAAACACACCGCCCGGGCAACGAAGGAGTGGCTTCGTAAGAAGCATTTCAAGGTCCTGGAGTGGCCTAGCCAGTCTCCAGATCTCAATCCCATAGAAAATCTTTGGAGGGAGTTGAAAGTCCGTGTTGCCCAGCGACAGCCCCAAAACATCACTGCTCTAGAGGAGATCTGCATGGAGGAATGGGCCAAAATACCAGCAACAGTGTGTGAAAACCTTGTGACGACTTACAGAAAACATTTGACTTCTGTCATTGCCAACAAAGTATTGAGATGAACTTTTGTTATTGACCAAATACTTATTTTCCACCATAATTTGCAAATAAATTCTTTAAAAATCAGACAGTGATTTTCTGGATTTTTCTTTTCTCATTTTGTCTCTCATAGTTGAGGTATACCTATGATGAAAATTACAGGCCTCATCTTTTTAAGTGGGAGAACTTGCACAATTGGTGGCTGACTAAATACCTTTTTGCCCCACTGTATATTAGGAAAACTGCTCTTGAACAATGCTGTGTGCTCATTTCTGCCACTGCACTAACCCTAACACTGAGTCAAGGTTCAGCAAGATGAATACATCTCTGACACATTTCTGCTCACACATTGACAGTCTGACTAATATTACTCTGATTCATACCTTCGTAGAACTAAATACCACCTTACACAAGCAAGAGCTGCTAGATTCTGAATGTAACCAACAGAAAATATTCCACCCCCTCCTGTCAGGCTTTCATCCAAAGCCACTCCCCCAAAAACACATGAAGGCACGCTGCCTGAATACTGCTGGAGGACGAGTCCATGATAGTGGTGGGAAAACCAGCAGCAGGGTCTGTACACAACTGCTAATAGTTTATCAGCCATCCAGTCTATCAAACAAACAACTCTGTTAAAAGCCACAATCATAACAGCAGTCACAAACACAACCTTTCCTTTAGCCCAGAGTTTTGTGCTGTTAGCTGCCTAAACATGGTACACAAATTTGGTTGTGCTTCGTGCTCGGCACCTCACAGCTGTCTAGCTGAGCGGTGGCTCGAATTTTGGCCGCAGTTTTTTTGCCTTTCCTGTGCGACTAGCTCGCTAGCTTCAGCAGTAAGTTTGCCTAACCTTGACCTCTGGTCATGTACAGTTAGTTCACAAGCACAATGCGGCAAGGTAGGCAGGTATATAGGTATGTAGGTTGACAGGCGGGTTGGCCGGCCATTCATTTCACTTGTCTGAAAGAAATGATTATTGTTATTGTAGGCCTGCTCTTTTCTGGAGTCAAACCATTTACTTCATTGATTTCAACAAATTTCAACAGATATAACTAAAAATTCTAAAATAAGTTCAATATCCTCCCTTTCATAAAGTTTTCTTGGTGCTGTGGAGTAGTTCTACCAGTTGGCATTAGTTACAGCTATTTAAACATGAAGTCATGAAGTTGCCATGCAATTTGGTCAAAACCCAATTTTCATGTTTTGTACTCCCATTTGTGTTTTTGTGCCTTTCACTGTACGCTTTGGCAAGTTTAATACTGAGGGGCTAAGCCAAGTCAGAATCCCCACATTGAAACTGTCTTAGTTCCACTTCTCAGCAGACTGAACTCGAACTCTGCTGCTCTCTCTCTGGTCAAATACTTCTTAGCACAGGATTTAACACAAACAATGTCTGAAACTAAGAGAAATTATTAAATGTACAACTGCATGAACAGGAAATCGTGTGAACTTTTTTTTTATTTAATTGCAATGCACAACACTGTGATAAACTTGTATTGTACAACACAATGCACTGTAGTGTGTCACCTCCGCTCTGTTTGACACTGCTGTTGAGGGCTCCTAGAAACCTCACTGGGATTCGAGGCTGGTTGTATAATGTGACGGCCATTTAACCTTATTATACTCTGGTGTTAAGGATCTCATTTTAGTATATGTTACTGGACTACAGAGTCTAGAATGAATTAATGTCAATGTTATTTTGGCAAATTCCTAAGTTTCGTGTCATATCAATCCTGTGTCAATACAAATACTAAGATTCATTTTTTGAATTAAATTCAATCAAATGAATTACAGTTGGCAGCCACAGATTTCAGCCTCTTTCAGCTCATTGTTGCCATTCAATGCCCATATAGTTGAGTCCCCCCTTCCCTTAATATAAAAACACTGGCAGCTGGTGCTAAAAGCATGTTTGTGCAAGCAGAATGTATGCTACCTGTCCAATTTTAAACAGTGGGGAATGTGAGTACACCAGTGACTGATGAAGGGAGTTGATCATTTAGGATGTCATGTCAGAGAAGCAGATATTTTCCCCAGGAGGCGGAGGATCAAAGAGCCAAAACAGCACTTACACTTGGACTAATGTTTGACAGGTAGCTGGAGAGGCCAGTCAAATGGGATGTCTGTGTTGTTTTGTTTCTGTAAGTAAGCAAGGAAGCCCAAAAGCACTTGAGAAGTCAATATACAAGCTTTGTTGCTGTGTTTTTGATATTGACTCTCTATGCCCCATGGTGGTAAAAAAGCACTTGCACTATGCAATTTAATGAAGGTATTTTTTATTTTTGCCACTGCCTTATTCCTGCACTTACTCCTCATCAGTTTGGAAGCAGTATGTAAGGGGTATGTAATGTAAACCTTTGTTCTGTGCTTTTTTCCATGTCAACCTAATTAGATACATTGGGATTAGGAAACTCTATGTGATACCATATGCAGTCACTGTATGTGACACTACAGCCTGATTTAAGACCCCCAATCATTGGCATCTGACATTCAGATTTTTTAGTGATTCAAATAGTAAAAAGGCCTATTATATCACATGAGCTAGAGCATAATAATTAAGTGAAATAATGTGGCAATTCAGTCCAGTTGTCAGGTGAGAGATATTTAGTTTAGTTAAAACTTATCAATATGAAAAATCCATTATCTTCTCATCTTGTCACAATAGTGCTTTAATGTCCCACCAGTATAATGAGGCTAATGTTGAATATTCAAATGTTTTTGCCATTAATGCCAACTGTCAGAACATGAAGCACCCTTCACCCTCTGTAAACTGTAAATAATCTAATGCTTTTTATGTTTTTTACTATCTTTAACAAATGAAACAATTACATGTAACATGTCATTTAACTCTGGGCTCTTCTCAATTATGTCGTTATTGTACACCTTTTAACTTTATCGACAGCATGTGTGGCGTGATGCTGCTTATCCCCTATCCCCAGGCTCAGATGTTGGAGATTTAATCACAGCTGTGTCCAGGTGCAATTAAAACCTAAGTTGGGGTGAAACCTTCCTTGATTGGTAGTTTCATCTAGTTGGTGCATCATGTTGTCCTGCTGTCTCACAGTATCTCTCATCAAACATCTTTTTCAGGAATATAATCGTTTTATTTCTGCATCTTTTCTATCAAAGCTCATATCAGAGAGTAAATAAGATCAAATGACAACAAATAATTAATCACAAAGGATGTTTAATAAATATATATATTTTATTTTCAAGCCAGTGCATCTATTACAGATTACTGCTGTTGTGTAGAATGACATCAGCTCCCTTGTGGTCCAAATTAGCCAGTGGAGACTGCTACCCGTCATCCAGACCTGCCATTTATTTGCTGTCATGGACCAGAAACCACACAACAGTTGCATCTACAATTGCTGGAAAACCAACAGGGTGCCAAAGTCTGAGCTTGCCCTCAGGTTAAAAATACTCAAATCACCCCCTTGAACAGAAATAATACAAGTGTTCAACTTACAGAGTCACAAAGAAAAAATGGCAAAGTACTGCAAAAATAGTAAAATGGCAAAACAAATGCACATGCAGAAAAACGAATTTTCGTCCATTATTTTCATCTCACACAAAAAATAATAGCCCAGCTTTGACCCCACTGCTGGATAACTAAGGGACAAAAGACCCAAGTGCTAGGTTTTACCATTTAACCCAGAATGCTGTGTTGTTTGTTTGATTATATAATAATAATAATACTAATAATAATAGACCAAAACATATTCTATCTTGTACAAGTGAGTTTTTTAAGCTCCTTCAATGCTCCTTTTCATGAATACATATGATGAGCATTCCTAGTGTTAATCAGAGGAGCTGTAGTTACATCAGTTAAACACCGGTTAGCAGAACAGCTTCTAAAAGCACCAAAATCACAATCAACACATCATTAAAGCACAACAACACAACATCATTATAACATGAATAATACTAATAAAGAAAAAGAAAAAACCCTTAACACACAAAGTGCTGGCTGAAAAAAACTGTTGTCCTCTAAATGTCACGCGAGGACTGGTGTCCATTAATATGACACACTGCATGCTGGAGAATCTCCCAAGTGCAGGGAGTGCTGCTTAATTGATGTCAAACATGAGGAAAGCCTTGAAACAAACCTCCACAGCCACTAGTGAAGTCTGTTTCGATGTCATAAAAATCAGCTCTAAATCAAATAGTTGGCTACAGAACTCCAGTAATCTCTAGATGATTATTTATGAAGGTAATTCAGGGCCAGAATGTTGGAAAGAAATAAAAAACAAACCACGTATCATTCTCTCCTTTTTTTAGATATGTTACATGCAATGTTGTAGCCCTGCAGAAATATAAATCAAGAGGTGAAATCACATAAAAATCCCCTACTGATATCCAGCCCTGCTGTCTGACAGCCTACACCATCATCGGCCGCCTGCCTCAGTATCCTCTCATCCACCTTGGTGTGGCCAGGTTGCAGATTCAACTCCAGAGCAGCTTTGGCCATGACCGATTTCATCAGCAGCTCCCTGTATTTTTAGAGCTGCAGCTCAGCGTGAAGCTTTGGAGTCGCCTCAAAGTTTTAAACCACTTCAACGAACTCAGGAAAAGTCTATCTATCTATCTATCTATCTATCTATCTATCTATCAATGGTGATCTAAAGCAGGGGTTACAGGCTGCTGTATAGCCTATGTGTTATGTTATGTTATGTTATGTTGTGTTGTGTTTGTGTTGTGTTGTGTTGTGTTGTGTTGTGTTGTGTTGTGTTGTGTTGTGTTGTGTTGTGTTGTGTTATGTTATGTTATGTTATGTTATGTTATGTTATGTTATGTTATGTTATGTTATTTCTACCAGGCCTTTTAGATAGGGGCCTATACTGTGCTGATATATCACTGTGGTTAGGCTTGTTGTTCCCTTATAGACAACAAAGCTGCCTTTTGAGCAAGGTGGCAAGAACTTACACAACAATTACCTGTACTTTTAGTTTAGGTTATGTTTGGTTAAATATTGAGTTTTGACTACCAAACGCACATCTTGTAGGTTTAAAAGGTGAAAGTTTGGAACTTTTTACCTTCCCATGGCGCCTTAATATGACGTCCCGGTAGCTTAGCAACAGCTTAGCCCCGCTAGTCTCCCTGTCAGGGAGCTAACTAAGCTAACGGTGTATCTACCGCGTGTGTGGGCTCTACACTTCAGACTACTGGGCAGCAGAGGGAGTAAAAGCAGCTTCGTACTGTGAGGTAAGGGGCGACATTCAGGCTGTTTTTCAGAGCTGAAAAAGAGCTTTGTGACTGCTTGTAACGTTGATAACCAATAGAAACCTACGGCCAGTGAAAAACTTTTGATGCTAGCATCTGGAGGAGACATTTTCAGCTAGGGGTGAGTGTTAGCTACAACACACAGACGCATACTGATGTAAATACAGGTGTAATTATAAAAGCAGTGTTGAAAATGATTGAAAGTAATAAAAATATATTTATTGACAGTTCATTAGATGTGCCTGATTTGCTGCTGCTCACTTTTGTCTGTCTGCCACTGTTTGACTTCCAAATGTAGGAGTTGTCGCTCAGTTTTTCATTGTGTTTAAACATCAGCAAACTGCAGTTATGGCAAAGTGTACTAAGTAGTAGGAGATTCTCATGAAAATTACATTTATCTTGGTGAGGACCTCCAGGCCCTATACCCGTAGCTAGTTTACTCAGTCATTAACAAACTTAATTTATGCAAATCGAGAAATGAACAGACTACACATTGAAATTTATATAGTGTGGCGTAACCCATAGAGTGAGTGCACAAACATGTTGGTATAGTCATAAAGATGCTTATGAGTAACCACTGACAGTTGCTGGAGAGCAGGAGGGCCAAGCATCCATGCAGCCAAGTGAAGCCTTGATAATGTGGGCCTGGAAAGCTTCTTGATTTATGCAGTGGGGTAGATGGTCCAAATGTATCCTCCTGCAATATTTATTAGACTTGCACACCATTACTCTGCATTCTGAATGCAATTGCAGTGGGTGGACAGAAAACTATGCATTGCATTGCATAATGGAGGGCTGTCACACACACATAATAGAGGATGGCAGTGTGATTATTTGCACCATTTCCATAAGATCATAATTTTGCACATTCTGTACATTTGAGATTAAAGCATCTGAGGAACACCCTGTCCTTGGGGGTTGGGGATGGGGATGGGGTGGGGGTGGGGGGGGGGGTTGCTTCTGCTGTGCTGGCAGTAGCTGTCGGACGGTTCCTGCATTAAAATAGACTTATGTATATTGATGTCTTGTCAAAGTATAGTTATGTTCACTAACACATCAGCTTCGCTTCCTGTGAGTGAGCTTGTTACTCAACTAGAATGGACCACACACTGAAAGGTTTTGTGGAATAGAAAGGATCTGTTAGACAAGGGTTGTTTTGCTCCAAGCTAGAGCAGGCAAGTGTAACCACACAGTCCAAAATTTGCCAACATTTAGGTCTGGCTGGAGTTAACTTCCCAGCATTTCTGCTATAATGGTCTCTAGCTAATACAAATTTACCAGTTAGTAATGGAGGTCCAGCAGTAGCTGTGTGCATCATACTTAACTACGGTACATTTTACATGACTGTTCATTATGAGCTTTGCTGATATTAAAACAATATTACCACAGTATTTCTCACTGATAGAAGGTTAACTGTTGAGATTGCTGTTTTATTGGAGGAGTAAGATAAGCTACCTTGAAAGCAGATATCATTGCATTTAAGTACATGATTTGGATTCAGAAATTAGGTCACCTGTGGAGTTCCACAAGGATTGGTGTTGGGTCTAAAGCTCTTTGTACTCAATATAAGTAATATTTGTAAGGTGTGAAAATTGTTACTTTTTCTTTATATTTGCTGATGTACCAATAACATTTTTTAAAATAAAAAAATAGAATTATTTTGCTTAGGGAAAAACTTGAAGCAACTTTGCGATACAGTTGAGGGAGAATTGGAAACCCTAAAGAAGTTGTTTGATACAAATGAATTGTCATTAAATCAGAACCAAATTTATTGTATTTGGAAATTGTTCTGAAGAAACCATAAACTCTGCTGGAAACCTCACATAAATCATATGAAATCAAATCTGTCTAAATCGATTGAAATAGTACACAAAACTAAGGACATCTTGAACTCACTATTTATTCTATACAGCTCACTCATAGCTCCATTCATTACATACTGTATGGAAGTGAGGGGAAACACTTATAAAACTAGTTCAAATTCCATCTTGTACTGCAAACTTTGTCAACAAGTCTGATGGCCAAACCAACTTATTATGAATTCACATGCTTTAAAATGTATGGACCTACTAGTTTTTAAAACTCCACAAATAGTGTAAAGGACAGAACACTTACTGACTGCATCCAAGGGTTGTTTTTCAATGAGGGAGACCAGAAACTTGCTGACTCTGGCTTTGTTTTGTTCTATCTGTTTCTGTTTCATGCTTTTGTGTTTCTTTATTATATTTAATTTTTAAGTTTGGTTCATTTCACTGCTACTTTGGCTAGGGTGATGCTTTGTTAAGTATTAAAGGTAGGCACAATAAGCTTCGGCTTCAGCCTACATCTGTTTTTTTTTCCTGATTGTTTGATTTTGCTTTATTTGTGATATACTGACTTTGTATTATTAAACTATGTGGTCAATTCGTTGTTATTGTGTATAACTTACTGAAAAAAACACAATGAAACCAACTCACTTACTAACTATTCAAATATATATACAATACAGACAGTATCTCGCTATTTATTGTTTGTTCTTGGACTGTTCTTTTTACAGATCTCCAGAGATTCACTATCCAGTCAAGTGCTACACAAACATCTCAGAGTGTGGCTGAGGCACAGGGCAGTGCAATTACAGGTGGGAGCAAAATTTCATTTCTTATTGATGTGAACACCTGTTTCCTTAACTGGGACTCATGTTCAGAATTACTCTTGTCAAAGCTGAAGCTTAAAGATGTATTTTCCTGTCTCCAGTAGAGGGCACTGTGGGTATTCATTAAGGCCATACATGTCTTGTGACCCCTCCTCGAGTGATTACAGTGTCTGAGCAGAGCTGTTGTATTTGGTTGACTTTGTGGCACTCAGTAAATAGGCTAGAGGCTTTTTTCATTTTACTTACTTATGGCATTTCCTCAACACCTGTAAGGACAGCAAAACTCACAAAATTAAAATACAACGCATTTGTTATTGATCAAATACCTTTCCTGCAGATTAGAAGGTTGGATCCCAACACTAGATGCGGATGCATGCGTAAACCTTAGAGCAGGTTTGTTTAGTCTTTGATATGTTGACATTGAGTCTTATCACTGGGATGTTGATTCAGACATGTAAACTCTCCTGGTTGATGCTACTGCGTTTTCTGAGAATATGCAGTGTTCTGCCATGCAAGCACAGATACAAACATTAATGTAGACCAAATGTGCAAAAATCAGTTTGAACATTTTTATAAAAATTTTAATGAATAATATAACTCTACCTACTGTGATGCAAATGAGAACTGATACATCAGAGGAGGAGAATATTTGAAATCTTGCAGGTGAGTCTCCACTCCACGTGCACTTTCATCATCCAGTCTCTATAATGCTGTCTGTCTGAATGAGAAACGGGCAGAGTTATATTAATGGATCCTTTGGATCCTTTGTGTTGAGTAATTTCTGATTTATCTTTCTCTGTTACCAACCTTTTTTTCTTTCTCCACAAACCCTACAACCCTCTACTCTTCTCCTATTGCAATGAATACACACGCACACTTTTTTATTATTGCTGCCCCTTCCAGTCTCCTCATCTGTCCTTTCCTATGTATGTAATCCCACCGTGGTTATGAAAAACAGAGTTGTGCTCTCTAAATTAAATGTTGCTGCAGAGGCTTGTTGATAAAAAAAAAAAAAAAAAAAGTGTCATTCTGATGGGGACATTTGTGCAGAATCTGTTAAGCTCCTGGCTGTACAAAACATTGTTTATAAAACACTCAGAATTATCAGCAGGCAGTAATAAGACATTGGATTTACTCAGCACGTTCATTTAAATGAAATGGGGTTTATCTATGTGAGACGTTATTTGTGGGTAAACTGACATTGCTGTTAATGGTTCTCTTTACTGCAGTTAAGTCTTGAGAGAACAATATTTGCCTTTAGAAGTTGGTTTACTCTGTATCTTTAAACACACAGACTATAAACTGGATATTAGATAATTGACAGGAAAAGGGCACATATGGGCTATACTGTCTTGCCACATGTTTTTAAGATAACATTAATCTTTAGTTGTTTTTACTTTAGGGCAACCTCGCACACAGGTTCTTTAAATTGGCAGCAATATTACTTATTCATTGTGTATTGCACAGAAAATTTTTTAAATAGTGTCATTATGTGGATTCACTGGGTTTCATACACTACAGTGTACTGCCCGTTGTTTTCTAATTGATTCACTATATGCAAATGCTTAAGTACCTTAGTTTTATTGTAAGACTTTTGGCTGATGAGCCACTGTGCTACATTTTGAGTGCAATTTATAATCAAAGTCACAAAATTACTATTTAGGCTGCAAAGTACTGTGGTGGCACTGATACTGATAGACATTTAAGAGATCTGTCTTCACTTTGGTCAACCATACTGAACTCTCAAAAGAGAATCACATTGGAAAATCTGTTAGATCTGTGTGCTTAGTGCTTAGATAGTTGTGTTGAGTCACCATACTAGTGAAAGAAGGTTAGCGCACGACATAAGCCCTTGCTGGCTTCCCAGTTGTGAACAAAACCGGTTTTGTTAGTTGGAACTCACTACCAAGCCAGATCTACTACGATCAGGATTCAAACCCTTGATGGTCTTTGCCTGACTGACTTGTAGAGACTCACTCTTATAATATGTTGATGTCTTTGAAATGCCATTATCTCTCTTTTTAACGGATTCATTGAAAGGACTATTACATCATCAAGTGTAAAGACAGGAAGTGCCAACAGTCACTTCTATTAGTGGTCATGAAAAACGGATTACAATTGCTGTAATTAAGATAAAATTATGTTTACCTTACTAGCCAGTCAGCCATCAGGTGATTCATTATTTTCCCTGAAAACATTTTCAATAAATTCCCTACGAATACATAGTCGCAGATGGCATTTAATAATAGCATACACTTAGTGTAACAGAATTTCAAATACCAAAAAGCCTTTGGGAGTTTGTCTGTCTCTCCAAGAACCATGGTGAATTCTGTGATTCAACTACACTCACATGTAGGCCCTGTAATGTACTGCTGAGAGTGCTTTAGGTTTGATTATCTGTCCATTGTATTTACTGTATTTATCCAGTAATTATATTTAATATCTTAGCAGTAGTGCATTAACACAAGCTAGCTGCAACAAGTGAACAGAACACAGAAGAAAACAACAAATCGCCTGTGACACAGCTGTTTAAGTGATATAATGACTGCTGGTAAATAGTGAAAGACATATTACACTCAAGACATTTCTGTGGTACTGAAATTGCCACCACCACAAATGAATGAATGTAGCAAAAACTTGTTTTTTTCTTGCAGTCATTTCACTTTGAGAATTTGAGTGACAGCCTTGTAGTTTGTCTGCCCTTGTCTCCCATTGTTAAGCACTGAAAGCTCTTCAGAAGGCTCTCTCTTTTAAAACCAAACCACCAACAAAAAAAGCAGTCAAAACTGTCAGATTTAGACCAACTTCTAACCTCGATTAAAATCTTTTTTTAAATTAATTTTTTTTTTTTCTTCAAAACTTAAACTTAAAATTTTAATTAAATTCAGTCTGGTTTTTACGAGACTGGATTCACTCTCAAACTTAATCCATCCCTCTGCCGTAACTCTGGAATTATAGCAAATGACCTAAAACTGGTCGCCAGATTTTTAACAAATGTGCTTACAATGGGTAAAACCTTATATAATTCTCTGTAACATTGTTACTCTGTCTAATACATTTTCAATACAATGTTGTCTAATACATTGTATTGTATTATATATTGTATAGTAAGTAATAGCAGTCTCATTATCAGAGTATACTGTCAGGGTTTAGGATCAAAACCTTGTGAAAATCCAGCAAAAACAATGCAGGTTCCAGTTTGATTCCCATGTGCAAGGTTGTGCAAAGCTCTTTTTGAACATTTTCCTCAATGTGTGATCACAGGGCATTGCCATATTAAGTGAAAATAAGTTCTCACCTCCTTCTTACACTTTTTGCACACAGGAGATATGTTGAGACTACATTTGTTGAGCGTTTGAGTTGTGCGCTGGGACCTATGAAGCATTTAGTACTGGCTCTTATTTAACTGATAACATGGAAAGATTTTACTCGACAGTGAGAATACATTAGACCACTCTTCCTGGTTTGGTTGGATTCCAAAGTCCTTCTCCCATGTACTGATTATTTTATCAATGCTATATTGATCAAGGGACTGCAGCTTCTGATAAAAAGGGAAATACATTTGGAGTAATACTTGGACTAATAAGATGTGGGCTTTTTTTGGCCTGTAAGAAATAATGTATCCATTTGGAAATTGTCTGAGCATGGCAAGCCCAATAGAGAAGCCTTGGAAGGGCTACCCCCCCTTTTATTTTCACTCATGCTTTCCTACCTTGCCACTAGTACCTAGAAATACACTTTTCAATATTGTTTTGCATTACAAAAAGGGAGCATTCGCACTGAGTAATGAAGCCTTGGTAGTATGTTCATCTTTATTAAGGTCACTCTGCCCATTCCAACTAGTGGTCCAGACAGCGATAAAGTGATACAGTTTTAATTCCTGTGATATTTTAAAAATTTTGTTTATAAAGATGATTGAGATTTGCTGACATTGTAATTCCAAGGTAAGTAATGCGGAGGATTACGGCATGATGATTCGGGGGTTATGACAAAAAGCAAAACATCATCTGCGTACAGTGCAATTCTGTGGTCCACTCCCACTAATTCAACTCCATTAATTTCTTTATGCTTCCTAATAATTTCTGCTAATGGCTCAAGCTCTAGTGCAAGACGGAGGGATGACAGGAGGCAATGTAGGCATGTCCTTCACTAGCTCAGAGCTGGCTGCATGGCTCAGAGTAAAAACGGTTCATCCACCAAGACAGGAACAGCAGTTCAATCTCTGGCTGCAGTCCTTTTAGCTTTGATGGATGCCTTTTCAAACACAGTGCTCTTTAAACAATAAAGAGGCAAAGAGTCATAACTCTAACCAAGGGAAGTTTCTAAAAACATTGTTGTCTCTGCTGAAATGATGGCTTGATAACATTCAAGCTTGTATGTTGTTTGTTCTTTGTAGGTACAAGGAACAAACATTACTGTGAAAACTGAAACATCTCCGTCCCCAGGGTCATGAGCTAAAACTGACTAAAAATGTCACAGGACTCCTTTAGAAATGCAACTAAGTGAGCGTTTTAGACTGGTTCTGTAAAAGCAAAATGAGTCAACTAAAAGTCAAACCAGGACCAAAAGCATTTTTGAATTCAGTCATACTGTTCAACCATAATCTGTCCATACATCATGACTTTGAAGCGTTGGTTGGACAGAGTACACTGACAAAAAACCCTGCACTTTGCCAAGAACAGAAATTCACTTAGCAAGTACTTTGCTAAACACCGCAAGCCCTTGAAACATTGATTTGTGTGTTTGTGAGTGTGCATGCGTGTTGAATTTGTTTTTCAGCGCTATTATTAAGGCAGTGTGTTATAAGCAGAGGACGTGAAAGTGTGGCACTCCAGAGTCCTCTGGGAGCCATTACTGGCATCGCTGATGCAGGAAATAGATTCAATGTAGAAAATAATACCCTTGAATAATTAATTAGATGAGTTTTAAATCAACAGCAAACAGTGACTGCACAAAGGGAGCAGGTAAAATTCCAAGTGTTGTTTAAGAATGCTGTGAGTTGCTTGTGAAACATAAAGATAATCAATAATAAGCTGAGGGTATGTGGTTAAACTTAATGATACACTTTTAAAGTCTATAATTCATATTCCTACTACATTAGTTTCACAGTAAAGGTCATAGCCATATACCAAAATAAGCTCCATGTGCATTTAGAGGTTCAGCAAAGTTAATGGATAACTTGGCTTGGCTAAACCTGGGCCCTATTTTTTACCTATTTTAGTTTGAAATGACAAGAACAGGCAGTGAACAGGCTAGATTGGCTATAATATAATCCTTCTGGGAAATTACTCCAGGCTCAGTTTCTGACATCATTACAGAGATACTACAGAGATAGATATATTGCTCGGTTAAAAGCCTCCAGACTCCATTGACAAAACAGCAATTTTATGCTGGAGTTAAAATTCTATCGCTGTCTATCACCGTCTTAGTTTGTGTTATTTTGTGACTTTGGTATTCTAAAGAGTTAGTTCGAATCTAACACAAAATTTGTGTAACACACAATTACAAGTGTAAACTTGTTACCCTGTGTACAGGGTATTAGGTAACACACAAGTGTGTACATTCATTTAATTATGAATTACAAAATTATTTGCAAATTCATTGAGATTAAAACGGATCAGTCAACATTTTTTTGAACTATGCTATGCTATACTGACTTTCAAGGTGAAGCAGAATCAGCCAGCCCTCTTTGGAGATTTTGGTGCTTTATTACCATCCTCTGTTCATCAAGATATTTCTTGTGAGAATAACAGTTTTTTTTCTTTACAAAAAAAAAAAAGTCATCTTTGCATTGATCAGGGTCCAGAGGGGTTGGGAAGTGAACGAAAAAAACTGGGCAGAATGACTGAATGAATGATTCTTTTCTTACCAGCAGCTGGAGAAACTGTTGTAATCTTTGTCAGATGTCTTTGTTGAATACTGAATAGTGAGTAAGTGATGGTGCGTATATTAATGAGTTATGAGAATAGTCAGTTTGACAGTACCCTGTGAGGAAGTCACATCTACTCACACAGGAGTGTGTTTGGTGCTTTATACTGTATCAATGTAGTTAACAGTACTATTGACTAAAACTGACTAAATTACAATTTACAATAAACAATACCAAGAAATTTGAATACATCTATTCCTGAAATGTAGGGAAGCGCCCCTCAAAGATGTTTACAAGTATAATCAGTTTCTTCAGTTTTTATGATGTACAGCTAATTTGCTGGCTTTGGCTGTGTGTTGGACTGTGTATATTGCTGCATTTGCCAGTAATGTTTGAAATGGAAAATCATAACATTGCTATATAGTTTGACCAGAGAGAAAAGAATGTTCACAAATTAAAATTGTGTTCCAGTTAATTTAGTAAATAAACACATGGATAATGCTGTTCTGTCAGCCACTTGGGCATCTTGAATCATTAGTGTTACTACTGTGCCACCTGTCCAGAAAAGATTGCTCTGCAACTGCAATCTGCCCATTTTTTGCACCTCAGTTTCTTGAACTGAGAATGCAGAATTTGCCTCACTTTAAAATGTATGTAATTCAAGAGGGTAATACTCAAGCAAGTAGCAAGACTGTGCTGCAGTTGTGGGACCTGCCACCTGAATTCCTCATAAAACCCCCTTCTCCCCACTGACATGATGGTGATGATTCCTCATTCTCACAATAATCATAGCTTTTATTCCTAATAGACAAGCTCCTCAAGCACAGTTTCATGCCAGTTTTCATCTGGTAGAGATGATGGTGCTAAGTGTCTGTGAACTGGGCACAATCTCTATATGCATTTTCCTTTCTTAAAAAAACTTGTTTGCGAGATTTGCATGTAATTTCAATTTAAAATGTGAAACAAGAATCAGTGTGCTGGGACCATGGCAGAAATGAAAAGATGTTAATGTGTGTTGTTGATTTTAGGTCAAATCAAAATTAATTGTGCAATGAGCACACGTGAAACAACAACAATGGCTGACCTCCAGTTTGTTTACTTTTAGTTAGCACTGTTGGATGTATTCACAAGTTTACATCTTAGAAATGCTGCACTGATTCACCAGCGTCTGCTGTGCCCAATGTTACATGGTCCATCTCGCCGTCTGCGCTTGCGCTGTGAGTAGTCTTTAAGTTATTTGACATATCAATCAGCCAAGCTTTATCACTACTCACTGGGCTGACATGCTTCTTTGAATGTCTGGAATTGTTTTTGATTTCATGTTTGGAATTGCTTTTGATTTCTCAAGTGGACAGAGATATTTTGTAAAATGAACGTTGTGTAGATGGATTTTTCTTTCAAACAGGGAAAAAAATATGGTTTGAAAATATCTGTATACATGTAGACAAGACTATTTACAGCAATGCTTGCTGGTTTGTGAGGCTGTATTTAAGTACAGCACAGTACTTTGAGTTAAATGTTGAAGTCATCATGACAAGTTGATCACCGTTATAATGTTTACCATCTTAGTTTACCATTTTAACATGTGCTAATTGGCACTAAACACAAAGTGCAGCTGAGGCTCAGAGAGTTGTCATTAGTTTTGGAGGTTCTGGTCAACAACCTCAGTGTTGGAAAAAATTAAGAATTTCATCCAATGGTGGCACTAGACAAAATTACAATTCATTCTTGTGGATCAGATAGATGTGGTTTTATTTCAATAAAAACAGAAAATCTCATGGTAGTGCAAGAGGTTCTGGGATCAAAGTCATTAGAATATGTAATTTCAGCAAGATCTCAGTGTCAAATTTATCACTGAATAAGTAGAAATTTTAAATACTTTTAGCAAATTTCTCACTAAGCCATTCAGTATAATATATTTTATACTGTTTTAATCATTACGCCCTTACTTTACTTACCATGTGAATTTCAATTAGCACCATAGACTGTATATAAGAAATGGACGTAGCCACATTGACGTCACCCAATGGTTTGTGGCCTTGGCTTTGAAGCCTCGAGTATGGCTTTATGGGCGTTCTCATCTTGGTTTCATGGCCATCACCATCTTGGTTTTGAAGCTATAAGTTTATTTCACAAAGACTGACTCTGACTCTGAGTGGTTAGTCACAAGGTAGTTCCACCATAAAGCATACCCTGGTTTATCATGTATTTTCCTATAAATGGCACCATCATTTACAAAATGAACATCTGTGATGAAGAGGACTTGAAGGTAGCGACTGAGACCATAAACTCAGTATGAAAATGTTTACTGAGGTAATAAATCAAGTGAGAAGTTGGGTCATTTTCTCATAGACTTGCAGCCAGTGGAATCATCCCCTGCTGGTCATTAGTTTGCAGGTTTAAGGCTCTTCTGCATTGACTTCAATTTGCAGTACTGGAAGCTACGTCCACCTCTTTTATACAGGCCATGGTTGGCTCTGAGACTAAGAATTTCATTACTGGTAATGATGTTTGCATTGTTATCAAAAATGTGAAAATAATTTAACTTACTTATACTTACTGATGGTGTGGCTAAAAATTAAACTTATCTGTGCCCTCTAATGAACACAGTATCTAGCCGTTTGTAAACTACCTCAGTGAAGCAACACATACAACAACACTAATGTATCTGTAGTAAGGTAATATGAGCTGTTATATTGGCCTGGGCAAATTTATTGGTCTGCACACAGGTTTTACAAAAGACTGGTTATAGGGAAGAGTGGCATCATCATCAATATGCTGAAACATTTGTTTGCAATGCATGCTTTGATTACCCTAACAAATTAGGGTTAGACTTTTTTCTTATAATAGAAATAATAGCTTTCATGGGGCTCGATACTCGCCCATCCTTTCAACCCTCATCCCTGATTCAGCCGAGTACATTTATGACAGGTACAAAGCTATAATACATTTCTTTAACAAGACATATATTGCAATAAAATATGAATTGGTCATTACAAGTTACCATAAGCAATTAAAGTTAAGAATGTTATTGTGGTACTGTAAAATCCATAACTTCCAATGGGAGGGGTCTGGTCATTGCCAAATTCACATTTTGTTCCACACATTCCATATAGATCAAGAGAGACATGAAATGCACCGTGTAATTATTTGTTTTTTAATAAAGAAATAACAACCAACATTATGTATAAACACCACAGTGAATGTAGCCCAATTACGTATCTATCTCTATCTTACTTATCTTATCTATCTATTCAATAACACAAGAACTTGACCTCTGATAAAGTGCCTCTATGGCAGCTTGTGGTGGCTTTGGACAGTTCAGAGAGGTCAAACTTTAAATGAGATCTAAACATTGTTTGGTGATTCTGACACAATCTGAAAAACACAAGAAATAACTACCTTAGTATAGTTTGCCCTATTTTTGGTTAGTTTAGATGCATCTAACATACCAGTGAGCAAATTTTAGTCATAGTGGAGGTTTTCCACCTTCCAGTCACTGCATACAAATGGCAGTGCAGGTAAATGAGTGAGGGAGCTCAGTTGGTCCACAGTTTTGTTATCTAAGAGTAGGGGTAGTACTGTATGACACGTTCCCCCAGTTAACAAAAGATTCATTCTGTAATGAGACATAAACCTTTTAGCATTCTAAAATGCTTTCACATTTAACACTGCTTTTGCTGGCTGTTCTAAATGCGTGCGCATTTCACATTTCCAATGATTTGTGAATTTCAGTAGTCACTTTCCTAGGAAAGTACATGGAGAGCCAATTCATGAATATATTTTCAAATAATTTCCACCTCCTAAATGTCTCAAAATGTGCCTTTGCATATATTTATAGTATTTTAAGATGAGTCCTGCAGGGGGGGCAATGTAATTCATCAAATCCATCATTTTATTACTGTTGACAGACACACAAATATTAATTAGCTGGGTGTTTTAATTTTGTGAAACTAATTATATAGAAAGAACATGGTCTATTTGGGATGATAAGAGGTAAAACCCTTGCTGCCTCTGCTCAGCTAGTTCTGGGTAATTTTGGAGCATTATGGAAAAACTCAAATCGAGTGAGATTAAAAAATCATTATCATTGTTTAATGAACATCCATTGTCACCCTGTGATTTCAATGTTTATACATTGCAGCAGCAATAAACAAACACTATGAAGATTACAGATTATTATTCTCTATTTTGCAGTTCATGTTATAGTGTTCATGACTGCTGATGGCTTGACATTATTTTATAAATTATACAATGGAATGTAAAAATGAAGCCGCACATCCTGTTTATCCTAGGCTGTGTTTGTGACAAACTTGCCTCTGATAACAAAAGACGTGATCATCAAGTTGGTGAATGAGCTGATATCAGTAATAACATGGACATGTTGCTGCAGTCAAGTCAATAATATTAGAAAATAGCAATTCAAAGTTTTAAGCAAAATGATTCATCGTGGACTTTGAACATGTTTTAAAACTCACTTTTTTGGTCTAAGAGAGTCTATCCCTGAAACAGAGTTGACATGTCATCTAGATGTTAGTGGACTGTTCAGTTGGTGTTTGTACACAAGAGAGTTAAAATCCTAATCTGTGATGACACTGAGGGATAGCCTGGGGCTTTATCAGGAACAATTAGAGGGAGACAGATTTGTTTTGTTTTAACTCGATTACCAGCTCTGAAATGAGTGCAGCAGAAAGTGTGTTTTCATCAATCCAGAGTTAGCATACCAAGATCCAATTGCTTGAACTGCATGTGAAATATTTAGGAGGCATTTTTCAGTTTTGATATTGTTTGCTTTGAGGACACTGCAAAAGGTTGTTACGTAGAGCTTTGGGTAATTTCAAAAGAATTTCCAATTTTTGGACAATAAGTTAATGATGATTTTGATTGCAACAATAGCCAGTGAAGTAGGCAGCATCCCTTTTTACTGTATTCACGTTAATTCAAGTTCAAATGTATGCTTTATGAAGAGCTTTATAGTGTATAAATAACAAAACAAAGATATAGACCTGTTAAAGCAATCTTTTTCCTGAAAATACTGTACCATTCTCTGTATAGACCATCCCAGCTAGAGCCCAGCTTCTAGATGAATCTAGTTCTTATGGGCCTGTACACCCACTGAGAGACTGACGCCTAGAAATGAAACTGTAGATGTGAGTTAAGCTTTGAGGTGTTAATTAAAGCCACTTGAGCCTGTGCTCAGCAGGCCAATATATATAGTACATGAAGCTAATCAAATACAAAAGTTGACAGAAAGCCTCTGTTAAGTATTCTGCTGTTTGATTCTAAATTATTGTTGCATTATGTTTGGTTTGTGTCATGTGAAGAAGGCAGTGTTTGCAAAGTTGCATTAGTTATGCTGATAAAACATGCTTTGTAGTATGCTTTGTAGCAGTATGGCACACATCTAGAGTAGAAGAGAGAAGCTCATAGCGCTTAGAACAAAGATAGTCAGCCTGGGCCCCACAGTTAAGTGAGTTGACAATATACACACCCAGATATATGTATGAATTGACCTGAGTTAGCCTATTGCTTGATTGCAGATGACTCATGACCATCCAACTTTTAAAAAATGTTTTAGATAATACACTTCATTCATCATTCCTCTTTACATTCGAGATGAGTTGGTTAGCATTCCAACACTGTACTTATCTCTTAACTTCTTAACGATAAGCTGTTGAACACCACCATAATACATTAGTCCAAGGTAGGGTCGGTTGTGCACTTTTATGTAAACTGATATAACATATTTATGGAGGTGTCTGTCTCAAATTGAAAGTGTTAACCACTGATACATCTGGTGTTCCAGTGTTGACACTACTGCCAATGATGCAGGAGTGCTGTCACTGTTACTGCTCCTATTTGTCACAACTCAACTTTTCTCACTGGCTCTTAATGTGGACATAGCAACCACAGGAACCATAGGGGGGAAAATTACTACTTGCACTCAGTACACTGTATGATACTGTATGACATGTTTTCACCAGTGCAGCCCCAAAACATCAGCCTTGACATTGGCCTTTGAGCAATATCACTTTAAAAGCTGAGTATGTCTTCACTGAATGCCACAATAGGAATGACAGGTGTAAATAAAAAAAAAAGAATAATAGCTGAATTCCATTTTGCTGCTTCGGTCTAAGGGTCCTGGTGTTGTGTATACTGTTACACTGTCATAAAACTTGCTATCTTTCACTGTAACAATACCAACATAAACTGCCTGCCAAAATCAAAAATACCAGCAATATTATGTAGTAGATCTTGTGGTAGTTCACCTTCACCTCTTCAAATCTCCCTGACATCCTTTTCAGTCTTTCTATGTTTATTTATTCATCTATTGAGGTTTAATGCTTGCAGGGTAACTAGGAGAGGAGCAGAGAGTTGCTCCAGATTGCATTAGTTAATACTGAACAGGTTGCTAGGTGCATTAAAGCTGCAGTTTGTAAGTGTGAGAAGAGAGTGGACTTGAGAATTTGAAAAAGTACAACTTCCAGGTCCCTGAAGATTGTCATGCTTCATGTCTGCCTCCAAATTCGCTCCTGCAGAGGAGGCTGTCATGCATGTGCAGGCCATTAACCATGCAAATGTCGTACACAATGGTACGAGTGAAACATCATCTGTATTCCATATAGCTAGAAATAACTGCACATGTTTTACAGTGAGTGTTGCCCGGCGGTATTTTTTTACCTTTCATTACCTGTGTGTTTAGTTTTAAACAGTCTAACATAGCGATGACAGTAATGTTACAGTGTTTCTGAATATACAGTAACGTTGGCTTCCTATCAGTGGTGTGCTGGCCATCTGGCATGCCGGGACAAATCTCAGTGGGCTGCTACATTAGAGGCAAGTGGACCGTCAAAAAATCCATGAAGCCTTTACCAGCTATACTGCCCTGTCTGACTCTTTACCGACCCTTGCTGTGTGTTTGTCATTTGGGGTGCACATGAGAGCATGCTGCCTGTGTGTTCCACATCCTCATGACCCATTCCTGCTTCATATTGACCTGTTTACTTAGCTAACATTAGCTACCACAGCAAGGTAGATCGTAAGCCTGTGAATTAGCAGCCTAATTATATTTGTCACTTTGCAAAATGGATGTTTGAAAAGCACCACCTGATGCAGCGCGCTAAAGATATTGAGCTTGTCTGAGTGAGAGCATGTATGGGGGAGGGGAGCTGTGCTGCCAGTGCAGTATCAGTGGCTTACACTGTGGTAGAGACTCGTTCTCTGATTGGTTGTTTCCATTCAGGTGCAGGGAATTCTTGCTAATGCCATTGGAAGCACTACAAGGAGCCAGAGGAACCTGAGTTTTTCACAGATTATATTATAATATTACAGGGGGTTTCTCTAAATTCAACACAAAATGCCACTTTTAATGACTACTGCAGTTTTAAAATTATTATATTCCCTGAATAGAGTCCACCAATGCCACCAAATTTCTGAGGAGGCAGGTGGCCAAAAACCCTTGAGTGACTGCAAAAGACCCGCAGCAAGACTTGGTGGCAGCAGACACTGAGGTTTCAGTTTCTACAGTAAGGCGCATGCTAAACACTGAAGGCCTCCATGACCAAACTCCAAGACATATACCAGTACTGACCCAAAAGCACAAGACATGTTGGCTCCAATATGCTGGAAACCATATAAATAAACCAAAGACGTTTTGGGATTCAGTTCAGTGGAGCGATGAAACAAAACTGGAACATTTCAGGTCTATGGATCCGTGATATGTCTGGAGGAGGAAGGATGAGGCAGACGCTGAAAAGAACACCCTGCCTACAGTGAAGCATGGCGGTGTCTCAGTGATGCTCTGGGGCTGCTTTGCTTCTTCTGGCACTGGCACACCAGCAGCTTTTTTAGGGCATGGTGGATTCAATCAAGTATCAGGAAATCTTAACAGAAAATGTCATGTGGTCTGTGAGGAAGATGAAGCTTTGATCATTGGACCTTCCAACAGGACTGTGATCCCAAGCATACCTCAAAGTCCACCAGATCTTGGCTTCAGAAAAAGTCTTGGAAGATACTAGAGTAAAGTCGCTTGACTTGAATCCCATAGAAAATCTGGATAGGAGGGTATTGTCCATGAGGAATGGGCTCAGATTCCTCAGGATCGCTGTCAGAATCTGGTGTCTGGCTATGCATGATGTTTGCAGCAGGTCAAACAGTAAAAGGCTGCTTTACTAAGTACTAAAGTTTCTTGTCAAGAAGGGGTTGAATAATTTTGACACTGCAGCAGCCACCTGCAATATTAGTCGTATTTAGCTACTTCAATTGTTCTAATTGAAAAAGTTTCTAAATTTTGCCAGTACACCTAATTTACAACAAGGATGGAATAATTGTGCAACTGTATTTTTTGAGAAAAAAAAAAAAAACATTTTAGAAGATCATTTTGTACTATGTACAGTGGGGCAAAAACATATTTAGTCAGCCACCAATTGTGCTAGTTCTCCCACTTAAAAAGATGAGAGAGGCCTGTAATTTTCATCATGGGTACACTTTTCAATTTCAATTCAATTCAATTTATTTGTATAGCCCAATATCACAACAGAGTTGTCTCACAGTGCTTTACAAAGTTCACTGAAATAAACAAGTGTAAGTGAACAAACAATCTAATAAAGAGTCCAGCAGTCAATGAGGCCAATGGATCAGTCCCTGAGTTGTCCCTGGGTTATGACCCTCCTTCTTCGGGAAGGAAAAACTCAAAAAACCCAGTGGAAAAAGAGAAACCTCCGGGAGCACCACAGTGAAGGAGACACTTCAACTATGAGAGACAGAATGGGGGGAAAGAATCCAGGAAATCACATTGTAGGATTTTTAATGAATTAATTGGTAAATTCCTCGGTGAAATAAATATTTGGTCACCTACAAACAAGCAAGATTTCTTGTTCTCACAGACCTGTAACTTCTTCTTGAAGAGGCTCCTCTGTCCTCCGCTCGTTACCTGTATTAATGGCACTTGTTTGAACTCGTTATCAGTATAAAAGACACCAGTCCACAACCTCAAACAGTCACACTCCAAACTCCACTATGGCCAAGACCAAAGAGCTGTCAAAGGACACCAGAAACAAAATTGTAGACCTGCACCAGGCTGGGAAGACTGAATCTGCAATAGGTAAGCAGCTTGGTGTGAAGAAATCAACTGTGGGAGCAATTATTAGAAAATGGAAGACATACAAGACCACTGATAATCTCCCTCGATCTGGGGCTCCACGCAACATCTCACCCCGTGGGGTCAAAATGATCACAAGAACAGTGAGCAAAAATCCCAGAACCACACAGGGGGACCTAGTGAATGACCTGCAGAGAGCTGGGACCAAAGTAGCAAAGGCTACCATCAGTAACACACTACGCCGCCAGGGACTCAAATCCTGCAGTGCCAGACGTGTCCCCCTGCTTAAGCCAGTACATGTCCAGGCCCATCTGAAGTTTGCTAGAGAGCATTTGGATGATCCAGAAGAGGATTGGGAGAATATCATATGGTCAGATGAAACCAAAATAGAACTTTTTGGTAAAAACTCAACTTGTCGTGTTTGGAGGAGAAAGAATGCTGAGTTGCATCCAAAGAACACCATACCTACTGTGAAGCATGGGGGTGGAAACATCATGCTTTGGGGCTGTTTTTCTGCAAAGGGACCAGGACGACTGATCCGTGTAACGGAAAGAATGAATGGGGCCATGTATCGTGAGATTTTGAGTGAAAACCTTCTTCCATCAGCAAGGGCATTGAAGATGAAACATGGCTGGGTCTTTCAGCATGACAATGATCCCAAACACACCGCCCGGGCAACGAAGGAGTGGCTTCGTAAGAAGCATTTCAAGGTCCTGGAGTGGCCTAGCCAGTCTCCAGATCTCAACCCCATAGAAAATCTTTGGAGGGAGTTGAAAGTCTGTGTTGCCCGGCGACAGCTCCAAAACATCACTGCTCTAGAGGAGATCTGCATGGAGGAATGGGCCAAAATACCAGCAACAGTGTGTGAAAACCTTGTGACGACTTACAGAAAACGTTTGACCTCTGTCATTGCCAACAAAGGGTATATAACAAAGTATCGAGATGAACTTTTGTTATTGACCAAATACTTATTTTCCACCATAATTTGCAAATAAATTCTTTAAAAATCAGACAATGTGATTTTCTGGATTTTTTTTTCTCATTTTGTCTCTCATAGTTGAGGTATACCTATGATGAAAATGACAGGCCTCTCTCATCTTTTTAAGTGGGAGAACTTGCACAATTGGTGGCTGACTAAATACTCTTTTGCCCCACTGTATCTGTTAGTGTAGAAGTAGTGTTTTCTTTTTGTAAATACTGTTATCATTTGGGTTTTTTTTGTACAATTGCAAGGGTTTGGGGAAGGAAGAGCACTTTTTCATAGGCTCTTATTCCCCTAGAAGGTGCTATAACACGCACACACACAGACATTGGTAGTTTCTTTATGTGCATTTCAGTACTCACTATTAAGCCAGAGTTATACTGTCATTGTTTTCAGAGAAAACAATTACAATACAAATTTGTCTTGCTGTACTGCTTTCAAGCTAAAACTACATATTGAATCCTCTCAAATGTGTTTCTGCTGTGGCAGAGAGATTAAACTTAATTGTTGATCAGTGAACCTTTATCATGCCTCTTTATCAAGACCAGTGGGAACAACTTTCATTAGAAATTCCTCCCTCGCACTCAGACAAAAAAAAAAGCTTTTAATGGTAGCTTTCATTAACTTCCATTTTGCATGAACTTTGCTTTTATTCTTTATAATGGGCTACATAGATTTGAACTTGGCTTCCGGTTTGTGTGAGACGGATAGTTAATGAAAAGGTTTTGTTATGGATAGTGATAATGTATTTGAATGAAAATGCCCTCCTTCTCTGTTTCCTGTTTTGCTCTGTGTTTCCTATAAAAGCCCAAAGATTTCATTTTGATTATGAGCTGCACAACAACACATTAACTTTTTGGGGCCTTGGGTGAAATTGACCCAGTGTCGACACCCCACCCCAACCACTCCCACACTAATCCAGTAGAAGGGAGTTTGCATCAGTTTGCCAGAAAGACTTCTCTTCATGGTCTAGTGCATGTCGTCAACAGGGGATCCTCTGGAGTCCATCATTGCCTCTGGACCTTTGCTTTCATTGGGTCTCTCAGCTTCTTCTTCTACCACAGCATTAGCGGGCTCATGTACTACTTTCGGTTCCCACACATCACCAAGCTCGAAGAAAAGGTGGTGTCAGAGAAAACCTTTCCTGCCGTTACATTCTGTAATATAAATCCTCTTAGAAAGTCTGCACTCACTGCCAATGGCATAGAACATCTGAGGGAGATCTGGCATATACCTACAAGTCTTATGTATGAGGTGAATAGGAAAGTTTCAAATACCTCAATGGGACCAAAGCAGAGCTGCCACGCTGTGGCCAGTTTGACTGGAAAAGGATATACGACCGTTCAGCTCACCGCCTGTGGGACATGGTGAAGTCTTGTCACTTTAAGAAGGCCCACTGCATGGCTGAAGACTTTGAGTCTGTGAGTAATTTTCTCACTTGCCTTTGAACTTAATCCTTTCAGCAGAGGTTTTGGCCTTAAGGCTCTCACAGTCATATGGAAGATATGAATAAACCAAGAAATATGCATATAAACCACAGTGTGTTGAAGAATCAAAGACTCCCCCACCCCCCCCCCTGATTTTTTTCTTACCTGGTTTCAGAGCGTGATTGGTTTCATAGAAGATGGACAATTGAGTTATATTGTATATGTACTTCTTTTCTTCCAGTATAGAGGATGTGCACATTGCCTCATTTTGGACAAGATCACTGGGAACTATTTCATCTATGAAGACAGTAACTAGACATCAAAGCAAGGACCTTTTTCAGTTTAATGCCCGTGTCTTACTCTAGAATTTCTGCACCAATTCATTATTTTTTTGGCAGTGGTCTCACTTGCCTGTACTTGCCACTTAGTATAAAGTGCATTTTTGGGTGTGCTTTTAGTTTATTCTGGTCTATCAAACATCAACATTTTGGTAAACTAATCTGAAAAACAAAAGACCATCCTTGTTCATGCTTTCTATGCTGAGAGATGTGCATGGTAGTTATTAAACATTCACACCAACCTAGCAGTGCAGTTTGCTGTCATCCGAGGCACATCTTGGAACCAGTCACTGAAATGCTCCTCTATTCCTAATGCATTTTGCATTTGAGTGACAATTGTGCATGTAGTGCATATGTAAGAATACTAAAGGGAGGTTATTGTGGGGAGGAAAAATGTTTATTAATCTGTCTCCTACTGAAATCTCAACCCCAGAAAAAGTGTACCGCACAAAAGGTAGGGTAGTGTAATTGCTGAAAGCAGTTAGAAGTTATTGCGTGAGAAACTATAGAGGAAGTAGAGGTAGTGGCTGAAGCAGGAGAGTGAACAGTCCTTATCACTAAAGCACCTGTGTGGGTGGTGGCTTACTGTAAACTCTAAACAACCTGTTTAGTTGGATATGCTTATATAAGTGGACAATGTAGACATTTGTGCAGCTGAAGTTATTTGAAAATGTGCATATGTGGAAAGATTTTGGGTTTCACTCACGATGGCAGCCAATGAGAGACTAATAATAATAATGAACCCTCATTTAAAGCATGATTGTTTGTTATGGTATGGAATTGCACCATGCCAGATATTGCCAAATATTCTCTATTTATATTTTGTTTTGTT
The DNA here is from genome assembly GCF_042242105.1 of Pempheris klunzingeri. Taxonomy (NCBI): domain Eukaryota; kingdom Metazoa; phylum Chordata; class Actinopteri; order Acropomatiformes; family Pempheridae; genus Pempheris; species Pempheris klunzingeri. Next base: position 12,068,890 of record NC_092021.1, read on the forward strand.
GATTTGTTTGTTTATGTTTCAGCAGAGTATCAAGAATACTTGGACTGAAAAGACCATATTACCGTCCGACTGAATGACACAACAACTTGTGATTTCAAATTCAATGGAAGATGCAATGCCACTTTACATTGCACTGCTATGAAAAAATGTGGTCCTTGTTTGCCTTTGTTGGTCAGGACAAGAATTTATATTTGAGCGAGTAATCTGATAGCACCATTTACAGAGGAAGATAAAGTAATGGCCCCACGAGAGTATTTACAACTCATACTAGTCCCTCTTTTGTCAAAAATGAACTCTTTCTGTCTGCGAACCCCAGAAGTCATCTGACTCCTTGCCACAAGAGTTGGGTGGATTATTCTGTGGTATTTACAATCTCTTCCTATTTGATTATAGATCTAAGAGCATCAAGGCAGATTAACTCTGTCCCTATGGAGTAAATAACCCCCACCAATCTCTTCACAGCCATGGCAGCAACTCACAAGGCATTAAGTTGTGAAGACTTTATCGATACCTCTAGTGTTTGGGGGTTTAATTAAAACCCTGCTCACTCAGAAGGCAGTGTCACTACACCAAGATATCTCCCAAAAAAATGTTTGTCACAACCTTGTGTTAATATCTGTCGAATAACAGTGTTGGCAAATCATTTTGATGACAGCCATATCTTAGAAATATTGCAGTAAATGTCACATTCAATACTCTGCTAGTGAGGAAACACTAAAGTCTGATTAAAACCCTAATGGGTTTCTAGCTTACTTTCCTAAATATAAGATGCAAGTTTGAACAACACAGTACCATGTTCAAGACCCATTTATACATTGATGTGTCAATATATCTTCCTATAGGCTGCCCAGTATAAGGTGGAAAACTTGAAATTATTGGTTTGCTCTATAATTCACACCTATCTGTATCCCGGAGGCTAGAGGGAGCATGCTGCTACTCTTTCCATGTTCCAGTACATGTGGGAGCTTGCTTCTCTGGTCTTGTGCTTCATGAAAGTGTAATTATTAAGCATAAGCATACGTATTAAGCATCAAACTGAGTATTTTTGGGCTACTCCAAGTATTATTGGTTTTATATACTTTCTTGTATATAGTAATGGATGTTAATTTTGGAACCTCTGTGTGGTAGTAGGTAGAGGATAGCTACTGGGAATAGCTTCAAAATAGCTATCTGGGAAAATGTTATCCTAGTCCTGTTTTAGTTGCGCAGTGGTTGACACACTTGCTTTGACATGTAGAGCCTTAATTTTTCTTCAATAAATATAGCCATTACACTGTGCAATCAATTTTTAGTTTATAATGATAAGTTAAAGCAAAAAGTTGTCTATTTCCATTTTAATGTAAGTTACAATTATATTCATAAAGAGAACCCAATAAATAAAACATGGAAATACTAGTGTTTTCTAATTAAAGTCCTGAAGTTCTACTTGCATTTTTATCAGTAAATGACACAGTAGGGTAATGTATAGCAGAGAAGACTGATTGAATATCAACTTTGAATATCATATAATGCTAAGAGCTGGGCCTGAGAGGACAATCTAAACAACCTGTAAAGATTTTCAAATAGTGTAAAGAAAATACAGGCCTATACTTGTAATCTGAACAATAAATTGCAATTTTTAATATGCTGCACTTTTGATTACTTTTTTGATTAATTAAACATCTAGTACTGCTAATCACTTGGCTACAGAATTTGAGAAAGTGCTCAAATTGTAAGAGCAAAGACGAGAGAATTATTTTATTGACCGCCGACAACAATAACAATAGTTTCTGTGAGGTGTAGCGTGCTGATGATGGAAGGCATCCTAACCAGATATCTGAACCACCTCAGGTGGCTCCTTTCAACGCAAAGAAGCAGTGGCTATGCTCCGAGCTCCCTCTGGATGTCTGAGCTCCTCACCCTATCTCTAAGGCTGAGCCCAGACACTGGTGGAAAGTGACGCTGAAGGATTACATTACAGCCGTTGTAGCTCATACACAGCCTGGCTGCCAGTTGACGTGATCTACTGGGCCAGTTCCAAAAGTTTTTGTACCTGCAAGCCACTTTGAATCCTGTCCAGCTGAATCACCCATGTGAAGACGAATGACCCATTAGCTGCCACACGATCAGTGCCGCCTTCCATACTTTTGATTGAACTGTAGTTTACAAACCTTGATGAAAATAATTGTCATTTCATAACATGTTAACAAACATCAAGGTCTTAGTAAGTTACTTAACTGAGGTCAGATGTGCTGTGTATGCTGTATGTAGAATGGAGTGAAGTGTCCAAACTGTCTTCCAAAGAGTGAGCAGTGCTCGGTCAAGAGAAATCTTGACTCATTCAAATATCTCAAGCATCACAGACTTGCCAGGTTGGTTAGCATGAGTGTGTTGTCTGTAATCTGCTGACATAATGTAACAAAATATCTTGGTGTCTGTCTGAAACTCCTCACTCGTTAACTTGGCAATGAAAACTATACACTGAGTTTAATTTGGAAAATTAACTGGTTTACTGGTTCAGTTAACACTGACTCAAAGTTGAAGAGGAGAAACCAAAACCACCACCTGGGGTTTTTAATCTCAAAGAAATGTGTAACACTTGTAAATGTGATTTACTATGTATTCAATTACTTGATCGAGGCGTTAAGTTTAACATTGCAAAAAAAAGGAGGAGGAACTGGAAACGCTGCCGTGGAAAGAATTAATGCATCAGTGTCTTTGAGGTGCTGTCTGTGGTGATAAATTAATTCCTTATTACATTAAAAAGCGAATATTTTACAGTGTATATATTAAAATGTACTTGTGGTATTCAAACTTGAGACGAAAAATCATTTAAATTTGAAGCTTGTCTGTAGTATGACAGTTTCCATTGGAATAACGCATTAGTGTAGTAGTGCTTCTCAAAACTGTATAATGTCCCAAATGGAAGTAAATCTACAGTAGCAGATCCTAATGTGAATATAGATCGATATAAAGAGGGTGGATATATAGAGCAGAGCTGAACAATTATTTTGCTAGAACAGTTTTGGCACAGGGAAAATCTCACATACCAACTGGACAGTGGATTGAGATATATTGGAGTTGCTGAAAAAACAACTACCTCCTGGTTTCATTTGGAGCCACATCCATTGCAGAAGCGGCAAGTGCAATCTCAAAGACTGCTTGAGTCATTAGGCTTTTCTTCACTTTTATTTTTGCTATTATTGGTTGTGGCATGAATAGCACACAGTACACTGAGTATAATATCCTGCAATCCAAGAGTTTCTCTTGATGAATATTTAGGAAGAATCTATGTGTCCAACTTTACCCACAGGTAAACAGAGAGGTAATGCATACATTTAAGGTGTTGTCATGTGGGGTAAGCATCATCATTTCCTGCTCAGAAAGTATCCATAGCAACTCTAATTCAGCAGGTGCGACCAGATCACTGGTGGTAATTGCTTCAAACCGATGCATACTTTTACCAAATTGACCTTTATGAAAACCTTGCGCCATATTAATCATGTGTTTAGTCTCCATTTAGGCTGTGTTCTGACTTTGTGGAGTCATATTGATTTATAAACCGTCTGCAGGGAGGCACCAGACAACAGCTTTTCAAATAGAGCTGAATGGCGCCATTTCATCCTTTGTATCAGGGTGAATACATAAATATATTGGTAACATCATAACAGACTTTATATAAAGGCCTTCCCTTGAAGTTATGCAGGATCTGTGGACTTCAAATGGTGGCCATTTGGCTTCACTTTTCGGAGACATTGTCAGCTCAGAAGGAAGTTGAGGGATTTTGTAAGAAAGTTAAAAACATAATTTGCTTAGCCAGCTATATTATGGTAGACATACACAATACCACTGGTTTTACAGAATGAAATCCTTGATCTTGTTTTGGAAATGCAGGGAGTAGAAGAACAGCACAAGAATTCCATTTTACTTTTTTTTTTAAGATGCATGTCTGACTGGCTCATTTTTGTCTCAATTTGTGTCACAGACATTGTGAGGCTATAGATTATCTTTCTTTTCAATGTGAATGGCCATGAAGATCTTTTTGTTACAGTATTTTGTTTTTTGAGTGACCTTCGTTAGTTCCTTCACAGCTTCAAAGGACTTCATCTTCACGTTATGGACCAACTCCTCTCTGCCTCTGGCTCCCTTTTACATGACTAAAGCTTTAGAAATAGACAGCTGTTCAATTCATTCAGCACTTAACATTAACTTTGCAATTGGCCTGTAACAATATTGTTTAATTGCCTTCCACGAATGACTGTTTTGTGTAACACAGCTCATTGGATGTTCGAATTTAGTAATTTGGGGTGTTTGTAACCGGGGAGATGCAGGTTCTCAAAAGCCCAAAACAGACCATCCAACATCAACTACTCTTTGCTGTGTATAATTAGATTCAAATCCTGTTCTCTGATCATTGACAACACATTATCCTCTGTCAGTCCCACAAGCACCATTAGGATGAGTGGCCCCGCTTCATTTGCCTGTCTTTTTTTTTATTTGTCTTTAGCTGTGACCCCAAAGCTTTTTGCTAAGCAGAGGAACGGAGAAAAGGATTCACTTAGTTGAGATGACAGGCTAATAGCGTTTAATGAGCTGCTTTGGCAAGATGTCATCCTCCCAAGCTTGTTTGCAGAGCAAGGGTATCTGACACTGCCCATCTGCAACCTCCAACTGTGTGTAAGTGCATCTCTAGCATGCATCTGCGGCTGTGTGTGTGTGTGTGTGTGTGCGTGTGTGCAGTATCTATGTTTTTGTGCATGTGTGTGGCTGTGATCAGAGAGGGACAGGCTGACACAACTAATGGAGAGAGATGTACAGTTGGCAGACCTGGCAGTGCACAAGAGCCTTTCAGCTCCTTTGCCTTGCTTCAGAAAGGAAGAGTTATGGTGTGAGATGGCCCATATACTAAAATTACTGGCAGGATAAGGGCTCTAAATGTGTTTCTTAGAAGAAGGGCATGATTTGAGTGTGATAGTTATTAACCAAGATTAGAAGCAGACCTCCCATACATGCCCCAGCAGTGCGGTGGGTTTTCTCCGGATACTCTGGCTTCCTCCCACAGTCCAAAGACATGCAGGTTACGTTAATCGGTGACTCTGTGAGTGTGAGCGGGAATGGTTGTCTGTATATGTGTTGGCCCTGTAATTGACTAGCGACCAATCCAGGTTGTACCCCGCCTCTCGCCCAATGTCAGCTGGGATTGGCTCCAGCCCCCCTCCATGGTTAATCAATTTATGTTAACCTGTATGTATGTATGCATGTATGTATGTGCCTATACATATATGCATGTATGTATGTTCATTCACCTATAACGTGGTGGCCTGTGGCTCAATTCAGTTCGATTCGATTCCTCTAAGTCAGCATGTCGAAGTGTCCTTGAGCAAGACACTGGACCCAAACTTGCTCCTGAAGCTTAGCTTCAGTGTGTGAATGTGTGTGAAAGAATAGTCTCCTCCAATTTAGATTCCCCCTGTATGAATGATGTGTGAATGGGTGAATGAGGATGTATTGTAAAAGCCCTTTGAGTAGTCGAAATGACTAGAAAGGTGCTATACAAATACAAAACAGACCATTTACCATAACTGTGTCACTAAAAATCTTAACTGCTAAATTGTCAGTTTTGCAGATGAAAACATTGCGATTGGTCTGAGCTGTGACAACAATAGTACAGAGGTGAGAGAACATCCACTCTATTGCTGAGATGACAATTCATCCTTCACTCTAGACAAAACCAAATAGATTATTATTGATTTTGGGAACCACAATCTAAACCACTCACCAGTAACTATTGAGGGTACCTCTGTTGAGACTATGATTCGTTTTACATTCTTGCCAATACAGATTTTCAACTGTCTTACTTGGCCACTTATATTCTAAGGAAAACTTAGCAAAGGCTATACTTGATGTCTTGATAAGTTTCGGATATCTGCAAAGATTGTAGTTTGCTTTCCAAATGTTTTGATCACACTACAGTAATTTGAAAAGTTATGATAGCTTACCCTATCCTATCCTGATATTGCTTTCACGAAACAGAAAACTCTAGCAAAAGCACTGTGTAATAATTGTTGATTATAGTATTTACAATAGAAATGACCCAAGTCCAAGGGTAAAGATGGGCAGATAGAGACTCTTCATTTGACCTTGAAGGGTGTGTAGAAACATATTATTTTCAGTCAGATTCTACACAGTTAAAAAAATGTGGGATGGTCAGCACAGTAAATAGAGTAGGAATGGCTACTCACTGCTAAAGTTCACTTACAATTTTATGCTGTTTGAAGTACATACAGGAAACATTCAGACTGATCTGACTTTCATTCCTGATAAACACAAGAAATGGTTACATTAAATAGTTGTGCACTGAATATGAATGAAAGTTTCATCTGCAGTAAACATTCACTGATTAAGCTTGATGTTCTGTGAACCTCCACTGAGTGTACAATGCTTAACAGCCACCCCCAGCCTTACAGTAAGAAATGATAATACAGTGTCAGTGGGTATATGTTAGCTTATCTGCTGAGGTAATTTTGTTTGTCATGCAATTAAGGAAGTCTTGCATACCTAAATGTTACAGAAAGGTATGCTCCCTGCTTGAAATTAATTTCCACGACCACAGTGAACTTTGAATTTAATAAGCTATTATCACATAATCTGTATTATAGTTAGATGCAATAACTACTGCAGATGCACTCTCACAAAAGGAAAGCCTAATGAGGTTTCCACAACTTATTGTCTGTCTTGCAGTCAGCTTCATTTATGGCCATGTTAAATTGATTTGAAAAATATTATTAAACCTACTGAACCATCCTTTCTCTAATTATTACAGAGCAACCTTAACATTTATATTACTACACATACACACACAGTGAAGCTGTTTCATTCTGCAACCCAAACTAAACCTTTTGAGCCCCTCTCTCTCATCTCTGTGGTGCTGCATGCCCAGAATGTTAAAATGCTAAAGAATACAGCCTATTTCTAAGGCTTCCTCCCTCTTCCCTTGTGTTTAAAAGTGGAAAATCACCATACACCCACCTTTGGTTGATGTTTAAGTGTGTGTTGAGCAGCTAAAGGGATAAAGTCCTAACAGCTTAAGCATCCAAGGCCATAATGATATTTTTCCAGGCCTTTCTCCTTTTGCAAGACTGTTGTCAATATGAGCTCCCAAAAAGAGGAATTATGACGTTTTGTAAAGTTTGCAATATTTATAGTGTAAAATGTCTGTCAAACATAAACCTCCATATCCAAAAGTCAGAACATCCAAGGGATGTTAGCACCAGTAGGGGATGTAAACCTCTGGAGTAGTGTTGTCCTCTGGTAACTTAGTATCAGATTATACTCCTGGTTGGATGATAAGCCTATTGTATTCTCTTGTTTTAGTTGTACCAGACTCGGGTCATGGTGTGTTGATAATGGCAGATAAGGCACAGGTTGGCTCAGTAATTCAAGGGGATGGGCGCTAATTTACACTGAAAGACACTAGCTGTGATTTGTTCCTCTTATCTATATGGATGGTCGACTGCATGGTGTGCTCTATAACTGGCGCTGCTGCCATCATTACCGCTGCTATGCAGACAGGAGGGCGGACAAGGTCTCATCCAAATCCATCAGCAAGTCTGAGTTATTCAGCCCTGCCCTGCTCTGGACAGGCTCATACGTAGAGTTCATACCGAGGGAGGGGCGTGGGGGCTGCTAAATCATTCTGCATCAGGCGGCAGCTTTAGAAAATCAATGCTTCTTCGTTTTTTTCCTGCAGACAGAAGTGCATAGGGTGAGGAGGGGAGGATGCAGAATAGAGAAGGAATAGTGTATGTTTGTGTGTAAAGGGTGGATATCACCTTAATGTTAATGAAGATGAAAGGGTCACAGAGGCAGCGGCAGTAAGCAGGAGCCAAGTACAGATAGCCATGGCCTCATCAGCAAGGCGTACCATGTAGAAATGGTACACACCTTGATCGCACAGGGCCGACATCACTTCAAGCCACATGCTTCATAAGCACAGTAACATGGAGTCACACTGAGCCAAGCCTGAACGATGACCTGGAGAAAAAGCAATACGGCGTGTTTTGTTTTTAAAAACACCCACCTGTCCACATTTACTTAGCAGCTACAAAGATGAAATGGAAGCCTGTGACACTGAGACTAATTCACAAATGTATTCTTATTTTCTCTCATGAAATTTTTCACAAACTGAAATAAAGATGAAGAACATGAGCTGAACACACATACCTGAAAATGTTGGTAAACCACTATTGATATTGAATAATAGATACGTAGCCATTCTTGGTAAGTAACCCTATGTGAGGGCAGCATTACCAGGTCCACTGTGCAAAGTGAAAATAAACATCAGAACAAATGAGACCAAATAAATCAAAACAAACACAATACAGCACAAAGCACAATACGAGTGCACCAACAACAATAACAGCACAAAAACACAATTTGGGTCAAGGGTAATATTGGCTCAAAATTGCATGTGTGGAAGTTTAAAAGAAGTAGTTTGATTTGAAATAAGAAACGATGAAACATCTGTTAGCTGTCAGGGATAGAGGGGTGCTGGGAGGGGACAGACGCCGGCCAAACAACTAAAATGGTATTAGATTTGTGATTGGAGAGACTGGACTCTTTGCTGTGCCACAAGACAGTGAGGTGGAAGCACAGGAGAACATCAATCTAAAGCTACACATTCAGGCATCCTTCTCAGTATGTTTTATGAATCCATATTATTTTTGTGATTTGCTGTGAAGTAATCTATCATTGTGTTTTTAATATCAAGCAAATGACAAATTGGGATGATTTAGACAATAGGTTATGTTTCTGCCAAGCTACGTCACAAACTGTCTCTTAAAAACTCGAATATATTTTAAAGGGGTCCTCTTTATTTTCATTTTTTTTTTTAGAGTTATACTTGTATTTGGGGGTCCTACACAAGTAATGTGGACATGGCTGCTCCTGAAAAAAACGCTCTGTTTTAACTCCTGTCTCTAAAAAAGCCCAGACTGCTCTGATTGGTGATCCTACCTCTCACCTGATTTATTAACATTTTCCTAGTTTCAAGCCTTCTTCAGTACAGCATGAAGTTCATTTTGTAATGATGGTGTCATTTAGAGTTAAACAGATGATGAAGCAGACTGTGCTTTAGGGCGGAACTAACTTGACTACCTCAGAGACGGGTGCAGAAAACTCATGTGTCACCTCTGGTTCCAAAATCAAGACAGAAACCAAGATAAACCAGCAACCGACCAGGAATAGACTGCATCCTGTAAGTTACCATGTAAAACATAACTGAAGGAAGTACTGATCTTATTAAGTAACCTGCTTGTGTAGCTACTGTGAGGACTGTACCATGTCTCACAGAGTATCTTGGATCTTTTCACTTGTTAAGTTTATACTTGTCAGGCAATTATTGCTATATTTATGCTTCAAATGTTTGTCAGAGCTGCAAATTATCTGTTTGATAACCTTTCACAGTCCTGCTGAGAACATTGCATAATTGTATTGTGTATTGTGGTCTGCCAACACTGCATTCACGTTTGACTGTGTAACAGAAATCTTGTGTTGCTTACAGTCATTATTTACCAGCTGTAATACAGAATTACAAGCAAAACTCTTTGACATCTTCATAGTCAGGGTGTTCAACAACCGTGTCTTGTTTTTACCCTTCTACATACAAGTTTTTCATATCACTTATTTAAAAAGTGTAGCGACATACAGTATAAGAACATGGTATATATTTTATTCGACAGGAGCCTTACTACTAGAGAGTTGAAGTTCCAGTTGAGTTTACCAGTTGTTGTTGGAACATTCGTTATGTCTGCAAAACAAAGTAAAACTGCTGGGCCTTCACTTCCTCAGCTGATGGGAGAACATGGCGACTGTTGTGTGGGTTCTTGCAGCCAACAGCAGAGCAATTTGTGTGCTTTACTCTTGACTTCAACAAGTTTGTGTTACCGAAGCCGGCCTTACTGCTGTGGCGAGGGAAAACAATGGCATGCTCTAAAATTAGAGCTGACTCCTGATGGCCAAACTAGCTGCTGGTGGGCTTTGTTATATAGTGATGTCACACTGGAATGGAAGAAAACCATGGGCCATGAACGTTTCCAGGCAGTTCAGGAGAAGTTCTTTCTGTAGGACAGAGTGCTCCCTTTGGTATGGACTACGCACACCTTTTACATGCACACAAACTACATAATACACTTAAGGAAAGGGGAAAAAAACCAAAAAACATAATAGGACCCCTTTTTAATAATATTAGTTAATAATTGTATTTTAGTATTTGTTACCCAAACTTTAGTTTATATATACTGTATATGCTATGCGATTGTCTACAACTTGCTGCAAAATTTGAATAAAAAACATTTCAAATATACCCTCAGTCACACACTCAAAAGATCTTAGTTTGTGGGTATGGGTAAGTCAAAGTTAAATCTGAGTATGCAGATGTTTCATTAATATGGCCCCGTGAGTGTTTAAATTATTTAATGCAAAGGGAGGATCCCCGGGAAGGGAAGCAACTGTGTGTCCAAAGTAATTAGAAAAATTGCAGAAAATATTATCATCACTAAATCTTTAATATACTGTATGTCCAGCACAGGTGTTCCAGACTACACAGTTTACATTATGTGTGTGTGCGTTACAAGTTGGAAGTTAGAAATTGTTGGAACAGAGCAATCTGGTGTTAAGTTGATGTCTTCTAAAAACAGGAGATAAGACCGATGAAGCCCAACTCTTGGAAAAACTTTCCACCATTACCTGTTCTCTCAGTCCTCTGTGTTATTAGTATCACATCGCTCACCTCGTCTGCCACAGCTCCACAGTAGATTTATATCCTTGGTTTGGCGCTCAGGCCTCCTCAGGTGAATGAGACTATAGTCTTAGTAGTGGAGGCTGTAAGCAAGAGAAATAATGGACTGAAAATGGTTTTCTGCATCAGATCATGAGTGATGGCACTTGTACACTGGAGAGACAGGTCTCAGTGGCTTTCATACTAATTGTTTTTGTTCTTTAGTTGAAATCTGATGAAACCATCTTTCTGAATTTTTGTGGTTGATCCAAAGGAGTGTCTGCTTTAAGTGCATACTACTTTAATACAAACATTCTGATTGAGGCTGGGCAGACCTATTTAACTGGTCAGTTAGCTGGTATTCCACGTGAAGCTACAGTCATTAAACTTAGGCTTAGCATTTTTGTACATATGGAACTAAACAGACATCAACTACGCCTACCCCTAACCAGATAGACAATCGGTGCTTTCAGCAAGTCCTGAATCAAGTCACATTTTGAACTATGTCAGTTTGAATTTTGAAACCAATACCACAGTCGGTCTCTCTATCTGAGCTGTGTTGTAAGTTTTGTATTCTATGGAATTTGTTTCAAAGTAAATTTTTATATTTACAGGTTTGTGCTGCACATCAACATCAAATCTCTGCACTCATTACTGATACATGAAAAGTTTATGAAAAATTCCTCTAATGCCTCTACTGTATTATCTATTGCCTTATCTATTGTATTATCTATAAGAGATCCTGTTGTACATTTTGTATGCAACATTTGTATTCAGTGTTTTGAAATAGCTGCAGTAATGATGGTGGTTGATTAGTATATACATCCAAAATGGAGGGAGAAAAAAACAAATACTTTATCTATTAGTGTTATTTAACATGGCGATTCTTTGTTTTTCTTATCAACATATGTCTCAGAAATAGCTTGCTTGCATGAAAACAAACTCCAGGGCGTTCTAAACCTTAAGGGTTCATACATGCTGTGAATGCTTTATAGTAAACATGTTAATGGTTGTTAGAAGGATCTTTTCATGTGACCTCATCACCTCTTTCAGAAAACAACACATCTGAACCGTAATGTGGAATAATCTCACCACATCTCACGGTGAGTTGGATGTTTTATTCAGTAGTGGAGTGGCTGGGAGGTGGTGCACATGTTGAAACTTAACGCAATCATTAATTAAGCTTTTATTCATGTTGCTCAGAATGCTGTGTACGCATGGTTTTCCTATTATTTTTTTATTGAAAGAAACATTCTTATTTTTAAATCTCGTGGTGCCATACCACACAAGGGTGCCTACATATCTCCATGGGTGAGAATAGATTTTGGGGCACCGTTAAGCCCTTTAAGAAAAGTAGGGACTATACTTTACAGCAGTTTCTAAAATTAAAATAATCTCACTTGGTTGTCTTGTCTGTTTTGTGTTGAGTACGTATGATGCAATTATTCACGTCATGGCTTTTCTGTCTGGACTCGCATAAGCCCTTATTTTGCTTCAGCTGTGTAGATGTTGCAGACTCTGCAATACAGACAAATCTTTGATTCTCTCTGATGGGACTACTGTCCATCAGTAAATGAACAGGAAAGAGAGATGGTTATTTTTCACTGATTAACTGTGATCAAAGTTAACTAAAAAAACAGTCAATGATCTGACAGCAGGGGTAGACTGGCCATCTGGAGTACTGGGACTTCCTCTGTGGGCTGGTCGACCTGTAGGTCCACAGTAAATCTGCCAACACTGATACAAACAGAGAACTGTCACGCTGTGTTTCATAGTCCTGATATACTTCATCTTTCATTCCTGTCTACTTTGCTCTTGATTCTACTTTTAATATTGATATCAAACCGATAGAATTAGATATTGATTGAAGTTGCATCATTGTTGACAAAAACAATAAGTATAAAACATTGTCTTCAACAAGTGAGTAACAAGCAGTACATCAGCAAAACAACAGCAGCAGCTGCAGTCATGTCTCTGGCCACTGCATCCATTCAGCCGCTCAGTGCTTTGTACTCAGAAGCACTCCCAGTCCAACACACAGGTGATGTAGTAATGTTACATATGTAGCTGGTCTTCTCTGATGTGTGGTCATGGTACAAAATCTATGTTGTGTACATGGAGTTACAGGAAATGAGGATCACTTGCCGACTGTGAGGTTTAGTTTCTCCTTCGAGTCAGTCAATAGAGCAACATGTTGCACTGCTGTACCTGACACCTTTCTACAACAAGTCTCCAGATGACTGAAAAAATACACAGATCCTTATATATGTCACATTGCTCCTCTCCAGAAAATAAAACACAAATATGTTTTACAATTAATGTAAAACATATGTGAATGCAATATGTGTTGAACCTAAAAAAAAAATGTGACCTAAAATCTGCTAAACAGAAAATGAAAGTGGGAATTTACATACTGGAACAAATTTATATCAGACAAGCAACATTGCATAAAACTTTGCTTCTACATACACACAACTGCCTACGTACCTTAATCGAGATCACTAAAATATGTTGCGATAAAGAGCTCATATAATAACACTGTCAACAAGGTCAAAGATCAGATGACAAAAATGAGAGAAAAACAAAAACATTAATTTAATAAAGATTTAAATGTATTTGTATTTTATACCATCTGGATGAATACTCAATTGTGATTGGCTGTAGGATGACCATTAATATTTGACAATGGACACCTACTAAGGAGTTCCAGAGAAACTGTCTGTTCACTGTTCTAGATTAATGTGTTTGCTACCTAGTATCAGCCTGTATCTAAAATGAGTAACCATAGGATTATGAAACAAAATCTGAATATTTTATCTCTTATCTCCTCTGTGCTTCCTCATCTGTAATTCCTGATAAGGGACACCTTGTCTGGCATTATCCCTTACTTTGCACATACGTTTTGACTGTTGGGACCAAACTGGGGACATAGGTGGACAGCAGAAAATTGATTGATTGCTTCAGGGGTGGTGTAAGAAATATTTATTGATGTACTTTTTTTCTCAGTAAAACTGGGTCACCATGGAAATCCCAGTTAACCCCACGAAGGAGCAAGCAGCGTATTTTGCTAAAGCCGCCTCTCTACAGGCAGTGTGTGCATATGATACTCAAAAGATGGGTGGGTATTGTAGTTGGCATGCAGGAAACTAGACAAGATTATTTAATAAAGTTGAAATATGTGTGAAAATGACCACAGTCCACGTAATGTACATAATGGGTGGCCACATCTTCTCTCTCCTTTGTCCTTTGCTGGTCATGTACATTATATCTCTCTAGGTTCAGCTGCTGGGTCACTCGACATGTTGCGGTGTGAGGACATTATCAGTCTCAGTTTTGCCCTAACCCTTGACATGTGACCTCTGTAAACCCTTTGACACGTTTACATAAGTCAAACATGAGGGAGAAAAGGGGCCAGAAACCCCCCCGTCACCTTACACCTCCCATGATCACAGCCTTATTTACAGTCATCCCCCACAGCCCTTGATTGATGGCAGCCATCTCATTAACGCCACAGCAGGCCAAGGCCTCCTAACATGTCCGATTGGCACGTCCTCCCTCACTCAGGCTGTTGCACTGCAATTAAAAGTCTCCTGGAAACCAACTGTACTCCCGAGAAAAAGAAATGGACCATACCATAGCTTACTTCGCACCTTTGATGTTATTTCAAAAAGCCGTAGAGAAAATGTAAAGAGGCAAGCTGGGAATGAGGCGAAGGAGAGAAGTTAGAGGGAGGGGTGTTGGTATGATATGAATGATTTATTTGTCTAGCTGGACACTTAATAATTACTTAACACACACACACATAGATCACCTTTTACAGTATTTCTGTCAGGCAACGACACGAGAATGGAAATGATATGTGATTGATACCAGGAAGCACAGGCACGGCCCAGGGGGAAAGCAGTGCAAGGTCTTACTTATAAAAACATCAATCAGGTAGCATGGTCTGTGAAGCCATGGGTTGTGAAACACCAGAGGTCCCCCACCCCCAGCCTTCACGCTGTGAGCAAGACTTACTTCAGAAAGACGAAGGGTTCCTTCACTCAGTTAATGACGTCACTGATGCTCCGCATGGCTGCTACATACAAAAGAAACATAACAAAGTGCTGTCATCATGTGATGCTGTGTGACTGTTTACTAGAGCTGCAAACAAATAGGCACCACACCGTGGAGCAGGCCACAAACAGCTACAATCTTATCTCGGCTGTAGAAGGGGAGAGGTTCATTTGGTCTGGATTACACTAAGTCATCTGCAATGAGACTACCGCAGTACTAAAATCACAATTTATTCAGCAAATGCATAAATACATACTTTACAGGAGATAGACCCACACTCTAATTACTTTTAAACATCTGAGATAACCCACTGCATGATACAGTAAACTGGTAGGACACAATTCAGGCTCTGATGCTGTTGACTTTATCAACAAAAAGGGCAAAAAAGTCCTAACATCACTGTGCAGAAGTGGCTTTAGAACAAGACAGCTAATGGTTCTTAAATGCATGTGGGATTGTGGGGTTTTTTTCTGAGTTGAGCTGTGAGAACTATTCCATCTTTGAATTTTGACAGATGAAAGTAATAGCCTGTATTGCATCACTGTGTCTGTTGTATAAAGGCCTGATACTGGCAAATCCATTTTGCACAAGTTTGTCTCTGGATGCTTCTTCAAGGATCATTTCAATTATCTCTCACCGCTCTAGAGACACCTAAGGATTTCAGTTTGAAAACCTTAAGAAAACTATACATGAAATGTTATTAACAGCTTCAGTTAGTTTTGAAAGCATTGGATTGGCTTTGATGAGAAACAAATACAGCCCAGACTGTATGAATTGCAGTGAGCTTACTTCATGACTTGTCATTTGAGAGCACAACTAACCTGAGCGTTGCCTCAAGTCATTGGAACCTTTTGTGTTTTGGGTTTCTCAGTACATCTGTTTACCTGGTGCTATTCTGCTCATTATTTTACTTTCAGAAAGGTCATTTGTCAAACCCCTTTTAATTGGGTTATTTTTCATTGGACAAACACAGCCCTCTGGAGAGTGTTTCATTTAAAATATTGATAAGCACCCGATTGTTCCTTTGCCTGTCATCTGCATGATGTCGTAACATGGAGGCAGGGGTGAACTGGTTTAAGAATGTGCTAATTACCATTTGTATGCACTAAAGCAGATGGAATTGACATGTGTCTTCAGCAGAGAAAAAGAAAGTCTTGTCAGGGCCACATTACTGTCCGCGTGTTTATGAGCACATGATAACAGGCATGATTCAAACTGTGTTTTTGACATCTGTGGGGTTATTTTTTGTTTCCTCTTTCTCTGTTCTGGCCATTTCATTGGAGACTTCCTTGAAGAAAATGTAAAAGCACTTCAGTTTCCCCCTGCTACCTATTTGCATTGCATTATGGTGCAGGTGGGAAGGGTCTGGAACCATGCTAATGAGCAACCTTGTTTTAATTAACTTCAAGTTAAAATGGCGTGAAATTGAAAATGATTATTGCCAAAGCAAACATGCCTAATTAGGATATAAGGGGTGTAAGTAAATTATTTGATAACTATTGTTTATTTGGAGCTGTGCATCACCTGGTTTGACTTTGGAATTAATCTCCACAGCACAAACTGAATGCACTATGGCATAATTTTCTATGAGTGGTAAAGGAATGATCAGTGTGGCTGTTCAGTAATTTAAAGCTCTTATACAGTTCAGTTTTATTAATACATATTTTCTCCTAATGATTTTAAGTGGTTGTTGAAGACAAGACTCCCACAAGGAGTGTCAGGTTGGCTTGTGCTCCATTTACCCAAATAAATGAGATAAGATAATCAATAATAGAGGTCAATTAAACAGCATTGTGCATGAATTCTATATTATTCCTTTGTCAGTGCTTCTATAGTCACAATCGGTAACAGTTCATTTGTACAGTGTTTATGTATGTCCTCTGCTTTTACAATTATAGCTAAAAGAATAAATAATGTGGAGCTTTTTCAAATTGAAGTTTAATTCTGAGCTTGTTGAAGTCTTAACACCTGCACTAAACAATACTTTCATATTTCAATCAGTGCAGCTCAGCAGAACAGGCTGAGAGGCTGGCGCTGACAGGAAGGAATCTGCCACTGGGTGATGAATGAGCCTGTCAGATTAGGGACAATTTGATCATGTCTATTGACTCCAAGTTTAATTTCACTGATCCCATCATGAGCAACGATGCATATTCAGACATATGCACACTCATTACAACTTGGACTCGCGTATCTCTCTTTGCTTCTTTATGATTTCCATTCTGACATGTAATTTGTATTGACATGACAGCAGAGCTGGAAAATAACGTATAGTTTACTATATTTACTCGGGTGCTGTACTTAAGTGCAGTGTTTATGCACTTGAGTATTTCCATTCTAAACTGTTTTGTACTTCCACACTACATTTCACTGGGAAATACTGCGTTTGTGACCACTGCATTTATCTGATATCTTTAGTGAGAAGTTACTTTTCAGATTAGATTAAATTTGATATATAAATAATGATATACTGTCGAGGGTTGAACTAACAAATTGTACTTTTATATAAAGTATGGTTGTTAAAATTAGCTCCACCACTCTGCTACCCAGTAAGTAGTTTTACTTTCGATACTTTTAAAGTACTTTTTTTTTTAGCAATACCTTTATACTTTTGCTTAAGTAAAATTTTGAATGGGGGATGTTTATTGTAAAAATGTGACATTGCAACTTTAAGTAAAAGATGTAAGTACTTCGTCCCCTCCTGAATGGCAGCAGTGTCACAGCAATTTTGGCTGCTACTTTTTGATTTAAGACTCCTCTGGATGGGACTCATTTCTCTTGGCGAGGTCTGGTGATTTTAATATCACATGCACTGTTCAGTGAACAATTGCAAAATCCATCCATGCACATGCTGCGCTTTTGCACGATTATTGCCATGAGTCAATTCCAATCCCTTTTTCTAGTATGAAACTTATTCAATTAAAAATGAATCGAACTTGTTTTTAGTCTTTTATTAAAGAAAAGTAAAAATAAATCTCCTTGTCAATTAAATCAACAGACCCTCCAAAAAGAAAATTAATAGAAACTTTGCCTCTGATGTAATGATTTGCCATGCTAAAATTCAAATGTGGTGTTGGCTCTTAATAAGTACATGCTCTATTTTAACTATTTTGATAAAAACTAATGATTCCAAAGTGATGGAACTAAAAAAGGCTAAGAAAAGAGATTGTAATAACCACTGTTAGCTACGGATTAAAAGTTATGTATAAATTACACATATATCCGAGTCTAAGATTATGTGATTCTGAACAAGCTCTTTACCCACAGAACATGGTCATCTGGACAGTGTACCAATGTAGTTTTTGTTATATGACATGTTAATAATTGGAAGCCTCAACACTGGGAAAACAATGACATATTGTCAGTAATCTACTGTGAAACCTAAAGCTGCATGAATGTGTGTGAACAGTTTGCCTAATTTTACCTTAACTGTAATTGAAGATAAGAGGATCAATAGAAAGTAAAACAACAAGCACTTTGGGTTAGGGATCACCCACAAGTGACCATGCAGTGAAAACAGACTGTTGCATATGCTGCACTACAGTATGCTCCTATGGCAGGTCCATTGATGCATTGTAAACAAAGCAAGGATGAACTCTGTCCACATTTTCATTTGCTAAATATTTGCATAGTCACTATTTTAAAATGTTGCAGTGATAAAATTTACATTTATTGTGGTTTATACCATATTCATGTTAAATCTGAAGACACTGTCTGGGAGCACAGTGAATCCCAGCTCAGAAAGAGGGTGTTATAATGTTGGACCTGGCCTTTTCTGTATGCGGTTGTTTTGTGTTAATGGATTAACTCTGCAGGCTCCACTTTCTTTCCTATGCATGTTTAGGAACATAGGTTAGAAGGTTATCAGGGTCTGATAACCCAGGCATTTTCTGTTCCAAAATGGTAAGACCTCTGATCACTGTTTAGATCGCCATGTGGTTTTTAGTTATTGATTGATTACATTGATTACAAGTCCTTATTAGCAGTAACAAGATTGAAGCATCCTTGCTCATCAACATTCAAAGAGAAAAAGGCAGGAATAAAAGAAACTTTCTTACAGTATCTAAAAAATAACTTGTTCATCATTCTGATCTGTATCCAGAGCCCAGTTCCTGTTTGTGCCACCCAGTTCTTTGTATGTCTCATTATAGTTAGTCATTCCACAGCCTTGCAAAGGTTGTCTTGAAATATTCTGTGAAGTTATCTCCATGTGTCATCAAACATTAATCATCAAAGCTTGTTTTAAACTGTCACCTTTCCTTAAAAAGCATAAAAAATACTGACAAATTTGGTGTAAAATAGTGTTAGGTAAATGTATTGAAATATTTTTTCCTCAGAGGTTGGGATCTGTGTTTGAAGGGGACTATTTGACAGAGGAAATGCCAAACACAATATTTTGTTTCCCTGTCACTAAGTATTTTAGTGTAATTTGCTTGCATCAGAATGCATTAGTTTAACCTTAAGACCATGGCCATATGAACAACACAAAAATATGCTTTAAAAGCTGTAAAATAGACGGCACTTAAAAAACAACAGATGGAAAAGATGTTGATAGATAAAAAGCTTGATTAGACTCCTATTCTGCTGCGACTCCTAATTTTTGCGGAAAATATTTGTCCTGCTCGTGCTTTAAGTTCAATTGTTGACCTGTCAGCTTGTCTGAATTACATAAAAAAAACAACTGTTGCCTCCGCGACCCAACTCCGGATAAGCGGTAGAAAAAAATGAAACAACCTTATTTTTGCAGTTCTTTTTTTGTGTTTCCTCAGTTCCCTTAGTGACTTCTCTTGCTAACAGTAGGTTGATGTTGACTGTTCATACACCCTCCTCAATCCTTGCGCATCTGGTCCTCACAAAATAAGCACATTACAATCCCCAGCTGCCAAGGAATGCAGCAATCAAAGCCAAGGCAATGGAAACCTACCATTGGGATTGACCCAAAGAAAAACATATACAGTGCCCTCATATTCAGAATAGCTGTGTATGATTTCAGAAAATACAGCTGAGGGGCGATCATTTTTTTTTAGCACCATGCAAAGCAGTTATGTCTGTTTAGAGTGGCTCACTGTTGCAGTGTAATATGATGAAATACTCTGAAGTGTTTTCTATCAGTCTGTTTGGCTTCTGTCACAGTTGGAGACATTGCGCACAGTAAAAAAGGAATATAGAGACCTGTGGTGAAAGGAAAGCCAACCCAAATCACACTGCATTTCTTCCTGAACTTTACCAGTCCCCTCTCAACCCACCCTTTTCCAAAACCTCCAAACAATACAAGTCAGTATCTGAGGCCTGTATCAAAGGGTCAGTTTTGCTCCCTTTTAGTTTCCTGTTGAAGGCAAAAATTAACATTTGTTCTTTTAGTGTACTGACTTGTACTGACTTGTACTGAAAATAAGTGAATGTTTGATACCAGATCAAAATGTTGAGTTTATAATTTACTAATGGGTGTAGTTTTAATATTAACGGTGTCTCTCCACGTTATCCTGAGCTGCAGTGATTTTTTTTTTGTTTAATCTTTATTTAGTCAGGCCGTCTCGTTGAGATTAAGATCTCTTTTACATGAGAGACCTGAGAACAAGCAACTTTCACAGGAAAAAAGAAGACAGAACAAAACACATGACAGAAATCTACACAATTAAACAATAACAAGAGTTACACAGTTACAAGCATCAACAAAGAAATCAGGTAATAAGGTTTTTAATTCTCTAAGGATGATGAGTGACTTTCTAGAGTGGATTTAAATGAGAGAAGAGATGTGAGGTAGTCTGGAAACTTCAGCAGCAGTGAGGTGACTGTTTCTTCTTGTTCGTAAGGAAGTCCATCCAACCTTCTGGTACAGAGAACAATGACGAGTCCTGAATTTGTCATTTGTGATAAAGCAAAATGCACTGTGATACACTGGGTTTAACTGCTGAAGAGCTGATGGGGCCACATGACCATACAGAATATCTCCATAGTCCAGAACAGACATAAAGGTTGATTGCATAATAGTTTTACAGTTGGATGGAGACAGACAACCTTTAATCCTACACAGGAAGCCCATTTTCATTTATAATTTTTGAGTCAAATGCTAAATATGAGTCAGTTAAATTCCTAAGTATTTGTGTGACTCAGTAAGAGCGATATGGGTGCTTTTTAAAGTTTTAATGGTAGAACGGTCAGTGCCAATGGTGGAGGTAGAGAATACTATGTACTTAGTCTTTTCTGCATTTAAAACTAGTTTATGATTAACAAGTGCTACCTGGAAAGAATCAAATGCAGACTGAAGATGAATCAGGTCCTGGGCTGGGATGGAGCCTGGAACATATAAAATGGTATCATCAGCATAAAGATGGCCACTGAAGTATTGATTAGGATGAATTATGTTAATTTGTGAATTAATGTATAGTGTGGACAGCAATGGTCCAAGGACAGACCCCTGCGACACCCACCTTTCTGATGTTAAGAAGGCTTGAGTGAGAACCGTCTGCATCAACAGCCTGAGTTATTTCTGTCAGGTATGAGTGGAACCACAAGAGGCAGCACAAGACTGTTTGTTTTTTGTTTTTTTTATCCAGGGAGGAGACAATGTTAATAATGACTGAAGCTGTGGCTTTTACCCTACGCAGAGCTTTGTAGTCATCTGCACTGTTTACCAGACAGACTGAAAACTTGCAGTCAGGTGTAGTTGTAGCAGTAGCGATTGAGACAGATATGATAGATACTGGACAGATATGGAAATTATTTACAGTCTACGGGCATATTAAACAAAAGATCAGAGTAGAGGAAATGGTGATTAAAAGCTTCAACCATGGATGATCTATTGGTAATGTGACCAGATGCTTGTTTGATTTGAGGCAGCACCTGTGATTGTGATAAGTTCTTAAGAAATGCTACAGCGCTCCAAAATTTGGTAGAACTGCCACTGGCAGAGAGAGTTGATCCAGTGATGGAAGAGAGTGTAAAAGCCTCAGTGTTGCTAATCAGCAATCCTGTCAGCAATGAAACAAATGTGGCAAAAATGCCATTCATGAATATGATCAACTTTTTTCCTGAAGTTAGAACTTAGAAACTAGGTTAGACACTTTTTTTTTATCATAGAAAGCCAATAAGTGCTTTCACTGGAATGTTAATTGCTCTGTCACAAGACAAAACATGCTATTTCAAGTTACTTTAACCTGGTTTGTAGCTGTTAACTAGTTTTTTATATTTGGCCAATTCTGCAGTGAGGAATGCTGGAAAACTATGAACAGGGGCTTTTTATTTCTCTTCTCTGGCACTGAACACAGCACTATTATGCTGCAAACTGAGATTTTCTAGACACCTTATGGCTGACCAACTATCTCTAATAGTACCAACAACAATTTTCCATGGCAGCAGCATTGTGGCTTTCTCACACCAGGAGAGACTCACTTCCAACAAGGGTGCACACACAGCATAGGGGAGACAGGAGTTTGTTGCTACACTTTCTACTATCATGTGAATTTTTCATCAACACAGTAGTCAGTCCCACATTAGAGGGAAAGTTAAAGTCTTGGTTTGAAATCGGTATTCTTTTCATTCTTGCAACTTATTTTAACAACAAGTCATTAACCTCCTAGGGAATATGGGGTTTGTTGTCCCCGTAGTTATCAATTGGGTTTCAGTAAAAAAAAAAAAAAAAAAAGATTTTCTTTTTCTGGTCTAAACCATGTTAATCATACTTATTTGTTTGAACACTTTCTGTAATGACAAGTAAAATGAAGGAATATACAGTGTTGAAAGAATTCTAGTTTTTATTAAAGCCATAGTTTCATAACAATTAATTATGACTCTAACATCTAATGGATATCACAGGTGTGACAGCCAGCCCCACCTGAACTCCTGACAAAGGTTTAATACTTGCAACCACATGTCTTTAGCTAGCTACTTTCCTCTTTTCAATAAATGCCGAAACTACAAATTACAAAAACAGCAGCAACATGAAAAATTACTCGGATCAATAAAAGTTTCATAATTTCTCCCCACCTCTTTTGTGTGTCTTACAGAAAATGGCCAAATGGAAATGAGCATGACGTCATGCACTGTTTGATATTAACATGATGAAACAGCACCCTCTAGTTTAACCATATCAAGCACTGTGACAATCTGTGAGACCACCAATCAGTATCTACCCTACACATCTAACTATTAAAATAAAGTGCTTAAACATTAAATCGTATATGTATATGGAAACTTGTTGTTGTTGTAGTCTACTAAGAACATATACATATGCACAGAAATAGGCTACACAAACTGTGTCTTCTCTGTTGTCCACTCCCTGCAATGTCGATCTTTCTGAGTGGCTGCAAACACAAACATGGATTACGGATTATCATTTGTTGGTTTATCTTTTATAAACTGTAATAAAATGCTGTGATTTCCTACCAAAGGGATTATTCTGCCAAGTTCAAACCTGAATCACAACTAACTGGTTGCTTCTGCCAAGTTGCACAATAAACCCCTACATGGCCCAGTTTGTATATGAGTCAGTGAAGCATGATCATAGGGCCTGTCAAACTTTTGCACTGCTCATTAAGAACTGATTCTTTCTAGCCTTCAATGTGGGAAAAGAAACCACCATCTTATTCAAATCTGGATTGCTGACCAGGTCTGATTGGATTGTTAAATTGATTTAATTTGTGACTAGTCAGTGTGTATTTTTAAACCCTTAAAATTTTCAGGGCTTAACCTGGGAGAAGTGAGTTCATTTTACACACTGCAATGCTGCTTGATAATCAGCAGATGTTTTCAGAGCTCAACTTCATGAAGGGCAGATCGCTGTGGAAAATGCTCCGATTTAAATGAAAGAACAAAGTACCCGCAAAAGCACAAAGAAAAGCTTCTCTAGAGTGCAGTAAATTGTGACAGAGAGAGATTTGTAATGTTTATTTTCAGGGTCACAGAAGGAACTCTTTAAATTTAAGAACTGATCATCAAAAAAAAGGAGCTTCAAATTGAATGACACACTTGCTTTCAAGTGTGTGAAAGTTCCTTAGTTTAATGGGTGTGTGCAGGATGGGAATGCTCAATTCGCTTGAGGCCTTCTTCCTGACATATAGTACAATGTGGAATTCTTAAATGGCAAAGGATAATGTTAATAACATCAGTGTCACATATTAAAATCATGTACCATTACATTTATTTAGCTGGTAATGCTTGTTTTTTGTTAAACAAAAATGATCTTACAGGTCTATCTCTGTGGGTATCCTTTCTGTAATGTTGTCTGACTTTATGAATGACAATCTGAGCCTATTGGTGGCAGAAACAAGCACATTTAGCGGACGTACTTTGATCAGGCACAATTGCCCTGAGGCATTACATTACAGCCACTGTGGCTTTCTTGCACCTGCCAGCAATCTCCTGGACAAAATCCAAACATTTTTGTACCTACCAGTCATTTTGAACCCAAAATATGTAAAAATTGTGCACGGGTTTAAAAATACCTACGTTGTCCTTTAAGAGAAATCAGGGTACGTTCCTCCTATGTAAATCTGAGCCCATCCAAGTGTTGATTCTAAACAGGCATGTTAAAACAGTAATGCAAGCATTAAAGCCATTTGAATACCAAGCATCACGAACACAGAGACGCTGAAGAGCAACATTCATTCTTAGCTGCTAAATCATTGTTACAAGAGAATTATTTGCTGACTCCATGACATTACAATACTGTTACTGCTATCCCCATCTAGTGTCATGTTTATATGGATAAAGTCACATGGAGTAAATTCCTACAATAAAGATTGTATTTAACAAACTGATTTTAGTTATCCCAATTGGCCAATTCTCTACTCCCCAATGATACAGCCTACTTAGTTAGCAGGCCAGCTTGCATTCAAAACTCCCCTGTTGCTCCAAGAATAATAAGATGGTCATTTTAATAAGACATTGTTGTGCATCAATTTGGGCAGGGAAGTAAGAGGCATACAAACGTTTTTCTGTATGTAGAATGAATGCCACGTTAATAAGATAGCTAAGGTTTGGACCAATGACAGGACCATGAGGTGCTTGAAACGTGCATGTGGGAAGATGATTTAAGGATTAAGACAAAGCAGTTTATTTAGTCTTAATTTAGTTAAATTATGACAACATACGTAGCATGCAGATGTTGTGAAGTGAGAACTTTCTTTTGTCAGTTTCTGCCATGAAAAATGTAACTGAGCCACAAAGAAATCTGTAAACCTTTTACAGCCACCCATTGAGTCTCCAGGGGATGAGCGTACTTAACAGATTTATGGGATAAGTACCACTTTAAACTGTGTTTTAATATGCATCAATACATGCTTATATTTACTTGCATTACAATTTCTGTATGTCCTCCACATTTTACATTAGCATGTTATTTATTAGCTATTACAGTCCACTGCAGCATTAGCGGGTCAAAATAGTGTGCCGGTATAATGTTGTCATATGAACTGAGTGCGACTTTAGTCGTCAGCAATTAGCCTTGTCTGTAATGCAAAATGAAACAAACTAAAATGACAGTATCAAGCTTTCCATAGTCAACATTTAGTTTGCAGTATACAGTGGAGGTATAATAACAGCCTGTGGGGTGTAAAAACGAGACATATGCATTATGGAACCGAAGATTCCTAGATCCATCACATCTTTTTAGGTATGCTTCATAAGGGATTTTAGTTAGGTTCTTCAGCTGTCACTGGTCTGCTCGACTGCTACTGCTTTCCCTTTCATATAGGCCTAAAATACACAACATAATTACAATTATTCAATGAAATGAAGAAAAGAAAAACAAAGAAAATAACAAGTTTTTTTCAGTCTGCAAAAAAAGGAAAATCCATTCATCATTTTTGGAATAAACTCTTTTGTACTGTGACATTGTTCAAAATGTGGACCCCCTCTGTATCATACAAGCATAACACAGCTTGTCTTTCTCCATTTTTTCACTCATAATGACATTTTGAACAACTCCCTCCCAAACCGATTAGCACGATACAATAGCAGCTGCTGATGTGTTCAAATCAATGACTCCAGAAACAGAGTGAGGAAACAAATCAATTATTGTTTACACACAAGGCTTCGATGTCCAGGAATCAATAGATGAGATGTATTACATTGCAGACGCTTTTTCGAGCTCCGAGACTCATTTTTATTTTTCTGTTTTCCTTCGGACAGCAAAATCATATGTAGCTCTTTGTCATTTATGACCCAGTTGATATCGCTGCTGCCATTCTATTACTGCCAACACCCAATATAAGGCCGACTTCAGAAATCAAAATCTTATTTAGAAGAAGTGAAAATCTTACCATAACCACATGGTGACTAAGTTAACTTATTTGTTTTGTTTATGTGTTTATGTGTCTGAAAAATGTGGCAGGATTTTTGTTGTTCCAACATTTACTGCAATATTGTGCTGTTATTCTGTCAGTGATCAATAGTATCTGTCATAATGTGTCCAATAATGTGTGTGAGATATCCTCATGTCTGTGTTGCTCCATTTAGCTTACAAGCTTCCATCCCTGTCAGCAAGCCTACACTCATTACTTATGTTGTCTAGCATAAGCATTCATACACTAATTATGCTGGACTCCAGATAATTTAATAATTTCAGCACTTTGTGTATGGGCTCTTTTTCCCTCATTTCGTTTGATAACACATTTCCCATTTTTTATGTACATTTTGCATTTAAGCAGTTTCAGGAAAAATGTCTAATTGCAGTTACTCACCTGTAAATTGCATGTTGTCATGCGTTTTCTACACATTATATTTCAGAGGAGAAATGCCCTGGAAACATCCACATTACAGGTCTCCTTTGGAACAAAGATGAAACACATCAGCTTAAAGTGTATCGGTTAGTCAGAATTCAAACCAACATAATGATGTAATAAAGCAAAAAAAAGTATTAGTTTTTTTTTAATGCTGCAGAATACAACCAACCAGAAGGTTTGAAACACCTTCTCCACGTGAACGCATGTTTCCCTACCCTCCACGTGACACATGCTATTGAGAGTAAATGGAAAAAAAAATGCTTGATGCAAGCAATAGACCAAGATATGACTTAATTATCAAAGCCTGGAAATATTTGGGGTTTTGACAAGAAGATGCTCGACAGAGTCAGGTCATATGTTGAGCAGAATGTGCGAAGCCACGCTATGCATCTGTTCCAGCTTTTAAAAAAGCTTCACGGGGCCGTGCACGACGATAGCATGGATAAAAACCTGACATGACTACCAGTGTGTCAAGCAGGTCAACTACTACCCAGCAGGGATCACTGACCAAAATGTCACAGAGTCTAATTCCTTATGAACAGGATTCAAAACGGTACCACAAACTTACCCAGGCAAGGCAATCCACATCCCAACAAGGAGACTGAAGTTATCTAAATATTTGCGAGTGGTAAGTTGGACCACGCTCTTTGTGTGATTTGTCACAATACTGTTACTGACTGGAGATCAGTAAGATTCATAATGATTTTTTAATATTTTGAATCATGTTACCACCCGGCCTCTGGTGTGTTAGGGGAGAAGGGGTTGTTGAGAATTAATTTTAAGTTAAATCAAACTGACATGTTGCCATTGGGCTTCAAGTTAGTTACAGTAAAAGTTAAAGTAGGTGCAGAGAGTTGTTCTTTTTTATATTTCTGTATTTCAGTCTGTGGTTTATTACTGTAACTGACTGGAGATCATATTCATTTTTCACATATTAATGTTCTCACCAGGCTCATTCTTCTGCAGAGTTGGTCTTTTTTCAGCTTTTACTAAAATCTTTAGTCATATTATATGTTTACAGGGCCTGAAGTGAATATTTTTATATAGTTCAAGTTTTTTAAAATCCAAAAGCTAAAGATGTTATTCATATGAATTCATGCATCAATTCATCTCTTTTCACCATAACACATAACCCTGGAAAAGAACAGTCGATATGTTGATTGAATACTGAATTGTAATCGTAATATTGGTCTAAAAAAATCACATTATAATTTTCCATATCATTCAGTCCCAGTCAGAAGGTTGATTTATGACCATTTTGACATGAGATACTCTGTGTGATTGTGGCTCAATCAAGAAAGACAAAGACACTAATTTCGCTGTAAAAGGCATCTCTTACAGCAGGACCTGATGAATATTCATTTAAAAATGCTTTTTGCAGTGTCGTGTGTGTGAGAAGTTTGGATTTAAGTACTGCAACATGCTGAATAAATAGATTGAAAGAATGAATCTATCTTTCTTTTGAGGAAGTATTTCTCTTTTCCATACATTGGCCCCAGCCCGCTCATGACCCTTAAGGATAACCAGTACAGACAATGGATGGATGGATGGATGGATGGATAGATAGATACATGTTTCTGTGAGCAGTAATGAACAAGCCGTAGAAAATGCCATAGATGGCAGACAGATACGGCACATCATGTCTCTCCAGCTCTCACACGAAGGTCAGTTCTGAGCAATGACTGAGGGTGAACGATTCATACCAACATGTCTGAGGCATGGAATACTCACCATTGCATATAATAAAAGTTGGGAAATAATTGCCATTTAATAATAATTAAAAAGTAACTTAAAACAGGTGTAGCAAAAGTATTGTAGAACGCCAAGTTCACCAACTTCCTCATCTGATCCTCCGAACCCCCCTAGAAAGCTCAATTATTGGAATGCGGTATTTCTGAAATGGTGGATGTGACCATGCTCTGAGGATGCCAGCATAGACCCCTGTGGCCACATCTCTAAAGCATCAGTCAGCAAGATTTTATATGCTAGGTATGAGATGGTATCTTTTAGTAAAGAGGTGTAAGGCATCTTGATTTTCATGTCACTTGTGTAAATGGTATGTTGGCTATGGCTGTGTTGTGTTATTGGCTATCTTTCATTGCTAAATAATTGCTTTTTAAAGTGTGTTATTTGAAAATAAATAAATAATAGAACAGGATTAGAACGTGTTTATATTTTAAGTATGTTGAAGCAGAGTAGTTATACCTACATCATGTTGGTGCAAGGCTAGCAGTAAATATAACAAAATGTTTCTAGAGCAGCAACAGTGATGTTTACAACAGCAAAGGCACTATACACATTTACTAATATCTTGCTGGAAACACATCTAAAATGTCAGTAAAATAAATCATATTACTGACATCAATACTGAGTGAAGCTTTGGAAGAATGAAGAACAGACCTCAGTGAGTGTTGCCCCCCCCCCCTTACAACCAAAATGCCATATGCTGGATTTTTGGTTTGTACTTTGACTTGGAATATGAAGTGACGACATGATGAGCTGCTCTTTCACAGTCATTACTCCACCGTCATGCTGTCACTCAAATAAATTGCGGGAGAATTAGCCATGATTGCATTTGAAATGCAAAACAAGGAAAGCATCTTAAGGCAGGAAGGCTGTTGAGTTGCCAGCAGTTTGCAAGTTAATCCAGACTTCATCACAAAGGTCTTATTAGACATTCCTAAATGTACATCTGTATTATCAAGTCACGGCACCCAACAGGCGGCCATCTTCTGTATCCGGCTCCTCCTATTAGGATACATCCAGTAATGTCATTGATTGCTTCTCTAAATCACAAGGTTTATGCAGGGGGTCCAGTTTCATAACTGATGAATTGCATGAAATGGAGGAAGGCACTTTTTGCCTTCAGTTCAAGTCATTTTTTTGCTGCTGTTTTCTCAACTTCAGCCAAGATACACGTGGTGTTATTTATCAGAAGCCTGCTACCTGTGATGTCTAGTTCCAAGCAGAACAGCAGGTGATGCAGTTGACACCCTGGAAACTCAGTTGAATCATGCAATGGAGCAGCTGCCCTTCAGCAATTACGGTTATGAAGCCATAAATCAGAGCTTAATAGGAGAGAGAGCAGAGTGAAGCTTAAAGACATGCGCTAACTTGGTGGAATTGTCTCCTCATGTATATTTCCAGTTAATTTAATGAAAAGAATTCTTTAGACCTATATTTTCAAAGTGCCTTTTCATTTGACCATTTAACTTTAAAGACTTTAACTTTAAAGCTATAGTGTATATGTAATAAACTAGTCCTAAAATATGGTAACTTCTAGTGGCAAAATGGTCATACATTCATAGTGCAGAGTATGAAAAAGTATTTGTAACGATACACAGTATAATCAAACATTCTTCTGAATGGATTAATACTCACTATATGCTTTCGCACCGAAATAGAGCGTTTATTATTTCACATTTTCATCAGCACACTTGCCTACACAGCATTTCAGTAGAGGTCTTCATCCCGCTGCAGCACACTTTGAAATTTAATTAGCAAACATGCGGTGGTATTACATTAATGATTTACTGTTTTATAGCCTTAGTACTATGGCTCCACTGCATGTGCTTTCCTATAGGGAGTATTTATTGCAGGTTTTTTTTCTACATTATGGTCTGCAGTATATAACGACTGAAATACAAATGAATCTGATAGTTAAAATACTATCTCTGTTATCTTGGATAGATTGTGAGACAATGGGCCCCTGGCCAAAGACATGGGAAAGGATTTGATGCAAGTTGGGTGTCTAATTGACTTAGACTTAGACTTAGACTTAGACTTTTCTTTATTGATCCCCCATAGGGGGACATTCACATGTTACAGCAGCAACAATAGAAAAAAGAAAGAGTAAAGAAAACAGCAGTAGAAAATAAGCAATAACAAATAATATGTTGTAATGATAAATAAATATTTACACTATGGATACAAAATGTACAAGTATGGACAGGAGTATGAAATGAATTGAATGATATGAATGAAAAACAGTGCCAATTTGCAACTATGTAGTAACTATGGACTGTTCCTCATTGTGTTAACATCAGCCAGTGATGCTGATGTTAAAGAGTGGTCATTGTGGTCATTTTGCATCTTGTGGAAGTCATTTTGCATTTATTTGTTGTCATGTTCTTGCCTTTCTTGTGTGTTGTTGCTTTTTGGGTCTCTTTGTAGTTTTGCTCGTCTTTATTGTCATTTTGCTTTTGTTTGTGGTTGATCACTTGGGCCTCTTCCTAGTAGGCCTGTTCTGTAGCCCATCACTATATGTAGTACAAACCTACAAAGAAATTAAATGATTGTTTGTACACTCTAAAAATGAATAGTATATTACATCACATAGTATTTAAAACATATACGGTTCAGTCTTTTAGTAAGAACACCTCTACTCTTAATACCAATAGAGGATCACATCTAGAAAACATCCTTTGGAGAGAATGTGAGGTGGATAGAGGCTTGAGGAGGGGATGCTGGTGCTCCCACTGCTGTGAGGGACCCGGCTGGCTGTGGAAGCCCTCTGAGTGGAGGTGGGGATAAACAAAGGTTAATCCTCTCAGACAGGCAGAGGAGAACAGCTCCGGTGTGACAGGTCTCCTGTTCATTCACCAATGCCTCTGCTACCTGGAGGCAAAATCCCTCCTGTCTCTCCGTAAAGGCTCTTTGTTTAAACACGGATAGACACTTGCGGCCCTTGAGTGCATCGAAAGGCGTGTGGAATTTCACTCTGGAATTCAGACATTTTGTTCGTCTTTGTCATTTTGCTCACCTGAAGCACTTGTCCCTTTGTAATATATAAAGCACAATTAAAGTGAAAAATACTTGACCTTTAACATTACAAGAAGAATGTTTTTGGGGATATTGTGAGAAGATAATCTCATTCTCCTCTATCTGCTTTTATTTGGGTTTTTTTCTTCATTGTAGTACTGATGTATTGATACCCTGTTGCTGCTATGATGTATTGTTGTCCCCGATAATGAAATTTGGAAGGGTCTATGCTTCATCTCTCTCTGTCTTTATTTGACCATCGATCACGATGGTCACGATCACATTTTTTGAATGCCACTGATTGTATTTCCACAAACCCTACAAAGTGATGTGTCCTGTCTGGCATTTTCAGAGAATTGCAGCAAGGGGCACGTGGTCTTATGATTCAATGCGTTGTTATACTTTCCATTAATGTTAGTATACCTAAACAGACATAGACTGCTGTATTGTAATGTATCGACCCAATAATAACCTGTAGTTTCTCAAGGACCTGATACCTTTTGATCTGTACGAAGTTATAGAAAAATTCAATCTAACATTTCCAATGTCAACAATGAACCTTTAAATTCAATAAATGTTTCATTTATGTATATCTTTCTATCTATCTTTACTACATACAACTCTGTTTTACTATATTATATTCGATTGATGATCAGTTCTAGTCTATTTGTATTTGAAATACATGTAAATAAAAACAGCTTCACTGATCTCCAGGTTTTCTTCCTAACTCAAAGTTGAGCTCGCTTTGTATTATTGGCCACAAAGCTTTTTAACCCCAAAAGTATTCTGCCTTTAATCAGCAACTGCTTTGATGCGCTAGATTTATCCTTGATACAGTGTCCTTGAATGAGGGTGCACACACCAAAAATGACGTCATCACATTACCACATCGTGCATGAAGACCCCTTGTGTCATTGCAATTTTTATTTTAAATGCTTCAAAAACAGGAGATTTTAAAAATCTGCATTTGAATTGGAAGGATGTTGTCAGACATTTTTAATCTAAATAAATAGAGCCACGTTGATTCATGTGCCAAATAAACATTGTCAATTTTATCTTTTTGTTCCATCTGGGTATAACATTTAAGCCTCCATGGACACTTGTGTGTCAGATCAGATTTTCACTTAAGGTGTGTACGCTGAGCATCCCACGCACATTTTCCAGTCTGTGCCACCTTCATCTCAGAAGAAATCCAGAGAAACCATTGAGTTCTTAGTACTGTAAGATCTTTTTTTTTTTAAGCAGGAACAATCATTATATCACTGGCTTCATAGCCACCAGACTCCTTCTACAAAAACAGTAATCTTACTTTGCAGAACACTGGACTTAGTCTAGTCTAGCTGCTTTGTCTTTGGTGTTTTAACTAACTTGGATCTGAACTAACATGTTAAAAAAACAATGTCACATGATAACACAAACAAATTTTTCACTTACACCCACAAAACTGCAGCTAATGTATTTGGTGTCTTTTAATGTATTAGGTGTCTTGATGAGTCACCGACAGCTGAATATCTACAATCTAATGTGTTCATGTGCTTTTTCTGTAATGTTTGTCTAATGTCTGTCCAGAGAAAAACCTTAACAGCAGCTCGTTGCTCCCTCTTTATAGTTCTACTTGGCTGCCAACAGTGAAGATTTTAAGTAATGATGATTATCAAAAAATATTCCTGTGGCAAATTGGTTATGGACATCAGGGACCCAACCATCTCATCAAAATGTAAAGAAGCTGTAAGCTCAACTCTTAAAAGCCGGGTACTGGGGCATTGGGGAATAGGGATGCTCCATTCCCTCACCCCTCCAAGGTGGCAGGGGCAGGTCAAGGGCTCTGATTGTCAGTGTTTATTAATGGGCCCTGCAGAGGGGAGTGACAGCAGGGTGATCTTCGTGATGATGATGTCTTATTGCTTTCCATGAGCGCCTCAGGTACATACATATTTATGATGTGCTGCCTCCTTGACGCCAGTTAGAAAAATCTGTTTAACACCCGGCCCAGTCGGATACTTACCAAAGCGGAGCTGGAACAAAACAAGCCTGTAGCACTAATAATAGTAATAGTGCCACATTAACCTTAACCAACCACTCAATGACTTTTCGCTTTTCCTTTAAGGTGGCACAAAAATGTGAAAAACTGTTTGCTGTTGTGTGCAGTTTCGACAGGAAAATGAAAACGCCATGATGTTACACAGGAGAAGCCACCCTGACAACATCAACCTTACTATAAATCTCCACAGAACTGTTGTCAGCACATCATGTTAATCCGATGGCTTTTTGACCACCGATTGAATTAATTCTAAGTAATTTGTATGACAGATTGATTTGTGACACTACACGTGTACGTATTAAATATTAACAGCCAGCACTTCCCCAGGGACAGCTGGGATTTTAAAGGGCAACTCATATGCAGTCATTTAGTTGATTAATATGGACCTCTCATTTTGAGCAGACAGATTTGTTTTACTTACTTATTCATGTCTTCAAAGAATACAACTCTCCCCGATCTCATTCCTGCTTTTTTTCCCCCAGCAACATGGCTTTGTAGTCACGAGGATTCATTCAGTGAAACATGATGGTGCCACATGAGCTCTGATTCGTCTGTCCAGACCATGGCATTCATTTGGTCACAAAGCACTGGCATATTAATGCATGAAGCAAGACAATAGTGATTTTTTTTTTGTGAACTGTAGCTCACAGGCTTCACAGTACAAATGATACTGAACCAATTTGGTAGGAACACATTTATGAGTGCATTATATGCGATTTGGTGAATGATAATTAAAGTTGGAGGCATCCTTCATGTTTAGGCCATTTGTCATTTCATCATTTGTTAATCAAAAGCTCTAACCATTCTTTGGTTCCAGCTCCTCCAGTGAGAACATTTTTTTCTTGTTCCAGGTGACTGACAGAGCAAGACTGGGACACTGGAAATTTGGGATTAACATTTTTATTATATTTATTGACTGAACAATCAATCTGTTAATCAAGAAAATAACAAGTGTACTGATTGATATTGAAAACATTCATTAAATGCATCCTTGCATACCTCTATATATCTTCATACACAAAGAGTCTGTTGAGAAAGGATATTATGTTGTATTATTTTCTAACCACTAGTGTGTAGCGTAAATACAGTAGTAGTTCATGGGGATACATTCTAGGTCTAATAGCTGTTGACGCCAACTCAAACTCAAATGGCCCACAAATATGTGGCACTTGATCTCATACTCTGGTGTTTGTGGCACACGGTTTGATCTGGGCTTTTAAATCAAATAGCCTTTATCTTTCCTACCTCACCCTTTAAACAAACAGAAAATATCTCTCCACTGCAAATAAGTTGTAGGATTTATCCAGTGCATGGTACGCTGTGATTTGTGATGACAGGAGTGGAATATTACACTGATACTGTATGGCACTGTAAATCCACCGCCTCATCTCTGCTACCGCTGTCAAATGTATTCTGAAGTTGTATTTCAGCCATGTCCCCACAGCACTGAGCTCACTGAATAGAAATATAATGATTGCTGTCTAGAGACAATGTCACTATTATTTTAGATCTCCCAAATCTCTCTTTCTCTTTCTCTACATTTTGTAGGAGGTCTCTCCTCCACCTCGTGTCTTCCCCACATTCTCACTGCATCTCTGGCTCTGTCCCCTCAAAGCAGAGTCACACCACCCACTCACGGAGTTGATTCGTTTGTCTCTCCTCCCATTTTGTAAGCTGCATCGTTAAGATCCTGTCATTTGTGAATACATGTGAAATGTGCAAAGGCATCTTGGAGGAGGGGTTGCAGTCAGTCCATGTGATAGTGCTTTAGATGGTGGCTTAACGGTAGAGCCAAGAGCAAGCCTACAGATTGGATGCATCACGCCATCTGTTTCGGTGTTATCCACTTGTCTTCGCCACTGTCACATAGTGTGTCACATATGGATACTGTAAGTAATCACAGGAAAATCGCATAGATACTCATCTTATACATTGTCTATATGCACATGTTAAGGCCCCCTGCCTAGCAGCAACAATCTATCTCTTAGGAGAGGACAGGAGTTTTTACCAACTCCATGGCCCCAAACATTATATACAGTGGGGCAAAAAAGTATTTAGTCAGCCACCAATTGTGCAAGTTCTCCCACTTAAAAAGATGAGAGAGGCCTGTAATTTTCATCATAGGTACACTTCAACTATGAGAGACAGAATGGGGGGAAAGAATCCAGGAAATCACATTGTAGGATTTTTAATGAATTAATTGGTAAATTCCTCTGTAAAATAAGTATTTGGTCTCCTACAAACAAGCAAGATTTCTGGCTCTCACAGACCTGTAACTTCTTCTTTAAGAGGCTCCTCTGTCCTCCACTCGTTACCTGTATTAATGGCACCTGTTTGAACTCGTTATCGGTATAAAAGACACCTGTCCACAACCTCAAACACACACACAAACTCCACTATGGCCAAGACCAAAGAGCTGTCAAAGGACACCAGAAACAAAATTGTAGACCTGCACCAGGCTGGGAAGACTGAATTTGCAATAGGTAAGCAGCTTGGAGTGAAGAAATCAACTGTGGGAGCAATTATTAGAAAATGGAAGATATACAAGACCACTGATAATCTCCCTCGATCTGGGGCTCCACGCAAGATCTCACCCCGTGGGGTCAAAATGATCATGAGAACGGTGAGCAAAAATCCCAGAACCACACGGGGGGACCTAGTGAATGACCTGCAGAGAGCTGGGACCAAAGTAACAAAGGCTACCATCAGTAACACACTACGCCGCCAGGGACTCAAATCCTGCAGTGCCAGACGTGTCCCCCTGCTTAAGCCAGTACATGTCCAGGCCCGTCTGAATTTTGCTAGAGAGCATTTGGATAATCCAGAAGAGGATTGGGAGAATGTCATATGGTCAGATGAAACCAAAATAGAATTTTGTTTTTTTCGGTAAAAACTCAACTTGTCGTGTTTGAAGGAGAAAGAATGCTGAGTTGCATCCAAAGAACACCATACCTACTGTGAAGCATGGGGGTGGAAACATCATGCTTTGGGGCTGTTTTTCTGCAAAGGGACCAGGACGACTGATCCATGTAAAAGAAAGAATGAATGGGGCCATGTATCGTGAGATGTTGAGTGAAAACCTCCTTCCATCAGCAAGGGCATTGAAGATGAAACGTGGCTGGGTCTTTCAGCATGACAATGATCCCAAACACACCGCCCGGGCAACGAAGGAGTGGCTTCGTAAGAAGCATTTCAAGGTCCTGGAGTGGCCTAGCCAGTCTCCAGATCTCAACCCCATAGAAAATCTTTGGAGGGAGTTGAAAGTCTGTGTTGCCCAGCGACAGCCCCAAAACATCACTGCTCTAGAGGAGATCTGCATGGAGGAATGGGCCAAAATACCAGCAACAGTGTGTGAAAACCTTGTGAAGACTTACAGAAAACGTTTGACCTCTGTCATTGCCAACAAAGGGTATATAACAAAGTATTGAGATGAACTTTTGTTATTGACCAAATACTTATTTTCCACCATAATTTGCAAATAAATTCTTTAAAAATCAGACAATGTGATTTTCTGGATTTTTTTTTTCTCATTTTGTCTCTCATAGTTGAGGTATACCTATGATGAAAATTACAGGCCCCTCTCATCTTTTTAAGTGGGAGAACTTGCACAATTGGTGAATGACTAAATACTTTTTTGCCCCACTGTAGGTGAGTAGTGTACCAACACTTCCTGCTTAAATACTTACTTATAACTTTAAATGCTTACTCACCATTCTGTTTAAGAACGAAAACTTCCCACAAGGGTTGAATATTTATAGAAAGGTATAATCCAGTGTTTTAGTGTTGTCTCAAGCCCAATGTGAGACTTCAGAAAGCTCCCTCTTATAGATTTTAAGTTATTACAATTAAAGTAATCATTTATTCAGATGGCATACTTTTCAGTTGGTCAACATCGCTCTCTGCCGCTGTGTCTGTTTGATGTAAGCTGTAGGAGACAGGAGACAATTTTGATCAGCAGCTTTGTAGCATCTACTATTTTTATATATTATTTTATATATTATATTATTATTTCAATATGTGTATGGCTTAAAAGCCAGCAACATTTGACATGGTTGACATGGTTAACCCATATGAACACACGAAACTTCAAATATATGAAAATAAACTGGCCTTACTAAACACTCCCTCAAACAATCAGGAGGATTTCCCCCTGCTACACTATATGAAAGTGACATTGAGTGATATCATTCACAAGCACAAACAAAGGTAATTTAGTTCCTGCCTTATTTTGCTTGTTTTAGTGTAACCTAAGGCTGTTTAGAATGGATCTATCCAAGTCCTCTAACTTAATCTGCCATTTATAGGCTGAATGGTGGGGGGGTGAGGACAGGCATCGAGCTTGGTGATTGGACAAAAAAGTAACCAAGGAAACCATACTGCTTTAAGTGTTGTAAATTGGTGAAAACTCGTTTACCCATAATGTGAGTTGTGAGATGGGTGAGGTAAACATGATCAATCAGCAACTGTGTCATAACTCAATTTGTTCAGACACCCAGCTCTGTTCCTACGATTGCTATGTTAGGCGTGTGTTTTCAGGATGTTTGAGTAGACTGCACAAGTTCTGTATGGAAATCTAGAACATAATTAAGGAAAGCGTTTCAAAGGTAGCCTCATAAATAATGCAAATTCTGTGTTAAATGTCCCTGACAGCCAATGCTGGCGCTGCAGAACGTGAACCTCAAGAATGGCTGAGCTGGTCTATCTGGTCATCAGGTGCCTCCCTTGGAGTGCTATAAATTGACAGAAATGGGAGACGGTGCAGAATAGATGAGATAGCTCAAATGAGTAACACTCCCTATTAATAAGATTCTTAACGTCGCACTGAGACTCCAAATTGGCACATAAATAGTTAGTGCAACACAAGACATACAAGGCTAAGCCAAATGCACATACAGTTTATTGCCTGAAGGAAATCTAAGCCAATTGGCATCATACATGTTGTTTATTTTTCAGGTATATTGACAAGCCAGATATCAGTTATTGATTTTGAATTAGGACAAATTTATTAAAATCACTGATGCCCTCAGTGATTGATAGTGAGGTTGTTACTACAGTGTGACCGCTGTTCCTGGCGATCTGCTTCAGTGGCCATTAAATGGTTTGTTTATTGCCGTCATCCATAATAGAGCAAAACCAATGTAACTGCACATTCAGTGAAATAGGTTGGTCATACTGTTATTTGATATTATTACCGGTTTTTGTTTACTCATAAAGAAAAGCTTGACATCATACAAACAGATTTCCAGCATTGAACAATATCAACTATTGGTCAAATGCAACCCAAAGAAGCATTATGGTTTTAGTGAAGAAAAAGAATGAACTCTATCGAAATGTACATGAGCATTTCATTTCATTTAATGGCTTTGTATCCCCACAACAAAAAATGTAGTCTGAATCATAAACTAAATGAATACAGATTAACATTTTTACAACAAATTGAAAATGGGTTCCGAACTGACTACATGGCACTAGTCTGAATTTCTGATTTTTTTTTCCAACTACTGAATAATGTCTTTTGAGTGTTCTTTCACTCTGATAATGCACATTGTAGACAGACCCATTCACTGATTTCATAATTAACTGCGGCCTTGCTTAATCAGTCGCTAATTTCATGCAGACGGTGAGCACATGATGAATGAAAGCATTCAGCACAAAATGTCCTTGACCTCATGTGTAGTTAAATCTGGACCAGTGTGCTGGTACCGTATGGCAGATACAGAAAAAGGAGGTAAAAGAAACCTGTTATTTTTTCAGTTCTAAAGCGACCAAATTATATCCACTCAACATGCAAGCGACTTGGCTACTTCCTTTTAAAATACTGCTGTGACAAGGGACAAGCAAACTATAGCCTGATTGTCTGCACTGAGGAAACTGCATCCTGACTGACTTCAGCTTGAGTGGCTTTGAATTGTAAACCCTACAAGAACCACATTAATTAGAGACAGAACTAATCAGAACTCCCTTAATCAAGGAAATGTTATTGTGATGTAGTTCTCAGATTATTTTATTGCTCTGCCGTGCCTGATGCGCACACACACTCACACACACACTGCTCGAGCCTCCTAGGATTTGGCTAATACCTTTGGGGTTAATTTTGCCACTTTTTATCTGGGTGTCAGGGGTGTAATGGTGCATGTACTCCATATGGGGTTTGTGTGTTCAGTGTGAATGACAGCAGCGTTGTTTTAACCACTGCATGTGCAGAACTTTATTTAAAACTCTCCCTGGGAGTGAAAGTAGTTGAGCCCCCATTACAAACCTGCCTCTCATCCACTGAATGCTGCTCTAATGGATATTTTATTACATAGTTTATTTATTTGAATAGCAGTTTGTTCAGTAAACCACTCGTGTTTCTTTTTTCTGTGCTTTAAAACATACAAAATCATGATTTCAAAACCGAGCTAATAACCAAACCGGTGATTTTTTTTTTTACACCCCCAGTTACACCCCTAGTGGATGTCCAATCAGTATTGTTGGTAAATGCAGTCAACTGAAGCAACAGATGCCTCAATTATTGTTACACTGTGTGAGAAAGCTGAGTTCTCCTGTTGCAAAATCTGTTGTTTTTTCAGACCACCAGTGCCGACATTTGATTTAGTTCGAGACCAGTAAGAACAACAGGCTATTTCAGCCAGGATTACTAGTCTGGGTAGCCAAGGAATGTGTTCTAAATGCAGTACTCAAACAAAACGTCCATGCTCTCTGTCTCTGTCTCCAACAAAGAAAATGGCACCCCAGAATATGAGTGCAGGGGATGTTATGTTTTTGCTGAGTCGGATATATATTTGTACTTATTTTAGGTGAGTGTATGGCCAAATAAATGCAGAGGAGCGAGGCCAACACTGCAGCTGCCTTAGTTGTGCAGAAGGATATGGCCAGTGGGGACCATCCAGAACCTGAGCTGCCAAAATCAAGCAGTGACTGGTGGTGCCTTTTACTGAAATTGCCCTCAGATTCCAACAGAAACTGAATCATTCTTGTAAATGCTGCGTGGGCCTCCAAACACAGCAGCGAGTGTCGATGATGGCAGGACCTTACCTACTGTACTTCAGTGTCACCACAGTGACAGCTAATGAACATTTTTTTTCACTGTTGTGTCTATGAAAATGTCAAATATTCTCATCTTTATGTTGCACATTGTTAGTGTTTATATTTAGACTGTATTTTTCAGAGTTATCTGTTGTTTTTCTCTCTGTTTACAGGACTTGATTTAGAGCTAGCAGCCAGCCTGTAATAGTATGCAAGTTGTGTCACTGCTCTCTGCTAGCTACAATTTCTGTGTATTTTGGTTACTATTTTCAGTTATTTATACTATTGCACACCAAATGCTTGTTACTGCCACTCATCTGTTGGGCAGTTTTAATGCTTATCCGGTGTTTGCTAATCGCTACTCACTATCTTTATCCCTATCTCTGTGTGGGCATTATTACCCACAGGCTTTGGATACTCGCTACTGCTACAATGAATCTCAGTGCAGGCAGTTTTTGTTGAGTCTTGTTTTTGTCATTTTTGAGCTGCCTGTCATCAACATCAACTCAGAGAGAGCGGAGCGGACAGGATTTGGGGGTTGAGTGACAGAAGCTTAAGCACAATGCATCCTGGTACATGTAGGCACTGCAAGTTGTATTTGGTAAATATAGCACACACTGAGGTATTTATTACTTAAATTGACTACATTTGGACATCCACATAAAACGTGGTGAATTTTCCCTTTAAGTTAGTGAGCCTACTAAAAGTCTGATATTGTATCCAGAGTGTCGTTCAGCCTCTCCAAGTGTTGGCTTAGCCCAGAGGTCTGTGACGGATGTGGGCGATGTCTCTGCCCCAGATCTCCAGGACTGTGTCCCCTTTGATATTCCTTGACTCCGGGGCTCACATAAGCACATTGAGAGAGAAGTCAAGGTCACTCCCACTCTGTTGCTCGAGCCTCATGAATATTATGATTAATTGGAGTCTTTTGGCTTGAATTAATAACAAACCCAGCATTGTTGTGCACGGCCCATAGATTCAAGGCTAGCTTTTGAGGAACTGTTTGTGCTGCCCTCCTCAACCCACACCCATCCTTTTTTACCCGCACGCCCACCCAACACTCCCTGATGACACTTCTTTCAAAAAACTGAAACTGTAACTGTAGCATTGCCCTTTGGCTAGGAAAGATGTGTGATGCGACACAGCAAGTGGTGAGATGCATAAGTTCTGTCAGCTTTATCAAAAAGTGGATAGCTGTGTTTGAAATACAGTCTTGACATGAAATAAACAAACCATCACCCCACCTCCTCACTCATTCTAATATTGCAATCAGCGTTATTTTCAAAATGCCAGAACATAGTGCAGTGTTTTATCAATTCAGGAGTGTCTCAGATATCAGATGTGACATGCAAACAATCAGACTTAGTTGTAAAGCCAGAAAATGCTTGGCTGTCTGTGTTGGTGATGTAATCACCAGATAATTGACTACATTGTATGAATTCATTGATGTTAAAAGACTGGTGGTGTTTCAGCATATTAGCATGTTAAATGCAATATGGTGTGCAAATCAAATGAGAGGAATTTTACCTAGGCTTTATATGTTTAACATGTATCCACATTTTATGGTCATGAAACATGAAAAGCAGAGTTTTGAGGAACTTCTAAAACCACTGTTGCAGCTAATTATAAGTGTGGAGTTGCTTTTGTGTCTTCTCCGAAGCCAACACATAATCATGTCTGTCATGAAGTAGCCAGTTGAGAAGGCCCTGCTCTGCAGAAGGAGGTCTCCCCTCTGTATCTGTCACCATGTTACTGGCGTGGAAACTGGTATCTCATTTGATGTTCTACAGGCCTTCACTGACTGTTT
Source organism: Pempheris klunzingeri (assembly GCF_042242105.1). NCBI lineage: Eukaryota > Metazoa > Chordata > Actinopteri > Acropomatiformes > Pempheridae > Pempheris > Pempheris klunzingeri. The sequence goes on from NC_092021.1 coordinate 12,111,063, forward strand.
CCCATTTATTTATTTATTTTTTGCTTCAATTCTGCACACGGTCCTCTCAAATTGAGTCGTTCCTCCCACCAGTACTCTCTGCTGAGTAGCTGACAGCTGTGGGATGTCAAGGGAAAAGCTTGATGGACGGTGAACAGACACATACAGTAGACAGCATTAACCTACTTAGAAGGTCACCACCACAAATTGTTCAAATACTTCACTTGCAGGTTTTCATTGTTGATATGTAAGTTGGAACACTGGAGAAACAATGACCACATGTGGCTTGAGACGTTGATTTAAAATAGCTTAAATGCGTAGCGACATTGGTGCATTCTTCTGCTTAGCTTCATCTCTCATTAGTATTTATTTTCTCTGCTCTGTCGACAGTGTTACGTGTCAAACCTCGGGGAATAGCTAATCTTAAAATTGGCATCTGTTGCACCCCCACTTACACTTTCTCGAGTCTTGCTGGAATGCAGACCTTTACCTCTAATCTTAGATTGTTTTTAGTCCTTTCCCTCACTGTGAGAAAAGAAAATGGAAAAACAGGATAGTTTGAAAAAACAACAGCTTTATCACAAATGCTGACCTTTAATTACAAAACCTTGCAGCCAGAGACCTTAGCTTTTACTTAAGTTGACATTTATAAATACCAAAATGTCCCCATGAATTGCTTTTTGTTGAAGTCAATGTATTGTTGAGCGAGATAGCATCAGTCCATTTGTCAAATACTGTAACTGTTGGCTCAGGAGGCTGGCAGGGAGTGTGCAGAGGACAATGTATAGCTGTTCTGAACTGTCCATGTATGTAGAGGACAGACCTGTTAGCAAAGGGCCTCTCCTATCAGTCACAGTGGCGATGGAAAGTCAAGATAAAGATGGTACTCTACCCTGCTACTGTGTTTGTGTGCCCAGGACACGAAATCGATACAGCTGGTTTCAGAGACTGTTTTACAGTCAGGGCAGCTCTCAGCTTAAATGTTTGTCTGTTTTATTCAATGACACTTCTCTGCAAACTGTTACCCACAGGGAACAGAGAACAAACGTGAACAAATAAACTAGCCGTCGCCCACCTCGGCATTGTTTGCACTTACAGATGGAAACTGGATAGTGTGGAAATTTTCTTTACACACTGTCAAAGCAAAATCTATCACCGCTAAGATCCAAGCCATTATATTACAGCCTTGGAGGAAATATTACTTCTCTGGCTGGCTTGTTTTATCCCTGATCTTTCTGTCCACCCATCACCACAGGGATATGGAGGCATCTGTGGGGACATGCGCCTTCCTTTGCCTCTCCCTGATGAAAGAGGATTTCCCGTCTGATATGCAGTAAAGGTTATCTGGCTCACAGTCATGTTTCTGTATAACATGCACTGCCAAGCAAAAACAGGAAAACATTTCTCCCCCAAAACTCATTTCAGCTTTGCTTTTCATTATTACCACAACGGACATACTGCACTTATGTGACTATAATTCTCTTTTCAGTGAGCACAACACAACTCTGATGCCTTTTGGTCTGAAATGAAAACAAAATCTCTTGGTGATTCTAGGGAACCTTTAGGGTACTCTTTTAGCTCCCCAATGTAGCAAATACTGTATAGACGAACATTAGATGGAAAAAAATGCTAATAATTGGAAGCCTGCACAAACCTTCAGATTACTGCTTTCTCACAACAGGATACTTTCACAGATTTACCAAGGCGAGAGTGGAGCAGGATGAATATAAATAGGCTGTAGGATAATGTTTCACCCTATAACCTAGTCTTCTTAGTGTGTAAGACATCGATGGGCTTTTGCACTTATGCAGATTATTTTTTGGAAATTATTTGATGCAATTTCTCAAGCGAAAGCTTTTTCTTCTGACAGTAGGCCTCATTTGACAATTCAGTGAGAATAAAAAAAAGAAAAGAAAAAGTGGTGCCTGAGGCTGAGTAGAGCAGACAAGCAACAGCTTCACATCACTCACCTGGACTCAAAAAGGACAGAAATAGCACTAAAAGCACCCACTCTCACTTTGTAACCGTTCCTTTGTTTCCCTGTCTCTTACGTTAGGCTACCTTCATGGCAGCTCGTATACACTGTGTCTCATTTCCTAAAGGGCTATTCACCATCACATTATACCCAAAGGGCATTTCAACTGTGAGGCACTCAGGCAAAATTAGGGAAAATTCAAATCTTTCAGGTTCACAGTTGAATTAATCTACAGTATGTTCTAATTAGATTTAGACAGTATATAATTCAAGTAATACTTTTTTTTTTTTTTTTTTACAAATTTGTGATTTTGGGCTGTAAATGTACAAGCTGACTTCACCTCTTCATTGTTACAGTATACAAAAGAAAGGGTGGATGAGATGAGCAGGTTTGTTAGCCCTGTTTTTGGGAGGGCAACACAGTTTCCCCACATCTCTTGTGGAGATGAACTTAGGTATGTTTTCATATTTCATATTGTATTTTTGTCATAAAATGGATTTATAAATCTGCCATATTGTAGACTTAAAGGTTTTGACTGATGTGGATGGAAATTCATGACATATTCTGATAAGATAGGCTACAGTCAAAGGAGTCACGTCCAGATAAAAGACAGAAATATAGGTAATAAGATGGTATGTAATAAAAACCTTTATTACATACTGGTGTAGAAGGCAGGTATGTGCTGATGTCAACAGGATGGACAGTGAAAAGGATTTTTATTTAATTGTCAGTTAAGGTCTGTATGTAGAAAATAATTTCAAACTTTCAAGCTTTCAAACCTTTGAATGATTTAAAAAACAGTAGAAAAATAGAGAATATACGTTCTGTTAGTAAAACATTCTGAAGAACTTGAAAAACTGTGTTGAATGCAGACTGACAGTGATGATGACGTAATTAGCAAAAGTGCACCACCATGCAAGGATAACCAAAGTTAAAAGGACAATAAAACCGAACGTGATGCCCGCTGTGACGGGCATCAACTATTCATCTCACCGAGTTTAAAATTCTCATTTGATTTGCACACCATATTGCATTAGATATCTTAATATGCTGAAAGATGAAAAACTCCAGTCTTTTAACACAAATGAATTTATACACTGTAGTCAACTATCTGATGATTACATCTTTTTCATTCAACTCCATACCTGCTTCTGCTGAGACAGTTTTTGTCAGGTAAGGACGATTATGAGCTGCTCAGAGCTTGACATTCTGCTAGTATTGCAGCCAAGGCAATCACTTGTTGTGACAGGGACAAGGAAGCTCCCTCTCCCTACAGGAGGCTGATTGATTGGGCAGTCAGGAAGAGGGAAATGTCCTTCACAATGGGCAGGGAAGGACAGCCTGGGATGCTCTCTCTCTCCTTCAGGAACTTTGCATTTTGCTAAACTAATCCTCACTGTTGACATCAAAGAACTACAGCAGACTCGGGAATCAGCTCTACTGGAAATGCTTCTGTCAATCGAGATGGATGCAAGTGGTCCAGATTCATAAAGTAGTGCCTCCTGCTATGACTGTGCTTTTTCATGCTCGTCCAAAACTGCCAAAATGTAAGGCTTTAGCATCAGAGTGTGTTTCTGAAAATTCAAGCAAAGAGGAAGCTGCAGAACAAGTATTGGATGCACACTGCACCGTTGGGTGGATCAGCAAGAATATGGCAGTCCATATATCTTATCCTTTTTATAATTTGTCATGTCCTGATTTAGCAAAATGCATTGCTTTGTATATTTCACTATGTACCTCAATTTTGATTGTGCAACTTGAAGAAAAAAACTAATGAAAAAGGTTTCTGCACACTTAGGTCTATGCAGTAAATCACTTTAAAAGCTAAGCTTTGGGTCTGTATAATAGCTATGTAGGTTTATTTGGAGCATATCATTTGGTCTATCAGAGCATACATGAAACAACATGGACAGGCAGGTAGAAATAACCAATCCCATCGTTGTGGTACAATGGCACACAAATGGGAGCCATATTTTCTATAAATTACAAAAACAGAGTAGGACATAGTTCGCACAAGAGAAATACGTAAATGCACAAACAGGAAAACTCTGTTAGTGGTACCACACAATTTCAAAAATAGTAAATTGGGCTCCGAATGGGATCGGGCATAAGCCGTCATTAATCAGAGCTCATACCATATCTGCAAGGGAACTCAAGAAGCCTTGTGCAGCTTCAAGAAAGAAATACAATCCCAAAGCTGACCTTTTGAACCTTCACTTTACAAATGGCAAGGCAGACTTGACAGACAGATTTGATGCATATCGCTGCTGTGTGAAACATTCAAAATTCTGCTTTCAATAAAAACACTCCGAATAATTATAGTAACTGATTTTTGTACACTGATTGGCCATTAAACCTATACATTTTACTGGCACATCAGACCTCAGGGCTATTATTAAAAGTCTGTCTTAACAGTAATGCATTACTGGGTATTTGTATGAAGCTCCATAGAAATATAGAAAGCACATAAAAAGTTCCCAGAAAGTATTTAATGCCTACTGTACTATATCTTACCATCTCTTCCAGGGATGGGCCATGATTTTCAAATATTCGTTAAATTAAAAAAAATCAAATAGTTTACACGACTATCGTCTTGTGAAAAGTACATTTTCCTCTGGTGCCCAGTAGTTCGCCATCAGGAGCAGTAGATTGATCCGGGGCGCTGAGAGAGGGAGCCAGGTCTGCATAAAGATGTGGGCACAAAAAGTGTCTGATTTTGCATTGTTTGGGTTTCATTTCATCGAGCCCATCTTCCATCCGGACATTAGCTAGAAGCAGCCTTAGATATTAGCTGTGTTAGCTTTGCTCTTATCCTGGCTCTCTCTCCTCTCCTCCTGAGGTGGACGGAAGTTGTGGGCAGTGATCGACTCAACATCTGCTGTAATCCAAACTAATTCAAATCTGCAATTCTGCCACAACTAATAAGTGTCTCAGCAATAAAGGGGAAAAAATAGGCCGATAGTTAAAACAACAATATAGCGACACCTGCTGCATCTAGCAGTGGTGTGTGTGTGTGTGTGTGTGTGTGTTTGAATAATCTTCTAATAGTTCACTGTGACAATTGAATAGTATTTTTGCTTGAAATGCACATCCCTAATCTCCTCTAACGTCATGGCCAAAAATCTTCTTAAAACGCTTCTTTCATGTAAGATATTAACTACAGACAAAATGCAGATGCAGTATTGCCTCTCTCAGGCATGAAATTCTATCGCCCTCTTTACACTCATCCATTTCAGTGAAGACCTTGTTAAATATTTGCGCTGTGCCAAGTCATACAGAGCCATGGCACCATATCCAGAATGAAGAAGGCTCTGCTTTTAAATGTTAATTGCCGTTTCTCACACTTTCTCATTACACTCATTCTAAATAATGTGCTATGAGCTCCACTGAAGGTGTTCCGATTTATTCTCAGGACAATTTGCCACAGTAATATTGCATTCACATGTGTACTGTGAAGTAAAAAGGAATTGTTTCTGCCTTATTTTGTGTATAGTATAGATGGGAGGTACTGGACTATTTTGTAAAATAAGTAAATAAATAAATAAAAGCCAAGTCTTTATTCCACTCAGCAGAGTGCATTCATGGAGTCAAAAATGGCCACATGCATGAATGTTGTATGATCTTGTTAGGTTTCTCTTCAAGGATACTGCTCATTTACACTCACTCAGCCCGTGGAAAATGCAATATACAGCCTAATTAGACATATACATTTAATTTTACCACAGAGTTAACATTTTAAAAATACAACTATAATCTACATCACCACTAAAGCAATTTTTGTGCACCTTCATATCTGCCTTCTTATGCATGACATCTGGATGGGTAAACAAACACAAAGCCAAACGTGCATTTAAACTGGAGTGTGGTTTATGTAAACTACGCATAATGACATTAATGTAACGTAATGAAAAAGAGAATAACTTCATTTATTGCTCATATATGGACTGGTTTATTTTGACTTAAAATGCAGTCGCTATGCCAGTATTTCTGATTGGAGGGCAAAGGATTATACAAGAAGAATGCGACCATTGCTTGGTTTGCCGCATTTGCCTACTGACTAATTAAACTATATAAGCATTTAATAGTGCCTACCTCTGTCTACCCTCTGAATGAGCATCACTGAAATGTTTAAAATTGCTGGTATGTGTCCTATCGTGTAACTTAGTTGCGTGGACAGTCAGACCAGGAAAGATATCTGAGTGCGAATCTATCCAGGGGGTTGCCTTGTGTCAAAGTCTTTCCAGAGAGGAAGATTAGTGTGCCTGTCACAAGGGACTGAGGCTGTGCACCCTTGTCATCCAACATGGCTGTATCTCCATGGACTGTAACAGCTAGTGGCAGAAAGGTCATACCAACCTAATCTTCAATTTAAGAGCCTGTCCATGCTAATGCTTTGACTTTCTCTTTTCTTTCTTTCTTGATAGGTACACTTTGTGCATCTAGTTCCTGAAGAACTTCTGGAAGGTAACTGAATGTTTTGAATTATTAGAGAAGAGTAACAGGAGGAGAAGAGAAATGATCAGCAGGGTCAGATGTTGAGGAGGGGTTGTCTGCTCATCTGCCACTTACTTAAACCGGTCTGCATCATCTCCAAATATCTTATATCAGCTCTGAATGAGCTGAGCTCTTGCCTAAGGGAGATCACCACAGCATCACCGAAGTCAGCAGCACAGGAACTATCATACACTGACACCTCTATGATCTTCCTGAAGACAAAGCTGTCTCATGAAGACAGCTTTGATTGGACATACTGCCTACCAGGTAGTATAGTCAAACATTCAGCGCATGCATATTTATAGGATGCACCCTCACTGGCTTCGTATCAGCAAGTAAGAATAATGAGGTTCATTACAAGAATCCACCCACTTCTCACTACATGTCTTGACCATGTCAATGTGCACTTTTTAAATCTTTAATAAGTAATTAACCTGGCTGAAATGCTAGAGTTGAAATGGCAAACCTACAGCATTTTGCTTGATGCCTTGTTGCCTTGGAAACATTGGATTTGAAGCAGCAAGCAGTGGAAAAGATAATGTTGGAAGGAGCATCAGCTCAGTGAGGAGAGAAAAAAAGTTAATTGGTTTTGAGATTCAACCATAGCTGACCAATAGCAGCTTTTGTAAACACAGGATGGGAACAGAAATATTGAAAAAAGTTTTATAATCTGAACTCACCGGAAGTAAGGATTGGTTAATGCCACGGACAGGAATATGCTGCCTTAGCCTGTGAAGGCTATTTGGAGCGGGAGCTTAAGCTTGACACAATGTGCCTATACAATGGTTGGATCTGAGGTCTTGGGGATCTGCGAAGGGAAGCGCAGTCATAACAGAAATCCCCACTACAAAGAGAAGAGGTGAAAAGGCAGTTATTTAACCAGATGCCCCACTCAGCAGAGAGAGGATTAAAATGCACTACTGCTTATCTGGCATAAAGACTTTGACTTTAAAACTGCAGGTTCCCTCAAAAACATGGTGTGAAGGTCAGCCTTTTATTAGATGCCTTTTGTGTGCTAATGAGAATGCAGAGGGGTTTATGTGCCATTCCCCTGTTCTACTTGCTTCAAGCTTTAATGTAGAAAAGATAGAATTACAAGGCTGTGAATAAGTGCTTTTTGTTTTCAACCATTTTGTGGGCTAAAGTGGCACGCTGATTGCAAAACAAATGCGTTGAAAGCCTAGATAAGTGTCCAAGGTTCAAGTGAACAGTTCAATGGTGCGTTCAAGACTCACCTTAAGATATTGTATGCAGTAAAAACAATCTAATTAAATAAAACAACATTGACTTAAATGAAATAAAAGGCACTGTTCACTATTTCTTCTCTCAGTTTGATCAGTTTTTGTGGTTGTACAAAAACCACAACTTGAGGTATCCTCTAAAATAATACCGCCATGAAATGACTTTTGACTATTTTTAGCACAGGGCCGGTGCAGCTTGACATTTTACCCAGAGCAGTGGCTTTGTTCACAACATTTGTTATGTCTACATCAGTTGATCTATGCTCTAACAGTGACTTTACATGTTTGGCTACACCTGGTGCATGTGTGTCCTAGTTGTATGAAATACGATGAAGAATACCACACGCTCTCCACATTAAACCTAGAACATGATCGTGATCATTACTCTGTATGTGAAGGTCACAGTTAGGTATTGAATAACGTGAGATGGGCAGCAGCTGAGAGGACAGAGAGCCTGACACGAAGCAGAAAACCACAATCTTTTCTTATGCTTTAGCTTTGTTGTCTTTAAACCTAAGGAACTGCTCAGATGCTAACTCCGGTCTCAGGTGGTAAATGTCCTGTGGTTTGGAAGCCAATCACTTACGAGTGGTACAACACCTTAGCCCTCTATGATCATTTATATTTTCACTGGCTGAATACATATTATTTTTCTTTCATTCCAAACATCCTGCACCATCTGTTTTTTCATCCCCCCTTTTTTTATATAACATGGCATAGCCATTATCAAACCTAATGACGCTGGGAACAATGCACTATATAAGCAGCCTTCAGCCATCATAGCCCCCAGCTCTCATGTCATTGAGGGTAACAAGCTCTTGATCTTGGGGTTCAGCCATCTCACTCATCTCCTGCATTAGGTATGATAAGTTACTGGCTGGTATCACCCTGTTAATGGTAGTGACAGATTCCTGGATTTTGTAATGCATCACACATAACTAAATGTTGATTATTGCTTTCTGAGCATTATAATTTTAAACGTCTGATCGTGTAAAACATCTGATCCAATTACATTATTACCCAACATTGTAATAAATCTGGACATTGCAGGAATGACTAGTTAATATAAAAAGTTATCTAATAAGATAAAAAGAGGAAACATTACTTAAGTAAGGTCAAAGATCAAGCAGATGCCTGAGTTTAGATGGAGGTCAATCTACAAATCTACAAAAACGAGGAATTTTGAAAGAGTTTTTCCTGTTTGGGATGTTGGGATGTTTCAAAATAGATGTGAGGTTTTAACCCACACTGTTTTTGGACAATTTAAGTGTAAAATGAATGTTTAAATTTATTTATATTCCTAAAAGACAGTGTATATTTATTTTTAACAATGTTTTAAATTTGATTTATAAAAACGTGTGAGCTGTTTCAGTCTTAAAGAAACCTTTTGCACTTTTCTCAGCTCCTCAGCCTACTTCAAAGCCTTCAGGTCTTTGGAGTGCTGTTAGTATTCTGCTCACAAGCACAATAGCCTGTAAACATTGAATTAGGGGAGAGGGTAATGCTGAAGGTATGGCCACACAACACATTAATCTTTTATGTCCTGTCGATAATGTGGCACAACTAATGATGAGGGAAAGATCAAGTAACGGTAAACACGTTGTACAGTATATAATGATGCAAGGCTGACAAGGCCACAAAGGTTTGCTGGTGGAATTATTTGCTGGTGCAGCTTGCTATTATTTACAGACAATGAAAAGACATTTTTGCAACACATGCTTTATTCTGTTATGATGCTTAAGAAATCTATCTTAAAAATCTATCTAATGTTATGTGCCACAGCATATTTTTTCTTTACTTATATTCTGTATTTGTGGTATGGTTTATGTCTGGTCACACATCTGTAGCGTGCATACACTCTCCAAGGGGTAGGGGTCAAAATGAAAAAAAAAATGCCCATGGTTGGAGTCAACTGGCCTACTCAAGTTCCCCTCAGCTGTGACATTAGAATAGAAATTAAGTGAGGGGAGGTGTTTATTATTCATTAGAGCACAGGCATATGCAAGTGGAATAAAGCTTTTAGAATAAGGCCCTTTGACACATACCATTGATGGCATGATTCTTTCAGTGAAAATCAGCTTGTCTTGGCACAAGACTGCCTTCTGCTCAACCCTAAGTGTGAGCCCTTTAGCGCAATCAGAGTCGAGTAGAACATTTCATGTAAGAGGACTGTGTTGAGTGGAAATCTACTTCATGTGTTCATGTTTGCCACTAAATAGCAGATTAACCCCAGAGGCTTAAACTTGCCTGCAGCTGGTCTAGAGCATCGGAACAAGGTGTCTACAGGGATCCTTCTTTCTGTCTCCATTGTGTTCTTTTTTGTACAATCCAAATTACCAGAATGAGGGACATTACACATAAGTTCAGCAATACTCAAGTTATCAGAGGAAAAACTGACTAAGGTGGAGGAGGCTTAAGAAGAAAAACGATTTCATTTTTTTTCAATTTATCATCTTCATAATGAGCCCAGGTTGATTCTGACACGTCCATACTTATGAGCTACAAAATGTTTATTAAGAAGTCAGAAAAGCTTCAAGATTCTTAAGGGAATAGTTCAGCATCCAACTTCCTGCACCTCTAAAGCTCACTGATTAGTCAATTGCATCTTGTTTAATTCATACATAAACCGAAGCTTAAAAACAACACATTGTGGTGTTACAAGGATTATCAACCAGTGCTCATTCTCATTTAACTTAAGTCTCACATGGGACAAGAACCCCGGTCTCCTGGGTCAAAGTCTGGTGTTTGAGCAATCCAGCCACCCCTCCGCCTCCATATGTGGACTTTTTGCTGTTATACACACAGATGGCCAACCATTTCTTTGGACTTGTTGTACCTGGCCAAGAAATGGCCGCATAACATCTTGTAAAACCACAATGTGCCATTTTGACATTTTAGTCTTTGTGCATACCTGTTTCCCTCTGTCCTTATGCTAAGCTAAGCTAACTGGCTTCATACAAACAATACAGACCTGAGGGTGGTATTGATCAGTTTTAATCATACAAACTTCAAGATGTTAATGAAGATGGCAGTGCTATCCTCAAAGCAGCCCTGTGTTGCCCATAAAAACCTAATTTAGATTCATTAGGATCTGCACACTGACTGCTGTCAATGTCAGCCTCAGGGCATGTCCCTCATTTATAAACATGTTTACAGTAGGTGGTACATGCTTTGTTGTGCAGTTCAATGTTGCCCTTGGGTTGCTGTAGAGCTATAGAGCCTCAATGCATTTGACAAGTCTTTGTAGACATTATTGAAGTAATTGTCTGAATTTGCCAACGATCAATGCAACACGTGAAACAGGGTTTTCAACATCAGTTTATTCTTTGTCACAAAGTGGGTTTTTTGCCATTTTCTGACACATCTTCCTTCATGTTGTCCTTTTTACTAGAAATGTACTACCTAAAATGAGAGCTTCTAAGTCCTGCAATGTGTCTTATGAGAGCACAAAGCACATGGGGGAGTATTAGAGGCCCTCTGAGGTTGGGGAGAAAATTGGCCATTTGTCTGTCACATTTGGCCCATTCTCCCATTACCTGTACAGACCCATTACAAGCTGCAGCCATAATAACTCCTCATGATCTATGACTGTGATGTGGCAACCAGCGAGACACAAGAACCCTGTGCTCGAGCTGGGTTTATGCCTACGTATGTATTCCCAATGTGGGTTTTAAAGCTTTGTTTGTTTTCTTTTTTAACATGCAATTTGCAGATGGGTTTCATGCTTGATCCCAAAATGACTTTAATTCTTAATGTCTGTGTTTTCAACTGTACTGTAGTCTCGCCTCCTGAGATTATAAGGCCAATGACATATTCAAAACCCCAGAACTCATTCCTTCTGCTCCACAGTTTCCATCCCCTTGCAAGTCCTTGCCACAGAAGGGGAACTCATGCAGAAAGGATTTGCCCTATCCAAGTATTGTACCTGCTGTAAATGATAGATTTAGAGAGGGGCAGAAAAACGGTGAAAAAATAATAATCTCTTTGACATAAGACATGACAAGTGAATAGACATAAAAAAGAAACCAAGCACACAGAAAATTGGATTTTCAAGAGTGCCTTGTCTCACAAAAAATGACCAGTCAGAGGGTGTTAGTGAGGCAGTCTGGCTTTCATTAGCTTAGTCATTTGGCATCACTGAACCATGAAGATGGTTAAGTGATATTATGTTAACCTCCTGTTTTACATCTAGAGTTGAGATTAAATGTAATTAGGTGGCTTTTGTACTTCTCACATAGTCTTCTGGGTAATTGATGACTGACTGAAGTCATTTATTGACTGTCTGCACTATTGTTCTGAGCTCTGCTGTCTGCCATTTTTACAATGATTGACCAAGACCACAGACATCAGCTAGTTTGCCAAGGCTTTGACTTTCACTGTGGCCACATCAAAAGAGAAATGGCGTGTTCTGTTTAGCAATATATGGTATCTCTGCCCTATTTTTAGTTCAGTGTTGGCTGAAAAGACGTGATGAATGTTGAATTTCTCTGTACTGGTGAAAATGATCAAATACATACAGGGAAAAGCGGCACCAAACAGTGCAGGGCTGTGCCCTACTGTATGGCTGTGCTTGACCTTTAAAATATAATTGATGGACCTGATTCTGATTCTGGTGGCCTTTTTACCAGAAACATTTACTGTGACAGCAGGAAGCGTTTTTACAGCAAAGTTCATATTACATTGGTGATCCTCATATTCTTCTTCAAGTGCATTTAGAATTTCCTTTAGAATAAATCATAATAACTCTAATCCTTAACTTTAGCGCCGCCATCAGATCACGGGATTTGTTCAGTACTTTTATTACGTTTATGACCAAATATCTGTGAAACAAATCACATTCCCATCAGCCTCAGCTGTGCTTTGTGTTTGCAGCTGATTAGGGAATGTTAGCATGCTAAACTAAGCTTGTGAACAGGGTAAACATTACTCCTGTTTTATATTAGCATATTAGCATTTAGTTTAAAGCTCCACTAAGTGCAACCTAAGAGAGGTGCTAGTATGGCTGTAGACATTTAATCATTGTTAACAGGCTTAAAGTTGGTCCAGGTTATTGAATGTGACCTCAGAGTCAACACAGTTTCAAGGAACAGTATAAAGCATTTCAGTGGCTGCTGGCTAATTTTTCCTCCGATGTCTCTGCCCTGTGTGACGACGACAATGATGATGATGATGATGATGATGATGATGGTGATGAGAGTAGCTTTGGGGCTAGAGAGGCAGATGGGCCCTCATGCTCCCTCCTGCCTGCTACTGGTCTGACCTTCACATCCCTTGAAAGCATGATACCTGTGAATACTCTGATTATGGCCAGGCCAGACTGCACAGGCCTGTGACCCCTCACTGTGCAGGTGAATGTTATGGCAGTAGAGTGGGCATGATTGACTCTCACTGCAAAGCCTGTCGGAGAGCTGCATTCCAACAGGGAAAGACAAAGCGATAGAGGGAATTGGAGGTGAGGGGGAAAAGAGAAAGCCCGCTCTGCATTGTCTGGCTAATTAAGTCTTACTATCCTGCACAACAGGAGCTACCTGAGAAATAATTGGCCACAGCGACAGCTAAATGTTCCAATCTGGAGGTGAAGCCAAAAGAGCTGTAAAAGGTCACATGCCATTATGCATTGTGCTGATCTTATTAGTGCTGCAGTCTGTCAAAAGACCCACCATTAATTCATAGGTAAAATACTTCCAAGATTAAAAATATTCCCCTTCCCTTGATTTAAAGTCAATCTTGTTTAGCTGAGAAAATTAGATTTTTGTGTGATTTCTGACCTGCTGGTCAGAGACAGTCCCCTCCAATTTTGGCTTTTATACCAAACTTACTTTGTAAGGACTATGCTGCTTTTGTACTGCAAATACCAATTCAAAAAAATATTCTATCCAAGAAAGCATACAATAATTATCTACCAAATTATAGTATATATATATGCATATTCCTCATGAATACTGCTGAATTTCCACCTTGTAACACGTACGTCTGCATATTATCTCTTACAGCAAGGATAGCCAGCGGTGTGCCATGGTGCCCGTAGAATATGTGTTTCACTCTCATATTACTCTGTGTTTTCACAGTTAAACACCTTTAACTAGAGAGGAGCTCAGTCAAATCAGCTGCAGTAGCTGTCTTAGTATATTTGGCACTATATGCAAGACAAAAAGTGATTTATATAATTCAGAATCAGCTCAATTGGCCGAGTATGTGAATACATTTAAGGATTTAATATTTAAATTTAAATTCAATATTTAGTGAGGTTTATTTAGTGTTTTTTATTCGATCTAAATTGAATTAGGTTTAGTTTTGAAAAAAGGCTGGGAATTATCTTACATTATCTTAATTAACGCAAATACACCTCCAGATTGCAAAACCTCTGAACTGAATCTGTGGCTGTATATATAAGCCTGCAGCTGTTTATTTCATTTAGTTTTCATGCTAGAATGATTGCTTACAGTCCAGCTGTATGGCAACACATCGTTGGGATAAATGTCAACAAAGTAGAGTGAATGAACCTCAAATCAGCCAAACAAGTGAATAAAATCCTGCACATCCCTCTTTTGGCAGTAATAACTAATATCTCAGTAATTACCTCAGATTAGCAATGAATAAATGTGGCTATGTGCCATTAAGAATTGATGAATTGATCTTTCTTTATATTGTTTTATAAAATCCTTGCCATTTAATCTAATGGATATTAAAAAGTCACATTGACCATCAACCATTGATAATTTGAAATAAATATCTTAAAATGACCACTGTGTGTGTTTGGTGTCTACGATAGAAGTGGTGAGGTGTTCAGATCTCTGACTGATTTCAAAACGTACCCGAGACTCGAGTACTTTCCGTTATTTCTGTCAGAGTACTATCCTCTTTTCCACTTATTCAAGGAATGCAGTCATAAAGCCTTTGGATAAGAGTTAAAATTTTTTGCTCGGGTTGAAACACTGTCAGCTCCTAATGACGTGTCTTTGCCTCAGCTCCTTTGCAGCTCCCTGGAGCAAATTTTGGTCAGCTCGTGTCTCTGCTTTGACTTCATATGTAATCAAGTTGCTTCCAAAATTCACTTAATGTTTTGTCTGAGCGCAGTGAAAAGTCTTCAACAATGAACCTTTTCCGTCAGAATTAGCAGTAACTTATTACACCTCTGATATGTCTGTATGAGAGTGTTCAGCAATTGTGAGACTGATAATGAGATAAAACTGCTGGATGCATCCTTCTCTGTGAAAACTCAAGCTTGTGAAGTCGATCTGAATCCCGCGCATGAATGGCACATTCTGCTACTAAACTGCTGTATAGAGTGATAATTATCATTTACTTGTAAATAGATTGAATGACTGTAGCCAAAACAAAAAACAAAAGAAACGTGACAACTTTCATCTACAGGTTTTAAATCCAGTTTTCCTGGAAAAACTCTGTTTTACTCTATTTTTACCTGCATAATGGGCCTCTAAATTTCACTCTTAGCGTCACAATGATGAGTAGACATGATGATGAGTGAATGGTGTGGAAGTGCATTTGTCCCTCTTTGTTGATCAAGTGTTCTTGCAGGCTCTTCCTGTTGGTGCATAAAGGCAGGTTATTTTTGGGCCACCCATTCTACTTTACCATATACTGTTACGAATGCCTTGGCAACTAGCTCCCCCTTTTATTTAGCACAGTTCTCATTCATTTCTTCACTGAGCCACACAGAAACATCTTGATATATTAAAAAAAAACAGCAGTATAAACTGGCTGTTTTAAAGAAATGACCCAAGTGTGAGAGCTGTGAGGAAAACTCTTTGATGTGGAAGTCCAATAAATTTAATGCTGATCAGTCAGCCATGGTTGTGTAGACGTTTACTGTCACAGAGGAGCTTTAAGCAATACCGAAGCAACATTTCTAATATTTTACCCGATCACAGTATGCTGCATTGTATTGAAAGTAGGGTCTCAAGCTACAGCAGAGACAGATTTAGTTTGTAGCATAGTATTTAACAATAATACATGCTGTTTGCTAGTCATTGTTTTGTTTTTTTTGCACTAATGAATAGTCTTTTTTATCTACAATTTCCCCCCATCTTTCATCATTGCAGCACTGAATTTAAAAGTTGTATTTTGCTGCTGCCAGCTGAAGGACTTGCTTCACTTGGTGGTGTTTTCATGTTTTCTGGCTGGTTAACCAACATTTATATGGATTAGGGAAACATTTATACCAGAGTTATTTATTTGTTGTGCTGGCCTTGCTCATCCATCCCTATAGTCCTTTATCGCCAGTTTGGCAGTGCCCAGCCATGGTCCTCCCCCACCCCAAGAAGTCGCCTGCATTCAAATACTTCTGACTCATTGTTCACAAAGGAAATTCTCACTATGGCTGACTGCAGCTAGTTATCTAACACTAAGACCCCCAGCAGTCTAGCGCCCCCTACAGGCACCGTAATGGTCTGTCAGACCATCATGCGTATTTGACTAACTTCACAGCAAGGGTATAAATGCTCAAATCTTGTGTGTTTTATGTTAATACTGTCTAGGCTTCAGAAAACATTGAAAATACATATTTGGGAAAGGTCATGGGCTGAAAAGCTTGTAGCTTTTATTCAAACAGTTATTTGCATTGTAAAAACCCAAACGATCTGTCAGACTATGTTGGCGGTGCTAATGCTAACAGTCACTTTCTCTAAGTTGTAAAACAAAGGTCATTGGCTTTTTTTTCACAGCAGACATTTTGAGTAGTCATAGTTGTCATTATCAAATTTCTTTAATGTAAAAGGCTGTTCCTGAATAATATGGTTCAATTCTGAAATAAATCATATAAATAATATTTTGTTTTGCAAACAGCTACATACCAACAAATGTGGATTTGCTCATTGGGTAATTACTGTGGGTTCTAATAACCAAATAACTGGCAACAAACACTCTTCATCACCTTAAAGTGATATTGCCTCTAACATGAGCAAAATACACAGTATGTATACGGTAAAAACAAAATGATACACACTGAAGTTAAAATGTTCTCTAATGAGGAAAATGAGAAGGTAAGTCCCTCTGTGATTGTAGAGTGAGACGCTTTGTTCCTGCTGTGAGCAAGTGTAACATGAATTAATCAACTACTAGTAGCACAGTGTGTTGTTATTTCACAGAGTGCTTTGATGAACTGAAGGCGCCATGGCAATACTTACAATACAAAGGATTATTGCTTTCTTTATCTCTGCTCCACAGAACAAAATAAGAATCGACGTGCATTCATAAACTGACTGAACAATATGAGGTGTTGTCAGATAAGCAAACATCATGCTGTGAATAGCCAGATTTTGTTATGAGCAACTGACCTCGAGTGTGGTATTATTTGCAGGAATAATCTCTAGAGTTTGCGCAGAGCAGATGGCCGATGCATAAGCTCACCAAATAGTGTAACATTGATGCATCTTTATTTGTGATTGCAAGAATTCCATTAACGGGTGATCGTTTTGCAATATTTATGCTTTTCACCCCTCGTTGTCCCTGCTATAATCCCTTCTAGCCCCCACTGAGCCTCTGTGTCAGCCAATCATTCACCTGATGCTAATGATCAGGTGCCAGCCCTACTGTCCCTCAGACATCATGTCTGAAGACTGATGTATTGATTGGGCGAGATTGATCAGGGCAGGGATGATACAGCAACATTACATGATTTATTCAGATTCTAATATCTTGCGTCAGGACTGCCCTGGGGACTTGGCTGTTTTGGTCCTGTGTACTGTCATCATCTATCCAAGTATCAGACCCTCTTTACAGACTGCAGCTTCTTTTTGACCAGAAGCAGACTGGAACGACAGTCCCCACACAGTAGTCAGGCGACAGACAGACGATTTAAACAAATCCCAGCACAGTTTGAAAACTGGTGCTTTTTATATTTATTATGTTGTGAATAGAAGACTGCTTTGCCTTTGTGTCTCTGGCTTGACTAAACAGCCACATCATTTGCATTCTGTGGATGGAAAAATTTAAAGCAATCGAATAAGCAGTTTTCCATTTCTCAAAAACAAGACTTAGCCAAAACAAGACAGTCTTGCTTCTCAAAATAATGTATTAGTATTCATCAGTTGGAAAAACTAATTTGTGATTGCATTAGACATCCTCACTACATGTTCATGATGTACTTAAGAGTACCATTTGTTTGCAAAGTCTCACAAACCTATAGTACACAAAATCAAAAGTCAAACTGTCTCCCAGAGGCAAACAGAGAGTTTGGGCTATTTACTGTCAGTCAAAAAAAAAAAAAAAAAAAGGTAATTTGATGAGCAGTAGACACAAGTATAAGGCATGTGACCTTCATCGGTGTGCGAGGACAAACCCTTTATTTCCGCCTCTAAATCGCCTCCCTGGAACAGCAACCGCACCTCATACACACACACACACATTAGAAATACATTGACACTACAGTTATATCAAAGATTGAATTATGAATAACTGGAGAATTTTTAAAGATACAATAAACTTCATAAGCTTGTGAGAACAGATGTATAATGTCTTCTGTAGCTACAGAGGAGCTCTCTACTGTTTAAGAAAATAACCCATGATGATGTCATCGGGGTTATCTCGCCTTTGTCTTTGAGACTACTGTTTCTTTTTTTCTTTTCTTGTGGAGTTTGAAAGATGTGGGCCTTTTATCAGGCAGGGAGAGTCTAATGGGAGAGGCCATTGAGTTGCATTATGGTTATTTTTTTTCTTTGTGGAGCATGCACATGTACATTATAGCAAAGGAACCGAATGAATTCCCTAAAAATACATCAACATACAATGTATAATATACAAACAAATATAAATGAGTCTTCTCACTCTTAATCCCTTTAGTGTCTGTTTTAGATGCCCTTTCTGCACCTGTATAAGACGCTAAAAAGCAATGTAGTGTACAACAGCAATAGTACAATAACAAGTCTTCATATGGAGGCGGAGGGGTGGTTGGCTGGATCGCACACTGGCCTAGGACTGAGGAGACCAGGCTTCGTGTGAAACCAAAAGTTAAACTCAAATTTATTTTGACCCACACCGTGATCTTTTCCTTAACCAAGTAGTTTTAGTGCCTAAACCTAACCAAACGGCAATAGTTGCTTTGAGTGTCTAATATTGACACCGAATGGTACCTCAGTGACGGGCGCCAAAGGGGTTTACAAAGTGTTGGTATTTGCCACACCCGGAATGAAAATGGGTTGAATATATAATTTGCCTACAACTGTATGTCTGTATGTGGTTGTTTGTCTCTGTATGTGGCCCTGTGATTGGCTGGCGACCAGTCCTGGGTGTACCCTGCCTCTTGCCCAAAGTCAGCTGAGATAGGCTCCAGCTCCCCCGCGACCCTGATGGATAAGCAGTATAGATAATGGATGGATGGATGTAGTTTGAGCAGGATATCAATCATTTACATAAGTTTATTTGAGAGGGATATCACTCGTTGAACAGAAAAAAAAACTGTGAATTTTTCTGTTGTAGCTGGCCAGATGTTATAGTTATATATGAAAAATAGAACAGAATGATTTAATCTGAATTATACTGTTGCCCATAAAGTTGAATAAAATGTTTTTTACCTCTTCTCATGAAATGATTGTGACAATGTGATTTATTCTTGATAGATAAAGTGTATATCTTCTCAACTTTATTGATCAAACTCTTCCAAACATATCACAGTGAAAATTAACCATTGCAAACTGTGTATTCAGGCTTTAACAAAATTGGGGGTATTGAACAATTATTCCAACTTTATGGGCAACAGTGTATTACAATATTATGATATTATCCATTACCAAGGATAATCTCAGAACCTACATCTTTGATTGCCACTCTGTTATTTTCGTAACAGTCTCCTGAAAATGTTTATCCAGCAATAGTTATTTATGCCATTGTTTATAAAATGTCACAGCCTTAATGAACGAGAAGTCTCCCAGTGGCTAGTGGAGAATTTGTTCAGGCTTCAGTTGGCCAGTAATGCAGGCTGTTCGACACAGCTGGCAGGGGAGTGCGCCCTGTTGTTCTGCGGGGCTTGGGGGCAGGTGAGCTTCTGTCAGAGTAGAGGATCGGTCGGGCCCGTGATGCGTGTGGCATGTTGTTGGTGCAGCTGATGGGGAGGGGAAGAGGGTCAGCGGTACCTCCCAGGCTTGCCATCCTGTCCCCCCATCCCATCTGTCCTGCACTGACTGGCTGTGAGCAGAATAACAAGTCAGCATCTGTCCAGTAATGACATGCCCTACTCATCATCAAGATATCAAATGCTAACAGGTAGATGATGATCGTGGTATAGTCTCATCAGCTCATCACTGTAATCACAAGCTCCTCTATAAAGTACTCTAAACAATAATTATTAGATACAGTGGGGCAAAAGAGTATTTAGCCAGCCACCAATTCTGCAAGTTCTTCCACTTAAAAAGATGAGAGAGGCCTGTAATTTTCATCATAGGTATACCTCAACTATGAGAGACAAAATGAGAAAAAAAATCCAGAAAATCACATTGTCTGATTTTTAAAGAATTTATTTGCAAATTATGGTGGAAAATAAGTATTTGGTCAATAACAAAAGTTCATCTCAATACTTTGTTATATACCCTTTGTTGGCAATGACAGAGGTCAAACGTTTTCTGTAAGTCTTCACAAGGTTTTCACACACTGTTGCTGGTATTTTGTCCCATTCCTCCATGCAGTCGCTGGGCAACACGGACTTTCAACTCCCTCCAAAGATTTTCTATGGGGTTGAGATCCGGAGACTGGCTAGGCCACTCCAGGACCTTGAAATGCTTCTTACGAAGCCACTCCTTCGTTGCCCGGGCGGTGTGTTTGGGATCATTGTCATGCTGAAAGACCCAGCCATGTTTCATCTTCAATGCCCTTGCTGATGGAAGGAGGTTTTCACTCAACATCTCACGATACATGGCCCCATTCATTCTTTCCTTTACACGGATCAGTCGTCCTGGTCCCTTTACAGAAAAACAGCCCCAAAGCATGATGTTTCCACCCCCATGCTTCACAGTAGGTATGGTGTTCTTTGGATGCAACTCAGCATTCTTTCTCCTCCAAACACGACAAGTTGAGTTTTTACCAAAAAGTTCTATTTTGGTTTCATCTGACCATATGACATTCTCCCAATCCTCTTCTGGATTATCCAAATGCTCTCTAGCAAAATTCAGACGGGCCTGGACATGTACTGGCTTAAGCAGGGGGACACGTCTGGCACTGCAGGATTTGAGTCCCTGGCGGCGTAGTGTGTTACTGATGGTAGCCTTTGCTACTTTGGTCCCAGCTCTCTGCAGGTCATTTACTAGGTCCCCCCGTGTGGTTCTGGGATTTTTGCTCACCATTCTTGTGATCATTTTGACCCCACGGAGTGAGATCTTGCGTGGAGCCCCAGATCGAGGGAGATTATCAGTGGTCTTGTATATCTTCCATTTTCTAATAATTGCTCCCACAGTTGATTTCTTCACACCAAGCTGCTTACCTATTGCAGATTCGGTCTACAATTTTGTTTCTGGTGTCCTTTGACAGCTCTTTGGTCTTGGCCATAGTGGAGTTTGGAGTGTGACTGTTTGAGGTTGTGGACAGGTGTCTTTTATACTGATAACCAGTTCAAACAGGTGCCATTAATACAGGTAACGAGTGGAGGACAGAGGAGTCTCTTAAAGAAGAAGTTACAGGTCTGTGAGAGCCAGAAATCTTGCTTGTTTGTAGGTGACCAAATACTTATTTTACCGAGGAATTTACCAATTAATTCATTAAAAATCCTACAATGTGATTTCCTGGATTCTTTCCCCCCATTCTGTCTCTCATAGTTGAAGTGTACCTATGATGAAAATTACATTATTTTGCCCCACTGTATTACATTACTTGAAGGAAAAAAGAGTGACATGACTAAGCTAATATGTTTTTGAATATGCCAAAAAAAATGCAGACAGCACAAAGATCTCTACAGTTCTGCCCCCTAATTTATTGTTTAAGTCTTTTAAGACAGAAGTGTTCAGGGGAGAAATTATAATAAATAAAAAGTGCAATAAAATGTCACACTTCCTCTGTGTGTGTTGTAATCTTAGTTTCACTGTCATTTCTTTCTTTTGTCGGGATGGCACTGTGTGCATGTTAATGCACGTGAGTGCATGAATTGTTCAGTTAGCAAACCCATAGCGCAGTGAAATCGTGCTGAAAAACGAGTCAAAGCTGCTGCCCAGCGACGGACACATTTAAGCTACTGTGCTAACACAGTGGTGTGAAACCTAAGAGAGGTTGTCGGTCAACGTTTGAGTACAGAACGAAAAACGAATGAGAGACCTCACACCTTGGTGGTGGCGGGGGAGGAGTGAGGCACGCATTTGTTTTGCTCTGAGATGCTGAGATATCTTATAGAGAACCTTGAAATAAATAGTTGAGCACTTTAGGATGCATTTATTTATACACAAACAGAAATGTAAAACCACCTGTTTGTGGTTTTAGGAGAAATGCTGTACAACCCGTGTTGTAACAAGCTCATGAATCCCATTTGAAGGTAGCATTTGAACGGTGGTATCAAACCTGGCAACCTTACTCAAGAACACAGACATTTATATTCATACATTTCCGTTAGTGGACAGATTAATTGGATTTAGAGGGGCTTCTGGTTTGACTCCAGGTCTTTGTGATATCATTCTGTTGGTTTCTATCATTTTTCAATTCTGTTCCCAACTTCAGTTGACTTTTAAATCGCTACAAGTTGTGTTCCCTCTCAACAATGCCTCCACATCCAGGCACACAGCACGCTCTGAAACTCTGACACGATGAACTCTGAAAAGAGATGGCAGAATGTGTTTTTTATTAAAAGGCTGTTAGAAAGTATGCTCATTTATTATTTACAATAAGCTACATATATCGTAGATGATTCGCATGAATGGTCTTTTGGTCAGAAAAGATTCAACTGGTGACATTTAGCTTTTGTTCCACTTCCTCATGGGAAAGAGGAAAATTCTTTCATTTTTCATGCAGGGGTCAGATTTTGGAGAACTTAAAAAATGCACTTTAGGCAGAGGAAGCAAAGATTCACCTCAGTTACCTGCTTTGCTTCTGTGACCTTCAGCTACAAAGGCAGAACCCTGCTATTTTGCAAGTCGATTATTCGGTGCCCTTTGACAACAGCCAACTTTTTTTAATTCAGTGTTTAGACCAATAATTTTACATTGACTTCAATTTCTTTTGTTCTCATGGAAGTATAATTGCCCTTCATTTTTGAGAAATCATTGACACATTTTACGCCTTTAGAAAAGTTATGGCATATGCACAATTCTTTTACCTTCAGCAAATGACACAGTGGTCACATTCTGTGGTTAAATTCTCCCTGTTTTGCACATAAATGTTGAGGGTATGTATGATTAATAAGCTGCACTTCCGCATAAAGCAGCATGTTGTTTGTGGACTTGAAGAAAAGCGATCCTCAAGGCTATAAAAAATCACTGAACCCTGCTCTTTGCACTCATGTGCAAAGCATGGCAATTCCTCAGTTCACTGCACGAGCTTCCCATTTTTTCTCCTCTCTTTGAGCAGAGTGTTCTTACATATACAGAGAAATGAGTACCCATATGGTCCTTCAGAAGATAGTACAACCTTAATAATGTGAGCTCTCATAGGGCGGTAGAACCTCGGACTTTCATCTACTATTATAACATGGTAGCAGAATTTGTGCTCGCAAAGGCTGAACTAAGCTACTGAACCACACCATGTCCAATCTCAGCATTAATGCAAGCTGATATGTTACCTAGAAAGCTACACCAGTCATTTCAGCATTTTCATAGTAATGAAAGCTACAGTAAAACTCAAGTGTTCTGAATTTGCAATGAAGTGGTAAGTGAATGCCTCCAAATTCCCCTCTGCAGTTTCACAGCAGAGTAAGGCTAAGCCAGAATCACAAATGAGCAGACATTTAGACTGTGTATTTGCATGAGCACAACTTTGGCTCACTTTGATCATTCTGTCTCACTGTGTGTGTGTCATGTTGTTTCACCAGGTTTTATCATTTGTTATAAACAAAATTTCAAGCCTTCTTCTTTCCCATTCTATTAGATGAGGGATTGAAGATTATTTTCATTCTACTTACTTCTTTGCCTAAACTTTTAAACTATCTTATTTGTAACCTGTTGTGCCATATGCACTTTTAGGCCTTTTACTCTCTGTAAATATTGGCGACATGCAAGGCCATTTCACCTCTCCTAACCTGGCACCTTTATCCTACACACTCACATACAATGATACAATTAGGCCTTGACCAAGAGACAAAGCTAAGCTAACAGCTGCAGCACTTAGCTTTCCTTTGTCTGCCTCTGACCCACACAGCAGGCGGTCTGGTGGCCAGTTTGTAGAGAGTCAACACCTTTTGTAGTCCTCCATGTTACATTTTGCCTAGTCACACGTGTACACACACACACACACACACACACACTCTCCCTATTGTTTGCTAGCTAGTCACAGTCACACTTAGTTAGATTGTATATGATTGATTTTGTTAACACATTGTTAAACATTTATTACAACATAAATGTTTTAATACACATGCTGTCTTCTTTAATATTGTACAAGAGTGAATACTGCCAAACTCTACTCTGTCGAGAACTCCGAAATCCTTCAACTAGCTGTCAATATGGTAATTTTGGTAGTAGTTATTAAGTTAATTATTAATCATAATACCAAATTGATAGCTTAGTTATTTTATGAGACTGAATCAATTAACTTGGCTATCATTTTCCTCGTTTATCGAGGTGATGCCCCAATTGAGGTGGACACAGAGTCCCATTAATTTAAATAATTATTAATTATGTTTGATAGTTATTAATTATTTCTGATAGCCAAATTGCCCCATACAAGGTACCAAACCCCAACATTTTGGTGTCGCCATATGAGGCAGAGTATTAATTGTCCACATAATTGGAACCCCTACATTTATTGGTGCCCTAGTACCATTAGTACAACAATGACAAGAAAACCTTCTACTCAAATGTGAGTCAGAAGTGATAGAATTTTAATCATGTTGCAGTACTGATTAGGTCAAAGTTCACTAATCTGGTGGTCTGAACACATGTACTCGAGCTGTAGTAGTAGTTGGGGGTGCTGGAAATTTGTTTTGTTTGCTTTTTTAATGGAATATTTTTAGTCAAAAAAGTATATAGATATATAGTAATTTACATACAACATATGCTGTGAGGCCACACTCGAACTGGCAGTACACTTTGACAACTGTCCAACTGTCTGAATTTTTGGACCTAAAAATGGAGTCAGTTTATAGGAGGTTGGAAGACCTTGTTCTAGTGGGTGTGTAAAATTAACATAATGCAACTATCTGCAACATTATAGAAGAGGAAAGAAACAAAATACATTGTACATATAGATTTAGGTATTATGACCTGTGGTAACAAACATATTTCGCCACCAGCTTTGATAAAAAGAAGATAATCTTTTTCCATCTCTCAACTTCACTTTTAGCTTAATGGATCTATGTAAGTGACACATGGAGTCACGAACTTCACCTACCAGCAGTAAACTGCCAGGTTCCTCCCATGTGGACGTTATCCTAATTATCAGTTTCCGACTTAATACCTCTCAAATCAGCATCCCAGTCATTATTACAACTTCGAAGCTCAGAGTCTTCTGAAAGTCTGAAATATCTGACCTAGTGTGTTTGGTGCCTGAAAACCAAACAAACATGGCTTCTTCATGTCAGCCAATCAAACCCCAATTTAATGGTTATAATGCCATATCCTCAAATTTTAACCTTTATTTTTAAACCTTAAGATAGCAACTCTGCAACAGCAAGGATGCAAAAGCTCACAGGACCAAATCTATCTCAGGCTTTATGTAAAAATCCATTGAAATCTATTTACAAGCCACTTTCAGAGTAGCATGCAATTTATTGCATTACAATTTAAATCAATTGCATTATCCCTCTTTGCATTGTTCTCTGCTACTTTCTTTTTTTTTTTTTTAGATTACTGTACCACTAAATCTCTTTGAAAATGGTAATGTGTCCCTCAGAATAACATGTTCAGTCTTCAAACCTCTACCTAATTTCAAAGAGTGCTGTTAATTATCCTTTAATTGTTGATTGCTGTTATTACTGTCAACCAACAACGGACATACAGTTCTTTGATAAAGGTAGTTGTGTGATATTTATGTACAGTGTTTGTACAAAAGACAGTGCTGTTTAGTGCACGTGAAGAATAGAGGACAAAGCTTTTGCTGAGGCCAGCCCTCCTCTACCTGTTTGTCCTATATTTTCAGGTGAAGTGAAGGAGAGTACAGCAGCAATAGAGCGGGTGGTCAGAGTCTGTTAACAGCTGTGCATGCCCTCTGTATTAGGGTACAGGAGGTGAGTGTAAACAAATTTGGAGA
This sequence comes from Pempheris klunzingeri, assembly GCF_042242105.1. Classification (NCBI taxonomy): domain Eukaryota; kingdom Metazoa; phylum Chordata; class Actinopteri; order Acropomatiformes; family Pempheridae; genus Pempheris; species Pempheris klunzingeri. The sequence goes on from NC_092021.1 coordinate 12,137,082, forward strand.
AGGGACAACATTAATTTTGGCAGCGGTTTGTGAAATTCTGTGATGACAAACCAGATCAAGCATGGTGAAAAAGCAAAGTTACATAGAACAAGACAAATGCAGTAGTTACATATACCATGACTTGCTTTAACCGACTCTGACGATCCTTTAAAATTTGAGAATGGATGTCATCATCACTGAAAGTCAGGTCATTTTATGATTTTATGGGTCAAATGTGACCATCACAGTGGGAGGGTGTTGAAGGTTGGCAGGGTCGGACCGTGTAATTCGTGCAGATCAGAGAAGCCTGATATTATAAAAGGGCTTCAGAGGGCATGGATGCCATCTCCTGTGAATTCATTTAACAGCTTACACGGTGATGAAGATGGCTTTTTGCATGTGCAGCGCTCTTTATCATGGTTTGTTTATGCACATTTTGGTGTGAAGAGGAAAACGCTTTGCTTTTAGCTGAAGCAACTGAGGATCAGAAACTGCATACATTTCCATCACAAAATAATTACACTGAATAGCCCTCAGTGTACAAAGCTCTTCTCCGAAAATAGTCTAAGCATGTAGAGCAAAGCAAAAGCTATAGTGTTCATTTAAGTTAAATTATTATGTTAATTTTAGTGATGAGAGAAACGGATGCATAGGGAACCATCTACACGTGTTTTAACGCCAAAAGATGGAGATGCAGACAAACAACCCACCACAATGAAAGCCTTTGTGAACACTATTAACTTAATTCACTCAAGTATCCTTCAGCACATTTCCTCATTAGATTGTAACAGTTCCATCCAAACTTTCCTCTCATTGTGCTGAGAGCTCTGTTGTTTGCTTGAGGAAAAAAAGAGCAAATATCAGCCCGCTGTCTACAGCCCCCACAGTTCCACACCTTCAAATATGAAACACTGAGAAAAACAAGAAATACAATATTCTGTGGCTTTTATGCAAATATGACATTTCCCCTGCCGGTTCCACAGAGCCAGGTTCTCTGTTGACCACAGATACCTGCCTGTGTTAGTGCTGAGGCAGCAGCAGCCTCTGTTGCATTGAGTCTTCATTATTTCATATCAACACATTAATACCTGTCAAATAGAAATTTCACACAAGCAAGTCTAAAAGTTGAGCTGCTTGTGTACCAAATCTATTGGATGCGTATGTCAAATCTATCAGTGTCCAGGCCTAATCTTGTGGCTGCACCTTTGGGATTGAATTGCAGTGCATAGCTAGCATTTTCTTTTTTCAGTTTTATTGAAGAGAGATTGAAACACAGATACAGCACAGTCCACTACAAAATAACAATTCTGATGCATGTTAATATTGTAACTTCACTGTTAATGTGTGACACGCATTTTCCTGTTTGTACTTGGAACAAAAATAAATACAAACCAATCAATGAAATTCATTAATTGACTGATAATTGACTGCTGACTGTTTTAATTTCATGCGTTGTTTACGTTCAAAGTGGAAACTGCAGTGTTCAGCCAATTGATGAATTAAAACATCTTTGCCAGAAGCTTTTTGAAGGGCGTTTGAAAGAATATCATTAAATTAAAAGGAAATAGTAAATCATATATAGTAATAGTGTAAATTTCATTTGGCCCCGATTTTATTTTTCAGCATTTTATCACATTGCAGTAAGACCCCTCTGCCATATTAATGACCAGACCGATCTCATTCTGAGGGTGTCAGATGCCGAAGCTTTGTGGCCCCCTTTGGCGTCTGATACTGGGTGAACAACCCTCCCTTTAGCATCTGTATGAGATGCTAAAGTAGCTTTGGTTTGCTACCGGTATTTGACAACGTGGGAATGAGAACCATTTGGCGTGAAGGGACAGCCGGAGTGGTTCCTCTGAGCCATGTGCGCTGCTATTGGACGCACGAGGGGCGTGACAAAGCAGCAGTATCTGACCACCTGGGAATGACAATGGGTTGCACTGACAGTGCTTTATCTGTGAGTGAGTTACAATGTTTCTTTGACAATGAATACATTTTCAAATACATTTTCAAAACTGCCTTTAGCAGGACAGACACTTTGAAGACGATTAAAGACATTTCTATCATCGGAACACCGTCAACATTATTTTCATTTAGATGTGCACTTTTACATCATTTATGGTTTTTCAACACGTTCAGCACTATAAATCCACCACGCTGGTTCAGGTTCAGGTGAGATTTACCTCCAAATGTATGTTTTGTCTTTCATATTTGTCTGCAAACCTACAGCAAAGCTTGTTGGCACAAAATCTAATTCTCTTACATTCTGTACATTCAATTTAATTCAGGTTTGACAAAAACATCTTCACTAGTTCTATCCAGAGCTTTCAGCTGCAAGTCACAGTCTGCCTCAGTAGATTCTGTTTAAAGCTCTGGAGAATTGTAGCTTGTAAATAAACGCTGAGATAAGTTTGTTTTGTTTTTATGTGTTTTCATGCTTAACTGATTCAAGATTATTTATATTGCATTTTATCAAAACAACCCATCTAACCAATCAGCCTACTTTGGTGCATAGTACAATATTATACACATACAAAAAAATAAGCCAGCAAGGAGGCAAAACGTAAGGCACTTTAGCGTATGGGAAGACAGACCCAAGTATTGAATGTTGGTTTTATCCTCCAATCAAAAGTCAGATCTCAGAGAAGGCAACAAAAACCTAAAAAAAAACGTATTAGGAAAAAAATTAACAGGAGGAAGAATAAACCTTGGGTGGCGCATAAACCTATTTTATTTTAAGGACCCCTTTCCTTTAGCAACAAACTACAGGATACATGGGTTAAATGAACGCCGTGGCCCTTAGGTGCCACTAGCGATGATGTAGACTTTGTGTGTTTTTTATGACTAGAAAAAATGGAAACTGTTCTCAGTCCTACAGCATACACATTCTCATAACATACATCAAAATGCTGCCACGAGCTTCCTTTCTCTAAAAATGTTGGTCTAACCCACAGGAAATACAGCTTTGACTCTTAATTGATAGATATGGAGAGCACTGTCAACTGTCAGTCATTGCCAAGGAAACTGAAGGATGAAAACTTAATTCTCCTCGTTTAACGTAATGTTTCTCACTTAATTCAATTTAATCTAGACACTGTGTACACATTTTATGGATCATTATGTTTAGGTACCTCTGCTGCTCCCACGCAAAATGTAAGAGTTATACTTTATAGGCAGTAAATGTCAGAACTAGACTCTCCATGTTTCTCTAGATCATTGACGCTGCACTGGTCCAGCTGCTGGCTGCCTCTCGAGGACCAGGTTCCTCAGGGACACTCTCGGGTCCAAACCACGTTTTAACTAAAATACTCGATTGTCAACAAAGATATTATGACCATAACCCCTCACCAAGAGACTCTCAGAATCAGCTTTAAAATATGCTACATTTTATATGTGAAAATATTTACAAACCAAGCAAACTAATTAATTATAGGTCTACTTAATTCCTTTTGGTTATGACAGGAGCAGCAGAGGGGAATACTGTATTTTTTTGCTCCACTACATTTATATGACACCTTCCGTAACTTTACAAATTAAGATTTTTACAAACAAAACATCTGAAGAGTTTATATAATACTAGCGCAGTGCCTGTTTAGGGCGTGGCCATTCGAGGCACGTGCCCGTTTGGAGCTGTTTGGTAGGGGCTGCTTGCTTGGCCTCCGGAAGTGCTGCTTGCAATGTTGGGGAGAACCTCTGCATGGCTGCTCCAAGCATTATCAAGACCTGCACATGCATCAACTTGTGGTCTCTTAGGTCCTCAGCTACACCCACCAGGTCAATCAGATAAACATTTCTCAAGATTGGTGAAGGACAGTCATACACACATATATACAGACGGGCAGAAAAAAAGATACGGATTCCGTACATTATATTAGATAATCCCGCTATAGCGCCACATATTGGCCAATTTGCAACATATTTGCCATGGTTACTCAGACATTATATCTACATGTCCACCAAATGTGGACAGGAGAAATGACATTTCAGCAAACTTTGAGGGCCTACTATAGCAAAACTGTTTGGGATACCACAAATCAAAAAAACTTTTTCTGGCTTTGTTCAGAGATGTCCTGTCCTGAATTTGGTGATGATTGTTGACAAAATTCAGAATGGCAGAAAATCAATCTAGACACAAATTAGTGTGACTTATTTGGACAGACTTGTCTGTGCCCACAGAATTAAGAAAAAAGGGAGAATTTTGTCTCTGAGACCTTTGGTTCAAACGTTACAGGCCAAAATGTAAAGTTCGTCGTTACAGCGCCACCATCTGGCCAAATTATATCACTCCCTTGGGTCTTCAATGCACCTGCCAAGTGTGTTTGATCAGATGAGCGGTTCATGAAATAGTCCTTGAAAATCCTTCCTTTATTGTTAATAGATGATGTTTTGCTACAAATTAAACTACCCAAGTATGACTGAAACAATTATTGTATTAATTAATTTGTTGATTAACATAAAATTGTTTGATAATTGTTGTTAATTTTTTTATGTAAAAACTTCGAATGGTTTTGGCTTTTCAGATATGAACATTTGCTGCTTTTCCTTCGAATTGTTAATGAACTATTTTCAGTAACTTTGAGGTTTGAACTGTCACATTCACAAGCATTGTGAAGGTGTCACTTAGGCTTCACAATTTTCACAGACCAACTAAATGATTAATGGAGAAAGTAATCAGAAGATTAGTCCCTAATATAAATAATTATTAGTTGCAATCTGATATAAAATGGTTCTAAATGAACTCCACCTCAACCAACTCCATCAGTAAAATCCCATTAATTAATGAGGAATAATAATTTAATGGTAGAATATGTAATAGTATAGCAGTCACAGGGTACATTTTTCTGCACCATTTACATTTACTTTTAATACTTTAAGTAAATTAATGTTAGCATCATGAAGTAAAATGTAGTTAAAGAATATTTTCAATGCAGGACTGGTATTAGAAGTGGTATTAGAGTGGTATTAGAACTCTTAGGTAAATGGTCTGGATATTTCCTCCACTGCAGAGACGACCACAGAGACGTCCAATAGATGGAGCTTTTGGACGAGATGATAAAACTATCAGCCTGTGCTCTCAGGGAGGACATCATCCATTCATCCTACAGTTCTATGAATTACTTTTATCTCTCAATAAACAGACCAAACCAATTTTAAATGTTCTCAACCATTTTTTGTGGCATTTTTATTCACAGCTGAGCCTTGTGTTTAAAAAAGAGAAGAGCCCCTGGGTCATGGCATTCATAAATTGTATGTTGTAAGTAAGTTGTAATTCATGCTATTTATTGTGGTGTTAGAAGTGACCTTCGAAGCCCCTGCTAATGTATTTAAATGATCCTGCAAAGTGAGACATTATTGACAGTGACAAAACTAACATGAAGGTCAGCAACATTTAATCTGTATCTCATTTTTAGGGCATCAAACAGAAAACAGGCTCGGGGTTTGGACTGTTACTGGCTCTGAAAAATAAACATAATGCCATCCACTCCTTAAATGGTTTTCATGTGCCAGATGTGCCTGCGTGTTTTTATTCACATTTGGTATTTAGTCATGGCGTGGACTGTGAGCTTTCATTTCCTCTGTGAGACTGTAAATAAGCCCAGCATCCTCTGGGAGTGACTACATAAAACACTCTGTGGTTAGCAGACCTCAGTGCCTGCCAGAGGCATAGCTAAACCACGGACACTTCACTTCTATCAAGTGAAGGCAATATCCTAGATATCTCTGTTTATCTAGCAGAAGAACAAACCATCAAAAGACCATGAAAAAAAAAGTCTTTTGAAAAAACAAGACTATGAAAAAAGTAAATGTCTGAGTGACTGCAATAACTAGACAAAATAACGCAAAAAAAAATGCAGAGTTGAGGTATTTTTGTCTTTACGTTACTTTGTTCCAAAAGGAGATGATGTCTTTTAATCCACCAAAGAAATTCATTTAGATCTTATCATTCTTAGCATTTGGTGTTTAGTTTCCTTTCCTTGGTTAGTTTACTTTACTTAGAGCCAAAATGACGATGGTTTCATTGGTCGACATGTTTTTGGTGGACAAGAAAAAGCAGGTTTTTATGTATTCTTATGTGTTTTGTGTTACAGTTTTGTGTAATCTCTCATATCTGATGCTCCCTCAGATTTGACTTGGCACGTGTGTTTGGAGCGGTTGAATTCACTTTTAAATATGCCTTTCTCTGGAGGGCTCAGCCCCTCGTGATGTGACCCGCATGACTAATTCCATTTAAAGGGGAATAACATGCATTAGGGCTCTCACTTTTCTGCCTTTCATTTGCATAATTTTGTTTGGCAACTTGGAAAATGGCCATTAACAGCACTAAGACACACACTGTAAAGGATAGGGATGGAGGCAGATCAATACTTCATTTCAACATCTTTAGCAGCATCGGGGTCCAGATCAGGAGGCATTTACTAATTCAAATTCGTGCAGGAGTCTTGTGATGCTACCATTAGTTCCTGATAAGAAAACACTGTTGTACTGCCTCTCTTAATCTCTGACAGACACGTTCGCTCAATCAATAGTCTTTTACTTTTTTGTTACAAAGACAAGATTGATTGCCAGGAGTTGCTTGTGCTCAATTCCACTTCTCGCACTCCTCATTATTGTTTCAATTAGGCGTTCTCTAGAGACCTTGTTTGGGGTAGCATGAAAAAGTGGTGACCCCCTGTGATTTACATCAACAACGGATGTTAGGCAGAACAACCTTTGACACCGACTGTATTCAGGTCAAGAAGTGGAAGCGCCATCCAAACAAGTGGATTAAGCAGGAGGGGGGCTGAAGCGCAGGGATGACCGGGGGAAGTTGCGACTCGCGCCAGTGAGGAGGAAATAATCACAATGTTACCTTCTCATGAATTATTAAGTACCCTGTGCCTATTTTAGCCCGACTCAAAATGCTGCATTTTCATTTGAGGGTATGAGGCAGTGTGCATGAGTGTTTTTTTTTTTGACAGCTGTATTACTGCTGATAACCGAGACTGTGTGAGCAGATCAAGTAGTGAGACAAGCGTTCAGAGCAGTAGCAGCACAGCAGCAGCAGCGCTGTAGTCACTAGGAGCCGTGGCGGCAGAAGCAGCAGCAGCACTATCAGTCACAGCAGAGGCAGCAGCAGCAGCAGCAACAACAAACTCTCTCCTGTCTTTTTCTCTTCTTTCTGGAGTTGTTTCCTGCTCAGAGGACAAAAGCCAAGGAAGTAGGAGGGAAGTGATCCAGGGCTGATAGCTGCCATCAAAAACAAAACCAAAACGCAGACCTGGCTGCCCCCATGCCTATCGAATTTGTTTGCAAAATCAAATTTGCAGAGGAGGATGAGAAGCAGAAAAGCAAGCAGGATGGGGACAAGGAGAGCCTGATCGAGGAGAGCTGCACACCTCCGGCTAAGGACTTGGCTGGGTTTGCTAACTCCTGCTCCCTTCATGGGATTAACCACATCCTTGTCTCTGGTCGCCTGGGCATCCGGCAGGCTCTCTGGGCTCTTGCCTTTTTGACTTCACTGGCGCTGTTTCTGTACCAAGCGGCTAAGTGTGCCATCTCTTACCTGGAGCACCCTCATGTCACGGCTCTGAATGAAGAGGCAAGCCCAGAGATGGTTTTCCCTGCTGTGACCATCTGCAACATCAACCGCTTTCGCTTCTCCGCTCTCACTGATGCCGACATCTACCACCTGGCAAACTTGACAGGTCTGCCCCCCAAAAACAAGGATGGGCACAAGCCTACTGATTTAATGTATCCTGCCCCTGACATGCAGGACATCTTCAACAGGACAGGACATCAGTTAGAAGAGATGCTCATGAGCTGCAATTTCAGTGGACAGAACTGTTCGGTCGAGGACTTCTCTGTGGTGAGTGAAAAAGTTTCTCAAAGTTCTGTCTTTGCCTAATTCGATGGCAGTCACTTCATCATGTTTTATCAAAAGTTTTTGTATAAAACAAGTTCAGTAACACTAAAACTTTCACATTTTAAACATTCTGAGGAATCATACATGTGTTACTTTACCAGGCTCATATTGTTCATACAAAACTACCAATAAACATGAAAGTAAAATGAACACTTTCAGGCAAGTGGAATTGAAATTCTCTTTGTGCTTGCACTCATCTCCATGGGCCATGTGGTTCCCACGATACATTTCTGCATGCAAGATTCATGGCTTTGGCTCAGTCATCGAGCTGTATTTCTCCTCACTAAGTTCTAAGCAGCAACAGTGTTTCTCTCCAGCCGTGTGTTTCAGCCTGTACCAGAATCTATTATGTCAAGGAACAAAGGCTGCACCTGAAGAAGAAAAACAGAGCTGTCGTATGTGGTTGTATACTTTTCCAAGGCAAACTATGCTTTAATGCTGCCGCCAACTCCAGTCGCTCAGAGTGCATGGCAACCAAATTGTCATCGAAAATAACAGTCTCTTCTTCCTCTCCTTTCCATCTCTCCCTGTCGCTCCCCCTCTCTATCTATCTGACATTGCAGAACAGCTGCCCCTCTCTCTCTCTCTCTCTCTCTCTCTCTCCCTCTCCCTCTCTCTCTGAGCTCTTGTACCTTTCAGAAGGGAAGGAGTAATGCTTCTTCAACGTTGTATTTCAATCTTGCTGCTGTTAAGATTAAATATTTAAAGACAGACATACATGATTTTTGCATTAGCCAGATTGACTAAAAGGAATGAAACAATTTCCATGAGAGAGGGATTGTGTGTGTATGTGTGTGTTTGCGCGTGCATGTGTTTTTGTGTGTGTGTGTGTGTGTGTGTGTGAGAGAGAGAGAGAGAGAGAGAGAGAGAGAGAGAGAGAGAGAGAGATGGATCAGGTGAAAGAGCGAGAGTTTGCGCCTGTGTTCTGTGCACTATTTATTAAAGGCACTGTCCTTGCAGGAGATGGATTTCCCCATCTCTCCTGCAGGAATAGGAATATGCAATTGCTTTAGTGATGATAAAGTGCGGGTGTCAAGTCTTAATAGGGTATGTTGAACATTGATATGCTCACCTTCCTGAGACCCAAAGATTCTGTCTTATCACATTGATAGCACTACATTACCTCTGATGTGCCAAATTGCAGCAAAGAAATAATGGCATTTCATTGCCTTTCGTTTGGTTTCTCTAGCGGCGAGGTATTTATTTTTCTTTGTTATGTTTACGGCAGCCCCTCACATGGAGACGTAAAATTACCTGTGACGTGAGAATGGATCCCCCTCCAAGAAATTTTGTCAGGCAAAAGAAAATGTCATGCTCCTCAGGGGATCTGAAAAGTTTGATGAAATTTAGTCTGAAGCAACAACATGACTCTAAAAGTTTATAATATGCTTCTAGCACATTTGACGGCGATGTCCTCTGACACTTTGACACTCAGTCCTCCCTGAGTACATTAATTAGCAGACAATTCTGACATCCAGGAAATGTCTGTCCCGTGTCAGTCTATAAAACGTCCTGTAGCTCTCACTGGACACTGGATGACTTCATCACAGATTAAGATCCCATTGAAAGTTCCCTAAGCTGCTGTTTCCTCTCTGTCGGCTATGTGATCTGCATTTTGGGGGGCTGTCAGTTAGATTTGTTTCAGGCTACTTGCTGCCTCCATGCATGACAAATCACTTACTCCAAGTCCTGGTGGGGAACATAACTGGGAGTGCATGGGGAGGGAGCAAAGAAGGACTGGGAGTTGTGGAATCAGGCAGAAGAACAAAATGTAACACTAACGGAGTGCAAATGAAACATGCATGCAGTCCTCTGTGTTTGCTTGATTGTATTTTCTAATAAGAAATCACAAATCATTTGTTACAGCAAACAAGCCATTATTATCGGTGATGTGCTATTAATCACATGCAAGCATGTACAAACCCACATACGAAATCTCCAGCGCAAATTGGCCATTATTCTTCCTCTCGTAGGAGCCCTCCCTCAGGATCGGCTTCTTGAAATGCATTTTCTTTCCATTGATCATTTCAGGAGCTCCAGATGTTTTATTTTGGTAATAGCTATATGGATCTGGGGCTCTTGGGAAAATTGCAAGATGAAACATAATTATGATATTTTTAGACATTTCAGCTCCTCTATAAACAGACCATGTTATGTGCAATAGATCTCTGCTGGATATAATGGTCGTTTTTTTTCTTACATTTTAAGTTATTACTGAAAATTCAGAATTTCCTTCAATACATACTCTGTACAAGAGAGTAAAGTAAGTGCAACTGTCTGGCTGCTCTAATTTATGGCAGGAAAATACATAATCATGCAGCAGAGAATTCGTTTTTCCAGCATCGTGGACCAGCCTGATTGTTTGACGTAGGTAATAAGGCCATTCTTTATAATTAAAGATTACATTATTGACTGGGATTAATCACAGAAGATAAAGCTGATTCAACAAGCCATGAATAAATAGATTATTTTTCTCCCAGTCTAACTCTGAATAATTGTTCATCTATTGTGTGGCGCTGTCGCAGAGACGAGCAGCGAGCCCTTTGGCTTTTTTTAAACAGAGCTCTGAATTGGTTTGCTCTGACTCTCAGCTGTGTTTGCTGCTGCATTATCAGATTTTGCTCTCAGCAAGGACAGATCCCTTCTGCATATATTCATGGAGATAACTAAACAGCTATAGGGTGGCAGGCAAGGTGATCTATAAAAACCTGGGTTAACGAGGACAACACTGAAGAGCCTTCTCCCTTCAATTTGTCATTACACTGACTGAAGCCCCTATTGTGTGTTTTATAGATAATTGAATGTTTAATAGTATAAGCCACAGATCACATTCAACCCCTCCCTCATCCTATCCTTCAGCCACATTAATGTAAATCAATACTATGAACAAATGGCTCAAAAGAGACATTATTGTAAATAGATTTCAATAAGTGCGTTGCCTTTGTGTGATTTATCAGTATAGAAGTAATGCAAGCAAAGGAAAAACATATTTACAGCTTAACTAGGAAAAACAAAACTATGTCCATCTTGATAATAAATTGCTGAGGGTACAGAACCTGCTTAAACCTAGAAGAGTAAAGCAGCATTTCTGACTCAACCGTGTGACTAGACAGAGAAGTCTCAAACTCCAACATGCCTGGTACAGCGATCCGGCTTTAGTTCTGTTGTGAAACAACTTGTACATTTTCCGGCCCCGTTGAAATGCAGAGACATGCACATATATTACTTTAAACTTTTAGGTGCAAGGTCGCACCACTTGTCAGTGTTTTACTCTGACCTGATGTGGTGTATACGATGTGGTTTTTTTGAGCTGATGTATCAGTAGCAAGTTACACAAGTTTGAGCGTCCCTGTTACCACAATTCTCTACTCTCATGCACTGGCTTTCAATCTCTGTATTTGTGTGTGTGTGTGTGTGTGTGTGTGTGTGTGTGTGTGTGTGTGTGTGTGTGTGTGTGTGTGTGTGTGTGTGTGTGTGTGTGTGTGTGTGTGTGTGTGTGTGTGTGTGTGTGTGTGTGTGTGTGTGTGTGTGTGTGTGTGTATAGGTTTAAAAAATGTTCTGTCAATGTGCAGATGACTGTGAGATTGACATCCACTTCCCTAGTGGGTCCAAAGTCTGCACACCCCTTAACAGTATACCCACCCATCCACCCACTGACACGTCTCGCCGAGCCACCCGCCTTCCCCCTGGTGGAAAGCGAGGAGTGTGGGAGCGTGAAAGTGACTGGCTATCTGGACCGGCTTCATCTCCAACAGCCTGTCAATTAGCCGTCTACAGTTCCACTGCTGTGGGTGTCCCGGCAGCTTAGCATGCTGTCTGATATCTGATCCACACATCCAACCCTGGAGGCCAGCGCTGAGCATTATTACACCCCCCACAATCCATGAACAAATGCACACACCGTCCTTCCTTGTCTTTTTTTTTTTTAACTGCAAAATGCAAAAAGAGACACTGATCTGGCTGCTTTTGCGACCCACTTCAGTCCTCTGCACTCCTTCCCCACCTTCTCCTCCTCCAGCATATCAGAGGAAGATGAATTACAGTGCAATTGGTCGGCTGCTCCTCCTGATATGCATCACCACTGTCTAATCAGATGAAGCCCACCTGTGACCAGCCACTGGATAACACCAATATGCAAACAGTTTATGTTTGGGGAGATTTACCTTTTCTATCACTCCCTGAGCCGGTTTTAAGACCTCTCACTGTGCCACGGTTTGGAGCGCTCGGTTTGATGAGGAGAATCTGCGGCTCAGGGACGGCTTTTAACTCAACGATAAAGGCTTCCGATGTTGTGGTACCGCTAAACCCCCCCCAACCCCTTGAGTCTTTTACTCACACAGACATTTGTCTCTTTCTGACAAGTCATACACCAGGCTGTTGGTAGTGTTAATGTGGGTGTGCACACACACTCACACACACAGACACACACACAAAACGTGTATTCAGAGTGTGTATAGTGTAGATAGAATGCTTCCCATACAAACACACACAGGTTTCATCACAGATTGAGAGAGTTGGCTTGCAAGATTGATCATGACTCCTGACTGGGTGCCCCTCCTTCTCTGGAGGATCAATACATCCTTCAGTCAGATTGCTTCCCTGCCCTTCCTACTCCAAGCCTGGTGTGACTAATTATCTTGTGCCTGTGTTTCGGGCCCAGTCTCGGCTGCATTTGTTAATGCTGCCAGAGTTAGTGAAGAATTTGATCTTTAGAACAAGATATCTGTTTGTTTTAGCGTATATCCAGCCCAAATCAATCAATATACACTGTCTACCTTTTCCCTAAAGAGCGCTGAAGTTATCGAGCAATGCGAAATGACTCACAGCTTGGACTGTGTGGGGATGTGTAGGAATGAGCGTTTTGATAAAGAAAAATACAATTTAAAGTCAAATCCAAAAGTCTGATTAGAAGTTTTTCTTGTGTAGTTTCGTATTCCGCAAAACAACTCAGTCTGGATTAGATCCAGCTAATAAAAAGAAAGAGGCTATTTTGATGGAGATTGCGCCCTTGGGCCAGATTAGATTACTCAGAAATTTAACCTAACTGAATTTGAATTAGTTTTTGCAAATAAAAAGCATGTGTCTACATGTTGCAGGGGTTGTTGGGGTGATGACATATGAAGGTATATCCTTTCTTCATAATTTCTATACTGCAGACGTTCTGCACATTACCAGTGCTAATAAATTGTTGTGACATTTGGAAGTTTGGCCTGTCTATCTATAATATATTATATTGAAAGGTTTCATTCACGGCTGCTCTGCTTCAGTGACCCTCAACCTGACTCACAGCACTTCCCACGATAGGATTGCTTTAAAAAGAACTCATTAACAACTGTTTGAATGAAGATAATAAATTATTTTAGCAGTGAGTGTGCATTTTTCTTAAAAATATAGTTGACTTAAACACCAGCGTCACTAATGAAGTATTCCAGCACTCTGTCATAATAAGGCTTTTTTTCCTCCTTTTTTTATAATTTACAGGGATGATGAATAACATTCAATGGGCAGATAACTATGATTATGAAAGTCTTTGGCCAAGCACACTTTAAATGCACACTTGTCTTCTTAGCTGCCAATGTGAGCTTTTTATTTTGTCATGTCTCCCAGTCTCTGAATACATTAGTGGAAATTCCTCTGAAAAATTAACCAAGCTTGCTTTTAGGCCACCGCCACATAATGGGTTCGTGCTTCTTCATTTCCCTCGCTCGTACAGTTTAATTACTTTGCGAGAGATAGCACATGCAGGAGATGGACAAAAAAATATAGACACCTTTTAATGTAAATCAGTTCAATGCAATAATGTTATTTACATCCATGTTCAGGACTGTCACAACACTGCTTCCGTTATTCACCTCTCTGTTTATTTTTGTTCAGTATTTTATTTTTACATGTTTCTATAATTTATCTAATTTAAATGCTTTCAGTGTACATTTGTGATCATAGACTTCGGCCACCAAATTAAAGGTTTTCAATGAGAGAGCACTGTGAACTGCATACGCATCAGTGCATAATATCTTCTGGATGGTTGAGAATTTAAACAAAAAAGAAAACCAAAATAATCTCAAAACACACCTCAGCTCTTACAATAAAGACGTGTTAAAACAAGTTTAATTGAAGAAATGCCAGAAAGAGAGCTAACAATATCAGAGCTAGCATTAACAAGACAAAAGCGGTTAGCCGACAGTGTAACGTCATGTTTCAGTGAAGCACTTAAGCAGTCTGCAGAATACAAGAAGGAGAAGCAGCTGTGGTGACCTTATATGTTCTATGATTATGTGAAGAGCTCTTCAAAGTTTATAATGCCGACTGGTGTGCCAGTTTATTGTTATTTATTTAACTGAGGCAAAACTGAACTGAAATATTTTTTCTAAATGAAAGTGCATTCAAATAAGCCAGAGAAACTAAAATAGGCGCTGCTAAAAGCTCAGAAAACAGACAGGTGGTGAATCAGCTGTGTGGATATTTCTGATGATGTACTTGCATTGTAAGAACATCACGACCACCTTGCAATCTATCGTTCGGTGTTCCCTCTCATTGTGGGCACCCCATGTATATTTGATATTTCAAATAGATATGAAATGTAGAAATGATGGCCAGTGTGACTTGGATGAAAATGTCAGTCAGCTACATTTCAGCCAATGGAAATAGCATACAGCACAAATGTCACAGTGAATATTTACCCCTGGCATAGTCTGAACATCGTCTGTCCGCTTGGCTGGACACTTGGCCCTTATTCTGAATTATGTCTAATGTCACACAGTTGCATGGGCCCCTTTGCTGTTTCTCTGAGTTGACCACACACATTGTGCATATCGATGTCTCCACAAACATCCTTTTTAACACAACCTTTTCTCTCTGTTTTTCCAGCGCTGGATACATTACTGTTGGCTTCAGTTATGCAAACGTGGTTTGAAGTATTGTACATTAACACTAAGGTGTCGTGACAGGTGTTATTATTTTGTCTGAATGTATATGACTTTGTGGTGTAAACCACCTCAACGGGCCTCCCTGTATGATGGTATTTGGCATACCTTGGAGCTTCCTCTTGGGAGATGCTGATTTGGCTTCAAGGTTGGATCAGCAGCAAATGCACCAAATACTTTTTTCCCCTCCTGTGTAATGTTCACACCGACTGAAAATCCCTGACATTCTTCATTACTTAATAACGTACACCAAATTTATGGAACAATACACCACAATAGAAAATGCTGAATAATTCAGGTTAATACCTTCCTGATGCCAGTAGCTCCCACTGGCCATCGCTGAGGCTATTTGCTATTGAGGCACTCTGATTATGTCTTTATACTGTTGTGATAAAAGGAATTAATGACTTAATGATTAATTGTTTTCATCAAATGTCTTTTTTTTACGAGACTATTTCTGTTCAACTGAGCAACTACACTCTCACAGATGTGAGATGTAAAAGTCAGAGCCACTTGAATCACAATAGCCAACAAAACAAGAAGAATTTTCCTGACTCGGATATCTTATGTGGGCTGAACAAAACAAAATGAACAGGAAAAAAAAATTTCAATTGTGATTTTTCTGACTTGTATTTTATAATTCTTTTCTATAAAGTAACTGATCTGTGTTTCTGGTCTACATAGTGTTAAACAATATTATATTATTATTAAAATATTCAGATATGCTCATGTTATTCAAAAGTGACAAAATGCTGCTAAGTCACATCTGACAGTGTTTTGATATGAGCTGATAACTGTGTCTGCAGCTCTGTGCTGCACATGCTTCAGCTATAGTTAGCTTTACAAGCTGACAGATGGAGCTGCCTCATAGATGTAGATCTTATATATAATATAATGATAATATAATAATTATATATTTAAATCATCGACATAATGCACATTAAAAGTTTACTGAAGCTTGTTCACCAGCTTATGCTTAACAATGCTAGCAAACTGCGAGCTACTCCTCTAATATTGACATGAGACCTACATAAACAATGTAGATTTAAGTAGTCATTACATTACACGTAGCTGTAGCTCTCTTTTTAACATCGTAAAGACACAGCCCTCTCTCTTTTAATCTTTATACATATTATATGTTGACTTGTTCGATAGAGCCGTCTGTGTTAATATAACAGCCTGCGGTGTACAGAAAGTTTTTTTTCTTTAGATTACTTTTTTGTTGTTTTGCTAACACTCAGAATTAGACTAATGTTAATTAACTTCAGTTGAGTAAATGTTCTGATGACAGCCAGAGAAGTGCTTGCAATTTTCACTTGCTACAGCTTGTTTAGACATGTAATTATGTAAGTTATGATTAAAATAGCAATTTTAAAATTGCACTTATTGAAATTACCATTTCAATGTAAAAATGATTAATTGTTGTTGCATCCTATTCTGGTTTGTCCCTCCTTTTTCTCTCTACTTTCTTCCTATCTTTACAATAATGAATTGGTTTTAGCTTTATTGTTTCACACTTTACAGACTGATTCAAGCCTGAAACGCAGTGCATTACACTCTCTGGACGCATGGATATTGTATCTCTTTACATCCATACTTTCATACCTTCACCATGCAATAACCTCCCATTCCTCTTTTCCATTCCTCTGAGACACATCATGTCGACGTCTTTTTTGGGTAATGTGCAGTGTAAATCTTTTATCTGATGTTTGTGGCTTTGTCGGCAGTATCTCTCCATGTTGACAACACTTGACCTTCAGGTGCAGCAAAATGTCACCTGATTTAGCACACCCAGTTTGAACCGCCACCACTCATGTTGTAATCCAAGCGCTATATTTTGGTTAGGAATTGTCACAGCAAATACATTACAGTGTAATGAGCTCAAAGCGGGAGGATCATGCGCATCATAAGTCCTAATATCAGTTGGACGTTGGTTAGGAACTGACATAGAATTTGCATAGACAGCATGTGTGTGCGTGCTTCAGTGTAATTGTAAAGAATATGAACTCAGATGTATTTCCATTAAATGGCATTCTTTAGCTTCATGCACTACAAATATTTGACATTGCATTCATGGTGTAAACCTTGATTTTATTGAAAACGGCAGAGAGTGAAGCCATGATGCCCTTAGGTCTTGCAACATTAAAGATAATATTGTGGATTTCTATATACATATATAATGCGATGTTGAATTCATATTTAGAAAACACACAGTTTTCTCTGCTCATGCCCTTTTATTTCTTAATTCATGCTTCTCGTTCAGTTAGCACAGGATGTCTTTGTCCAGTGTAATGTCTGCCAAGCAATATTTACCTACATTCCTCATGTCCCCTCCTCACGTGACACCACTGTCAAGCGTGTTTGTTTAAACAAGCGTGTAACTGTAGTCGTGTTGCCCAATGGTGTTGTCAAGATTAATTCTGTGTTTTCCTAATGCATGCTAATGAGAAAGTTGTGTGCATTTGATTGTCAATAACGTGAAATACAGCCCTGCTCCCTAAATGCTGTATCCGTTCAATAACCTATTAAAGTTGAATCACAGATAACTTGGCGCGCATCAGGAAAGCAATCTGAAATTTGTGCTGACATTGATCCAGCAGGAAGGAGACCTATTGCTCCGATTAACACTGTTGCCCCAGGAGAGGAGTCCCTTGGCCATTAATAGCCCACTGTCCTAGATTTTACTTAGGCCACATAAAATGCTTTTATTTATGAGACACACAGGGGTAAAGCATCATGGACATGGTAGGAGAGTACCAACCTTTCTAACTATCTGTGGGAGCTGTGCTGTTGATCCAAGTGTGCCATTTTCCAGGTAATATTCTTGCCTATGATGATTGTACTATGCTGTAAACACTACTGTAGTGTGCATGGATACATCTAAACTTGAACTATGAAATATTTATGGTTAGAAATCAGTTCTCATAGATATTAACGTAAAGCTAGCAGTTATGAATGTTTAGGCAATATTACACAAAATTATCAGGAAGTTAAATGTGTACAATACAAATACATGTATATTAGGGCTGGGATGATGTAAACATTTTCAAACCAGCTTGATATTAAGCCTAAGACACTAAAAATCAGTAACTTTACTCAGACACTGGTATCGTTTATAGCTTAAACAAACATAATAAGATAAGATAAGATAAGATATTTATTTATTGATCCCTCAGTGGGGAAACTTTGCTGTTACAGCAGCTCAAAGGGACAGACAAAAAGAATAAAAGCACACAGTTAAGAATTTGAAAAATTAAATAGCAGAATATAATAGAATTAGAAAAATTTAATAGCAGAATATAATATAATATATACAGTGGTAAAAACCTATGTACACAATAGTGATATGTGAGAATTATTGTACAGTTTATGTTATAGTAAAGTGCACAGGTGGTGGTGGTGGTTGGTGCAGCAGACTATAATGCAGCATTGTACATGCATGCATGTTATGTTAATCACGATGTCATATTGTTCATTACTATTGCAAACAAGCTGGATTTAGTGCCGTCAACACAGGTTGCTGATGTAGGCTACTTCTTAATTTGCCAGAACATCTCATAAAGACAAATGTCTGTTCAGCCAGTGCGTATAAATTCAAACCAGGATAAGCTTGTACACCAGATCAGACTGGCAAAACCAGAGACTGACCCATTCCTAGTGTGTACTACAAATGTGCAAAAGCAAACTTTGAGAGTTTTGAGAGACACAATGCTCCTGAAATTACGTTTTTAGTCGACATATTCGACAGATGTTCATGCTGAAAGTGTCATAGAAACATTCACTGACAGCGTATTTCACTATCCTCTCATGTACTGTGCAATACAATGTCTGCTCGTAACATCTAAAGCGTGATTTACAGCCTTTTTTCATTGTGACATTTAGCAAAAAAAGCACTTTGGTTAAGGTTAGGGAAAAACTGTGGTTTTGGTTAAATGTTAATAAAGAGAGCTTCACGCCTCATGCTTGAAGTCACTTTTGAGTTTGAGTTGGTATTAATATTTAAAGACCACGATGCTTAAATGTAACAACATGTGGGACTGAGGATATAAACCCTGGTCTCCAGTGTCAAAGGTCCTGCTCCCACCATCCACCCCACAGAGGTAGTGCTTCCAGCCCTCAACACAATACAGGCAGTTATTAGGTTTCTTTTGAAATGTATTTTGGCAAAACAAAATTCATATGTGCGTAATTTCTAGAACACTGGGATGAGTTATAACTTGTACTATCTTTGTCACTGGGTGTCAAATGACATGATAATACATGATAATAAGTAAAGTCACATTAGACTTTGATCCTTTTTTGGTTGTTGCTTTTTAGCTGTTTTTCAAAATTTTGAAGATGTGGCATTTATTGTCCGCTTAACACAAGATTGAGCATTTGAAGTTAGGAGGTTTGATTTTCTGGTTACAGTTTCTTGCACTCTGGATGTCATTTCAGAACCAGTTAATGGGTGTTTTGACACATTTTTAACAGTGCACAAGAACATCTGTAAAATGCCATGGACCCTTTCTAAGTGTGCCAATTATTTGAATACCAGATGTCTGCGTGCTGCTGTAGTTTAATGCCAACTCATGGGTGGTTGCTATAATTAGACCCACTCAAAATGTGATTGTCTGATCTTACAACAAGATGAAAGGCATATAACATGCATCATGGCTGGAAAAGACAAATAGCTCATCCATTAAACAACCCCCCAGGAACTTGGAGAGAGAAAATGACAGATCTTTTCAAAATTGTGGTCTCATCCATTTAATTATAAACACTGTGATAAGGGCATCTCCTTAGAATAAATATGGCCAGTAATGAGCTATGGCATCGCTGTTTACGCGTGTCCTTGACATTCACTTTGAAAATAAAGAAAGGAGGTAATGGCATCCTTCTAAACAGATCTTGGAAGTCCATGGGAAGGGATAAATGTCAGTGGGCTTCACTCACAAATCACTGTGCCTTTTTCTTCTTCTCTGACCTTCACTATATCTACTATAAAGAGAATTAGCAGGATATTAATAAATAATTGGTGTGTATACTATGATGAAAGTGATCCCTAGAGACAGATTGAATATGTCTTCCATAAAAGCATGCCCTTAAACTGACAATTAATTAGTGCATTTAGGTGATGATAAATAATTAATTAGTATGACATTGAGGGACTTCTGGGACAGTGCGACAACTGGATAAATTACTAAGCTTCACCATAAGCTGAGTAAGTCTGAGAATTGTAGCCCATGCCACATAAATCCATTGTGTATTTAAATATCAATGTAATCTAATTGGTGTCATCATATCTCTTTTGGCAAGAGCTTCGCCTAAGGATACCATTTGGCTGCTCCAGTGGAAGTGTTCTGTGAGCAGATCAATAGATGTAGTGGGCATGATTATGTTATGATTATACACCGGAGAGAGCCTTGTAAAGCCCAGAGAAAGGTGATTTGAAGAGAGGTGCCACACCTCTTGGCACAGTTCCTTTGGCTCAGAAAGCTCAGCGGGAAACAGAGCGGTCAGTGAGATTGGATGCAGCCCTGCTTCAGGACCAGCTGGCTCGAGAGCCTCCCCCTTGTTTCCACCTGCCTTATGCTGCTCAAGTGTTCCAAATCAAGCCATTATTTGCTTCATTTCCTTGCTGACTGACTCAGCTTGCAAGTCAGTCAGCTGCTCTCCTCTATAGCATGACATCTCCCTGCTCACAAAAATGTCTTAAAGAAATGTAATGGTAAGAGCTCAGAGAGTTTCATTTATATTAATTCAGCCAGTACATCCCATACAGTAATTAGTATGAGATGGATTTTTTTTACCAGCATAAGACTAAGAGCAAAGTGTCAACATGAATTTTACTCTTCAAATATCCTTTAAAATATGCCCACAACAAAGAGGTTTTCATTCGTACGCCTCTGAATAATTGAACTTACCACTCTTAGAATTCAGTTATGATGTGAAAAATAAATCAGAAATGATCCTCACAGAGCTTATGATGATACTCGAAAGACGCCACCTTTAACCGTGCCTCTTTGTGATGCAGGTTATGCAAGACTATGGCCTGATCTCACTAGACATCACTTGTATACAGAGTAGATGCCACTGAATAAATAAAACCCTCACCCCTCCAAACACCAGCGTAAGATGCCAGGATTAGCATCTCATTAGACAGTACTTGCACTGGTGGTTTGTGGACAAAGGAGTGAGAAACCAAGCAAAAGAGGGGCTGTTTGAGGTCCTTTCCCTCTATGTGGAAGAGATTTAGGGTTTTGCCTTCCCTGGAGAGTTCATTTTCATAAATGTGGATAGTGCTGCCTTTTTTTGTTGGAGAATACCTCCTTTTTTGTGGATACTGTGAGCTTATTATGAGGCACAATCAACTGCTCCGTTACACTAGCTGCATCATTACAGAATACTGTGGCAGATATGTTGGCTGGATGTACTGACAAGCGTACAGAGACAAAATTCACCCATCTGATATTTTCTTAAAGTGTAAGGTTATTGCAAAAATCCATGCACTCAGAAAGACTGTGTAATCTAGAGAATACTTGCACTGAAAACTTGGTGACAGTTTGCTTCTGAGATAAATTGGCCTCAGCAAAAGTGTCTCCTGCTGGTGGCCAGTCTGTGTTATCTGTGCCATGAACATGCAATTTCCCCTTCATTGTGCTCCCCACGGATAAGTAAACACATTCAGCAGAGCAGTAAACTACAAAAGACAAGAGCCCAAAAGACAGTGGTAATAATCTGCCTGAAGAGACAAATCCAAACCCTAATTCACAATGCTTCTGAAGATTTTAGATATTCAGATTATAACCCTGCAGTAAACATGTGGTGGGTTTTTTTCTTGGAGTATCCATTTATTAAGATAAAACTTGGATGTCAGTTTGCTCTTCCTGCATGACTCCAAAATACGAAGCAAAGAACCTTTTATATCTTCACTGATTTCCTAGATGTCTCTGGGAGATGAACTATAACTGACAGATATAAATGAAATATGAAATGCCCGGACAGCGCGGTATATCCCTCACCACCACCTCAATTTAGCCGTACAAACAGCACTTGGCAGCATTGGATGGCTAGGTTAATGTTGCAGCCTTGCATGGAACAAAGTTGAAAGAGAAGGTTAATGTTGGTATGTTAATGGCATTCCCAGGTGTGTGTGACACATTGAATTAGATAGTTTTTATTCCCATATGTACTGTCAAACACGTATTTCTTTATGCAAGGTGAAATGATATATATACACATACATACATATAAATAAATGTATATAAATATATATGGAGGCTGGATGTTGATTGAAATGCCAGTGGTGTGTTTACTTCTGGCTGTTGATAGCACCATAATGTCTTTCCAACTCTGAGAACTCTTCCTTGTTAGTGTGCAACACTATCATAAAAATCTTCGTGTCACTATGAGCTGAGTAAGAAATCATACCGTGAATTTTACTAAAGTTAAACTGCCTTGCTTTGCCTTGTCATCTTGACACGTAGGCAGTGTCTGAAATTAACTTTGTAGCTCAATGCTGCCAAGGGCTGTAAACTTAAAAATTACCTGCCAAGGATACGTCCCCTTATCAGCCAAAATAATTCATTTAATACGTCACACTACACATTCAGAGCCCTTTTCGAGACACATACTCTATGCGGGTAAGTTTTAATACTCACTCACATTTTCACTTGCTCACTCACTTATGCTGCCATACTGTCTGCTTCAGACCTGATGCAATATGTGCAGTATAAACACAGTGGAGGGGGTCAAGCTACACGTGACATTGATAATAAATTTAAAGTAGTACTCAAACAGATGTTCTGATTTGCTAAAAATCACAAGTTGGTTTCATTGCAAGAAATATTGTGCCTCTGTTCCTGCTGATAGGTTAGAACGGGTTTTGTTCGGGCTCATAGTGAACAGTCCATTAAAGTTTTTTTTGCAGCTGATACAAAATGGCAATCATAGCTTAGACACAAGCAAAAACACTAAAAACAACTGTAGCAGCAATGGACTGCAGTATGTGCACAATGGTGTCTGTTGATAAAACCATGTCTCTCTCTCTCTCTAAATATATATATATATATATATATATATATATATATCTACCATTGAGAAACTCTGGTCTGTGTGTGTGTGTGTGTGTGTGTGTGTGTGTGTGTGTGTGTAGACCTGTACAACACTATGTTATATATTATTTTGTATATTTTGATAGGTTTAAACATGTACCAGGTTCTAAGATGATGTGAGCACCACATCAGCGAGTCTACAGTACAGGAGGCACCAGCTATGACTTGAATTATCACTCATGTTTGGTTCCTTTACTCTGAAATGATGACAAAAAATGATGCATTGTTGTCCTTGAGTCCTTGTCCATTTTGGGGCCACAGTGACTTGTTAGAAAACAAGTGAGGTAAAGATGAAGTCACATGGACTTGACATGTAACTCTTTCATTGGACAGTTGTGGTGACTGCATCATCAGCACCACATGGACTTGCAGGGAAAATCAAAAAAAGGGTTATTTTTGTGACTGATTGAAGGTTGTGCTGCAAGTCACTTTTCTCAATGGCTTTATTCATCTCCTATGGTGTCACAATAGAGCTCAAAAAGAAATAGTTGGTCATAAGTGTTATTAATGGAGACTACAACTGGACTTCATGCGTCAGGGATAATGACAGACAGTTAAACATGAAGGACAGAAACTACATGTCTGACTGTAACATTATAAGGGATAAATCACTGCTGGTGTGACTTAGTTTAAGTTTTGCTCACTCTTAATCAATACTTATTTACTCTGACAAACAACATAATCTGTGATGTAGTGTTAAAGAAACGCTGCCCAAACCAACAGGTGCATTTTGTGATGTGCTGCCCCAAACGGTTTAGACATCGTTTAGTTTAGTCATTAAAGTGACTTGGCTACACAGTCTAACCAGTCACCCCTACCTGAGACTTGACAGTGGTATAATGTGAGAATACTGCACCTTCATCTTTGCCATTGATTGTTTCTACACTGTGTACTGTTTCCAGTGTTGCCACCAAGGGTGGGGTGGGGGGGCCAGACCTGCTGGCCTCCCTGCTAGCCCAGCAGAAAATAATTAGGAGGGACATAATTGGAGGCCTCTGTGTGGAGCTTTTAATCTCAAAATGTTAACTATCTCCCCTTCTCCGGGGGGAAATGCAATTTACAATTCGGTTTACAAATCATTTCGGTGTGCCACCTTTTCTGTGGCCCCATCTGGCCACCCCTATGAAAAATGCTTTGGGGCACCACTGATTGTTTCAACAAATAATTCATTAAGAATGACACAAAATGGTGCGGACTGCCTCATATTTTTAATAATTGCCCTCACTAAACAACCCATGACACATTCAGGTAAAAGTCACCAGTTAACGGGGAAGAAATTTGATCTATCGTCAGCATACTAATTCATCCCATCACTGGTCCTCAGCTGTTGCCCTGCATTCTCACTGACTCCCTGACTCATTTATGCATCTTATTAGTAATTTGGCAAAAATTAGGCTTTACAGGTGTAGTAAGTAACTTTTTCTTTTTTTTAAAAAAAGCTTTTTATAATATTTGTTGAAACTGTACAAGAGACAGGTAATCTGTGAAAAATTCTAATGCCATTTGCAATGGAAATGCCTAAAATGCCTGAAATGCAAAGCACATGACAAGCACATTGAGAGGCTGGGAAAGAGACAGACGGGGCGGATGGCTGGTAAAGACCTTATGGATATGTTGACAGTCCACTCGGCCATCTGTGCAGGACCCCACCAGCATTTGTCCTGTATGTTACTGTATGTTCAGAAACACCGTAACGTTGCTGTTCTCACAAAGTGAAACGCTTTATTTGAAATATGAAATGAGGACCTATAGCCAAGCAAGGTCCGCTCTCTTCTCAATCTTCTCAACTGCAGCTTTAAATGACCGACCCTAATTATCTAGAGTGTCATCCTGCTACTCACCGACAATAGCACAACCCAGCAAAGTTTGCACTGATGTTATTACTGTTGACAGTGATGCATTCACAGCAATGCTCCTGAGATAAGTTTTATTATTGTAAACACTGTCTCGATTTCGCCAAAAAGTGACACAGAATTTGAACAATGTCCCATCTTTGAAATTCTCTATGCAGAAAATCCCAGAGGAAGACCCATCATTTACTGCTGTGTTTGTGGCAGGAAGACTCATCAAGGAGTAGATCCATCAGTGTGCAAAAATGGAGGTAACTGCCATCTCAGATAGATATCTAGGAAGTTACCAGCCTCCTTATTCAAACTAAGCCAATTTATCAGCTAATATTTTTATCATCAGATGCGTGGAGATGAGTTTGCTGATTTACAATGTTAGCATTAATAAAGATCATGTTAGCAGGGAAGTGTATTAATGTCATAATTTAAGAGGAAAGAGAAAGGGCATGATCATATAATGGAAAAGTGGTGGGAGGCACTATCCTCCTCTCCCAAGGCCAGTCATGTAATTTCTTTTTTAGATTCACAGGCACAGAGAAAAATGATCAAACAGAGCAGAACTGAAACCAAAAGCAGTAGTTGCTCAGCACCTTCAGGCAGTGCAAAAACAAAAGTATAAATGCTATGGCTTTGTGTAGACTGAATAATGAAGAGTTAGTCAGAGCCATTGTTTTGCTTTGATGCAACTGGCTGTCCGTGTGTGGAGGCCAACAGGAACAAAGTGTGAGAAGCAATGCATTCAAATGTTCCTATACTTAGTACCTGACAGTAATATGCATGTACTCCAATTACAGTTTTTTTTGTGTTTGAAAATAACAATTTACAAATTTTGAATGGACTTCTGTTTTAAATAAAAATGCAACAATAAAGGTGTTTAGAAATGTTATCAATAGAAGTAGGTGAAATGTGAAAGTGGATTTTTTCTGTATTTAAATTCAATTAATTTGAGCTCACCTGATGGAGACTTAAAAAAGTGGGATGTGTCGTCATGAATCATTTATGAAGAGTATTTAATTGATAAACTCTACGGGTGGAAGCTAGTTACATGGAATATATAAAACATATGAATATCTGTATCCACCTAAATTTTAATTAAAGTTTTATTTGACAGTATTTGCTGTTAAATGGGAATTGTATCTCTTCACCAGGCATGTTATACAGCAGGATTTCTTGTTTGTCAATCTGATCATGGGAAAATGCATATATAGAAATGTATGCATGACTGCAAATGCGGGGATTTGGGTTGCTGCGGGCAATGTAAGATGTGATTTAAACAATCTTAAAGCTTGTAGCTCCTCGTGTGAAATATTGATAAGTGTGTCTGGGAACCACTACTCCAACCGTCTTCCCGTGCTGGAAAGTTAAGATCATTTGATCACCCACCTCAGAGACATCTGCAGCAGTGATTTACTCCCTGTATTTTATTTTATATTTTATCCAGCCGATCATCTATCTTGGCCAAGCACAAGGAGCCTGGATTTGCCCTCCGTATTCTGTCTTCCAGATTACAACAGGTTCAGCAGCCTGTCCACCGCCCACCATTCAGCTGAAGCCTTTTGTGGGGCCTGTGGGACGTGGCTCGGTGCCGATGATCCTGAGATGTTGCTGGAAGTTTAATCCCCACACTGTGAGAAATGAGGTTCTCCTGCTCTCCCTCTTGCTCTTGCAACTTTGATCAAGCCCTAATGTGATTAGGCAGTGACCCTGACATGACTGGCCCAGGAACTTGTAAAAGAAGCCCAGTGAGGGGTGGGGGTGGTAGAGCATCTGATCTGACCAGTAAACCACGAGAAGAAAGGAATTATTCTGAAGGTGTCTCTCCACTGTTGCTGTTCTGCCTTGTGGGTAATAAAGGTTTCATGTATTCATTTTACCCTGGCAAAAATTGCGATCTATAATGACCTGACATTTCTTTTTTAAAACTAGCCAAGAGGCTCATGATTTGAATGTTAACCAGGGCTCTACTTGATGTAAGGTGCAGTCTACTGGGAAGGAGCTTCTTTTGAATTCCACAGAATCTAGGCTCCTCTCAGTTCAGCCTTCATTGTGAATTAATGTAAATCTTCCGCTGCCCGTATTACAGAGCAAAATGGTTGTGTACACAGTCTGTCAATTTAGTACATCTGTGTCAATAACACTCTACAACATATTTCAGTTATTCACATGAGATCCTGACTGCACTTTACCTTCACAGACATCACTTGTTCAGAGTCATGCACTGAGCCTGTTTGCTGTGTCGTGTGCTGTACTGCTCCCACATGTGCTGCACATTATTCTTGCCGTCACATCACTGATGATGTGTGGGGTGAAATGCAGTGCTTTAACTTCAGAGGCCAAATGTGTCAAGTCTCGATATATTAACTTCACTCTAATGGACTTTATCAGCCATAGTGCAGAAAGTCATGGAGATTAGAGCGAGAGGGAGTGGATGCTTGATTATTTTTGCATTCTGTTTGGTTCCCCGCACCATGCCAGCAGCTGCATGAGGATACTTAAAATGCCTTTTGGAGTCTGTAGAATATGGCATTATACTTAATTTTCAGGTACCTGCATTTCCACTACTGATACAGAGGCTGGCCACAGCCCCGTAATCCTCACGTGTAATGAGTTTGCAGTGATTTAGGGTGATGTTTAGTGCCTCAAGAATTCAAGAATGTTTTCAATGTCACAATATTTCAACAATGTATGATGGCCTCAAGGTGTACCCAAATGTTCAAGATTGTATGTCATATAATTCAGAGAAATATACTCGACATGTAGGCCATGCTTTTAATAAGTATTTCAGTCAGACACTGACTCGAGGATCCACCTACATATTGTGTATTCCTTGCTTGCTTTGGCAACCCAAAAGGGACAATGTCAAAGAAGAGAGAGAATGTGAAAGATGTCCTGTACAATTGGCAGTGAGATGGAAAAAAGATGCTGCACCACAAGGGATCCTTTGCCATTAGTCTAGAATGAGGGAGCTGGTGTAGAATGGAAATAGGCTGATTTACAGACATGATGGAGCTTCGGATCAAGAAAAATGTGTCGTATCGCTCACATTGTTGATTGCATCGAATGTTTTGACCAAATATCAAGAAAGTAAGCATGGATAGAATGTGGATGTGGACCTCACAACCATTATAATATTTGACCAATTTTGAGTCCCCATAGCCGACACAGTGTGACTCACTTTGAAATAGGGGTTTTCATCAGTTCAGTTTCAGTCTTACGATGGTACTTTACGATGGTAATGCATCTGTGACTCATA
Organism: Pempheris klunzingeri; assembly: GCF_042242105.1. Taxonomy (NCBI): domain Eukaryota; kingdom Metazoa; phylum Chordata; class Actinopteri; order Acropomatiformes; family Pempheridae; genus Pempheris; species Pempheris klunzingeri. Next base: position 12,165,083 of record NC_092021.1, read on the forward strand.
TTGACGTATAACAGCAAACAATACAGGAGCACTGACACGTATCTTATACAACCAACCACGTATCCTTCCAATCAACTAATAGCCTTACATTTTCAGAATAGGCACAAGTGGGCTACCTAATTAGACAAAATTCAACAGTGGTTGAATCACTCATTTTTATTGATCAACTTTTCTGCTGCCTCTGCACATACTGTGTGTGATGGTTATTTTCTACGAAGGTTAGAGAAAAGTTGAAGTAATTATTTAGCAAGTATTTTCTGTAAAGGAGATATGTGTTCATGAGCTTTGATCTTTTTTCATTGCTGTTTTTTTTGTATTCAGCATCTCACTCGGTGGTAGTATGCGGCAGTTTGGTTTCAAGTTTAGTCATATACAACAGATTTGCTGTTGGTGCTTCAACCAATTCTGTTGAGTCATATTGTGCGTAACACTTCTAGCAGCTGAGAAATTATATTTTCAGACAGGATTCAAAATGTAAGCCGAGAACTACACACAGCGGTGCAGAATACAGTGCAACATATCCTTTAAAAGCCTCTTTCTATTTTGACAAAAACATAGAAATGTTCCTTTTGCTCCGTTCCAGTGCGACAGCAGGGAGCAGCAGAACTCTGAAGGCAGTGGTGACCCAAAGATGCTGCATGCCTGTCTACATCTCCCTACACATTTAGCAGCATCATTCAAGGCCGTGCGGAGCTCGACAGGAACATAAACTAACACAGATGCGCAGTGGCCTCGACAGATCAGGCAACAAATATACCATTTGAGCAATGTTCATTTATTTGCCATGCCCATGCCAGGTATCTCCGAGATCGAAACAGCTGTATCCCCGTCACATAAACAGGAGGTTGAGGAGGTAAAGGCATATTTCACATTTTCTTAAAATACTAAAGCGCGCCACCTTAGGTTTGGCTGTCAGGCATTAACATATGGTGACCTTAACCTGTTCGAACGTTAATTTTTCTTTGTAAGAGCATTTCATAAAATAGATATATGAAATGCGTATAAATCGTTACCGTGTATCTGTTGTATTAAGATGACTTGTGATCATAACAGAAAGGTTCAATTTAAACTAAACACACTCCTGTTTTGCACAGGTGGACATATGCTAGGCCTATGAGTTAGGGTTTTTGTTGTTGGGTGTTTTTTTTTTTTTTGGTCAGACATCGAAAAGAGCAAATGTGTGTTATGTTTAAGAAACAGCAACAGATTATTAGATTAATTTAAACCACTCCTCTCCTTATGTTAATTGAGTTGAGCACTCGTGCAGCTTGGTGCTTGCATTAAGGACCACTTTCAAACAAACAGAATAAACTGAAAAAGGGTTTTGATGCCTTAGTGAGTAAATAAATACAGTAGCTTGGCTTATTTTTTTGTAGATGAGTGACATCTTGATTAGTAAAATCATATAAGCTTGGTCCATATGGTGTCAGTCATCTCTTTAATCCATGCAGGCTTCTTTCTTTACACTTTTACTGCAACGTTTTTGCTTCTCACGCTGGAGCTCTGGCCTCAAAAATGAAACACAAAACAGCTTTCCACTCCACCCAAAATAGAAAAAAAACATACAAGTAGTTAAAATCCCACACAGAGTGGGCCAAACATCCCACCTTCTCCTGTGTTGGTTGTTTCTCTTGTTCTTCAACATACACACACATACCTGCTGTTCTTTCAGCTGCATTATGGACTAGTATATCAAGATAGACCTCGAAGTAGATCTAAGGCAGTGTCCTCCCCAAGGGAAGTCAATCAAAGCCTCCCAGCAGTGAGCCATTTCTCCAGGCCTAGCTGATCATTTTTCCTCTAATATCCTCAGTCCCAGCAGCTCAGAGGCTGATCAATGTTGTTGAAAACAGAAAACTGTCCATTCTGTCTGGGAGCGGTGGGGGAAGTGAAAAACACACTGAATTGATGACTTTGTAAATGGAAGCTGGAGTAGACTTTGTGACACCCATGGTTTCCCAACTCAAAATACATTCTTTGTCGTCCTCATCACAAGCGAATTAGCAATTCAGAGCGTGGCCCTGGGGTTGCTGAGTGTTTATGTGGATGCCCAGTGTGATGAAGGCTCACATTTGTTTCCTGTCACTGACCTGTCACTCACTCGGCCATTAGAGCCGAAGGCAACGCTGATTTTAACCTCTAATAGTAGCACAGACGTTTGCTGGGACCAAAGAGGCACTGACAGAAAGAGAGGAAAAGGACAAGAGGAGACATGTTTACCCACACCCTCCTCCCAATAATCCACGCACACACACAACTAAACAAAGCGGATGTTATACCATCAAAGCTGTCAGGAAGAAATGCCCTTCATAAAAGTGGTGAGCTGGCACACTCAGTCTCACAGTAGGTTACATGGTGAGAGATGGGCTCTATGTTTTTAAACATTATTATATCGGATCAATATTCCTGGCACTTCAAAAGCAGCCTAAAGTGTTTGTCAGATTTTCTGATTACAGTTTCCAATGCATGGATCAATTAGCTGTTTGAAGTGCCATCTTCCTTGTGCTACAGTAATTCTCACCCATGCAGCCTGATTAAGAAGGCTTCGCTGCCTTCTTTGGACATAGAGCTGCACCACAGTCGTTTAAAAGGCAGCGTACAGTAACTTTACATGAAGTTTGAGCTAAAAGATGCAGCTTAGCTCCAAAGCTCACACCTCACACTGTGTAATGTAGATTAGCAGAAAAGCAAATTACATTTAAATGGCATTAAATGCTGTACATCACAGTTATCCAAAATACCAACAGCAGGTGTTAAATGAGATTCAGTGCGAGGAATGCAAGTGGGTTGATGAAGGTGGAAATGATGCCTTGTGTTATTCAGGGGTTATTTTATATTCAGTTGTCACAGATACTGTAGACCTTCAATCTTACAGTAGCTGCATGTTGGGCATTAGCCAGTTGTAGAAATTCAAAACAGGGGGTTTAGCTTATATGGCAGGCAAATGTTTAGTCTTAGTTTTTCATTTGCTTATTGTGACAATAAATGGATCCACTGTTGTAGGCAAACAGAAGTTATAGAACATTGTGTGTGTCCCTGTGTGTATTAGCATGTTAAATATGATATCCGTTCACATTAAACATTTGCGAAGCTGATTTTTTTGGAAGAATGTGAAACCTGCATACCCATGTTTGTTTACTAGCCATCAGCAGAATAGCACAAAACCATCCACTATTAGGACACGTGGGCGATCTCGTGTATACACGGGATACAAATAACAAGTCTTAACCAGCATTTTTTTGGTCACTACATTCAGCAGAAGTAGTTTCAAAAACATCATTGATATATTATCACTTTATAAAGATGGTATGATAAGAAGTTTCTCATTCACACATCCAGTAATAATAACATTAGGAATATTTTGTAATGCTAATGTCCAATATTCACTATCCTTTGTGATCTGTTTTCCACTCTACCACCTCCTTAGGAAAGATATCTGTCTATGTGGCTGTTACATGCTCCACGATGTTCACCAGCTAGCTGCCAACTTTGTCTGCCTCCCATTTTGTGCTGAGCAGGTAGTGTACAGTGACTTTTTAGAGCTTTTTTCAGTGAAAACAGCTGCAGACACACAACAGCAAGACAATGAGCTGAAAGATGCTAAAACACTCCTTAGAGCTGAGTGGGACTACAGTCCGGTGACACTTCTCTGTGGGTTCTTCACTACAGGATGGGCGACACCATTCACATCACACATAGTCGTTTGATGATATAACAATTCTGATTACAACAGCTACAAACCAAAACAACCCAGTTAGTTAAACACACATCCTCAAAGAAAACTGTTGTCGAGTAAGATCAGCGTCGATATATCTGAGAGATTGGTGGCTTTGTTAGGCAGGTTGTTTTGCAGTTTTCCACATTTTTTCGGTTGTTCCTCAGTTTTCTTTAGCAGATGTTTTGTAAAACGGTTGATAGATCAACAAAGTCTTGTCCACCAAAATGTCTAACCTACATTCTACATTAAAATGTTCAAAAATTTCGACTTGTGCACATTGTTATGACAGGCAGTGAGATGCTTTGCTTCTCAAAAGACCTGATAAATGATAAATGAGAACCACTACATGGAGAATTATAGTCATAATGCATTCCAACTACTGTCTTTAAAACTGTGCTCCTTTTAACACATTTGTATTTGAGTGTGATTGAGCACATGGAGATGATAATTTTATTTCCTACCACATTTTTATCCACCAGTTCCATATAGGATGACAGCTCATTGTAGCTGCACAGTCTTATTTAATCCAATAGCAGTCATGTCTTAAGTTTAAGTTTTATATATGTGGTGTTTGTCAATTGCTGACCCTAATTATTTAAATGTAGCATTAATCCTCAGAATCCAGGGGATTGTGAAGCTGAATTAAGGTCAGCCAGAGGTTAATGACGGTCAGAATTATCTGGATGCTTCTCAACTCGGCCTTTTCAAAAACCTGCATTTAATGTGGCTGCTGGGTGATTATAGCTTGCCCACCTTGTGGATGTCCTTTTTTATTCATTTTCGTGATCCATCCACAAACATGGAACACCAGTAATATGCTTAGGCCCACTGCCAAATGCTTCTGTTATTTTACTTTTCTGTTGGTATTTGTCAAATGTTTAAATAATAGTAAATTAGTAGTACAGATCCCAGTTGGCTAAGTGTCAAGGTCTGACTGCTTTTGATTTCTGTCAAAGGATTGTAAATGTCTGATCTTTCATTGTGCTATAGCCTAATCAATAAGAGCTTGGGTGGCCACTTACATGTTCTGCATGAAAGCATTCGCTCAGGCACCTTTCCTCACAAACAAAGCACCAAAGAAATGGAGTGAAATGAATAGTGGAAAGCCAATCCAGCATCTGTACATGAAAAAAAAATGTATTCAATACTTGAAAGCCTTTGCGTGATTTTTTTTAGTTTTTCTCCAGGCTACACTACGAGGGAGGTAAGTAGAGACATGAAGTGCTCCTCATACAGTATTATTGTAAATCATATGAGCCGTCTTTACATTCATGTTTCCATAGTCTGGTGTCAGGTAAATTAGCTGGTTGGATCTTCTTCCTCAGCATTAAGCTCTGTGGAGAGATGCGTCTGCATGTTGGACAAAGTAATACAAGACATAATGGTGATGATAATGGAGAAGTTTTCATTACTCTGTCACTTATAAATATAACAAAGCTGCCTGAGCTTAAAAGACACCACTAATTAATGTAGACCAGATCCAGATTGTAGTGCATACACATCTCAATAATAGACAACAGAAAACAGTTTAAATAAACCACAAATGAGATTTTCCATCCTTTATGTTATTAATTCAACATGTTTATGCTGTAATTCCAACATTCATACACTAGAACTAATTACTATGGAAACGTCTTTTCTACACTTCGCCACGAATTTCATCATCAAGGTTTGGTGCATCTGCTAAACAGTGAAATGTGTAAGCTTGCCAGATCCTGAATGTTGTCAGGTGCTGCTTGAAGTTTCCATTGGCATATCTTTATCCTTCAAGTCTGTTTTCACCATATGTCCTGACTGCACAAAGGAATCATATGGATGTCGTGTAATTCCTTAGCTCATTGCACACTCATCACGCTCTGAATGGGTGAAGGAGCCTGAAGCTTCACCTGTTTGTGATCCTAATAATTAGATCAGGCTGCCTGACAAGAAGGGCTTTGACTTAATTAATAACATGTCATGGCTTAGCTGGCATACATGTAGTATTAGAGGCCCTACAGCTCTCATCAGGTCTAACATGACAGCACTGGTAGCCCGTGACTTGGCATAAGCAGTATCTGAGGAGGAGTGCATGGGGCCCAGGGGTGCACTTGATTTGGTCATCAACATAATGAGGTAATTTTAAACAGATTGCCACTGAGACAGATAATAGGCACATCATCAATGTGCCGGTCTGACCTTTACTAACAAAGCATAAAACTGCCATGCTCTGGCTTGATGTTCATGCTCTCGGGACACTGTTACATTAAGCATTCGTATCAAATGATGAAGTTTCCACACAGTTTTTGTTCTTAACATCCTGTCCTGACGTTGTGTTTCTTTGCAAGCAATTTCAAAGTGCAATTTAACAAAATCTGAACAAAAAGGGGTACCACTACAACCGAAATCAAAGTCACTTTGAAACCCCAATATCATTTTCAAATAACACAGGTCTTTTAATATCAGGACTAACAATAAACAATGATTTTTCATTGTATTGAAGTAAATCAGTGCAATATTTAAACTATAAACTAGCCTAGAATCACACAAAATGCAAATCACGTTTTTTTATATATATATATATATATACACATATATACTGTATGTATGTATGTATGTATATATATATATATATATACTGTATGTATGTGTGTGTGTGTGTGTGTGTGTGTGTGTGTGTGTATATATATACTGTATGTATGTATGTATATATATATATATATATATATATATATATAGAATATAAAAGTCAAACCCTTCAATTATATGAAGAAAGACTGTAAAATTTACTCTGACTTAATTTGCCATTTAATGTTTTCAAATCACATGTCGTTTAAACAACAAAAAAGTGCAAACTAGTAAGATTAAAAAGGGTTTAATGGAGCAACTGAGAAAATAACTAGCTATGCAAAAAATCGCTCAGAGTAATGTCCATGTAAACGCTTCTAGTTCTTCTCATTCTCATTGCTATCTATTCACTATCTATTTCTTTTTCAATATAAGTGGCGGACAGACCTACCATTTCTAAAATAAGGCAGTTTTAAAAGATTTATTTCACTTTCAGTGAGAGTCTATGATATATCTTTTCATTTATTGTAAATGCTCCCATGTTCAATATGGGGAAGGATCTACCTTGCAATGAACCTGCAGCACATTACATGGTGGAACTGCCAGTGCAAGACTGTTATTTACTTTGTCCAAATTGACAGCCTCAAATAACAGCTCTGTTCTGACTGATGTCCTCATCTCGTCGTGCTGATCAATGAGAGGTACACACTCTGTCTCTGGTCAATGAAAAATTGTCAAGTGCTGTTGCCAACTTGTATGTACTGTCAAGTCTCAGCAGGGCTTAGGCTGATTCAGACTGATCTGGTGGCTTTCGTTTTCAGGGTGTGTGTGATTTTATGCATTTTATTTTGTACCTCATCTGCACTGTGTTTCCTTTGCTGGTGAAAATACAAGGTTGTCCCAAAGCCCTACATCTGATTTAAGAAGACATATGCCATGAGTCAACACAGCAACATTAAGAAAGAATGCAGAATTAAGTATAGTCATGAACTAATCTTCCAATGAAATATCTCATTGTGGCCACTCGGCTCTGTGGTTACTCTTTAAGCTTTTGAGAATAACAATCAGCATTACATCATCTTGTAAACGGATTTCCAAATGCTTAGCGTAACAAATAAAATTGCCTAAAGAACAAATGCAATAATACAGCATAATAGTCCACATGCATCATGGGTTGTTATGATGCCTGTTATCAACATCCCAGTGATTAGTCATCGTAGACAAATGCTCACTGTTGTTGGCAACAGATGCACTGGAGAGATGAAGGACAGCAGTGTGTTGCAGAATGTATTATCCATGTTATTCTTCCAACAAAACCCATTTTTGTAACACTTTCCTTGCCTAATTTCTTAAGTACTTAATTGACATGAAAAAGTGATTTTAATTATGGATTCCCATGTATAAATATGGTTTAACATGCGTTTGGCATATTAAACCAAAATGTTTTATTATTTTTGGCATGTAATTATCTGCTGTCTTTTCCTCATAGAGGTAGCGATTTATCTCATATTTATCATCTGTTACATGAATTACAAAAGAAAACATGATGTTTTTGAAATAAATGTGTTTCTTAGATTAATGTCTCCCCCTCCTCTCAGTCCTTGTTGACAGAGCAGTAGATAGCATCATGGGGAGAAGCACTGCAGATTAAAAATGTCAATTTCAGACATCACATTTTGTTGTATGATATAGAGCCCCGGGGTTGGGAATGCATACAGGAAATCTGAACAAGAACTCTCCACTCGAATGTCACAGAGAAAACACCTGCTAGAGCCACATTCATGTGCACACACACAGGCAGGACGTGACTGCCTTGACTCCTCATGACATGACTATACGCTCTAATCTCCGTTAGGGTTCACCCACCGTGCTTCATGCTCCGGTCTGAATAATGTTTCTCCGTCCTCTGCCTCCTAAGCCACGCTGGCCTTTGACTTGTTTACACAGATTAAAGATGTGATGTTGAAACATGTGCTGGATCAAACGGCGCCTCTGCTGAGGCGTAACAAATGTCACCATGATGAAGGTGAGGACTCTAATGCTGTATTATCTCTGCTACATTGTTTAGTGGATACAAGAGGGGAAGCAGGTGTGATGAATGTCCAGCAGAGACAGACACACATTTCTACCTGTCTCCACCTGTGTGTGAGGGAGAGGGGGGCAATCTATTTAGCCGGGGGGGTGGGGATTGGGTCAGGCAATCCAATCCGAAGATGTTTGCTGGTTGACGGGGTGGAAGTAGTGAATGGACATGGCACAGTTTGGCCCTGGGAGATTTCTGTCTGACACTGCCAGGGAGGATACACAGGAGCGGGTCGACAACAAAATGGGAAGGTCAGAACAGGACAGGCAGGTGTCACCTGATGTATTGTGGGTTAACAGCCTCCGAATGATGTTGCCGTCGGCTCAGCCCACAACACAGACATCCATAAGACAAGAGCGAATTCCTTCCTCTTGTCTGCTTGCCTCTGATGTTACACAACTGATTCTGGCAAATCCTGTCTGAATGAATTTCTGTATTTTGTTGATCAACGTTAAATCTAAATCATAAGTAATGGAAACGACTTAATCTGATTATCATGAATATGATATATTTTGTTATCTAGATGATAAAATCCTTAGTTTTGTAAATTACAGAACAATAGGTTCTCCAAACAAAACAAAACAATGTTTGTCAGCTTTCCAAAATGACCGACATGAACCCATTTTTTTACCTTTAATTTCCATTGCCACTGCATCCACTGCAATTATTCATATTTCAGACATGCTACCTCCATGTTTAATGTTTGGTCAGGTTAAGCTACAAAAATGACTTTGTTAAGGTTACTTTAAGCCACAAACAGGAGGTACAACGAGCTAATTCAGTAATGTTTGTGGCACAAAATTGTTTGTTCACCATTTCCTCCCAACAGTCTCCCCTTCCTTCCTTTTTTTTTAACCAATCACCAACACGATAATTTTCTAACCTTACAACAGCTCAACATTTTGGGAAGTACCTGGTTGCCTAGTAGCCTGATGGTGATGATAAGAGTTCACTGCTTCCAGACAAGAAAAAGTACATAACCCCAGTTTAAGCTAAGCGAGCCAGCTGTCAGCTGTGGCTTCATATTGAACATCAAAACATGAGTGAAATCGATCCTCCCACCTAATTCTCAGCAAGACAGACAATAAGCAAATTTCCCCAAAATTATTCATCCTTAACCAAGTGTTTTAGTTGCTTAACCCTTCAGAGTCTGGGGTAAAACGGCGTTTTTTACTACTTTACTTCATTTTACCTTTGTGTTTCCCATTAAAACTGCTTAGCTTGCCTTTCTTTGTGTCTTTCTTTTCAGCACAACCTCACCTATGTGATTCTACAAGTATTTATTTATTTTGACATAATATATGGACACACTGTATGTAAAAGTGCAAAAGAAACACAAAATCCGAGTAGGAACTAGTTGGATCTTTGGAGGAGCGGGGGTCTGCGCGGACACCTCCTCTCGTTCGTCTTCACGCGCAGCATCCACTTCATCCTCTGAAAGGAGTCTTCCTCAGAATCAGAACGTTCTTCCCCAGATTCAGCATCTTCTAACTCGTAGAAGAGCTGTAGTGCGCGACTTCGGCTCTTCATAAATTTAGTCTTAATAGGCCGATCGACAAAATTCAAGTGTCCGCTTTCCAACAGTCTTTGAATTGAGCACCTGCGTGCTTGTGTCACAGCTTTACGTTTTCAAACGTGCGACATGTGACTTTGACACCGTGTGGCGGTCCTAGACTCCGAAAGGTTAATCACACCTTAATCATAGTTTATTTACCTTAATCAAAATCTTTCCCTAACTTTAACCATGGTGTTGTTGCCATATTCTAGGAAGAGAAGCTTTTTAAAAGCTCGACACTGAACGTATTCCAGAGTTATTTAGAATCATCCAAGATCATCATGAGGTTAAAACATAGGTTTGGACTCACATTGACTCTATGATGTTTTGCATCTCTATACTCTATACTCCCGCCACTCTTCAGCCTTTACACCAGAGGGACAGGGGTCATACTTCACATGGCAGCTAGAGGTCTAGTTAACTCAGGTCGCATCAGGTTTTAGAGCAAATGAACAAATGACAAATGCTGTCATTTATCTTGAAAGGACAGTTTTGTGAGAAAAAAAACATTTTTTTATCAGTGAAATAATAAATGATGAATTCCATCACTGTCGGTGCACAATAACATTTGACTTTTTTTAAAAATCATCCATCACAAAGGCTATGTAAGTCAACAGTCAGTCAACAACAGTTAAATTGCTTTTCAGACTCTTCAGTTCTAGATAGATAGATAGATGGATCACATAGTTTTATCAACAGTGAAAGTGGGTTATGGTCCCTTTTGTATTATATAGACACACAAATACCACTCTGGAAAGAAGATCATTAGATCATGTTGGAGTCAGATTTCTGAGAGGAAAGCGGGCTCTGGTTTAAACATGTAAAATAATTACAATATAGCACACTGACCTTTTCTCTGACCCTTTTTTAAAGGCTGCTCTGCTGACAGGCTCTAATTAACATTAGCCTCTAGCAGATGACTGCTGTCTTCTGGGAAGCAGAGAACAATCCTGGCCAGGCTGGAATCCTGTAAAACACAGCAAAAGGCCATCAGTTCATCTGTTCGCCCTCCTCGGTACTCGTCTCCCACTCCGCCCCCCTCCTCTAACCACTCACCTCCTTCTCGTCATCCACTCCAAAACAGCGGGAGCAGCGCTCGTAGATGCTGCTATTAGAGATACTTTCTCTTTCTTATTACATTTAATCTTTTCACTCCATACTCACATATTTTCACATAGCAGACTGATAGCTCGCAGCAAGCACTTAAAGACACTTAAGAAGTGGGTAAGTTCAAACAGGTTTAGGTGGAATAAGCTGTTAAACTAGGAAAAAAAGTGGTTCGAATGACGTGTTGTCTGACTGAAAATGGAAAATGGAAGGGGGGAGATGCAGTATTGTTTAAATATGAGGGTAAAGGTGGACATTTTCAGACTGCCTATCCTGAGAGACATTTATAGTGTTTCATTTTGACAGTATTGTGAGAGCTAGTGAGCGAAGATCAAAGCCTGGCTCCTTTTTTTTCACCTCCACAACGCTGGCCAATCAGGGAGTGAAGTGACTGAGAATGGCAGATTGTCTTCTGGAAAGTTACAGACATGGTTGGACACAGCCTCGCCAATGTGATGTCACAAGAGTATGGAGGAAGGGGGCTTCCAAAGCCGTGGGACCATCCAACAGACAAAGCCCTGATGACATCACTTAGACGTCATCAGGGTTACGTTGACATGGCTGGACTTGAGACTCGATGGCAAGTCTGTGTTCAAAACTGTCGGTGTGGGATTGATGAATTGGGATCCAGTGTGTTTGGACTAAATCTATCTCAGCCTCAGTCCCTTTTACTTTCAATCATTCTTTTTTAGGCCCCCAACTAGATGGAAGTGTAATAGTAAATAGCTAAATTATCCCTTTGACTACTTCTTTAATGTCTTGTATGGTGTGTCTAGTGTTTCATGTGCAGATGTGAAATAAAGCAACAATGCGTGACATTCCCAGTATATGTTGTCCTTTAGGCCTTGCTGCTGGCAGAGCAAAAATAAATTAAAAGATCAGGAATTATTTAAAACAATTTTTTTCTTATGCCGCTGTGCATTTTCACAGTGATCAATGCATGTATTCCAGTCCTTTTCCCCCTTAACTTTGCTCTGCACTGGATGCAGCTGGAACTTGCTATGTTTAGGTCCTGATGTTACGGAGTCGTGCAGGTGGAAGTTTTGGATGACTACACACATCACCTCAGTGCTGTTTCGCTGCCGTATTTACTCAGGCCTCTCTTAACCCTTACACGGGTTGTAGTATCACTATCGATTCAGGGTGTAAATATTTGCTGGGCTCTGAATCTGTCACACCAAAAAGATTTTCTGACATTTTTGTTTTTTATTTAAAGGTAAACAGAGTTTAAAGTTTTCTAATGTATTATTGGCTCAGATATTTCCAGCCAAAGTCAAGTCCCTTCTTTAACACTGCAAACAGTGTTCCCTCACTCTCCAAGATAAATTCAGATAGCATGAGAATACCAAGTGAAAATGATTCCCCATACCCTTTAACTGCGATTTGTGTAGTGCCGACAAGTACTCCCTACGCACCTGCAATTTTTCACTGAAAAAAATCAATCAGCTGCATCAGGGGGGCTCATTTTCATCATCACTTCATTGACTTTCTCCACGGCTAAATTTTCTTTACAACTACCGAGTGGTGCCGCTTGGGGCCAGGGAGATCACCGTGCACCTTAATGAGCTTGAGTATGCATGCTCTCCTTTTTCCTTTAGCCTTGTTAGCTGACATTTAGTGAAGGCGCTCACATGTTGCTGACAAAAGCATTCCCAGTAATGCTCTTGCTAGGTGAGGCACGTATAGCTCTGTGCTTGATCCTGGCAGCTCAGAGGCAAGATCATCACACAAGCGGTCAGGAGAACAAACCAGGTTACGCAGAAATATCCAGCTGGGATTTTGTGTTGATTTAGCAGTTTCATGAATGATTTTAATGGTCCTGCTTAATGGCAGGATGGATAAAGCTGAAAAAAGTGAAGAGAAGACAGAGAGATTCCACTTGACCAAATTCCTCATTGTTATTGCAAACTGTTTATCCATATACTAATAATGTGCTTTTATAAGTTGATTTGGCATTTAAAGGCCAAATGTATCCCAGGATTTTCCTACAATTGATACGTGACCATAATTTAATAACCATGTTATGATAAAGTATAGGTAATAGGTAAAAAATAAATGATAATAAGTAATATGCTTTCCTATTAAACTGCTCTAAATTGTGAGTGAAAAAAAACAATCAAGTTGTGCATTTTCATTTGACAAAGTCCTTATAAATCAACACTGAACTAATGAATTGTTGTGACATTAATTATTTTTACATCATTATTTAGAATTATTACTCTTTATGGGACAATAAGCAGTTAATCATGAAAGTGTGCTAAAAAGTGCAGATATTTTAATTAAATTATAACTTGTTTAGATATATATATGTATATTTTTTAGCCAGCTACATTATTATGAAATAATAATCTGTGGACTTTCAGCTGGGGTTTTAATACCAGTATATCCACTGGTTATATTGATCCAATTTTAAACCCAACACAGAATTGATAATATTGTCCTGTTTGGCTGTTGCCATGGAGATAAGTGGTAGGGAAAGGCACTTCACTTTAGGTTTTGTAACATTCAATGTTACAAATGCAACAAAGGCTCGTGTCCTGGGCCTTTGTTTTATGGTGGCTCCATTGAAAATAAAGACATTTCCTTTTTAAGTACTGTCCATCCTTGGAGGCAGCTGTGCTTGTCTAATAACCCCCCCATCTCGACTCAGCTTCGTCCTTGTAGCCACTGAGGTCTTCTACTCTTTTCAGAGCTGACCTTATTCCCAGTATGTGTGATGTGATCCAGAATGACATTCAAGCATGTCCCCTGGACCACTGAATGGCTCTTAGTGCTGTGTGCCTTCAGAAGAGGCCCCGCTCTCTGGTTCCCTCTACTATCCTATAGGGAATGAACCGATCATCCCTTGTTTTCCAAATGGACCTGAGGCTTTGCACTGAGGCAGCAAGAGCAACACTATAGAGCTGCTCCTCAGGTGGTCAGGTAGGTGGATAAGGGTGAATGAATGTCACTGAGGGGAAGAAATGCACGTCATGAAGTGTTGTTTTTTAACATCAGATCTACGTGCAGTATACCATTGCTCAGTCGAAGAAAGGGTCACTGAAGTGCACCGTAAGACAATCTGGTCACAGTGATCTCTAAATGGATTCAAGTGTGTTAAACACACTGAACATTAAAACAATCTGACTGACGTGGCTGTGGCCTCACCTGAGGGATGTGAACTGTGTTAATGGAAATCAGTGAAACCATTGGCATTTCAAATGTGGCTTGATTAGAAGTGTGTTAGAAGTTACCAAGAGCAAAGGGATAAACTGATCCAAAAAAAATAAATTGATTAGTGGCTGAGCCTATAGGCACTGCTCACTGGTATTGTGTAATGTTTCTCAGAGGGAGTGGATGTGGGCCAAACGTGGCCTGAGTGACCGGTAGCTAACCGTTGTCCCATCACCATTATCTCATTAAGAACCAGTGTTAAATATTGTGGTTAGTTACTCCAGCCAAGAGCCCTCAGAGGGCGGATGCCTCCGGGATAATCACTGGTACCAGCGGAAACGCAAAGTAACGCATCAGCGCAAGATTCTGTGAAATGTTAGGCTCTGATATTTCCAGCAGAAGTACAGATCTTAGATTGAAGTTATGTGGGTGTTGGATGTGTTATAGAAGGTTCCCCACGAGAATCGTGGTGAGAAATGTTCTTTGCCGAAGGAAAGGGAGAGAGAAAATGCAGTCTTACTTCTTTTCTCTAAGATACTCAGTTCAAAGGTGGAGCGCCAGCCTCCTCAACTCACCTTCTTATTATTCCTGAACAAATAGGAATTCTTGCTGAGTCAAAGCACAAAAATCAAGCGTTTTACTACTTGCATCTTTTTTGTTTGTCTAATGAAAAGCCAATGATTTACATGCATACAGTACAGTACAATACAAAGACCTCTGCCGATGCATGACACTGAGCCAGTCATACTTGCATCAGTTTTTGTTTTTTGAATTCCCAATTTTAAGTACAGTGCCTGAATGTAACAGCACTAATAGATATAACAGCAAAGCTTTGCTTTGCTCTGACAGTACTTCTGTTATAGAAATGTAAATATGCGGATGGCTGATTATATTAGCAGTCGCTCTATAATTAAAAACTGCTATTATCAGCAGGTTCTGAATCAGATAACCCTTGATAAGAGCAAAAAGAGGGATTAATGGATTTTAGTAGCTTAATGATTAGAATAGGCATTGTTATAAATATTTCTACATCCACTGCTTTTTGAATGAGGGTTTAAGAAGTAAGGAATGACAGGTTTGGTGAAAGTACTTTGATTTATTAAAAAAAAAAAAAGACCCCCATGAACAGTGACGGTGAAGTTCTGTGGAGTTAAATGATTTTCCTTTAATTGGGTGAAGACAACAAAGTCCAAAAGAAACTTGGGAGACACTGAGAGGCTGTGAGCAGAAAGCTGCACATTTGGCAGACAGACAGCTGCTGTAGCAGCTCCCAGCAGCTTTCTGTAGACTGCCTTTGACAGCCAGGGATAAGTGGCCATTAAAATCCCATGATCACTTAATACACCTGTCATTAGCCATCAACTGTGCATTAACGCTGCTAGCTAGGGCTTACCACAGAGGGAGAAATACAGTATTGCCTCAATGAAAGAATTGCTCTCAAGAAAGTTAAAAAAAAAAAAGTGACAACCCACCACAATGACTTGAATCAAGTGTTGTGATCATATAATCTGTATATGTTCAGTACACTTAATGTATGAATTTGTCGACCTCACCACTGCTGCAAAGTGCATTCATTCAGGCTGCACCACTGTATATTACTAGTATCAGTTTTAGGAATATCGACGGAATTCTTCATGATATTAATGTCTAAATATAATTTGCATAAGACCAACATGACTACCAAAAATTTGAGCATTTTGTTATTTTTGTAAAGTGAGGGTTTGAAAAACAGTGAAGTGATTGTGAGGCTTAGGGAAACATTATATTGATGGCTTAAAGAAACAAACAGTAGTAGAAGATCAGACACTGCCAAGTCTGGTGTCAGTGTCGCAGGCTTTGAACACCCAATCATCCACCTTGACCTCCCGCCTAAGATGTTTTGCGGCAGTCTGAATACATCACACCACTTCTGCCTTTCCTGCTTTAAAGTGGCCGATGGTGTCACTTTTCTGATAAGGACAGTCCCCTTTGGAGACAGCTGTCTTGGCTTTCTGCAGTTTTTAATCTCTCTTTCCACCTTTGCAGATATCCAATCCAGAGACCGCCTTGATGACTGTGTGTTGTCTGCTACAGTGAAAACATCCAAAAACATCCAGTTCCTTTTTAATCTGAGAGCCATTTCATTTGCTCGATCTTCACTCTTTTTCTGATGCAGTGGAAACACAAAAAGCCAGTGCACTAAAGGAGCATTTGGTCCTACGTTTTGTTCCTAGGGCTTATAGTTCTGGAAATGTTTGGTTGAAAATGCCGATTTGTGGACACAGACAGTACTGAAGGGGATTTTCCAGGACTGAGGAAATATTTCCATATGTGCAAATCTCATTTTCATGAGACTCTGAGGCTGTTAAATCTACCAAACCAAAATTTGTGCTTGGATACCACTAAAATTTCTCGAGGTGACTCACTGACAGAGTACAAACTTGGTTCTCCTCCTCCTGATATTTGGATGAAGTTGTCTGCGTTAAAAAAAACATAGTATGGACTGGGCTGTCCAAACTCTCAGGCATTCTCATGTGTAACTCCTGTTGTTGTTTTTTTCAGATTTGCTCTGTAAAGACATGAAGCAATTTCTGTCAGAACATTTTCTCTCGGTTGGCCTTAAAAAGATAAACACAATGGACAAAAGAGTTGGGACCTTGGCCAGTCAATGGAATGTCATCATTAATAGAGTCATTAAAAGAATAGCAAGCTGTATATGTATAAATGGATTTTCTGGTAATTGTTTTTGTAGCCCGAGGCTTGTGATGCGGATTTGTTTTGTTGTTCTGTTTATTTCTTTCAGTATCATAGCAAAGGGTAGCTCATTCTGCTTGAATATACTGTTTGAAAAGCACTGATGCCAGGTCATTTTAATCAGGTCCAAAAGTCCAAAATGGTGCATCTTTCATGGCAACACTTGCAACTCTTTCTCTTCAGAAATCGATGTGCAAAATTAGATTTTAGTATTGTAAATACAAAATCACCTTGACAAGAGGGAGGGAATTATAGTTCTCCAATTGCTTCTGGCACCGTTATTATTAAAGATTCTCTCTACCTAAATGTGACACGTCTTTGTGTGTAAGTCGTTGCATAATATTTAGCTTTTTAGATATGAAATAAATTATATTAGATATGCTCTTACATTAGTGTTGCAGTTAGGAAAGGATTCACTGAGTGATACAGATTTGACAGATTGATGAAAGTGCAAAACAGTGCAGGAGTAAATGTACAGTAGTAAATAGAGGAGTGGAAAAATTTCACGGATGTGAAAGTGTCAATAGAACAACCAAGAGAGTATATTTATATACAATAAATGATCTTTTCTAATTACATAATTCCGTTTTGAATTGAAACACTGCATCTATGTACTGGGATGGTCCTACTTGGGATGTAGGACTGTCACACCAGAGTCCAGAGTGGAGTCAGTTCTCTACTCAGCGGTTTAGTTTAGGCAGTAAAAGTGCTTTGGTTAAGGTTAGGAAAAGAGCCTCACTTCAGTTATTTTTGCAGAAAACAAATGAAGTTTATATGAAATCAAATGAAACAAATGAAATATGTTGTTTGTTTTACTGATACATTCAGAATTTTTCTGTACGTTAATTAACAACATTTCCTCTTTATGCTCTTAGAAATCATAAAGAAGTGTATATAAATGTAATTTCTGGGAGCTAAACACAAAAAAAAAAAAACATAAAAAGGATTGCAAAACATAAAAAAGACCATTTTATTTTTTCCATGAATTGTATGGTTTCTTAAGAAGGTGGATATACAGGTACAGGCAGTGAGATGGAAATCAAATGAAGGAAGAAGTCACTTGATGCTGTCTCCCTCTTTGTGCTGATTTTTATAATTACTGCTGCTCTGAATCAGTGACTCCAATAATACATCTCTCTATTTCTCCAGTCATCAAGGCTGCAGTTGTTACATCGAGCCCTCCAGAAAAGCTTGTTAGGTTCAAGGCTGAAACCTAAATGGTGGTTGTAAGGTCAAGTGGAAGACATTATCAAAAGATTTTGAGACCTGTGGTCTTTTTTCTCTTACTGAAGACGGGTCAGTTGTTTTGTGCTGCTTTGTGCTAACAGTCGAGCTGAGCTTGCTGCAGGCCTGTGGTACTGGCTGCCCTTGTGCATATCACACTGTCATCTACTAATCAGAGCCATGAGCAAAGTTGCTGTGTAATATGAATATCCATGTTTCAGTTTTTCCAAACAGGCATGCAAGCTAAAATGTATGTCCCTGTGGGATCTTTCTTGTTTCTTTGCTGCCTGAGGGTAGTTGACAGCTGTTCGGTTTGCCAACAGTCTTGTCAGATAGCTGGCCAATGAGTTCCAGTGTTTCTTTGCTGATTTCTTTCCTCATCGCAGTTAAACCAAAACAAATATGGAAATGCAGGTTGCCAGGGCTCAGTCCCACAGGATGTTGAACAGAATCAGCGGCATCTGACTCTCTGTGGTCGCGACAAATCCCTCCGACAGGGTATGTGTGCTGCATGTGCCTGGGGTAGCACTGGCACTTAGTGCAGCTGCAGTTAGCTTGTCTTTCCTCTCCCCCTTCACCCCAGCCACTGCCTCTCCCTCCTCCCTGCCCACCCTGACCCCCACCCCCACACCACCACCACCACCACCAAGCGCTGAGTGATGTCAGACAGCCGTGGATGCTGGATGCTGAAGGAGAGCGCAACGGCAGCAGGCGGCAGAGATAAGGCCCCCCATACCTCCACAGATTAAACAGCAGGATTAACCTCTCTACTCCACCACTGCCACCATGGTGTCTTTCACCCCCTTATCTACCCCCACCTCCCCCTTTTCTCCTCCAACATTTGCCACCATACATTTGTACAGTTGTCATGATGTGGGAAATTGCTTTTTAACCCTATGTGGCTTCGCTCTGTCCTTGGCAATTGAAACATGAGAAAATGAAACAGGCCCTGCCAGGAAAGAGAAACACACAACTGTTTTCCCCAAAATGCTTTCTGGTCTGGTCCCAAGGCTTGAAATAGCATGTCTGCAGAAGTAAGGAGAAAAGGAAACCCTGCTGAATATTTCACCGATTACTGTGAATTTGGTCATTTTGTCAATTTTTCTACTTCTTTTCTTTGCGCTTGCCAGATTTGATAACTTGAAGATTCAGTGGCAACATTTGAGTTATTCATGTTCAAAGGAATAAAAGGAGCCAGAAGCCCCAATATATAGTCGAAGAGATAATGTCCTCAGCTGTGCCGCCCTGAAGCCATACTACAGAAATGATTTGCAGATATTTATTTATTTCATGCCCCAGTGTTCAGGGCTCCAGCCACACTTACAGCAATGCATGTTCACTTCGTGGATTTCATGGTTATTGGATGGCAGTCAAAAATATATATGTTTAACAGGTCTGCTAAAATGCAGTGGTATATATTTACATAAATTGTATGGCACAATGTTGCCTCAGTAAATATCCATTCAGAAGTCAATGCATTTCAATTGTCTTTGCCCAAGGCTTATGTTGCAATTATATAGAAAATACATTTGGAACACCATAGTTTTGTTATTGTTACACTAGATTAATTTTTATTGTTGCATTTTCTGATCAGATGATTGGAATTTGCTGCAGCATCATAATGTAGCGCCTGGCTATTTACTTGAAATATAATTCACAAGATATTTTTATCTTTTGTAGGCTTTTGTGTGACAGGTAACAACAATAATCAGTCATATCGAATGTTTGGTTGTGGCCATCAGATATCAGGCTAAGATGCCGGAAATTAAGATCCCTAGCTCTCCAAACCAGGCAATTAGCATAGCATCCCCCTATGTTAGGTACCTGTGATAAGAGGGCTAGTGACCAAGTGAGCTATGACATTCCATTGATCCAGAAAATTGCTGCAGAGCCAGCCTTGAAATTAGTTTAAATTGCTGAATCAAAAAATGTTATCCTGGATTCTGGCAAGGCCAGCGTAAACCTTATGCCTCTAATCCCCAGACTGATGTGAAAAGTTGTCAGGGATCGTGTCGCCCACCGCCACGATTGATGGGGGAGTTTGGATTCCATGTGACAGAGAGACGCATGCAAGCAACTGGGATTTGACTTGGATGGCACTTATGGCTACCAGGGTCGTGACTTGGTTTCAAATCTGCAGGCTTCGGGAATTTCCAGTGCGATCTACCACTGGCTTTGTGCTTTTCAATTCAATTACATGCCAACTCTTTACTTGGTGACAATGTCGGATATCAAGCTCTCTTAGATGTGAGTTGAGTCATAAATCTAAGCTTTGATGCACAGTTCAAGGATTGGGGGGAATAATTTACCATCAGTCAGGTGCCTTGTTTTATCCTCTTTGGATTCTCTCAAAATAGCAACAAACAGCAGCGTTGGAGTTGTAGATTGATGGAAGGAGGGAGCAGGCAGGAATATGTCAACTCTAAACACCCTTAATGTGGAATAAGTTCTGGTAAGAGGATCACAGAAGCAAACACAGGAGAGGATTAAAGTCAAATATATTCTGTTATAAGTCTAATCACTCGTCTGTCTAAAAAGCAGTGCTTGACCGAGAGTAGTAGCACTGTTGGAAATTTTAGATGACATTTCTGCTATTTGGACAAGAAAATGAACACTGGTCACTCACAATGACAAAAATAGTAGCCTGTCAAACTCATGGGGAAGTTGTAATTTGAACTCACCTACTCAGTGGTTGGCACATTATGCTTTTCTCAGTAATCAAACAGGGAATAGCCGCAGCCTTCTAAACCTATTTGAGCTCAATGATTGGCTGTGGCGTGCTACCACCCAGGTGGGCCGAGACTGCTCACTAATGAACGGCTGAAATATGATTTTAAAACCAGCGCACAGCAGTCTGCCACTCTCACGGCAGCAGATGGTGTTTTAACCTGTTCATACAATGAAGAGCGCATAGCTGTGTGGTTGAAATCAAACCCCCATCGCCCTGCTCCCTTCACCCGACACCACTGCACCCCACTCGCCCTTTTTTCCTGTGGCATAAATGTGCTGTTGTGGACTCGGTTTCACATTCAAAGAATTTGCTCAGAATTTGAGTTTGGAAAATGTCAACAACCAAAGAAAACAGAAGGCATTTTATCTGCCAGTTTGATGGGGCAATCTTTGCACAACCCCTGTTTTTAAGGGTTTGTTTATCACGTCCCTCAGTGTCAGCAAATGTGCAGTGGGTTTTTTTCAGTTTCTCTTTTCGTCTCATGTGGAAAAAAGTTCAACTCTAAGTGGGAGAAGCTTTAAGTATCGTACATAATCCCTCTTGCTTCTGACAGGAATAAGAAACTTGCCCTAAAGACCACTCAACGGATTTTAAAGTTAGTGTGTGGAAATCCAGCAGGATAAGAGAATGCCCCACTGGATACACCAGGATTAGTATATCTATTGATTTGTGTCATCGTGAGGAACACGCAGTATATTACAAGCACATTAGAAGACAGTATCTCTCCACATTAAAATGTAAGGGGAATGGGCAAGGGCACTTCAAACAGCTTCTTAGCAGCTTACTGATTTGCTGAGTGCGTTTCTTCCCAACAGGTATGTCGTAATATGTTCTCATTAGAGCTCCAACATCAAAGCTGCAAACAAAAAAACCTCCTCATCTACAGTAGTAGCTAGGGCTGATGACTTCACTTCTGTGTGCAGGAAGAAACTTTATAAAGCTCAAGATTACAAAATTTAATGCAACTTCAAAAACAGCATGTGGGGTGAAGGAAGAGGCAGTGACCAGTGCTCTACCTAGAGCAGTCCTCAGTGCTTTGTCTGCTTAAAGTCTCCCACTGGGGAGTAAAAACCACAAGACCTGACAGTGTGTTGACTCTGCAAAGTGTTGACACTGTCCTGTATGTCACACCAGCACAGATGCTGAACTGGAGCAAAAATAGCAAACCATGGCACAGTCAATGTCCAGCAAAGCTAAATAACTTCTCTCCTTATCCCAGCATATCTACAGCTTAAAGGATTTTTAATGAGCACTATCACAGCACACACCAGTGGATTCAACAGCAAAAGTTAAAAAGCGGAAGAAACAAGTTGATGTAAAAATAGATACTATATGTTTTTGGAACTGTGTGTGGGAGTGAAGGAAAATCTCACACGTAACTAAATTGTCAGAGGTTTATCATCAGTCTGTTTGTAATAAAACTCACTCCCCAGCGCTGATACACTGCTCGCACACTTCAGATAGTTTCCCAGTGGCTTGTGAGATTCGTAACACTACCACAGCTGACCATAAGCACACACCTCGCAACCAGTACCAATTACAAACCAAATCACATGCTCATGCTAGTGTTCATTCATATGCAAAGTCATGATTGACATGCTGCTGCCGCAGTGGTAGTAACAGTATGGATTCAGAGAACGCAGAATATACTGAAATAAGAAGAGACCACAAAAAAGTCCACACACCGCATGTCTTGGAATGTCTTTGTTTTGAAACTAAAAAAAAGGCGTTTAAAGGGCTACAGTCCTTAACGTTGAAATCATACAGTTATACAGATGCCAACTGAGCGGCAGCGTGAATGATAAGAGTTCACGGCCTTCTGGGGCATTTGTAGAAAGGAATCGCTGCATTATTCACCTCCATCCTCAGGTCCTGTTGTGAGCAATACAATGAAAAGACAGACATCATCCAGTTCTGCTCTGTGAATCACAGACTGATTCAAAGTCATTGTCAAGACGGTGAATCACAACTGTTCTTAACCTGCTTCATCTGGTGGCAAAAGAGTTGAAAGCCTGTTTCAACCTCATGCTGAAGTATGCATTTTTTTTAAATGAGCACCTGAATCGTCCAAAGAGAACAAAGTGAACTTATCACTGCAAGGTAAAGAAACAGAAATCCTACAAGGTTAATAGTTTCATAAGCGAGGTCAGGCGGTGGGAGAGCAGATGTGAGGATGGAAATGTGAGCTGTTTCTTCGTGCTTGACACCAGCAGACTCCCGCAGTGAAAACGGTATGAACGTGTGTCTCCCACCTCTGCAGTGAGTTGAACTCTTATTTGAGTAATATTGACAGGACATCTGTTAAACTGGACCAGGTGAGGAACCCTCTCAGACGGACTGCGAGCAGCAGGCTTCCCAGACTGCAGGAACAGTTGATGGATGTGTCCTCAGATGGTGGGCTAAAGATCAAACTTACACACAAGACAGTGTCACGGTGTCCAGACTTGGGGAAATATGGCCCTAATGATCACTTATCCTTTGGATGTAAGTTCCTGTGTGAAGTGACTTTTTCAGCTTTGACCTAAATCAAAATGTAGCAGAAACAGATTCAATGTGAAGAACAGAAAGCTGGGGTCACCCCACCATCAAAGATTTTAAAGACAAACAATCTGAGGTGTCTCTTTAAGAGAGAGGAAGATACTTGATGCATCTGTTTGTTTTATGTTTTAGTTCGAATAATGGATTTAACTGGTGCAACCTAATCCTGTGTCTCTGCTATCTTCACACAAAGGACAACAATAGAAATTAGTGTATAGGAAGTTATTGTATGACCCCTGACATGTTTGTAATTTTTCTTTATTTAAGGTCCTCCATCTCATAACGTCAACACGACGTTATCAAATCATTTTAATCTTTCATGTCAATTGTGTTTTTAAATTAGAAAACCTAGTTAAGGCATAATTAAACGACAACAAGTTGAGAATTGAATTATCAGCATTTCAGAGACTAAAACAGATTAAAGCATTGCAGATTTAATGTGATTTCCATTTGGTTGAAGTTGAGGTGTTGTGGTCTGATGCAGCAGAACTATAGCACATGTCCCAGTGGAGGGCACATAGGAGTAAGTAGTGCACAGCTTTGAATAAGAGGGAGAGGGGAGCATGCAAACAGGCAGAATATTTCATGTTAGAGCCAGTCATAGTGACAAAAGAAAAAAAGCATACCTTTTAGTTTCATTCAGCAAAGCTGCTCCATCGTTAAATAGTTGCTGTGCAAGGACCTCCTGGGAAATTAAAAACATATTGTGCCACAATTTCCCTGTGACTCAGAGCGCCCCTGGGGAGAGCACTTTTAAAATTTCTAATAAAGGAGACTTCAAATTACAGAGAGGGGACCTGGCATTAATTAAACTGGGGATTTCAGTAGGGTCAACTTCTCATATTTATCTGTTTATACCCATGGTTTGGTCCTCTGTAAAGACTGGTGTATTGAGGTCACAGCTCATGGGTAAAACAAACGTGTGTGGATGATACAGAGATGATTTATGTGTTACAATAAACTAAAATCATAAGGTGACAAAAACGTGTTGCAGTTCACAGGGGTAGGGAAGATCTGAAAAAGTTCACTTTTCCATTATTTTTCTTCTTTGAAATGTCATCAAGGGACCTTTCACTGTGGAAAATTGTGCTGTTTGCTCCTTAATTATCAGATTTTAATGCCATCACCTCATTTGTCAGATTAACCTTTTAAGAGGGTGTGCAGTCTGTTTCAACAAGGATTTTCTTGCCCTGTAAAATGACCTTCACCAGTACAAATCTGCTGTACTAATCTACAAACGATCATTCATCAACTGCCTGCAGTTTGACCAAAATAAAGTCAAATAAGAATTTACTGTCCTACCACAGCAGACCTGTCTGTCTATTTCTATTCTAGATACTAAACTTGCGTCTGTTGTTTGCAGCCTTGACTCTGTGTGTGGATCTGAAACTGGTCTGTGGTCTGTGGACCAATAATATACACTTTGTGTTTCAAGGAAAACAGCTGCATGTTTTGGTTATAGGTTTTTGTCCCACTTGTGTTGAAAGATGAATACAGAGATGAGATATTTTGTGGTACCATAGGATGCCTCCAAATGATTTAGGTAGCTGCACTGTCAGGTCAAAATTCCTCTTGACCACTAAAAACTAAAGAACCACGTGATCACGGCATTCAGACGTTAAAACGTAACACCTGTGCTGTTTCCCTGACGTCTCCTGTGGGACCACCATCAAATCAAAATGTATACGTTTACAGAAATCACAGACTACCTCTCCTCTCCTCTAGCACCTCCCTCTTCTGGGAGTGAATATCATCCTTACATTCATCAAGTTGTTGGGAAAACGTCCCCAAATAAACGTTAATGTTCCGAATCTCCTGGGTGTTCATATAAAGTTTGCCATGACAACTTTACAAGGTGATAAACCTTCAATGATCACAGCTTTTACAGCTTCCTGCGCTGATGTTAAGTGGCCAGACAGAATCGAATAATAAAGGATTAACAATTAGATTCATGGTTCTATAAATTGTGCATTGTTATTGTGACAAATATAGTGTGGTAAGTGTTCAAGAAAGATAACACATCTGTCAGCTTTGTCTGTGTGTCGTGTTATTTGCTGTTTACTCTGAATGAAAAAACATTTGCTGGCAGGGTTTACAACACGAGGCTTTGTTTTACATCACAATTACAACTAGTGATCCAATCAGTAATTTCCTGTTACCATCCCCTCCCATAATAACACAGTGTTACCCCTCTACTGGTTTTATTGAGTCTGGTTTTGTAGATTTTCTGATGTATCAGAAAGTGTGTAGCACAAATTTTGGCACCTGACACCTGGCACCTGAGCCTTCCACCTCAAAAGACTAAACTAAACAACTGATTCAATGACCCCACTTATGCACTTAATAAGATGTGTGGCTGTAAATGTTGATAAAACAGATATGTGTTCCCAGATAAAACCCGACCGTCAATTTCAAACATTAAGTGTCCTCTTGGAGACGGGGCTACATGTGCCTCAGTTATGGTGCGGACCATGGTTGCATGACTTTAATTACATTGTCTGTTTGGCAGAGCAGCGAGACATCAATCTTATCTGCACAGCTGCATGCAACAACCCTCAAACCTCTACAAAAGCCTCCCAGCTGACACGGGACCCACAGCAGATATTCTGCTCTCTGTTTTGTCGTTCTGTCTTGTTTTTTAATCATTTCATCATTTCAGCCCCGGTCTAATCTGAATTGATCAAACATCTGTTATATCAGACATGTAGAAATGCTCACAACTGACTTTAGCGAGAGCCGATGTAGAAAATGAAACCTCACACAGTGCGCTGACATTATGTGAATTGTTTTTGCATTATCTTGATTTATAGTTTTAGAGTTTCATAGGTAGATAAGAGAAGATGAGGCGAGATGAAACTATATTGATTCACATGTGGAACTTGACGTGCTGCAGCAATAATACAATGGCTAATACTAATCACTCACAGCCATAATACCCTTCAGTGCACTTTTTATCAGTATAATTGACACAGTAGTGCAGACCAGTGACATGCGGTGAGGTTTGTGGTTGGGGAGGCACTGACTTTCAAAGTCAGATTTACAAACATATATTCTAATAAAATAGCATAAATTCACAATTCAGTCGAAGAATTTTAAATTTATAGCAGCTCGGAGGAAGCATATTTGTGTTTTTTTTTACCCTTTTTACCCTTTTTGATTTTTTTATGAATAAAGGAAAAAAAGAATCTCATCTCAAAATCTCACGGTTTTCTTTTACCTTAGCACTGTGGATGCTGATATTAAGTCTCCATTGTTCATTCATAGCCAGATCGATCCGTGATGTTCCCAAAGTCTTTAAAGAAATCTGACTTTGGAGACTTCTCTGCAAGTTTTTCAAATCACAGAATCCAGTTTTGGTCCAGACTGCTAAGATTGCTAAGGAAAGCAAAAAGGTGTTTTTTTTGCAGCACAGCCACAAAGCCGATCTTTTCTGTTCTACCACTCCGTTTGAAAAGAGCGCGTTCCTCCCGCTGTTTGAAGCAGACCTCGTATGTCCGGCGTCGGTCTCTCAGTTTTTATTAATTCTTACTTTGCTTGAAAGTCAAGTTTTGAACATTTCCTTAGCTTTGAAATCAAATCCTCCATTTCCAGCTAGTGAAAAAAACATTGTTGTTTTAACTTAAATTATTGAACTCCAGGCTCACTATCGCCCCCCTCTGTGAGGCAGAGGTACTGGCTGCCTCACAGCAAGCTTTTGCTTGTGGATTTTTGTCCGATCAACAAGACTTAAATATTACACACATGCGTGAAATACATTACCGAACACTATGGCAATTAAGACGTATAACCAAAGTGTCTTCAAGCAGGATATTGGAAACATACAGAGAAATGGCAACAAGCACACCCCAAGTGCACGCGCTCAATCCACCTTGTGAGGGATTGAGCCAGGTGGGGGGAGGCACGGCTCCGCGCTGCCTCTCCTTTTGTCTCTGCACTGTATGTGAACAGGAAATACAGGATTTCAGCGATTTTGACTATAAAAATGATCAAAACTTGTGGGAACCACACCGAAAATGCATTAAAGCATAGGCCAGAGGAAAAATATTAATAACTATTTTATTTTATTATTTTATTTCTTTTTTCTTCTCATGATAGCAGGTGAGGCAGAGTCTCACCTGCTATCGCTGCATAATAAAGCTGCAATTTTCTATCAGTCAATTTGATGGTAAAAAATGCCCTGTGTCCCAGGCAAGCCTCTTTGTTTGTTATGTTTAACATTACAGATTGGGCCTTAACGATGTTCGATCAAGTTTAATTTAAGATAAGGCCAACTTTATCTCCAGCTCAACAAACAGCAGGGTAGAGCCAAGTAGGAGTGATGGATGGTCCCTCCTAGCTTCTCTTGTTGTTTGTTTCATCCCTCGCTGTGTTTAAAAATGACCCTTCAAAACGGCACCAAGGGTGGAAACTAGTGTTCTCGGCTGCGCTGAAGGAGGACATGCTTGCTTGGGTAATCCTTTACCATGGCTTTTACAAGGGCCTTTCTTGGCACCAAGGCAACCCTTCAAACATCAATATCGGGTGTGTGCTATTCCCTTTGGGTAGGTTCAGTTGATGGCTTTCCGTCCCTGTATGAGGGCTTGCTGGCAGAGATGGAGGAGACATGGGAATGCACTGACATTGATTTCTTCATCCGAATGCACACGCTGATGTATCGACTGCCGTGTTGATCAGTTAGAGACCTTGTGTTTGCCACTATTTGGTGGAGCTGAAAGACACTGAACAGAATTTTATCAGACTAAGCCACCAAGTCAGAGGCCATACTCATTTCACTGCAACACTGTTTTCTCTTTCTGCTGCTTTCAGAGGGAAAAAAAATGTACTTTGACTGTTTTTGTCGGTGAAATGTTGCCGCAGTCAGTTCAGAAAAGAAGTCTCGACTTACTGTTCAAGCTATGATGACAACCAATGTGATTATGCTGAGGGGTGTCTGAGTGCAAACAGTAAGGCCTGCTTTTCTCTGTTGCACTTACTGTCATTCACTTGCAGTCAGCTACTCGTGTTTAAAACGTCTATGGGCTCTCTGAAGGGTAAAGGCACGCATAGAAAGCCCCGTTTGGAGTCAGGTGGGCCTTCCCTCTTTCGTCACAGTGAAGAGTCTCTGGTGCACGAGGCTTTGTAATCATAATTTAGTCATCTCAATGGTGTCATCACTTGTGATAAGTCATGCACAGCACAGAATTCAGAGACTGCAGGATGTTCAGGCGTCTGATGTCTTCAGAGGTATATTTTGCTTGTTGTCACAGAGCGGCTAAAATAAACATGCTCTGTTTCTGACATCTGTCAAAGTGAATTATAGATCTCGAGAAGAGTTGCAGAAGTTACAGTTCTTGTTCTTGGCTTACATTTTTGTTGTTTGTTATAATAAGTCATGCATTTTTAGTGCCTGACTGGAATCTGACTGATACGACACGAGGCAGAATACAAAAGAAACACACTGCAGCTGCTTCCCACCTTCAGGTAATGGAGCTGATTTTGTACATGTGTGTGTGTGTGCAAATGACCTTGTAGCGAGATAGATAATCCTGCATACTTGATGATCTAACATAAAAATGTAAAAGATAAATTTCACCTCACTCCTAACCCTAAAATCTATTAAAGCCTTGAAATTCAAATGGTCTGATAATTATTTGAAATGTGATGATTTTTCAATATGATAGATATGTAAAGCACCATCATCTCATGACTGCCAGCACAAGTGATTGTCACCTGGATCATCGAGGTTGGCTTTGTGTCTGCTAAATGCGATGAAATTGCTCTGAGTTGTATTAATGGGACTCACAACCACAATCTGAGCGGCTAGCGACAAGGTCAAAGTCGAGGCCACCACCTCTGAAATTGATTTGACACAGATTGATCCACATGGAGCAAATGTGTGTTAAAAAATGCATGTTGCTTGATATTTTCATATTAGAAATGTTGAAGCTATATTCACCTGTGACACAGAGAGGGGAAGAATGAATATCTTTTCGGCTGTCTTGTGTCATAGATAGAAATAAAGTATAAATACCTCCATCTGCATTACAGATGACAAATGAAATTCTTTATCTGTATATAGTGGGAAAAAATATCTTATCTGTTGTGTTATGGATGGAAGAAAGCAATATAACTTTTTCTGTTTTCAGTCTGCAAAAGCCAGCTTGCCTTTTCTCCAATTTCTGCAAATGTTGAAAATATAAAGATTTTATATACACCATTTATATTTAGTAGATCATAAAATTGGGTGTCTAGCTTGTGTGTAACGCAAGTGGTAACATAAAGTATTAACTTTGAAATGTTTTATTTACTGTGTGAAGAAGTAGCGATGCTTTCTCACAATAACTCTTTGGGTTTCATGATCTCACTTCACACACGTTTAATTGGCCAGAGGTTGGTGTCAGAATAAAGGTCTCAAGCTTTTTAAATCACAAGGTTTTATCATTATCGTGTTACATGGTTCATTTGTGTGAGGATGGTGTTAGCAGAAAGGTCATCATGTTGAGTCTTTTTTTTTTTTTTACGATATATCAAGTGTTGATGTTGCTGAGCAAAGATTTGAAAATGACATGGAGAGAAAGATCTACGAAATGAAATCCTTTTAGAATATTTAACGTCTTCTGTACACTTCTGTACAATTTAATTATCATCAGTGTTTCCATCGATGTTTACCAGTGTTATCATCTGTTTAGATATTTTACTGGATGAGTGAGACTTTTGACCTGCTAGAGTCAGAGATTCACTAGGATTCATCCTCCGGGGACCATAAATGTCTGTGCTAAATTTTATGGCAATTCTTTGAAAGGTTTTGATATTCACATGCCTAGGTTTCATCATTTTCTAACACATATGGCAGACATTTGTATGCATTTACCTTCTGCGTGTGATTTGGACTACAGTGTCACATTTGTCACAAAAGAGCTGTTGAGGTCATGTGACAAAATGTGAGTGTGTGGTCGAGTGTGACATTCATGTTGGCCTTTGTCTCTGCTCTAATTATGACAGAGAGTGATATCTTTCAGTAATGGGACACATAATGGTAACAATCATCCCAACCTCCACCACAGCTTAGCTGAGTGTACAATGGCCCAGACTCACTCTGAGGCTTTGGCTGTAAATAACAAACAACTTCAGTGTGATCAAATGCACATTGACAGTCAGGGCTGTAACCACAGGAAGCCTTCCAATATTTTGAGGCCCTATCACAAGCAAGTTCTTTAACTGACAGTCAGAGTCCAGGCAACAGGCCTGGGATTGTCACGACTGTGGGATGTACAGAGCCCAACATCAACTCTTTCTAAGCTTTGTGGCCTGTGATGCAGGATATCAAACGTGCCTGTTATGTTCATAGAAAATAGAATTTAAAAGTGAGGCAGCTGTGTCATCAACTTCTAAAGGTATGTGGAGCAAATGCAATAACCTTGTTAGCAAGGTGTGAAATTGAACTTTTGAAAAATATTTTCTAAAAGCTGTAAATGGATGCTGAAGAGCATACACATGTGGCAAGTATAAAAGGATGGGGAAAATATGCGACATTTTTTGAGAGCATTTTTGTCCTTGAAGCTTGGGAGCTTCAGATGCCTCCTGGAAGGCATCCTGTGGTCTCACGATCCCCATTTGGCAGAACTGGAGTCCACATGCCAAACATCTGGGCAGGTGGCATGCAGCCACTCGGCTAATTGCAGGCCAGATATCTGGCCTGTCTTTGATGTGCAGACAGGGATTACAGTGGTCCTATGCTCTCTCTCTTAATAACCTGGTATTAAAGGAGCATCAAATCATCTATAATCTCTATCGACCCCCATTGGCAAACAGTAGGAGTTGCAACAACAGTGATAGATGAGCCTCAGGCACAGGGAGAGAGGCAAGAGGCATGTGAACTAACTCATGAGAGACACAACAGAATGTCTAGTGAAGAAGTGATATGTCACTATGCCAGATATTAATGATTATACTGAATAATTATACCTTAGCATTTTGCATTGCTGTGTAGCTGAAATGTTATATCGGTCACTCATTTGTATGTCATTGATGCAAGGATGAGTGTGTATATATGCATACGTGTGTGTGTGTGTGTTTGTGGAGTTTTCCAAAATGGAATAATCCTTAGAAAGGTGGTTTATAATGCCAGAAATGTCACCACCTGAATTGTAGTCAGTGAAATTAATCATGAACTCTATCAGTCTCCCACAGATACTCTGTGCTGAAACATGGTCATTTTTTTGTCCTGTGAAAAATGTTCTTACTGTGACTTTGGTCAGAGACGGTCAAGGACAGCATCAGTGGTCTGAGGTTTTCAATTCCTGTTCAATCTGGCTGTCCTTTGTTCCATTGCTGCATTATCTCCTTCTTTAACTCAGCCATATGAGAGGACTCTGATTAGAGGCCAAATTAAACTGGGCGTGTTTAGGTGTGCAGTTTAAACCTCTGTGTCTGCCAAACTTCCTTGGGCTCTGGCTTTAGATCCAGCTTAGTCTAATGGACTGTGAGATCTGCTTTTGACTCAAAACAAGCTCTTTCGCCTGAGCAAAAACACTAATCAGACTTGTTTACTTGGATGATTTATGTAGCATGAAAAACACGAATCCCCATGCTCATAAATGTTACACGGTTGAGAGGCAAATATTGTTTCACTGTTGCGCTCACCAAAAGGGGGGAGGTTTGGATAAGTGAGTCAGTAAGTGGGTAAGTAACTGCACTTATTGCACCATCTTGTGAATAAAGCAAGTGTTACATGTCATTAGGAGTCCCGGGACACTGGACGGGGTACAAGAGGAGCAAAAAAACATTTATTTATTATCTCATGCCCCAGCTGCATTCGCAAAATACTTGCAATCACAAGCATTTGTATATGTTGATACATGTGCTCAGTTATGAATAACTTAGGTAGCAGGTTGCAGGTAGCAGCTGATATTTATTTGCATCTGTATCTCCCTCATATCCCTGAAGGGACACCATATTTTATATTGATGATTCATGTCAAGAGATAGTAGATCCTGCTTTTCCTCTCCGGTAGTTTCATCAACCCTAGCATGTGGCTCCAATCCAGTAGATATCATTTCCCCAGAGTTCCCTGGAAAAGAAAAACAACCAAGCAGGTGTCTTGGTTATGATGAATACTAAATAAAAGTTTGGCCAGGGAACTGTGACGGCGTTTCTTCGGTGGCAGTTGGGTGGGAGTGTTTGTGTTTTGGAGTGGGTGCCAGAGTCTGAGAGAAGCAGAGAGGGCCGCGAGATTGAGTGCTTAGGAAATGAAATCCTGTGTTAATGACAGAGGTACCTTAATTAAACCTGAATATCTAAATGACTGCAGAAAAACAGTCGACAGTTAGACAAATGCCTAAGGCGGAACCAGTGCAGGTGCAGTGCTGAGGGCAGATTTCTCCTCCACAACATGAGTGTGTGCCGCGCTGATCAGAACTGTGGGTAGAACGAGGTGAATTGGACCGGTCGAGCATACTTGGCTCATGTATAGCAGGCAATATGCTCCTTTGCTATCTTGAGAGCTCCATTAGCTCATACATTCAGCATGACTGTACTGTACCCCTCTCTTCTAAGCCATGACCTCAAGCTCTGAAGTGGAATAAATAGCCTGAACTTGTTCCTAAACCACCGTAGAGCAAAATATAACCATAGCTTAACCAGAGGCGCTTTAAGGGTTTGATGAGCAGGATCCCGAATGAGTCAGATGACCCAGAGTTTGACAGGACTCCTCCAACATGTCACGGATTATACACATTTATGGTTTCAGAGTGGCTTTTGAGCTATTATCGGGGGGCTCAATGTTTCTAGTATGTTAAAGATACTCTGACATGAGACTCACCAACCAGGCTGACTCATTTTAAAGTAGAAAACTGTATTATTACAACGGTTGTTCCATGTGGAGCACAATTAATAGGCGCAGTTCTGTTCGACTTTTAAGGTCAGGAATTACTTCCCATTTTGGTTGGACGCAGGCGCGAGCTCTAGCTGCAGGAAATGATTCATCTCAATTACACATAAAGACTGATGAGGGACCTGTCTCACCGTGGTGATCGAAATGAATTATCCCCATTATGACAGCAGTTTCTAATCACATTTATAAAACAGCACCTTTATGGGCTTTATGGCTGTGATGTTAGTGCAGACTGTACTCAGAGGAAGCTTTCACACCTCTGAAAGTGCTGAATGTAGTGGACTATTCTATTTGTGAGTTGCTGTATTGTGCTGGAGAGCCTGTCCATTTTCACCCTCTTTTTCGAGAGCATCTCTCACTGCTCCATTAGCCGAGCATGCTCGGATATGCGGGAAATAGCAGCGAGTGGGGGGGGGCATAGAAAAAAAAATTGAAATACTAACATTTGAAGAGAGAGAGGTTTGCTGAGTGCACTGTTCTGACTTCGGTGCTCCACTTATTTGTGATGCTCTGTCGGAGGAAACCAGAAAGAGGGCAGCAAAGGCAGAGAAGAGATGAGTCAGAACTCCTACACTAATGACTGAAACAAGCCTAGCAGGTTTATCATTTTAATGTATGGTATTTAGTCAAACAGGAGAGCAAAGTGTGTATACATACTACTGACAATGATCAAGTAAGTTCACCACCTTGAAGTGTAAGCCTACCTCAGTGTATTATCATGAACACAGTGGGTCAGTACAAAAATGTTCTTATTAACACTCAGAGGGTCTGCTGGGAACACTCATTACATTCAGCATTTGTTTACATTTCTGATGACAATTTGAGGAAATTACCACGTTTCTTAAAGATGTTATTCTGCCCAGCAGCAGAGTTCGGTCGACCATGATGGCAGCCCACCGATTACACAGTATTTACCTCACTTGAGTGACTGTATTAAACTGCTATTGAGATCTCGGCACTCAGTTGCGTAATGAAGGCTGGAATTCAAACACAATGGCTGTAATGTGTTAAACTGCAATCCAAAGCTTACGTTTTTGGTGCCGACATTGACATGGAGGTTAATGGTGCATAACTTGTAGCCCTCACATTCCAGTCTGCTCTGTTTAGGCTTCATGTCTGAGCCGCTGCTCTGTTTAGCCAAACTGTTACTTTGTGAATAAATCTGATAGGGTGTTAGGGAGGTTATGATGTTATCCAGATTTGTATTTACCCCCCACTGAATGTATGCATGATCTCAAAGCGCTGACCCACGATAAAAGTGCCTGACATTTGATTGAGGATTATTTATGAATTATGCAGCTTAACTGGGGTGTATGAGAAGGAAAGAGCTTTAGTATAGAGTTCTTATCACTTCTTGCCAGTTTTTAAGGCATGTGTGCTGAGTTCACACATCACTATAATTTCTACTATTTTTTTCTCAACCTTAAGCTAAAAATGTTTGAAATCTCTGCAACCTCACTGCCATTTGAAGGGTCCTGGAGGTTTTTTCACAGTATACAGGGATGGTGTGTCCCATGATGAGGTCCAATGGCAGATTGTTAAACAGGTTTTTGTGTTGAGTTGCACATAAATTTAATAAGTATTTGGTTAGCAGTTTATTAGTTACTTTATGTAAAATCTAATGCAGTGCACTGTATCATACTGCAGGTAAACGAGTAACTCAATACAAATTGTATTTTCCTCTACCACTCATTTAAGTCTTGGATGGAACGAAATGACTATTTTTCCACATGTCCTCTTTCCCTACCCTGAACTTTTCCTTTCATTTTTATCAGGAGTTGTTGGCACAGCAGCATGAATTCCAGCAACAAAGAGTGGCCTTTTTTGTCGTGTAACAGTAGATCACATGTAGTCTGGTGTTCCCTTATCACCCCGTATTGTTTGTTTTTCAGCTATTTCTAAGCCCAAGTTTGGTGCTGTCTGTCTGTATTGAGAGTGAAACAGTGACTTGATGGAGCACAGTTTTGTAAAGGGACACAAATGGGAATGTCGAGTCCATGGGTAAAAGAAAAGAAAAAGAAAAAACAAATGCAGGAAATATGTGCTCTCTGATTCGAGTTGTAAATGTAACTCACTAAATGTAGTTTTTCTCACATTCTTTCTGTTTTTCTGTTTAGAAGGACCTTTAAGATTGAGACATCACATCCTTGATGTGTTTACCTTCCAACGGCTGTTGGCAACACCTGTTTTGACCAAAGTGAGGTGTCTCCCTAAGTTCTTATCAAAGCAACTACTTGGCTTTCTGTTGTTACAGTGTGTCCTCTTTGTCCTCCAGTGAAGGCTGTGCAGAAATGATGACACTGTCTCAGATGCATTATATAAGATTTATGTGTTGTCATGGCAATGCTGATTTATTTATTTGTTTGGTTGCTTAACAGGGGCATTTGAGCATTTGAGCATACACCATTGGTCCTCAGAAAACACTCAGAAAGGCCGTGTAAATATTCAGTTCATGTCACCTTGTGATTTGAGTCATCCAGTCGGGAGGTTGTAATGAAGGCGTTAAATCAAAGAATGCTCTGTCTCAACCTCAAACCTGCATGAGCCAGCCATAATGGTTTTCAGCTGCCAATCAGCGCTCTGTCGTATCCTACCACCCTCCGTAAATGAATTCAAATCCTCCTTCCTCATACTTGGAGTGCTACCCGATGACACGCAACCTGCCTGGAAATGAATGTCCTCCTGAAGCGATTCCTGCAGGTTATTTAAAGGGAAAAGTCCCATGGGACTGTCAGATCACGGTCATAAAGACGGTGTTTAAGGGTTTACCCTATGAGGGTGTCTGAATTACATGGTATGGGCTTGGTTTTGTGTCATTCTATGTGCCTCCATGTATTTAGCACAGAGAGACATAGAATATGAACCAAAATACTTTGGAGGAAACAACACTGGCATGAGACACATAATGAATGGACATTTAGGGCAGTTGTAATCGGTGAGATACAGCATATGCAAATGACATGAAGTCAGGCATCCTCCAAAGTATGTTTCCACTATAGATAAGAGTTTCATCTTATTGCATTTACACTTTTACTGTCTAATCTAGTCAAGTTGTGCCAACTTAATTATTTTTCCCCAGAATCACAGATTTGTCGCAGTAAGCTTGATAGTGTGCACATAACACATCCTCTATCCTTAAGTAACACATTTGATTAACAAAAGAACAGTCCACACAAATAAACAAAAAATGGGGGAAAAAAACCAAAAAGTGAGAAATCTTATGACAAGGAACGAAACAGGGATCCTGTTCCAGGATGGACAGACATTCAATAGATGTTGTACATACAGAGCAGCAGTCGTAGTGCCTGATTAATGAGAGAAAAAGCCTCAGGTAAAATACGCCCCCCCTACCTACCTATCCCCCCCAGTGTCTTTGCATTATGTATGTTTAAACCAACCAATATTCTGAAATGCCGTCCCTCTCCAGGTTTGCTGTGTAATATAGTGTGGTCACCTGATTAAGATTTCTTTATGAATGTGACCATCTAGGTGTTCAGCTGAAATGATTATAAAATTAATTCTAAATTACACAGGTAGAGTAAATAGAGTATATTCAGTACCTTATAATAATGACAATAATAACAATAATAATCATCATCATATAAGAAACACAGCTTAACCCTTTAACCTTCTGCTCAATGATATGGTAGAGCACATTTTGACTCACTATATCTTATTGAAAACATGTTTTACTTACGACATCTCAACCGTTTGGTAGAGGCCAATATTTCAAAAAATGTGGGGTCTGTTCATAAAAAAACATTGATTTTTGTAATTAGTGCCCCAAGGAAATAAAATATATAAAGAATAAATGTTTTCATTGCTTTTTTCTTGGTGAGGAGGCTAAAGGGTTTTAAAGTGCATTACATTAAAAGTATAATACACATTTTCACTAAAAGTAGACACAGAATGAACATAAAAAGACCTCCATAATTACTGTAAATCCACCATGATAATAAAGATAATATAAAGATAAAGATGAAAATATACAAGAACACACAAACATAAGATGGAAAACAAAACCCACTGAACAATCAAGACAATAGAATGAAAGTAACATTGAGTAAAATACAACATTTTATCTGGTCATAGCAAGTGAAGAGGTTTTTTTCAAAATAATTGGTGAACTGGTTTTCAGTTTATATTGTGTCTGAGTGATTCATACACATTATACATTATACCAAACAAATTAGCAATTATTGGAGCCTATTGCTACACAATGAACCAGGGCCAGTGGGAGGTTTTTATGGCCAGGTGATAATTCAGCCTAGAATAGTAGCAAACAGAATAATAATAATAACAATAATTATATAAATGCTGCCCACTACCAGGATGTATAATATTACTTAGCTTTAAGCATAATAAGTGAAAGAGTTTAAGGTTTGTATGTTCAGAGTGAACTAATAGAATAATACAGAGCTGAAACACGTGTTTTGATCTTTTTTCCATATCCATCTAAAAGTCTGTCACATGGAGTGATATTGTTTTAGACCTCTAAATGACAACAAAGTGAACAATGCTACATTAAGTGCTGCAATAATTACCTCTTGTAAACAACTTGAGTTACTCAGGAGTACAAAACCTCTTTTCATTTGGTTTATAACTGCCACACTGCTGCTCTGTTTCAGCTTGTCAACAGCAGTGCCAAGTCCCCACTTGGGAATTGCCCAAGTCAGCCCTGTTACCTTTGCTAAATTTGGTGCAAGATGTAACAAGAGAAAAATGCTCCATCAATCATGTTGCAGATGCAGGAAGAGAGCAGTGGGAGGTTCAGAGGCAGAGAAATAAACCAGTGGAAGCTCTGCCAACAACCATTTCCTGGGTGAGATGATGGGAAAACTTCGCCGTACTCTCCGGGGACATCATTTGTGAAAACACCGGCATCCTCCGGAGCCCAAAGTTTTAGAGCGGAACCCTGGCACTTGGTCAGGCTGTTTTGAGCGTTTCTAAAGTGAAATCCTCTCTTGCCTCTGTTGCCTGCTCCATCAGATAATGTCTGCCTGCTGAGGCTTAAGTGTGTCAATGAACGGGGGGAGGATCATTGATAAATTCAGCTTACCTCCTCAACTGCTCCGCACCAGCCAAATAGAGATTAAACCATTTCAGCCTAATAGCACATGTCAGTCAAACGTCACACTTGAATACTCGAACCCCCTCTCAATGGGCCCCTGTCCCCAGCTTTTCCAACCCCCATCCTCTAATCACATTGGCTGAAAAGATGCTGCAATTTGCAAAAAACTGCTAAGTGGCTTTTAGAGCGAACTGAACAAATGTTCACCATGAAAACCCCTTTGTGCTACATCAGAGCCTGGACTTAGATCTGTAATTGTGCCCATCATTTCTCTGTATCCTCAGCTAAGGTTACTGTCTGTGATGCCCTCAAAAACACACCCACACTCAATGGAAACACGCATGGACACACGCCCAGATCAAAGGGCTCAAGGTCTATGACTGAATAAGCTGTCTTTCTAAACACAAGCTTTGGTAAACGGTACTCATTTCTTGCTCTAATCACTGTTGTGGATATTGTGAAATTGCCCACTGTTCCAGGGAATTACTTGACTGGACCCCACAACCGTGGCTTTGATTTTTTTCTTCAACCACCTCAGACGTGAATACACCCTGTGGTCTGTAAATGAGAGCTTGTGTTGTTCCACCAGCATCCCTTATTTAGACATCATAGCACTCATTAGGTGAATCAAGCTGATATCAAAGTCAGAACACAGACGTCAATGTTTTGGAGAATGCTGTGTCTGTCACAGTGTCTCTTTAATGATATGGCTGCCGTCTTCTCAGCTCAGTTGTTATTTTGCCGTCTTTTCTCCAGCGACTTTTCACTTGACCTCCCCTGCCATGTGATTTCCTCGTCTTCAATACTTTCATCACTGTCGTCTATATGATGTTTGGACAACACGAGGCCAGTAGATTACTTTTTTTGCTCTTTGGTAAGATTTATTATAATGTATTATGACAATGTGTCATTCAGAGGAGAAATCTATTCCCACCGTTGGTAGAGGGATTGTTGTGTGCAGCAGGTTTACATCATCAACATTTCATTCTCAAAAGTCTATTTTCCTAAAAAAACAGCTAAAACCTGAAGTGACCAGTGCCCCGATGTCTTTGGTTACTTTGATACAGTGGGACACTTGAAATGACTCTAAAACACCTCAGTGTGTTTATAGCAAATCTACTCCGTACCATAAATGCTAGTGTATTATGCGTTGAAATCCCGGTAAAAAACAGAAAGTTGTTATAATTTTAAAGTGATGAACTGATGGTTTTTATCATGACTGATTTTACAGGCTGCTGCAGCTCTCTCGGCACTCCTACTTCCAGCGTCCATGCATGTAGATCACGGATTGTCCATT
Organism: Pempheris klunzingeri; assembly: GCF_042242105.1. Lineage (NCBI taxonomy): Eukaryota > Metazoa > Chordata > Actinopteri > Acropomatiformes > Pempheridae > Pempheris > Pempheris klunzingeri. The sequence goes on from NC_092021.1 coordinate 12,204,708, forward strand.
TCAACTCACAGGAGATAACTGACTTGTAAGATGGATATTTTCTGCAGTGCAGCAGTTGAGATGAGAAGCATAAACAAAGAGATGCTGTGTCCCCCACAGAGACAGCTCCTCTGATAGCTGGTGACGTGATAGCTCATTTAAAGCGCCCTCTCTCTTATTGTCTTTTGTTTCCTTTTGAAGGAAGATAAAAGAATCTCTTGCGCTATTTGATATTTCAGTGCAATGTTAGTACTATTGAGCAGCATTGTGCGGCATTGTGTGGTGGGTGTTTGTGGGTAATTTTCAGTAACTTGCTCAGGGAGACACACAGCTTGTTTATTTATTTTTTCCCCCATGTCTCTGTCTTCATTTAAATGCACCACTAGCATGGCTTTGTCACAACCAGCATGTGGACTGTCTGTTTATGATGATGTTCATGATAGGAATCTATTCTCTTCCAGGTTTACACCAGATATGGGAAATGCTACACTTTCAATGGTAACAAGACCACATCCAGGAAAACCAAGCAGGGCGGAATGGGAAACGGGCTGGAGATCATGCTGGATATCCAGCAGGATGAGTATCTGCCCATCTGGAGAGAGACAAGTAAGCCTCAAAACTATTTGTCCAATGTAATCCCATCCTGTGCTACAGCATTAGATCCCTCAGCTGGGTTTTAAATAAAAAATAACCTGCATCAATATCTCTGGGTCACGTACTGTAAATAATGCATTTTCTGATTGCATCCCTGCAACCTGGAAAATGTGATTTGTAAAAGGAAATTCCTGAACGAAATGCACTACCTCAGATTTGTGCTTGCATTGTAGTTGTCACATAATATTAATCCCTGCTGGCTTATTTTTCAAAGATGACTGAAATATGGTTCGCAGTTAGCGTCAAACTGGGTCCAAGCTGTCAGAGGAGGCAGTCATCTGAAATTCCCTTGTAGTCTCCCTTTTGCAACGCTCCGTGCTCTTGCTCTGTTCCATCCTCAAGATGAGACGTCCCTGGAGGCCGGCATCCGAGTTCAGATCCACAGTCAGGACGAGCCTCCCTACATCCACCAGCTGGGCTTTGGCGTCTCTCCGGGCTTCCAGACCTTTGTTTCATGTCAGGAGCAGAGGGTAGGTCTTCTTCATCACCGCACCCCCACCACCTTCACCACCACCACCAGATTACTATTCTCCCTGCAATCATTCACCTCTGGTGGTTCAGACGGGGGTCTAATAAATCTCTGTGTGCTTAGCTGACCTACCTGCCCCAGCCCTGGGGGAACTGCCGCTCCACCAGCAAAGAGAAGTTCCCAGGATACGACAAATACAGCATCAGTGCCTGTCGCTTGCTCTGCGAGACCAACGAGGTCATGCGAGTGTGCAACTGCAGGATGGTGCACATGCCAGGTAGGATGACCCCGTACCACACATTTACACTGAGCTCAGCAGGTGTCACGGGAAAAAAAAAACATTTGTTTGCATGAATCATAAATGCACACATAGAAGTCATTTATCTTTATATTTATAACAAAATGTGTGTGCGGTTGGAACTTAGAAACACACGAACACACTTTTATGTTTTGTGGCAACTCCAAGGTCATCAAATAGCAGACAGAGAGTAATAAAATTCACACTGGGAAAATCAAAATTATAAATTTCTCAAACAGTTTTAATATTTTTAAACATTTCCCTCTGGTTTGGTCGAGCGTAATTAGAAAAAACAGGAGCCCAGTATTTGCATGGTATCAGACGACCCATTGTGCAAAACAAATCCCCTTTTTTGGTCCACATGAATAATTCCAGCACTGAATAATTTGAGCTGCAACGTGTATGACCACGACACTTGATATGTGGCGTGGAGCGCTCGTCTGCAGCGCTGCCAGCTCTGTGGCCAGTGACTCTTCAGACTGCATGAAAGATCGATTATTATAACTGTTTTTTTCTCATGTTTAGCTTCCACTGGTCGATGGTTTGCAGGCTTTATATTATACAATGATTATATTATTTGATAACTAAAACTAATTCAGTAATAACTCAAATAACCATTAAACATTAGCACAATAGATATTGATTGCATGAATGGGCGATTGGACTCAATCTCACTTGAATTCAGATTGAGCAGAAAATGACTTTATGGAACGTCAATTTATTTAGTAACTTGAAGATCACTGAATTAATCGAACAGTGTCAAACAAAGTATGTCATCAATAAAGGCAAATCTATGGTTGAACTTTGGTGAATGAGCTGCAGATATGTGATAATATGAGCAGAGCAGAGAGATTATCAAGCAGACAGCACAGAGCAGCCACGGCATCAAGTTATGTGCGTCAGGGAGATACACTCTCTATTAGGACACTCGTCACTGTAGTCCCACCATTTATGCAGTGTCTCTGTTGAGCTTGGGGATAAGTTACTATGGAAGCCCATTTCTCAAAATAATATCCTAGTATCTCACAATAATGAGAAACTTTCTCATTATAATGACTTACAGGAACCTTTTTTCATCACAGTGGTGGAAATGTGTTTCCCATAGAGAGTCCGTGGGTCAGACAAACACAAAGCAAGATATTATGGATGTGCTCAGTGCGTGCGTCATCTTGGTCAGGGTGCATGAAGTCAAAGAGCTGAGTCACTGAATGCTGTTTGGCTGATGTACCTGATAAGTCAAGTGGGCACGTCAGAGGTGGTCGCATTTAAAGTTTAAAGGCAAGAATCACTTCCATATTTACGCTGTGCAGCTGACAGCTGACAGCCGACTTAGAATGTGAGAAAATCGATTGATGTGAATCAACAACACAACGTTTGATTCACTTCAGCAGGCTACAAACACTCAAGTTACACACTTACATATCAGTCACACATTTTTACCTTTCACACAGTTCTTCCTTAACTTCTATTTGCAGGCTGTAATGACTTGACCAAAGTTGTGGCCTGATCTATAGAGAAAAAATCACAGCTAATCTTTTGATGTCAGCAGGCTGTGAGGCGAACACATTTCTAATCAGCTTGTGTACCGCGCAGGATCGTTATTGTGTCATAATAACCTCATCATGAGCTCATGATTTTGGTAAAACTAGCTGTTGGTGGCCGTTGCCTCCCACATCAAACTGGTTACTACGTGGTAACGCATCACTGCCTTCACTGTACTTATCCCCGTTGGTTTGTTTTTTTTTTGTCTCCCACACCTGCGAACACGTTTAATGCCTCAGATATCAGATCCAACCAAACCTATAAAAAGTCCTCATTCTCACTGCTCAGCTGTGTGGAGAAGCCGCACCTCCTTTAGAAATAGTCTTTACTGTAACAATGTTTCAAATAAATGAGACAAGTGAAGAAAAAAACGAGACCACAGAGTGGGAAACTTTTGAATTAATAGATAGTGAGGGCTATTCACAGATCAGATGTACTTAGAGACCAGCAGAGCCACTCTGCTTCACATGATGATGTATCGCATCAGATATGATGTTTATTAAATCAAATATAATAAATGTGGAAGCTTTTCCGGGCCATTTGCCCAGTCCGACGTTAGTGGAGGGCTCGCATTAGCTCACTCCACTTATCAATAGAGAGAGAAATTTATTGTTGCATATTAAGTTTGCTGAAATTCCTTCGTAAGGTTCCACTGAGTAATTGGTCCAGCAGCTCGACAAGGGAGCATGAGGCCAACTTGTGAATTGAAAATCTTTTTACAGCCTCGATGTGACACCACAGCACTGTATCAATGAAATGTAGGAGCGCTGTGCCTTATACAGTTCAGAGTATCCTCTTTTTTTTTTTTCTCCAGCAGTCCTCTGCAGCCACAGCAGCTGCGTTACAGTTTGCCGCTACTGTTCTATGTTGTTCCAATTTTTAGTCATTCTAATTATTTGCTTTTGAGAGAACAGCACAAATATTTGTAATCTCTCGTACTCACTTATATAATCCAGCAACTGTTTACAGTCTACTTAACATGCCAGCAAATTGTCATCAGCATTTGTTTACATAATCCCACATTTGTCCACAGCCTGTTGCCTCTAGTCTTTGCAGTCTTTTGTACAAATTTTAGCATCTTTTTATAGTTTGTGTGTTTATGTTTCTTGTCATTTTAGGGCACTGAGTTATGTTGTTGTTTATTTTTCTTCATGTATCTGTTAGCAGGATATCATGAGAGCGACTCTTCTAAAAGAGTTCTAAAATTCAATCGGAGAAGTGATTAGATTATGAGGTGGTTATTTATAAAGCCTTTAATGTTTTTGCTCATGACTCCTGAACTGCGGGGCATAGAAGCAAAATTGTGTTTTCCTGGATTCTTTCAAGATGAATATTTCAGCATGTCTGCGTATTTCTATATTTGGATGACCACCCCAAAAAAGCTTTTAAGTTCTTGTTCCTAATGTGTGGACAGCATACAGAGACACTGCTCTACTTTTGCCCCCACACTCAAAACGTCTGAAAATAAAATCCACACAATGATTAAATGTTGTTTTTTCTTCTTCTTCAATCAGCGGTTTATTAGTTGTCGACTCATTGGCAGGGTATGTCTACTCGTTGAGAAAAACACAGTATGTCCACAGTCTCATCTCAAAGACAGAACGACTCTATGCAGCACCCGCAGATCATCATTTACCTTTCTATCAATTAACATTTCTGATAACTTCCACAAAACATTAAACCCATGAATTTAGCAGACAGACAAACACACCTTTGCCAATTAATTGTGCTTCTGATGAATACCTGTCATTAATGGCCTGGCCTGCATTTGTCTGCGAGGAGGTGACTCATTGATTGTTTTTTAAAGACTTTCTAAATATGCCTCCCGGGTGAAGCCAGCATGCTCCATTTCTCAGTGCAATCAAGGACAGACGTCCAAGATGGCCCAGGCTCGGTGGATGGAAGTCATCCTCTATGTGCCTGCCTTCATTTGGAGATGAATAATAAGCTGCGGAGTGTTGTTCACAGCCACGGCTCCTCATTGCAGCAGACACGGGTCACCGATCATTTTGTTTCTGATTGATCAGACTCATTTTCTGTTTCTCCTCTCCAGGAACTGCAGATATCTGCCCTCCCAGTAAAATCAACTGTGTTGACAAAGCACTCGGTAAGAAACAATCCTCCTTCATTTCTTTTCTCATTACAATAGATTCCCCCAAAGGGAAATGGAAACACAATCAGTAAATATGATAAGGATTTTTTTTTTCTATGATACAAATACCTGGAGGTAGACTTGATATTTTGAAATGACTTTTCCTCATTGTGATTTAGTCACTTTAAAGGTTGATGGCTGTGCTGCCTCCATTGTTGAACTGTTAATATTAAACCAGCCACCATTCCTGCATATGTGCACCCCCCCACCCTCAGATGGGACTCTGACCTCTCCTACAGCCGACATTGTGACGAAACAAAGGTGCCTTGGTTTCAAAGGCAATGCATCTGCATTAAAATTGATTTTTTTTTCTTTTTTTTTTTTGGTCATGGCAGACACACAAGTACAATTATCATTTCTCAGCCAAATAAGCCAGAAATTTAATTATGTCTCTTTTCACTGAATTCAAACCCTATTTGAAATAAGGTTGAATGAAATCTTAGATATATCTTACAAGAATAGCCCATATTCATATGGGTCATATTCCTGAATCTAGCAGTGTGAATAAATTCACCCCTCATGAAAGGTAATAAATTAGAATATAATTCATATATCTCTATTGTCAACTTGTTTTGTTCCCATATCAGGATATCCCATCAAATCAAGAATGTATACCATCGTGCTCCTGCATACAAATAATCTGATTGTGAGAGTCATAAAATACATAAATCAACAAATCATAATTACTGCTCACAGTGCTCCCACTCGCGCATTTTTGTTTCGACTGAATGCATTTAGAATTTGCAAAAGGCTATTGTTGTAGAGTTAGAGCTGTACATATGTATTTATTAATCTGTGAGATATTCATGCTTGCATATTGATTGGGTGTAAGTTTAGGTGTGTTTTGCAGAGCCCTTAGTAGCATTTACTGTAAATCATCATTTATTCTCTGCTTTGACTGAATTACTGTTAAAACCACCACAACAGTTGCTTTCTATTACACAAATACAGTTGGACTAAACTATTATTTTGATAATATCTCCATGAGAAATATTGGTGTGTGAATAGTATAAAGTCAGTTTTTCAATATGGCAGAGACCACTGCTAAAGATGTCTATAAAACCTGATATGACCTGACATTTTGTTGCACATTTTATCCACTTAATGATTTTGTAAACTGTTATTTCCTGATTTAAAGGCTGTAATGAAGAATTCATTCAGCCTCAAATTACCTATTCAACTGGGAGAAACACTAACTACTAGTAATTTTCTGGGCATGAAAGTAATATAATTTAATGATGCTGAGTGCTGGCGCAAAATATTTCCTATCTTCTCCTCACTAAAAAAAGCATTTACCTTCATTACAAACTGCACTGAAAAAAAAAGCCACACGGAGGTAAGGCCTAATCATCTACAGCAGCTACATCAGCACACAATTGTACTTATTGGTACTTAACACCATGGACACTTTCTAAAGAAAACAAGGTATTTGTGTTTAAGTTGTCACCTTCGCAAACAGGTAGTGTGTTCCATAGCTACAGTTGCTATGGTTACCTGTAAGTCTAAAACACGAGACTTGAATTGTTGATCAGATGTATAATCGAAGTATCCTGATGTGTTTTTTAGTTCTTTTGATGGAAAGCTTCCACCCAGTCAGAAACATGTAATGTCTGTGGTCATAGTCTATAGTCTTAAGTATATTAAAAGGCAACGTTAAAGCTGCACTAATCAATAGTTTTATTTTCACAATGGAGCAAATGATTATGTATAATATGAAAGGGTTTGTTCATAACACAATGATAATTATCACCTCTCCCTGCTGTTCCCCTCAGCTATGTGGGGCATTTTTGCACCTTTTAGCAACGTGTTTTGCTTCACTCTTACCAAAAGTCGACCTGAAATCGGACCGTAGCAGACAGTTGTTTTCAGATAAGAAGAACTGATAAGACCACTGCCTGCTACCTGCCCAGCATTAAACCACACACACTAGTTAACAGCCAGCTTGTGAGCATAGTGGAGCACAGCTAGAGAGCCATATGTTGGTGGTGGAGACCAAAATGGAGCTTAAAAAAAGAGTGAATGTGGACTTAAATTCTCCAGGTGGTCAGAAAAACAACTCCAAATGAATACTAATGCTGCTTCATATTTGCTGGATATCAGCAACCATTTGCTAACAAGCTAGCCATAACAGCTTTGTAAGGTGATGATATGTAAATGTTATGTTCACAGCTTGTTCTGTTGCCTCCAAGTGGACAAAAGGACGTCTATCTCCACACTTCTTCCTTTGTTGTGTTTTTGCCTCTAGTTTCTGTGTAATGTTTCTCTGGTAGAGTGATTATCAGCAAGTCAGCGCTGAAACTGACCCAATCCATATCTGTTAAACGGCTGTTCCATTGTGTTGCAGCGCAGCTACAGAAGAACAGTGGGGATGCCTGTCCATGCGAGACGCCCTGTAATCTCACCCGCTACGGTAAAGAGCTCTCCATGGTCAAAATCCCCAGTAAGGGCTCCGCTCGCTATCTCTCCAGGAAATACGACAAGTCGGAGGACTACATCAGGTACAACAGGAACCGTCATCAGCACTAAAGTCTCATCTGAGCGGTGATGTGGTGCTCAATAAAAAGGGCCATAAACTGTGACCCCCGTATGTGATCACTAACAGACAACCATAAATAAAAATCAATTATTTTCATATGAGCATCAACTTATATTTTGTGTTCATGTGAATAGTAAATCTTCTTGGAGTAAGAACGTCTGGTGATAGCAACTTGATTGTCAAGCACCATGAGGTCATTACAAGTATATTTGTGTAATTAAATTTCTGAAAATAATATATTTATTAAACTGCGTTAGAGTCACTCTGTCTGAAGGTCAAGCACAAAACAAAATATTTGGACAATGATAAGTCAGATGGCCGTGAAATAAAAAATATGTATATATAAATATTCTATTAAATGGATAAAATAATAAAGTACTGTAGATTGTTTCCTATGGTTTTGACCCGATGTCCTGTCTGGCTCTACCAGACTCTAACCCTCTGACTAACACTTGATCAAGATGTTTTCAGGCTGAAGTAAATTTGTGTTTGATTTCCTACAGAACAGAGAATATGTTTCAGATGACTCCTTGTCTTTCTCTCCAGCATCACTTTCGAGGCAACATTTCTACATGAATTCAAAAGAATTCTCATGTAATTAAATAAGCAATTGTGATCTTTAGAGGATAAAACCTTTCAAGTTTGTGCAGCTCTGTAGTGCCACCAAAATATCAGGAGACGTGACATCTCATATGTGGCTAATAGGTAGACTCCAGGACCATTGGGGAATAAACGTGTCTGACTTTAAACGCAAACCTGTGGCCTTTCCTGTGGTGCCACCATCAGGAAAAAGAAAACAGCATAATCATCACAACACTAACTTGGCATTTTCAAATACAAGCTTGACTTAATATTCTTTATGTGTATATTACTCAAAGATTTACAACACACTACACAAATTTCCTTTTTATAATTTCTGCTATTCTTAATGTTTTCAAAATGAACAAACTACAGAGTGTTCAGTTCATACGTCCTTATTTCAAAAATGTTACTTAGGAACATTTAGCACTGAATATAAAACCAAGCTACAAACGAATGAAATGAAATTCAGCTCCCCCTTTTTTGGAAACATTTCCTCAGAGCAATTTGAAAATGTGTTTATTTTAAATATAAGAATATTGTAGAATCAGTTTGCACAGATGATTTCATGATTGTTGTCTGTAGTTATTTTGCTCCTAAATTTTGATATTTTGCCTTGTGTCTTATGTCCTCTGTCTGCACATCTGCTGTTATTGTATCATTTCTCCCTTGTGTTTTAACCTGTCAGGATGCTTTTACTTTATTTTTGTGTTCTGTAAATAAACAAACAACAAACACAAGGTCCGCAGCGTTCAGCCCCATCTCAAGGTCTTTGCTCGGATGATGTTTGCATCAACTTAAGACTACTCAGTACAACAGTAATCTGTTGATGACTGTGAGATGTGCTTTAAAACACCAGAAAAAAAGCCATAAAGTGGACCTCGTGTTAAGAGTCATTTGTCAGACATCATTATATTGTTTGTTCCTTCCAGCACGTTAATGTTGTGAGGTGTAATGAACATCGTAACTTCTATGGACGACAAGCAGGGCTGTAACTTTTCCTCCACCTGCTCTACAGTGTGTTTTATGGCACTTTTATTGATGTTCAGATTGTAATGAACTTGTACTTCCAGTATGTTTGTACTGTAATCCCTCCCATTGCCTAATAGTCAGGGATGTGCTAGAAGGTAAGCAGAACTAAACCAAAGAGCTCATGATGCCTCAAAACACTAAACATTACCAGACTTACTAAATCCGGAGAGATCAGAGTCGTGGCGGTGGCTGAGCATGCTGTCAGCGCTCGTTCTGCTCATCTCAGTTAAACCCTGAAACACCTCATTATCTCACAATCGCTGGTGAGATCTGCGTACAGCGCTGTCGGCCTGACAATCCCATCATGGCAATTTACAGTGAGCATAAAGACGACTTGCAATGGTGCTTTTCTGAATTATGTAATGATTTGTAGCGAGTTATAAAAACAACACAAGTGTGTCCTCACTTTGTTTGACGTTCCCACTCCACTTGTTTTTTTTTTCAGAGACAACTTCCTGGTTCTAGATATCTTCTTTGAAGCTCTGAACTATGAAACAATTGAGCAAAAGAAAGCCTATGATGTTGCAGGTCTATTAGGTAAGATTCCACCTTTCCACTATCACCTTTTTCTCCCTTTTCTGAACATTTAAATAGATTTTCTGGGCGCAGAGTGGAAGCTGTTGTTATACTAGCTGCACTTGCGTCCTGTGCACAATTACCATGAGTAGCAAACAACTGCTTTGGCATTATGTCCGCTGTGCTTCTCTTTAAGTACTCTTTCATTTCAGGTGACATCGGTGGACAGATGGGCTTATTCATTGGAGCCAGCATCCTGACAATCTTAGAAATACTGGATTACATCTACGAGGTACAGTGCCTCTGCAAACCCAATCACAGCAGTAGGAACAGAACTAACTATTCAGTAATTATCTCTAATCAGCAGCTTTTGTCCCGTATTTTCATTTTCCTTAATATTGGCAGTTTATTTCTATTATTGTTGTTATTATTGTTTGCCTTTTTTGTGTTATGCGTGTTGGTGATCATCACTGTTCTTCAAAAAACGATCATTAGAAAGTCCAAGGACTGGCAATGTAAATGTTATCACTTACTATGCAAGTGAGGAGTTTTATTTGATTTCCAGGCCGAAGGAACTAATTTCCTCTCAGGTCTGAGCTGAGGATATGCTACTAACGCTGATCATGAAATGAACTCCAGTCTCAGCTGTATTTATTTAAGCATTTCTAGCCAGCTGCCTCCTGACTGCCAAACATGTATGAATAAAGCAAAAGCAGAGGGAGGGACTGTAATGCAGACATCACAGTGAATGAACTCTTCACTCTGCTGCGTCTCTTGTCCCCCTCGCTCGTCTCTGCTCTTTCACCCTCCCTGCTGCCGTGCTTTGGGTGAAACCAGGTGATCAAGCACCGGCTACAACGTCTGCTGAGGCCGCAGAAAGAGGAGAAGAAGAACAAGCAGCAGACCAGCACTGTTGCAACAGTGGGTCTAGAGGAAATGAAAGCAAAGGTAGAGCACATGCTGTTTTCTAACAAATGGCAGTTGCACTGGTTTCATACTAAGTGTACCACATTCCCTGCAGCACTGTAACTGCATTAGGACACAACAAGGGAATAATTTAGAAGGAAGCAAATTAATAATTTTCCACTTCTAATATAATGGAGAATGTATTGTGCATAATTAGCCTTAACCACTGTGCAAAGCATCCTCCCCTGGAGCTTGGATGTGTTATTGCACAACCTTATTCTGAAGTTGTTTATAGCTGAACAATAGACTTCTTGTCCTATATGTAACCACAGCTGTGTCTCAATTTCAAAAAACAGGGCTATCAATTTTAAATGAGCCAGAGAAACCCATAACGATTTATTTTGTTACCACTCAGTATTTGAATTTGATTAGGTTTGGGTGATGTGACATCGGATTTTACTATCAGTACTTTGTAGATGCAGACACCAAAGTAGTGTAGAATATGGACAGCATACCTCAGTATCTATGGGAAATGTAGGGACATTTTTGGAAACACACACACAGGACAAGATCAATATTAATCTTATTATGTACGGAGCAGAAGTAACGATGTGGACAACTTAGCTTAGCATAAAGACTGGAAGCAGGAGTAAACATCTCACATTAACACAGTGTAAAGATGATTTGTTCTTTTAAGAGATGTAACGTAAAACCTTTAACAAACACCAGCCAGGTGCAGTCAGCTAAGCTGTCACAAAATAGTTACAGCACACGACTCCCCTAAAACCATAAATCTTTGTTTTATATGTAAATTAAATATCTGAAGAGCATTTTTAAAAACTTTGACAGAGCCAGGATAACTGTCCCTTACTTCCATTCTTTATGCTAAGCTAGGCCGGCCACTTCCTAACCCCTGCTGTTGTAGAACTAGTCCTTTAATTTACAGTGTAAAAGTACTATGAGTCAGATGACCTTTAATAGAATGATCAAGTCACTAACAGTATGTCGGGGTTTTCAGTGACCCATGTTAAGAGATTAGACTGAATCAGTGTCCTGTCACTGTACATTTATCATCTCCATATCAGCACATATGACATCACACATGATCTTTCAACCATGATGTGCTCTGCCTTCAACAGGAGCCCAATGACATGACACGGAGTCACCCAGAGGGGGCGTACGCCAACACGATCCTCCCCAACCACCACCACCCACACCCTCACCACCATCACGCCGGACACCACGGGGTGTTTGAGGACTTCGCTTGCTAGAACCAACCATCGATTCCGGTCCTGGTGACACCAAAAGATAAGAGCTGTCTGTGTTGAGATCAATAACAGGGCCCTGGCGTTTCCATTGGTCCTTTGCTGTCACCAGTGAAAAGCTACAGCCAAAGTCGAACACCAAACCCGTGCTGCTAACAAAGCACTTGTACGTACAGTATGTAGGCACAAATTGGACACTGCTTTTACGTTTTTTTTTCTCTCTCTGGATGGGACCCCTCTCAACTTCGTCCAATTTCACACGAGAAGTCAGGCACTTTTATTTTCAGGAACAATTTCTGGTACATGATCACAATAAAGGAACAAGAGGAGGACTGCATGTCACCTTGATCTAGTTTATACTCCAAAAGAGGAAAAGTATGATTAATTTACTCTGCTAGCATCTCTGATTTTTTTCTGTCTGTAACCCTCCATGTATGTCTCCTCAAACTATTCCTCCTACTTCCTGGAAAACTCACTGTACCATATCGAGCCATTACACACATCATAAATTATGTCATTATTTAAAGAGATACTATTATCTATATGTTCTATATTGTATACAAGATGAGAATACTTCAGTAAGCAAAGCTTACACGTGTTACATTGGTCCAAAATATGAGGGGAGTTATGTAGACTGGACTGTATGACCTTGGCTTAGAAGATCTAGCAGCATCTTTCCACATGATACACTTTGTCTGGTTTGTGGTTAAGGTGTTAGAGAGTAGCATTGTACTTGTACATAAAGTCCAACTTTAAAATGAGAAAGTTCTAAACTTCTGTTTCAATGGTTGTTGTTTATATTCAGTTACTATATAACTTATGTAATATCAATTTTAGTTATTTATACATTTTAGAAAATACTTTTATATGACAATTGATCACAATTGTAGCAATTACTGTACACTTACAATCTGCAGATATATTAGACTGCCAAACATCAATACATTTGTCCAGTTACAAAAAAAAAAAGGACTGTATGGATTGTGGCTATTATCTCCATCATTTCCTTTTATATGTCCTGATTTCGTCACACAAATCCTTTGCATATGGACGATGTTTTCAGTTATGACATGGTTGAACTTGAATTATTCCTCTTATTTGGTTCATTTCTGCCCACCGTCTACTCTTCACTCTGGTTAGCATCATAACTTTCAGCTGACATAAGCAATAAGGAACTGAATTTAATTTTTTGCCAAGTCATCTGCTTCAGCTTTGTGGGCCTGCACCGATGTGAAAGTGTAGCAGCTATTTACAGTGTAGACCTGGCATCAGTGCGTGTGTGTGTGTGTGTGTGTGTGTGTGTGTGTGTGTGTTTGTACAGAGCAGCTGCACATGCAAACAAACACACACATATTTTGCACACATGACTGAGCACATTAGACCGATGGGACTCAGCTGAGCTGATCCATGAAAAAAAGCAAAAGTTTGAAAATCAGAATAGTTAGCCTGAAAGCTAGGAGTTTTATTGCAGCAGTGTGGTTCTTATCTAATAAATGTAGAACCAGAGCAGCTCTAAGCTCTTCAGTTCCAAAACTGTAAAGAGGAGTTTAATTTAAAACTTGCTCTGGAGGCTGAAATATTCCTATTGGTTAACTTAATCCTCAGTGGGCGGGACAAAGACACAGGAGTTTTAAAGAGCACAAGTTAGCAAAGTAAAACTGGAGACTCTTAAAGTGATTCATTCATAATCATGTTTGTCATTATTGGGGCAGGTCTCGACCTCATACACTGTAGGAACTAAACAACCTGTAGCCTCTGGCAAAACCTTTTAAGAACTCGTGACGTTCTTCTTACATTATCCTTTACAAATTCAGATGCTGCAGATATAAAAGGGAAACAGTGGCACCAACTACACTGCGTCATGTTGCTTTACTACGTAGTTTTTATGGTTGGAGAGTTAAATAAGCATTTGGAAGAAGTAGAGCAGAAGCAGATTTCCTGTGTGTCATTTCTGGATGCCAATAAACACTCAAGATTCAATACTTTATTTCTATACAGTTAACAAAGATTTTTTGTTTCGTATTGTTTGGCCTGCACAATGCAGATGCAGTAGTAAAATGGCCGTTGCTGTTGTGTTTGTTGTTGTCATTTTTATTGTGATGTGACGACACATTTGCTTAATCAATACCTGCAATTGGCATCAAATATTAGTGTCACCTGTTGCTCCAGGAGCTCATCTGCAAAGCGAGTGGTTGGAAGCAGAACCCGTGATGACGTCTACATGTTAAGTTACATCAAGATCCAATCATGGAAAATAACTTTAAAGGTTGTAACTACAGGCAATTTCTGAGACAAAACTAACTGCTGTGTCTTGACACTGTTGATTGTGTCAGTAGAAAGAGTTGCTGTAGTTTGGCTTCATAGGATATTTTATTCTGCTCTTAACTTTCTGCCTTCATCGCTGGGCTTCATCGCTGACGGCACTGACTGTACAGGAACACGTCATCTTTTGCCATTATTTGTTTAACTCGGTTTTCACCTCCATTGAAATCCATGTAAAGAAGCATTCAGGAAAGGGAATTCAGAAATGATGCCATTAACTACAACAAATTCAACACATGACTTTATTTGTGCACCATAATTTCTGGTGTTGACCCCTCGTCCTTTTATATACTGGACAAAGCTGAGCCAACAACTGTTTTGATCTTGGTGGAGATTTGGTGTTTTGAGTTGATCGTGTTTCCCTCATGGCAGGTAAACAGCTTATTCCCTGTCATGCAGTTTAGGCCTGTGGTTTGTTCATTTTGAAGCTTCAAGTTTGGCATTCTGGGCGCCACCATCTTGGTTTTGGAGCCAGAAGTGACGTTCCTCAAAGACCACCTCTGATTGGTTGGTCACAATGAAAAAGGCTGTGCTTTAAGGCGGGACTGCCTTATCTATTGAATCCCAAATGGGGCCATTTTAAGACTTAAAAGTGGTGACTGAGACCATAAACTCATTACAAATGTTTACTGAGGCACTGGTACAGTTGGACACCCACTGTAGTCGCCCTCTGCTGGCCGTTAGAAAGAATGCAGGTTTAAAGTACTTCCACATTGACTTCACTTTCAGACACAGAAGCTTCTCCATGCCGAGACCTGTTTTGCTGCAAATTATAAGCACATTGGACTTAATTTTCTAGTCTAATCCACACCTGCATAAAATCAAGCCAGTTTAAAACCCCCCAGATTAGACCGGCCTTTGACAATACACACTGATGGTGTAATTCATGACTGGGAAATATATGAAATACTTCACATCACAGGATACCATGTTTACAAATGACGACATAATTTTTCTGTTAATGTGATCGGAGCATTCTGTCGCTGCAACATCGCCATACATCACTTAAGCTCACAATGAGATTCCACAGTTCTCTGTCTGTCAAATCCCCTCCTCCCATCAAGTAATCATGGGCTATACATGGCTGTTTAATATTCATAATCATGTGTCACTTTGACATTTTCAAAAGGTTCCCAATCACAGTCTCTGATGGCATCCTGTACAGGCTATGCATAACAATCTTCTCCTCTGTCATCAATAATTGTAGCGATCCTCAGACAAGTCACACAGGGGCTGGTGTCCTGAGATGAATACAGGGCTGCATTATTATCACTGTAGAGTTTTGTTCAAATGGCGCCTGGAGTCGACGTGGAAAGGTTTTTTTCATTTTTCTTTTTTATCCTTGAGATGCTGTGTTTAGCTGCACCGGAACACAACCGGATTCATTCTGCATACAAAAGCATTTAAAAAACACAGATGAGTCGATTACAAAGACTCAATTTTACAACAGCATGCGGTGTGTGAGAGGTGCCACAGGGCTGAGCGATGGGTGGCAGACCTGCACTGTAGCAGATGGGAAAACCTCCCTGACAACATGTAGCTCACATTCCTTGAATTCCTCAGTCCTCCCCTCTGAGCTCCCCTCTTGCACAGCTCTTCGGGCCTACCTTTTTATAGCTCCATGACATTCAGCCTGTATGTGCTTATTACATTTTCCATAAAAATCAATTTGATCCGGCCAGCCTCTCATGTTAAGTCTTGAATATCTGCTGTTATGTCCTTCTTTTTCAGCTGCTTAGGTCTAAGAGGTCATCTGAGAAGAGAAAAATAAGAGTGCAGGGTGATGCGAGCAGCTGTCAGGAATTCACAGGAGTAAAAATTTCATCGCATATCTGACAGAAATGGAAATGAACGCTTACATTTTGTACATAAGTGTGATCTTGTGATTATTTCCTCTGTTAGAACACATTTTATAAATATTGAATATGGTAAATACGATAACTATTAAAGTTTAGATTGGTAAAACCAGTGCCTCCTAAATCCAGAGTCCAATTCACTTTTTAACTCCATGTTGTCAACTTTTTTACTTCTATTTTCCAGCTGTTTCAAAGCCACTTACTATGACAAAGCCATATAAAAAAAGAAGACTGAAGGCATCTCAGAGGTAAGTTTGGAGGGAAAATAGAAGTTCTTTGTAAAGAAGTTTCACCATCTAATTAAGATAAGTAATTTCTTGTGTGTTTCTGCGTGTTAAAATACCCTCCAGCAGAATCCATGGTGAACATGTTCTAGAGGACTTGAAACAACTGTGTCCCTGTGTGGGAGGAGAAAGTCCTGGGATCGAATGTAAAGCAAAGTACAAAATAATGACTTACAATTAACTCCCAGCTGCTCTGTAGTTATGTGGTTTTACAGCGTGCCTCAGGGTACTGCATATGGACCCTTGAAATAACTAAAGCTATAATTAAGGCTGCAACATTTTCCCTGTTTTTACCCGACCCAGACATAAGGAATACCTCGGGTCTGACATGGCAAGAATGTTAACTGCGCACACTGAGCACACGCTGGGAACATGAATGAGAAAACCATACATGTTTGGATTAGAAAATGTGATTCCTAAAATGATGTTCTGTAGCGCCGCTCACCTCAGCGACTGGCAGCCAGCGCTGGTCTAAGAACGGGGAAACGTGCTCTTCTGCTGACACCTAAAGGACAGACTGGATTTTGTAGCTGCAATACAAAAATTGCTATTTTCTTATCTTCAAAAAACAAAAAAAGAAAAATGACAGAGAAAACAATTATATTCAAATATTCTTTATTAGAAATTACAATAATTCACAGTTCATTGGGAATTACCGCACACAATTAAATGTGATGAGCATTTATTAAAATATATTGCTTTGGTTATTCTAGTACCCATACGCATAAAATATTGAAAATCAGGTCCAAACATCAATGGAAATTAAAAAATGAGCCTAAGTGTTTACCTGCTTTTGCTTGATCATAAGTGAAATACACACACTTTAAATTGTCTTTGTGGTCAAATGATTTTCAAAGCACAAAGTAAAATACAGTTTGTGATTCATTTTGTCACCACAAATAATAAAATGTCAATTGGTGTGTAAATAAAGCTAAAAATGCTTAAAAATAGAGTCTATAAAATATTCATACATACACAGAGAATGTCGTGAAAGCTTCTGTTAGTGCGGAAGTATTAAGAATCTGCAGAGAAACGAGAGATAAATAACTTATGGAAAAAAAATACTTAACGATGAGCGATGGCGTCCGTGTTAACAACACGGGGTGATTAATCTGCCACGCTCACTTAATTTTGAGCTGCTCACGTCTACAGAAGGCAAAGATGACGCACCACATTAACTTCATGTTGTAATCTCAGCCCTCCGTCTTTCACAGTGGTTTTTGGACGATTCAGTTTCCGATTCCGCACATTATAAGTGTCGTACTCTTCAAAGATTCAAGAACATTCATACTACGTCAGCAGGAGTGCTGTCACCGTCAAAGACTGCTCTCATCAAGAAAGAGATGCGTTATAAAATGAAAGCAAACAGTCAGAAAGAACTGACCTCAACTATCTGTGTTCACGTGGCAGAATATACAGCAAACACTGCTGAGGACCACCACTGTGGATGTAGCCTTTCCAACATATACTTTAATCCAATTCAAGTTAAATAACAAGGACTTGTCTTAATTTGGTGTATTTCAAAGTAAATTTGATGATGAAAAGTGTCTCTAGTGTCAGCAAAATACATTAAAGGTCTTGTCAGAACAAATTACAGTGTATTCACCAAACATTGAACAGGAAGCAGGAGTCTGACTTAACGTAATGTCACGAACAGCATTGTGATATTTACACTGCCGTACTTGCAGCAAATTAAATTAAAAGTCCTGCCCTCCACCGGACACCTGTCCAGTTGTGTTTTCTGTAATATTGCACATTATAATACACTAATAACTTTCTGGTGTCCAGTACCGCTGCCTCCACCGCCACCCACTAATGGAGAAAAGGCCTCCCATTGGACTGTGCTGCGGTTGGGAGAAAGCAAATGGAGGACAATGACATCATTCAATAACTTACAAAATCTTTAACAATGCCGTCCCAAACACTTTGGAACAATTAAATATCTTATTCAAGACCCCTGTACTTGTTGACATGGAAAAATGTTTCATACATTCTTAATTTCAATCATTTCTAAACTAATTAAATTCTGTTTTAAAGTACCACTTACTTCAATGAGGGCTCTTGGGGGAAAAAAATGACACACCTGGGCGATCACTTCATTTACTGAGGTGATCTTTCCTCCCATTGTACATAATTCTCCTTTGCCTCCTGCATGCAAATGTTCTTGCCACATCAACAATTCTGCTCAAATACACACCACTGACCTACTGGAGTACATTAATCTTCATCTATGACCTCTCAAGACCAACGTAAGATACTTTCTAGAAACTTCTTTACTGCTTTGAGGCACACTGACAACCTGTGGATGGTTGGGGCCGTGATTTCCAAGTCACCTTTAAAAGATTTAAGGTTAACTGACAATCCATTGAATTGTCCCAGCTATGTAACAGGTTTTATCAACAGATAAAGATAATATCTCCCAGCCCTTCAAAGCTATAATTTCATGTCGTAACAATACCAATAATTACCTGAAGGGGTAAACTGCACAACTGTGTAACATAAAGATCATTTCCAAACAGTCAACATATGAAAAGTCAGTGTCAAGGCACATACACAAAAATTTGCTTTTGTAACTACTAAAATCAGTAGATATGAAAAGCTCAATGTTTTAATGCCCTCATGTGAAAGGGCACACAACCCGTGGTCCATTATACTCATGTATATCTACACATAGCTATACATTGAAGCTCCATTAAACAATATCTTTGATATTAACATTAAATCAAATAACATTATAAATGTGAGAGCGTTGCTGCTAGTTTTTCCGATTCCACTGAAAAGCAACAAATCACTGCAACTTCATGCCAACTTTTGGTTAAACTGATTCAAACCTCCTGAACAAAACTATAAGCCGCTGAACCCTGCACATCATCTGAAATAAGTCTACAGTGTGTTACCTCTCCAACACAAAAGAAAAGAAGGTATTTTCAAGGAGATAATGGACCAAACAGGATATAATCCCAATGACAACACTAGTGACAATCCTAGTGGCATCACTAGACACCGAGAGATAAAGACTTCAATTATCTATGCAGCCCTCTATCCACTGGATGTGTAGAGAATACCTTTAACATAACCACTGGATGAACCAGCCCTACATCAAGTCTATTCTAGTGTGAGTTTTGGCCACCTAGTGGTCAGAAATTGCTCGACGCAGCTTTCAGAATCGTCAGAGAAGCAAAAACATTTGGTTCTAGCAACTCATCTGTATGGACAAGTACTGTAAACATTTAAGAAAAGGTTTCATTAGGTATGTACTGCATTCATTTTTCCAGACTAGCTAAAAACAAACCGAATAACCCTTGATGCACACTGAAAGACATGTTTTGGGTTTGGGGTAAAGTTAAGAGTTAACTTACGGGTGGTACTAAGTGTGTTGTTCCTGTTCAACCCAAATTCTAGCTTGCATAAAGACGCTATTACAACAGATACAAAGCTTTAAACGTTGATTTAAACACTTGCAGGAGCAGAATTTCGCTGTCGTTTTCATGTGCTGTTTCCTTGTTCTTGCTCAGACAGCAGCATGGCGAGCTGGGTGCGAGAACCAAGGCCTTCCAAGTTGCTCTGAACGCATCTATGATAGATGTCTTCACTAAGTCGCGGGTTGCAGGCTTGGTAGCGATACTGCTGGTGCAATGCTGGCTCCACTGCCCTGAATACGTGAAGACCTGAATACTTCACGAACATTTCGTAGATGTCCAGGGTCTCTAGGATCTCCTCGTTCTCTTGAACGTCGGCCACCATACGTGTGCGTGTCGCCATGTAGTCCGAATTGTAAAAACATGCTTCTTCAAATGAAGTGCGGTCAAAACGGCCTGCATCCTTGACCAGATCAACTGTGACCGGATGCTCCTGGTTGTGATAGGCCACATCGGGGTTGTAGTCCTGGAAATGGATGGGGAAGAACACCTGCCAGTTGTTTATTGAATTCAT
The DNA here is from genome assembly GCF_042242105.1 of Pempheris klunzingeri. NCBI lineage: Eukaryota > Metazoa > Chordata > Actinopteri > Acropomatiformes > Pempheridae > Pempheris > Pempheris klunzingeri. The sequence goes on from NC_092021.1 coordinate 12,225,031, forward strand.
GCGGCAGCGGTTCAGAAATTCTGAATTCACGCGTGTGTTGGCGTTAGCCAAGAAGAACAGCGTGTCAACTGGATGCTTCTTCGAGATGATATCCATAAATTTGATCTGGGATGGCGTTTCAGTCTTGACACTTATCCATGGGATTTTTACTGTGGGGTATTTTCGTTCATAAGCATTTATCTGAGTCTTCACGCTGGCAAATATATCATTCTGGTTAACTTGCTGTGCCTCCACTGGGTCATAAATGAACAAGAATGTTAGGATGGCATTTTCGCTGGTCTCAAAAGCATTTGAGGCAAAGACCTCCAGGAAATGGTCAACATAGCTCCGGTCCTGCAGAGTAAGAGGGATAATGATGTGAACCCTTGTAGCTTCAGTCACATAGGGCATGGGAATGATCTCAATTCGGCTCAAAGGTCGTACAAGATGAACCCGCTTGGTGATGGAACGACTGTGACCTTTTTGGTTAACAACCTCCAGCTGAAGGTCCAAGGTGTACTCCATGCCCCTGATGGGGTCAAAGCGCCTGTAGCCGTTAATCAGCTGCTGCTTCTTGAGGTGCAGGACAGGCTTGTACTTCTTGTTCAGCTCTCCCATGGCTATGTCAATGACATCAGCCACATCCACGCTATCAATGCCACGCAGTTCACACTTTGGAGAGCCATCGATGCACGAATAAATCTCCTCCTCTGTAAAATATTCCCACTTCAGAACTTCAAACCGAGACTTTGGCTCAAAAGGTGGATTGATTCCCACAGGCCACTGAGCGCTTCGGTTGCCCTCAAAAGCAACCACACTCACATTCTTTATTTCAGCCTGTGGAAACACAAGAGGTGTTAAGATCGAATTCGAGTTGCCGACATGTCGACATGTTGCCGACATGCCATTTACACAACTAATACTACACTAAAATTGTGGTATTATGAACGTACAATAGAGGTACGTTAAGAGAAGCCAGGTTTTATTTTTTTACTGAACCACGGGGCATCTTTGACACTTGAAAATCAGTTTACCTGCAGTTTAGCAATCTCATCGTAAGTCTTCTGGAGTTCAATCTCAGTGAAGTATCTGTGCAGCCGGTACATGTGTTCAGGGTCGGACACTGGATGGACGGTCAGTGCTTTCTTGAAGTCTTCACTCTGCTCCTTACTGGGGTCAGAGTTTTTCCCCAACTCATAATGGTGATACTGAAGCCCCTGTGGAGAGAGAGAGAGGGTTGAGAGGGTGAAAGGTTTTTTCATGAGGCATCTTACATTTCTAATTTTTCTACACATATGCAAAAGATACAAAACTTATATATACATAAAGGAAAAAAACCTTTTTCTTTATTTAAAAAGATGGGAAAGACAGAGAGAAAAAGGAAAAATGACAAAATATAAGACTGAACACACTAGCAGCCATCAATAAGTGCACAGCAAGTAATTACATAAAATTAAAATGACTAGTAATTGGCGGACAAAGATAATGCATATGGACAACATTGCGGAAATAAAAACAAACCTTTAATGGCTTTGTTAAATTATGCAGATGCAATGTTTAAAATATAAAATGGAGGAGGCCTGAATTTGTTGTTAATTTTAGTGGAATAATTGTGGAATTGATGGTAGGAATAGGATTCATGAAAATAGGAGGGAACGGTCCTGTTCAAAGAGCTGTATAAAAACAAAGCGATCTGTAGTTTGTTGACTTGATAAACACAGTTTAGTGGGATGAGTACGCACCCAGACTGAATACACTTTATCTATAATAGTACTACTAATCTTTATATACAAGTACTGGTCATCATTTGCGGGCTGAATACAAAAAGTAACACAACATAGTTTCTTAATACTGACAGATAATTTGTTACAGTTAAACCAAGCACGTATCTTCATGAGCTCTTGTTTTAATACTTAAGCTATTATGTCAACATCTTTATGTGAAATAAAGCAGCTACATGATCAGCGGTTAATACATAGAAACATTACATAAATGTTTAATATAAATTAAAAATAATGATGGCCCAAGGACCAATCCTTGAGGTACACAATAAGTGATATAAGAAAAAATCTAAATAATATTATTGTAGGGGAAACTGTTTTCCATCTTTAATGTAAGTTAATTACCAGAGCAACACAGATTTTTGTAGTCCGAGATGGGAAAGTTTATGAAGAGGAATGGGATGGCTTACAGTAAGGACAGCCTTAGACGAGTCTAACAAGACTCCAATGGTGCCTTCTTCTCTATCTCTACCTTTACAGATTTCATTAAGATAAGAGACAGACATAGAAGTACAGTGGTTCTTTCTAAACTCATATTGATGTGTATATAAAATATTATACCAACCCAGGTGATTCGATAAACAAGTTTTTCCAACACTTTTCCCTTACAGGTAAAATTTAAATCAGTCTGTAATGATTTTCATTTCATGAGGGACAACACCTTTCCCAGAGAAAGATTGAGAGTGAGATCTAAAGGCTTTAGCATTAGATCCTGAGCTGATTTAGACAGACTACCACGGAAATTGTCAAAACCAGGAGATGAATTATTTAGATTGTATGAGGCCATGCGGACCTCCGCTTACAAAGGAGTTTTCATTAACTTTAAAGGATTTTTTTAAATTTTTTTTTTTTTAAAGGAAGTTATTGAATTTATAGGCAATTTCTCAAGGCTCACTTATGAGACTATAATCTGTCTTGATAGTCTCATTTGTCTTTGGTAACAATAAAGTTAATGGTTTGCCAAAGATAAGCCATATTAGTTTTGGTATTAAAGTAGTTTTCTTTGTTTTTTGGATAACATGATTTAATTTGTTTCTGTAATTGGTAATGGAGTAAGACTCTGTAGGTATGTTTTATTCAGTCTATGTTCAGTTTTTACCGAAGTCATTATAGCAGAAGTTATCCAGGGATTAGCTGATCTACAGTGAGATTTAGTAGAAATAAGAGTAAGGAGAAAAGCTTTCTTGTAACATCAAGAGGTAATGCCAGAAAACAAGGTGCAAGCCCTTTGAGGATCATCAGATTATCATCAGATATCTGTCCATCTGTTTACATTTATTTTCTTAGGATGCTGCAAAAAAAAAAAACAGACAATGATCGACATCCATGGACAAGACTCCAGATTTCTAAGTTGTATTAAGAACATTAGTAACAAAATTATAGATCAGTGCAGCTGGTCTTTCAGTCAAAAGACGTCAAATAAAGGATGAGAGAATAAAGAAATCTGTGGCCAGATTATTATTCTTAGAGTTGATAACATTGATATCAAAATCACCCATTAAATAACAGCATTTCTGTTCTGTGGAAACAAGATGAAGAATATACGATAGATCACTGACTAATTCTGACACATTAGAATTTGTTGGTCGATGGATACACTGCGAATGTTGTCACAAAGAAAGGAAATGTCACAATTTTTGGCCAATAGATTGATGGATTGATCTTCTTAATTGAGATTTCAAAGGTGTTTTGGTTTGAGCATGACAGAAACATGCCTAATGTCACTGTGCTACTTCCATTCAAACAAACATTACAAGCTATCTAGGCAGCATTTTAGGCTCCAGTCCACAAACAGCAAACAGGCTGGTTTCAACCATTATAGCACACTGAGGGGAAGGCGGAGATTCATTTTGTATGAATAGAAACTTCCTGTAAGTTTCTGTCATTTCCGGGATAAAATTAGTTGTGGGTATATGAAGTTGAAGAGATTCTTTATTTTAATTAACTCTGCTGCTTTTTTATTTTAATATATTGACTCACTGAGGCACCAGGTTAAAAAGCAACAGTTAAGAATTTAAAGGTGAACCTAATGGTGGCGACACCGGCACCAGAATCCTACTTATAGACACAGTCAATTAAGCTGAAAACAGAGTAGCCACCTAAGGAGCTTGAGTGATTAAAAAAAGTGAATCCAATCTGATCAAGCTATTAAAAGAACAAAGAATGGAGACGCTGCTTAACCGAGCAGCGAGGTGACTCTGTTGCAAATGTTTGCCAACAGCTCACAGCCTGTAGTGGCACACTTAACGAAGCATTGTCCGTGCCTAATTGTCATCAATGTTCTCTCTTAACAGATAAATTGATGTCTGGCTCTGTGTTAAAGCTGAATTCTTCACCCATACCGTGCCTTTCGGCTTTCCCCCTGCTTCTCTCCCTTATCTAGGGGGCTCTGCTGGAGCTCTTCTAGCTCAGGGCGCTTTAGTTATCCATGCAACTCACTCTCAACTGTGGAACAAGATGGTTTCCTGCACTGGGTCATTGCCAAGGAGAAGAAAATGGCAGCAAAAGACAGTGGAATAAGTGAAGTATACAGAATACTGGCATACATGGGATATTGTAAGGACACATTTACACTGTTAAATTCCTAACCGTGCATTTTAATATGTTTAGAAAGACCACAAACTTTGGCATGGATGAAGCAAAGTGTGCTGAACGCAACAAACAATCGCCTGGAAGGGCACTGGGGCAGATCAAGGCTCCACAGAGCTTGTTTGACCTTAAATGCTAATGACATTACAGGAGCAAAGCATGTTGACCCACAGGGGATTTTCACACCATTGAACCTAAGCAAGGCTGCACTCAGCTGTGCTCTGCCTGCCTGTTTACCTATTCCACGTTGCTGCCAGAGCTGTGGAGGAGGAAAAAAATGAAAGGCTAAAGGGTATTAGCAATCTACTCTGTAATATAAATACCACCTCTGCCTGTGCTAGCATGGTAATTACAGTTTTATATAGCTGTCTGTCAGTTTTAAGTGCTGTCCCAGAGGCGAAGCATGATTTCTGCAGTGACAGTTTTGTTTTTGTGTCGAGGTGAGCCCCTGCTGTAACCTGTCTCACAACTGTTCTGAATGTCAGTCTTGGAACATTTTTCCCCCTGTGGCTCCTCATTCATTTTAACAATGAGCTCCCTCATTCTGGTCCCTTCAAACATCAAACATTGAGAAGCCGCCAACCTGTTTTATAGATTTAAAAAGTTTACTTATTATTGAAAAGAGAGATTTATGGTGTTCAATAAGTACACTGGTGACCGTGTGCCCCGTCTAGGATCAACCTACCTCATATTCACTGACGCAGTTTGTGTTTGTGTAATCGATGATGCATCTTCCGAGCCACTCGTCAGGCCGTGCGCTCAGGATGTCGTTCCTACAGTTTTCCAGGAACGGCTGGAGCCGGAGGAGCAAGGTACGCGACAGGAGGTACCCAAACCCTCCGTAGCAGTACTTCCCCTCCATCTCGCCACCTATGAACTCCTCAGGACTGCCAATGTAAAGCTCTCGGTCCATACTCAGGTGATCCACCAGGGATTTGATCCTGTCAGCTTCTGTGTAGGTGTCATCTTGGACAAAGAAAAACCAGTCGTACTCATTGATGTAATGGTCTAAGATGTATTTGATATTCTGAAACATGTTCCATATCAGTCTCTCATCTCCATGAGAGACAACGAACATGCCGTGAGGGACTTTGCGGTTGCGCATGCCGGTGAAGAAGATCACGGTGTCCAGGTGATGGCTAACGGTGCGATTAACAGCCACGCCCAGCGTGTTTATGGTGTTCTTGGAGGTCAGGACCCCGACGAACAGACGCTCTCGCATCCCCAACTCTGTGCTTATGTATTTAGCCCTGAAAAAGACACCAGACAGATACTGAATCAACACTGCTTTGATGAATGAAAACACACTGGGAGAAATTCTCTAACTTACTGTCATGACATCATTTGACCATTTTGTTTCTAGAACTTCCATGTTTAGTTTATTAATGGACCCTGAAAGGAGGGTGAATAATAATGACTGAAAACAGTAGCTGAGAGAAGTTTCGATCAGTTTGGATCCAGATTAAATCTGTGACTCTGTTGCACCAAATTTCGTGGAAATTCTGGATGTCGAAAGACAAACAAAACTCAGACTAACAAGAAAAACCACAAGCTGTTTGGAAAACCACACACATGAGAACCTGAACTGTGATTCATCACTGCGACCATGACCTAACCTGTCGTTTATGTCTGTTATACTGTGCATGGCATCGATTATGACTCTTATTAGAGCTGCAACCAATTGTGGACAAACTCATGGAACCTCCTTTTGCTCTTTTAAGCTAAAATGCAAACATTTGCTGGTTAGTGCATCACAAATGCTACTTTAGTCTGACAGAAAGTTATAGGTAAAAACAAAATGTGGATTTTGGGTGTTTGGTCACTCAGAACAAGCCCCAAACACGTCACTTTGGATTGTCTGTGATTTTCCACTACTTTTTAAACTTTCCATGAACTAAACAACAACACTGCAACAATCAGCATTAATCAATAATGAGCATAATAATTAGTTGCAGCTCTTCCACTTAATGAACAAACCACTGGATTACAAGTTGCCTGAGCGACCTGGATGTTTACACGCTCACAGCTCTGAGCCTTTTTCCACTGAATTCTTTCTTTCTCAGAATTGCGATGCAGTGCAGCCACTTTGGGTGTGAAGGCTGACATTCACACAAGGTCTCCATCCAGGAAATGTTTACAAAGAAAATGTGGGGCAGAAATACTCCATCTGAGCAGTATGGTGGGTGGAGAGCAGCAGAGGAAGCAGAGCTGTGGACTTTACAGTTCATCAGCCTCTGTGTGACAAATAACATCAGGGAGAAATAGTTGTGTCTGCCTTTAGATTGTGTTTTATTGGTCTTCATCATGATGTTGTTGTATAATCTCAGCCCCACATGACAACCACCAACACCTGCCCGCCCAGCATGATGTGGACCAAGCAGCCCATCAACCTCTCACAGAGGGAGATCTACACTGAGGCCTGCTCTGCTGTGGCCAATAAAGATGTGGTTTTTACTAAACACAGGCATTAGTCACCATTAGTCACCATTAGTTAGCAGCAGCCCTCTCACACACTGAGGCAGAGGGACCGGCCCTGTAAAGCTCACCTGAAAACTTTCTTCGGGGCACTCTGCTGGACTTGTTTGTAAGGGACTATTCTTGGCTCAAAGTCCTCCTCGGACTCCACATCGTTGACGGTGGAAATGGAGTTGGGCTTTCGGGCGCCTTTCAGCAGTCCGTCCTGTCCCACGGTCACATCCTCGCCCTCCTTACCGTCCAGGTAGCACGCTTCCTCCGTCCAGTTCACGCTCAGTAAACTCAGCGTGAACCCTAAAGAAATACCGATTACCACCGGGCCGACCGACCGCAGGACGGAAATAAACGCTGGAAATCTCATCTTGCGGGTCGGCTGCCGAGTCAGTCAGCCCCGCTCCGCGCTCACTAACAGGCCTGTGGTCCGGGACAGGTCAGCGACACATCCAAGAGGCCGCGCAGACACTCAACTTCACGGAAAAGATGAAGTTAAATTTACGCCGGATCGTTACGTGTCAGTATAGCAGCTACCTGGCTCCTCCCCGGCGGCCACACCGTAGCATCAGAGGAGGGTCTACTTCCAGACCGTGTGCTGCTGCGCAGGGCGGAGGGATACACTCCAGGACGGACTGGGAAATGTGGACTGGAGCAGGACCGCAGTGCCTCTGAGTGTCTTCACCTGTCCCCATCCGCACTGTCATGTCTACCGGACTGTGATGGGTCAGGTCTCCATCATCTGCTCTCTTTTATTTGGACTAAAGCTGAAATCACAAACAGCTGTTGGCCTTTGCAGACTCTAACATAAAGCTGACAATAAATACACTGCATCAGAATAAAAGTTATTAAAGCATCAAATTAGTGAGCGAACAATGTTACTTTACTCAATAGTTCCTCTTCCACTACTTCTAGTAAACTACTCTTTACTCCACTGCTTTTATTTGAAAGCTCCACTTTGACCAACTACTAGTATTATTCTAGTTACACATTCATGCATCAGTAATAATCACTTAAAAATAAAAGTAACACTCTGAGTGATTTTACTTTGGATACTTAAATCACTTTTTCTTAAATGTTTGAAGTAATATTTTCAGTGCAGGACTTTTACTTGTGAACAGAGTATTTTGTTTTGCTGCTAATGTAAATGACATGAGTACTTCCTCCGCCACAGTGGGGCTGACGTGTGTGCACCTTCATGGCTTTCTGGATGAACACCTTCATCAGCAGAGTGACTCCACAAAGGTGCACGTCCACTCACTGACAGTGACACTTCTTATCATCCTGCACTCATATATAAACACATGTTCTGTTCTATTTTATTCTAACATGTACGCACTGAGTATAATTATATTATATAGACTGTATAATATGTGTACTGAGTACCTTTGGAACAAACATTTCTCTCTGGATTAACTTGTTTTATAGAAAGCAATGGTGTTAATAATACAGACATCTCGTGTATGCTCACAAGGCGCACGTCCATTCTGTCTGTTCAAATACATTTTGTATGATTGTATGATTTCAGTGCATGTATAATTTAAGGTATCAAAGTTTTTTTTCAGGTCCCTTGTTTTGCTCTTGTTGGCAGTCAGGTCTGCTTTGAGCTGGAAGAGAGGAGATGGTAAAAACAATTTGGGCTTGTGAAACAGCTTGGATGTAATCACAAATCTTACAACCCTGTAAGATTAAAATCTTACAAGTTTTTTTTTCCCTACCCATACCTCATTACTTTTTCAAGGATTCATCTAAGTAAGCACAGTGGTGCATTGACTTTTACCTCAACCAAACTTCTGAAAAAGCATCTTTATTGATAGTAATCCATCTGCGTCTGTCTGCAGCTGCTTCATGAGTGTGTCGGTGATGATGAGCTCAGCTCTCGGCTCGTCCACCTGGTTCTGCCTCTTCTCTATCTGGCCTCTGTGTTCCTCGCCCAGATGTCAGGGGCGCTGTGCTTTGTACTCTGCTCAGATAATACTTCAGCTGCAACTTTTTGAGCCCTCACCAGAAACCCGCCGCCCCCGATCTCACCCATCACACTCAGACCTCCATCACCCCCCTGAGCCCCTGACCCATGCGGCCTGGGCAGCAGCATCAGCAGCAGAATAAAAAACTCTGTTTGTTCACTTACAGGTCTGCAGAGTAGTACAGGTACAACGTTGGGGTGTTTTTAATGTTGACTTCCCATTCCTGCTGTATGAGTGAATTGAGGGTTAAAAGCCTGAGATGATTCTACATTGGTTCCTGAGCTGGTTTGTGTGGGCAACAATATACAGATGGACGAAGGCCCACAGGCCTATTTATAAGTGAGTACATGTTCTTCTTCATATGCTTATTTTGTGTGATTTATATTTAAAATATAAGTATAGACTGTCCTCTGTTGGAATATATCGTGACTGTGCTTTTCATCCTGTTATTCTTTTTTTTTCACTTGGTCAGGAACAAATCAAATGTCTGCCCTCTTGTGCCCTCTGCTGGTAAGTGAAATACTTACCACAGTTAGTCTGAATTTGGATGATAAACAGGTTATTCAATGGCTGAAATATGATCAAAGATCAGGGGTTACATGACTTAGCGGTACTTTATTTGGCTTCATACATTTAAATCAATATGTGGATTGTATCATCATCATCAGTATTATTCTTACTCTGTATTATTAAGTGTAATATTATTCTCATTAGTAATAGTAGTAGTAGTAGTAGTGTAGTATTTTATTTGTTGGTGAAAAAGTCTAGAGGTGATGTAACTGGTTTCAGCTGTTACAAACCAAGACACAACATTTTATCTTCTCATAATCAAATGCTAAATTCTTAAAATGTGACTATTTTACTATTTGTGACGTATTTACATGTGCAGAGGTGTACTGCTACACTGCGACACTTCACCTGTAAAGTCAGATGGTCAGGGGTCATGAGTCTTGCTGTTTTCCTTTTGTTCTTTCTGGCTCTGAAGTAGTTCATCTCCTTCGGTGGCTTGTATTTTTACTAAGATATCTAAACTATGTAGTAGTTGTATGATTATTACTACTGACCGTATGTTTTTATAGACACCTGAATACTGTTTTAAAACAAACTTTACAACATGTGAACTTATCCTTTAGTTAACTGAAGGCTGAAGCGAACGTTTTTGTTGTTTTTTTTCTGGCAGTTAACTGGTGTCTCCCACGTTCCTAGTGAGCCCCTGAACGTACCAGTTTAGGTGTCCTTACAGTTGCCTGAAGGAAATTTGTAAATGTCACTAGCAGCAGAGCCGCATCTGCCCTTCAATGCAGGAGTTACTCCTCACATGCTAAGTTTCCGCCTGTCAGAGCCTGGACACGTCTTTAATGCAGCTGTAGGACTGCTCTCGTCTGCTGTGTCTGTCCGGTGTCCTTGCCGTAATGGAGTGTCGTGTGTTGTCCATTCAGAGTCATGTTGTCAGGGGATACGTCGGGAACAAGTCGGCAACGTTCCCGCTGCAGGTAAGAACTGTGCAACACAACCAGGTGTCTCCTGCTAAGGCGAAAAGAAAAACAGCAAGAAACAGATGAAGAAATATTTGAGAAAAACATGACTGGCACAGAGCGAGACCTCCTGGTGCATGAGAGGACCATTCATTGTGACGGTGAACCATGAAGCTCATCACAGGCCGTTCACCAGTTATACAGTTTACCAAAGCTAGCTTAATAACCGAGGACTGTCATATTAAAATACATTAAAGTAGCCGTGAACACTGTGCTGTAATACGACCGCTCTCACATCTGTAATGTGAGAATGATTTGCCGTCCTGTAGCCAGTTATTTAACTCCATAATGTCACAGGAAGCAACAAGCAGGTCAAACCAGCTGCAGTAGTCGGAGCCTAGTTAAAGTGTGCTGCTGCTGGGTGCATTTCATTTAATGTCATTTAATTATATCTGAAGTCATGTTCTGCAAGCCAGCAGTTTTTCCACAGACAGAAGAAACATTTAAAGCACAATACCAACGTTTCATAAATTGCATTTTTTTTTTTTTTTAATAAGTCTTTAAGATTATTTAGATTTGATTTCCCACTCCAGCCATTGGTGTCTTTTCATTTCCACATAAATCATACAGCTGAGATCTACAACAAGCTTAACGAGTTATGCAAACCATTGTGTAGTGTCATTTAAGTTATGTCACCACCATCCATGGAGCTGATTGATTTGCACTGTATACTATCATTACTATTACTAATGATAATAATAATAACAATGCTAAAAACTTTATTTGTATAGTACCTTTTAAAAATAGAGCTCACTAAGTGCTTTGATAGACAAAGCAAAGCTCGATACTCAGGGAGTGTCATTACAGCAGAAAGCCAGATAGTGAAGCCAAACAAAAGCAAGGCAGAATAAAGGAGAAGTTAAGATATAATTAAACACATTAAAGAGAGGACTGAAGGATGATGAAAGATAAGAACAGCAACAGAGATAAAATACAATACAAGAAAAAATGTGAATAGAAATGTATACATTAAAAAAAGAAAAGCAATAAAAACACACTAAAAAGTAACTAAGCAATAAAAGGCGACATCACACAACAGCAAGTCTCTAAAACTGGGTTTAAAGAGTAGAATTAAAAGAAGTCACTGTTTCTGTGAGCTTTATCTCCTCAGGCACCTCTGTCCAAAGTCGAAGGGCCCCGATGGCCCATAACCACGCAGGGACAGCAAAGAGTTGACAGGATGATTTGTTTTATGGTCCTCATCTCAAAATAGTTTCCAGCCAGAGCTGTGCAGGTTAATTTCCAGCCAGTTCACAGAAATGGCTGTTTTAAGTACAGAAGAGAGCATTCAGTAGCTAAAGCATTATACACTGGTATGTAACAAAAATATAAGCTGATTATAATGTGTACTAAAATAGGCCAAAACTGAGGTCTGGTCGTTTTAGGGATCACAGGAGACAGTGGGACACATTACTGAGTTCACAGTGCTGCTCCCACAGCTCAGTGTACGGCCGTCATGGCTCTGTTTTAACAGCTGCTTCGTGACTCTTTTCTCAGGTGCTGGGCTTTGAAGTGGACTCAATCAACTCTGTGCAGTTCTCCAATCACACAGGTTGGCCGAGTGATTTTAATTCAGTTTCATCAAGCAGATTGAGTCATTTTCCATTTTCTTTACAACTCTGTCCTTTCATCCTTTCTATTCAAATATGAAACTTTAATTTTTTTTTCTTTTTTTGTCATACAATGTCTGGAAGGTTCTTTGTGTAGACTTTCTCCAGAAGCTATAGCCCATAAAGACCGTGCTAGTTTCAAAACATTTAAAAATTAGCATGTGAAATGGGGACAGACAGTCCACTGGTGGCTCAGGTTGGGGGTCAAAGGTGTGATGTGGGGAGTTAATCACTGTCCAGAGTTTTTGGACTTTGCTTTGCTAATGTGGAGACCTTTGGATGCTGCATGCTTATCTGACTCAGTGAAATACAATCATTTTGGTAATCAGTCGGGTTTAGAGGACAGAACTCAGTTAAAAAGTTAATGTTTTCTAAGAACCATTTACCTTCAGTCAATTTAGCTTTGATTCAGTTAACTCCACATTTACATTGGGTATATCTCTTGGAGTGCATTGCCTAGTAGGAATACTGTATTTTACTGTACTTAATCTTTTTCCATTAATGCAGAGTCAGCTATTAGAATCATTTAAAAAGTGCAACAACCATATAAACATCCTGCACACTGGGGCTTTAATGAATTATAATCAATGACAATTAACCTTCCAACCAAATCCATAAATAATAAATGACAGCATGCAGAGTCTGACAAAAGGAAATCCATAAATATGTAGCGCATAAACTAATAAAACCTTACACAGATAATACAGACGCATAGAAACATACAAGATTCAGATCATTTCATTTGTTTCTTTGTATTGTAAACCTTGGCCCTACTTTTTGCATATTTAGGGTTTTAAATGACTCGTGGGCACAAAAACCTTTGCAACTTGTCCAGTAGATCAACTCAAACTGCTGCCAAGAATGGGCTACAATGGCTGCAATGTAATCCTTTGGGGCACTAGATCAAAGAATGTCCACTAAAAGTGTGCAGTCTTTGCTACTCACAGGCTCAGATTGTCATTCAAAGTGTCTGACAACATTACAGAAAGGATCCCAACAGATAATGGTTTGTTTAACCATAAAACAGCTGTTGTATAGCCCTATTCATACCCACCAGACTCCATTGACAAAAACAGTATTTTTACCTCACAGAGCATCGGAGATGCTGGTCTAAATTAACCCTCGATCGGTTATTTTTTTTTATTGTTTGTTACACAAATATTATGTTGGATCTAAATTAACCCTTTAAAACAACAAAGTCACACAACAACACAAATAAATTTACCAACCAAGACAGCGGTAGACCAGCAACTCTTGTTTAAAATTCCTCTATTTGTCAATGGAGTCTGGTGGCTTTGAACCAGGTTTTAGAATATTGGAGATATAACTTGTTGCATTTAGAAAACTGAACACAACAATTGAACAGATTTGGAGTGTATACATACACATATCCGTATCAATAACAGTTCCTCGACTATGAAGATTAGTTCACAGTACTTATGGCGTTGTTTTCATTTGTATGGTAGCCTGAATTTGAGACACAGCGTCAGTAAGGAGAAAATGGTGGCATTTGGGTAGGAGGAAGTAATTTCTCTTACTGTTGCTCACATTTAGCAGGTTGATAAAAACCAAAAAAATGGTCTTCTTTTTAATAAACAAATCAACGTCTTTATCATTATCCTTTGCTTCATTATTGTTATTTTGTCCAGCGGGGCAGTAAAATGTTGCTCCATTATTAGCCATTAAAGAAAAGACCATGAAACTAAGGCTCAAACACCTGCAGGCAGAATAGGATTATAATTTGGCTTCAAATGCCAAAGTATGTGAAGAATGTCATTTCACCACAGGGGCAGGAGACTTTTCACAGAAACCACAACATAAACATCTTTGCCTCTGTTAGAGGAAACTGGTCTGTGTTGAGCAAATGGATGGATGGATGGATAATCCTACTTTAGTCTATACTAGTAGTAAGTGAACAATGTTAATATTCAGAAATTAAAAACACTTGCCCCTCTAACCACTGAGCATGCCTGTACTTTGCCTTCAGCATTGAGTTCAGTCCTCACTGCAGGAGCTGCTCTCACTGGCTCACAGCCAGGTTTGGGCTCCATGTGAACTCTGTGCTTCATTGTGAAGAATATACCAAAGTGTGTTTGTGTGTGTGTGTGTGTGTGTGTGTGTGTGTGTGTGTGTGTTTGTGTGTGTGTGTCAATGCATGTCCGATCATTTGCAGTCAGAACAGCTTTTGAGGGTTTATTCTAGGTTAATGGTGAAAGGAGGGACAAAGAAAGGGGGAAGCTGGCAGCCAGGATACAGGCATCCCATTCAGTGAGTGTGGAGGCCCGTTTGGCCCTGGGCACCTCACAGAGGAGGGGGACCTCAGCGGAGGGAGCGGGGGATGGGAGGACAGAGCAATGGGAGAAGAACTCCTCCATGTCTATTCTTTACATCAATTCACAGCAGGGCTAAGACAATATTACAGTGTTTTTCTTAACTCAAAGTCAGTGTCTTTAAAATGTCATGTAATTTTATTCTCCTTTCTCCAACCTGAATCCTAGGCTACGCCCACTGGAAAGGGCAAGTGCTGACAGCAGAGGAACTGAATGTGCTATATGAGGGCATTAAGCTCAATAATGTGAACCACTATGACTACATCCTCACCGGTGAGTCTAAGTGTCCTTATTGAGTAATGAAAGCCAGTCTTGGAAGCATGGATCCTGAGCAGCTGCGTTGTTTGATGGCTTTGTTTTGCCTTATGCTAGAAGAGATACTGAACTCTCCTGAACAGAAGTTTAATGTAGTGAAGTCATTGTTAATTAATTAATGAAGTCATTGATGTGTTGACACCAGAACGTGTATTTGCATTTCTTTAACTGACAACTAAATTTGACCATTTCGGTTCTATGAGCTGCCATAGATGGAGTGATAGACTTTGATTAGTTATTAAAGCACTTGGAGAGGAAAAAGTAAAGTAAAACAGAAGGAGGTAATTTGCTCTTCATTGCTCTTCCCTCTTTAAGGGTACAGCAGGGACACGTCCTTCCTGGAAATGGTGGTTGACATCATTCAGGAGCTTAAGAAGGCCAATCCCAGCCTGGTGTATGGTGAGTCTACATTGTTACACTGTTCACATTTCAGAGTGGAATCACCAATATTGGTTTTCTGATGAATTGATTAGTCAATGGACAAAATTAAATAATTGGCAGCTTTTTTAACAGTCAAACAGTCGTTTCAAGCTAAAATGCCAAAGATTTTCTAGTTGCTGCGTCTCAGTTGAGATAATTAGCCGCCTGTTCTTGTATTAAGTGACAGTGAACTTGATGTGTTTTCCACTGTTAGTTGGACCAAATGAACAAAGGGATTACATCACCTTGGGCTTTGGGATGATAATGATGAAGATGCTTTTCACTAATTTCTGATGTCTTACAGACCAAACAGTTAATCAATAAAAGAATCAGCAGATTAATCTGTATTGAAAATAATCAGTGGTTTCAGCGAGTGTAGCTTTGTTTCTTTTTCTTTTCCACAGTTTGTGATCCTGTTATGGGAGACCACGGTGCTATGGTAAGCTTCTTACAGTCAGTTCCCCTTGTTTTTCTTCCACACTGATGAAGACTCTACAGTAACACACTTTAATTTATATAATTTTCAGTCTATAGGGCTAATTAGGGCAAAGGCATCTTCTTTTTTGTCATCTGTATTCACTGTGGGAAATCCATCATTTGGAAAAAATAGGCATCACTTATATAAGGAGATTAACAACTGCATGGAAATCAGATCAGAAGTTGTTTTTTCTGTCTGTTTCAGTACGTTCCAGAGAACCTGCTGCCAGTCTACAGGGACAAAGTGGTGCCTTTGGCTGACATTCTCACCCCAAACCAGTTTGAAGCAGAGTGAGTTCACTTCCAGTCATTATAAACACAATTAATAGTTCACTAAAACTAAAATTAAACACTAAAATGAATTGGGGATGGTACTGATTTGACATTATAAGGACAATACATTAAAGACATGTCCTGGATCATCACCTGGTGCCGATAAATACTGTAACTTCATTTGCTGCACCTCATAATGTGTATAAAAGCCCTGAATAAATGTGAGTGATGGAGAGAGTGTGTTTAACTTTTTTCTAATTGACAAATCCATGACTGCTGCCCATATTTTACACAGGATATTAACTGGTAGGAAAATCAACACAGAGGAAGATGCTGTTGAGGTGAGTATCCTTCATATTTCTCTTTGTGCTGAATCTGATTTAATTTATGCCGCCTAAAAGTACGAAGCTTGAGGAAATGGGACCTTTCCTATTCTCCAGGTGATGGACTTGCTTCATAAAATGGGTCCAGAGACCGTCGTCCTCACTAGTACAAACCTGCCCTCAAAACTCGGGGGCCAGTTCCTGGTGGCACTTGGGAGCCAAAAAATAGGTACCAGACCAACTTTCTTCAGACAGAATGTCTAATTCCAGCTGTTTAAGAGACATTTAAGTCTTTTCCGTTGGCATAACTTTTCTATCAGTACTTGATATGGGGGGACAAGCACAAAATTACACCATGTCATGTTGACAAATGATTTGATGCTCCTGTTTAGTGCAGTTTTGGCATCACTACCTCCACCTGTGTGTCCTCACTGTAGTGAAACCAGATGGGACCAACAGCAGTCAGAAAATCTGTATGGACATCCCCAAAGTTGATGCTGTATTTGTGGGGACAGGAGACCTGTTTGCTGCCATGTTGTTAGCCTGGACTCACCATCACCCCAAAGACCTGAAGGTCAGTAACGCACATGACCTCTCAATCAAAAAGCTGATGAACTCTTGTGTAATTACAGTAATACAATCTGATAAATGAATCCCAACTCTCTTCTGTTTGTCACAGGCCGCCTGTGAAAAGACTGCGTCAGTCATGCACCATGTCATTAAGAGGACCATTACTTATGCCAGTGGTAGGTTTGTGTCCGTTTGTCATGTGGTCTCTTTATCTTGAAGCCGCCTTGTGGACATAATAAAGGAACACTGTGGGCTCTCTTCTATTGTTAACGCCATATTTACACAATCGATAGTACTATTCAAATAGAATTTGAAAATGTCAAATGTTATTTGAATCATGTGGTAATCCTTTTTTCTGTTGTGTATATGTGTTAGTAGAAGATGTATGTTTTGGAAATTTGGAAATGGAAATTGCATCATTACAGCAGCATAAATAAAATAAGTACACAGTAAGTAAAAAGGAATATATGCATCTGAATCTATCTATCTATCATAACCATTGTTGAGACACACACACATAGCTAAGTGTTGAGTAAAAGTAAGTTACTGTAGGAGTCACACGACTTAATGTCATAACTGTTCTCTTATAACTACATGTGAAAAGCCACTAGAGGATTAACAGCCTTTGTGTTTACAGAGACAATAATGACCCTTCGACTGCTGGGCTGACCGGTGAGCCAGTGTCCAAAAACCTGGTGTTGTCTTTCAACTGCTCTCCATCTCCTCTGTCTTTCAGAGATGGCTGGCCCTGGGAAAAGGCCTAGTCCTGCACAGCTGGAGCTGAGGATGGTCCAGAGCAAAGCCGACATAGAGAATCCTGCCATTGTATTGGAAGCTAAGGTTTTACACAAGTCTTCACACTGAAGACGGTAACGTTTTCGTGAGCATTCACATCGTGCTGGTACAAATGAGCATCAGATCTGGACGGCCTGCCAGACACATGTAGGATTTTCACATCAAAGACTGTCACATGTCTCTGCCTTACAGAATCTCTGAGGGAATACAACTGTGTTTTCATGAGAGGGGTCAGTAGGATTTGTTTGTACATTCTGCTCACACACACACACACACACACACACACACACACACACTGGAATCACTGCCATATGTGTCTGTACTATGGCCTGTGTAGACATCATCTGCCCTTCAAGAGAGGAAAAAAAAAAGGTATTAGCCAACTATGTTTAGGTTTACAGGTAGTTTAAGTGTACTTGAATCATCCTTAACATGCTGAAAATGATATGTTACTACAAAACAACTCATCTCAATTAAGCTGAGTAGAAAATACACAAAACCAGTGGCGCATGCATGACCATGCGTCTACTTGTTTTGGCTGCGATAGTAACTAAGGACTAGTCATGTGTACTGTAAGTGTGTTACACCCTCGAGGCATTATAAGCACAGCAGTATACTAGAATTAAAACATAAAGCAGAAGTAACAGCTTCAGGTGGGAATATATCTAAAAATGTCTATTCACAAGCAGGTTGTTGCATTGAAAGTTTTCAGAAACCGTTAATAGTAATAAAGATGTTTAAATGCACGCAGTGTGCTTATAATGTACTTGGGTGTTTTTTAAGTAAAGTGCTAACACCTTGTAAATGCTGACTGGATGCATCGTAAGTGCTGAGATGTGTATTGTAACTCCCACAAAATGTTGAACGCCTTATGCAATTTATATGTTAGCTGTAACATTTCATTACTCTATTTTCCTTTAAACAAATTGTAACTTTGATTATAATTATGATAATAGTTGATGTCTAAAATTGTTCTTTTAGTCAGTTTTCTGAAAATGTTTTTCACCTCTTTTTTTTTTTTTAATTCCGCATCAATTTCTTGAACTAGCTGATGTATAACATGATAGATCCATGTCTTAAACATCTCAAATTGAGGTATTTGCACAGATAATCTTTATTATATTTACTAATGATCATTGTTTTCATTTTTGACTGTTGTCATATCTCAAGAAAAGAGTCGGTACGAGAGACCATGCTGTATAATAGCCTTAACACGGTTAGAAAGAAAAACATTGGTTGTGAATGTTTTTGCGTACCAATGTCCTCACACATAATGTTAGAACGTCAAGTGCCAAACCTTGAGCTGCTGCTCTGATGTAGAGCAATATAGGAACAGAGATAATAAATTATTTATCTTTTACTGAAACTGTGTTTTGATTTTGATTTATTGATTGTTTGATTGATTGATTGCTTGGTTTCAAGATAAGTCTTCCAAGCATGCGATATTTCTTTTTGCTGATCCCATTTTTCTTTTAGGTTTCTATAAAGTCTGAGCGTACTAGAGCCAGTGATCTACAGGAAGTTCACATAAAGGACATAATTGTTTATTTTACTATGTCTAAAAATGTCAGCTCTCTTTTTATTCTCTTGTAAATATGAAATGAAGTTCAGGAATGCAGTTGACGGGATAAGTGGCTCATTAAAAAAGGTATACAAAATAAATACTAATGAATATCTCAAAAAATCCATACGATTACGTTTGATCTCATTCATATATCGTTAAGAAATCAGGAGCTTTTAAGTGACAAGAGTACAGAAATAAAAGCAAGAATTAAAGGAGAGACAAACAAGTCGGCTGCCAAGCACTTACTATATTGTGTGATTAGGGCCAGGTGACAGCTCTAACACTAATCCACGGTATGAATAGCCAGCATTAACCCAAATAACCAGCCAGGCCAATATGTCTACCCGACTGCAACCTGAATACAGTGAGCAAAGTTAGGACCTCATAGCTGTGGGCACTAACCACACAGTAAGCTGCATGAGAAACTCCACGTTTCGCTGTAAAAGAGAAGGGCTGCATTTGTTACAGTGACTGCTTCAGCGAGATAAAATGCCATATGTTAGTAACAGACATAGCAGATTCGTCGCACAAAAGGTCACGGGGCTTATGTGTACAACAAGTTTCTGATCCCCCAGCTCGTTGCACTCCCAGTTTATGTTGCAGCTTTGCAAAAACACCAGCAGAGGGCTAAAGAGGTCTACAGTTGATCCAGAGTGCACAGTATTCAGGGCATGAAATTACTTTAATGACACTAGCTGTGTACAGAATGAGATTTAAGAGAAAACCATCGTATAAAAAGATTATGTCCTACTCACCATTACACATGTAAGGTCAGGAAAAAATGGATTTCAGACTTTGGTTACTAAATGAAAAGTGCAATTAAAGGGTAAATGTTTTAGAATAGCTTAAATGAACGATTTTTACTTTTAGTGCAGTGGAAGGTTTTCACAGTGTGGCATTAATACAGTTATTTAAGTAGAGGACCAGAATACTTCCTCCATCACTGAGAGAGTAAATATATTTCTACAGTTTCACAGTTTTAAAACTTACAGCACCTGACTGTCTGTGCCAGCTGTTACTTTACTGCTGCGTAAAAACAAAAATAAAAACGTGAAACATTTTGATTTTCACAATTGTTACAATTTCATTTTTTATTTATTATGTATGTTGAATATTATTTATAGATTTTGTCAAATAATGTAAAGGACTTGATTGTGGGACAATAAGGAATAAATCAGTTCGGGGTTGAACCACCATGACTACCCCATGAACCTGGAATACTTCGCACAGGGTCACAGAATATCAACTCAACATTACTGCTGGTACTAAATGTGTGTCAACAAGATGACGGATAGGAATTAAATAAGAATACACAAAATACGATAAAGAGTACATTTAGCCTATATTTAAACCTGTGTTTATGTTTACAAAACACAATCCCACTATTATAAAACAGAGGATTTATTTTTCATGATTGTCGTTGATTGTTATAATATAATAATATAATAGTAAAGTATTTCCGTTCTGTTTTGATTTAAAATGGACAAAAAATTAATTACATAAAATGCATGAAGGAAAAAGCAGCGTAAGGTTTAGGTTTAGGTGTCACTACATACCACTAACTTCCTGTGAGGTGCCACTATGGGTGACTGTCATATCTTATTGCATATCATGTGCAATAACCCTGTTACACTGTACCTACTCTCTCTAAAGTATATTCTTTGCAGTCCAGCACACCAATACTATACTGTACACACACACACACACACACACACACACACATATCCTACCTACCTCATGTAAATAAGGGAACCTGTACACAGTCATTCCATATTTATTCCATCATCCTTTACACTACTGTCTTCTTTACACTCTTTGTCATAGTTTTTTTTACATCCATACATAAACATATATATTTACATATTTGCATTGCACATAGACCTTAAGTGTTT
Organism: Pempheris klunzingeri; assembly: GCF_042242105.1. NCBI lineage: Eukaryota > Metazoa > Chordata > Actinopteri > Acropomatiformes > Pempheridae > Pempheris > Pempheris klunzingeri. Next base: position 12,245,917 of record NC_092021.1, read on the forward strand.
ATTTCTTTGCTTATGTTAAATGTGTGTTAACTTTGTTGGTCTTGTTTCTGTGTAAATACAGGAGATCAGTGGAAAAGTCAAATTCCTTATATGTGTTCACATATTTAATAATAAAGCTGATTCTGATATCTCAGATAATACAAAAAATGTGACTTGTGCATTATGTATTTGGACATGTTTTAGACACTGGATATCCATTACAATCTTAATCATTTAATTCATTCTGAGGGGTTGAAGCAGTAGCCTGCTCTACACACTGATGTGTTATAAGAGCCACAGCCCATTACAGTGAACACACTTCTGCTACTTCTATCTGTATTTGAGCCTGTAGTAGTTGGGTCGGTGTCGGTGTGTCTGCAGCGGCCTGTAGTTTAAAAAGATAGTGTGTTTTAATGATTCCTGTGAGGGTGAGTGGGGGGCGGACCGGATGTAGGGCATGCTACCTTCAGATGGGCTTTGAGGAAATGTGGGGCTTTAACCACAAACAATAGCGCTCCTGCAAATCGCATTAGCTCAAGTCATTTTTATTTCAGAAGCGTTTCCTGAAGCGGACGAAGTGATAAGCAATGGTTACTAGAGTTACTTTACGCCCCTGAATGCCAGAAAGCAGCGAAACAGCAGAAGAAAATCCGGCGACTCGCCCGACTCCCAAGTGAATCATTTTCAGGTGAGCCCAGAGTGCCGTTACTGACACTGGCTGCTAGCATTAGCTGCTGCTGACTAGCTTAGCATGACGGCAGGGAGCGACACAGGTCAGTGGGCTATTTACTGAAAACTATGTGGGAAACGTTTCTCTGAATAGCAAGTGAACAATCCAAATACCAGACTCCATCACTCTGCCTATTTATAATTATTACCCCAGCTACGCCGGTTTTGTTGTAACTTAGCATGCTAGCCTGTGCCGCTAGCTGCTCACTCTGTCCTTGTGCTGCCCACCAGCAGTCAGGTTTAGACTCGGGTCAGCTAGCCTCAACTTAACAGCAGTGAGTCATGGCAGTAGCACGACACACGACAGCTTTATCCCATGTCCTCATGCATATATTGATCTGTGTTTGTAACTTTGGCTCCACCGCGGTGCTAGCTTAATTTACGCCCCCGGCCGCAGTCGAGACATGTGTCAAACGATCAGCCCGGTGACTGGTTGGACACTCGGTGCATGCTGGCTAGTTGGTTGTTTAGCATTTTAAGCTAGCCACGCCGCACTACAGCACATTGTATAGTTCACTTGTGCTTTGTATTCAGGGGCCATGGAGTTGCGAAACTAAGCCGGGTACACACCGAGGGAGCACACAGAGAGGCATGCCAGGGTAGATAGCGAAGTGTCTGTGGGTTCATAGAAAAACTACTGCAAGCTGCACGTCATGTGAGCCGCCTGGCTCCAAGTTGACCTGCGTGCTGATGTCGTACCACACATCAGACGTGAGGTTACTGGAGTTCATTCAAGTCTGCGGGTCTTTTTAAGCCAGCGCTAACTTTAGGCTTGAGCCTTAATTTAAACCAACGAGAGATCGAGCAGTACGGGACAGGCAAGTGTTACCGCGATCATTTCCTGACAGTCTTTGCTAGCAGTGTTTTTCAGGGATGTTTTGATGTTTACCCGTGATCACAGTGATGCTGTTGACTGACTGTTGATGCTTTGTGTAAGAGGCAGCTGTACTGTACGGTGCTGTAGTTCACTGACAGACATACTGAATATAAGATGGGTATATTGACTCATGAGCTCTAGTAGAGCCTCTTGTTAGGTGTTCCTGTGTGCAACAGACCTCGACAGGGAGATGTGTGCACTGTTTTAGTGCAGGGTAACTAAAGATTGTTGTCATTCTTGATTATTTTCCTGATTAATTGATGGTTTGGTCTAGAAAATGTCAGAAAACGTTAAAAATGTGTTTTTCCTAAAGCCCAAGTGTCGTTTTGACGTCCTCAAATGTCTTCCTTTGTCCGTAACACAATATATTTAATTTACTGCCACAGACGACTTAAGAAACTAACTACTAAAAGTAGCTGGTGATTAATTTAATAGTTGATAACTAAATTAATTAACCAATTAATTGTTTCAGCTCTATGGTCAATACTAGTAATTATTGTTAGAATTTGTGTGTGTGTCTTTCAGGTCTTTCAGGTCTGATAAATCTGATAAATGACCACTTATCTAAATTGCAATCTGTTAATTTTGTGTTGAGAGATTTGCCATTCGACTGTCTAATCCTCTCACTATTGCTGCTAATCATGATTTTATCCTGCTTAGTGACTCCTTATAGCCATTTCTCAAAAACATCAGACAGCATTTGTATCAAACTCTAGTTATGACCATAATGTACAGAAAACTGCAAATGCTAAAAGTTTCAGCTTTCGACCTCGTGAGAAATCTTTCTGTCCAACACGGGTCATTATCTATTTACTTTACATTTATATGTATACACACATGTATTTGTGCTGCATTGACTCAGTTTCTCCTTGAGAATATTTTTTAACAATCCCTTCACAGTCCACAGTCCACAGTATTGTAAAAGTCTGTGTGAGACAGGACTGTGCATAAATCTCAAACTAATTAAAATGTCCTGCAACCCCTTTAGGCTCAATAACATAAGTGCAAGCAGAATTAATATGCGATCCTTTACATGTGCTTTGAGGTAATAATGTCTTTCCTGATAAATGGACAGATTCCCCATAAATAGAGTGTTCAAAAAATAATGTACTGTATAAGAAGACATGTTGCAATGTTGGCCAAATTGAAGCATCTGCCTCAAAACTTAGCAGTTGGTATAACTGAGTCATGGAGATCATACAAATGCACATGTTAATTGAAGAAATTGCTCAAAGTCCAGTGACACTGTTTGCACGTAGTAAGCTATTGAACTCTTTATCAGCTAATCAAGGCAAAGTGTTGCCCTATAGGACTTAAAGACACATATATAAAGATAAGCCTTTATCTGATGGACTGTAATCCCACATCAGCAATATATTGTTTTATTACCCTCTGGTCATGTTTGTGACAATCAGATTAACTGCAACTGGTAACTTCTAATGTTCATACTGAAGCAGTCTGGCAATGGTTTGCCATTAGTTCCTTTATTTTGCTGAGAAAATGTATCCTTGAGTCTCACCCGTCATCACCTTGTGTGGTGGCTTTGCCATGACAGTTTAGGCTTTTAGTTTATCTTATCAATATTGCCAAAACTGGGATTCAGCCTGGTCAAGTGCACATTAAATCGCTCATGTTTTTTTTTTTAACCATTTCCTTTCTGGCCATGTGCGCATGTTCATTATCTAAGGAACTGAATGCATTTCCAATATGTTGTAACGTTTAGTTATAGTAGTAGAAGTAAGTGGTGTGGCTTAAAAACAATCAAACATTGGCCTATCAAACAGCTGTATAACTGAAGTCACGATTGGGTGTTCAGCAGTGCAGGAGCATGTGTTGGATTGAGAGCACTTTGAAACATGGATGACCTTCGTTGTCCAGCTATCACAATGTATTTTTATCTCTATTTATATTTAGCTTAACATCCAGTGGCAAGGCCTCAGGACTGTACTCTAACCTTTGACCTATTTGCTTCAGTAAATGCTTGAGTTTATTTCTGCATCTCTCTGCCAGCTTGTCTGAACCACATTTGACATTAGCTCTGTGTAGGAACCCAAAGGCTTTTGTTGGCTTGCCCACGAGTCCCTTTTGTTGTCTATGTGTGTCTGAGCAAAACCGATAACTTTGTAAACAACTTTCAGTAGGTGTACTGTCAAGAAGGCAGAGAGAGCGAGGATGGGGGGGGTGACATCACCGATTTCTAGGCTGTGGGTTAATTCATCCCTAATCACACTTCAATTTAAAAGCTATTGACGCACTCCTCCTCCTCCCAGGGCTGCCTCATGCTAGGTGTTACTAACAGGTGGCCAATGGCAAAGCGAGGTGAGAGTTTCACATTGTGATTGGTTCCTTTAACGTAACAGATGCCATTCTGCTAACTCCACCCTGGTTGGGGAGAGCCCACACATCTACTTTGTTAATGTTAATGAAATGTGACATATCCAGGGTGCCCATAGCCTGCTAATCAGCACTAATCTGATCCACTGGATTAGAGGATGGGAATGCATGTAAGACTCTGCTTACAGTACGTGTGCCTCCCTCCATCCAGAAGTGAGCCATCTCTCAGTCTTCTGACATTCATTAGTGGACTCTAATAAGAATCCCAAGGGGCCTTTGGGAGTTTTTGGGGTCTCTTTTTGGCACTTGCTCTCACTGGAGATCCATTGTTTTTGGTAATTTTTCTGTGAAAGGAAACTCTTTGGTCCTCAGGCCTCCTCTTGTGCTGATTAGTCAGTTCTTCCAACAGGATCTCGGATCTTGCTGCGTTCTTGCTGTCATCATCATAATCTCCCTCTTTCCTTCTGTGGGATTATGATGGCTATGAAGCAGGGCAGCCTGTGACTGTACACTGCTCTCTGCAGGCCTTTTCTTTACATATTTTTATTCTGGCTGTGATTTGGTGAGATATCAGGAGCCAAAATGCTGAACCAGAGCGCTGTGATGATCTTCACTGGGATCTGTGGGGCATTGGTGATCATGGCCATGGCCTACTATGTCTACTGGTAAGTGAAGAGTGAGATGGGGTTTGGCTAGGCTAGGCTAGGCTGGGCCCTACCAGATGTATTGATTTATTAGAAGCTTTAAGAGAGATAAGTAGTACTTCAGGGCGTAACCCAGCTGTACACATCGGTGGAGTGTAGACCTTTGCAAGGCAAATTAAGTTTTTAGAGTTTAAATTGACTTGGCAAAGGTGCTTTAGTTGCCAAAATGGTGCTGCAGTTTGCCAGTATTTAGGGTAGTTGATGTCTTAAACTGTACTTTTCAACAGTCTTCTCAAAACAGAGACTTGCAAACAGTGGTCATTTGTGGTCATAGAAAGAAGCTGTATTCAGGTGATGCAGAGCAGAAGCAGCTGTCCGGCCATAAGCAGCTTTAACCCAGTCAGCGACTCTAATCTATCCCCCAAGCTGAGTGGGTTCACAGGTGTGCCCCTGCGCCCACAGGGAGATGGACCTCCACTGGATGTTTTCATGGTCAAACTAAATGTTTGTGTCTCTGAACCTCTTTTATGCCATCTTTGCTAAATGGGGCTGTTTAATGCAGGACAAATGGGCTATGATTTTAACAGGAGAACACCTTAAGTTTGGTTAAACTACCACAATGCAGGGATAGGGTTGCTTGTTTGAGTGCAATAATGTGGTGACATCTGGAGTTTGGTTTAAGTGTGAACATTTTGATCAGAATAGGTTTTAATCAGTAGCCAAATGGAGCACAGGTCCGTTCAGTTGCACATGGCGTCAGATATAGGGAAGGTTTTACATTGGTGTGGTTCTTTGGTTATTTGTATGCATGTATTCATTATAGTACTCAAAATATAAACCTTTTTTTTTTTTTCATAATGCTCACATATAGCGATCCCATCTGGCACAAACTTAGTACCACAGGCCACTGTTATCAGCAGGTAATTTGCTTATTGCAGTGACGTCAGTATCGTGGTATATATGTCAGCTGAATAATAACAATAAGTTGCTGAACAGAAATGTCAAACATGTTGAGAAAATTTAGAAACAGTGTCACCCCTAAATAGTTTGCTCACAAGGGAACGCTGACGAGTTTGTTTTTCAACTGTCCCACTAAGCGCATATCTTGGTCACAACTGAATTTAAGGGAGCCTCATTGAATGTGTTTATTTTATGAATGTACGCAACATAATGGTCCAAAAGTACAGTATCATCTTGCTCTAAACCTTCGTATGTTTAAGATAGATAACTTTTGAAAAAAGCAGTCATTTGGGAAGAAAAGCAAGACCACTCATTCAAATCATCAACTTTTAAAGGGCAGCTCTAAATTGTATACATGTCAGTGTTTTATAAGCAGATCTTTAGCTCCCTTAAAAAAAGAAGAATAAAGCATGAATATAAGAATGTTATCATAAAGGTGAAGAAAAATTTGGCTGGATTAACGTTCTTTCTAGCAAGTCTGTTGACTTTTGCAAAGTAGCTGCATTTTGAAAAGTGAAGCTGGATATAGTTAGAGGCAACATAACTGCACACAAAGTTCGTGGTAAGACATACTTTGCTCCAGGCACTGTGAACTTGAATTTCAAGTTGAGAGAAACTTTATGGTTGTTTCAACTTCAGTGACTCCCTGAATGTCCTGTGATGACGGCAGAAAGAAGAGAATATGGAAGAAAATGAGAGAAAGTTCATGGCATGTTTGGGAAGCTGCCTGTTGCCACAGCAAAAGTTGGATGGCAAACAATTTTCATAACAGACTGAAAGTTGAATATTTTCAGTGTCCAGCAGGTTTAAAGTCTCCACAAGTCGATTTTCATGCAGTACTGACGTATTAATTGAAAGCAGCAGCAGGTTTTAAAGGGAATAATAAGCCCTAAAAATACTGACCAAATCGGTACTTACTTGGCTTGAAGCAATATCTTTGATCTCCCAAATCTGGTTAATATTTTTGGAGTAAATTCATAAATGTAACAAATGCAAACAAAACACCAGTGAAATGATAATTGATGGGAATAGTGTGATGAAAGTATCGAAGTTTGTTTTTGTTGTCACCAAGAACTACTTGAAATCAATCAATAACCCCAAGCATTCACCAATTTCACCTCATCTTTGGGACAACATTTTAATAAACGCTAATGGTAACATTTACTATAACATTTATCAGTAATTCTCTGTTGAAAATGCGTTAACAGTTGGGTTGCATTGATAGCAGGCTAAGCAGTGCACTCTATATGTCCTTCTCCTGAGCATCGCTTCCCAGTCCCTCCTGGGGGATTCCCAGGTGTTCCCAGGACAGATGAGGCATGTAATCCTTCCAGTGAGTTTTGGGTCTGCCTTGGGATCGCCCCCCAGTGGGACGTGTCCAGAAGGCCTCCTGACCTGATACCCAAACCACCTCAACTGGCTCCTTTCAACACGAAAGAGCAGCAGCTCTACCCCGAGCTCTCTCCGGAAGGCTAGGCTCCTCACCCTATCTTTAAGACTGAGTCCCTGCAGAGGAAACTCATTTCAGCCGCTTGTATCTGCGAGCTCTTTCTTTTGGTCACTATCCAAAGCTCATGACCACAGATGAGGGGTGGAACATGGTTGACTGGTAAATCGAGAGCTTTGCCTTCCCTCTTCATCACAACAGTCTTGTGCAGTGTCCGCATTACTGCTGATCCTGCTTCATCCCGCTACGCTTGTGGCAGCAGCTCACTCATAACCTGCAGGGAGCAATCCATGGTTTTCCAACAAAGAACCCTGGCTTCGCACTTGGAGGTGCTGACTCTCCTCCCTACTGTTCCTCACTCCACTTCAAACTGCCCCAGTACATGCTGGAAGTCACAGTAGGACAAAGAGCAGAGAGCAGAAACATAATTCTGAGGTTCCCAAACCGGGCGCTCTCCTCACCTCGGCTGCACCTTTAAGATGCTGTTCATGAATATCACAAACAGAATCAATGACAAGGGGCAACCTTGGCAGTCCAATTTGAAGTTGTATGGGCGATGTGAGCATTTCTGAAGAGTCCCCTTGTGATGTACTCCTGGGGCAAAGATTTAAGCCTATACTGTAGATTATACTGCTAGTTCATCTATAAATATTGATTATATTCAACACTGAAAATCATACAGATCATATTATTTATTGTTTTGTTTTTTCTATGGTTAGATTCACCTTTTTATTCTATTTTATTTAACTTATAGCGAGGTTGTGGGTTGTTGTTAGAACAGACATCTAAGAATTTCACTATACATTAATCTGTGTATGAATGTGACAAAACTTTGCCTGATTTGATGTGAAGTGCTATTATCAGCAAATCTAGATGAACAATCAGGTCCAGTAACTGTTATTGTCCATAACACACTTGCCTACCTCTGGTAATCATTTAATGCTGACTAAAACAAAACCACACGAACCAGTTGACATCGATCTAGTACTTGCTGCCTTTTTTGACCTGTTTTAGCCCACCACCCTACCAAAATATGTTACATGAGCCATAGTGAAATGTGCAGTCGTGGACCTTTGCCCCTCGCAGTCAGTGTCTCCTAGTAGGAACAAAGGTTATATCTGTAACATAATGTGGAGACGGCTGTCAATGTTTGGACTGATAGTCAGATCCATCAGGCGATGGATGACACACACACACGTCACAGACATGTACAAACGTTTTTATATTCATTTGCCTGAGATACTGAGCTGAGGTCGTGTGGATGTGCACGTAAGATTTAATTTCCTTCACATTCAGGCCATTTCTTATTCTGTGTATTGTGTTACAGTGTTTGAGAGAGATTGATTGCACTGGATTAGATTTGCTCATAATTAACTGGCCTTATGTCAAATATGTGGCTTAATTTAAGGTTTCTTGATTTGCCCTTCACGGGGATGGTACTGAATGGAGTGTGATGTAGACTTGGGGTAAAAGATGGCTGTAAATATGCTTTGATTGCTTTGCAAATGAAGGCACCTTGGATTTCTGGTTATCTATATTCAAAGAATATTTATTTATCAGGATGGATAGATAAAACAACCCAAGTTACCATGTTTTTGGCTGCGTTTGGAATTTACTCATTGCCACCCAGTTTTGTTTTTATGTGAAAGAAATATTAGAGACAATAATATGTGGAAAAACAAGAAAGTAGTCATTACAGGCACCAGAGAACAAGGTAGTGTCTGTGGTTGAAGACTGTTATGTCAGAGTGACATGCAGGCACACAATGCGTTGGTCTGTCCCTTGTTGTCTAGCATGCAGGCTGTTGTTCTATAAAGCAAACACCAGACGGCCTCTTTTTTGCTGGTTTGCTGACACAGTTGTAGCAGTGAAAGCAGGTGACTGTACATATGTTGATGTTCCAGGCACTCGCTGTACATTTAATTGTATAATAATCGTGAGCAAACTTTACTTTTGAAGTGATTGTTTTGGTGAATCAAACCAGGTGCTCCAAATATACAGTAAAGTTAAATAAAAAGTTTGATTTTACTCATTTATTTTATATTTGATGGGTAAGAAGACAGTGATCTCATGACTTGGTTTAATAATATTTAGATTTATTTTATTTCTTATATTTTACATCAAGCTCAGGCAATTTCAGGTATTTAACTATGATTTGTAGCCATAGACTCCGATGTTAACAGTTAAAAAAGAGAAAAAGTTACCATGTATAACAAAACAGGTGGATGCCTAGTCAACAGGCCTCAAGTGGATCTGTAAGAGCGCAACTCAGATTAGAAATGTTCTCAGAACAGCTTTAAGCTGGCTTGACCCACACTTTAATGGGCTTTGGGGCAGATGTGGGGTCAGTCCATAGCCTGAGGCCGGGCAGCCTATGGTCATCCTTATGGGTACCTACTGATAGTAATGATCACAGCAAAAATGCTTTGTTTTTGAGAACAAGGTGACAGTGATCAAACAAGCAAAGGCTCTCTGGCCAGTCCATCATGTAATGTAAGATGTTGTTTAACAAAACAACATGTAAGGGGCTTCTGGTTGTGCACTGACAGCATACGGAAAGTGTAAAAACATGTCTTTGGCAGGGGCCTATGGCCAATCTAATTTCCATCCATTCATTCTCATTACCGGGTCATTTTTATTGAGCATACGGGAAGTGTGAGCCTATCCCAGCATGCTTTGTACGAAAACAACCTGGGACAGGTCCCCAGTCTGTTGCGGCCTTAAACTCTACGTCGGCAACAGATCATTGTGGGCAGTGTCATTGGAGTTTGGTACACTATGGCTGCACCTAACGATCATTTGTGTGATTAAGTAACCAGTCAATTATTTATACAGTTTTATCATTTAGTCCAGTAATCAGTAATAAATACTGATCATAATTTCCAAGGTGACGTCCTCGTGTTGCTTGTTTCGACCAACCGACAGTCTAAAAGATATTAAACAGAGAAAAGCAGAAAGTTCCCACACTTTAGAAGCTGAGACCATCAGAAATGGATCTGACTTTATTTTGCTGGTACTGATCACGTAAGAAAAGCACAGGTCTACTGTGGTCTCTTCCCTGTGTCATGGGACATCCTTGTTGATAAGACAATGAAAACTAGAGTGATAGCCTCTGACCTTCCTGTGTCATTAGCGAACACAATTCTGTTTCAATTAAAACATGCACAGGGCACTTTATTAAATTGAACTGTAATGGCACATAACTGTAGTCTTGTTTTATGTCAGTTCTGCCACCGTTACCTTAACCTCCGTTCTGCTGTCTTCATCAGGTCTGTAGTATTGGCCGAAGGACCGTGTAAACGCGGCTTGTAAACGGATCCACCGTGGTAAGAAACACTGCTTTCTTTTTAAAAAAAATTTTATTTCATTCATTTTTATTCATTCTCACTGAAGTTGTTTTCTTTGCTGTGGCGCTGCCTCCTCTGTGTTCGGCCTCCCCCAGGTTGGTCGTAGTGTATAGAGAGGAGCCGACTCAGCTCTCCAGGCTCCTCAGCCATGGCTCTGCTGGCCTACCTGAAGAGCCTGTTCATCCTGCAGTTGCTGATGGGCTTTGTGTTCGTGGTGAGCGGCCTCATCATAAACTTCATTCAGCTCTGCACCTGCATCCTCTGGCCGATCAACAAGCAGCTGTATCGAAGAATCAACTGCCGGCTCTCCTACTCCCTCTGGAGTCGTGAGTAGATGATACTCCTGTATTGTTAATGCAAACACCAAGTTTCATATGTCAAAAAACGTAAATAAGATCGGGCACAAGGGTGTGTGCCATCACACTTTGACCTGCTGAATAATGTGTCATATTCAATCTCCTTTTAGCTCTGAGATAAAAATCTGAGACGATAGCTGCTAGATCCTCTACAATGTCACCATCCTCCCACTAACTCTGTCTGTCAGCCGTTTGGTGCTGGGCAGGTAGTCTTCAGTAGGTTTATTAGAGCACTTTGCTCAAATGGCTGCCTACGTGGGTAAATGAGAGCAAATTACATTTATACCAAAATACTCACGTAGAATAAGCTGAAACACTACATACAGCTGCTATACGGTTTGCTAATAATTGCCTGTTGTCACTACAAGTCTTTTTTGTAGCGTGAATTGCTATTAATCAGCAAAACTAAGTAACAAACCAGAAATGTATTCAGAGCAAAATGCATTGAACTGGTAGTTCTTATTTTCAATACAATAAATGAAGTGTTTTCAGCATCTCCGTCTCTGTGCAGAGCTGGTGATGCTGCTGGAGTGGTGGTCGGGCACAGAATGCACCCTATACACCGACCAGGCTACGGTGGACAAGTTTGGCAAAGAACATGTCGTCGTCATCCTCAACCACAACTTTGAGATCGATTTCCTCTGTGGCTGGACCATGTGTGAAAGATTTGGCATCTTAGGGGTCAGTAATGTAATAAAACAATGATTCTTTGTAAATCTTGTGGCTCACAAAACGCTCAACCCGTCACTTTTACATATTTGACTGAATGCTTGTCAGCATCACATCCTGCTCTTAATGACCAGGTTGGTCTTCAGTCCTGATGGTGAGAAATCCAAGCTTCATCGTTAAAAATATATACCTGTCCTCCCTCTCTAGAGTTCAAAAGTGCTAGCCAAACATGAGCTACTGAAGGTTCCTCTGATTGGCTGGACCTGGTATTTCCTAGAAATAGTCTTCTGCAAAAGAAAGTGGGAGGAGGACCGAAAGACTGTCTTCAGAGGGCTGACCAGGCTCAAAGACTATCCTGAATGTATGTGGGTAGGTACACGTCACACATACTGTGTCTGTCTGTCTTCTGAGTGTACAAGTGTAGTAGTGAGCTGTGTGTGAGATAGAGCAGTTTGCTTCATATTCATACTATTGCATATCCTCTTACAAATACTTTATAGTGTGTTTTCGCAGCCCATCAACTGTAGCCCAGTTGCACAATCAAGATTGTGAAATGTCAGTGAAATGTAGGTGTGCCTGTTTCCATTCAGGGTCATAAATGCATAATGTGGATAAAGTCATTTGCTTATTTAAAGGAACATTCTGGTTTATCACAACTTGAGTCTAATTTTTGTAGTCTGTCTATCATTTTTACTGGTTATGATCACTTTACTCACCAGTCAACTCGTGGCTTGTACAAGGTCTTGCTTGATTTTTTATTTTTTTTATTTTTTTATTTTTATTTATTTTTTTTTTAGCCATCAGGTTTTCAATTTTTGGAAAAGTGCTTGATTTTTATTTCGTTTCACCGACACACTCACTCATGTGAGCCCCAGAAAGCATAGAATAATCCTGATTAAAACGATCAAAATATCAACAGTCAAAGTTAATATGAAAAGCCGGTACCATAAACAAAGTGACAAATACGTTGATTACTGCGGGTATAAAGGATTTTTTTATTTTTCACAAATGCAGTTCTTCAAAATTAGATGTGATGATAAGGTCTGGATGTTTTTGGTTTAGGAACCTTGAAAATACTTGAAAAGTGCTTGAATTATACTCCTAAAAAGCTGTGCACACCCTGTCAATTGCTGAGATCTCAGAGATCACAGAGCAGTTGCTAATAAAGCAGCTCTACAGGGCAAGAGACAAGCAGTGAGACTATCAGACCAATTTATTCTGAGATAAAATCAAATGTGTGCGCACCCAGAAGTTGAGTAATAATTCCTCTTTGCACAGGAAAGCTGTGAGCACAAGTACAGTAGGTGAAAGATCAAGAAGGAGGTTGGCCTGTAAGCTACTTCCATCGAGCCGTTTCGGTAGAGAAGTTACTGTTTGCCCTCATTTTTTTTTCTAGATAAGCTCTCCTCACCTGGGTGTTTGATTTAAAAACCCGTCTGACTGTGTGACAGCTCATGTTTTCATCTCAGCTGTTATCCTGGTGAAGACGATCTTATTACTAACAATAGAAGCAATGGCTAAAACTACAAAATGATGACCCAAATTGTGATAAACAGGAACTATTTAATCATCTAATATCAGTTATTTAGAGGAAAAGATACGAGGAAACTCAGATGCTGCCCTTTGACCCAGTCTCTCTTACGTTGATCAGTCTCAGTAGTGATACACACACAAGTTCTTTGAGTGCACCAGCTGTATTTCAGTCTCTCATCGGGAGGGTGTTTCTCTTTTCTTAATGTAACCTCATGAACTGGACTTTCCACTGTGCATAAACAGCCTGAGGAGGCTTTTACGCTGCTCTCAGAGGCAAAACGGCTCTTTTCTGTTTAAAACAAACAAGCAGCTAACATTCATGTCGTCCTGCTGTCCACCTTTACTGAAGGTGTAAAGTACATTGTGTCACAGATTTTCACCATAAGTTAACCAGTTTACTAGCTGAGATTAGCCAGATCAGCAGCTGATCTAATTACACCTTAAGTCAAGCGTCAGGCCACTGCTAATGGCATTTTTATGTGTTCAGACAAACCAACTAACACTCTTAGAGTTGTCATCCAGAGTTACAGTGAGGTAAACTTGATCTGTAATTCAACCAAGCAGAAGTAGGGTAGTGGATGGGACAAGAGAAAGGAGGTCACCTCAAGTCTGTGCGATTCTTTTTTTTTTTAATAGGTGTGTGTTGTGTGTACTCTTCTCCCTCCACAGTTTCTGCTGTATTGCGAGGGCACCCGCTTCACAGAGACGAAGCACCAAATCAGTATGCAGGTTGCAGAGAGTAAAGGCCTGCCCAAGCTCAAATACCACCTGCTACCCCGAACCAAAGGATTCACCACCACACTGCAGTGTCTGAAGGGCACAGGTTGTGTCTACAAACACAGAGTTCCTCATCCTCGAAACACATAAGAGTCTTTTATGCTTAATCTGCATTTTTCTCTTGCAGTAACTGCTGTGTACGATGTGACTCTCAACTTCCAAGACAACCAAACTCCTACCCTCCTGGGCATCGTCAACGGCAAGAAATACAAAGCCGACATGAGCGTAAGGTGAGTGCCACTGATACCCTCCATTTATGTTCGACTCATCAGTTATTGCAGTCATAATGCATTACACTGCCAGCTGCACTGAGCTGCTTCAAGTGGAAAATGATGAATGTATTTGAAACCTTTTGGCCTCCTACCAACTGCATTTTTGTCCCATAACAATGAAAGCGAAGGTTAGAGCGCTCAAAATGTTGGCTGGTTTCCCGGTACGTTTATGGTTTCAGAGCAATAACTGTGATGGCCGGGGCCGTCCTACTGAGTGAAGGACCGTGGCCATGACATGGAAACAGAATGGGTGAAAGCATGTTTTCTGTCCTGGCAGCACAACTGAATTAGAGAAAAGATCTTTATTAATTTTACTTAAATAAAACTAGGAAAAGGAGAACACTGTGGGACACTTTTTTACGATGTGTTTGATTAGACAGGAGTCGGTTAAACATACCAGCAGGTTTACAGACTGAAATCCCTCAGCACAAGAAGTCATGGTGCAGTGAGTGCGAGGTGAGGGAGACCCCTGGTGGTGGGAAACCGCCACAACAGGCCTTCAGTGATGTACATTATGAACTGTAGTTAATGATGAAACCTTTTCTGTTGTACTCTGAGAGGACCAGAGGAAATTTTAAAGTAGCTGTGTGTCATCTTACTGTACATTTTATTATGATTTGAGAGTCATAAACTATCATACAGAGGAAGCTGTGTCTCCACATTGGTTACGTCTGAATGTACAATATTGTCGCCTACACATAAGTCTTTTAATTAGGTTAGATTATATTAGGTTATAGTGCCTGTAAATGATGTTTGAACAATTGGACTCATGACCACGGACAATAACGTGTGAGCAGGAGAGATGATGACGGGGGAGAACCTGGCAAAATTGTGTCTTGTGCCACGAATAAAATGTATTTTTTTATCTTTGGGTTTCACCTGAAGTTCACATCATTTTCTTTGAAGGTCGCTCACCTTCAGCTGTCTGTGCATAATAGAAATCCCCTGCTTCTCTGTGCCCACCATCTCCACCATCAAAATTTAGCATTTTTTTTCATTTCTTTACCGTTTCTGCACAAAATGCAGCACAAATCCTTAAGTCAAATAATTTTGATGGACATCCATTTCTATTTTATTGGATTAAGAAATTCACACAGGATTTTGGTTGTTGCTTGGCAATACAACGACCCTTCATCCAGTATGTTGTCCTTTTTTGTCTTTTCTCAGTTCATTTTGTGCTCATATCTGACTGACAAGACAAAAAGATCAGTGTATGTTGAAATAGTTATGTCATGTGTCTAATATTTGTAGTTTGCTTACAAATAGATATTATTTAATTTCATTTTAAAGTCGTTTTTTTACTCCTTCCCCACCAGGCGCTTCCCTGTGGAGGATATTCCAGATGATGAGCAAGAGTGTGCTAATTGGCTGCACAAGCTCTACCAGGAGAAGGTAAACTGAGGAAAGCAGACATTAAATCTCTACTCAACATTTAAAACAGGACCCACCACAAGAAATCATTGAGAAAGACACAAGATTGGAACCTCTATGTCTCTTACAGTGATGGAGTAGTCGTTGCTCCATTAAACTTGGGGAACACAGATTATCAGACACATTAAGTCATGTGTTCTTAACTGTTGCATGCATTGGATCGTTTTATAATATGAAAGTCCAAACTTCCTTAATGGTCCGCCAGACCTTGTTTGAGGGGTTTATCCTCTGATTTGATGCATCACTTCATCACTTATTGTGGTCTGTGCAGTATGTTCATTGCAGGTTACTGTTGTCTCAGATCACATGAGGTAAATGTTATACATGACCAATAAATACCATGCAAACCAAGTCTTCCTTCTGTGCTGCTCAGGACGCCTTACAGGAAAGCTACAACAAGGAGGGCAAGTTCCCCGGACCCGTAATAATCCCCCGACGCAGGCTATGGACGTTGCTGAACTTTTTGTTTTGGGCCACGCTGCTGCTTTCGCCTCTCATCAACTTTGCTTGTGGAGTGGCTGTCAGTGGCTCCCCCCTCCTCATCATTGGCTTTATCATCTTCCTCATCATAGGTAGGTAATCTCTGCAGCAGTGGCCCTTAGAACGAAACAATTATGCAGTCTCTTCCTCTCCGAGATGGACCCGGAGGATTCGGGTTTGTGATTCTACCCGGGGGAAGAAAAGTACTGCAATTTGAAGCTCTTGAAATTGTTGAAGGCTGATAGTTGTAAAATGTTTGTCCTCATTCACTCCCATCTTTCTTCTTTCCTTTGTTCTGTCCACAGCCTCTATAGCTATCCGCCGCCTCATAGGGGTCACCGAGGTGAAGAAAACAGGCTCCAGTTACGGCAACCCGGAGGCCAAGAAACAAAACTAAAGTGTGTCACCCCCCTCCGTGTACGGCCTGTACAGTCACCCTGCGGTGTGTCACCCTTACCCAACTCCATTCTCCTCCTACTGTTGAGTCCGTTGGCAGGCCGGGGAGGAGACCCAGCTGTCAAAACATAATACAGACCAGAGTTAGAAATACTAATGGCACTAGAGAGCGACAGAGAGAGAGAGCGAGCACAGAAGGTCTGGGGTTCAAGCTCTGTGGTGTAACACAGAACATAAGGAGGGGAAGATGCACTTCTGTATTCTGCTGCATCTCTCTAATCCAGCTAGCCACCCACTGTCCCCATCCAAGTCTCATTAAATCCCGGTAACACCCAAGGCTAAGCTCCTAACCCGTCTGAGGTCACATGGACAGCGAGTCAGCCCATTTCCTGTTCTGCTCTACCTCCCTCCACTTCCTGTCACAGTTATCAGCCACTCAGGGAGTGGTGACGCGCTCATTCTTTTTGCCCACAGAACACATGCCGATCCGTATCTGATCTTTTTAATCCAAACCTTCATCCAGGGGCAGTGCATCTCTGCAACAGCAGTCTGTAACATGCAGGACATCTCCCTCCCTTTGTCTTTTTTTTCTTTCACTAAGTGGGACTTGTAATGGGAACCGGTGCCTTGAGGCCCAGCCTGGTTTCCTTAATCTTAAAGGGTCAGTTCACCCAAAAAACATAACATTAACATTTGTTTAACTCCTAAGTATCTAGCCAGACAGATATTTTGAGGTTTCACGTGCTGAGGCACGGACACTTCTACTGCCAGCCTCATACAGTTTAGGTGAATTAAATGTTGTCCGTGGTGCTCGAATTGCTGTAGAAGTCCTTTTGAAAAACTTTGCAGTCGCATGTCCTTCCAGAAACACTGTCTCTGCTACTCTGGATCATTTCTGACAGTTTTCATCAGTATTTATATGTCAAATGTAAAAAATATGAAAGCTGACCCCATTTATATCATTGGTTTATCCAAGAAGTAGGCACATTGTCTCTGGAAAGAGGCACGGCTCTTGAGTTTTTTTTAAAAACCATTATTTAAAAATGATTCGAGCACAAGCAGCAGCTTCTTGTTCACCTCCGTTGTATTGAGTTGGCAACAGAAGCAGAAGATCTCAAAATATAAACCCCACCTCGCCAAACACCACAAGAGGATTTTTCTCCCGATCTTTGCGAACTGACCCTTTAACCTATTGGCTTTCAGAGGCTGGTGTCTGTTAAACTACAGCAAGGGCTCCAAATATGAAGACTGTCCTTATCAAGGACACCTACCATCTGTTACAGGTCTCATTTTTAACACTCACAGATGAATTCTCACACATTTGTTTCATTGTTTTGCCCGTTCCTCTTCCTGTTTTCACTTATTTACACATATGGGAGTTGGCTTACATGTTATCGTTCATTTCTAAAGCTTAACTGGACCCTTAATGTGATGTTAATTCAACCAACAATCCCAGTCAAAACACTGAAGCAGTTCAGCCTACCACCCCTCCCCCTCTGATGCCAGTATTGTCAGCTGAAGTGCAGTGCACACTGTCGGGGTTAATGTGACTGCTGCTCCCCTGCTGTTGAGTGGCAGTGGAACCAGACTCCAGGAAAAGGTCACCGTCCGTCTTCATGTAGCCTCACAGCTGTTAGCATATTGTTTTGCTGTCCAGATATAGGCTGTAGTAGTGATGTTTCAACCTTTGCCTTAAATCAAGCTTGCTCAGGCAAGGGATCGCTTATTCGCCACCCCTTTAAAAACCTCTATTGTTAAGTTTGTATGTTCATCCTCTTCCTCCCATCACAGTGCATGGTGGAGTAGTTTGCATTCATTTGGTTTGATTACCAAAGTGAGTAATTTAGAAACTTTTTTTATTTCAATCTTTAAAGTGGACAGCTAGAAAGTTGTTGGTTTGTTAAAGGCGTCCGGGTCACTGTTCGTAGTTAAAGAAAGCTGCTTACACACCATGTGCAGGCAGCTCCAACTCTCTGGATGTCCCAGACGCTGTCGGGGACACTTGTAGTTCCACTTACTTCACCATTTCAGAATCAGTCTAATCTAAAACTAAACGTTGGCTGCTGCAGTTCAAGAGTGAGTGGATGTGACCAGACACATTCCCTGGTTCCCAAATGAAAACAATGGTAGCAAAAAAAGGGAGGGGATATTTCGTGTCCTGCCCTCCCCTCCCCGCAACAACTCCTCTCCCATGCCACATGTATTATTAATCATACATTCTGTTTTGTTGGTTTAATTTCTTTGGGATCATCACTCCTCAGCAGCAACATGTTGTGTACTTCAGTCATTTCAGCCCAGGCAGATTTCATGCAAGCCTTAATAGACAGTGCTGCTTAATTTTTGTGTGAAAACGTAGAAGCTAACTGAACCCCCGTGGTAGTGAACGATTCAGCACAGAAAAAAATGTCCAGGCAAGCAAGCAGCTACAATTAGTTGCCAAGTAGCTTGCTCTGAGGTTTTACCATGAAGAATCAAAGAGAAATGAGAATGGATTAAGTGTGCTCTTATGTAGGAAGAGTTCTGTTTGTCATCATTTCACATTTTCTTTTGGCAAGAAGGTACTTTGAGTTGCTTTACCTCAAATATTTGTGAAAGGTTTTAGTATCTTCGCTTGTTATCTTTTTCTTTAAGATCTCTGTTTTTCCTTTAATCCCTACATGCACGTCAGATGCGAATGCAGTCCAACTCATCCTGTCATTCATTTAAAAGTCATATTCCAAAGCAGAAAGGACGCTGAGGAATTCAAACAAGTATTTGAGAGAAAAAAAAAACTTTTTACACTGGATGTTTTTTATTCAGTAGAGAAATATACCTGTAACCTGTGGTTGTTTGTTTTCTGAGGTCTCCAGTGGAATCAAATGACTTTACAAACTGACCCCACTTTATGACTTTTTTAACTCTCTAAGACAATTCAGTTAGCGCCACCACTTGCATCAGCTTTTGTTTTGTTTTCTAAGGCTATTTTTATGTTTTCTTCAATTAAAACACGAGAATATTAAAGGATTTAATCACAAAGCACCTCTTACTCTTTTGACTTATTTGGATTTGTGTGAGTTTCTCTGTTCAGATAAAGGGAGAATAGCTCAGCATGATAGCAGGGGCAGGGGGGAGCTGAATCCACATGAAACATGTTCCAACCATTTCCTCCTTCCATCTTTTCTCCACCACCAGACCCATTTCCACAGAGGCACATTTGCATCCACCCTCCTCCATTCATCACGACACATCCACATGTTCCCATGAAGATACAGTATAACGTCACACACAAGTGTGACAGTATGCCTGAAAATATGTACATAAGGTTAATGATGAATGTCACATTCACTTTTAGAACCTGTAGAGATGTACTTAGTTGTTCTTTCGCAGTAGACATTTTGAATGACAGCTGCTAACTGTTGATGAAATGTCCTGAGGACATTTTGGATATACAGTCACAAGACCTGTGACAGGATGTTTAAATATGTATAAATATGTACATAATGTAAATGCTGAGTATGATGTTCACTTTTAGAAATGGCAGAGGTGCTCTTCTGTTCCTTTGCAATAGCTCTTTTGAATGACAGGCCATGCATTCAGGCTACAACCAACCATGTACACTGATAGAAAAGCTACAACTGAAGAGGATTTAAACTGAGCTGGCCTCCGGGGTGCATTTCATCCGCAAAGGTTATACTCATCACTGTCTCCCCTCTGAGGTTTGAACTGAAGCTCTAAATACCTTCAGTGATGCCTCTCCTCTAATTAAAGCCACAGACAGACGTCTGTAGTCACAGATGATGCTTATAAAGCCAACTTTTCCAACTTTGTAATTAATGCTGGTTTCTTACTGTAGTCAATTACTTTTTGCATGATGTGCACTATTGCACAGTCACTGAATCGAGTTAATTCTGACTCAGGGACTCTTTTACAGACTGGCAATGCAACAGCTGTGGCATTAACTCTGAAACTGAACCTCAATAAAAAGCCTTTCTGAGGAAGGTGGATAAGTGTGATTCTTGCTTCTTAAAGTTATACTTAGTTTTCAAATATCTTCGTTTTCTTTAAAATATGAAATATTCATTGCTAAATAAGAAACATTTAAAGATAAAGGATAACCCATGTACTTTTAGACTCGGATCCTTGTTTTGAAGATATGTGACTTGTGAAAACTGTCAAATATTTATTTTGGTGACTTTGGGGCAAAGAATTGGTCATAATCTGTTTCTCCCATTGGACTGAACAGACTTAGGACCTGTCCCTTATCTCCTGAAGAGGGGCGAAGTCATAACCCACATGATGGAAATACAGGAAAAGACTCTTTTCTAAACCATCTGTGGTGATACTCATCTCTTATTGGTGCACAGAAATACATGATACCAACAGAGCAGTGTGAGGAGCACAGACAAAAACAGAATTACTGAAATCACCAAAACTGATCCGCCTTTGACAGAAAACATGTAATGTAATGTGCAGTATGTCACACATAGTAAGGATATGACTGAGAAAACGTGTTTTCAATGTCTTTAATAACCAGCACCATTACAGCACATTACACACACACACACACACACACTGATGTCAGACCCTTACTTTAAATTCAGTGGCCGTACAGTGTAATTACACTGCCACAAATGTCTTCACTGTGTGTGATGATTACATCTGAAATCTCTCCATAGAGGAAGGATTTATATGACTGGCAGGACCAGTTCGACCTTTGGTAACACAGACAGCTGAGTGGTTTCAGTTTTGAAAAAACATTTGACAGAATAAAAGATGGAGGAGGTGCTTTCAGAGGGTTGCAGAGCACAGACACTGAAAGGTAACTACATCTGCTTTAAATTTGTAACAGTTAACTGAGCATGAGTGGCAGAGGCCACCCCTGAAAAATGATTGCCCCCCCCCCCCCCCCCCCCCCCCTGTACGTTGTCCGAGTGCAAGTGAAGGCAGCACTGCAGCAGCTGCTGCCCAAACTCAGAGACTGACAGTGGAAGTCATTTTCAACGGCAGCTGTTGAGACAACCAGACTACCAACAGGTAAGTCAGTCAAACAGTACTTACTTTTAGAACAAATAGTATGTGTTTGGTAAACTGTGTCTGTGCTGAACCTCATGCTGGCTGCTCTCCGTTACTGAGCATCTCATTAGCTTGTGTTAAGGGCCGCTAGTGTTGGATCACCAGTACCTGTGCCGTGATGCTACGGCAAGTTGCAGACAATGAAGAGAAAGTCTACGGACATCTCTTCCATATGTGTGATGATGCAGGCCAAGATAACACCGCCGAGCAAACCCATGAACAGACAGGGACAGAGACAGAGCAGGGCAGTGCAGAGGAGCAGGGTCAGGCAGCGACAGGTCCAGAGAACAGGGAAGAAGTAAGGCAGCAGGTCAGACAGGACACAGCTGTTCATCCTACTGGTGGACCAGCAGGTGAGCTGAGAACAGGGTCCCTCATGAGGAAATGAATGGCAAGAGAGTAACTTTACCTGGATAAACGTGTGGTAACAAGGTGTCAACACTGAGTTATGAATCCTGGTGCAACAACAGAAAGCTTCTCATTCCTGTTTACTGGTAGATGAGTTTGAACAGTCAGAACAGAACTGACTGTGGGTCCATAATACAACTGTAATCTGGGAATACTATGGACAGCTACTCATGTTATTATTGTTGGTTTTGCTGCTGCTATTTTAAATTCAGAGCAACTTATTTTCCTCATGTCTCATCACAGATATTTCCCAGTCAGGATCAGAGGGCCCAAACAGCAGCATCTCAAGTTTTTCCCTCGTACTCTTCAAGGGGACAGAAGACGAGGCTTCAAGAAAGACTGGCACAGTGCGCACGCATGGCTAGAATACTCTGAGCTATGGTAAAATGTCTATTGTCAAAGACAATGCTTTGTTTACATGTTTACAGCAGAATAAAGCTGTATTGAAAACAATCAAAGGCCTCTGTGTGGTGCTTTTAAACTTGAGTAGACTTGGTCCCTGTAACTGTTTAGTTCATTACATGAATGTACTCCCTAATAGTAAAGCTGTATAATACAACTACCATATTAGAACAATGACTTTCCTAACTCATAAATAAACCAACACTTAATAAAACAGGCTTGTACTGTATTAGTCCATGTACATCTAAGTAACATTAACTGTAAAATTAGAAAGTATATGAGTACATGATTCCTTAACTCTCATATTGACATTGATCTTGACTAGCCTCAATACTTTTCTTCTTGAAATTCTGTTATTGTTTTTGGTTTTGGTGTGCCATCCCAGGATTTTCACTGGCCCTATCTGGCCCCCCCTGTGAAAAATTTCTGGGGGCGCCCCTGATGAGTGGTAACGTGTCTTTTTGACAACTATATGACATTGAATTTATTGTTGTCAAAGAGCAGAGAACAAGAGTGCAGATCTGCCTAAACAACCTCGCAACGAGGTCCATATAATGGCTCTCCTGGGGCTTTCAGTTGCACCAAACGGTCTTCCTCAGCAGATGGAGTTGTCATGCAGTCACTGATGTCCAAACTTACATTTTTTTCTTTAAGGACTTCTCATCTGTGTTGATCTTGAAAAAACAATAAAATAGTCTTACAACAGAGTCCATTTAGTGGCTGTTGTGAAGCTTTCACTTATATCAGTGTCTTCCTCATCAACTACTGTTTCCAAGGTCTGTGAAATTTCAGTCTCGAGAACACAGGTCCTTCTAAGTTTGACAGAAAATGTTTCAATAACATTTAAATAACTCTTTATTTCAGTGTATATTTATTAATAAGCTTTATTTTGCTTGTGTTTTAGTTGTAATGTTTTAATTAGCATGTATAAAGCCTGCTGAATCATCTTGTGTGCCATCAGGGGACAAAGGCTGTCTTCAGGAGCTAAGGATTGTCCTCCTGGGGCATGACTGGCTGGAGAAGACTTTGACAGGAAACACCATCCTCGGCCGACAGATGTTTGACATCACCAGAGACGTGAAGATGTGTGTGAGGAAACAGGGTGTTGTTGGCGATGGACACAGAGCTATTGTTGTCAACAGCCCTGAAAGGTGGATCCAGTACTCTGTCCAAGACACCGACCTGGTGAAGAACAACATGGCAGCCTGCGTGGCCATGTGCCCGCCGAGACTTCACACCTTCCTCATGGTCATACCCATCAGCTCTCACCAAGGCAGAGAGTGGACAGTAGAGGGACCCCTCGAGCAGCTCAGTGACACAGTGTGGAGCAACACAATGGTAATATTCACCAGATGTGAGAGGCTGAGGGGGTCGTCATTAGGGGACTACATTGACATAGACATAGGTTTCTCAAAGTGGTTTTGGAGAGATGTGGACATAGATATCACCTGTTAGACAGAAGCATTTGTGGAAAAGATGATGTTAAACAGGTTGCAGAACTTTTGAAGAAGATTGATGCAATGGTTGCAGGAAACATACATTCATTACTATAGATGCAGGAGGAGCTGGTTATGTGACTGCAAATGAGGAAGTGTCTGGACTAAGTGAGAGGGAAAAAAACAGGTAGAAAAGAGGGCGATTCTGAGGAGCATGAATGTGCAGACCAAAGCAGGTTGGGAAGAGCTCGGCTGGAAACACCAATCTTGGTGAGGAAGTCTTTCCTGCTGGGCATCCAACATCACAGTGTGCTAAGAGACAGGGTGATGTTCACAAAAACCGAGTCACAGTGGTTTTCGCTCCAGGCTGGCATGGGAGATACTGCTCAGAGGACACTCCATGCGAGGTACGACAGCAGATTATCCACAGTGCATCTCTGTGTGCTCCCCTTCCCCATGCTGTCCTGGTGGTGGTACGCAGCGAAGAGACTTTCACTGAAACGGACCGGTTGGAAGTGGAGGAACCGTCGTGCTGTTCACCGGGGGAGACAGACTAGGAGTCACTCCCATTGAGCAGCACATTGAGAGATGGCCTGCCCTTCGGTGGTTGGTGGAGAAATGTGGAAGTAGGTATCATGTTTTTGATAACTCGAACGAGGACGGGGGAATTCAGGTTCAAGAACTACTGGCGAAGATTGAGGAAACAGAGGTGGCGAATGATAGCTGTTATGATAGCTGATAACACTAACTGCATTGTTTCATAAAACTCCAAGAATGCAACAAGAAACTGGATCAAAGCTCCAAAAAGATTGGAAGACAGCTCATGAGGGCAAAGACAAGGAATGATCTCCTGAGGCAACCAGTCGAGGAGAAAGAGAGGACTGTGGAGGACATGATGAAGGCAAAGACGAGCAGACTGAAGGTGACAGCTGAGAGGGACAGAAAAGAGGAAAAATAAAGACTATGAAGAGGAGATTGGCAGAAGATTAGTGGAGTATGAGAGGGAGAACAACCAGCTTAAACAAATAATCATGGAGAAAGACAGAATGATATCAAGCCTGATTGAAAGATGTGCTCTCAAAGATGATATGATTAAAGCTGCGAAGCAAAGAAACGGGGTGTGGAAGGAAAACGTGAAAGAACAAGAGCGAGAAACAGCAGCCTTGAAGAACATATGCGAGAAGCAAGATAAAGAGCTGGACCAAGTGATGATGAATCAGAGACGAGAGGCAAAAGAGCTTAATGAAGATTCAATGAAGGTGTTGAAAGCCAAAGTCAAAGGGATGCAGAGCCGTTATCAGGAGAAGGAAACTAACAGAACAAATGAGACGGCTACTGTGCACTTCAACAAAGGTAACCACCTCAGGAGGACAATGACAGACCTCAAGTCATCAAAGGAGCTTGAATGGGTGTTCACGGTGCCACTGGGCCACCACAGCGACACTGTTAAACCCAGTGAGTATCCTGAGTCTGGTTTAAGTTTCAGGGACAGAACAAAAGAATTAACAAGCCCAAAAAGACAAATTTTATATTGGTTTAAGTTTGTTTTAATAGATGGATGCAATGCAAGTGTATGATCTAATCTGGATTTAACACTAACTAAACCACATTGATAAGACTAAGTATTCTGGAGAGTTTCCTCCCTCTGCACATCACCAACATGTATCCTCTGGGGAGTGAGAATGTATTCAGAAATTGTCGTCATAGACAGTTTTTCAGATTTTTAAGTACTTTATGGCCAATTGGAAATTTTAGCCGAGATGTCAGTGCTTTAAATAACGAACAAAATTGAATAATCAGAAGATCAAAGTCATGAGGATTCATCCTCTGGGGAACATAAATGTTTGTACCAAATTTCATGGAAAGCCATCCAATTAGTTGTAAAGATATTTCACTCTGGATCAAAACCTCAAACAACACTGCCATGCTGAGAGTCACG
Organism: Pempheris klunzingeri; assembly: GCF_042242105.1. Taxonomy (NCBI): domain Eukaryota; kingdom Metazoa; phylum Chordata; class Actinopteri; order Acropomatiformes; family Pempheridae; genus Pempheris; species Pempheris klunzingeri. Next base: position 12,271,385 of record NC_092021.1, read on the forward strand.
CCACCAGCGCGGCTAAAGCTTCATTACAAATTACCTGGTCTAATAAAAGTCATACAAACCTGTGTGTATACAAGTTTAAGGACTGACGTTGACCCAAGGAGAGGAAAAGTTTTTTCTCAAGATGAGAGCAACAGTGTCAGCTGTGAAGTGCAAGGAAACACGCTAATTAACTTGAGTGGCATCGTGCTGCTGCTAGTGCTCGTGTTCTGCCTCTGTTGCAGTCTGTTCAGGTCAGCTTCATTTTGCATCAGTCTAATTATCCTTGGCTCTGTTTAAGGCAAGTCTGACTGTCTTTGATTTCTTTAATTAATGTATGCAGGTCAGGTTTTAGTAGGTTTTCTACTCCCAGTCCTTCAGACTCAGATCAGGTCCAAAGTTTTGTAGCAGGGTTCCTGTTGGTGCCAGTCCACATGTCCTGGAAGATTTCAATGTCCTAAACAAAGGGGAGAAATTCTGGTCTAATATTAAATGAGGTTATTTTGTTCAAAACAATTGATGGGCGTGCTGTATTGAGAATGACATCAACAAGACCAGTATATCAAATGAATGTGATCTCAGTGCCTTGTTTAATTACTCTTGAATGTATTAACATTATTTTAAAGAGTAGGTCCTGGATAACCCTGATATAAGACTGATCAGAAAAGACACTGGATCAGTATACACCAGAACTTTGTTTGACTTAGTTTGTTCAACCCACTGTAAAGCCAACAAAATGGAGTATAATTTAATCGTATATATACTTCAGAAGTTTGATGTCTGTTTTTGCGAATCTCATATTTATACAGCAGGTAAAATAAGTATTGAACACGTCACCATTTCTCTCAGTAAATATATTTCTAAAGGTGCTACTGACATGAAATTTTCACCAGATGTTGGTAACAACCCATGCAACCCACACATGCAAAGAAATCAAACAACAGACATCCACAAATCAAGTTATGTGTAATACTGTGAAATGACAAGAAGTATTGAACACATGAGGAAAGGAAGGCATGGAAACGAAGACACCGGCTGAAATCAGTCAGTAATTAGAAAGCCATCCCTGTCAGTGCAAATTAATATCAGCTGGTTCAGTCCCAACTGATGGCCTATAAAAAGGTGTCTCATTACCAAGGTGTCACACAAGAAACATCTCATGATGGGTAAAAGCAAAGAGCTCTCTCAAGACCTTCACAACCTCATATTGTTGCAAAACATACTGATGGCATTGGTTACAGAAGGAATTCTAAAATAAATATATTTACTGAGAAAAATGGTGACGTGATCAATACTTATTTTACCCTCTGTGTTCTGCATATGGAACTATAAAACCCAGATACTAAATCAGCACTTTTATCACTTGTCTTAACTTGAAGTAAGATTTACCATCTGTGTTTCTAACAGACACGTAAACACAGTGGCATTTCTCCTGACTCACCCTGTCGGGCACACAGGAGACGATCTTACCCGTCCTACACACAACCTGAGAGTCTGAACCTGGATCCCTGAATTTGTCCACAGTGCTTTTAGTGTGTCCTCTCCGTGTCAATCTGGAATCCAAATATACTCCTAGAAAATACATGACTCTGCTGTCTCTTAATTATTTCCATTCAGCTTCAAATGATTATTTCATCTAATCTTCTTTCTAGAGAAGAACATTGCTTTAGTTTTTTCAACCAGGAACCTTTCTTGCAATTCTTTGACTAAATGATTCTAAATGATGAATGATCCTGATCAAGACTAATGATTAACAGGAGTCAATGCTACTTAACTAATTAGCTTCGGGCATTACTGGGGCTCGAACCACAGCTCAGATTAATACAGTAAATTGATACGGCTTGGGCCTACGGTCCTCCACCACACTTATGTCTGCTTCAGGGGAGTCTGGAGGAGGAACATCCTCCACCTCAAAAGGGCAGTCTGTGGCCGCCTCCCCCACAGCCTCATGTCCACTTTTTGCATTTTTCAAAATTATGCGGAGGGTGGAGATAGGATCAAACTTAGTGAGGAAGTAACACTTTGAACACAGAGTTGTGTTTTATATCATATTTCATTTTATTGCAAATACAAATAACAGTAAAAATAACCTGTGTGGTAAAATGACTGTTTTGTTAATGAAGTCTGGTGCTTTTCAAGAGAGCAATATAACGGCTGTTTCTGTTTAAACAAAAAGCTTCTTACAGAAATTTCTCTGTAGGAATCCTTTCTGTAATGTTGCCATACTGAGAATAACGATCTGAGCCTGTCAGTGGCAAAAACAAGCACTTTTAGTTGACATACTCTGATGGACACAGTTACCCTCAGGGATTACGCAGCAGACACTGCAGCCTGTTTTGCAGCTGCCATCTGAGACAATCAGACAACAGGTCATATTCCAAAAGTTTTTGAACCTACTAGTCATCTACACCAAAAAACTAAAAAAAAAAGACAAAAAACTAAGGCCCGGGTTTGAAATAACTAAATGCTTAACCCTTCATTTGCTGCTAGTTAGAATATTCAAACAGATATTAAGCCTTAGAAATACATGAGAGAGTGCAGACTGTACCAACCAGCCTCAGTCTAATATCCACTTAACAAACAGGAATAAATCATTGATAATTACTCTCAAAGACTTGTTCTTAAATCAATCATATAACTCATTAATAGCTGATGGATACTAATCTGAAACCATCTTTACTAAGAGAATAGTTTTTAATCAGCAATTGTGCTTTCAGGTTTCAGTGTTTTAGATAATAAGAAGCTACAAAAATAACTTTTATGGTAGATTTGTTGATACTGAAATACATTTGTCTACATGTATTGAAGATCATGATATAGAATTTGTGATCACATAAATGAGCTTCACTGTGACAAACACACATAACTGATGATGATGTACTAGTCTAGAGATGTTTCCTACTCAAAAACTGTATAATTCTGTTTTTCATCCGTGTCAATTTGAAACCATATATCAGGGGATTAATGATAGGAGGAATAAGGATAAATTCTATTGCTATGAAATGTTGGGCACTTCGTGGGATTTGTTTTGAACCAAAGCGAATGTACAACAAATCAAAAAGCAAACACACAATGAAAGTAATTAAACAGAGCAAATGTGGAAGACATGTTTGCATAAATTTACTCCTGTTCTCTTTGGATGTTAGACATGTCCTGATCAGATATACATAAGACCAAATAACAAAAATGAAATGGCCAAAATAAAAAGTAATGTTAAAAGCCGGAATAATGATGCTTTCTATGGAGGGAGAACAAGCTAGTTGACTAATCGCAAAATTAGTACAGTAGATTTTCGATATGTCTGACTTGCATAACCTGAATCTTGATGTCGTTATAGTGCCCATGGACATCAAGGACAAGGGCAGAAGCCAAGCAAAAAACACAAGCACATAAACCCTTTGCTTAGTCATCACAGAGTGGTATACCAGAGGTCGACATATAGCTACATACCTGTCATAGGCCATCAGCACAAGAATAGAAAAATCAGCACAAGCTGCAGAGTGCAACACAAACCCCTGCAGAAGACATCCAGCATGAGAGATGACATGAATGCCAGACAGAAGATCATTGAGGAATTTGGGGTAAAAGCCTGCAGTCCCGTAAAGCCCATTGATGCACAGATTACAGAGGAAGATGTACATGGGCTCATGAAGGCTTTTATCCACAATGGTTGTCACAATAATGGTCACATTTAACAGCCAAATCGCACAGTAACACAATAAAGTGAGAGCAAAGACAGTGAGTCTATAGCTTGTCGGCCCACTAAATCTTGACAAAGTCAACATAGCAATCATTGAAACATTATCCATCACATTTTACAGTTTCTAGTTTTTATGTTGATTTAATATTGCAGATAAGGATTTGTACTACCTAATGTGTGGGAGGACAACAGGTTCTGCTCTGTGCCTACACATCGATTCCACCACCACTTGTTTATATTCTTTCATGGCTCTGACCCTCAACGACGCTCTCAACATGAGACTTCAAACCTCCAATCAGCAGCTTTCATGGGGCTAATTAGGAAATGTGTATCATGTGCTTAGAGCATAGGGTCATTTTATTACACAGTAATGTTAATTGTCATAGTGACACTCTCACAGTCGGGTTGTAAACAAGAAAGCAGTCATTGCTTTTTGCTGTTAACCCATTACTCCATAGACGCTGCATGTCAGTTCTCTTTTATTGTTGTGATGTGAATCACAGGGTAATGTACAGAGTGAGATAATGTATGCTAACATACACTAACAATGCTGGTATCCCAATACCCAGAGCTGCACATCATGACAGAGCTACAGAGTTATAGAGAGCTGGCTAAAGCTAGCTTGCGCAGCTACTCTTGTGCATGTTTCTGTGCATGTTTCTACATGTACATGGATTTGAGATGTTACAGACTCCTGTACAGTAGGCGTCAGTGTGCATCTTAAAGATATTTGTGATCAATCAAAGGGAGCAATGTGAAAGATAAAGCTGAAGTTTTAGTTTAAAACATTCAATATTCATTCAATACTCTGTGTTTGCATCGATGATAATTGGCGCTCAAACAGTCATATTTGATGGACAATGTTTACCAGCTGTCAAAGTTTTAATGTGAAGACCCTATCATCACTATCCTGTTGCTGTTTTTATGTTCATCCAGATGTAAATTCAAAAAGAATACACTGCAGAATTATCATACTATTATCATTATACCATATATCATTATACTACACTTATTATATTAATTTTACATTTGATCAATTCTAATCTACATTTAATTATCTTATATACAGCATGTTCCATGCGTGTGTAGCATGAAAGGGCTGCAGCTGTCATTTAATTGTGGTTTTTAGAGGAGGTGGCTAATTTCTACACATTGCATCTTTAAAAGGAGGGGAGGGAGAGGGAGGGGGAGAGAGGGAGAGAATCACTGCCTTGGGCCTTGTTTGGGGCAACACTGTTTTAGATAGACAGTTGTCAAGGACGGTTGATGTGCAGCGGTGTGAAAAGGCCTTTGGCAATAAATCCTGATATGCTCGAATATGACCTGTCACAATTATGTAAGTTTACCTCACAGTAAATGTGTGCAGCCTTTAGCAGCTAATCTATGAACCTAGCCTCTTGTTCAAAAGAGAGCACCCCACCCATTGTGAGCCCTGTAACCTGAAACACATACAGCACTGCCATTTTTTCCTGTGCGAATCTGTTCTAGGTGGTGGTGCATCCCAAATGCACCGTAGCAGCACTTCTTAGATACTGTCCCTCAGATAATACAGCCTGACATGCTCTGGCATAAACACCTGCACTGGTGAAGCCTTTGTCTGTGCTCCTCCTCCCCACCCTGGCCTTTTCCTGCAAGGTGCATGGTAACATTACAGTTGAAAACCCACTGTAAAGCCAACAAAATGGAGTATAATTTAATCGTATATATACTTCAGAAGTTTGATGTCTGTTTTGGCGAATCTCATATTTATACAGCAGGTAAAATAAGTATTGAACACGTCACCATTTCTCTCAGTAAATATATTTCTAAAGGTGCTATTGACATGAAATTTTCACCAGATGTTGGTAACAACCCATGCAACCCACACATGCAAAGAAATCAAACAACAGACATCCACAAATCAAGTTATGTGTAATACTGTGAAATGACAAGAAGTATTGAACACATGAGGAAAGGTAGGCATGGAAACGAAGACACCAGCTGAAATCAGTCAGTAATTAGAAAGCCATCCCTGTCAGTGCAAATTAATATCAGCTGGTTCAGTCCCAACTGATGGCCTATAAAAAGGTGTCTCATTACCAAGGTGTCACACAAGAAACATCTCATGATGGGTAAAAGCAAAGAGCTCTCTCAAGACCTTCACAACCTTATATTGTTGCAAAACATACTGATGGCATTGGTTACAAAAGGAATTCTAAAATAAATATATTTACTGAGAAAAATGGTGACGTGATCAATACTTATTTTACCCTCTGTGTTCTGCATATGGAACTATAAAACCCAGATACTAAATCAGCACTTTTATCACTTGTCTTAACTTGAAGCAAGATTTACCATCTGTGTTTCTAACAGACACGTAAACACAGTGGCATTTCTCCTGACTCACCCTGTCGGGCACACAGGAGACGATCTTACCCGTCCTACACACAACCTGAGAGTCTGAACCTGGATCCCTGAATTTGTCCACAGTGCTTTTAGTGTGTCCTCTCCGTGTCAATCTGGAATCCAAATATACTCCTAGAAAATACATGACTCTGCTGTCTCTTAATTATTTCCATTCAGCTTCAAATGATTATTTCATCTAATCTTCTTTCTAGAGAAGAACATTGCTTTAGTTTTTTCAACCAGGAACCTTTCTTGCAATTCTTTGACTAAATGATTTAAGTTTTTCCCTGTTTTCCACAAAGCAAATAATTCAATTATAATGTAAATAATGACCTCCCTATATCATTTCCGAAGATGCCATTTGTCAAAATAGAGAACAGAATCAGAGCCCTGCTGTGTTTAATTTTTAACTTCATACCTGTTGGAAATTTCATTTCCTACCTTTACCTGAATGGTTCTCTTAAATAAAAAGTCTACAATCCAACTAAAAACTGGCCTGACTCGATCACCTCAAACTCTCATCATACCTGCCAACATTCCCAATTTTTACAGGAGGCTTCATATTTTGAACCCTCTGATTCCTGATCTGATACCTGAGAAAATCTCCCTTTTTTCTCAGCCTATTATTGGCAGAATCTACCTGTGAACCTCATAAAAGTTATGTGAGCGTCCACCACTGTGAATCATTTCCAGATACATCCTGATCAAGACTAATCATTAACAGGAGTCAATGCTACTTAACCAATTAGCTTCGGGCATTACTGGTGCTCGAACCACAGCTCAAATTAATACAGTAAATTGATACGGATTGGGCCTACGGTCCTCCACCACACTTATGTCTGCTTCAGGGGAGTCTGGAGGAGGAACATCCTCCACCTCAAAAGGGCAGTCTGTGGCCGCCTCCCCCACAGGCTCATGTCCACTTTTTGCATTTTTCAAAATTATGCGGAGGGTGGAGATAGGATCAAACTTGGTGAGGAAGTAACACTTTGAACACAGAGTTGTGTTTTATATCATATTTCATTTTATTGCAAATACAAATAACAGTAAAAATAACCTGTGTGGTAAAATGACTGTTTTGTTAATGAAGTCTGGTGCTTTTCAAGAGAGCAATATAACGGCTGTTTCTGGTTAAACAAAAAGCTTCTTACAGAAATTTCTCTGTAGGAATCCTTTCTGTAATGTTGCCATACTGAGAATAACGATCTGAGCCTGTCAGTGGCAAAAACAAGCACTTTTAGTTGACATACTCTGATGGACACAGTTACCCTCAGGGATTACGCAGCAGACACTGCAGCCTGTTTTGCAGCTGCCATCTGAGACAAAAGGTCATATTCCAAAAGTTTTTGAACCTACTAGTCATCTACACCAAAAAACTAAAAAAAAACAAACAAAAAAAAAACTAAGGCCCGGGTTTGAAATAACTAAATGCTTAACCCTTCATTTGCTGCTAGTTAGAATATTCAAACAGATATTATGCCTTAGAAATACATGAGAGAGTGCAGACTGTACCAACCAGCCTCAGTCTAATATCCACTTAACAAACAGGAATAAATCATTGATAATTACTCTCAAAGACTTGTTCTTAAATCAATCATATTGTATTGTAAGGTTATTTGAGAAATGCACAGTAGATAAGAAACTCATTAATAGCTGATGGATACTAATCTGAAACCATCTTTACTAAGAGAATAGTTTTTAATCAGCAATTGTGCTTTCAGGTTTCAGTGTTTTAGATAATAAGAAGCTACAAAAATAACTTTTATGGTAGATTTGTTGATATTGAAATACATTTGTCTACATGTATTGAAGATCATGATATAGAATTTGTGATCACATAAATGAGCTTCACTGTGACAAACACACATAACTGATGATGATGTACTAGTCTAGAGATGTTTCCTACTCAAAAACTGTATAATTCTGTTTTTCATCCGTGTCAATTTGAAACCATATATCAGGGGATTAATGATCGGAGGAATAAGGATAAATTCTATTGCCATGAAATGTTGGGCACTTCGTGGGATTTGTTTTGAGCCAAAGCGAATGTACAACAAATCAAAAAGCAAACACACAATGAAAGTAATTAAACAGAGCAAATGTGGAAGACATGTTTGCATAAATTTACTCCTGTTCTCTTTGGATGTTAGACATGTCCTGATCAGATATACATAAGACCAAATAACAAAAATGAAATGGCCAAAATAAAAAGTAATGTTAAAAGCCGGAATAATGATGCTTTCTATGGAGGGAGAACAAGCTAGTTGACTAATCGCAAAATTAGTACAGTAGATTTTCGATATGTCTGACTTGCATAACCTGAATCTTGATGTCGTTATAGTGCCCATGGACATCAAGGACAAGGGCAGAAGCCAAGCAAAAAACACAAGCACATAAACCCTTTGCTTAGTCATCACAGAGTGGTATACCAGAGGTCGACATATAGCTACATACCTGTCATAGGCCATCAGCACAAGAATAGAAAAATCAGCACAAGCTGCAGAGTGCAACACAAACCCCTGCAGAAGACATCCAGCATGAGAGATGACATGAATGCCAGACAGAAGATCATTGAGGAATTTGGGGTAAAAGCCTGCAGTCCCGTAAAGCCCATTGATGCACAGATTACAGAGGAAGATGTACATGGGCTCATGAAGGCTTTTATCCACAATGGTTGCCACAATAATGGTCACATTTAACAGCCAAATCACACAGTAACACAATAAAGTGAGAGCAAAGACAGTGAGTCTATAGCTTGTCGGCCCACTAAATCTTGACAAAGTCAACATAGCAATTACTGAAACATTATCCATCACATTTTACAGTTTCTAGTTTTTATGTTGATTTAATATTGCAGATAAGGATTTGTACTACCTAATGTGTGGGAGGACAACAGGTTCTGCTCTGTGCCTACACATCGATTCCACCACCACTTGTTTATATTCTTTCATGGCTCTGACCCTCAACGACGCTCTCAACATGAGACTTCAAACCTCCAATCAGCAGCTTTCATGGGGCTAATTAGGAAATGTGTATCATGTGCTTAGAGCATAGGGTCATTTTATTACACAGTAATGTTAATTGTCATAGTGACACTCTCACAGTCGGGTTGTAAACAAGAAAGCAGTCATTGCTTTTTGCTGTTAACCCATTACTCCATAGACACTGCATGTTAGTTCTCTTTTATTGTTGTGATGTGAATCACAGGGTAATGTACAGAGTGAGATAATGTATGCTAACATACACTAACAATGCTGGTATCCCAATACCCAGAGCTGCACATCATGACAGAGCTACAGAGTTATAGAGAGCTGGCTAAAGCTAGCTTGTGCAGCTACTCTTGTGCATGTTTCTGTGCATGTTTCTACATGTACATGGATTTGAGATGTTACAGACTCCTGTACAGTAGGCGTCAGCGTGCATCTTAAAGATATTTGTGATCAATCAAAGGGAGCAATGTGAAAGATAAAGCTGAAGTTTTAGTTTAAAACATTCAATATTCATTCAATACTCTTTTCTTACAAGCAACACATATGAAAGAAGCACTTAAAATCCAGATTGTAGCTAAAAGACAGAAGAAACTGAGTTAACACAATGTAGTTAAAGTGAAGTCCTTAATTAATTTCTTTGAAATAAGGGTGGCTGTTTGCAAGAGTTCTTTTGACCTTCTGCGAGGACCTCAACTTCACTAAAGGCTCTCTTTGCATTAACTAATCAATTTATAATAACTGAAAAATATTCAATTGGTTTTGATTAGGCTGAAAATTGGGGCTGGCGAAGTGACATTCAAAGCAAGAACGTCACATTTGCTTAAAGAAATGTTACCTTTTCTACTGAGATGTCTGAGATCCCTTTTGAGTTCAACTGTTTTGAGAAATTTTGTGGAACACTGTATTCTTCAGTGTAAGAGCGGCTATTTTCTAACCTTCACCTTTAACAGAGTAACACACTAATTTCAGCAAATGCACTTCAGTGGCACTTGGTCATAGTCTGCTCTGCTGCTACACAACTGGAAACGTTTCTCTTGGTGTTTTACATTAATATCAACTCAATGTACTGTATACAGTACAGCAGGGGTGCCCAATACGTCGATCACGATCGACCGGTCGATCGCGGAGGTAGTGCCGGTAGATGGCCTGACATTAAAAAAAAATAAAATAAAGTCCCGTTTGCGACTTGATTGATGTGCAGGGTGGTCAGTCTGTGATCTCTTCTCTGCTACGGGTCCCAGGAAGGGACATGTGCGGCCAAACGCGCTAGCTACTAGCTAGCCTTCCAATCTATATCTACTAAAGAAGGGATACTCTGGGATGGGAAATAGGATAGGAAGGGATATTTGACTCCATTCAGTGCAAGTCATCAGAGTAAGGTAGTGACCATGAATGTATTATTGTTCCAGTTACTTTTGTCACTTGTGTGCAATATTGATGGTTTCATTACTGTTTGCCACCTATGTGCATTACTGCTGTCAGTTTGTATGTGTAATACCAAGGGTTACATTAGTCTCAGTTATGCAGTGTACGCTAACATATATTGTGTATATATAAAGAATACTCAGTATATATAGAAATAAATATATGTTTAGCATTTTTAATGTAGGTAGATCATTTTGACCTGGTCATTTTAAAAGTAGCTTGTGAGCCGAAAAAGTGTGGGCACCCCTGCAGTACAGCTACAGGGTGTGCCACAGGGATACAAAGATGTACAGTCGGTAAACAAGGACAATCTTGCTTTACGAATTCAGAGTATATGGCAAGACCAAGGTTCTTTGTTGTTTTCGAAAAAATTATCAAAACAACTGATACTGACTACTACTACATTCTCATCAAAGTAGTTGTGGTACTTTGATTTGTTGGTGTACCGGCGGATGGACGTTACACTCCAAACATAACTGCTCCAATCCCAATTCACATCAAGATTTCTGCAATTCATTATTATTTGTTTAGCTGATAGTTTTATTTGTTGTTTATTCAAGCATAACCAATATGTTTCCATCATACTTTTTTAGTTGCCCAACCCTTCCCAAAAATGTTTACATTGGCTAAGGATTGGTAAAATTTTTATGGCACAAAAATATGATGTGTCATGTTCACTTTATCATATTATCATTTAATCCAGCCTATGGTGATGTCAGTACTGAAGTAAGTATTTTTACTTTACAGGTATAAATACTGACTGAGTAAAGTTACTCAAAATTAACTACATGAGTAAGAGTAAAAAAAATCTCATAGAAAAACTGCTCATGTCTCTTAGATGCAATTTATAACATCAATGTAGTTATTATTACAATATTATTACAGTCAAACACAGCCTCAACAGGTCATTATGTTCAGATTATATTCAGACAAATGACAAAATATGTGTCACAGTTGAATCTCTTAAAACAAAATGAAGAAATATTTGTCATTTACTGAATTGTGAATTTGCTGTGACACTTGGATGCAGTGTGTGTGTGTGTGTGTGTGTGTGTGTGTGTGTGTGTGTGTGTGTGTGTGGTGTGTGTACATTCAGTGGTCCTTGTTGGGAAGCACAGGAAAACTGAGGTTCATTCCTACTGTAGTGAGAATGTAATGGCTTACTCTGATTAAATCTGATTTTATTCTACTTAAGCCTTAGTGTGTTAAGTAAAGTTGAAATTAATTAATATACCAGATATTTTTTCATCACGTTCACACACTATGTGAAACTTCCTTAGACTAATGTGCTCCAGTCTAGTCTGCTTTTATAAAATCACAGACATCAAACATACTGTGGAGTGGGTCTAACCCATTCCCTCTTCCAGTATGTCCTGCTAACCTGAGCCATATCTTTTTTTTTCTTTTCTTTTTTTTTACACATTTTTTATTTGCACTACAAACTGCAAAAAAAGTGCTGGTTTTGCTACTCACAGGCTCAGATCATTATTCAAAGTGTCTGATAAAGTTATGGAGAGGATCCCTACGGAGAAAAAGCTTTAGGATCTTTTTGTTAATTTCATACCATCATAACATTCTTGAAACCTGTCTTCTAATTTCTGGTAGCTTCAGACCATATATGAGAGGATTCAGAACCGGAGGAATAACAACAAACTCCAGTGACAGAATAACAGCCACGAATGGTTTTATCTCTTCAAGATTATACCGGCTCAAGGCAATATCACAAAAAGCTGTAATGGAATAAATCACAAATGAAACAACGTGTGGTAGACAGCTCTGTAACACTTTACCTTTAAATTCTGCAGAGTTTTTCCAGCAAACAACTAAAATTCGTAAATAAGTGTACAGAACAAAACAGAGGGGAAGGAAAACTGTAGTTATGGTCAAAAACATCCCAAAAATATTGTTGACAACAGTGGTAACACATGATAATTTTACTACGTTCCAGTTGGCACAGAACACTTTTTGTATTTCATTACCACATAAAGGGAGACTGGCTGACAAAGAAATGCATGTTGTAAGACCAATTGCAGGAAAGGTCCAGGCCAGCGCTGCCAACTTAAAACCAGTTTTAGGGGTCATCTTTCTGTGATAGTGCAAAGGATGACAGACAGCAACATATCTATCATATGCCATGATGCCGAGGATGGTCAGTTCATAAGAAGCGTAGGTGTAAATAACATAGATCTGAGTGAAACAAGCAGGACGAGAGATCAAATGAGTATCAGACAGGAGGTCCATGAGGAATCTGGGGAAGAAAGCAGTAGAACCATACAGAGAGTTCACACACAACAACGCAATAAATGTATACATGGGCTCGTGTAGCGTTCTTTCACGACATATCACCAGTATTATGACAAGATTAGCAAAGACAATAAAGCTGTAGAGCAAAAGGCAAAAGACGAAGGCTGGATAACGGTAGTGTCCAATGTTCACAAACATGGTGAGGTTAAAGTAAAAGGAAACAGTACTGTTTTCCATTACACACGTGATAAATCAGAGACAAACAATCCAGTTTTATTTGTCCTTGTTGTTGGACAAACTCTCGCTCCTGTCTTGAGAGATCAGTGATCTGATGTGACAGAGTTTGCAGCACCTGTGTAAAGGAATATTTAAGCAGTTGTAATTAATTGCTGAGCAATAAGGTCATATAATACCTGCAGTAGTCTCACTATGCTTGCCAAATTAGGGGTGAATAACCCTCAGGTGTGTTCTACACTTTGATCTATATAGTGAAGGCAAGTGAAGGCAAAGGGAGGAGTTAGGAGTCTTTTATGGTGTTAATGATGGTGGGCAAGTCATCACACTTTGTCTAACAGGATTATGACAGTGACATCGTCATTTTAACGTAATAAATGTTTATTTATGCATCATATCTTGATATTTCTTCATGAACATCAGGTGTGTAAATACTTGTTGTACAATACAATTTCTTGCCTATAAATCCAAAACAATTGAGAAGAGACACCCATTGTGATGACATATATATTGTACATCCCTGCAGATGCTGATTCAGTGTGACAACTGTGATTAAGACATGTAAGGTGCCACTGGCCTTGTGGTCAGTCCACCACTGTGGACTAGACTGAAATATCTCAGCATCTAGTCGATGGATTGCAATGAAATTTGATACTGATGTTCATGGTGCTCAGAGGATGAATCCTACTGACTCTGGCCATCCCCTGACTTTTCCTCCTGTGACACTGTTTTTCAGTGAAATGCATCAACTGTTCTCAAGACATTTGGTCCAGACATTAACAGTCTCGTAGGATGAATTGTGAGAACTTTGCTTATCACTGACTTCTGCAAAACAAATATCAATCCCATCAGCCTCAGCTATGTGAGATTTCCACCCTGCTGTCTGTTATGTTTTTCTTATCTGTCTGTGATCATTGATCATTACAGTTAACCTTTGACCCTGAAAACTACAGAAATACAGAAAACTTATTTGTTTTTTCAATAATATTGGTGATCAACTTTACTATACCTGCTGTGAAGCAGCATCAAGTTATGGGAGTATTTTTCTTCAGGGAGTGCTCGGAGATTAGTCAGAATTGAAGAGAAAATGGTTGCTGCTGAGTTCAACCAAATTTTTGATGAAAACCTGCAGCCCCCTGCTAGACAGTGAAGATGGGAAGGCAATTCACCTTCCAGTACGATAACAATTACGAAGACACTGCCAAAAAACCAACACAGTGACTCAAAGATAGGACCATGAATGTCCTTGAGGCCTGAGCTAAATCAAACAGAAAATCTGTGTATGGACTCAAGGAGAGAAGTCCATCACCCTTCACCACAAAATGTAACTGAATGTTTGTCAATCTAGATCCACAAAGCTGGTAGAGGCATCAGATGGCTGTAATTAAGGCAAAGTATGACTCCATGAAGGATGAAATCAAGGGACTGATTTCCATTTCTAGCCTGCAATTCTAGTTTTTCCATTTTTATTCATTTTCAAAGCTGTTGTCTGTCTTTTGTTAGTTGACTGTTGTAAGGCAAAATGTGCAAATGAAACTGGAAAAATATATTTCAGATGGGTTTTGATTCCAGGCTGATAGATTAATGTTAAGGTGTGTGATAATTTTATTCAGGCACTGTGTTACATCCTGCTGAGATTTGATGGTAAGATTGATGAATTTCATTTGTGGTTCATGTAGATCAATGTAAGGTGGTTCAGTTCACTTGTTCTTTGATCTGGAAATAAAGTAGTTATGTCAGTCAGGTTTGTCTGTTCCAGCCCTACAAGTGCACTGCTACTTATTATTTCGTACTGATGCTTAGTTATAAATGCAGTAGCCGTTCTCTAGTTGTCATGCTCGAGTCCCTCCAGACCTTTTTTCTGACCAAACGACCTGAAACAGGAACCTCTGTGGCTGATCAGGGCTTCTAGGATCAGAGCTATTGTAGCAAAAAATACCAACATTTTCAAAATATTAATAACCAATGCATGGGAAGACTATTTCCTCTTACAGTTATAATAAGTTACCATAATTAACCGTCATGGTGGCTACAGGGGGAGTACAAGCCTCATCATTGTGTGGCTGATAATGTCTGCAGCTACGATCTACGAGAATTTTAAATCACCATGTTGGCAGACATCAGTGTGCATCAAGGCATAACATGCAGATAAGTTAAAGTCTGACTGAGTTACAATAATCAATAGAACAGCTAAATGTCATCAAATGTCACTTTTCCCTTAGCTTTGTCTTATTTTGCCTGAAAATCTGTAGACATCAAATGCTGAGATGAGTGAAATATCAAAGAATCAATTTACTTGATATCATCAATTTAGTGAGACACTATATTTGCGTGTGACATACAATTTATTTTTTTTTAACACCAGCGGCCTAATAAATAACAATTCACATCAATCTCAACAGAAATTAAAGCATACACATTTAGCAGTTCATGTTATAAGCAGCAACCCAATGCTCACCACACACTTCACTTCACTGACTGCCAAGAAATGCATTTAAGGAGACATTTTCGATCAGCTTTGCTCAGATCAAAGTATTGGAGTGTGGATTAGGACAGCCGACACTTTTTACTCAGACGTGACTGAGTTCACAACACAGAACATTCATACAGTCGGTGTAGATTGTGGTAATGTTCGACAGAAATTCTTTTTAGTGCGAGGTTTTAGGCATAATATCTTGAAAATGTGTCTTCTAATTTCTGGTAACTTAAGGCCATACACAATAGGATTCAGAACTGGAGGAATGATAACAAACTCTACTGACAAAATTATTGCCACAAATGGATTTATCTCTTCAAGGTTTTGTCGGCTTAGGGCAGTATCACTAAATGATGTGATGGAATAAATCACAAAGGAAATAACATGTGGAAGACAGCTCTGTAATACTTTCCCCCTGACCTCTGATGACTTTTTCCAACAAGCAATCACAATTCTCAGATAAGTGAAAAAGATTAAACCAAAGGGAAGGAAGGCTATAGCTATAGCCCCCAACATTGCAACAATACTGTTAACAGCATCTCTAACACATGATAATTTTACTACGTTCCAGCTGGCACAGTACACCTTCTGTATGTTGTTACCACATAAAGGGAGCCTGACAATCATGTTTATGGTTACTGAAAGGTTACAAGCTGGACAGACCCAAGCTAAAAATGCTAGTGTGTAGACAGTTTTAGGGGTCATCTTTCTGTGATAGTGCAAAGGATGACAGACAGCAACATATCTATCATATGCCATGATGCTAAGAATTGTCAGTTCATAAGAAGCATAGGTGTAAATAACATAGATCTGAGTGAAACAAGCAGGACGAGAGATCAAATGAGTATCAGACAGGAGGTCCATGAGGAATCTGGGGAGGAAACCGGTAGAACCATACAGAGAGTTACAAGATAAAAATACTATGAAAATATACATGGGCTCATGTAGCGTTCTTTCACGACATATCACCAGTATTATGACAAGATTAGAAAAGACAATAAAACTGTAGAGCAAAAGGCAGAAGATGAAGGCTGGATAACGGTAGTGTCCAGTGTTCATGAACATGGTGAGGTTAAAGTAAAAAATGAGACTGCTGTTTTCCATTCTGTAAAATAACAGGTCTGTCTTTCCAAGAGGAAGTATTTACTGACTCTTCTGAAATAAGACTCAGTATTTATGTCTGTCCCTGAAACAATCTCCTATCACTCTTCATTCAGCAGTCTTAATAAACCGAACAGGCAGCAACATTGAACATGTCATTGAAAAGAAATACTTACACCTGTCAACATATTTAGTATCTATATTTCACACGTTTTACATTGTTTTGGTGAGATTGATACACAGATAAACCACAGCTGTAGGTTCTGGGTGGTGTTCACCGTCTTTTATCTTGTGCAACTTGGTGGAGGTCACCTCATTATTTCACCTCTGGAGAATTTGGAAAACTTGTTTGTTAATTGTCTGCTAAAGTTTTTGTTTTTGGCCATGCTAATGTCCTACCTCTAGAGATGGCAATGTTAGCTTGCCAGTTGGGCAGTCTGTCTACCTCGTTGGTCAAGACTGAAATATTCCAACAGCTAATCAATGGATTGCTATGATATTTTGCACAGATGTTTGTGGTTCCCAGACAGTGAAGCCCTCTGACTTTGGTGATCCCCTGACTTTTTCTCTAGTGCCTCTAGTGTGGTGGAGATGTGACTTTGTCTGAAATATCTCAACTTCTGTTTGACAGATTTTAATGACATCTGGTTCAGATATTCATTCATATCCCTTGGAGGATATTCACTAATGTCTTTGTTGAGCTTAAGTCTCAACAACAGGCAGTGTTCTTTTTTTTTTTTTTTTTACTTAACCAGTAAAACATCTCAACATCTACTGGATGGTTTGGCACTAACTTTTGCACAGACGTTCATGGTTCCCAGATGATGAATTTGAAGACTTTGGTGGTCCTTTGGTGAGTGAAACTCTGGCTGATCAGGCCCTCCAGGACCAACTATCATCTGGTTCATATATTCATCGTGCCCAGAGGATAAAGCCTAATGTTGGGTGGCGATCCTCTGAAATCACCCCAAGCCCGACCAACAGGCCACGCAAACATCTCAAAATCTACTAGATGGATCAACATTAACAATGGGGACACACTGCCAACCTCAGCAGCACGTGTATGTTACAGAACCTGTCTGGCTTTTTTTCGGCGTCCATGTTAACAGGTTAGAGCAGGCACACAGCCTGAGTGAGCTGCATGGCTCAGCTGGTTCTTGTGTAGAGATTCAGAGTCTCACCAATTTTTTCCACACATGCTGTTTGACATCATACTACAGCTGCAGCATTCTAGTTTTTGTCCAGTTCACAGAACAATGAAAGCCACAGCTTCAGTCATTATTAACATGGTCTCCTCCCTGGATAAAAATTGTGCTGCCCTCTTCATTGACCTCTCAAAAGCATTTGATACCATTGATCATAAAATCCTGCTCCAAAAACGTCAGTCTACAGGTCTCAATGAAGCTTCGCTTAAGTGGTTCCACTCATACCTGACAGAAATAATTCAGGCTGTTGATGCCGACAGTTCTCACTCAAGCCTTCTTAACATCAGAAAGGTGGGTGCCACAGGGGTCTTTCCTTGGACCATTGCCATTCACACTATACATTAATTCACAAATTAACATAATTCATCCTAATTAATACTTCAGTGGCCATCTTTATGCTGATGATACAATTTTATACGCTTCAGGCTCCATTCCAGCCCAGGACCTGATTCATCTTCAGTCTGCATTTGATTCTTTCCAGGTAGGACTTGTTAATCATAAACTAGTTTTAAATGCAGAAAAGACTAAGTACATAGTATTCTCTACCTCCACCATTGGCGCTGACCGTTCTACCATAAAAACTTTAACAAGCCCCCATATCGCTCTTACTGAGTCACACAAATACTTAGGAATTTGGCTTAACAGCAGACTCATATTTAACATTTGAGTTATAAATCAAAATGGGCGTCCTGTGTAGGATTAAAGGTTGTCTGTCTCCATCTAACTGTAAAGCTATTGTGCAATCAACCTTTATGTCTGTTCTTGACTATGGAGATATTCTGTATGGTCATGTGGCCCCATCAACTTAATCTTATCTTAATTTTTAATTTTGAGTACAAGAAAAACTGAGAGAGCGTGAACCCTGCAGCCACCGGAGCTTCTTTGATGGCAGGGCAGAGCCGTGGGGTTTTAAGTTGGTTGTAATCTGCAGTCTCACCACTATGTGCCAATAAATCCTACACACATTGTGAGGTATGAATCAGCGCTATGGACATTTTAGGGATTAGGGATTGTTCTTATTGCATTATACATACATTACTGTTGTAATGTGCAAGTAATTGTTAACAAGTTTTGCAGTTGCTCTCATTAATTAGCCAGACTCCTGAAGACTGATAATAAGGATAAAAATTCAAAAGCTCAATATACTGCCCTGCATTAGCATATTAAAACAACTTTATTTCTGGTTTTAGTGGGTAACTTAGACTGAAGGTGTACTGGCTCGAGAGTCTGCTCAGACTGAATCTCCAGGGTGGTTGTGTTTTATTAATTGCTCTCAAAGGAGAGTGGAGTTAATGACCTGTTGACCACTTGTACTATGTAACTTCTTCAAAACAGCAGCTACAGTAGACCTCTCAGGTACTCATTAGTCTAGGGAAGATCTTTGACATTGTTTGGTATCAACAGGTAAAATCAGTCAAGTCAAGAACAACAATGCTGTTGGGATGTAAAGTACATCATTCTATGTCATTTAGATTATCCTTTCTCTAATTACACAAAGTGTGGAAACATTTGTTCATTAGAGCTTCCCATGAGACTATCATACAATACATTGACCACTGGAACATACGTAACTCCCAGAGGCCTTTTGTTGTCCACTGTGGCACACCAGGAAGGTCACAGTAATGATGCCCATTACAGCAGCCTGTCATCAGCTGTGGTAAAGTTATGCAAGTCAGTCTGGGGATTGGTAATTACATAAACACAAACACACACACACAAATCATACAGTATGTGTCATCAGGTTTAGGATGCACCCATTAGTGATGTCAGAGGTCAGTACTCAAGAAGAATAATCTTTACTGAAGCTTCTACCACAGACTGATCTGATCTAATGTGATGTAAAATGGCACATAATATCCACTGATATACATGTGCACAGACAGATTCCCATCCATCCATCTATCATCTATTCAGCTTATCCTTCAGGGTCGCGGGGGGCTGGAGCCAATCCCTGTTGACATTGGTTGAGAGGCAGGGTACGCCCCGGATTGGTCACCAGTCAATCACAGGGCCAACACATAGAGACATACAACCACTCACTCACACTTACAAGCAATTTAGAGTCACCAATTAACCTAACTTGTATGTCTTTGCAGGAGGTAGGACGTGATGCTAAAGTACACTGCGGTTGTAATTCAGTGTTTAAGTGTTTACCAAAAGAAAAGGCTTTTATTTTGCAAGAAATCACAGGAAGTCCTCTCTCCCATTAGTGCTGGTTTCATAGCAGAGCGTCAGGCCCAGTCCGAACTACAGTACTGTGGTCCAAACAAAACGCCAGAGAACTATGTTAACGTGCCCTAGGTATCTGTGTAGTTGGTTTTCAATCACTGAGCTTGAAAAAGTTTATCTTAAGGGATTTCTGCCAGAGAGACTTCAGGAAATCAAGTGACAAAATTTAAAGTCATTACATGGGATGAGGTCCTGATGGGTGAATGGGTGAAAATCAAAACTTTTACCCGGGAGACTGCGGCTCAAGTCCCGTGTTTATGTAAAGAGGCGATATTGATTATCTATTTTTATACACACACACCATGTGTATGAGGGGTTAGCATTAGGCTAGTATTCTTTAGGGTTTACTTTTTTAAGGTTTAGAGTTACGTATAGTGTTAGTGTTGGACATTTATGGTTGGATGTTGAAGGGAACTCTGTCTCTAGTGCAGGTGTGTCATTAAAATAAAACACAGGTCACACTACACTATTTAGCCTTAATAGGCGGTATATAAATGTTTAATAAATACTTTCTAACACACTATAATGTAGATCTAAGGACATATTTACACGTTTATTAATGTACAGTCAACATATATTCAATTAATCAAGGTTCTCCTATGAAGACATTTTGTATTATTAAAACTGTGGTTTACTACATTGTCACCCTTGGGTGACTGCAGGAGGAGATATAGTTTCTTTTAAATACATTAATAAAGACTTATAATGCTTACAATTGTATTATGTGTGTTCTTAGGGGATCTTAAAGTAAAAAGTTACCAAAATACAATATTTGGGCAGTCAAGAGAAAAACTGAAAGAATCCATTGAACATAAGGGCTTTTTCTCATGAGTAACACAAAGCTTTTATTGTTTTGGAGAAATTTGAAACTATAAAAGTTGCAATTAGTATGGAATCATTACCTATGGGGACAGTTTTAGAGAAACCTATATGCCTTGACACATATTTGACCCTCACCCTGACATACAAATTTATGTTGAAAAGACATTAAAAAGTAAATTTTTACTAATATGTCCCCTCTGAAGCAGCAAATCTTTTTTTCCTCTGGTGTTTGTGGAAACCAAACCAAAGGCCAAAGAAGAGTGAATAATGGGGTTGCATTCATCAGGTGGACACAAGAAACTGTTTGCAAACAAGCTCATGATATTAACTTTATAATTAATTAACTGTATTTTAGTTTAGTTGAAGGTTTTTAACACATTTCTGTATAGAATAACCACAGCAAAGAAAACAGCAAAATGACTAAATGAATAGTTTCATTACTAAAAATACCTGTCAGTAGCACAAGATACAGCCTCCTGAATGACCATGAAGTTTAATGAACTGAGACAGTCAATGAAAATTGAACAAGAAAAACTCAAAGCATATTTGCCAACTCAAAGTGTGTTTTAATACTGAGTCTCTGCAGGTCTTAAAGCTATTTTACAAGTGGAAACTACAACCGTTTGTGTATCATTTGACACAAATGATATCGTTTTTTCTGATGAATAATTTACAGAGGACAACAAGAAACTTTGTACAGAACTTTGAAAAATCTCACAAAGACGCGCACCACAGAGTTCATATCTGATACCAGAGTGTGTATGTGTGTTTTTTCTATCCATCCACTAAATTCTGCAAGCAGAAATAGGAAGGCAAGTCAAGGATTTGGATGTACTCCTGTGGGTTGAGAGAAAGGTCAGGCCACACGTCTGAATGGTGCTCTCCCTCACTATATTCTGGGAACCTGATTTTTCTGCCTATGAGATTGAATGGCTCACCTGAAAACACAATGTCTCAGCCTAATCCTTTAACCTGTTTGCTGACTGTAAACAACCTTAAAAAACTGTTGCGAACTTGAGCCAGTTTAAGTCCATAAATGATAGGGTTGAGAATAGGTGGGATCATGAGAAACTGTATGGCCATGAAGTTCTTCACACTCTGCGATACAGAGCTTGACCCATATCTGGCGTACATGAGGTCAAATAGCAGAGCAGCTGTGACATTGAGCAGACACAACAAATGCGGCACACATGTCTGCATAAACTTCCTCCTTCCCTCTCTTGACTTTAAAGCTGATTTTACCAGCAGCACGTATGAACACAAAATGAAAAGGACATGCCCAAAATAGAAAAATATGACTATAAATCCAAAAATATTATTCATTGTTATCGAATTGCAGGACAGTTTAAGGATTGACCAGTTTTCACAATAGAGTTTTTCTATGTGGGAGCCACATAGCTCCAGTTTAGAGGTCATTATCACCACAATGGCCAGACAGAGGAAGGGCAAAAGTCTGGAGAAACACACCAGCAAAGTAACTCTACGTTTAGTCATGACAGAGTGATACTCCAGTGGACGACATATAGCCACATGTCGGTCGTAGGCCATCAGAGCCAGGATAGAAAAATCAGTGGATGCATAGGTGTATATAACAAATATTTGCAGCAGGCAACCTGTAAAAGATATATCACTAGTCTTAGACAGTAGATCAAAAAGGAATTTGGGGTAAAAGGCTGCAGTCCCATACAGACTATTAAAACATAAATTACATAGGAAGATATACATGGGTTCATGAAGTTTTTCCTCCAGAATGACGGTAACAATAAGAGCTCCATTCACAAGCAAAATCACGCTGTAGCACAACAAGGTGAGGGAGAAAAGAGCGACTCTTTGCTTTGTTGTTGTGTCATTCAATCCTGATAAGGAAAATGTACTTAAAGTGGTTGCATTGATCATTGTTTACCTATTTTGTCAGAAAATATCACTGCATAGTTGTCTCTGACGGATCCTTAATTGTGCCTTAAATAGATTAAACACAACGATTCAAATGTTTCACTACTAGTCTGACAAACACTTTTATTCTCAGTATTCGTCATCGCTGTCCAATCAGCTGGCAGATTTTACTCGATCTACAGAGATTAATTACATGTGCTAATTTAACAATGGAGATTTCATTTCTCACATGCAACATCTCAGAGGCTAACACAGCGGCTAAATTATTCCCTCAAATAGCAATATTGTGTCAAAAATGTCCATCAACAACCAATCTGATTGTGTCTTCATTACAAACAACTTGTATGATATGGAAAAAGGCTAAATTAAAAGGCTCATACTTCCACTTTAGAATAATAAATGGTTTATACTTAGTTTATTAATTAGGTTGTCATAATCTATTAATAGGTTCTCATAACACATTAGATAAAAAGGACAACAGTGACTAATGATTGATTAATGTTATTTTTATCATTAATAATAATAATAATAATTATGAGCCCATATCGATGTAAGAAAACTGTTTTATAACTTGTTTATTACTGTTATTTATAATGTGCTTACAACTCAATTAAAAACATATTCGTAGACCATTTAGAAATCCTTTATAAGCTTGGTCTTATTGTAAAGTGGTACCTGTCATAAATAGTTTTTATTGAGATTACAGCCAGAGCAGCAGAAATAAAATGAATGTATAATCCACAACAGACAGCATGCTGCACTTTTTTAATGACCAAACAATGTAACACAAATTATATCATAGCATTAGAAACTTTAGACAGGTGAAAGGACACCTGTGATAGAAGAGGGTTTGCTAATTTGTGATAATTTGTAAGAGCAGTGGAGGTGGATAAACAGTGCTGGCACTCACATGAAACTGTCTGTCAGCCACTGGGGGTACAGCCAGTGCAGGGTAGCTACAGCAGATATATGGATGCACCTGTAAGGTGGGTCACAGGGCTACAGAAAAGTGTCAGTAGTCAAAGGGCCTCATATCCACCTCAGGGCCTACTGACCGCTCAAAACAACATTTAACATGAATGCTGGTCTTCCACAGGAAGGCTCACCCATCTTTTGGCACATTTCACAATGTGTATTAATCATTTACACTACAGAGAAGATCACAGCTACAGAAGATTTCAGCTAAAGAGCTGCTATTGTGGACAGAGTATTTTAAAACTGGCCCCATTTTAGCATAATTTGGGTTTGAAATGTGTTTTATCTATTTACCCTTTACTTAACCAGGAAATCCATTGAGATTAAAATCTCTTTCCTGAGGGACACCTGGCCAAAATAGCATAGTAGTTACAGAGTTCAGACGGAGAATACAAACACCACTTACAGTTAAAAATGACTGGTAGTTACAAAAACTTTTAGAACTAGCTTTAGGCTAGTTTAATCTCTGTGAAAGAATCTGGCAATTGTAGCAGATCAAATTATGTCCACTAAAAGTGCTTGTTGTTTTTGCCACTGACAGGTTCAGATTGTTATTCAACATGTCTGACAACGTTACAGAGACCCTAACCCTATCCTTACAGAGATAAACCTGTAAGATCCTTTTTGTTTAACCAGAAACAGCCACTATATCACTCGGATCAGCCACCAGACTAATTTTGGATGGCAGTTGTTAGTCTGTCAGTGTCTCGATCAGTTAGTTTGTTTCTGTTCTTGTGGGTTAGTTTGTTTAACACACAATAACACAAACAAACTATCTGATCAAGGCAGCAGTAGAAATTAATGTTTTTGTCAGTGGAGTCTAGTGGGTTTGATTAGTGTGATATAACCTTTCTGTAATGCTGTTTATTGGATATATTTTGATTGGATATAATTTCCCTGTTGAATCACATCACAGCCGATATAACCCATTTGTCCGATCTACTGAAGCAATTATCAAGAGTTTTTGAACGTGACATTTTTTTTTTACCTTCCTTTACCGCCTGTCTCACAACTAACTACAAACCATCCTGTAACTCATAACAGACATTTTAGATCTGCTTGATGAGTAAAAATCTCAGAAGTCTCTTATATATTTAGGAAGCAGTCAGCAGGGAGAACCTAACAGGCTCAGCTGATATTCTAAGATGACCAGGCACAGCCTGCTGTTTATGCTGAAAACACGTTTTATGCAAAAAAAACCCCAAAAAACTTTAACCCACTCTTTTCTGACCTTAGATACTCTGTTTTGCTAATATGTAGAATATTTCTGACTTTTGGTTTTTGAACAAAGATGATATCAAGCATAAAGTCAAGGGCTCACAGACAACCTCTCTGGCAATTTTCATCCAACTGAGAAGTCTAAATGTATAAAATACAGTATGCGAGCTAAATTATCATCCCTACAGAAAGCATATGCATTCTGTTTTTCTGGGTCTTTGTCATTCAGTGCCTAACGTTAGATACTGTGTAGAGGGAGTTTGTCTGCTGGTCCCAGAGCAGAGCGTCAACAACAGGCTGATGCCCTGGGGAAACACAGATGTAGTGGACTAATGACCCTGAGGCTTAATCATCATGTTTACTCTGTAGTTCTGTGTCTCTGAGACATTGCATCAAGATAGATGGGAGTTGTATCAGCAATTCTTATCAATAACATGGTGATCTTGTTCATATGAGCATGCCAGGTGTTCTCATAGGTAATGTGTCAGTTGTTGTCCCCTTGTCTCTCTGTTTAAGCAAGTTAAACTTCAATTAAAGTGTTTGTATGTCACATTAACATGTTACTGAATGTACTGAATAAAGACTATATATGATGTTGTTTTCTGTTATCTGGACTATCAAGTAATTAAACTATGTAAGTCAGGTTTTTCATGTCTAAATCCAAAGCACGCCACGTCATCCTCACACTTAACAATTCAACTTTGTGTACTTTATTTCTCAAACGCTGGACGTAAAGGAGCAATATTTCTATTCCATATATAGGCCCATAGATTCTTTCTTATGTGTGGCTTCTTTTTTACCTGCTGCGACAGCATGGCTTGTGAGTGTGTGTGTTTGTTCATCATGGCATAATGTGGTCCAGGAGACACCTACTGAAGAGAGAACTGACACAAAGGATGTGAACGTTCATTACATCCTTAATAAGTATAAAATGTAATATAAGAAGAAGGCACCCTTACATGAATGTCCCCATCTGTAAAAGGATGGTTAGGCATAGTAATAATAATCCTGTGCAATCATTTTATTTGGACTGAATGAAATGATTGAGCGATGATTGGACCTACCTGCCTGTCGACTTACGCTCTGCCAACCTGCCTGCGCTCTGCCCATGACCTCATAGTGCATAACTGTAGCCATAAGCCTAGTCAGACTTATTGCTAAGACAGTTGGCCTGCTGAAGGGCTGGAGCAGGTCACATGATCAACAGATCCCCTTATGACATCATAATGAAAGATGGAGCAGGAGAAAAAGTGAGAGGACAGTCTTTTCTCATTGTTCAGGAGTCACTACGCACACCAGGGATTTATGTTGAAAAGCCATTGAAAAGGACATTTTTAACAGAGTTGTTTCATTTGTCAGACTGAAAAGCTAAGAGAAGCTGACGGTCAGTGTGCACAGAATGAACTTGTTCATTCTGTGTGTTCATTCCAGCAGTAACGTCTGTCAGGCAGCACATATTCAGGTCTTGAGAGGGAGTCGTTTTGCAGGGAGGCCTGAAGGACGGGTGGAATATTTTTAGGTAGATACTTTCAAAATCTCTTGCAAGTTTCTCAAATATTACAGACTCTGCCTTTAAGAATTTGGACGTGTGGATATAAAATGTGGTTAAAATGATAAGCAGATTAATGAAATATAACTGAAAAGAGATTCCTGTCATATGCAGTGAATCCAAACAAGACATTTCTCCAAAGTACAGCAGATATGATCAGCAATACATCTTGACAATTAACAGCACTGTTGCCTTGTGTGTCAAACGACTGTGAAACATGTACAAATGTGAGTTTGGGACTTCACTTTGCTCACGGCCACACTCCAGAGAGATGGCATTTAAATGATCAGTCAACCTGCTTCTGTGAAAACAGCATCATAAAGCTGTTAATAGTTGCTCCTTGCATTTGTGTACTGTTTTTTTAACGCTCCAGGCTTCCCCCAGGTAATGCATGTTTTTTAATGCCATGTTTAAAAATGATGTGAACTGTAGGCTGAAATGCAGACTCACGGAAAGTGTGCATAAAGGTCTCAAAATGACAGAGCCCTCGCGGACTAAATGGTTTAACAATAGTGCTCTAAGCATTCGTGGATTGAAGCAGGAACATGCCTCAAAGTCTGTTAGTGGGTCTGTTAGTGCGGTGGCTGGGATTGGGCCATTGACTGGTCTAATGAGTGGTGGGGCAGGTGCAGGTCATAGCCTGCATTACAGAAGTGGACACTGCTTCAGTCTCTGACAAGTGAAACAAATGCAGAAGTGCCTTAAAGCTGCAGTCTTTCTGATGATCAGCAGGTGGCGACTCTGCTGATTTTAAAAAGTTGTATGGAAGTCTATGAGTAAAAGACTCAACTTCTCACTTGATTTATTACCTCATAAACATTTTCCGAATGGGTTTATGGTCTCAGTCTTTAGTTTCAGGTCTTCTTCAACAGAGCATGATGGTCATTTAGTAAATGATGGTCCCATTTAGAGGAAAATAGCCAATAAAGGAAGGTATGCTTTAGGGCGGGACTACGTTGTTACTGACCAATCTTCGTGGAACACTGTCACTCCTGGTTCCAAAACGAAGATGGCGACAATGAAACCAAGATAGCAATGCGATGTGCATAAGGCCAAACTTGAGGCTTCAAACCAATGTTCACAAACCAATGAATAACGTCACTGTAGCGACATCCACCTCTTTTATACAGTCTATGGTTTGCTATCATGTGTCAGGCTATAACAAATACCAGGCAGAAGCTGCTGCTCTGGGGCAACTGTGGATTCCATGTCCTCACAGCTCACAGTGTGTGCAACCTGCACGCTAATGGCACAACAATGGTAAAATGCGATTAAAACCTACTGAAAAAACACCAACTCACACAGACTCAGTTGCACCAACTATGGCACACAGAGCTGCAGCTCATGCTATGTCATATGACGCATTATTGAAAAAAAGAGGAGCTTTGCGGCAATCTGCCCTTTCTGCCTTTTTGTAAAACATATTAAACATATTAAATTCTTGTCTATTTATCTATCTGTCTATAAGATTAAGTATAAATGTAAAAAAAAAAATAATAATCTACAAGTTGCTGAATATATGTTAAGAAGTTTTCAGTACATTTGGGGATTTACTACAGAGTTGAACTTGTTTATTTTGATCTAATTTATTTATATTTTTGTATTTTTTATTTGAATATATATATTCATATATGATTAATTTTATCTATTTTTTCAGTTGAGTTGTATTTGAAATTTAATGAAATCCACTGTTAAAGAGATAAGTTTCTTTTTCAAACTTCAATAAAGTCACTGAGTTGAATATTCCTGATCTCAATATTAACTAAAATAACTTTACCTTTACTTAACCATGCAGCTCTACCTCTACATGCCTCCAGTTGTTTTTATTACAGGAGTGAAGATATATTACATCTGAGGAGCACTTTTGATCTTAACCACGTTTTTCACCATAAATGTGTCTCGGGTTTCTGCACACTGCTGCCCCTACTGCCTGCTGGTGCCCTTTTTACTGTTCTTGCCCGACCCCTCAGGCACCCTAAGGTTGAGCCTATGCTCAGGTTTTATCACAAATTTTAAACTTGTCCAGTCTGTTCCAACCTTCAGCACTTACAAAAATGCTTTGTAATGCTTTTGTTTGAATGTTTTTCAGCTTGTGTTAGCAGCCCAGCCCTCTAGTAAATCACCACCCACCTCTCTGTTTGAGACCCATAAAAAGCTTCATTAGGCTTCTGTTGTGTTCAGTCAGGAGGGCAGCAGCCGTCAGCTGGAGGCTTTCATGTGTGAGATACCACTGCTCTTGGATCACGTGTGTAAATCTCAAATTTACTTCATGTTCATATACTTAAAGCTGTATTTTGATAATGACTGATGACTGATATCTACCTGCTGACATTTTGTCACGGGTGACTGAAAAGTCACAGCACAAATGTGCTGAGAAGAAGGATTCATTTCATTGGCTATTTTTTCTTATATTGAAAAAACAACATTTGAAGTTGTCTGCATCACAATCCATATTCCTAATAAGTCATGTTGTATTCCTTTATAACCATAATCTGTTTAGCTTTGTTATTTTGACACTTTGCTCCGTTGTTGTCTCATTGTGTTTGTCTGCCTCACAGCAGGATCACTGGAAAACATAAATGCAGGTAGAATATTAATATTGGACTCAGACATGATTCAAAAACATAACAGACAACCTTTTTACTGAGCCGCTTAACCTCTGAGTGGCAGCCATATGACACAGGAAAGAAATGGACAACTCCACTGAGGTTGTGTATTTTTTGCTGGCAGCCTACGGGAACATTGGAGAGTCAAAATATCTGTATTTCAGCATAATGCTGGTGTGGTACCTCTCCATATGTGTGGCCAACACAGTTCTTATTGTGGTCATATATGTGGACAGAAGGCTGCATGAGCCAATGTATATGTTTCTGTGTAACCTATTTGTGAATGAAATAGGCGGCAGCACGTCACTGTATCCTCTTCTGCTCTCACAGATGTTTTCAGATACCCATGAAGTGGCCCTGCCGTGGTGTTTTCTGCAGATGTGCTTTATCTACACATCTGCCTCTGTTGAGTTTTCCAGTTTAGCAGCCATGGCCTACGACAGATATGTCTCCATCTGTCATCCTTTACACTACAACGCCATCATGACCACAGGGAGAGTGGGTGTAATCATTCTGCTCATATGGGTGTATTCATTTATTAACTTCACCTTCTTGCTCTCTTTTGTCATCCGTCTGAAGCTGTGTGGAAACGTCATCGACAAAGTGTTCTGTGACCACCACTTAGTGATGAAACTTGCATGTTCAGTTTCAAAACTTAACAACATATCCGACCTGCTTTTTGCCTTTGTGACTATTGTTATCCCGTTCAGTCTCATTTCGGTCTCCTACATGAAGATCTTGGCTGTTTGCCTGAACACATCTAAAGAAAACAAGCACAAAGCCGTCACCACCTGCACACCTCAGATTGTCTCAGTGTCAAACTTGTTTGCTGGCTGCATTTTTCACTTTGTTGACTCCAGGTTTGATGTGGCCCACGTTCCAGATAAAGTACGTATCATTTTATCTGTGTATATCCTCATATTCCAGCCGTTAGTCACCCCCTTTATGTATGGATTTAACTTACCGAAGATAAGACAATCATGTGATAGACTTCTGTTTTGGAGAAAATAAATATTCTTCATCATGTTGCTCCTGTTCGGAGCAAAGAGGGAGTTTCTGTTGTGTGAAACTAATACTGTATTTGTAAATAAATCTGTAGATAAAAACAATCTAGAAAGTTGCACATGTTGTATATCAAAACTTAAAACTGGAGTCAAACTCCTCTCCTGAATGTGTTCACGCTGATTCTGACTTAACCTGCATCAGTGCCCATGGTTTTCAGCTATGTATTATGTAAATGTAATTCAGTGAGGCTCCAGACTGAGGTAATAAGGTCATTCTGACACTGCAGGACCAAGGAAATACTCTGAAAGCACCTCACTTATTTGCATGGGTCAAACATGTCACATTGTGTTGCAGCAGAACAGGACTGATTTCATCTTCCTACTCACAGTCACCATCAATCCACCAAGGAGAGCGTAGTTTTCACTGCAGCACTCATTTACATCAGCAGGTGGTGCTGCTGCGTTTCCATCACACCAAACTGCACTAATGGAGGAGCTGAAGTGATCATATGTGGTTTGTGTGAAGCCCAGAATTAGCATTAATAATGTGCAGTGGCTGGAGGAATAAATGTTTTTGCCTTTTAAAGATACTGCTCTTTTCATAAAACATTAAATTTATCCACCTGCCTTAGTACATTTTTAGATTTGTCCATCAGTGATCGTCTACTTCAGTTAAATGTCAGTATGCCGAGGCCATATTCAGCAGAGATCTCCACTTATTTCCCCTTGGAATGAACCATCTGTACTTGTATCTGTCTGCCACTAGAGGACGCTGCTCTATCACAAACTAATACTACATGTTTAGAAAAGTAGGCTGCATTAGATCAACACCACTATTCAACCTGACCTCAGAGATTCTGTCAGAAAAGTTTAGTGAGCAACATCAACAGGACATACAGAACCAGCAGGAAGTCAGGTTATAATCTAACCTGACTGTATTCCCAGTTATAGCTCAGGTAACTTGTTCTTGTGAGATTAAAGCAGCAGAGGCACTCAGTGTTTCGATGACAATAATAAAACAGAACAGTGCAGCCAACGAAGAGACTCAAGTTATTGTCATTGGCATTTAGGAGAGTAAGACTTGTATTGTTCCCTCATTGGCTGAATGTCCTAAACAGCATCACAATGTTGCCTGTGCGTCATTGCTAATGCACTTAAAGTCATGTGTGCTGCCTATTCATGAGAGATAGTTTCACTGACGTGCCATCAGGTTTAGGTGGTAAAAAACAGCAATAAGGATCCAGCCTGGTCAAAAAAACAGGATCCACCTCATGTGAGATACCCACAGAACCCTTGCTTTTACATTTCTGCATTATTTAACAATAAATACTGCACGAATGTTGACAAAACAAATTCCAACTCAAGGTCCACTTACTGTGAAACTGAGACTGTTTTGTCAACTGTTGTTTCCAAGGTCAAGATTTTAATGTGGCGCTCAGCATGCGCACCATGCTGAACACAAACCACAAGGGTCACCTCGTTACAAACCTTATCGCTTTTATTCAAACTGTACACATACAACAGGCTTATCTCATTAAAAAACAAGTAAAAAAAGACAAATGAGTATCCCCATAAATACAATATGCCTTTAAAAAACAGTCTGTGTTTACTTGGTAGGTTGCATATGTTGTAATAAAAAAAAAAAAAAACCCACACACTCATAATCCTTCTGAAAACTTAGAACAAGACAAACAAATCAGCTGGTATCACTGACAGTGGCAGATCTCGGCCGCCTGAGGACAATTACATGGAATGTTTTTGCCTTGTTAGGTAAAAACATGACGGACAAGACGTGACTCATGTGTGGTGGAGAGTCGCCCCGTTTCCTAACTCAGTCCTTTAACCAGGGTTTGAGGTATGACGTACATTCACGCAGGAAATTGTACATTTCTTGTACACAAACAGCTTCAACAGTATATACAATGAAGATGGGCACACAGTGTGTGTCTTCTAGAATTAGTACGTGTGGATGCAGGACACAACGTTAGATATTAAAAAAATAACTTGAGTTTTCCCTCAATGCTGCAACGTGTTTCCATTCATCTTTAAAAACGTGACGTATACAGAATAAATGTGCTAGAAGACATGAAACACTATGTTTTTCTGCTCATGTTTCACCACAAGTTCTCCTACTGATTTTATCGTCCAGCCGGAGAAATAAATTGCAGTTTATTCCTCCACCAACAGTGAATTACCAGCAGGACCAAATCACTGGTTACTTTTTTGCTGTCGAAGCCATTGTCTCTGTTAAGTGATATTATTTTTCTTTAGTGTTTTCTCACTTCAATTACGAGTGTTGACTTTCCACTGAAATTTCAAAAACTGCAGATTTCAGAAAATAAAATCCTGAAATTATGTTGTAATATCCTGCTGTGTAGTCCCCTGTGATTCTGTGCCAGATAAAACACTCTGCTGAGCACCGCACAGTCTGCCTCCACATCCAAAGTTCTGAATTTTCACCTCGCTCCTGGTGTTTCCGTGATTTAAGACCTCGAACTAAAATCCTGGTTCCAGGCAGGTACAATAAATGCAGTTTCTCTTCGTTTGGGGGGCCTGCATAAGGTAGCTCAGACACTAAAATAATAATCCATTAAAAATGTTCAGTCTGTGTGCGAAAACCACGAAACACTTCAAGTGAACATATAAAGGGAGTAAGGCAGACTCAGTTACATTGCGTACAATACAGGCATAAATGTGTACAGTCGTCTTTATCCAGGATAAAATAACATTAAAAATCCAGAGCAACTATTTCCGCCCAGTATGGATTAGATCTGAATCCTTGAAATGGTGCTTAGGATGTCTTAAAAGCTTAGAAAGTCTTTTAGATGGGGGATCTGACAAATGAGAGACCACACACGGAGACAAACAATGAGCTGTTGTGTCTTCGTTGCAGAGTGGAAGCCTGTGTGTGTATGTGTGTGTGTGGTCTCTTCATCCTCTGGTGAATCAGTCAATTTCTAACACTTTGAACCTTTAGGATAGCTGTGCAAACCAATACATAACTTCATTCACCTTCGGAGTGAACATTCAATACAGGAGCAAATACTCAACAGTCTGAAAAGTGAAAAAAAATAAAAGTAAAATATTAAAGTTTTGATGTCTGGGCAGCCACATGGCACATGAAGGCGGAGTCAGGAGTGGATGCATTATTCCTCAGATTAAAACGGGCGAGATTGTACTCTGCAACGTCTAACAAATGTATTGAAATAATCCAGTCCTTAGCTAAAAGCAGAGTAGCCTAACCTCAGATTTACATGTATAATCCGGGCAGCCCTAATGAATGAAGTCAGTCAGAAGGCATGCCTGCTGTAGGGATCAAAACTTTGACCTTTTTGCTGCAGCGCGGACACAAAGCCACACTGCTTGACCCATCAGTCTCTTCTGTTATTGTGATGTCCAGTGAGAAACGCTCACTGGAGCAGACAGGAAGAACATTCAAACTGTAATATTAAAAGGATATAATCAATAATACGTAGGGAGTTTCATAGTAAAAGTTGCTGTACCAGTCTGGCATAACAGCCCAGGGACCAGCATGGCCATTTACACCAGTTCATAATCCAGAGATGCAAAGGCCAGGGGTGTGGGATGTCTCAGGGTGACAAAACAAAGAAATATATCGAAAACTCGTCCGACTTCTGTTGGATATAGATTAAAGTTTAGTTGTGTGTCCAAAAGTCTGAATTTCCGTCACAATCTGAAAACACAAAAATATGTCCACAAAAAGTAGTAAAAATGAAAGCTATTTGACCTCATTTACATGGTTATTACATCCATAATCTCCTTTCCATCCTCTGGACCTCACACCGTTGTCTCTCCGTGGTTACCGTTGCTAAGGCGCTTGTAGAACCGCCGCCATGATTGAAGGGTCTTCCCGGACCAGACCCAGAAGCCCGAGGTGATCCCCACTATCATGGTCATCAGGTACTTGATCATGAACACGGTGAAGTCCGGGGTCATGGGGGCGAAGTTGTGCACCGGACAGGGGACGGCGAACCGCTTACAGGTCTGCATGTGCCAGGTCCGCTCCCAGTGCTCCCTGAAGGCCTGCTCGTAGAAGTAACAGGCGATCACGATGGTGGCCGGGACCGTGTAGAGCACGCTGAACACACCGATCCGCACCATCAACTTCTCCAGCTTCTCCGTCTTGGTGCCGTCGTGCTTCATTATGGTGCGGATCCGAAAGAGGGACACAAAGCCGGCCAGGAGGAAGGACGTGCCGATAAACAGGTAGACAAAAAGCGGAGCCAGGACGAAGCCGCGGAGGGAGTCCACGTTGAAGATCCCGACGAAGCACACCCCGGTCAGGACGTCGCCATCCACCTGGCCCATGGCGAGGATGGTGATGGTTTTGATGGCCGGGACTGCCCACGCGGCCAGGTGGAAGTACTGGGAGTTGGCCTCGATCGCCTCATGGCCCCACTTCATCCCAGCGGAGAGGAACCAAGTCAGGGACAAAATCACCCACCAGATGGAGCTGGCCATACCAAAAAAGTACAACACCATGAACAGGATGGTGCAGCCCTCCTTTTTGGTCCCCTGAGCCACGGTCCTGTAGCCGTCCACTTTGAATTCATCAACACAGACTACTTTGTCCTCCAGGAAAAAGCCAGCAGCGTAGGCTACAGCCACCATGAAATAGCACCCAGAGAGGAAGATGATGGGTCTCTCCGGGTACCTGAACCGCCTCATGTCCACTAAGTAGGTGAGCACTGTGAACAAGGTGCTCACACAGCACAGGATGGACCAGATCCCAACCCAGAGCCGGCCAAATTTAACCTCATCCTCCCGGAAATACATGATGCCGGTTGGTTTAGTGGGCTCACAGGGGGCCCCGCAGTCTTTGACCCCCATGAATCGGTAGCCCAGGTAGGAGGGCACCTCCAGCTGCAGGGGGCAGGTGAACTGGTGGTTCTGGTTGTGCTGGGGCGGGCGCGGGCGGCCTATGTTTGGGGGAAGGGTCACGGGGTCGGCCACGTAGGTGGAAGAAGAGGAGGCCGGGCCGCTGGGTTCGGATGTGTTCTGGCCCACGCAGATCTCCCCGGCTCCGTGGACGGGGAAAGCCTCGCAGCGGAGCCGCTCCGGCCACTGAAAGCCGAATTTATTCATCAGGGCTTCACATCCCTGCCGGGCACGCTCACACAGGGACCGACATGGTGGGATGGCCTGCTCCAGCACCGTGCAGACCGGCGCATACATGGAGCAGAGGAAGAACTTTAGATCCGCGGAGCACTGGACTTTAACCAGGGGGTAAAACTGGTGCACCTCTAGTCCGGCGTCCTCCTGGTTGGTGTGGCCCAGGAGGTTCGGCATGATGGTCTGGTTGTAGGCGATGTCGGTGCAAAGCGGGATGGAGATGGGCTGACAAAACCCGTGCTCCGGGACGGATATTCCGCTCTCACTGTTGTAATGCTGAGCAGAAGTGGGTGAGAAGGGCAGCCCGCACACCAGCCACATGATGAGCAACACGGAGCCAGTGGTGGACCTGGCCGCCGCCATAGTTGAAGAGGGGGGGGGAGGGAAGGAAAAACTTTGATCCAAGTGGGGCGACTTTGAAAACGGTCGAAAAAGCGATGCAAATCTACATTAAATGCCGCACCGCTTAACTTGTAGTCCCAGTAACTCGAGTTGAAATGGCAGCGGTCGTCTTTTCCTCGTCTTTTATGAAGATAAATCCAAGTGAAACGTCCGTCGTGTCATGACTTCTTGATGGTCTTTGTAAGTGACTCCAAGCACTCCACTCTCGCCCCCAGTCCGCTGAAATGAACACTTAAAGTCCCATTTTTTTCGAAGTAACGCAAACCTGACTCACTCCGGCGCGTCTAACATTTGAGTGTGGTCGCTTTAGCGCAGAGCAGGGCAGGTTTAAAGCTCAGAAAGGCTCATATTTCCACAGTTTTTCGCCGTGACTTGGCGCCGAGCGTCGCTCCACACGCTGAGCGGTTGGAAGTCCACAGTCTCGCTCTCCGCACTCCGTGCAGATTCCACCGGTTTCCAGGCACCCCCTCCATTCACAAGACCGACCGACAGAACGCAGGGCGCCTTGAAACCGCCGCCGCGTCTCAGCCAATCAGAGCCTTTGTTTTCCTACAGGACTCGATCCTGATTGGCCTGTGGTCCCCATCCAAGGAAAATGTGTTACAGTGATTACATTACGGAGTCCGAGTCAGCCTCTTTGGCCATGGCTGTGAACAAATTACACCAGATTTTAAGGTTTTAAGAAAATTATCATTTGCTCTGGTTATCGGCTCAAAACACTTCATCCGTGATGCGCTTTTATAGACCGCTTAAAATCCGTTGGTGATGCATAAAATGCATTGACCTTCTTGTCATACATTTATTGAAAAGGGAAAAAACAAAACAAAAGATGAAAACATGTCAATCCCAAACAGCAGCACAACATTTTTCAAATTTGTCATATTCTTCTTGTAATTTTTTGTTTCTTGTTTCGCAGAATGGTTCATACATATTTATTGTGAAATTAAGCAAACTGATTTACTTATTTATCTATTAGTCTATTTGTTGGGAGCAATACAAAATAAAGTGTTCTAACTGGTTACAATGACATGATACAGATGCATTGCATAAAGGATTTCTAGCCACTCCTTGGTTTGGCTTGTCTGCTTAAAGACGGTCATAACAGATCATCATCGTACAAAGATTATACAAAAAATAATGCATTTTAAGTGTGTGGCATATGCGCACAAGTGCATGTGTGTATGTTCCTCTGTCTCTGTCTGTATGTTGATGTGCTTGTTTGTGTGCACAAGTGCTACTGAAGAAGGAAAGTCAACATTGTTTTCAAATAAAAGTACAGTTTTAAAAGAAACTGGAAATCATAAATACAATTTCACAGCCCCCCTGAGCTGCTGCCCACATCTCTTATTTTTCTAGCAGTTCCAGTAGCTAATGTTAAATGAAGTCTGACTACCAGGCATACAAACAGAGTGAAGTCACAGTACCCATCTTTGCAGACAGACTGTTCACTTTGTACAAAATCTGTGTTGTAATAGATCAGCAGGATTTTATTCCATAAGCATACTTGAGTCATACTTCAGCTCCTTCATTAGCAATCACACCCTGTAGTACATGTGGTGTTCTCTCTTTGCTCCTTTTTGAGTTTTAAGCTTTTTCTCCTCATTATTTTAGTGTGCAGCTGTGAAGTTGAGCTCTCTCCATCTCCTCGCACAAATCTCTACACACACACAGTCAGTCACTGTGTTCAGGACGTGTAAACACACTGCAGGCAGCACGGTGAGCAAACCATGAAAAAAACCCAAATGAATTCCAGCATCTTAACCACTCGACCACAGCGAGCACCGCAAGTACCTGTTGCTGCTCACTCCTTAAAGGTTTTCATTGCAAATAGTAAGATGCAGCTCGTGAAATTGATCTGTGTCATTGTGGGACTGAACTGCAACAGCAGCGGTAGTTTGGTAATTGACAGCATGATCGATCTGCTCACAGGCGGCCAAGCCTGGGAGGTGTGTAGGAGGTTCCCGGCCGGTGGCCCCGCTGCATTTGGTGTGTTTCTACCCTGAGTGGGATAAAAGAGGGTGGGGGTGGGTCGGGTGGGGGAGGGGACAGGAAGAAGAGAGAAGAGGGTAGGGGGAGAAAAGAGAAGGAGGGAGCAGGAAGAGAAGCTGAACCAAAAGGAAAAGTCAGTAGAGTTCCCCCGCTGCAAACCGGCCTATAAAACAGAGGGCAAGTTAGATTGAAATAGACAAATCTGGATTTCTGACCCACTGATTCAGGAAAATTGTGATTCCTAGTCCTAAAGAGACTTTGTGCTGCCTGTGGCATGTTTGACCATAACACCACTAAAAAGACTGGAAGAGTTGGTTAGACTTTCTAAGTCTTCCTGTCTAATTCAGCAGCTAAGCTAAACTTTGGCCTGTTTTATTTAACAATTTAAAAATGATAAACCACAGACAGTGAGCTCTGTCAGCGAGCATCCACAGCCCCATAAAGATGATCTTCACAAGTACTTTGAACAAATAAGAGACTGCATGCTTTAGCTATCAAGAAAGACAAAAGAATGAAGGCTGATATTCATCTGGACTCTCCGTGTGTTATCCTGGAATCAGACCTAGACTTTAAATCCCACATCCAGTCATTAAGCCTGCTTAAGAGAGCAAGTATCACATGAGTCATGTCCAGGCAGGACGTGGCCATGCTTTCTTCCCTTCTGGCATGCTGGGCAATTGTTATCTCCCCAAAGAACTAAACCTTAGCTCAGTCAGAAACCTCCAACTACGATCACAACAAAGACAAAAAGGAAACTTTACAAAAGCATAAATTTGTCAAAGAGTCAAAATAGCTTTTCTACCACTCGTTGGGACCAAAATACATATCTGTCTGTTTCCAAATGAACCCTCTCATGTCCTCTTGTAGCTGTCTGCACACCATTCATGGAAAAGCAGACTTAAGTTATTGTGCTCCAAATAGCTGGAACAAACCCAAAAATGAAAGACTTGCAGCAACTTTTTACCTGATTATTTATTGTGAATACCACACTGACGTATCATCAGTGTCTAAGTTGATATGGAACATTTACGGAACAACACTGTAAGGACCCGCATTCTTTTAATGGACAGCCCGAGATTATTCACATCATCAGCCGGAGGGTTCAGTCGGTCTCAGAAGCGCCTTTAATTCAGATTCACAGGTGAAATACAATGCAATACAACGCTGGGGTTCAGGCAGCGCTGGGCTCATGACAGACCTTGGGGCGAGGTTCTGGCCAGAGGAGCCAAGAACTGGGTTTTCCAACAGATTTTAAAGGGTAGAGTATCACTATATCACATGTAACCATTGTTTGATTGGACGCTAAGGTCCGTACGTCAGTCTCCACCAGCCGTCAGCGTTGTCTGTGTAGGCATGTATCTAGCAGGAATATGTTTGCAAAACGAGAACTTTCTGTTTCTTACAATCAAGATATTACATCTGCTTCTTAAAACAATAGAGGAGACACCAGTCTGTCAGGTCAGACTGACCTGTACATCGTTTGAGAAACATATGAAACACTTAATGATTTAAAGTTCTAATTTTCTGATGAATGTAAGTCTAGTATTCACTTCCCTTTTTGCTCCGTTTTTAGACTCTACCAACTCCTGAGAAAAACATGTGACTCTTCAGCTACTAAATGCCGTTTGGTGCTGAGTAGGTAGTGTGCAGTGGGTTTTTAGAGATTGTTTAAATACAGGAAACGGCTGCCTGCTGAGGCCATGAGAGCGGAGGGAATGAACCAGAACAGCAGAAGTTGCGGGTCAGACAGCTTAACAATGAGTCGAAACTCACTACAAAGTCCCCACTAGAAATTTTCTGTAGGCTCACCACTATGAGCGACCCCATTCATTAGAAAAACGTCAATGATAGCCACTGAAACTACCTTTAAAACCAGGTTAAAAACTTTATTATTCTCCACAGCCTTTTGTCCTCCTTGCGCACGTATGTTGATTTCCTTTCTTTTATTTGTCTTCTTATTTTTATCTTTTACTTTAAAAATGTCTATATTCTTTTACATTGTGTTTTTGGTGTCTTGTGCTAGATTTAGTATTTATAGATTTTATTTAAGGTTTTGAATATTATGGAGGCACTCTGTATTGCCTTTCGTGAGTGAAATGCATGAAGGGTCAGAGTAACACATCAAGCTTATTTTGTAAGTGATGAATGTGTGTGTGTGGTTGTAAGTCTACATAAAGTTGAGCTGGGCTCACAGGGTGTAGCCCACCTGTGACTCAGGGCATCCTGGGATAGGCTTCAGGTGTCCACACTTTTGAGTGGGACGTACGTCGGACATGCAGGACGTCTGCTGATGTCCACGGTGTGAATCCAGTACGTTATCCTCCTGCACCTTCCTCCATGTTTCCTGTCTGTCTCCAGTGTGCACAATCAAATAAATGGACATAAGTGCCCAAACAAAAATCTAAGATATAAAAAAATGTTTTTATAATTTAATTTATAAGTGAACTTGTTGCTACTTGGAGCTATAAAGGGTTCAATAAAATGATACAAAAGCGTCCAGTTTAAAAATGCAGACACAAGCCTTTTTTAATAAGCGTTTGTGTAGATGAAGTCAGCCTAAGGTGCAGCAGGATGACCTCATCAGCAGCTGTGTTGTTTTCTGTCCATCCACCCAGCCTGTGTTTCTAATATGATCAGCACACAGCGCCCATCAATACCCTGATTACTGAAAAGCAGATTGTATTGATGAGCAAAAGTGGAAAAGGTTAGTCTACCAGAAACATCACAGTCTGTCAGTGTGAACAGTCTGTTCACTTTGCAGACTCTGAGCTTTTCCAGGATGCTTTTCTGCATGTAAATGAGCTGATCTCGTCTGTGTCCCCTGTGTTTAAGTATGCAGAGAAAAAAAAAGGCATTTCTGATTAAGGCGATATTATCAAAAGGTAGTTTTTTCACCTCCTTTGTCAAAAACGAATGCAAGGCAACGTACTGTTTGCACAACAGTACGTTGTGAAAATATGGAGTGATTTGTCATCTTACATTAAACAATTAACAAGTGAAACTCTTTTTAAGAATAGACATATCAATCTAATTCGAGATCCATGTTCATAAGGTTTCATTGTTATGTATCTCACCCAAGGCATATCATAGCTCTGGTACCACTGACATACATGTCCACACTTTACTGCTATGTCTATTGCTGATAATATGTGAACGGTCTGGGGAACTCCACTAAGAGGAATAAGATATTTCACAGTCTGAAAGCAGTCAGATATGATATTGTTTTCCTACAGGAGTGCCACCTGTCTTTGAAAGATGCAAATAATCTATGTAAAGGATGGGTGGGTAAGGTTTTTTGTAGTGTTGGCACAAGTCAAAGTAGAGGGGTCAGTACTCTAGTAAATAAACAGTTACAATTTAGATGTGCAAAAGAAATTAAGGATGAAGAAGGAAGGATGCTTTTTATTCTAGCTGATATACAGGGGAGAACATTAATATTAGCAAACACCTATGCCCCAAACAATGATGATCCTGTGTTTTTCGCCAATTTGGAGTGTAAACTGATTGATATGGGCAGCTACCCAATTATATGGGCAGGGGACATGAACATGGTAATGGACGCAGTCCTAGACAGGAGTAGTCCCAGCAAAGCTAAACCACCTAAGTCGCTTACTGTAGTTAAGAAATTGTGCTCTGCCCTGGGTCTCGTAGACGTATGGCGTCTATTTAACCCTACAGGAAGAGACTATACATTTTTCTCAGCGATGCACGGTGTGTTCACAAGGACTGATTATTTTTTCATTTCTAAAGAAATGCTTCCATTTACAATGTCATGCGCTATTGGGAACATATTAGTATCAGATCATGCTATGGTGTGGCTTAATCTGGTTCCTGCTGATAATGTAAAAACATTTACTAGATGGAGATTTAACTCCTCTCTCCTGCAAGATGATGCCTTCAAAGCAATGTTAACAACCCAAA
Organism: Pempheris klunzingeri; assembly: GCF_042242105.1. Lineage (NCBI taxonomy): Eukaryota > Metazoa > Chordata > Actinopteri > Acropomatiformes > Pempheridae > Pempheris > Pempheris klunzingeri. Next base: position 12,312,862 of record NC_092021.1, read on the forward strand.
TTGATCTTTTTATTGAAACAAATGTTCCCTCCTCCCCATCAGCAGGTACAACCTGGGAAGCCTTTAAAGCTTTCACAAGGGGTCACGTAATTCAGTTTTCATCTCATAAGAAAAAATAGAATATGAGCAGGCTAGCAGCTTTGGAGAAAAAAGTGGAAGAGGCTGAGCAACAATTGAAACAGGATTTCTCCCCACACAATCTGAGAACGCTTACAAAGCTGAAATATGAGTACAATCATATACTTTCACAGAAGGTTGAATTTGGACTTTTCAGAGCCAGGCAAAAGTATTTCGAATCCTGGGACAAGGCAGGGAAGCTACTAGCCCGTTATATTAAGCAACAAGAGTCCATGGCCACGGTAATTGGAAGAGGAAGGGGCTCTCATGACAAAGCCAACTGATATAAATGAAATGAATTCTACATGAAACTGTATACGTCATCATCACTCAGTACTCAAGACGAAATTATCAATTTTTTGGAGGGGCTGGATCTTCCTACACTTAATCCTGATCAGAGAGACAGATTAGATGCTCCAATTACAGCCAATGAAGTATTTGAGGTCATTAGGACTTTGAAGGTAGGCAAAGCACCAGGACCTGATGGTCTCACAGCTGAATTTTTCAAATGCTTTATAGAGGAGGTCACTCCGCTACTGCTACAAATGTATAATGAAGCTTTCAGCCGGGGAACACTACCCCCCACCTTATGCCAGGCCCTGATAACTCTTATACTGAAAAAAGGCAAGGAACCTACGGACTGTAGAAGCTATCGGCCAATCTCTCTGATATCACTCGATATCAAAATACTCTCCAAAATCCTTGCAAATCGCCTTAATAGAGTCATATCCACCCTAATAAACCCTGACCATGTAGGATTTATCTGCAATAGATGCCTCTGACAACATTCGACATTTGATAAATGTGATGTGGTCAGTCAGGAACAGTAACACACCAATAGCAGCTGTTTCCCTCAATGCAGAAAAAGCTGTGTAGAATGGCACTATCTTTTTCAGATCCTGGAAACTTTTGGCTTTGGACAAACATTTATGAAATGGGTGAAACTATTATATAATGCACCTCAGGCAGCGGTCCAAACCAATGGGGTGATCTCCTCTTATTCTAAGCTCGGCCGTGGGACCCAGCAAGGTTCACTGCTCTCTCCTCTGCTATTTTGCCTAGCAATAGAACCCCTCGCTGCGGCAGTTCGCAAGGACTCTGATATACGTGGTGTTGTGATTGGAGGCTCTACACACAAACTTTTGCTTTATGCCGATGATAGTTTGCTCTTCATCACAAACCCAGGCAAATCCGTTCCCTCTCTACTCCGAATTATAGATTCTTTCTCAAGCTTTTCTGGCTATCGGGTGAACTGGGCAAAGTCGGAGGCCCTCCCCCTGACCTCATATTGCCCCAAATCGCTATTTCAACCTGGCTCATTCCAGTGGCCTCTCAAGGGAATTACATACTTAGGAATACTTATTCCCAGACAACTTAGTGATATAGTGAAATGCAATTTGGATCCGCTCTTAGAAAAAATCAACTTAGATATGGAAAGGTGGTCACCGCTCTATCTCTCTCTGTGGGGCAAGGTTAATGTTCTAAAAATTAACTGTGCTCCCAAAATAAATTATATTCTTCAGTCTCTTCCCTTGAATATCCCTACCAAGTACTTTAAACGATTCGATTTACTTTGCAAAAAGTTTCTCTGGAATGGCAAAAAGCCGAGAATGCGTCTAGGAAAACTACAAAAAACGATAGAAAAAGGAGGTCTGGGCCTTCCAAATATGCTATTTTATTACTATGCATTTAGCTTGAGACACCTGGCACACTGGGCACTTCCACCGGAAAGAGCCCCCCCATGGTACACAGTAGAACAATCACTCTGCACCTCATTTCCCCCATTGTTGTCCTTGTCTGCTAGAATGCCACCAAATGCTCGATCCCATCCCATCATTTCTCATTTACAGGAAATCTGGAGGAAAGTGGCTGGTATCACTTATTATGGGACAATCCCAAACTCCTAATTGGCAAATCCTCAGTGATTTGGAAAGAATGGGTGAGCAAAGGGATCCATACTCTGGGTCATCTATATGAAGGAGACATACTTAAGTCTTTCAGCAACCTGGTCAAGCAGTTCGGTTTGGCTAATGATCAATTTTGGAGATACCTCCAATTAAGACACCTCCTGGTTAGCATCTTTGGCTCTCCACAGGCTTCCCCCCAGGGCCTGGACCTTCTGAAAGACATCTTACGTACTGCAGAGTTAGGACATGAGGCCTCCCACTATTATTCCATGCTTATAAATAGTTCTGGCCTTAGTAGCACCACAGCCATAAAGGCAATGTGGGAAAAAGATTTGGACATTTTTATCGAAGAACAAGATTGGGCTAAAATTATTGGTGTTACTAAATATGTCTCCAGAGACATCAGAATAAGACTGATACAGTTCAAAATTCTCAACAGATATTACTGGTACCTGAGCAGACTATTTAGATTAGGGCTCAAAGATACCCCAGAATGCTGGAGATGTAACAGGGTGACAGGGGATCTAGTACACGCACTATGGTCATGCCCAAAAGTACAGGCTTTTTGGACCAAGATTCATAATTATATTTCAGAGATAGCGGGGATAGACTACAAACTCTGCCCCGAGCTGTCAACCACATGGTAAAACCTCTAGCTAACTGGGCCCAGACAAGCATCATAATTGGCAAACAGATAATAATTAGAAAGTGGAAAGACGCTGTGGGCCCATTATTTCAGGAGTGGGTCTCAGAACTGGGAAGGGTGGCGGCATTTGAGAAAATATCATACAGTCTGATGAATGAGGTAGAGAAGTATAATGATAAATGGGGAAAGTTTCTGCAATTTCACTCATTACACGGGACCTGACGGGCTCATTCTCATTTTCTTTTTTTGTTTTGTTTATTTTTATTATTACCCCCCCACTTTCTATTGTCAACTTGTATTCTATTCATCTGTGTCAATCTTCATCTCATTTAATCATCTGTACTTGAGCACATAGACATAATATGGACATGATTTCAATGTTTAAGGATTATGGTTTCTCATGCGATAGTGGTACAGTGGACATTGGACAGACCTTTATGCTGAAGTTCCTACTTCAGCCACACCAACACTGCCTTGGGTTCCCTGTTTTGTCTTGATGTATTTGTTGTGTTCTGTTGTGTTCTTGTATTGTAAATGTAAAAACATAATAAAAACTTAAGTCATAAAAAAAATAGACTTATCAAATGACACAAAACACCAGCCCCTCTAATATCGGACTATATGATCATTAATGAAGATGTTTCATGGTCATTCTTCATTTTTATTTCATCAGTCACTGTATGCGCTGTCATTTTTGAAAATGTTGGTACTTGCTGTCATTGTTGTTATTATTGTTATCAAGGGTTTTATTGCTGTCGATTCAGTCATGTTTTTTTTTGGTTGTGTAGTTGGCCTGTTTTTTGTTTGTTTTGTTTTTTTCATTTACTTTTACTTTGGATTTTCAATTTCACAATTGTTTTCCATTATGCTGAAATGTGAACCTATGTGGAATCCAGGAAGAGCTAGTGGTGATGTGATGGGGATCCGTGTAAATAAGTAGAAAATAAAACAAATGAAATGATTGCATGAATATATGAGCTGAATGACATACACACAAAGACGATGGCTGAGAGCCTCAGACAGCTCAATTATCAATCTGAAGGATGAGTCTGCTCCTGATTAGTGGATTGGTTTCACTGTTTGGGTTGAGCTCTGGTGAGCTGATGGATGGCTGTGTAATAACGAGGGACACCAACTATTCAGGCGATTGATTAAGGATCTTGTTAGCGCACTGATTTCCCAGGAGGGTTTTGAACAAATCACCATCTGATTGTCACAGCTCACAGAACCTGCGATGTCAGACACTGTGGAGGGATGGAAGCAAAGGTTGACAGATGGGCCGGTGGGCTTTAAGGGACTGGCAGGGCTCTAATGAATGAACAACCGAGTGACCTGACACAGAATCAGTTTAGTGTCATTCATAAAATTTCTTCAAGCTGAAACACATAACTGCATGATTCGCAAAATCTCTCTCTATATATATACACTGTTGCCCATAAAGTTGGAATAATTGTTCAATACCCCCCATTTTGTTAAAGCCTGAATACACAGTTTGCAAAGGTTAATTGTGGTTTAAGTTTCACTGTGATATGTTTGGAAGAGTTTGATCAATAAAGTTGAGAAGAAGACACTTTATTTATCAAGAATAAATCACATTGTCACAATCATTTTATGAGAAGAGGTAAAAAACATTTTTTTCCAACTTTATGGGCAACAGTGTATATGAAGACATTGGTGGATTAGTTAAACCTCTTAAACCAGACCGACCATAGTTGTTCACCAGTATCCTCACACAGACCATATTATATAAACACACTTTGTCCAGATTAACAATGAATAATGGAGGTACGGTGCTGGTGTTTTAAATGGGCTTGAAATGCCTTTGATCTCTCTCTCTCTCTCTCTCTCTCTCTCTCTCTCTCCCGGTCTCAGTCAATCACAAACACACACACACACACACACTCACACACTCCTTGTTTCTCCCTGCGGCGTAAAACGCAGCAGTTAGTGGCCACACCAGGTCAAATGGACGCACCTCATCGTGTTTAACTGTAGCTGTTTGTGTGTGCGTGTGTGTTTATGTAGATAGTGTCTGCAGTGGTCAAGCAGATGTGGGCAGGCCAGCAGGTTTCCAGACAGTCAGTCACTGTTTGGACTGCGGTCTGCTGCGGCTGGACATCTGCTGCAGAGAGAAAAAAAAGCTACACAAACAACAACTGGATTTACAGTAGACCAAGGTGAAATAAACTAAAAAGATTTCGATGGTTTGGACTGTGCTCGCTGGTGGCCAGAAGCGTGACCGCCATGCAAAGTATTTGAGCTACCGTGTGAAACCCAACACTGAACAACTATTTAGATGTGGAGCAGAGGTGGAAAAACACAAGTCTTGTTGTTTGGTCAGAGGGTTTTCAAATTTGAGGATGGCTTACAGGACATTTTGGCTGACCAAGTCGGTCTAACCAGCATTAAGTGTTTTTGAGGACTCAGCTAAACAATTTAATGCACCATGTCAGTTTATGTTCATGCTTATTTCCATATGTGATTACTATGTAAGTCATGTGAATATCTTAATATAATCTTTATTTTTGGATGTTTTGTGGTTGTATTTGCCTTTGATCAATGTAGACCATATTCTGGATCTCTTGTAGTATTTTGTGGTTTCTTGGAAACCCATGGGGATATTTCCATGAGACAACAATAAGACTCCATCATCACTTTCATCATCGTCTTCTTCATCTATCCATTTATATACTCAACACAAGTTCTAATTATTTTCCAAAAACATAACCTCAATGTTTCTATACTGTTGAAAAGCAACATGATATGATGAAAAGCAACTTATGTGATCGAAGGATTTATCACAATAAATATCATGTCATTTGGTTTTATTTCAGGTAAAGTTACGTTTTTCTTATGTAGTAACAAGTGTGGATTTGTATGAAAAGTCTACATGCGTGGTGCAGATATCTCTCCAACATGTCAGCAAGCATTTGTCTTTCTATGTCACTATGAAACCACTATGCTTTATTTGACCTTTTTCAGCATTAAGTCTGATTACCTAAGATTAAAGCAGCTATGATAAATATTTTTGTAATAACACTGGTTCACATGACTTCTTGTATGCAAAAGCGGCCGCTCACAATGACACAATGAGATCTCCCTTCAGCTCCCAGTTTAACGTTACTGATTTAATTGATAGAGAGCAAAACAGTGACTATAGAGCAGCTAATATATCAGACTTACATTTTCCCAGTGAATGCTAATGTTGGTCCATATCTGCTGGATGTGTGAATAGGTAGCTGTTTGCTAGCATGTTCGCTATATCAGCTTATAAGGGGATGATGTGTCGGTGTTGTGTTCACAGCCAAAAAAAAATAAAAGTAAAAGCAAAAAATGTAAGGATAATAGAAAGAGGTTTGCCGTCAAGGTGAGATTTGCACCCATAGAGCAGGTAGTCATGGCAACAACTGTGCTGGAAAGCAGAAAGCTGATTGGCTGCGGAGAGTTTGGGGTGTCAGTTACCTCAGATTCAGGATAGATGGTAACACATCAGGGAGAGCGGCAGCTGTAAAAGGTGCAACATACAAAAAAAAAAGACAAATTCTATTCTATTCTGTTTACTATGTGTTCCTTCATTATACTGTTTCCTGCCTGGTTTGTGTGTGTATGTGTGTGCCTGAGTTATGAGTTAGTATATATATAGCATTAGAGAAGTATGTGTGGGACACTAGTCTGAGTGGGGGGAGGGGTGATCGACCTTAAGAAGTCAGCAGAGAGAGAGAGAGAGAGAGAGAGGAATGCAGGCAGCTGGTTTGTGTCTGTCAGTGCAACACAGAGAGCCTACAGTACTGGACTACTCACACATGCACACACGCACGCACACACACACACACACACACACATACACAAAAACCCACACATACACAGTGATGAAAGAACGATTTATTTGGACCAACAGAGTGTGTGTTTGGTCCGGTGGCGAGCAGCAGGAAGCTCATTGGCTGACATCTCAACAACTTGGACAAAAAGTCCATACGAGAGTGTGTAGCCAGAAAAATCCACATAGCAAATCACACACAAAATGTTTGGTGGAATAGTAATAATAAAACACGATCAACTCAGACACAGTCGAAGTTATCACGGTGTGGCTGCTGAGTCTTGTTATGTTTATACTCCTGACACAGATCAACGGACTGCTTATTAATGACTGGGAGCTCACATATACAGCGCAGTTGAAAGGTATAGAGCCAGTGAATGTTCATCATCATTCACCACTGATTATCAGATTTTTTTATTATCATTAATAACACTTGTTGGGATTTATTTACTGTTTCATTCATTTACTTCAAATATATTTCTGTTCTACAGTTTCTTGTTACTTATTAACCAACATATACAGCAATATTCATAAATCTGTGATTAGGGCTGTGAGGCCTACTGCAGAGTTGAGCTCATAACCATCATTACCATAATATATTAATATAATTATAGTATATCTAACATATGTTCCCTTTTTATGTTTCACTTTGAAAAGGCAAAAACAGGCAAAAGCTGAACTAGTAGGTCTATTATAGCTGTAATTTAGCTTGAAACATATCCTTTGCTATTTGAACAATAATTACTATTATTTTTTATTTGACACTGCTTTATTACTTCTCCATGTTCTTTGACAGCATCAGTGGAAACAGTAAACACACAGGGATATGTTACTTTCTCACCATAGTAAGAAAAAATCCACACCATCACAGCCCTATCTGTGATACATGAATATGAGCGCTATGAGGCAATAAATACAACAGTATTTACAGAAAGAATGATATCAGAGTAAATGAATAACAATTATGAGGGTCATGCCAAGAGTGAGCCATGCTAGCAACGCTGTGAGGCTATACAAGTATTGGTACTGCATAGAACAGTAATATTCAAACAAAACCACACTATATAAATGGAACATGTTATATCAACATTAATTCATGAGGTATGCTGACACTGACCATGTGCCACATGGTGAATAAATAGCAGCAGCATAGAAATACTTGATGACAAATGAGTATTAAGTGAGTTAGTGCAGGTGTTAAATGTTATGGAGCCTTTATGTCTGAGGGCAGAAAACTGTCTGTGATATTGACACCATCTGCCAGATGTCAGCGGGGTAAACTGTTTGTGCTTTGGGTGTTAACAGACCATGATCATCATTGGGCCGACCACAAACACAGCGTGTGTGGTGCGCGTCCTGAGCGTCAGTGGCTCCCAGTGGTCTGCTCTGCTGTTCTTACCAATCCCAGGAGAGTTTTGTGGTTGTGAGCAAAAAGCTGCCAAACCAGAGATGCAACCAGTCAGAATACTTTCAGTGATATGTTTGTAAAAGTTTTTGAGGCCCATGCCAAACATCTTCTCTCCAGTGCCCTAACAGCTGGGCAGGAGTGGGCAGTTCAAACCAACATATCTGTGTGGACAGTCCAGTAGAAGTTGAGCAGAAATTTGCACATTCAGCAAGGATGTGGTAGCTTCCTGTAGTCGACTATCATCTCTTTGGTGGTCATCCACAAATGTGATGATGGTGCATGAGCCGTGCATTGTAATGTGGCTGTGAGTAAACAGGTGGCACAGGCCTGGTGGACATCAGTTTGTGGGGGCAGTGAGGAGGAGGTGAAGTTGCCAATTCTCACTACCCGAGGCCTCTTCATCAGCAGATCAAGGATACCATCAATCTATGGTTTTTGTATGTGTGTACCTTTATTTTGGTATAATGGCATCAATGATACATTTATATGCACAAATATCCAGTTTTTTGCCCATATACTGAAAAAGACAATATTCCTACTAAACTGTTTACATGCCTAATGACAGTGAATATTTCACTAATAGTCACATTACTATGTTGCTGTGCACCCTCTGAAGGGAGCAGAAAGGAAGCAACTGGAGCTGCTTGTGCCATTTGCTCCTTTGCATCAAAATAGGAATTTCGACTGCACGAACAAAGCCTCCTTCAGCTACCATCTTGAAAAGGTCGATGTTGCATATCCAAAAACCCACTGATATCCAAGTCTTTTAAAATGTTTAAAATGAGATGTGTTTCTCTCTCCGAATAGAAATGTGAGCTTTTCTCTTGGGCGTGCATCTTCACCCCAGCCTTCCAAGCTGCTGTCTCATTGGTTTGATTACAACACCCAGAGCTGACCGTAAAACAGGCAAAAGGCAGTGTCATCAACTGCGGTAAAAACCCCATTTGAGGTGCATATTCTGAATGTACTGTACATTGTATGTCCAAAGAAAGATCCTTATACTGAATAATACAAGAATTCAGTGTAATTCAGGCTAATTCAGAGTACCCAAATGTCCCATATGAAGTTCGGAACAATGTCATATTCTGAATATTAGTGGAATATTAATCTGTATATAAATGTAGTCAGTGTAACCAATGGCAGAGTCAGTGTACATACTGATGATTTGTCACTAGATGAGTCTGCCGGTCTGCAGACCCAAACAGAGCAGGAGAGTGACAGCTGTGTGGTCACTTATGTAGAACTGGTTTGTCCGGTTTGAGTCTTTTGTTTGGATGTTTGGAGCAGGAGAATGGAGATATGATCTGCTTTCCCAAAGGCAGGGCGGGGGACGTTTTTACAGCAGTGGTCCAATGTGCATTCCCCTCTAGCAGGTATGCAAACACGCTGATGATATTTTGGCAGAACCCTGTTCAGTGTGAATCACTGATAAAATCATACAGTTCATCCATGGCGTTTGCTTTTTCTGCTTGTTGTGGAATGTAAACTACAGTTAGAATAATAGTGCTGAAATCTCCAGGGAGGTAGAGGAGTCTTGCCTGAACTATTAGACCCCTCTAACGCCACTGAGAGCTTGTGTGATGCTACTTTTGCTTCATCAGAACAGAGCTGGAGTCGAGCAACACCAGATCAAGCAGAGTTATGTCGTGTTGGAAATTAATCCACGTGTTCAGTCTGTGTAACTTGTTGTCCAGGGACTGAACATCAATGGTGGAGGAAGTATTCAGATCCGTTATTTATGTGAAAGTACTAATACAGAAAAAACGACTACTGTAAAAATACTGTCCTGCACTGAAAATGTTACTTAAGTAAAAGTGTGTAATTCAGGAACCAGTCAGAAAACGTACTTAAAGTACTGTACACCCCTGTGATTGTGATACTATTGTATATTATATAATGACATCATTACTAACGTGTAAAAGCAGGATTTTACTGCTGTAGCTGGCTGAGGTGGAGCTAATGTTAAACTGTTATGTATCGCACTGCAACTAATGATCATTCTGGAGTAATCTGCTGATTAATTTCCCTATTGATCAAACGACTGTTTAGTTTGTAAAAATTCAGAAAATAATGACAAATGCATTAATGTCACAATGACTCAATGTGACACCTTCACAATGCTTGTGTTATCCAACCAACAGTCCAAAAAGTCATATTTATTAAGAATAAATAAAAATCATGAATTAAATAAAAAGCAACAAATCTATGAAGATGGAATCATGAAAAATGACAATTGTCAAAGAAGATGCCAGTTGAATTTGGCTGATTGATTGATAGATTAATCGTTTCAGCTGTATTCATATAAACTGTTTGCTGGTTTGATTTATTGCAAAACATGGTGGACTGTCCGTAACATAGCAACAATACTGCCGCCTTACGTGACTCCTCAGATGGACGGGGTTTGACACACTGAGTTAAGCAACACAGTAACTCTGTTATTTTCTTGACTTCACACAATAGTCCATTACTTCCCCTCCCCCACAGCACACACACCAGTCTTGGAGGTGATGTGCTAATTGATGCAAAGTAATGGAGGAGGTGAAGCCACAATGGCCACCCCGCTAAGCCTCACACAGAGCTCTCCCTGCTTGTGTTCAGTAAAATCTATGTTTTCTGAAGTCGTGTTTCATTGATAATTGATGAAGAGATAGGAGTAAAGACAACAGGGGAGAGGAGGAAAAGAAAGATGAAGAGTAAGAACAGAGGGAGAAAAAAAAGGGAACATGGAGAAGGAAGAGGATTAGGAGGGGGGGGGCCTCCTGCGGTTTTGAGGTCAAACACACAGCTGTGGTCATCACCTTTCACTGCAGGAGACTCACACACACACACTCACACACACTCACTCACACACACACACTCACTCTCACACACACACGCACACACACACACACACACACACACACACACACACACACACACACACACACACACACACACACACACACACACACTACTGTGATCACGGCTCTCTGTGGGAGTTTGACCTGAGCCAGATGGTCACCGCTGTCTCTTTTTATGACCCTCTTTTTCTGTCATGTCCACAAGAAGCCAGCGTTTTTCACACCTAAAAAACAGCCTTTCCCCCTGAATACGCTCTCCACAGTGGATACATTTCAAAACAGCAGTCTTACAGTTCAGTGTGAACGAGCCAAACAATGCCAAATCAATGATGTATCAATAACATGCACTCACAGGGAGCTGTGCACCAGGAAGACAAATTTGTGTCGCCTCGACCTCTCTGTGATCGCTCACTGTGACCACACAATGGAGGTTTGTGGTTAACCTAGATCTCTGAACTTCTGCTGTAAAAACTAAATCGAGCAGTGGAGCATTTCCAAAAAGGAAAAAAAAAAACAGATTAGGCCATGAAAGCTAGAGCGTAGAACAACAGAGTGCTTGTATTGTTTTACTGTGAAACCCAAATACAGGGTCAAATATTTTCAAGGTTGTCTTTTTTAATATGTGAAATGAAACCCTCCTGTTTTCGTATTTGTTTGTTGTGTGACAACGTACACAATGTGCAGTGTAAAGGAACTCTGTAAACTTTATTTTTTGAAATTCCAATGTGACAAATGCAAATGCATCTAAACCTTTCCAGCTAATGCACTGTAATTTTATAACTGTAATGTCATCATCTAAAACAAATAATAAATATCACCTATCTACCTTTTAAACAGGTATGTATATACATGATACCCTAATGATATCCACATGTACATATTTTGTTTTCTTATGCATAATCACGGCACTGTATATCTGCCATTGTACATGTGCGTATTGTGTTTATTATAGTCTGGAGGCTACAGTTTATGGTTGTATGATCCGCATGGATACTTTTTGGATTATGGGAATGTTTTTTCAAACATGTGATAGGTTTACTTGAGTTGTCATTTTGTGTGTGATTATAGGTCCCATGTCTTTTCTGACATACACTAATGCTGCTTTTTCTGACAGGTTTGGGGATATTTGAAAAGTGGTGTAGTTTTTGTAAAGGGGACATTCTAACTCATAGATATCTCCATGAAACGTCCCTCCTTGATTACTGACATCAAGACAATAATTTTATATAATACACATTTTTAACATTTCTTTTGTTTAAATATGCAAATAATTTATGATCAAATCAAATATTTGCTTATTAGCGTACATTTGCAGAACAGAAATTCAAACATTGGATAAAACCCATTTCAAAATGTTTCAAAAATTTCATTTTGTTGACATATTAGAGCCAAAAACAATAGAAATGTTTATTTGTCGGTGTAAGACGCAACATGAAACTGTAAAGTTAAGTGTATTTAAGTGCCACTGAAGTGTTTCCTGTTGTTATTGCAGTAGATTTATATAATTGTATAGTACATTGCGTTTTGTACAGTTTTAATTGTCCAAAAAATGAAACACAAAAAAGTAAGTTTTAGTTTTTGTTGAAGTTCTTCAGTGTTTCTTGTCCAGATATTTAATTCACGAATGTCATTTCCCAGAAGGTCAGACTTCCTCTATCCAAGGGAGCATGCTTGTGTGCTTGTGAGTGAAGATCATGCCAAATTACCCTGTGCCTAAAAAGTTTTTATCAGGCTCCAGACATGTGTTTTCAATGTTCTTTAAATACGCTGCCTACACACACACACTCGTATGCACAGAACCTCCAGTGCCAGATAGTTAAAATCAAACCCCTCCCTTGTTGTCTCAGAGACAAAGTTAAATTTTTCTTCTTTTGGCATCAGATTCCATGTGAATAAAACTCTGATAAAATGATAAAAACAGACAGTGAAGCCAAACTGACTGTAGATGCTTATTCATACCAAGAACATTACGTCAGATCTGACTCATGTTACACAATTTAACTTTGGAAGATTCACCTGTTGAGAGCACACCAGTGAACCACGCTGGTTTATTTGACATAAAATTTGGACTTGACATTACCTTTTTTATCCTAGAAGCAGCTGGAGTGTCCTCTCTACAAACATTGGATTGAAGTTAGGATTTTAGACCTATAAAGATGATGGATAGATTAGGTTGAACTAGAGAAAGTCAAAAATTCATGACTCATCCTTGAGTCTGTAGTTAATTATGTAGTAATTCAGCAAATCCCTAGAATCCAAAAATAGTTTCTAATTTCACAGGAAATCACAAGAGCTCTTTATCTTTATCAATACAAGAATGCTGAATCATAATTACATGATGTGGAGGCCAGAATCACAAATTCAGTTTTTCCTTTTTTGAAGTGGAGTGAATCCATATTTAACAATGTTACATACATCCCAGCTGTATACATCTTACACTCAGAGGCTACGGAGGTTATGGAGTCCTCTGTGTGTGTGTGTGTGTGTGTGTGTGTGTGTGTGTGGGTTTGTTTGTGTGTGTGTCTGTGTGTGTGTGTGGGTAAAACCGTACAGGGTTGCCGCCAGGCCACAGAAAGTCTGAGAGAGTGTTTTGATTGACCACAATGTCGTGAGGAGTGGAGGAGTAGGTAACATACAAACTCTCGCTCACACACTCACTCACACACACACACACACACACACACACACACACACACACACACACACACACACACGGTGCCTCTGCAGTCTTGTAAATCCAGGTTGTGTTGTTTCCAGCAGCAGTAGAAGTTTATGAGGGTTTGGACTGGAGAATACTGGCTGCTCAGGTCACGACATGGGGTTACCGTGTGTCTGTGTGTGTGTGTGTGTGTGTGTGTGTGTGTGTGTGTGTGTGTGTGTGTGTGTGTGTCTGTGTGTGTCTGTGTGTCTGTGTCTGTGTCTGTGTGTCTTTGTATAGTTGTGAGAATAAAGTCTGGTTTTAAACCAGAAGACAATTTCCTGCCCAGCAATCAGATTTGTTTCACTCCAAAACAGATATTTTGTGCATATGTTTTATTCTAATTATATTTGGTCATTTTTTATATTTTCTCTCATATTCCTGTTTCTAAAATTGCAGTACTTTCTGTGTGTGGTTTACTTTTACTTCCTTACCTGTTTCTGATCCTCAAAACCTTCAGACTGTTTCAATGGTCAGACTTGGTTTTAGGTTAAGTGTAGGATCATAATTTAGATTAGAGATTAGAGTAATGGTTGTGTTTGCCATTTAGTTGATGTGATGGTTAGGGTTAGAGTAAGGGGCTGGGGAATGCATTATGTCAACGAGTGCCCTCACAATTATAGAAAGACAGGAATGTATTTGTGTGAGTGTGTGTGCACGTGTGTGTGTGTGTGTCTGTATGTGTGGGTGGGTGGGTGTGGTGCACAAAGAATGTGTATTTACAGCATTACACTACCTTTTCTCTCCATATTGCATATGCTCTGGTGAGATGTCTGATGTTGTCCCTGTTTGATAATTGCTTGGTTTTGTGTTTCCTGACACCAGAGAGTGAGACTCTAAAATCTCACCTACTTTGTGCTTAAAGCATCTTTTTGCAGCTTCCTGTGATCATCAATGAACCGCCCGACAGAGAAGCACACACATAGTACTCTTAGATTGCTTTAAACAGAGACAGGTGAGCTTGCAGTAAAACTTGTGATGCTGATCTTTTGGAAATAGAGCACGAACAACAATGAGACTGAGATGTTTGTGTGGTGAACACTGAATATTAGATTAGCAACAAAGAGGAGCTACTGCCAGCAGCTGTGATCTTTTAATGTCCCATGTTGAGCTCCAAGAAGGCAAAATTATTAGCCCAACCTTCCCTGGGTTCCCAGCCCCGGTTCCTTTTTTCATTTTTTCCTCCTGTTTTACTGCAGGCAGTAAAAGTTGGAGCCAAAACCTGCTGGACACTTTTATATAGAGAGCACTAAAACTGCAAACGAGAGCTGATCACGAACGTGGGTGAAAGGAAGGGAAAGAGGAAAAAGGGGGAAAAGGATGTAGCCGTGGAGTATTACACACTGTGTATATCTATTTATCTACAGGCCTGAACGCCACCTTTACACAATAAAGGGGCAATTCAAACAAAAACAGAGCCTATAACAAGGCATCCTGCTTGAGAGACGTGAAACAATGTAGCACCATCACAAAAACATGTTGTATTGACCCAAGGACATGACACACAGCATTACATCTCTATGTGTCAGTCTGTCTGGCAGTCAACATGTGAGGAGCACGATGAGCCTGAACAGGGCATGTGTAGCTTATGCTGCCTTTGCAGCTCAGAGGAGGGAGACCTCTGCTGTCCCAACACAGAGACTGACTGATTGAATGAATGAATGAATGAATGAATAATTGAATAATTGAATGAATGAGTACCCAGGAACCAAATAGGCCTGTTATGATAAAAGACATCATGGAAGCACACTAATAAACAAACTTGCATACAGTTATCCTCTTAATTATATGTAACATAACATATATTCATCTGTTTAAATATATAAAATAGTATAACATTTTGTTTTGCAAATACAAAACATGCCTATCAAACCAATACAGCATGTCGAGTCATGTACAAGTATTGAAAAAGGACAAAAAAAGAACTTTTGGCCCTGAAATGTATTTGTTTGTTTTGCATTTCATAATCACACTGTACTGTTAGTAGATCTTTGTAAAATATGTTATGTTTGTTAAGTTTTGACAACAAATTAACTCCATGTGTACATTACTGTGTGCATCCTTGCAGACAGACTCCGGCCCTGGAAGAACAGACAGAGTGGGACCTCTTCCGACTCTATCACATCTTTGACGCACCAACAGGTGTGGCACCGCCGCATGTTTGTCCCTGCCCGGCTGCCGTCGTGGAGCTGCCACCGACTTCCCCAGCACAACACAGAGCTGTCAGACAGACAACTTCTGCTTTCACTACGCTGCACTGATTTTAAAATGTTAAAACATGTCCTAGCTCCGTGTATGTGCCGCCACAGATACACGCAGTGATCCGGACTCGGTCAGAGCATCTTTAATGTCCTCCTCGTGCACCGAGTTCAGACCAATCGGTAAGTTTAGTTAGCTTGTGTAGCAGCTTTAGCATTGAGCTAACTCCAGCTTCACCCTTATTTACTTAGTTAAATACTGATAACACTCCACCTTCATGCTTTGATTCAGGGGATGAAGTGTGATGAAGTGAAACTGTGACATATTAGTACTTGACAGGTTTGTTACAGTTGTCTCTATTTTCTCTCTGTGTGCTGTTTATTAGCATCAAGTTAAGTTAATCTGGTCTGTCCCTACTGGCTGAGTGTCTCCACTGACACACAGGTGAGTTAAGCTTTATATGCAACGGTGGAATATTCAATTAACTTTACTTTACATTCACTCATGTACTGTAACTTTACACTTTATGCTACTTAATACTTCTGCTGCACTGCATTCTGGAGTCAAATGTTGTACTTTTTTTACTGCATTACATTTATTTTAAAGTTGTAGTTACTTGTTACTTTGCAAATATTGATACAAAATCTAAATCAAATGAATTATGATATATTATTTTGGCTTAAGCTACCCAGAAGACTAAGCCCCATCTTCACCAGCTGCAACATTAAAGTTATGAACACATTAACATCAACATCAATAATTATAATCCAGTAATATGATATGTATGATTCTGAAATGGAACTTTGTGCATAAAGACAACTTTTACTTTAGGTACTTTAAGTGCATTTTGACGCTAATTGACTGAGGTTGAATGCAGTACTTGTACTCGTAAGACAGTATTTGTCCACCATAGTATTGGTACTCATAGCAAGTAAAAAATCTAAACGCTTCCTCCGCCACTGAAAGCACGTAATGAGCAACTCTAAGCCTCTACTGTGTATTGAGTTGTGACATGTCAGCATTACCGTTACAGGTCCAGCAAAAACCAAAAGAAACCAGTCCTGCTCCCAGTGGAACCATTAAAAACTAGTTCTTCCCGTAGGGTAAGGCAACACAACTGTAATTAGAACCACAAGAGTGTGAACTTCATTCTTGAACTTGGAAGTTGCAGTTTGACAAAATAATCTTAACTCAAGGTTTGTGGGCAAACTGATGAAGACTGTAAGATACAGTTGAAAGTGGACCAAGAGTTAAGATAATATCTCAATGTTAACAAGTATATATATGATATGGTAAGTGGAGGCAAAAACACATCAAAAACGTGTTAGCATATGATGTCACATCACTGCATAGCTGTGGTGTGAGTTGGAGGTGGAGGGCAGGATGTAATTTTCTCCATCAGAGGCCCCGTCACAAACTCTCAGAATGTTTGTGGTTTGCATCCTTTACGGCTGCTCGAATCGATCAAACCAAGAAACCACAAGGAGCTTTTATGGAATACCAGAGAAATGCAAGAAACTGAGTAAAAATATGTCTGCAGGAGTGTGATGGAAATCTTTGATTCTGGTTAGCTCGTACTGTGAAGAAAAGCTTGCTGGAGACATTTATATCTTATGTAGCAATGTTTCACAGAGAGGCTCCTTCCTGTGATCAGCCTCTTAACCTCTCCTAGGCGTGCTAAAGTTACTCCATGCCAAAATGTGGTCATTCTACATGTACCACAGATATGTAAGTGAGTGTGTGTGAGTGATTAGTCCACTGGCTGTCTGAAATCTAAACAAGGGACTATATCTCTTCACATTACCTCAGGTCACGCCGTATAAATCTCCAGGTCAGCGGCATCACATTTCTTCAGTAGGAGACAGTCTGTCCTGCAACGGTGGGAGCACAGCACAGCTTTCATCTGCAACACTGGCAACCGTGACAAAAGAGTGCCACTCCTCACCTGGAGGGCGCCTGCCAACCCAAACAATCAGACAGCTAAACTGTCGTGGTAGTCGAGTAGTTCTCCTGTGTGCAGTGACCACTTTGTCAAAGGTTAATATCATCGTAACACCCTGTTATCCTGGTAATGTCATCTAAACTAGCACAGTGTGGGCTTTCCTCCATCTTATTCATCCTGCATTTCGCTTTCTGTCTGAATGTTGTATGTGTTTGAAAACTGCAAACTATGTATTGGTAGGTAACTGGTGTTTAATGCAGTAATAACGCTGATACAAACAATGTCTTTATTGTACATGCAAGACTTAATGCAAGTCAAGTAAAAACTACGTATTTGCTTTGACAAACAGGTGTTTTACAGGACAAGCACCTGAAGCCAGATGAACCAAAACAGGACAGAGGATTCTCTTTGTTCCTGCAAACTGATTTATTGTTGACGGTGAACAGAAGAGACGGGCTTTGAAAAAGTGTTAATGAAGATGCCTTCGCTGTCCTGTGGATTGGAGAGTCTGAAGTGATGGAGAACAGAGATGAGCGGTAAACACTCACACACACACACACACACACATATATTAAGTTAAAGAATTTGCTCTTATAGTAATTAATAGATACTTAGCATTTTTCCACTCAAACCATTTTTACAGCATAAAAAATAAACTTGTTTACAACAACTTGAAGCTGTCTGTTAGCACAACATCAGTAAATAAAAGTGTAGAAAAGCAAGAATCGAATTACCAGACTGCTCTACCTCCTGAGCCACAGCCACTGACGCCTGTAACAGAGATAACAATACATCAGAGGTTTGGTTCCCAAGATAACTTGTTCGCGCTGCCCTTGTCCTGATTATATCTTCCCAGCAACCTGTTTCCACTCTAAATGCGTTGATTGATAAAGCAATATGCTGTTGAAATTGTGTTTGCTTTTGGTGATCCAGTCTGGATGGAAGATTAGATCAAACACTCAAGTGTTTTAATCACTAAAACACTTAATGCTTTATAACTTACAGACTAATTAGAGATCATTATTAATGTTTGAATTATGTTTTTGCGTCAAAAGTTTTTGTGCCATCCAGTATTAGTGAGGCTTGACTGAATGTATTTTAGTGATTATTTCAGGTTTAGCAACTTAATCCTCAAGTACAACAGATTCTTAGGATATGTGACCTTTTTTAACTTGCTTCACTATAAATGAGTTCATCTCAATGACCTGTAGCAAGAAGTTGACCAATGTTGAGTCTCTGCATTTGTGTCCAGTTCAGTAGGAGTGTTGTGTCTGCTGTTGTTGTCATTTACAGATGTTGTTTTCCTCCCACTGCATAGCATGTCAGGGCCTGCATGTGCTGAACAATTATGGGTTTACAGATGAATGAGATGGAATTTAATCCAACTTGTGGAGGACTCATGCTTCATGTATGTGTGTGTGGTGTTGCAGCCCAGTGGGTGAGCAGGCCCACACACCTCCAGAGCGAGGACTGCTCCACATCTGGCAGTCGGCGGGCCCCAGTGCACAGCTCAGTCCAGAGAGAGTGCTCCTGCCCAGGCCTGTGCTGCAGGCTGCCCTGGGAGAACACCATGGACTCCTGCTGACACAGGGTGAGTGTGGGTTTGGTAAAATATGGCTGTTCTGTGCCAACAGGATTGTTCAATTAATCATAGGATAACCCTGGTATTTTTCAACCTGGGTCCTATTTTTGAATATGATGGGTTCCGAAATGATTAATAGGTACGAAAACTTTTGGAAATGGTTCAGTAGATCACCTCTGCCTGCAGCCGTGAACGGCCGATGAACGGCTGTAATGTAATCAGTAAACGGTAATTTTACGTCGCAGTACACAGGAGTGGCTGGTTTGTTTTTGTCATTGTATGTTACACAAATATTGTATTGGATCTGTGCTTTAAAACACCGAAACCACACAATAACTCAAACAAACCAACTGATCAAGACAGCGGTAGAACCGCAGCTACTAAAATTTCTGTTTTTGTCAATGGAATCTGGTTTAATTCTTAACTTGTTCATATGCACAAGTAAGGCATGAAAACCTAATATCATAGTATTGACCTTGCATTAATTTATCTATTTGTTTATGCAGGTGGTCTGGTGTACTCATTCGGTAACCTGCTGTGGAGGGATGCGGGCGTCCCGTTGTCTGCTCCAGTGCTGGAGGTCTCTTTGCTGGGGAGGACAGTGGTGCAGGTGGCTGCTGGGGGCTTTCACTGCGGAGCGCTGAGTGAGCAGGGCAACATCTACATGTGGGGGGAGAACACCGCAGGGCAGTGTGGGCTGACTGAGAGCGACACCACCACAAGCATCACAGGTTGGTCAACACGTCATCACACCTCTCCTTCCTTCTTTTTCCTCCTGCCTTCCTCCGGTCTCTTTGTCCATCCTACACACTGCTCACCCTCCCTGCTTTTTTCTTCCCTCAATGCCAGTCTTGTAATCTTAATATATTTTTTTATAACTATCATTTCCTGTCTCTTATTTAGTGAATGTATTTGTTAGTTAAACAAAGCCATGTTAAATGTCCTGTGGCAGTTTCAGAGCCTAGCCTGGTCACTGTGGTGGACAGTGAGGTCGTCCCTCCAGCAGTGGTTCGGATCGTGGATCTGGCCTTTGGACGGGAGCACAGCCTGGCTCTGTCGGCCCAGAACGAGCTGTGGGCGTGGGGCAGCGGCTGCCAGCTTGGCCTGGTAACCAACACCTTCCCTGTATGGAAACCACAGAAGGTAAGTTTGTCTCAAGTACTGTCAGCGACAGGATGAAAATCATGGACTCAGTTCTGCTGAGAATATTGAATCATATCTTTCAAATAATGAAGAAATAAGACTAAATATGTGTATTGTTTGAGATGGAGAATTGATGGTGTTCTTGTATGTGTGTACTCAACAAAACTGTATTTAATAGTCACATTTGTATTATTTATTTCTGGCACAGGTGGAGCACCTGGCTGGCAGACATGTCATTCAGGTAGTTTCTCTTCCTGATATCTTAATTTTTACTTTTAAACCACAAAACAATACTACATTCTGTGTCCAATAATACCATTTCTTTTTATTTCCCACAGGTGGCTTGTGGTGCCTACCACAGCGTGGCCCTGGTTCGCAGTTTACCTCCACAGAACCATAATACCCAGAATCCCTCTGAGAAGAGGGAGCGGGGTCAGTCACCTCACTACTCGGTGACAGAGAGGGATGACCCGTTTGCATTTGACGCTGGTCACTATTGTCCGCTGGGCGTGGAGCTGAGTGAAGTCATGACAGTAGAGGTAAATAAACTCCAAGGAGTAGTAACCAGGAAGATTTAAAGTTTCAGACTGAAGAGGCTGTTGAAATGTTTTATTAACCAGTCATTCCTGTGATCTGGTACCACAGGATCTTTTTAGCACTTTAATGTCTATATTCATTTATGACGTCATCTTTTTTACCACTGGTTGTTGCCACTCTTTGGTTTGCAGACCTCTCCCAGAGGACACGGCCCCAAACGGCGGCTCCAACCTGGTCGAAGTTCAGCTGGCAGCAGCCAGGACACCTGCAAAGCTAATATTAAACAGTACAGTTTTACGGAACTTATGGGTATCTCTTTAGTCCCTCAGTGTTTTTTTTTTACATTTTTGCTTTTAATGTTTGTTCTGTTTCAGTTTTCTTCTGCTTTCTCTCTTCCCTCCGTGGCAAAACTTCAGGATCAATCTTCCAGTTGGCACCAAGCTTGAGCCCCGTGAGCACACTGACCATCTCACTCAGACCGACAGCAGCCTTAAATCCCACGCCCTGTCAGGCTGGGGAGCCAGTAAGAGCTCTGCTGTCTCTGACGAAACAGAGGTTAGGAGCCTCCTCCAGAAACTCTCCAGTCACTCACTGGAGATGCACCACGCCAGCGGGCCTGGAGATACCGACTCACTTAGCAGTTACACTTCAGGTTTGAAGATCAGTTTATGTGTTATCTTGTTCATGTGTTCATCCTTGTGTTCTTTTGCTCCCAAACTTAATTCGTTTTACTAATTCCTTTATTTGTTCGTGACTATTTGCCATTTCCTAATTTTGTCATTCACTGCTTTGCTTGTTCCATTGTGTCTTTGCTTTATTGGTTCTTCCTTCATTTTTTCCTTTGTTTGCTTTATTGTTTATTTGCTACTTTGTCCTTTGCAGATTTGGTATTTAATCTATTGGCTTTCTCCCTTAATATCTAATGGTTCTCTTCCGTCTTTCTTGGCATCTTTCTCTGTAGATGACAGCTGTGTTTCCTCCACTCCTTCTACGGATCTGCTGACTTCCAGGTACAAAGAAGACTCAACAACTAAAAGTCAAACTGATCAAAGTAAAAAATAAAGAAGAATTTTAGGCAGTGCAATAGTTTAAATTATTTCATGTTGAGTAGTGACTGATCCCACTTCACCTGTGTGTTTAATTGCTGTGGAAAGAACCAAAAGTCAAGCGTAGCTCAAAGCATAGAATATAAAAAGGGATTTTCTACTTAAAGATGCACAACTCAATTTTGCTGCAGTATTCACATACCAAGGTGATATTCACCCATGGGGTATTTCTCAGCTGATCTTTGACCTTCTTTGCCACAGTAACAGCGGAGTGGCCGTGCCATATTCCTCCTCCCCAGTCTGTTTGGAAGAAATTCGGCTTTGTCTTGAGGCTGAGAAGCAAACTCTGCAGGGGCAGAAGAGCTCCAGTCTCACAAATATAAACCAGAAGGGGAAAGCAGCAGCCAACAGGAGACGCTCCCTGCCTGGAACACCCACCCGTGGTAGGGCGTGAAGAACTTGACCACTTTTGGGAAATGCACTTAGCCTGTTTTGTTTCTAGTAGCTTCAAAACACCTTATACAAATGATCGGCTCATCATCAAGCTCTGCAATAGCCTGATAATGACCATTTATTTGAACCAGGTGTGTTGGAGCTGGAAAACATCTAAAACATGCAGGGCAGTGCCAGGACCAGGAGCGGGAAACACTGATTTAAAGCACATAACACTCCATCAAAGCACTTATACTTTTTACAGTTCTGTTTGGTTGTGAAATGAACAGACAAGATACAACATGTTAGTTAACCATGACCCAGTTAACATGTGTTGTCTAGCTTTACAGATGATGGTAGGAGTATTTCTGAACTTTGGACAGAGCCAGGCTAGCTGTTTCCACCTGTTTGCAGTCTTTGTTCTAAGCTAAGCTAACTGTCTGCTGGTGTGCATAGGTATGAAATTGGTGTCAATCTTTCATCTGACTCTACAATAAAGTAGATAAGCGCATTTTCTTAAATGTTTAGATATTTTGATTTGTTTTCCACAGAGCTAGAAATCACAGCAACTAGTAAAAGTAGAAATGGAGAAACTGTTTGCTTCCCATTGACTGTGGAAGCTTTTTGGGTACCAGGCACCAACCAACATAATTATGATTTTCTTAGTGTTACTACTCCTCTTCATCAGACTTCAAAATGCACCACCACAGACCCGGCAAATGCACCTTTCATGAATTATCTGGTACCAATGAAGGAATCTGCGGAATTGCTGAAATGTGCCCCTCTGTGGTGGCAGAGTGGTGCCTGGCTAATGAGGAAGTAGAATAGAAATGTAAACAGAAACGCACCATACAGTTTCTGCCTGTTTGCCTTTCACTGGATCTGACGTTTCCAGATCAAATTTCCTGATGTGGAACTCCACATCACGGCATGCGAATGCTCACATGCACACGTTGTTATATTGAGATACAAACATTTGCTTTCTTGAGATAATTCTTCATGATAAGTTATCAGTAGATAAGGAAAATGACTACACATTAAAAACTCAAAAAGTCCATCAGTCACATTATAATTTTTATGGCCTTAGCCTAATGAGATGAATATTGTGACGTATAGACTCTTCTGTTAGATCAATTAACTATTTTAAGTCTCTTTACACTGTGAACACCCAGTTTATTAGGTCCACCTAGATAAAAGTAATGTAGTCTAATGCAACAGCCCCACAATAAATCCTCATTCATCAAGGTTATAATGTTCAGTCTTGTTTAAACTGGTTTAGAAAGGTGTAGACTCAGCTGAAGAGTCATTTAGCTTGTTGAACTGTGCTTGGTTATACTGGCAACTGTTTCTATTATTTTGTCCACCTCGTTTTTCTTGAAAGTTTGGAAAATGCTCACCTTTGATTGTTACGTTTTCAAAGTTAGGAATATGCTTTAATTCAAATAAATTCCTTAAATATACTGCTGGATTTTCAACATACTCTTGTGTTTCATCGACACAGTCACTCACGTAAACCAAAAATCTTCTAAAATTTAAAATGACACGATCCTGTCGTCATATTTGTTTGTTGTCTGGTCAACCTCGAGATGGTGGAGCATCAGATAAATGAGACAGTAGAAGAACTTAGTGAGTTGCCATGTAAATGTAAATGTAAATATGTAGATATTTTCTAATGAAGGTGTGTAAATAGACTTAATAACCATGTAAATATACTAACTTACTGTATTTCATTTAGTAATTTACTGCACCACAAAGCACAGAATAATACTTTTTCATTATTGCATGTAGAGCAACAATTTAGACTTGAGGAGAAAGGCTTGTAGGGTCTGGTCATTTTTGGTTTAGTTACCTTGAAAGTGCTTGAATTTTACTCTTAAAAAATCTGTGCAACCCTGCTGTAGACTAAATATTAGTTTAATTATTGTCTCTATAATGCATTAAAGTTCAATGGGACCACAAACTGCATCCTGTATGACTGTATTGTTGAAGCTACACCTCTCTGAAACAAAAACTGAACATTGAAACCTTCACAATCGTAGATTTATTGTTGGGCTGTTGCATCTTGGTGTAGCTAATAAACTGGAAACTAACTGTATATCCACTCTACAGGAGAGTGTATGAAGTGTATCGACAGAGCCACAACAGCCGGCCAGACACAGGGTTTGACCTTTAGGGAAGTTAGTAGACTGCTGCAGACTCACTTCGCATTTTCTGATTTGTCAGGAGTTTCGCAATGAAAATCTCTCATCAGTCAGCAAATATCTGAGTTTCAGTTTTAGTAGCCACGCAACTCTCTGTGTATGTGTTAGATGTTGAATAGCAGCGAACAGTTTGTAATCTTTGTTAACCTGAATGGCTAAACAGAATGGATGTTCCACACAACTCATCTCATGTTGATATTCTTTATTTCTGCATTAAGCTTCAGTGGTTTCCTTTTAGTTCCTCCTGCTTTCCTCTGTTTTTCTTGCTTTGCTTCCTGCTGCAGACGTACCCCATCTTGACAGATTCAATCAGCTCTCTGTTTTGGGGATTCAGGGTTTTTACAACTTCTTAAGTCGTTAGGGTGTGTTCATACCAAACCAAACCTGTTGAGAGTCGTTAGGGTGTGACCCATATCAAACCTGTCAAGAACCCTCACTTACTTCCACTAGATTAATTGAGCCTCAACCTCTTTTGTTACAATAGCTGTTTGGATACTAAGATCCTGAAGTGGTCGCCAACAATGAGCAGCTCATCCTTACGACAACTATCAGTTTGCTTTGAAGTTGGTTTGGCAATAAAGTGTTCAAGATTAAATTGAACCATCATCCAGTTGCTGCTGTAACAAGAAAATTTCCCCCTATGGGGGATAAAATAAAGAAGTCTAAGTAATAAATTAGCCATGAAAACTACTTTCAATCACATGATTTAATGAATATCCCAGACGAGCCCCATAGATGTTACATCTTGGTAAGGTCTGGGGATAAGAAAAGCAGCATGAGGCTGGTGAAGTCAGGGCGTGAAGTTGCTATTCATTGTTGACAGTCAAATGAATGAACAGCACTAACTGCAGTCAAATGTGTGGTTCACGTGTTTGCCCACACAGGTGTGGTTGAAACGTGTTTACCCATGTAGCACAGTTTATTTAGGCTGGTTAGAAAATTGTAGTGTGAGCTCCGGTGACACACAGAGCAGCCATAGGTGTATGTTATATCAGTGTCGTGTGACGCTTTGCCTGTAGATTTTATCTCATCACATCAGATATTTCCATCATCATGTTGCAGTGTGAGACACATTGTCTACATCCTCTGTTTGCAGTGGCTGTTGTTATGGATAACAGATGAGGAGCATTCACAGTCTTGACAGATGCTCAACTGTAACTGTAGGTGATGGTTCACTGGGTTGAAACAACACTGCTAACCGGGCTTCTCCATTACGTCATATATTTGTCTTTCAGGTTCTCCACGGCAACAGCGGCCTTGTGCCCGCAGGCCATCTCCTGCTGGTCGGACCCAGACTGCAGCACCGGAGGAGGCTGGAGATGGGATGCCGTCTTTGGACACAGAAGTGTGGAGCTGGGGCCGTGGGTCTGAGGGGCAGCTGGGCCACGGTGATCAGCTGCCCAGGTCTAGACACACACACACACATACACACACACACACAGTCCCACATTGCTGGGACTCGCATTTCCTTTAGGAACAGATGTAAGTCCCCGTCATGTGAATGTGTGTGTGTGTGTGTGTGTGTTCAGACTCCAGCCTCTGTGTATCGAGTCTTTGACAGGCGAAGAGGTGATCAAAGTTGCTGCAGGATCGCACCATTCACTGGCTCTCAGTGCTCACTGTCAGGTAGCACAAACACTCACACACACCCCTAAATGTAAGTCAGACCTTAATGTCTGTTCTTTGTAGTCTCATACAACACTTTAAGTGAGAACTGACCAAAATAACACGACCTACCTCATGTCGTGTTTTGCAGGTGTACTCGTGGGGCAGCAACATGTGTGGACAGCTCGGTCATGTCAACAGTCCTGTCACAATACCTCAAGAGGCAAAGGTACAGAAATCTGTCAGTTATGTAATTTGTTGATGAAGTCATGAGTGCTACAGTTTTCCTCATGGGCAGTCTGATATTTATTGATTTGTTTCTTGGCATGCTTAATACTAATTTTCTTATTCATTGACATAACATTCAATCATTCATAATAGGGTTGTTATGATGTCATCAAATTTTCACCACACAATTATCATGGCCAGAAGAATTCAAGATAGAAATATTATCACATTACCTATAGAAAATTTTCCATCCATCCATTGTGTATACCGCTGTAATTAGGGATAACAGGGCTAATAATCTATTAGATTAGATTAGATTAGTGTGTGAAAAAAAAGTGAAAATATATAAGATAAAAGATAAAATGTTCAAGATACTCAAGCATGAATGAATATAAATGCAAAAAATACCAAAATAACATAGAGAGGAAAAGATGTACTGTAACATTTTAACATATACAGCAAAGAAATGCTGAAATTGGCAGATTATGATACGAAACATGTTAAAGTCACTCTAACAGAACTACAGCAAGCCAGTAAATCTCCTCATGACATTCTGTGTTTTGTCCCTGGCGGGCCATTGTAGTTGTCTGATGGTCTTCGGGTTTGGGACGTGTCAGCCGGTCAGAGCCACTCCCTCCTGCTGGCTGACGGAGACTGTGTCCAGCCAGTCCTGCTGTACTGCGGCCAGCAGCAAGAGCCAGGGTCAACGCAGAGTGAGAGGTCACACCAGAGTCAACAGTCATGTCAGAGGTCACCCAACAGAGCAGAGAGTTATACAGTCAGACCCACCCTGCTGCCCTTCTGCATGGAGGTTTGTACATCCGAGACACAACTGTTTGTGGTTTTCCCTCAACAGGACTAACACTCAGGAAGATGAATGGTGGAGCGCTTATTTACACATGCTGCTCAGTATCGTTAAAGTACCAAAAAATATGCCATTGACAATACACTGAACAAAGACAGAAAGTCGGAGAGAGCTGAAAAATATCACAATCCATGAAAAGCAACAGAGAGAAACCACAAAATACTGCACTGAGATGTCATGCTGTTAATGTATAACTAACAATTGTTTCCTGTGTGTGTGTGTGTGTGTGTGTGTGTGTGTGTGTCTAGATGGGTTACATCAGCAGTGTGTGCAGCGGTGGTCAGAGCTCTGCGGTGCTGGCAGACCAGAACGTCATGGGTTTTATCTCAGCTATCCATGAGCTGGCCTCCACAGAGAGACAGTTTTACTGCTGGTTGAGCAGTGTGACAAAAATCCTCCTCACACCACTACGTAACAGAGGTAAGAGAGTCTCTGTGCTCGCTGCTAATTTGGTCTCCGGTTGTTGTGGTTGACCTGATCTGTATTTACACCTCTGACCCTTATTAGTGACTTTGAATATGTTCCTCATAATTGTAAAGTTCAACCTATGAAATGGTGGCAAGTGCAAAGAAATGTGTGCGAATACAACAAGTTATCTTGGGAACCAAACCTCTGGTGTACTGTTATCTCTACAGTGGCTGTGGCTCAGGAGGTAGAGCAGTCTGGTAACCTGAAGTGTCCCAGTTCGATTCTGGCTTTTCTACACTTTTATTTACTGATGTTGTGTTAACAGACAGCTTCAAGTTGTTGTAAACAAGTTTATTTTTTTATGCTGTAAAAGTGGTTTGAGTGGAAAAAACTGCTGAAATATAAAACTAAAGAGTTGAAACCGACAACTGAAGTTAAACCAGATTGTAGGTTTATATTTTTTATGTCATGAAACTGCTTTGGTGTAGAAATACCAAGGAGCTGAAAAATAAAGTACTGGTATCAAAAATGTTCGAACAATATCCATCCCTAGTTATCTGTGAAACAACACGTGCATGGTTGGAGCATCTATTAATTACTATAAGAGCAAATTCTTTAACTTAATGTGTGTGTGTGTGTGTGTGTGTGTGTGTTCTCTCCTCCACAGAGAGTTTGAGTCCGTCGTTAGGTAAGCCGTGCACTCATCTCTTCTTCTTTCTCTGCGAGAGTTTTGTTCGCCTGAGCGCCCTGATTGGTCGACATTCCACGTCACTCAGCTACTTCCTGCATGATGCGCAGGGACGTGATGTCACTTCCCTTCTCCTGCTGACACACACCAAGCTCTTTCTGGACATTTTTAAAGAGTAAGGCTCACTTTTATGTCTCGACACACACAAAGCACTTACTTAATTTATTAATACACCATCTAAATGTTAGTTAGTTAGTTTGCTTTTAGTCTTACTGCTTTTTCACATTGTCAAATGGCCCTTCGCTAAGTCCTGCCCCCTTGGTTACTGTTACTACGCCTGTCAAGCTTCTACACCCGGCATCTCAATATGGCGTTTTCAAGCTCCTTGTGCAAGTGTCAGGCCCCCCACGTCTTGACAGTTCATGTGAAGGACAAACATATACAGCCTAGCTGTAATACTCATAAAACCTGCTGGACTCTAGTTACAGTGAGACTTGTGTGTCTGACTTGCTAAAAAGATCACTGGTGACAGCATCATTTTGCAGACTTTGGTAAAGATGGAGCTAAAGTAAATGGTTGAATTTATATTAAATTATTATGGTATTAATAAAAAGGTATTAAACTTTGAGGATATTTACTGTTGGATTTCCAGTTCCATATGCACACCGTTTTGATCTCAGCCCGACTACTGAAAGCTTGTCAGGCCTCTTTTGTCCAGTCACAGTTTCATTGGATTGGTCAGTGGCCACTTTGAGGGAGGGGCTTAGCGAAGGGTCATAGTAAAACAGTTGTCTTCATGATGTTAAAGGCAAATTCTTTGGCTCTGATTATTTTACACGTTCTTTAACAATTAGACATTATAAGTAAAATCTGATTAAATAGTAGCTCACTGTATATTATTTGTCTCAATGTTAAAATTACATCAGTTCCCACGTGCTGTGTCTGTATATGATGTCACATGTCTGTTTGAATACAGAGCTTTGGCTTGAATGAATCATTCTTGTCTTCTTATATGTTGGTTTAAAACACCAACCAGGAAGGTTGCACTGTTTTTCCAGGGCAAACAAAAGTAAAGCTTACAGAGTTTCTGTTGACAGTAGAAGCAAGGAGTGAACGGACTGATGACAAAATGACTTTGAACAAGTCAACAGTAGTGAGACAACGGCTGACGTGTGATAGAGGGTACCAGCTGTTTTATAGTAGGTCCAGTATGTGAGATTCAAATGATGATCTCTCCCTCTCTCTGTGTCTGTCCAGGTATTGTTCTTCAGTAGGTAATTTCCAGGTGATGGGTGGATTCCAATCACTCCATAAACTCTCGCTGTAAGCTCCTTTACTTTTTTTTCTCCTCTATATTTTCTTTATCTTATGTTGTTTGCCTGACTTGGCCTTCCCCCCAAAATGTTAGATATTAATGAGACCTCTGCCAGTGCCACTGTAAAGGTCTCCAGCAGCAGATAATTTTTCAGTGTGAACGGCCTTAATGTTACCAGGAAAAGATTTGTCATTAAAGGATAATTCTGAAATTTTTTGACCTCGTCCCTCTTTTGATATTACACTACTCACAAAAAGTTAGGGATATTCGGCTTTCGGGTGAAATTTCAGGATGAACCTAAAATGCATTGTAACCTTTACAGGTGACCTTCTCTAAACGTTTGAATGCACATGTCCAACTATTCAGTGTTTCAGTACTTTTTGCACAAGTTGCTGTTCTCTAACAAGAAGCTTAACAGCAAAATTCACAACAGGTTTGATCCATGAATTGACCAATACATTTCCTGCTTCAGTTAGAATTGGTATTTAAACAGTCCTCCTCATCAAGCTGTTCACATTCTGACATCATGAGACCAAGACGACACCTAACAATTGATCAGCAGCATCTCGCCATTGCGAGGCTTCAAACAGGAAGTCCTCAGACAGAAGTGTTCACTGAGCTTAGAGGGTCACAGAGGGTCATCAGGAGGTTGTAACAGTGATACAGAGTGACTGGAAGAGTCACAGAAAGGAGAGGAGTGGACGTCCTTTGGCCACATCCCAATTTATTGAGACATTGAAATTTTTTGGTTGTGGTATACCCACCACTGTTGTTAGATTTTCTTTCAATAAATTGTTTAAGATGAAGAAATTACCATTGCATGCTTCTACTTAAATGCCCTACTTTCATGATATAATATCACTGTAGCATTCACTTTTTACATTTTCCATATATTTCACCTGAAAGTTGAATATCCCTAACTTTTTGTGAGTAGTGTATATATTTTGGGTTCGAAATGACAGGGAGGTACAACACTTTCCGAATTGGTCCAGTAGATCGCCTCAGCCGAGAACTGGCAGAAAACCAGCAACAATGGTTTGCACCTACACTTCAAATAACAAACTGAGTCTGTCAGTGGCAAAAACAAGCCCTTTTAGTGGACATACTTTGATCTGGCGCCATTGTCCCAAAGGATTACATTACAGCCATTGTAGCCTGATCACCGCTTGCTCTTGACTGCCAGCGCAGGAAATCTACTGGACCAATTCCCAAACGTTTTGTACCTACCAGTAATTTCAAACCCAAAATATGTAAAAATAGGGCCCAGGTTTAAAGATGCAAGAGTTATCCTTTAATTCTGAGGCTCATGCTAAATAAGTTCTTCTGTATTTTCCCCCTAAACCAACCATAAAATATGTCACTTTCTGTGCAGCATGAAAGAGTTACCAAAAAGCAAATAGGTCAGCATTAAACCAAGCTAGGAGGATATGGGATCCCTGTTATAGTAAAGGGTTACTTGGAGGTCACTTAAATGTACGGAGCTTGGCCTCTAAAAGGGAACAAATAGAGAACTTACTGATTGATTCTAATATTGATTTTATGGGTTTGTCTGAAACATGGTTATCACCTTTATCTCCTGAAGCCATCATTACAATGCCTGGTTACAATACCTTCAGAAAAGACAGACTAGAGGGGAAAGGCGGAGGTGCTCTTTTATATGTTAAAAGTCACCTCAAATGTCATCAAGTGGAACTACCTACGGAGTTCCAGTTGGAATGTATTGGTGTTAACATCGCACTCTCTGCAAGTATGTCCTTTACCGTTATCTGTATATATCGAAAACCAACCAGCAAAGTAGATTTCTATGACCAACTTAAAAAGTTACTTAATTTATGTGACCACAAGAAAGAAATCATCTTAGTCGGGGACTTTAATATAAACTGGGAAAAAAAAGAAGATAGAAGAAATCTTAAAATCATTACTGACAACTACAGTTTAATTCAGCTTATAGATAAACCAACCAGAATTACCAACCGATCACAAACTAAAATTTACCTGTTGTTTACAAACAGACCCGAAAGAATCACCAATACCTACAATTTTTTAACTGGAATATCTGACCATAATGCAGTTTTCTTTTGTAGAAAACTTTCTAAAAAACGATTCCAAAGTTCATTTCAATATCCATTGAATAATAATATAATCCCCAAAAGTCAACAACACAATTTAAACCTGGCATTAAACGAACTGAATTGGAATACAATCCTTTCTTCAGAAGATCTAGATTTTTGTGCTAAGTATTTCTCAACAAATATTATGGCCACAATGGCAAAATTCTCCAAAAGGGGGGGACGAAGGGGGAAAAAAAACAGTCTTCCCTGGTTGACTTCAGATTGCAAACAACTAATGAAAAGTAGAGATCATCTTCTTAAAGTCGCACTAAAATCAGGCTTAACTGTAGATAAGCAAAAATTTACATATGTAAGGAACAAAATCACTCAGATAATACTGAAGGCTAAAGCAAATTTCTTTGTTAATATCATTGACAATGCGAAAGGAAACAGTAAAAAAAAAATTGGAACAGTTTAAATAAACTTACTGGTAAACAGAATAAAAACGATAACAGGGAGATAGAAATAAACATTAATGGAAAATTGATAAAAGATCCTAATAAAATTTCTGCGGAGTTTAACAACTTTTTCATAGACTCTGTTCAAGAAATATCTCAACTATTCCATCCTCCTGAGTATGAATCCATTCCAATCAATGATACACAACCGATCTTTACTATAGATGAGATTTCAGAAACAGAGGTAGCTAACATAATCAGTAAACTGAACAGTTCTAAAGCTAAGGATGATCATGATCTTGATGTCAGTTTCATAAAAGAACATAAAAACACACTACCATTACCAGATACCACCAATTTGTCAATTAAACAATCAGTGGTCCATGGAACAGTGGGTGTGGTTAGTCCAATTTTCAAAACTGGGGATAAAACTGACAAACATAATTATAGACCAATTAGCATCTTACCTGTAGTCTCAAAAGTAATAGAGAAATGGGTTGTTAAACAGTTGATTGAACATCTTCATATAAGTCACAATCCCCTGCATCTGATGCAGTTTGGATTTCGTACTCATCATTCTACAGAGGGTGCTCTCAGTGTGTTTTTAGAAACAACTAAAGGCTTCCTAGACAAGAGTGGTTGTGTTGGAGCAGTATTCTTGGACCTAAAAAAGGCTTTTGACACTGTTGACCACAACATCCTTTTGGCCAAATTAACTCACTTTAATTTCTCCGAAACAACCATAAAATGGATGAAATCTTATCTGACCAACAGACAGCAGTGTGTTGTGGTCAACGGTGTCAAATCCACCTATCAGGAATGCTTTGCAGGAGTCCCACAGGGTTCCATCTTGGGTCCGATTCTTTTTTCACTCTATATCAACGACCTTCCAGAAGCATGCAAAAACATTCATATACAAATGTATGCAGACGATGCAGTAATATATACACCAGCAAAAAATACACAGGAAGCCGGTCGTATTCTTACATCTGCAATGGCTCTAGTCCAAGACTGGCTTTCTAAATCATGTCTCCTTCTAAATACTAAAAAGACTGTCTGTATGATGTTCTCCAAACAAAACAATAAAACTACAAAATCAAATGTTTTTCTGAGAGGTGAGGAGGTCGAACTGGTACAAGAGTTCAAGTACCTTGGAGTGATTCTTGATTCCTCCCTCACTTTTAAAAGTCATGTTAAAAAAATGTCTAACACAATTAAATTCAGCTTACACAATTTTAGATATATCCGATCATCAATGACGATTAAGGCAGCTAGAATGTTTCTGCATGCTATGGTGTTCTCACATATCGAGTATTGTTTTACAAACTGGTCTCTCACAAATGACACCATACTCAGACAAATAGAAACATTATATAAAAGAGCATTAAAGATATTTGCCAGAAACCTATTTCGTACCACCATTGTCGTATTCTAAAGACATACAATCTCCTGACTTTTGATAACTTTAAATATTTTAAATATGCTTGTGCTGTGTACAAAATACTATATGGACTTGCCCCACCACCATTAATGGATTTTATTAAAACAAAACGTGCTGCTGGCAGAGCCACTCGGCCTATGGTCAGAGGAGACTGAGACGTGCCCTACAGACGGACCACCTTTGGACAATCTGTTCTTTCAGTCAGGGGCGGTAATATTTGAGAGAGAATGCCCCACATACAACACTTTCAAGACTGAACTTAAAAACTGGCTGAAATCACATCAGCACTGTCCACACTAGAGCCCTGCAGGTCGTCTCTCATGTCTTCTTCTGTTTTCATGTCTCCTCATTTTGTCTTCTGTCATGTTTTGTGCTGCATGATCACCTGCCCATGCACCATTGTCTGTCTAGATGTTTTGATAATGTTTTAAAGGTTAATTGTGTCTACTATGTATATGAATGTGAACTGCTGGCATTTTACACCTTGCCCAGGGACAACAGTTGAAAAATAGCTTCCTTACGCTAATACTGGCACATTTACAGAAATGTTCATTAATGTGTACCGTCCCTGTTAAATAAATTAATTAATTAACTGAAAACAGACACATATTTAGATGCAAATACTGAAGATCATGAAATCCTAAGAGCAACTTTGTTTATGTGTATCTCTCTGTGTGTTTCTACCCAGTGAGTGTTTAGGCTCTCAGCAGGCCGTGCTCGCTCAGCTGTGTGTATCAGACCAGTCTGTCAGTGGTAACGTTGATCTGGCTTCGTTGTTGTACCGGCCCCTGCAGCAGCTCCACCAGTACAGCCGAGTCCTGCTCAAACTGGCAGCCTGTTATGATGTGGTGAGGGGGAAACTCTCTGCTCTCTCTTTGTACTTCTTCTTTCTGTCTGTACTCTTACTGCCATTCTTGTGATCTTACTTCTTTTCTCCGTCTTTCACTTTCTCTGTTTTTCAAATGTCTTCATTTCCCACAACTGAGTAACTCTGGAGATGTTGCAACTTCCAGCTGTCATTGCATTGGCTCGAACATAAGACGCTCCACATTTTGCAACACCTGTTCCCAGACAGAGACTTGAACAAAACAAGGTTTAAATGTATCATCACATTTGGAAACAACATAATGGAAAAAATAGAGTGCTTGTAAGGAGATTTAATACATTTAATGGACGTGGTTAGTCTGAGAGCAGTGGGGCATTTTAAGTTTTAACTTTGACTTCTACATGAATATTAAGTCATGTGACACTTATTTTCTACTATTATAAGAATAACAAATTTAGAGAATTTTCCATTCTTAGTAGATGTTTTGCTTGTTTTGTGCTCTTTATTTCTATTTCACTGAAGAAGTCAGTCCTTATTGTTTCAACCACAGTGGAGTAGAAGGTATTCCTGTCGTTTCCTCATTCTGTGGGCAAATTAGAAATGAGCAGATTTGTCCCTGAGGTCAGTCAGTCTGCTAGACTGTACCGTCTATCTTGAAGTGTGTATACTTTTATAAGAGCTGCCCACAGGAACTCTTCTATATGTTCTAAAATAAAAAAAAAAGACAAAAACTTTTTCTTTCTGTCCCCCAGTTAACTACAGAATATCAGTCCCTCCATCAGGGCTGTAGTCAGTTTGAGTCCCTGTCTTTGTCCCTGCTGAGGAAGAAGAAGGAGGCTGAAACCACCTTCCTCTTCTGGAAGACCCACTCTGGAAAAACTACTGTGAGCACAAAGTTATTTCAATATTGTTTCTACATTTTCAAACTATGACACACAGAAGACAAAGGGAGCATGCATCTTAACCCTTTATAGGGCACTCGTTGAAATACAACCCTAGACCATTACTGGTGGGCATTATAAGACGTTTTTCTTTTGTGAGTTTAAAAAAAAAAAAAAATGAAATCAAGGTCAGTGAAGTTACCATATATGGTTTCTTGCTGGTTTGTCATGTAGCCTGATTGTTGCTGATTGGCTTGGAGAAATCTTGTACTTCTACTGCCTCATGGTGAGGCAAGGGGCGGCATTTTGAACTCCCACTTAAGTTACCAAATATAGTCCCTTGCCCGATAAAGGGTTAAACCACTCCACTAAAAGCAGTCACTAGAGGTGCACAGGATAAAAAATCTAACTAATAGATATAACCATGAAACTTCCATTCCATTCCATTAATGTTTTTTTTACATTAAGACAGTTATTTTTTGTATTGCAAGTGTTTTTTACAATTATGAAATTTTATGTTCGGATGTGCATATTTTCCCACTGTGTAAATAAATATCTACTAATTTGCATACACCTGCAGATCAGAAATCAAGCATTGGATAAAGTCATTTAGCTGAGAGCAGCGATATGCAGATAAGAGTTAAACAATTTGATCATTAAGTTACAAATGTGAAAGTGTTCATTTTCTGTGCAGAAAGTCTCATGGTGGTAACGTGTAATAGCAGCTCAGTTAATGGAGGCAGGACTTCTGGAAAAGTGTAATACACAGTTGTTTTGTGTGTCTGTTGTATAGGAGATCCTGCGTCTCCCACAGCGTCGTGTAGTGTGTGAAAGCAGCAACAGATCTCTGACTCTGCAGAATGCCGGGCGGTTCTCCAGCCACTGGTTCATACTGTTCAATGACGCACTGGTGCACACACAGGTACAATCACACACACACACACACACACACACACACACATACATACAAACACCATAAATAAATCCACGGTGGACACCATAGATTCTCTGCAGATAGAGTTTGGTATGCAAATTAGATTTTCTAACAATGTCCTCAGCAGGGCGGTGCGAGCACAGTGGATCCATCTTTTGACGACTTTTTAAATTAATTATCTTACAGCGATTAACAACCCTTTAAACATCGAAGAGGGTCCAAAGAATCTTTGTCCGTCTTGTTAATGTCAGACAAAGCTTCCACTGGATCTGTGTGTGCATCTCTGGACATGTAAAATGTAATAAAGTTTATATTTGTACGTTGTATCTTTCATTCACTCAGGGTGCCATTCCCTCTCAGAGTCTTGTAAGTATATCAAACATCAGTTCACCCAACTTCACCTCCAGCTAGGGATGAAATGGTATAAAAATGTCATATCACAATAGTGACAAATTGTCAAAGATGAGTATTTGCAGTCATCAGTTTTATCACAATATTGTTCAAATGTGCTGACTGTTCAGAAAATACTGACAACCTGAATTATTTTACATACAGCAAATAGAATTAGCAGCATTTTTGCACCTTTTGTTTTCATGAACATCAAAATGATAAGTTAGCCAATACCTGATGTAAACATAAGAAAACACCACCACAGGCAGCTTCATTAAGCCTCTAATATTTGTGGAGCAGCTGCTGCAAAACTTAATTTGCACTAAAATCAATGAAACTGGCTAAACCAGAGAGAGCAGCACATAGTGGTGCATCTATGTCTTCTATTTACAGTTGTTTATGTGAAGTGTTTCTGGCCCTTTTACACAGAAGTCAGTCATAAGATGTCTAAATATGTATTGTATATTTACATATTTATATTTATATGTACAGTATATTTAAATTGTCAGTATCGGCTTGCTGTTGCTTAGTAACTTACTCTCAAAGCTTGGTTTGCATGTGACTTGCACTTCTCAACGCTGTATTTGCAATGCAGGTGTAGCCAGTAAAAAGATGCATTCAGCGCCGCGGCAACAGTCTGCATACGTTACATGATCAATGTGGCCAAATACAACCACGCATCAGTACTCTGCAGGTGTGCTGCAACTGTCTGCCATGTTTTCATTGAGGCAAAACAATCGCACACTGTATACTGTGCCTGCGTCTGGGAGACTGCTGCGAACTTTGGTTGATGCTGGACAGCATTTAGAGTTTATTTAGAGTTTTGCAAAGCACAATAGTTAAACAAGGTTTTAATGCTGATTAAAATTTGAAACTGTAACACTAACTGTTAAGTTTAGGTTTATCATGAGTGCAGTAACTGTTTCATCCCTACCTTCAGTCACCCAACTAGTTTGAGCACCCTGAGCTTTGTGCTGTAGCAGCATTGGTGGGCTGGCCGCCGTTCACTGCTTATACTCTGACAGGCTCTCCTGGGATTAGTATGCAAATGAATAAACGCTGACACAGGACTTTATGTAATGTTAAAGGGACCCAAAACCCAATTTAATATTTTTCTCCTCTGCCCACCCAGATAGTTCCAGTTTAATTTACAGTAGTCTTCAGTAGGCACATCTAGCTCAAACTAATGCAGGTCATTCCATGAGCCCTGCAATGAATCCTACTTTCATGAAGGTTATAATTTTAAGTTTTTATTGTCTCAGTATTCTGTTATTCTGAGGTGTTTCTAATATTTTGTCCACCCCAAATGAGAGTGGACTAATTGGCTACATTTTGGGCTTTGTAATATTGTAACCCTTTCGCATTGCAGGTGTCCTGTGTTATAAATTATCTTGTGTTAATGTTGTCCTGGTGGCTGATTCTTAGCTGCAGCTGCTACCAAACTGGCTGCTGTGTGTGTGGTTTGGGGTTTAGACTTGTTTTCAACAGTCGCATTAGCCACTTCTGAACCCTAACTAATAGTTTGTCTTCCTCTGTTTGGTGTGGAGTGGTGTGTTAGCCGACAGCAGATAATGGTGAAACCTGTCCTGTCTCTCTCTCCATCTCTCTCTGTGGTTTTGGACTCATTTCCTCTGTTGTGCATTAGACCTTTTACATAGTGGTTATCCAGTGCAAGTTAATCTGGGCAAAATTAACAACTAAAATTACTCACTAAATGAATAATTATGATAAAACAGAAGTGGGAACATTGAAGGATAACTCCTTAAACCTGTGCCCTGTTTTATTTATTTTGGGTTTGAAATGACTGATTTTGGAATTGGTTCAGCCAGAAGCCAACTAGATCAGAGTATATCCAGTAAAAGTGCTTGTTTTTGCCACTGACAGACTCAGATTGAGTATTTAACATTACAGATATGAACCCTACAGAGACAGACCTGTAATATACTTTCTGTTTAACCAGAAAAAAGCTGTTGTATCACGCTATTCAAACCCGCCAGACTCCATCGACAGAAACAGTCATTTTACTCAGCAGAACAAGGGAGTAGCTGGTTTACTGTTCCTCAATCAGTTAGTATGTTTGTGTTGACAGTGATAGACCAGTAACCTAAGTGTAAAATTACTGGGATTTTTGTAATGCTGTCAGACACTTTGAATAATGATCTGAACCTGTCAGTAGCAAAAGCGAGTGCTTTTAGTGAACGTACTTGGATCTGGCGCAATTGCCTCAAAGAATTACATCACACCCAATGTATCTTGTTCACCACCCATTCTCAGCTGCCAGTGGGGGCAATCAACAGGATCATTTGCAAAAGGTTTTGTTTCCACCTGTCATGACCCAGATTTAAAAATACGGGAATTATCCTGTAATAAAATACCATGAGGGTCAAAACTCCAACTACTGAGAAATATGTGATCTTTCTAATATAATCAGGAAGTGGTTAGTCTAAATCAAAATTCCTCACATGCACATACAGTGAAACTGAAATTACATTGGTGATGTTTTGTGTAACTTCCCTGATTCACCAGAATTATTAAAAACTAGAGTGAGGCACTTAAAGAGGAAAATCTACTGGTCATTCCTCTCTCATTAACACTCTTAATGTGAGAAGTATTAGTGTCCCATACAGGCAGAAAGATGATGATAACATATCCTGTTTTGTCTCTCTGCAGTTCTCCACACATCACATCTATCCTCTGACCTGTCTGTGGGTGAAACCTGTTACTGAAGTCAACAGCGGACTGTGAGTTAGTTGTTTTCCAAACGAATGTCAAAGCTAACCTAACTAATGCGAATGAAAAGTGAGGGACGAGAGAGTGAAATCAGTGTTTATATGTCGATAATGAATAATGAACATAAGAGAATATGTCTGAGGGGATCTTTTTCGAATCCTGAATTTTAGGTTTAGTAATAAAAAAAAAAACTGTAGCTGAAGTTGGAAAGACAAGCAGCAAACACTACAGCTGTCATTTAAAGCATAACTCTGGTATTTTAACATTTTTACACGTTTTGGGACTGAAATAGGTGGTGGGTAGAAAATCTGTCCAGACAATGGAAAAAGAGAAACATATTGGAGGAGGTGACATCAGTTCTCTTCATTGACTCTTCATAGACAATTTTAGACAAAGAGCATTTTTGTGAAATTGTTTTATGCAGACAAAGTTTGCTGTTGTCCTTGTTGTTTGTCCTCAGCCATGGCATCAAAATTACATGTCCAGAGGAGAGTTCCACCCTGGTGGCCTCGACACCTCAAGAGAAGGTACGTTTATGGTTTAACCTCATGTTACCCAATTATTAAAGCCTGGTTGTTATTCAAAAAGTTTTGATAAAACTTTATTTAGAAAATGATGCTGCAAATTTTAAAGAAAATCACTATTGTGAAAAGTATTTTAAACTTGCTTTAGTTATTAAGAAATTTTATGATCAACAGTAGTGGGATTTGTGAATAAATAAATGGATCAGTGGTTCAGTATTATCACTTAAACACTAAAAGAGTAGCACATCTCTGTGTACTGCACTACTAACAGCTTTTCATTTCTTGTTTTGACATCAGCTACAAACATCCAATACAACTACTGTTGGCCGACACTACAAAACAACTCCCTCAATATGCTGATAAATAATTTCAGTTCTTCACAGGGATTAGATTTGCTATTTGAACTGGATTTAGATGTATTGATTTCAGTGCAGCTGATATAAAAACATCAATGAAAATGATCTGTTTTGCTGCAGTCCTGCAGTATTTTTCTATTTGATTGCTCAGTGTAGGTTTTGATACAGAAAAGATTTACTGCACTCACTTGAACAGATGACAAGTGACATTTAAGAGTCGTCCTCTTTACTTTTGTCTCTCTCCAGAACAAGTGGCTCCGATCTCTTAACCAGGCGGTGGATCAGGTGCTGGGTGGTGGCTGTCAGGGGTCGTCACCGGGGCTGACAGCAATGACTCGCACGGCCTCCTACACGTTCACTGGAGAGGGGCGGTTTAAAGACGCCCACTACACCGGGGTGTGGCTGGCAGGACGGGTTCATGGCAGGTTAGAGAGCATGTTTGTATGTCTCTTTGTGTGTGGTTGTGTGGTTGTGTGTATGTGTGCAGCTCCAGTGTTCGCTCAATAATGTTTGCATATGTAAGGGCTGCAACTTACTTATTTTCATTGTTGACTAATCTGTCGATTAATTTCCTGATTAATCAGTTTTTGGTCTGTCAGAAAATGGTAAAACTGTCTCTAAAAGCCCAAGATGACGTCCTAGAATGTCTAGTTTTGTCCACAAGCCAAATATATTTAGTTCACTGTCACCGTCACTTACAAACTCTGTCACACAATAATAACAAACATATTAATTATTTAAAGTGGGGCACCATGAGATGGTTTTTGGATGACGAGAGCGACATTAGTTCAGCCATCACATCTCACATCAGTTGAGACCTTTGGAGCCAGAAGGAACAAGTATATGACTGAGCAATCAGAGCATGTGTTAGTGTGTTTTGACAGTTAAGACTGTCAAAAGAACATTTCCAGCACTGCTGAATCCAGACTGTCTTACAATGAAGGCTTAAGGTAGTTCCTCCTGGTTGTAGCTAATTAAATGACCACAGAGTGTAAAACTAGACTAGCTTTGTGTAAATGGTTGTATAGTAAAACATGTTTGGCTTTTTTACAGAGGCACCATGAAATGGTCAGATGGACGGACCTACCGCGGGAACTTTAAGAATGGACTGGAGGATGGGTAGGTACAGAGCTGGTAAATGTGTAATGTTGTTCGTTCTCATTAGGACACATTTCTCCTTCCTTCCTGGGACACAGAGGATAAAATATTTAAATACATGCTTACGATTTGTGCCTGACACAGTGAAACCAGCTGGAGATTTTTGTCAACAGTGTGATTAACTAGAGAATGTCTCAACACTTCTGTACAACTGTTATTTCTCTTTCCAGCTATGGAGAGTGTATAATGCCAAACAAAGTGCTGAATAAGCCAGACAGCTACCAAGGACTCTGGAAAGATGGCAAGATCCATGGTTTTGGCAAGTACATGTCAGTACACAGGTTTCTACCGTCATTTTACTGAGGTAGGGAGCAGAATAGGAAAAATTACCTGTTTGGAATTAAACTCCCCACCCCTGAGAGTCACAATGCCTTGATCTGCATGTGAACATATACAACAGATTTGTTTATGCATATTTATGTCTCTGTGGGTTCTGCCCAGGTATGCCAGTGGCGAGGTGTATGAGGGCTGCTTCTGTAATGGCCAGCGGCACGGTTACGGCATGCTAAGCTCTGGCAAGATGGCCAAGAAGTCCTCCAGTGTTTTCATCGGCCAATGGGTCCATGACAGGAAGAATGGCTACGGCGTCTACGATGACATCACCAGGTCCGATCAATTATCTTGAGAAAATTTACATTAAAATGCATTATATTTAAATTGTTCATGAATACGCAGGGATATTTAATCGTCATTACACAGCACAGTGTCGTACAACCAAATGAAAGTTGTAGCTCCCTCATGCCAAACACAGAACAGATAATTAGAAATGTACAATATATACAGTTCACTGCTCTCGTATATTCTTCCCAGAGGTGAGAAGTACATGGGACTGTGGTTGGACGAGCAGCGGCATGGCAGTGCTGTGGTTGTGACCCAGTACGGTGTGTACTATGAAGGGACCTTCAGAGACAACAAGATGAGTGTAAGTTCGCCCTCAAGTGTTGTGTCTGCTCAGTCAGTCAGTGCATACCAGTGGGTCGTCTGAGGAGCTTTAAACCCTGATTACCCAGTAGAATACAAAGCACTTACTGATGTAAGTTCATCAAAATAAACATTACTTAAATTTGTTTTATTTTGAGCCACAAACCTATTACATATATCGTGACATAAAAGTAGGTGGGTACAGCAAATTGTATGAAGATACTCTGATGTGTAGTGCCACTTTAAGACAGTAGGTGGCGCCACTGGGCTTTGGTTTCCTCATATCAACTATCGAATGACTTCAGACA
This sequence comes from Pempheris klunzingeri, assembly GCF_042242105.1. NCBI lineage: Eukaryota > Metazoa > Chordata > Actinopteri > Acropomatiformes > Pempheridae > Pempheris > Pempheris klunzingeri. The sequence goes on from NC_092021.1 coordinate 12,355,464, forward strand.
GTAACCTGCTGAAAAGTGAATAAGATCACTTATATTTGTAATTGTTTATGTACAGTGTTTACTTCTATGATTCCCTGTGTGGCCATTAACCTTTATGTGTTGACAGGCATTTCTGGGTTAATTGACTTCTCAAAAAAGAAGCTCAGGGGTTTGTTTAACTTATTTTTTATGCCACTGTCTGAGTAAAAAGGTGATATAAGACAACTACCGTGAAACTTTCTGTTCACCCCTCTGAATTAATGCGCTCAATGGGTAACCATAGCAGCAGGGACACTGTCAGAGCCTTTTTTAAAATTGATTGCAGCATGCTTATTTCCAGCAGTGAGTGTCTTCCTTCAGGTCCTCATCTGAACACCACAAGGTGGAGACTGTAACACAAGCTGCAGGAAGTACACTGCCCCTCTGAACTCTCTGAGACTTATTGTCACTGAAGTGACCATCTCATATCCCATTCACAATTCAACTCACTACTTTAGGCTGCAGCCGACAGTAACATGACACTCTGTCATCTGTGAGTTATTGACTTATTGACTTGAGGACAGTGTCATGGCTACATAGATGGCTGATCTTCTTGTTAAACATACTGTCAGATTTTATTTACTTTTTGTCAACTGTACATAGTGTTAATGACATGAATCTTGCTAGCATATACAGTGGGGCAGAAAAGTATTTAGTCAGCCACCAATTGTGCAAGTTCTCCCACTTAAAAAGATGAGAGAGGTCTGTAATTTTCATCATAGGTACACTTCAACTATGAGAGACAGAATGGGGAGAAAGAATCCAGGAAATCACATTGTAGGATTTTTAATGAATTAATTGGTAAATTCCTTGGGAAAATAAGTATTTGGTCACCTACAAACAAGCAAGATTTCTGGCTCTCACAGACCTGTAACTTCTTCTTTAAGAGGCTCCTCTGTCCTCCACTTGTTACCTGTATTAATGGCACCTGTTTGAACTGGTTATCAGTATAAAATACACCTGTCCACAACCTCAAACAGTCACACTCCAAACTCCACTATTGCCAAGACCAAAGAGCTGTCAAAGGACACCAGAAACAAAATTGTAGACCTGCACCAGGCTGGGAAGACTGAATCTGCAATAGGTAAGCAGCTTGGTGTAAAGGAATCAACTGTGGGAGCAATTATTAGAAAATGGAAGACATACAAGACCACTGATAATCTCCCTCAATCTGGGGCTCCACGCAAGATCTCACCCCGTGGGGTCAAAACGATCACAAGAACGGTGAGCAAAAATCCCAGAACCACACGAGGGGACCTAGTGAATGACCTGCAGAGAGCTGGGACCGAAGTAACAAAGGCTACCATCAGTAACACACTACGCCGCCAGGGACTCAAATCCTGCAGTGCCAGACGTGTCCCCCTGCTTAAGCCAGTACATGTCCAGGCCCGTCTGAAGTTTGCTAGAGAGCATTTGGATGATCCAGAAGAGGATTGGGAGAATGTCATATGGTCAGATGAAACCAAAATAGAACTTTTTGGTAAAAACTCAACTTGTCATGTTTGGAGGAGAAAGAATGCTGAGTTGCATCCAAAGAACACCATACCTACTGTGAAGCATGGGGGTGGAAACATCATGCTTTGGGGCTGTTTTTCTGTAAAGGGACCAGGACGACTGATCCGTGTAAAGGAAAGAATGAATGGGGCCATGTATCGTGAGATTTTGAGTGAAAACCTCCTTCCATCAGCAAGGGCATTGAAGATGAAACATGGCTGGGTCTTTCAGCATGACAATGATCCCAAACACACCGCCCGGGCAACGAAGGAGTGGCCTTGTAAGAAGCATTTCAAGGTCCTGGAGTGGCCTAGCCAGTCTCCAGATCTCAACCCCATAGAAAATCTTTGGAGGGAGTTGAAAGTCCGTGTTGCCCAGCGACAGCCCCAAAACATCACTGCTCTAGAGGAGATCTGCATGGAGGAATGGACCAAAATACCAGCAACAGTGTGTGAAAACCTTGTGAAGACTTACAGAAAACGTTTGACCTCTGTCATTGCCAACAAAGGGTATATAACAAAGTATTGAGATGAACTTTTGTTATTGACCAAATACTTATTTTCCACCATAATTTGCAAATAAATTCTTTAAAAATCAGACAATGTGATTTTCTGGATTTTTTTTTTCTCATTTTGTCTCATAGTTGAGGTATACCTATGATGAAAATTACAGGCCTCTCATCTTTTTAAGTGGGAGAACTTGCACAATTTGTGGCTGACTAAATACTTTTTTGCCCCACTGTATAATATATATAATATAAATAAAAGTAAGTATTTAAGAGTTGTCCTATTTACTGGAGTAATGAACAATGTTTCCATTGATTAAGAACTTGATGGGATGATAATGATTTCTCCAGGTATCAGCCAAACCCTCAGGTGTTACCAACTTGTTATGGCTTGTCAAAAACTAAAAACTTAAGTTTTAAACTTTTAACTATTTTTTTTAAAAACTTACTTTAGTGGCAGAAGAGATTTCTTAGACTTCTTTAGTTAATTCAAAAGAATTGTGCCAAAAGAAGTATGCCAAAATCACTGTTGCAGTCACAGATGACTCTCCAGAAGATGTGGGATGCCTGTAGTATCACATTTTCCATTTGACAAGATCTCACGTTATGAAAACACATAAACAGTTGTGATCTGTGGAAAATGGATTATTTTACACCCATAATGGGACTTAATAAAGTTGTCAACACAATGTGTGGTTTCTCACAGGGGCTCGGTCTGTTGGTGTCGGATGACGACACAGTTTTCCATGGGGAGTTTTCTGATGACTGGACAGTCAACGGGAAGGTAGAAAACTTTGACTCCTTTAATTTGTTTGCTCTTCAGCAGTTTTTTATCTTTTACGCATCACTAGCAAGAGGCCCTAGTCAGTCACCAAATTAACAGATTTATACATCTGGACGCTGACGCTGAATATAGTTTGATACACATCCATCGCTCCCCCTACCTTCCTCTTCTTCAGGGTGTTTTATCTCTGGCTAACGGTGACTCTTTGGATGGCCTGTTCAGTGGAGAGTGGGCCGCAGGCCTGAAGGTGGTGGGGACGTACACCAAAACAGCCGTCAGTGAACTTGACAACAAAGAAAGAAACAGCCTGCTGTGAGTATTTGATTAACCTTAACCAGCATTCTGAACTGATTTTCTACACAGAAAGTATGCGAACATTATTCTGTTGTGAAGTCGTTTTCTTTATCTTTGTGTGCATTCATTTGTATTCCTGTGATATTCTTCGAGAATGAATGTTGGGCGAGATACTTTCAAAATGCTGTGTATTACATAGTAGTAGTTACTTTCATTTGAAAGCAATACTGTACACCTAGGGACGTTATTGTATGTATGTATGTATTGTATGTATGTGTATATTGTATGTTAATGTAATTAACTCATTAACTGTCAACTGTCAATAAGAATTTTGACTGATAAATGCTATTAATTAAACAGTTAAAAATGTATACTAATGTTGTTTATGCTAGTTGTTGCACAAAGTATGCAAATAATATAAAGCAGGAAAAGAACAGTGTTAAATAACACGATTTAAATTAACATGTGAGACCGAGACGATGTGGAGGAAATGTGTACGGAAGATTGCTTGTCCAATGTCACTTGGTGGGCCTGGGTCCTTCTGATTGACGTTCAGCCCACAGACGGTGTGCGGCCCTTATAACAGTCTCTGGGGTCTTGTTGCAGTCAGGTTGTTTGGGAATGCAGTCTAAAGAGGATGATAAACTCCATCTAATGAAATACAACCATGAGACAGATGATCAACAATCACATCAGCTAGGGAAATTTCAGACGCTGACACATTACCTGGCATAGTAAATGTAATAATATAATCAAAATCATAAAAGAAACATGTTATATTACATTATTAGAGCTGAAAGTAATATATTGCCCCCTGCAGTGTACGAAAGTCGGAATGAACCACTGTTGATATAGTTGTGACGCTTAAGACGTTTAAATGTGTGCATGTGCAGCAGGTTGGGTCGGTATGCGGTGGCGGCAGGTCAGAGGTGGGTCTGTATGTTTGATGAATGCTGGAGTCGCTTGGGCTGTGATGCTGCTGGGAGAGGAGAGAGGACTGCAGCCTGGGAGAACATCGCTGTCACTTTAACGACTGCACGGCGACACAGGTAGATACAGCAACAGTACACAGCGTACATGGCATTACACAGCTGGATGATATACTGTGTGTGTGTGTGTGTGTGTGTGTGTAGCCCAGACCTCAGCAGGTCTCAGAGGAAAGTACTGGAGTGTTTGGAGTTTATTCCTCAGCATGGAGAACCAGTCACCATCGCCAACTATGACAACATACGACGATACCTCATCAAGGTACAGGCATCTGTGAGGGACAGTCTCTTCATAATAATCATCTGTGCGTTGATTAGTGAGGTAGAGAGCATTGTGTGTAGACTACTGCAGTCTGATGCAACATCCCTGCAATAAACAAGCTGAACTGAAAGGTGCTTCTAATATTCTGTCCACAGTTATTGTTATAAGTTACTGAAAAGAATAGCAGAAATAGCTGGGTGCAGGTACTGCCTGACTGAGTCAAGAAGAACACCGTCCTTTTCTTCTGTCGTTGGTTTGTTGGTGTAATGCTTAAATGTGCACGTATGTGGATGTATATCAGGCAAGTGAGACGCCTCTCCACCCTCTGGGATGGCTGGTGGAGACACTGGTGACCGCCTACAGGATGACCTACGTTGGTGTGGGTTCCAACCGCAGGCTGCTCAGGCAGGCCGTCCAGGAGGTCCAGGCCTACCTCACACATCTCTACAGCATCGTCCGGTACATTCAAGGCCTGAGCTCTGTCTTTTCCTTGTCTCTCACAGCTCAGTCTCTGCAGATCCCTCAAGTTGACCCCCTGTTTTCAGCAGGGTCTCTAAATATAAAACTCAGTGCACTGAACTAATCTTGACTCTGACTTTGTGGCGTGGCTTCAGACGATTGCCACAGTATAGAAATCATGCAAGGAAGAGAGTACAGTTAAATCAATAAATTGAGCTTAATTGAGCTCACATTACTAAATAACATCCATTTTTGTCATGCAGCTTTCTGTTTCCGGGGTTACCAGATGATGGCGGCATCATCCCAGATGCCCCTGCTTCTCCATCTAAAAGCAGACACAACTCCAGCACATCAGAGCAAGGGTGAGTGTCAACACACACACACACACACACACACACACACACACACACACACACACACACACACACACACACACACACACACACACACACACGTGTCAATACAACTGCACCTATACTGCTGTCTATTACCTGTCACAGAGCTGATGAACTCAGCGGCACTCTCTCAGCAGTTGAGAGCTCCCAGTCGGTGTGTTTCTCTGTCCTCGGCTCAGTCCTGACCTTTGTTCTACTTTAATGCAAAAAGCTGATGGTTTGCAGGTCGATTTCAGGTGGTTCATTAACGCATATTGGCGGTGGGGTGGTTGGGCAATGCTGAATATCTCATAATGGGCCGGGTATTCACAGTGAGCAACCACATCTATATTTTTGGTCTTTCTATGTAATTTCCTCAGCCAAGCAGGTTATGATTTTGCCTGTTTTGAACTGACACTGACAGAAATGAGACTGTAATGGTATTATTAAATACTCGCATCAGTACTTGGTATCAGCAAGTACCCAAACTTTAGTCCTTGGTATCAGTTAATCTCTGTTCTTTATCTTTAAAGATCTCTTTATCTCTACCTCCTCCTCCTCCTCCTCCTCCTCCAGCAGTGTTGTGGTGGTGAGCTGCTCTTCTCTGCTCCTCCCGCTGCTGCTCCCTCGACTCTACCCACCTCTCTTCACCCTGTACTGCCTACAGGAGGAGCAGAAGGAGGCTCAGTACTGGGAGCGCATCCTCAGACTCAACAAACAGCCAGACCAGTCACTGCTCAGCTTCCTGGGAGTGCAGGAGTGAGTGTGTTCATTTGGCAAACAAACACAAAAATGCTGTTTCTCTCTTACACATGCACACACGTACTTTGTTGTCACAGTCTGTTTTTTCTCTTGTAGGAAGTTCTGGCCAGTGTGGATGTCAATTCTGGGAGAGAAAAAGCAGGTTAGATACTAAATGTACTATTTTCTCTTCATGTACCTTTTTGCTCCTCCAGCTCCTCTGTATCCCTCACACACATAACGAATCACCTGTGAAATGTGTTACATCCGTTGTTTTGTCCTCTATAACAGGTTTGCTTTCCTTCTGTCACAGATTGTGTCGAGCAGTAAAGACGCCTGCTTTGTTTCTGCTGTAGAGACACTCCAACAAATCAGGTAGCTGCCATGTGACAAGACATAGATAGTGATGTCACCACATGTGATACAGTGTGAGTAGAGCGTGATCAGCAGAATATTATCCAGACCTGTGGAGCTTGTGTTCTTGTCCAAGTCACTCAGCCCCAAGTCCCATTTTAAAAGTTTGACTGCCATTGCTGAAAAAAACAAAACAAGATCCATCTCCACACCTGTTGTGACAAGACCTGACTGAATATTTCAAACAACTTAAGACATTACCAGTATTAGAAGGTAACCTATTTTTTGCCACAGACAGGCTCAGATTATCATTTGAAGTGTCTGACAACATTACAGAAAAGATCCCCTCAGAGACAGAGCTGTAAGATCCTTTCTGTTTAACCAAAAATTTTGCGCTACCCAAAGCCACCAGACTCCATTGACAAAAATGGTCATTTTACCTTACAGAATATATGTACTGCTGCATTGATGAGTTTGTTTGCTTTTGTTGTTGTGTGTAACACAAGTAGTTTGTTGGATCCGGACTCCCTCTTTAAAGCACCAAAGCCACACTATAACAAAAACAACATAACAAAAAGGATCTTACAGGTCTATCTCTGTAAGGATCCTTTCTGTTATGTTGTCAGACACTATGAATCTGAGCCTGTCAGTGGCAAAAACAAGGAGTTTGACTTCACAAACTTTTATCTGCCACAATTCCCTAGAAGGATTACATGACAGCCACTGAAGCTCATTCATCGTCCGTTCTTGGCTGCTGGTGGAGGTGATTTATTGGACCACTTCTAATTTTATGTACATACCAGTCGTTTTGAACCCAAAATATGTGAAAATAGGGTCCAGATTTAAAAATACCAGATCTATCCTTTATAGTCCTTAAAATGAAGTGTATTATAATGTGTATAATTAAAAGTGGACGTTTACCTACACATGCAGCACCACCTTCACTCCGTCAGACAAACTCCTCGTCATCCAGAAGACGTTTGAAGAGTTGACCCAGGAAATAAAACCTATGCTGGATGGCAACTTCTTGTGGTGCATGGATGACCTGCTCCCTCTCTTCCTCTATGTGGTGCTCAGGGCAAGGTGTGTTATCACACACACACACTCACACACACACTTTATTTATTGTCAAAAATACAGATAATGTAGCTAAGTTGTAGAGAATCTTCCTAAAATTCAGGTATTCATTTTTCAACTTACCAATAGATTGTTGATCAGTTTGATCAGTGTTAAGGACACTTTGAATAAAAGGCTTCAGGCTGACGACAACATCTAACATTGCAAACATGGAGAGGTGAGAACATGTTGTGTTTTTGCTGCTCTCCCCTCCAGGATCAGGAACCTCGGAGCTGAAGTCAGCCTGATAGAAGATTTAATGGATCCCAACGTCCAACATGGAGAGCTGGGACTGATGTTCACCACACTCAAGGTAAGACCCCCAACACACACACAAACACACACATTTTCAAGATTTAACTACTAAAGTAGCAAATTCAGAGGATTGTGCAGCCCTAGAAAATGTAATTAGTCAGTAAATTATCTGTTATATGACTCTGCTGCAGGCCTGCTACATCCAGATCCAGCAGGAGTCGACTACATAGGAGCAGACAGCGATGAAAGCACTGCCAGGAGCGGCGCACACGCACAGGAGCTGCCAGAACAAAACCAGTGGTCTACTGGAGGCACTGGGACACTGCACAGCCAGATGGCACTGTTGATCCTTCAAGTATGCAACAAAACAGCATTTTTCTCTGTTCTGAAAAAGTACGTAGTTGTTCTCTTCAGGACGTGTTAGAAAACTGTATTTCGTTGTTACTGTAATTTTCACTAATACTTTGTAATAATACATCACCTCTGTGTTTGGTTACAGTAATAATCATCAAAAGTATTTCATGAAAATTACAGGTGCAATTTAATTTTCTCACAAATTTTCATGACTCTACAGTAATCTCTATTTTACAGTACATCCCTAAAGTGAAATACTAGACTACACATTCAGGTCCCTGTGTAGTATTTTATCTGCTTTCTATCAGGCAAAGGGAACCACGTCACTGATGAAGTCTGAAACATGGTCACATTTTGAAGTGAACATAAGAGGCTCGTAACTGAAAAACTGCAATAATAATGTAAATATTTTATTTAGTAGGCAGGCACTCAAGGGGAATTTAAGGGTTATAAGGTTGCGATTTCGATTTTCCCACATCTAATTTTACAGAACTGCAAAGGAGAATATTTGGGTTTGAAATAACTGGCAGGTACAAAAACTTTTTGTAGTCAATCATCTCAGCCAGCACCCGAGAGCAAGCAACAATGGCTGTAATTTAACCAGTAATTCTAAAAAATAAGGCCCAGATTTTAAAAAAATGGAGTTATCCTTTAATTCAGTTTTTTCTTAATTGCAGATTATCTCCATCTACAATAAATGCGCTGCTGACAATATTAATGAACCAACAAAACCAACCTGCATGTCGAATCTAATCATGACGCCGTTTGTCTCAGGTCGTAACTTCTTAACGATTTTCTACTTTACTTAATATAATTAATGAGGGAACTGTGTGTGTGTGTGTGTGTGTGTGTGTGTGTGTGTGTGTGTGTGTGTGTGTGTGTGTGTGTGTGTGTGTGTGTGTGTGTGTGTGTGTGTGTGTGTGTGTGTGTGTGTGTGTGTGTGTGTGTGTGTGTGTGTGTTCGATCAAATATGAACCAGATCAGTACCAGCCAGGACAGTGTTTGAAGACTGTAAAAAAGAAATATTCCTCCATTCGGGACATTATGTTTTCAGTCCTGTTTGTGAGCAGGATTTGTCCAAAACCTTTCCGCAGATTTTGATTCAATTTGGTGTAAATCTGTCCCTGAAAAGTGATGACCACTTCTTGTGCCACCAATAATTTTAAACCCATTTTAAAAGACATTTTAAACATTTTCACTATTTTTATTTTATGAACCACTGCACTGAAGTATGGCACATGTGCCACGAATGTCTGTGACTGTGTGTTTTAATTCAGTTTTTCATTTCATTTTATAGATCATTTGGTACTTTAAACCTCTGTTTTGATCATTTATCGGTTTTATAAGTGACTGTATTTTCACATCACATTTTTCAGCATCAGTTTATTTTTAAATGTTCCTTCTGGAAAAAGATAAAGTTTCTCATCACCATCTGGCTTTAAGCTCTATTAATTTTATCAATTTTAATGACTTATATTATTGCATCAATTATTTATTATTAGAATTTCATTTTAATTATTTATTAGAGGTGTATTAAAATATAAAACATTTTTATTCTATATCATAAATGTTCCCACAATCTGTGTTCCCACAATCGTCCAGCTGCTTCCACAGAACACCTTGTACCGCCGTCATGTTACTGACTGTTGATGACCTGAGCTTGTTTTTATGTTGTCAGGAATAAAACAGATTAAAACAGACAGATTGAACCGCAGAATGCAACAAAAACACACAAGTCAGATTTTCAACAGCGTCAGTGAAATGTGTTTTTACTGTATTTATCGTCACTCAGAATGTGTGAACCCTTAAAACCTGAATGTGTTGGGCAGTCGATTAAATGTAGCTTCTTTCTTTCTATTTTCAAAAGAAACGCAGATGTTTCTATCTAAGGATGAGTGAAGCAGAAACATTCAGATGATCTGTCTGGTTGGGCTGAACAATATGCAAATAATAATTTTAATGCAGTGTGTGTGACTATTTTAGTGGAAAAGGTTATTTTTGCATTGATGATGATGATGATGATGATCTGACTTCTGCTGTTGTCTATACAAAACTAACATGTCTCAGTGGCACCATAATGCTTAATTCACAATGGTGGTATGTTGTGGCACATTTTACCGTTTTGGACATTGCACTTAGCCATTTGTATACTAATTCACCTAAATGTTCAGCGCTGCTGTTCGGCCTCCATTGATACCACATTTAAGGACAGTACAGATGTCTTACATGTCTTAGCCCATACACTTTGACACCTCCTATGTGGTATGTTACTGGTGCAACTTAGTTATGGATGCTAAAATGGTCAGAAATACTATAGAGCACATGTAGTTTCTACCTTATGGGCTAAAACATGTAAAACACTTCTGTAAAAACCTACATTTCTTGGAGGGATCAGACTTTGAGGCTATAACCTGACTGAATGTGTGACTTGAGTTTATTATTTTTCTAACTGAGTGTTTATTTTTGTAACTTCATACATTTATAGAGAGGTGATCAGGGGAATTAATTGCACCGTGTTAATTAGTTTTGATGGAAAAGTGCATTAAGATAGAAAATGGAAAATGTGTTTACTCAAAAAAGAAAAAAAGGGTAATAAATTTGGTTTCATTCAGAACATGTCTCCTGGTGATGTTTTTAAGAGACAAAGCTAAGCTAACAGCTACAGCACTTAGCTTTCCTTTGTTTCCTCTGACCCACACAGCAGGGGGTCTGGCCATCACCATTTGGGCTCTCCCCCACCTTTATGGTCCTCTCTCACGTTCCTCCTGCCTAATCACACACACACACACACACACTCTCCCTATTGTTTGTTTGCTAGTCATAGTTACTTAGTTAGATTGTTTATGATTGATTTTGTTATGTTTTATAAAATGTTTTAATACACATGCTGTCTTCTTTAATATTGTACAAGAATGAATACTGCCAAACTCTACTCTGTCAAGAACTCCAAAATCCTTCAGATAGCTATCAATGTGGTAATTTTGTTAGTAGTTATTAAATTAATTATTGAACATAATTCCAAATTGATAGTTTAGTAACCTTTTATGAGACTAAATCACTTAAATCGGTTATCTTTTCCTCATTTATCGAGATGGTGCCCCAATCGAGTTAGACTTTATACAAAGTTCCATTAATTTTAATAATTATTAATTATCTTTGATTATTATTATTTCTGATAGCCAAATTGAACATACCATTTGATGAACCCCAACAGGTGATAATTTAAGTCAAGCTGGAAAGAGTCACAGTGACCCACAGCATTTTAGCTTTAGTCCGAACAAATACATTATTGGATTGATTCATACATTCTGAAAGTAGGAAGGAGTTTTAGTGGTAAAGGAGACCTTTCTCTGTTCCTCTAGTAGACAGTTATGTTTCACATAGTTAAATGTTGGTGGTAGTGCTGCAACAATTATCTGTTTTCACCATTTTTTAGATTCTGCATTAGTTCAAAACATTTGATGCCATGCTGAAATACTTACACAGCAGAAATAAATTAACTGACTCAAACGAGAGGAGGGTGGGTTTCTTCAGGATCTACCTCGGCTTTTTTATATTTGTCATCACTGTGTTGGAACTAAAAACACAAATCAGCTGTAAACATTTGTTGTCTCAAACTGTCCCTCATCCCGCTCTCCAGTTCATCCTGTGTGATTCATGCACACAGTGAAGGAAATAAGATCAAAACTTTCCTCTGACTCAACAGGTCAGTCGTGCATTTTATTAAAGAAAGCCACAGTCACGATGGAGATGCTGGGGATTGATCCCAGGACCTTGTACATGCGAAGCACACGCTCTACCACTGAGCTACATCCCCCATGATCAGAAGAGCTGAGAGACTATTTAATGACCAATGATGACTGCTGACAGGCACTGACAGCAAATGTCTGAGCTCAGAGAACTAGCCATCGTGTTCAACAAACAGCTGAAATGTCTGTGGAGCTGTGGCCTAATGTTAGAAACTCATCTGTGTATTTGATAGGAATCGGTTGGCTGTTTGGCTTTTTAATCCCTCCTTTATTTAAAGGAGACATATTATGCTGATTTTCAGGTTTGTTGTGATTTAACAAGTGGTAAAGTTCAATTTGGCTATCAGAAATAATTAATAATGATCAAAGATAATTAATAATTATTAAAATGAATGAAAGTCCACCTCGATTGGGGCACCACCTCGAAAAACGAGGATAAGATAGCCGTTTTAATTGATTTAGTCTCATAAAAATACTAAACTATCAATTTGGAATTATGTTTTATAATTAATTTAGTAATTACTACCAAAATTACCACATTGATAGCTAGCTGAAGGATTTTGGAGTTCTTGACAGTGTAAAGGTTGGCAGTGTTCACCCTTGTACAACATTAAAGAAGACAGCAGGTATTAAAACATTTATTAAAAACAGAACAAAATCAATCAAACAATCTAACGAAGTCTCTATGACTAAGCTAACAAATAATAGGAAGAGCGTGCGTGTGTGTGTGTGTGTGTGTGTGTGTGTGTGTGTGTGTGTGTGTGTGTGTGTGTGTGTGTGAGATAAGGCTGAGGAATGTGAGATGGGCCCACAAAGGTGGGGGGAAGAGCCCAAATGGTGATGGCCAGCCCCCCTGGGGTGTGGGGCACAGGAGACAAAGGAAGCTAAGTGCTGTTAGCTTAGCTTTGTCCCTCAGTGGCCTGTTGGAAACTGTGTGTGAGATAAAGGTGCCAGGTTAAGAAAAGTTGGTTAGTTGTGTGTAGACTCTGTGTCTGTGTGAACAAACTAACATCAACTAAACTTAATGGCTACACAGTAACTACAACACATCACAACAATCAAACTCAATGAACATTAAAGCAAGTCAATACATTAACAGGGGTAAACCATGTATGCAGTAATGCTATGCTAATTATGCCCAGTTAGAGTTTGTTACCAGTCCTTAAAGGGAAGAAGAAGAAGAGTCCTTGAGGACGCTGCTTTCTCAACTTGTTGCTGGAGGAAAGGGTTTTGGTTGTGTCCTTGCTGTGGTTACAGGCTGGAGGAGTCCGGTCGCTCCTTGGTTCTGGCTAGTTAGCAGCTTGAGGCTAACTTGCTGGTGTGTTCCTGTTGTTGGTTATCAGCTGGCAGACTCCGGGTCGTACCTGCTGACGCTGATCTCTTACTTCAGGCAGGACCCTGTGTCGCTACCATGAAGGAGGTGGCTGCTCTTGTACAGGCCACATTGAGGCAAAGCTTCTCTCCTCTTCAGGAGAGATCAGGAGAGGGAGAGTGGCCTCTCCTCCAGGAGAGGCATCGGGAAGAGTGTTTCCACAAAGAGAGTTGTCTCCCCTCCAGGGGAGGTAATGGGAAAAGAGAACTGGTCTGTCCTCCTCAGGACAGACGTCTCTCCTCCAGGAGAAACAATGGAAAGAGAGCTGGTCTCTCCTCTTCAGGAGAGACGTCCGGAAAAGAGACAGTTCAGTGGGGGTGAACTGGTTTTGTTGGCCTGAGTTTGTAAAATCATGTGTCCCCTCCGGCCAATGGTGACTGTAGAGCTGGGTACGGGGGTGATTTCACACCTATCTGTGAAACTGGGGGACACTGGGAAATGGAGTCCAATAGTTCCACAGACAAATAAACATGCGGTCTTCACCATGTGCTATTCACTGTATAGTGAAGCACAACAGGTTCATACTTAAGTTTGGGGGTCATTATGTTTTTAACATGACTGGAGGAACTCTAAAAAAGTGCATTTTGAATAATATGTCTCTTTAAATTGATAAATGAATTATAAAATAAATAAGTATAAGATACTTTTAAGTGGCCTGACTGTCTCGAAATGAATATATCAATCAATCAATCCTTCATACACTTTGCTATAAAGATATGAGCTGACATCTGATTATCAGACTATTGGGAAAATAATCACAGTGACAAACTGCTGAAAACTCAAAGTGTCTCCCGCTCATAGTATAAGGCAAGTTAGAGCGTCACTGTCATCTGAAGTATTTTGCCTCTTGTCTGGTACTCAGCAACACATTAGTTGGACTGGCATTGATTATCTGTGTTAACACAGACATACGAGAAGCCCTGATCATTTTCTTCACTAGTGTTATAGTTGGTTACTAGCTTAGTTTTATAGCGTTTTATACACTGCAAAGCCGATGCTTCATGACTGAGCCACATTCCCTCGTGCATCCATGTGTGTTCAATCTATCAGTGTTTCCACCGGTCAATTCATGTTTATGTATCACTATATGCAGATATGACAGGGTCAGTCAGCTGTGTTTATTATTGGATAAGAGAGCAGGTGGTGAAAGCTGAGCCTCAGATCCCCAAACAGGTAAAGCTAACTACTCAGCACTGGAGAGTAGATGCTACAGGCTGGGTAATGGCACAAAATGGACACAAGTGGGAACTATTTGCTTTTATTAGACACAATGATGGTCTGCAGCAGTACAGTATCCAGACTGCTGGTATGACATCAGGATGTTAAAAGAATATGGATAAAGAAATTAAGTTAAGTTATTAGCAGGCATTTCTACTTTAGATACTTTATTTATATAGAGTTTATACACTGCTACATTGCACCACAGTGAAACACAGACAATGGTCATTTCTTTGTGTGTGTTGTTGTATGTTACGCCCCAGTCTAGGGGTTCTGGAGTGAAACATAAAATAGCCTCAGTTTCCTCAGTCCCAAGGGGTCATAGACACAATATACAGGTAATCAACAAGTTTATTTGTGGCAACAACGTACCACAATTTAACATGAACCGAGGGCTTCAGGGTGGACCCAGGCCAAAACAACAAATAATAATCCTTTCTATAAATTAACTGAAAACTGCCCTAGCAGGAACAAAAAGACAGGGATCTAGCTTCCTGGTCTAACAAACACAGGAGAAAAAGCTTCAAACGAAAACTAGCAGTCCACCCCTACTAATCAAAGACAACTAAACGAAGGTTGGTCACAAAACAGAACTCAAAAGGACCGGTTGGGAGCTGAGGGAGATGAGGGCTGCGGGACACTGCAGAGCGAGTCAGGACGAATGAGCGGAAAACGAGCTGTGCCATGCCGGGACGTGTGTGAGCCAAGAGCCAAGAGAGAGCCATTCCACCATGTTGCTCCCTTTGTAGCCGACGTCATAGGACACGCACCCAACCCGTGTCTACAGCGGGCAGCCCCTCCAACCACCGCTGGGCTACGGCACACAGTCATTTGCATTCTGCGGAGGAAACAGAACACATACACACACACACACATATACGACCATGGTCGTAACATTGTGTATATTCTCATTGGCCTGTGACGAAGTGGAAAAGCCGGAGGTTGTTTAGGGAAACACAGGAACTACAGAGTGTTTAAAAAATATTAAACCTGCTGGCTTCTGTTTTGGAAAAAAGCTGTTTTTAGTAGACGTGGAAACAGGCAGAGTGTGTGACCTTCAGGGGCTGAGGAAAACCTGCAGCGCACACACAGGCACAGAACAAACAGACAGACATCTTTGATGATACTAGTTAATCACCGCATCGCAGTTGGACGCCAACCAATCAAGTAGCAGTTTACATCCACCTCTGTACAGACCCAAGATTAGTGCCGCTGATGTAGTATCTGACTAAATGTGGTCACAGTTTATGCACATTATGACGGCACAGTGAAGTCGACCTTTGACCTCTTGGATATAACATTCATATAATTTCATCATTCTATCCTTTCAGACATTTGTGTGAAATTTTGTCGTAATCAGTGCATGAATTCTTGAGTTATGGCCCAAAATGTGTCTTGTGAGGTCACAGTGACCTTTGACCCCTTGAAATCTAATCAGTTCATTCTTTAGTCCAAGTGGATGTTTGGGCCAAATGTAATGAAATGCTCTCCTGAGAAAACTTAATGCCACAGCTGAACGTTACAGGGTAGATATGAGAGGGGGCAAACCCCATAACAACACTTAAAAAGACAACACATCACCTCAGAAAGCCACACAGATAATACTTCATCATCATCATCATCGTCATCATTAGAATATATTTGATTAAAGACACGAGGAAAAACTGACCTTCAGTCGTAAAATATATCAGTTATTTATTGTTCCTGTTTGTTTGATGGTTCTGGATATAATGGCTACAGAAAAAAATGTGTTTTGTGTTCATTTTGTTTAAACAGTTAATTCATTTTATCTGAATCAAAGCAGACTTGATGTAATATTACACAAGATGCTTTCCTCTTTACTGTTGTATCACACTAGCTGAATGAGACCAGTGTATGTTAAAGGGGATGTTGACTTTCCTGATTTTTGTTCTTTTTTATTTTAATCTTAAAATAAA
Source organism: Pempheris klunzingeri (assembly GCF_042242105.1). Taxonomy (NCBI): domain Eukaryota; kingdom Metazoa; phylum Chordata; class Actinopteri; order Acropomatiformes; family Pempheridae; genus Pempheris; species Pempheris klunzingeri. The sequence continues at coordinate 12,371,736 of NC_092021.1, forward strand.
ATTAGAATTATATAAAATTCTAAAAGTGATCAATAACTATTTTCCAATGTGTTTGGAGGTGGATCAGACAAAAAAGAGGGAGTTCGATGTCAGCTCGAAAAATGGAAATGACCGTGACCCCAGGGTCAGGGGTTTGAATCCCCCCTCCCCCACCGTATTTGATGACAATTATTAGCGCTTAGTTTTGCTTAGCTTAGCTGTCTCCCTCTACCTGCCACCTGAGCAGAGGTTACTCCAGGTCACTCCGCCCACACACCTGCAATTCACACACACCTGACACCAATCCCCAATCAAGCCACCCACTCCTTCCCTGCCTACATAAGCCCAGATCACTGCCTGTTCATTTTCCCTGGTCCCCACCCTGGTTCCTGCTAGCCCCTTTTCCCCGTCTTATCCATTTGTGTAGCCCATCTGTCTCCCAACCACCCAATTGTTGTGTGTCTGCATTGTGGATTCAGCCAGTCTAGTTCCAGACAACAAATTAAGCACATTAAAAGTGATTAATAACTGTTTTCCAATGTCTTTGGAGGTGGATCTGACGAAAGAGGGAGTTTGGTGTTGGCTCCAAAAACGGAAATTTCCTTGACCCCTCCTCCACTGTTTTTGCTGACAGCTGTTTTCTGGCCGATTTACCACATTAAAAGTGATCAATACTTGTTTTCCAACGGGTTTGGAGGCGGATCAGACCAAAAAGAGGCAGTTTGGTGTCGGCTCCAAAAACGGAAATTTCCTTGACCCCGCGGTCAAGGTTTTTTTCAAATCCCCCCTCCTCCACTGTTTTGGCTGACAGCTGCTGTTTTCTGGCCGATTTACCACATTAAAAGTGATCAATACTTGTTTTCCAACGGGTTTGGAGGCGGATCAGACCAAAAAGAGGCAGTTTGGTGTCGGCTCCAAAAACGGAAATTTCCTTGACCCCGCGGTCAAGGTTTTTTTCAAATCCCCCCTCCTCCACTGTTTTGGCTGACAGCTGTTTTCTGGCCGATTTACCACATTAAAAGTGATCAATACTTGTTTTCCAACGGGTTTGGAGGCGGATCAGACCAAAAAGAGGCAGTTTGGTGTCGGCTCCAAAAACTGAAATTTCCTTGACCCCGCGGTCAAGGTTTTTTTCAAATCCCCCCTCCTCCACTGTTTTGGCTGACAGCTGTTTGCTGGCCGATTTACCACATTAAAAGTGATCAATACTTGTTTTCCAACGGGTTTGGAGGCGGATCAGACCAAAAAGAGGCAGTTTGGTGTCGGCTCCAAAAACGGAAATTTCCTTGACCCCGCGGTCAAGGTTTTTTTCAAATCCCCCCTCCTCCACTGTTTTGGCTGACAGCTGCTGTTTTCTGGCCGATTTACCACATTAAAAGTGATCAATACTTGTTTTCCAACGGGTTTGGAGGCGGATCAGACCAAAAAGAGGCAGTTTGGTGTCGGCTCCAAAAACGGAAATTTCCTTGACCCCGTGGTCAAGGTTTTTTTCAAATCCCCCCTCCTCCACTGTTTTGGCTGCCACTTGTTTTCTGGCCGATTTACCACATTAAAAGTGATCAATACTTGTTTTCCAACGGGTTTGGAGGCGGATCAGACCAAAAAGAGGCAGTTTGGTGTCGGCTCCAAAAACTGAAATTTCCTTGACCCCGCGGTCAAGGTTTTTTTCAAATCCCCCCTCCTCCACTGTTTTGGCTGACAGCTGTTTGCTGGCCGATTTACCACATTAAAAGTGATCAATACTTGTTTTCCAACGGGTTTGGAGGCGGATCAGACCAAAAAGAGGCAGTTTGGTGTCGGCTCCAAAAACTGAAATTTCCTTGACCCCGCGGTCAAGGTTTTTTTTCAAATCCCCCCTCCTCCACTGTTTTGGCTGACAGCTGTTTGCTGGCCGATTTACCACATTAAAAGTGATCAATACTTGTTTTCCAACGGGTTTGGAGGCGGATCAGACCAAAAAGAGGCAGTTTGGTGTCGGCTCCAAAAACTGAAATTTCCTTGACCCCGCTCCTCCACTGTTTTGGCTGACAGCTGTTTGCTGGCCGATTTACCACATTAAAAGTGATCAATACTTGTTTTCCAACGGGTTTGGAGGCGGATCAGACCAAAAAGAGGCAGTTTGGTGTCGGCTCCAAAAACTGAAATTTCCTTGACTGAAAACTGAAATTTCCTTGACCGGATTTTTTTCAAAGGTTTTTTTCAAATCCCCCCTCCTCCACTGTTTTGGCTGACAGCTGTTTTCTGGCCGATTTACCACATTAAAAGTGATCAATACTTGTTTTCCAACGGGTTTGGAGGCGGATCAGACCAAAAAGAGGCAGTTTGGTGTCGGCTCCAAAAACGGAAATTTCCTTGGCCCCGCGGTCAAGGTTTTTTTCAAATCCCCCCATCTCCACTGTTTTGGCTGACAGCTGTTTTCTGGCCGATTTACCACATTAAAAGTGATCAATACTTGTTTTCCAACGGGTTTGGAGGCGGATCAGACCAAAAAGAGGCAGTTTGGTGTCGGCTCCAAAAACGGAAATTTCCTTGACCCCGCGGTCAAGGTTTTTTTCAAATCCCCCCTCCTCCACTGTTTTGGCTGACAGCTGTTTTCTGGCCGATTTACTACATTAAAAGTGATCAATACTTGTTTTCCAACGGGTTTGGAGGCGGATCAGACCAAAAAGAGGCAGTTTGGTGTCGGCTCCAAAAACGGAAATTTCCTTGACCCCGCGGTCAAGGTTTTTTTCAAATCCCCCCTCCTCCACTGTTTTGGCTGACAGCTGTTTTCTGGCCGATTTACCACATTAAAAGTGATCAATACTTGTTTTCCAACGGGTTTGGAGGCGGATCAGACCAAAAAGAGGCAGTTTGGTGTCGGCTCCAAAAACGGAAATTTCCTTGACCCCGCGGTCAAGGTTTTTTTCAAATCCCCCCTCCTCCACTGTTTTGGCTGACAGCTGTTTGCTGGCCGATTTACCACATTAAAAGTGATCAATACTTGTTTTCCAACGGGTTTGGAGGCGGATCAGACCAAAAAGAGGCAGTTTGGTGTCGGCTCCAAAAACGGAAATTTCCTTGACCCCGCGGTCAAGGTTTTTTTCAAATCCCCCCTCCTCCACTGTTTTGGCTGACAGCTGCTGTTTTCTGGCCGATTTACCACATTAAAAGTGATCAATACTTGTTTTCCAACGGGTTTGGAGGCGGATCAGACCAAAAAGAGGCAGTTTGGTGTCGGCTCCAAAAACTGAAATTTCCTTGACCCCGCGGTCAAGGTTTTTTTCAAATCCCCCCTCCTCCACTGTTTTGGCTGACAGCTGTTTTCTGGCCGATTTAACACATTAAAAGTGATCAATACTTGTTTTCCAATGGGTTTGGAGGCGGATCAGACCAAAAAGAGGCAGTTTGGTGTCGGCTCCAAAACCGGAAATTTCCTTGACCCCGCGGTCAAGGTTTTTTTTCAAATCCCCCCTCCTCCACTGTTTTGGCTGCCACTTGTTTTCTGGCCGATTTACCACATTAAAAGTGATCAATACTTGTTTTCCAACGGGTTTGGAGGCGGATCAGACCAAAAAGAGGCAGTTTGGTGTCGGCTCCAAAAACTGAAATTTCCTTGACCCCGCGGCCAAGGTTTTTTTCAAATCCCCCCTCCTCCACTGTTTTGGCTGACAGCTGTTTTCTGGCCGATTTACCACATTAAAAGTGATCAATACTTGTTTTCCAACGGGTTTGGAGGCGGATCAGACCAAAAAGAGGCAGTTTGGTGTCGGCTCCAAAAACGGAAATTTCCTTGACCCCGCGGTCAAGGTTTTTTTCAAATCCCCCCTCCTCCACTGTTTTGGCTGACAGCTGCTGTTTTCTGGCCGATTTACCACATTAAAAGTGATCAATACTTGTTTTCCAACGGGTTTGGAGGCGGATCAGACCAAAAAGAGGCAGTTTGGTGTCGGCTCCAAAAACTGAAATTTCCTTGACCCCGCGGTCAGCGTTTTTGGCCAATCCCCCCTCCTCCACTGTTTTGGCTGCCACTTGTTTTCTGGCCGATTTACCACATTAAAAGTGATCAGTAACTGTTTCCCAGCAGGTCTGGAGGTGGATGAGGCAAAAAAGAGGCAGTTTTGCGTCCGCTCCCAAAACAGCCATTTTGGGTCAGCGTTTTTGGCCAATCCCCCCTCCTCCACTGTTTTGGCTGCCACTTGTTTTCTGGCCGACTTACCACATTAAAAGTGATCAGTAACTGTTTCCCAGCAGGTCTGGAGGTGGATGAGGCAAAAAAGAGGCAGTTTTGCGTCCGCTCCCAAAACAGCCATTTTGGGTGAGCGTTTTTGGCCAATCCCCCCTCCTCCACTGTTTTGGCTGCCACTTGTTTTCTGGCCAACTTACCACATTAAAAGTGATCAGTAACTGTTTCCCAGCAGGTCTGGAGGTGGATGAGGCAAAAAAGAGACAGTTTTGCGTCCGCTCCCAAAACGGCCATTTCCTTGACCCCGGGGTCAGCGTTTTTGGCCAATCCCCCCTCCTCCACTGTTTTGGCTGCCACTTGTTTTCTGGCCGACTTACCACATTAAAAGTGATCAGTAACTGTTTCCCAGCAGGTCTGGAGGTGGATGAGGCAAAAAAGAGGCAGTTTTGCGTCCGCTCCCAAAACAGCCATTTTGGGTCAGCGTTTTTGGCCAATCCCCCCTCCTCCACTGTTTTGGCTGCCACTTGTTTTCTGGCCGACTTACCACATTAAAAGTGATCAGTAACTGTTTCCCAGCAGGTCTGGAGGTGGATGAGGCAAAAAAGAGGCAGTTTTGCGTCCGCTCCCAAAACAGCCATTTCCTTGACCCGTTTTTGGCCAATCCCCCCTCCTCCACTGTTTTGGCTGCCACTTGTTTTCTGGCCGACTTACCACATTAAAAGTGATCAGTAACTGTTTCCCAGCAGGTCTGGAGGTGGATGAGGCAAAAAAGAGGCAGTTTTGCGTCCGCTCCCAAAACGGCCATTTCCTTGACCCCGGGGTCAGCGTTTTTGGCCAATCCCCCCTCCTCCACTGTTTTGGCTGCCACTTGTTTTCTGGCCGACTTACCACATTAAAAGTGATCAGTAACTGTTTCCCAGCAGGTCTGGAGGTGGATGAGGCAAAAAAGAGGCAGTTTTGCGTCCGCTCCCAAAACGGCCATTTCCTTGACCCCGGGGTCAGCGTTTTTGGCCAATCCCCCCTCCTCCACTGTTTTGGCTGCCACTTGTTTTCTGGCCGACTTACCACATTAAAAGTGATCAGTAACTGTTTCCCAGCAGGTCTGGAGGTGGATGAGGCAAAAAAGAGGCAGTTTTGCGTCCGCTCCCAAAACGGCCATTTCCTTGACCCCGGGGTCAGCGTTTTTGGCCAATCCCCCCTCCTCCACTGTTTTGGCTGCCACTTGTTTTCTGGCCGACTTACCACATTAAAAGTGATCAGTAACTGTTTCCCAGCAGGTCTGGAGGTGGATGAGGCAAAAAAGAGGCAGTTTTGCGTCCGCTCCCAAAACGGCCATTTCCTTGACCCCGGGGTCAGCGTTTTTGGCCAATCCCCCCTCCTCCACTGTTTTGGCTGCCACTTGTTTTCTGGCCGACTTACCACATTAAAAGTGATCAGTAACTGTTTCCCAGCAGGTCTGGAGGTGGATGAGGCAAAAAAGAGGCAGTTTTGCGTCCGCTCCCAAAACGGCCATTTCCTTGACCCCGGGGTCAGCGTTTTTGGCCAATCCCCCCTCCTCCACTGTTTTGGCTGCCACTTGTTTTCTGGCCGACTTACCACATTAAAAGTGATCAGTAACTGTTTCCCAGCAGGTCTGGAGGTGGATGAGGCAAAAAAGAGGCAGTTTTGCGTCCGCTCCCAAAACGGCCATTTCCTTGACCCCGGGGTCAGCGTTTTTGGCCAATCCCCCCTCCTCCACTGTTTTGGCTGCCACTTCTTTTCTGGCCGACTTACCACATTAAAAGTGATCAGTAACTGTTTCCCAGCAGGTCTGGAGGTGGATGAGGCAAAAAAGAGGCAGTTTTGCGTCCGCTCCCAAAACGGCCATTTCCTTGACCCCGCGGTCAAGGTTTTTTTCAAATCCCCCCTCCTCCACTGTTTTGGCTGACAGCTGTTTTCTGGCCGATTTACCACATTAAAAGTGATCAATACTTGTTTTCCAACGGGTTTGGAGGCGGATCAGACCAAAAAGAGGCAGTTTGGTGTCGGCTCCAAAAACGGAAATTTCCTTGACCCCGCGGTCAAGGTTTTTTTCAAATCCCCCCTCCTCCACTGTTTTGGCTGACAGCTGTTTTCTGGCCGATTTACCACATTAAAAGTGATCAATACTTGTTTTCCAACGGGTTTGGAGGCGGATCAGACCAAAAAGAGGCAGTTTGGTGTCGGCTCCAAAAACGGAAATTTCCTTGACCCCGCGGTCAAGGTTTTTTTCAAATCCCCCCTCCTCCACTGTTTTGGCTACCACTTGTTTTCTGGCCGACTTACCACATTAAAAGTGATCAGTAACTGTTTCCCAGCAGGTCTGGAGGTGGATGAGGCAAAAAAGAGGCAGTTTTGCGTCCGCTCCCAAAACGGCCATTTCCTTGACCCCGGGGTCAGCGTTTTTGGCCAATCCCCCCTCCTCCACTGTTTTGGCTGCCACTTGTTTTCTGGCCGACTTACCACATTAAAAGTGATCAGTAACTGTTTCCCAGCAGGTCTGGAGGTGGATGAGGCAAAAAAGAGGCAGTTTTGCGTCCGCTCCCAAAACGGCCATTTCCTTGACCCCGGGGTCAGCGTTTTTGGCCAATCCCCCCTCCTCCACTGTTTTGGCTGCCACTTGTTTTCTGGCCGACTTACCACATTAAAAGTGATCAGTAACTGTTTCCCAGCAGGTCTGGAGGTGGATGAGGCAAAAAAGAGGCAGTTTTGCGTCCGCTCCCAAAACGGCCATTTCCTTGACCCCGCGGTCAAGGTTTTTTTCAAATCCCCCCTCCTCCACTGTTTTGGCTGACAGCTGTTTTCTGGCCGATTTACCACATTAAAAGTGATCAATACTTGTTTTCCAACGGGTTTGGAGGCGGATCAGACCAAAAAGAGGCAGTTTGGTGTCGGCTCCAAAAACGGAAATTTCCTTGACCCCGCGGTCAAGGTTTTTTTCAAATCCCCCCTCCTCCACTGTTTTGGCTGACAGCTGTTTTCTGGCCGATTTACCACATTAAAAGTGATCAATACTTGTTTTCCAACGGGTTTGGAGGCGGATCAGACCAAAAAGAGGCAGTTTGGTGTCGGCTCCAAAAACGGAAATTTCCTTGACCCCGCGGTCAAGGTTTTTTTCAAATCCCCCCTCCTCCACTGTTTTGGCTGACAGCTGTTTTCTGGCCGATTTACCACATTAAAAGTGATCAATACTTGTTTTCCAACGGGTTTGGAGGCGGATCAGACCAAAAAGAGGCAGTTTGGTGTCGGCTCCAAAAACGGAAATTTCCTTGACCCCGCGGTCAAGGTTTTTTTCAAATCCCCCCTCCTCCACTGTTTTGGCTGACAGCTGTTTTCTGGCCGATTTACCACATTAAAAGTGATCAATACTTGTTTTCCAACGGGTTTGGAGGCGGATCAGACCAAAAAGAGGCAGTTTGGTGTCGGCTCCAAAAACGGAAATTTCCTTGACCCCGCGGTCAAGGTTTTTTTCAAATCCCCCCTCCTCCACTGTTTTGGCTGCCACTTGTTTTCTGGCCGACTTACCACATTAAAAGTGATCAGTAACTGTTTCCCAGCAGGTCTGGAGGTGGATGAGGCAAAAAAGAGGCAGTTTTGCGTCCGCTCCCAAAACGGCCATTTCCTTGACCCCGGGGTCAGCGTTTTTGGCCAATCCCCCCTCCTCCACTGTTTTGGCTGCCACTTGTTTTCTGGCCGACTTACCACATTAAAAGTGATCAGTAACTGTTTCCCAGCAGGTCTGGAGGTGGATGAGGCAAAAAAGAGGCAGTTTTGCGTCCACTCCCAAAACGGCCATTTCCTTGACCCCGGGGTCAGCGTTTTTGGCCAATCCCCCCTCCTCCACTGTTTTGGCTGCCACTTGTTTTCTGGCCGACTTACCACATTAAAAGTGATCAGTAACTGTTTCCCAGCAGGTCTGGAGGTGGATGAGGCAAAAAAGAGGCAGTTTTGCGTCCGCTCCCAAAACGGCCATTTCCTTGACCCCGGGGTCAGCGTTTTTGGCCAATCCCCCCTCCTCCACTGTTTTGGCTGCCACTTGTTTTCTGGCCGACTTACCACATTAAAAGTGATCAGTAACTGTTTCCCAGCAGGTCTGGAGGTGGATGAGGCAAAAAAGAGGCAGTTTTGCGTCCGCTCCCAAAACGGCCATTTCCTTGACCCCGCGGTCAAGGTTTTTTTCAAATCCCCCCTCCTCCACTGTTTTGGCTGCCACTTGTTTTCTGGCCGACTTACCACATTAAAAGTGATCAGTAACTGTTTCCCAGCAGGTCTGGAGGTGGATGAGGCAAAAAAGAGGCAGTTTTGCGTCCGCTCCCAAAACGGCCATTTCCTTGACCCCGGGGTCAGCGTTTTTGGCCAATCCCCCCTCCTCCACTGTTTTGGCTGCCACTTGTTTTCTGGCCGACTTACCACATTAAAAGTGATCAGTAACTGTTTCCCAGCAGGTCTGGAGGTGGATGAGGCAAAAAAGAGGCAGTTTTGCGTCCGCTCCCAAAACGGCCATTTCCTTGACCCCGCGGTCAAGGTTTTTTTCAAATCCCCCCTCCTCCACTGTTTTGGCTGACAGCTGTTTTCTGGCCGATTTACCACATTAAAAGTGATCAATACTTGTTTTCCAACGGGTTTGGAGGCGGATCAGACCAAAAAGAGGCAGTTTGGTGTCGGCTCCAAAAACGGAAATTTCCTTGACCCCGCGGTCAAGGTTTTTTTCAAATCCCCCCTCCTCCACTGTTTTGGCTGACAGCTGTTTTCTGGCCGATTTACCACATTAAAAGTGATCAATACTTGTTTTCCAACGGGTTTGGAGGCGGATCAGACCAAAAAGAGGCAGTTTGGTGTCGGCTCCAAAAACGGAAATTTCCTTGACCCCGCGGTCAAGGTTTTTTTCAAATCCCCCCTCCTCCACTGTTTTGGCTGACAGCTGTTTTCTGGCCGATTTACCACATTAAAAGTGATCAATACTTGTTTTCCAACGGGTTTGGAGGCGGATCAGACCAAAAAGAGGCAGTTTGGTGTCGGCTCCAAAAACGGAAATTTCCTTGACCCCGCGGTCAAGGTTTTTTTCAAATCCCCCCTCCTCCACTGTTTTGGCTGACAGCTGTTTTCTGGCCGATTTACCACATTAAAAGTGATCAATACTTGTTTTCCAACGGGTTTGGAGGCGGATCAGACCAAAAAGAGGCAGTTTGGTGTCGGCTCCAAAAACGGAAATTTCCTTGACCCCGCGGTCAAGGTTTTTTTCAAATCCCCCCTCCTCCACTGTTTTGGCTGCCACTTGTTTTCTGGCCGACTTACCACATTAAAAGTGATCAGTAACTGTTTCCCAGCAGGTCTGGAGGTGGATGAGGCAAAAAAGAGGCCGTTTTGCGTCCGCTCCCAAAACGGCCATTTCCTTGACCCCGGGGTCAGCGTTTTTGGCCAATCCCCCCTCCTCCACTGTTTTGGCTGCCACTTGTTTTCTGGCCGACTTACCACATTAAAAGTGATCAGTAACTGTTTCCCAGCAGGTCTGGAGGTGGATGAGGCAAAAAAGAGGCAGTTTTGCGTCCACTCCCAAAACGGCCATTTCCTTGACCCCGGGGTCAGCGTTTTTGGCCAATCCCCCCTCCTCCACTGTTTTGGCTGCCACTTGTTTTCTGGCCGACTTACCACATTAAAAGTGATCAGTAACTGTTTCCCAGCAGGTCTGGAGGTGGATGAGGCAAAAAAGAGGCAGTTTTGCGTCCGCTCCCAAAACGGCCATTTCCTTGACCCCGGGGTCAGCGTTTTTGGCCAATCCCCCCTCCTCCACTGTTTTGGCTGCCACTTGTTTTCTGGCCGACTTACCACATTAAAAGTGATCAGTAACTGTTTCCCAGCAGGTCTGGAGGTGGATGAGGCAAAAAAGAGGCAGTTTTGCGTCCGCTCCCAAAACGGCCATTTCCTTGACCCCGCGGTCAAGGTTTTTTTCAAATCCCCCCTCCTCCACTGTTTTGGCTGCCACTTGTTTTCTGGCCGACTTACCACATTAAAAGTGATCAGTAACTGTTTCCCAGCAGGTCTGGAGGTGGATGAGGCAAAAAAGAGGCAGTTTTGCGTCCGCTCCCAAAACGGCCATTTCCTTGACCCCGGGGTCAGCGTTTTTGGCCAATCCCCCCTCCTCCACTGTTTTGGCTGCCACTTGTTTTCTGGCCGACTTACCACATTAAAAGTGATCAGTAACTGTTTCCCAGCAGGTCTGGAGGTGGATGAGGCAAAAAAGAGGCAGTTTTGCGTCCGCTCCCAAAACGGCCATTTCCTTGACCCCGGGGTCAGCGTTTTTGGCCAATCCCCCCTCCTCCACTGTTTTGGCTGCCACTTGTTTTCTGGCCGACTTACCACATTAAAAGTGATCAGTAACTGTTTCCCAGCAGGTCTGGAGGTGGATGAGGCAAAAAAGAGGCAGTTTTGCGTCCGCTCCCAAAACGGCCATTTCCTTGACCCCGCGGTCAAGGTTTTTTTCAAATCCCCCCTCCTCCACTGTTTTGGCTGACAGCTGTTTTCTGGCCGATTTACCACATTAAAAGTGATCAATACTTGTTTTCCAACGGGTTTGGAGGCGGATCAGACCAAAAAGAGGCAGTTTGGTGTCGGCTCCAAAAACGGAAATTTCCTTGACCCCGCGGTCAAGGTTTTTTTCAAATCCCCCCTCCTCCACTGTTTTGGCTGACAGCTGTTTTCTGGCCGATTTACCACATTAAAAGTGATCAATACTTGTTTTCCAACGGGTTTGGAGGCGGATCAGACCAAAAAGAGGCAGTTTGGTGTCGGCTCCAAAAACGGAAATTTCCTTGACCCCGCGGTCAAGGTTTTTTTCAAATCCCCCCTCCTCCACTGTTTTGGCTACCACTTGTTTTCTGGCCGACTTACCACATTAAAAGTGATCAGTAACTGTTTCCCAGCAGGTCTGGAGGTGGATGAGGCAAAAAAGAGGCAGTTTTGCGTCCGCTCCCAAAACGGCCATTTCCTTGACCCCGGGGTCAGCGTTTTTGGCCAATCCCCCCTCCTCCACTGTTTTGGCTGCCACTTGTTTTCTGGCCGACTTACCACATTAAAAGTGATCAGTAACTGTTTCCCAGCAGGTCTGGAGGTGGATGAGGCAAAAAAGAGGCAGTTTTGCGTCCGCTCCCAAAACGGCCATTTCCTTGACCCCGCGGTCAAGGTTTTTTTCAAATCCCCCCTCCTCCACTGTTTTGGCTGACAGCTGTTTTCTGGCCGATTTACCACATTAAAAGTGATCAATACTTGTTTTCCAACGGGTTTGGAGGCGGATCAGACCAAAAAGAGGCAGTTTGGTGTCGGCTCCAAAAACGGAAATTTCCTTGACCCCGCGGTCAAGGTTTTTTTCAAATCCCCCCTCCTCCACTGTTTTGGCTGACAGCTGTTTTCTGGCCGATTTACCACATTAAAAGTGATCAATACTTGTTTTCCAACGGGTTTGGAGGCGGATCAGACCAAAAAGAGGCAGTTTGGTGTCGGCTCCAAAAACGGAAATTTCCTTGACCCCGCGGTCAAGGTTTTTTTCAAATCCCCCCTCCTCCACTGTTTTGGCTGACAGCTGTTTTCTGGCCGATTTACCACATTAAAAGTGATCAATACTTGTTTTCCAACGGGTTTGGAGGCGGATCAGACCAAAAAGAGGCAGTTTGGTGTCGGCTCCAAAAACGGAAATTTCCTTGACCCCGCGGTCAAGGTTTTTTTCAAATCCCCCCTCCTCCACTGTTTTGGCTGACAGCTGTTTTCTGGCCGATTTACCACATTAAAAGTGATCAATACTTGTTTTCCAACGGGTTTGGAGGCGGATCAGACCAAAAAGAGGCAGTTTGGTGTCGGCTCCAAAAACGGAAATTTCCTTGACCCCGCGGTCAAGGTTTTTTTCAAATCCCCCCTCCTCCACTGTTTTGGCTGCCACTTGTTTTCTGGCCGACTTACCACATTAAAAGTGATCAGTAACTGTTTCCCAGCAGGTCTGGAGGTGGATGAGGCAAAAAAGAGGCAGTTTTGCGTCCGCTCCCAAAACGGCCATTTCCTTGACCCCGGGGTCAGCGTTTTTGGCCAATCCCCCCTCCTCCACTGTTTTGGCTGCCACTTGTTTTCTGGCCGACTTACCACATTAAAAGTGATCAGTAACTGTTTCCCAGCAGGTCTGGAGGTGGATGAGGCAAAAAAGAGGCAGTTTTGCGTCCACTCCCAAAACGGCCATTTCCTTGACCCCGGGGTCAGCGTTTTTGGCCAATCCCCCCTCCTCCACTGTTTTGGCTGCCACTTGTTTTCTGGCCGACTTACCACATTAAAAGTGATCAGTAACTGTTTCCCAGCAGGTCTGGAGGTGGATGAGGCAAAAAAGAGGCAGTTTTGCGTCCGCTCCCAAAACGGCCATTTCCTTGACCCCGGGGTCAGCGTTTTTGGCCAATCCCCCCTCCTCCACTGTTTTGGCTGCCACTTGTTTTCTGGCCGACTTACCACATTAAAAGTGATCAGTAACTGTTTCCCAGCAGGTCTGGAGGTGGATGAGGCAAAAAAGAGGCAGTTTTGCGTCCGCTCCCAAAACGGCCATTTCCTTGACCCCGCGGTCAAGGTTTTTTTCAAATCCCCCCTCCTCCACTGTTTTGGCTGCCACTTGTTTTCTGGCCGACTTACCACATTAAAAGTGATCAGTAACTGTTTCCCAGCAGGTCTGGAGGTGGATGAGGCAAAAAAGAGGCAGTTTTGCGTCCGCTCCCAAAACGGCCATTTCCTTGACCCCGGGGTCAGCGTTTTTGGCCAATCCCCCCTCCTCCACTGTTTTGGCTGCCACTTGTTTTCTGGCCGACTTACCACATTAAAAGTGATCAGTAACTGTTTCCCAGCAGGTCTGGAGGTGGATGAGGCAAAAAAGAGGCAGTTTTGCGTCCGCTCCCAAAACGGCCATTTCCTTGACCCCGGGGTCAGCGTTTTTGGCCAATCCCCCCTCCTCCACTGTTTTGGCTGCCACTTGTTTTCTGGCCGACTTACCACATTAAAAGTGATCAGTAACTGTTTCCCAGCAGGTCTGGAGGTGGATGAGGCAAAAAAGAGGCAGTTTTGCGTCCGCTCCCAAAACGGCCATTTCCTTGACCCCGCGGTCAAGGTTTTTTTCAAATCCCCCCTCCTCCACTGTTTTGGCTGACAGCTGTTTTCTGGCCGATTTACCACATTAAAAGTGATCAATACTTGTTTTCCAACGGGTTTGGAGGCGGATCAGACCAAAAAGAGGCAGTTTGGTGTCGGCTCCAAAAACGGAAATTTCCTTGACCCCGCGGTCAAGGTTTTTTTCAAATCCCCCCTCCTCCACTGTTTTGGCTGACAGCTGTTTTCTGGCCGATTTACCACATTAAAAGTGATCAATACTTGTTTTCCAACGGGTTTGGAGGCGGATCAGACCAAAAAGAGGCAGTTTGGTGTCGGCTCCAAAAACGGAAATTTCCTTGACCCCGCGGTCAAGGTTTTTTTCAAATCCCCCCTCCTCCACTGTTTTGGCTACCACTTGTTTTCTGGCCGACTTACCACATTAAAAGTGATCAGTAACTGTTTCCCAGCAGGTCTGGAGGTGGATGAGGCAAAAAAGAGGCAGTTTTGCGTCCGCTCCCAAAACGGCCATTTCCTTGACCCCGGGGTCAGCGTTTTTGGCCAATCCCCCCTCCTCCACTGTTTTGGCTGCCACTTGTTTTCTGGCCGACTTACCACATTAAAAGTGATCAGTAACTGTTTCCCAGCAGGTCTGGAGGTGGATGAGGCAAAAAAGAGGCAGTTTTGCGTCCGCTCCCAAAACGGCCATTTCCTTGACCCCGCGGTCAAGGTTTTTTTCAAATCCCCCCTCCTCCACTGTTTTGGCTGACAGCTGTTTTCTGGCCGATTTACCACATTTAAAAGTGATCAATACTTGTTTTCCAACGGGTTTGGAGGCGGATCAGACCAAAAAGAGGCAGTTTGGTGTCGGCTCCAAAAACGGAAATTTCCTTGACAAGGTTTTTTTCAAATCCCCCCTCCTCCACTGTTTTGGCTGCCACTTGTTTTCTGGCCGACTTACCACATTAAAAGTGATCAGTAACTGTTTCCCAGCAGGTCTGGAGGTGGATGAGGCAAAAAAGAGGCAGTTTTGCGTCCACTCCCAAAACGGCCATTTCCTTGACCCCGGGGTCAGCGTTTTTGGCCAATCCCCCCTCCTCCACTGTTTTGGCTGCCACTTGTTTTCTGGCCGACTTACCACATTAAAAGTGATCAGTAACTGTTTCCCAGCAGGTCTGGAGGTGGATGAGGCAAAAAAGAGGCAGTTTTGCGTCCGCTCCCAAAACGGCCATTTCCTTGACCCCGGGGTCAGCGTTTTTGGCCAATCCCCCCTCCTCCACTGTTTTGGCTGCCACTTGTTTTCTGGCCGACTTACCACATTAAAAGTGATCAGTAACTGTTTCCCAGCAGGTCTGGAGGTGGATGAGGCAAAAAAGAGGCAGTTTTGCGTCCGCTCCCAAAACGGCCATTTCCTTGACCCCGCGGTCAAGGTTTTTTTCAAATCCCCCCTCCTCCACTGTTTTGGCTGCCACTTGTTTTCTGGCCGACTTACCACATTAAAAGTGATCAGTAACTGTTTCCCAGCAGGTCTGGAGGTGGATGAGGCAAAAAAGAGGCAGTTTTGCGTCCGCTCCCAAAACGGCCATTTCCTTGACCCCGGGGTCAGCGTTTTTGGCCAATCCCCCCTCCTCCACTGTTTTGGCTGCCACTTGTTTTCTGGCCGACTTACCACATTAAAAGTGATCAGTAACTGTTTCCCAGCAGGTCTGGAGGTGGATGAGGCAAAAAAGAGGCAGTTTTGCGTCCGCTCCCAAAACGGCCATTTCCTTGACCCCGGGGTCAGCGTTTTTGGCCAATCCCCCCTCCTCCACTGTTTTGGCTGCCACTTGTTTTCTGGCCGACTTACCACATTAAAAGTGATCAGTAACTGTTTCCCAGCAGGTCTGGAGGTGGATGAGGCAAAAAAGAGGCAGTTTTGCGTCCGCTCCCAAAACGGCCATTTCCTTGACCCCGCGGTCAAGGTTTTTTTCAAATCCCCCCTCCTCCACTGTTTTGGCTGACAGCTGTTTTCTGGCCGATTTACCACATTAAAAGTGATCAATACTTGTTTTCCAACGGGTTTGGAGGCGGATCAGACCAAAAAGAGGCAGTTTGGTGTCGGCTCCAAAAACGGAAATTTCCTTGACCCCGCGGTCAAGGTTTTTTTCAAATCCCCCCTCCTCCACTGTTTTGGCTGACAGCTGTTTTCTGGCCGATTTACCACATTAAAAGTGATCAATACTTGTTTTCCAACGGGTTTGGAGGCGGATCAGACCAAAAAGAGGCAGTTTGGTGTCGGCTCCAAAAACGGAAATTTCCTTGACCCCGCGGTCAAGGTTTTTTTCAAATCCCCCCTCCTCCACTGTTTTGGCTACCACTTGTTTTCTGGCCGACTTACCACATTAAAAGTGATCAGTAACTGTTTCCCAGCAGGTCTGGAGGTGGATGAGGCAAAAAAGAGGCAGTTTTGCGTCCGCTCCCAAAACGGCCATTTCCTTGACCCCGGGGTCAGCGTTTTTGGCCAATCCCCCCTCCTCCACTGTTTTGGCTGCCACTTGTTTTCTGGCCGACTTACCACATTAAAAGTGATCAGTAACTGTTTCCCAGCAGGTCTGGAGGTGGATGAGGCAAAAAAGAGGCAGTTTTGCGTCCGCTCCCAAAACGGCCATTTCCTTGACCCCGCGGTCAAGGTTTTTTTCAAATCCCCCCTCCTCCACTGTTTTGGCTGACAGCTGTTTTCTGGCCGATTTACCACATTTAAAAGTGATCAATACTTGTTTTCCAACGGGTTTGGAGGCGGATCAGACCAAAAAGAGGCAGTTTGGTGTCGGCTCCAAAAACGGAAATTTCCTTGACAAGGTTTTTTTCAAATCCCCCCTCCTCCACTGTTTTGGCTGCCACTTGTTTTCTGGCCGACTTACCACATTAAAAGTGATCAGTAACTGTTTCCCAGCAGGTCTGGAGGTGGATGAGGCAAAAAAGAGGCAGTTTTGCGTCCGCTCCCAAAACGGCCATTTCCTTGACCCCGGGGTCAGCGTTTTTGGCCAATCCCCCCTCCTCCACTGTTTTGGCTGCCACTTGTTTTCTGGCCGACTTACCACATTAAAAGTGATCAGTAACTGTTTCCCAGCAGGTCTGGAGGTGGATGAGGCAAAAAAGAGGCAGTTTTGCGTCCGCTCCCAAAACGGCCATTTCCTTGACCCCGGGGTCAGCGTTTTTGGCCAATCCCCCCTCCTCCACTGTTTTGGCTGCCACTTGTTTTCTGGCCGACTTACCACATTAAAAGTGATCAGTAACTGTTTCCCAGCAGGTCTGGAGGTGGATGAGGCAAAAAAGAGGCAGTTTTGCGTCCGCTCCCAAAACGGCCATTTCCTTGACCCCGCGGTCAAGGTTTTTTTCAAATCCCCCCTCCTCCACTGTTTTGGCTGACAGCTGTTTTCTGGCCGATTTACCACATTAAAAGTGATCAATACTTGTTTTCCAACGGGTTTGGAGGCGGATCAGACCAAAAAGAGGCAGTTTGGTGTCGGCTCCAAAAACGGAAATTTCCTTGACCCCGCGGTCAAGGTTTTTTTCAAATCCCCCCTCCTCCACTGTTTTGGCTGACAGCTGTTTTCTGGCCGATTTACCACATTAAAAGTGATCAATACTTGTTTTCCAACGGGTTTGGAGGCGGATCAGACCAAAAAGAGGCAGTTTGGTGTCGGCTCCAAAAACGGAAATTTCCTTGACCCCGCGGTCAAGGTTTTTTTCAAATCCCCCCTCCTCCACTGTTTTGGCTACCACTTGTTTTCTGGCCGACTTACCACATTAAAAGTGATCAGTAACTGTTTCCCAGCAGGTCTGGAGGTGGATGAGGCAAAAAAGAGGCAGTTTTGCGTCCGCTCCCAAAACGGCCATTTCCTTGACCCCGGGGTCAGCGTTTTTGGCCAATCCCCCCTCCTCCACTGTTTTGGCTGCCACTTGTTTTCTGGCCGACTTACCACATTAAAAGTGATCAGTAACTGTTTCCCAGCAGGTCTGGAGGTGGATGAGGCAAAAAAGAGGCAGTTTTGCGTCCGCTCCCAAAACGGCCATTTCCTTGACCCCGCGGTCAAGGTTTTTTTCAAATCCCCCCTCCTCCACTGTTTTGGCTGACAGCTGTTTTCTGGCCGATTTACCACATTAAAAGTGATCAATACTTGTTTTCCAACGGGTTTGGAGGCGGATCAGACCAAAAAGAGGCAGTTTGGTGTCGGCTCCAAAAACGGAAATTTCCTTGACCCCGCGGTCAAGGTTTTTTTCAAATCCCCCCTCCTCCACTGTTTTGGCTGACAGCTGTTTTCTGGCCGATTTACCACATTAAAAGTGATCAATACTTGTTTTCCAACGGGTTTGGAGGCGGATCAGACCAAAAAGAGGCAGTTTGGTGTCGGCTCCAAAAACGGAAATTTCCTTGACCCCGCGGTCAAGGTTTTTTTCAAATCCCCCCTCCTCCACTGTTTTGGCTACCACTTGTTTTCTGGCCGACTTACCACATTAAAAGTGATCAGTAACTGTTTCCCAGCAGGTCTGGAGGTGGATGAGGCAAAAAAGAGGCAGTTTTGCGTCCGCTCCCAAAACGGCCATTTCCTTGACCCCGGGGTCAGCGTTTTTGGCCAATCCCCCCTCCTCCACTGTTTTGGCTGCCACTTGTTTTCTGGCCGACTTACCACATTAAAAGTGATCAGTAACTGTTTCCCAGCAGGTCTGGAGGTGGATGAGGCAAAAAAGAGGCAGTTTTGCGTCCGCTCCCAAAACGGCCATTTCCTTGACCCCGGGGTCAGCGTTTTTGGCCAATCCCCCCTCCTCCACTGTTTTGGCTGCCACTTGTTTTCTGGCCGACTTACCACATTAAAAGTGATCAGTAACTGTTTCCCAGCAGGTCTGGAGGTGGATGAGGCAAAAAAGAGGCAGTTTTGCGTCCGCTCCCAAAACGGCCATTTCCTTGACCCCGGGGTCAGCGTTTTTGGCCAATCCCCCCTCCTCCACTGTTTTGGCTGCCACTTGTTTTCTGGCCGACTTACCACATTAAAAGTGATCAGTAACTGTTTCCCAGCAGGTCTGGAGGTGGATGAGGCAAAAAAGAGGCAGTTTTGCGTCCGCTCCCAAAACGGCCATTTCCTTGACCCCGGGGTCAGCGTTTTTGGCCAATCCCCCCTCCTCCACTGTTTTGGCTGCCACTTGTTTTCTGGCCGACTTACCACATTAAAAGTGATCAGTAACTGTTTCCCAGCAGGTCTGGAGGTGGATGAGGCAAAAAAGAGGCAGTTTTGCGTCCGCTCCCAAAACGGCCATTTCCTTGACCCCGCGGTCAAGGTTTTTTTCAAATCCCCCCTCCTCCACTGTTTTGGCTGACAGCTGTTTTCTGGCCGATTTACCACATTAAAAGTGATCAATACTTGTTTTCCAACGGGTTTGGAGGCGGATCAGACCAAAAAGAGGCAGTTTGGTGTCGGCTCCAAAAACGGAAATTTCCTTGACCCCGCGGTCAAGGTTTTTTTCAAATCCCCCCTCCTCCACTGTTTTGGCTGACAGCTGTTTTCTGGCCGATTTACCACATTAAAAGTGATCAATACTTGTTTTCCAACGGGTTTGGAGGCGGATCAGACCAAAAAGAGGCAGTTTGGTGTCGGCTCCAAAAACGGAAATTTCCTTGACCCCGCGGTCAAGGTTTTTTTCAAATCCCCCCTCCTCCACTGTTTTGGCTGACAGCTGTTTTCTGGCCGATTTACCACATTAAAAGTGATCAATACTTGTTTTCCAACGGGTTTGGAGGCGGATCAGACCAAAAAGAGGCAGTTTGGTGTCGGCTCCAAAAACGGAAATTTCCTTGACCCCGCGGTCAAGGTTTTTTTCAAATCCCCCCTCCTCCACTGTTTTGGCTGACAGCTGTTTTCTGGCCGATTTACCACATTAAAAGTGATCAATACTTGTTTTCCAACGGGTTTGGAGGCGGATCAGACCAAAAAGAGGCAGTTTGGTGTCGGCTCCAAAAACGGAAATTTCCTTGACCCCGCGGTCAAGGTTTTTTTCAAATCCCCCCTCCTCCACTGTTTTGGCTGCCACTTGTTTTCTGGCCGACTTACCACATTAAAAGTGATCAGTAACTGTTTCCCAGCAGGTCTGGAGGTGGATGAGGCAAAAAAGAGGCAGTTTTGCGTCCGCTCCCAAAATGGCCATTTCCTTGACCCCGGGGTCAGCGTTTTTGGCCAATCCCCCCTCCTCCACTGTTTTGGCTGCCACTTGTTTTCTGGCCGACTTACCACATTAAAAGTGATCAGTAACTGTTTCCCAGCAGGTCTGGAGGTGGATGAGGCAAAAAAGAGGCAGTTTTGCGTCCGCTCCCAAAATGGCCATTTTGGGTCAGCGTTTTTGGCCAATCCCCCCTCCTCCACTGTTTTGGCTGCCACTTGTTTTCTGGCCGACTTACCACATTAAAAGTGATCAGTAACTGTTTCCCAGCAGGTCTGGAGGTGGATGAGGCAAAAAAGAGGCAGTTTTGCGTCCGCTCCCAAAACGGCCATTTCCTTGACCCCGGGGTCAGCGTTTTTGGCCAATCCCCCCTCCTCCACTGTTTTGGCTGCCACTTGTTTTCTGGCCGACTTACCACATTAAAAGTGATCAGTAACTGTTTCCCAGCAGGTCTGGAGGTGGATGAGGCAAAAAAGAGGCAGTTTTGCGTCCGCTCCCAAAACGGCCATTTCCTTGACCCCGGGGTCAGCGTTTTTGGCCAATCCCCCCTCCTCCACTGTTTTGGCTGCCACTTGTTTTCTGGCCGACTTACCACATTAAAAGTGATCAGTAACTGTTTCCCAGCAGGTCTGGAGGTGGATGAGGCAAAAAAGAGGCAGTTTTGCGTCCGCTCCCAAAACGGCCATTTCCTTGACCCCGGGGTCAGCGTTTTTGGCCAATCCCCCCTCCTCCACTGTTTTGGCTGCCACTTGTTTTCTGGCCGACTTACCACATTAAAAGTGATCAGTAACTGTTTCCCAGCAGGTCTGGAGGTGGATGAGGCAAAAAAGAGGCAGTTTTGCGTCCGCTCCCAAAACGGCCATTTCCTTGACCCCGCGGTCAAGGTTTTTTTCAAATCCCCCCTCCTCCACTGTTTTGGCTGACAGCTGTTTTCTGGCCGATTTACCACATTAAAAGTGATCAATACTTGTTTTCCAACGGGTTTGGAGGCGGATCAGACCAAAAAGAGGCAGTTTGGTGTCGGCTCCAAAAACGGAAATTTCCTTGACCCCGCGGTCAAGGTTTTTTTCAAATCCCCCCTCCTCCACTGTTTTGGCTGCCACTTGTTTTCTGGCCGACTTACCACATTAAAAGTGATCAGTAACTGTTTCCCAGCAGGTCTGGAGGTGGATGAGGCAAAAAAGAGGCAGTTTTGCGTCCGCTCCCAAAACGGCCATTTTGGGTCAGCGTTTTTGGCCAATCCCCCCTCCTCCACTGTTTTGGCTGCCACTTGTTTTCTGGCCGACTTACCACATTAAAAGTGATCAGTAACTGTTTCCCAGCAGGTCTGGAGGTGGATGAGGCAAAAAAGAGGCAGTTTTGCGTCCGCTCCCAAAACGGCCATTTCCTTGACCCCGCGGTCAAGGTTTTTTTCAAATCCCCCCTCCTCCACTGTTTTGGCTGACAGCTGTTTTCTGGCCGATTTACCACATTAAAAGTGATCAATACTTGTTTTCCAACGGGTTTGGAGGCGGATCAGACCAAAAAGAGGCAGTTTGGTGTCGGCTCCAAAAACGGAAATTTCCTTGACCCCGCGGTCAAGGTTTTTTTCAAATCCCCCCTCCTCCACTGTTTTGGCTGCCACTTGTTTTCTGGCCGACTTACCACATTAAAAGTGATCAGTAACTGTTTCCCAGCAGGTCTGGAGGTGGATGAGGCAAAAAAGAGGCAGTTTTGCGTCCGCTCCCAAAACGGCCATTTTGGGTCAGCGTTTTTGGCCAATCCCCCCTCCTCCACTGTTTTGGCTGCCACTTGTTTTCTGGCCGACTTACCACATTAAAAGTGATCAGTAACTGTTTCCCAGCAGGTCTGGAGGTGGATGAGGCAAAAAAGAGGCAGTTTTGCGTCCGCTCCCAAAACGGCCATTTCCTTGACCCCGGGGTCAGCGTTTTTGGCCAATCCCCCCTCCTCCACTGTTTTGGCTGCCACTTGTTTTCTGGCCGACTTACCACATTAAAAGTGATCAGTAACTGTTTCCCAGCAGGTCTGGAGGTGGATGAGGCAAAAAAGAGGCAGTTTTGCGTCCACTCCCAAAACGGCCATTTCCTTGACCCCGGGGTCAGCGTTTTTGGCCAATCCCCCCTCCTCCACTGTTTTGGCTGCCACTTGTTTTCTGGCCGACTTACCACATTAAAAGTGATCAGTAACTGTTTCCCAGCAGGTCTGGAGGTGGATGAGGCAAAAAAGAGGCAGTTTTGCGTCCGCTCCCAAAACGGCCATTTCCTTGACCCCGGGGTCAGCGTTTTTGGCCAATCCCCCCTCCTCCACTGTTTTGGCTGCCACTTGTTTTCTGGCCGACTTACCACATTAAAAGTGATCAGTAACTGTTTCCCAGCAGGTCTGGAGGTGGATGAGGCAAAAAAGAGGCAGTTTTGCGTCCGCTCCCAAAACGGCCATTTCCTTGACCCCGGGGTCAGCGTTTTTGGCCAATCCCCCCTCCTCCACTGTTTTGGCTGCCACTTGTTTTCTGGCCGACTTACCACATTAAAAGTGATCAGTAACTGTTTCCCAGCAGGTCTGGAGGTGGATGAGGCAAAAAAGAGGCAGTTTTGCGTCCACTCCCAAAACGGCCATTTCCTTGACCCCGGGGTCAGCGTTTTTGGCCAATCCCCCCTCCTCCACTGTTTTGGCTGCCACTTGTTTTCTGGCCGACTTACCACATTAAAAGTGATCAGTAACTGTTTCCCAGCAGGTCTGGAGGTGGATGAGGCAAAAAAGAGGCAGTTTTGCGTCCGCTCCCAAAACGGCCATTTCCTTGACCCCGGGGTCAGCGTTTTTGGCCAATCCCCCCTCCTCCACTGTTTTGGCTGCCACTTGTTTTCTGGCCGACTTACCACATTAAAAGTGATCAGTAACTGTTTCCCAGCAGGTCTGGAGGTGGATGAGGCAAAAAAGAGGCAGTTTTGCGTCCACTCCCAAAACGGCCATTTCTTGACCCCGCGGTCAAGGTTTTTTTCAAATCCCCCCTCCTCCACTGTTTTGGCTGACAGCTGTTTTCTGGCCGATTTACCACATTAAAAGTGATCAATACTTGTTTTCCAACGGGTTTGGAGGCGGATCAGACCAAAAAGAGGCAGTTTGGTGTCGGCTCCAAAAACGGAAATTTCCTTGACCCCGCGGTCAAGGTTTTTTTCAAATCCCCCCTCCTCCACTGTTTTGGCTGACAGCTGTTTTCTGGCCGATTTACCACATTAAAAGTGATCAATACTTGTTTTCCAACGGGTTTGGAGGCGGATCAGACCAAAAAGAGGCAGTTTGGTGTCGGCTCCAAAAACGGAAATTTCCTTGACCCCGCGGTCAAGGTTTTTTTCAAATCCCCCCTCCTCCACTGTTTTGGCTGCCACTTGTTTTCTGGCCGACTTACCACATTAAAAGTGATCAGTAACTGTTTCCCAGCAGGTCTGGAGGTGGATGAGGCAAAAAAGAGGCAGTTTTGCGTCCGCTCCCAAAATGGCCATTTCCTTGACCCCGGGGTCAGCGTTTTTGGCCAATCCCCCCTCCTCCACTGTTTTGGCTGCCACTTGTTTTCTGGCCGACTTACCACATTAAAAGTGATCAGTAACTGTTTCCCAGCAGGTCTGGAGGTGGATGAGGCAAAAAAGAGGCAGTTTTGCGTCCGCTCCCAAAATGGCCATTTTGGGTCAGCGTTTTTGGCCAATCCCCCCTCCTCCACTGTTTTGGCTGCCACTTGTTTTCTGGCCGACTTACCACATTAAAAGTGATCAGTAACTGTTTCCCAGCAGGTCTGGAGGTGGATGAGGCAAAAAAGAGGCAGTTTTGCGTCCGCTCCCAAAACGGCCATTTCCTTGACCCCGGGGTCAGCGTTTTTGGCCAATCCCCCCTCCTCCACTGTTTTGGCTGCCACTTGTTTTCTGGCCGACTTACCACATTAAAAGTGATCAGTAACTGTTTCCCAGCAGGTCTGGAGGTGGATGAGGCAAAAAAGAGGCAGTTTTGCGTCCGCTCCCAAAACGGCCATTTCCTTGACCCCGGGGTCAGCGTTTTTGGCCAATCCCCCCTCCTCCACTGTTTTGGCTGCCACTTGTTTTCTGGCCGACTTACCACATTAAAAGTGATCAGTAACTGTTTCCCAGCAGGTCTGGAGGTGGATGAGGCAAAAAAGAGGCAGTTTTGCGTCCGCTCCCAAAACGGCCATTTCCTTGACCCCGGGGTCAGCGTTTTTGGCCAATCCCCCCTCCTCCACTGTTTTGGCTGCCACTTGTTTTCTGGCCGACTTACCACATTAAAAGTGATCAGTAACTGTTTCCCAGCAGGTCTGGAGGTGGATGAGGCAAAAAAGAGGCAGTTTTGCGTCCGCTCCCAAAACGGCCATTTCCTTGACCCCGCGGTCAAGGTTTTTTTCAAATCCCCCCTCCTCCACTGTTTTGGCTGACAGCTGTTTTCTGGCCGATTTACCACATTAAAAGTGATCAATACTTGTTTTCCAACGGGTTTGGAGGCGGATCAGACCAAAAAGAGGCAGTTTGGTGTCGGCTCCAAAAACGGAAATTTCCTTGACCCCGCGGTCAAGGTTTTTTTCAAATCCCCCCTCCTCCACTGTTTTGGCTGCCACTTGTTTTCTGGCCGACTTACCACATTAAAAGTGATCAGTAACTGTTTCCCAGCAGGTCTGGAGGTGGATGAGGCAAAAAAGAGGCAGTTTTGCGTCCGCTCCCAAAACGGCCATTTTGGGTCAGCGTTTTTGGCCAATCCCCCCTCCTCCACTGTTTTGGCTGCCACTTGTTTTCTGGCCGACTTACCACATTAAAAGTGATCAGTAACTGTTTCCCAGCAGGTCTGGAGGTGGATGAGGCAAAAAAGAGGCAGTTTTGCGTCCGCTCCCAAAACGGCCATTTCCTTGACCCCGCGGTCAAGGTTTTTTTCAAATCCCCCCTCCTCCACTGTTTTGGCTGACAGCTGTTTTCTGGCCGATTTACCACATTAAAAGTGATCAATACTTGTTTTCCAACGGGTTTGGAGGCGGATCAGACCAAAAAGAGGCAGTTTGGTGTCGGCTCCAAAAACGGAAATTTCCTTGACCCCGCGGTCAAGGTTTTTTTCAAATCCCCCCTCCTCCACTGTTTTGGCTGCCACTTGTTTTCTGGCCGACTTACCACATTAAAAGTGATCAGTAACTGTTTCCCAGCAGGTCTGGAGGTGGATGAGGCAAAAAAGAGGCAGTTTTGCGTCCGCTCCCAAAACGGCCATTTTGGGTCAGCGTTTTTGGCCAATCCCCCCTCCTCCACTGTTTTGGCTGCCACTTGTTTTCTGGCCGACTTACCACATTAAAAGTGATCAGTAACTGTTTCCCAGCAGGTCTGGAGGTGGATGAGGCAAAAAAGAGGCAGTTTTGCGTCCGCTCCCAAAACGGCCATTTCCTTGACCCCGGGGTCAGCGTTTTTGGCCAATCCCCCCTCCTCCACTGTTTTGGCTGCCACTTGTTTTCTGGCCGACTTACCACATTAAAAGTGATCAGTAACTGTTTCCCAGCAGGTCTGGAGGTGGATGAGGCAAAAAAGAGGCAGTTTTGCGTCCACTCCCAAAACGGCCATTTCCTTGACCCCGGGGTCAGCGTTTTTGGCCAATCCCCCCTCCTCCACTGTTTTGGCTGCCACTTGTTTTCTGGCCGACTTACCACATTAAAAGTGATCAGTAACTGTTTCCCAGCAGGTCTGGAGGTGGATGAGGCAAAAAAGAGGCAGTTTTGCGTCCGCTCCCAAAACGGCCATTTCCTTGACCCCGGGGTCAGCGTTTTTGGCCAATCCCCCCTCCTCCACTGTTTTGGCTGCCACTTGTTTTCTGGCCGACTTACCACATTAAAAGTGATCAGTAACTGTTTCCCAGCAGGTCTGGAGGTGGATGAGGCAAAAAAGAGGCAGTTTTGCGTCCGCTCCCAAAACGGCCATTTCCTTGACCCCGGGGTCAGCGTTTTTGGCCAATCCCCCCTCCTCCACTGTTTTGGCTGCCACTTGTTTTCTGGCCGACTTACCACATTAAAAGTGATCAGTAACTGTTTCCCAGCAGGTCTGGAGGTGGATGAGGCAAAAAAGAGGCAGTTTTGCGTCCACTCCCAAAACGGCCATTTCCTTGACCCCGGGGTCAGCGTTTTTGGCCAATCCCCCCTCCTCCACTGTTTTGGCTGCCACTTGTTTTCTGGCCGACTTACCACATTAAAAGTGATCAGTAACTGTTTCCCAGCAGGTCTGGAGGTGGATGAGGCAAAAAAGAGGCAGTTTTGCGTCCGCTCCCAAAACGGCCATTTCCTTGACCCCGGGGTCAGCGTTTTTGGCCAATCCCCCCTCCTCCACTGTTTTGGCTGCCACTTGTTTTCTGGCCGACTTACCACATTAAAAGTGATCAGTAACTGTTTCCCAGCAGGTCTGGAGGTGGATGAGGCAAAAAAGAGGCAGTTTTGCGTCCACTCCCAAAACGGCCATTTCTTGACCCCGCGGTCAAGGTTTTTTTCAAATCCCCCCTCCTCCACTGTTTTGGCTGACAGCTGTTTTCTGGCCGATTTACCACATTAAAAGTGATCAATACTTGTTTTCCAACGGGTTTGGAGGCGGATCAGACCAAAAAGAGGCAGTTTGGTGTCGGCTCCAAAAACGGAAATTTCCTTGACCCCGCGGTCAAGGTTTTTTTCAAATCCCCCCTCCTCCACTGTTTTGGCTGACAGCTGTTTTCTGGCCGATTTACCACATTAAAAGTGATCAATACTTGTTTTCCAACGGGTTTGGAGGCGGATCAGACCAAAAAGAGGCAGTTTGGTGTCGGCTCCAAAAACGGAAATTTCCTTGACCCCGCGGTCAAGGTTTTTTTCAAATCCCCCCTCCTCCACTGTTTTGGCTGACAGCTGTTTTCTGGCCGATTTACCACATTTAAAAGTGATCAGTAACTGTTTCCCAGCAGGTCTGGAGGTGGATGAGGCAAAAAAGAGGCAGTTTTGCGTCCGCTCCCAAAACGGCCATTTTGGGTCAGCGTTTTTGGCCAATCCCCCCTCCTCCACTGTTTTGGCTGCCACTTGTTTTCTGGCCGACTTACCACATTAAAAGTGATCAGTAACTGTTTCCCAGCAGGTCTGGAGGTGGATGAGGCAAAAAAGAGGCAGTTTTGCGTCCGCTCCCAAAACGGCCATTTCCTTGACCCCGGGGTCAGCGTTTTTGGCCAATCCCCCCTCCTCCACTGTTTTGGCTGCCACTTGTTTTCTGGCCGACTTACCACATTAAAAGTGATCAGTAACTGTTTCCCAGCAGGTCTGGAGGTGGATGAGGCAAAAAAGAGGCAGTTTTGCGTCCACTCCCAAAACGGCCATTTCCTTGACCCCGGGGTCAGCGTTTTTGGCCAATCCCCCCTCCTCCACTGTTTTGGCTGCCACTTGTTTTCTGGCCGACTTACCACATTAAAAGTGATCAGTAACTGTTTCCCAGCAGGTCTGGAGGTGGATGAGGCAAAAAAGAGGCAGTTTTGCGTCCGCTCCCAAAACGGCCATTTCCTTGACCCCGGGGTCAGCGTTTTTGGCCAATCCCCCCTCCTCCACTGTTTTGGCTGCCACTTGTTTTCTGGCCGACTTACCACATTAAAAGTGATCAGTAACTGTTTCCCAGCAGGTCTGGAGGTGGATGAGGCAAAAAAGAGGCAGTTTTGCGTCCGCTCCCAAAACGGCCATTTCCTTGACCCCGGGGTCAGCGTTTTTGGCCAATCCCCCCTCCTCCACTGTTTTGGCTGCCACTTGTTTTCTGGCCGACTTACCACATTAAAAGTGATCAGTAACTGTTTCCCAGCAGGTCTGGAGGTGGATGAGGCAAAAAAGAGGCAGTTTTGCGTCCACTCCCAAAACGGCCATTTCCTTGACCCCGGGGTCAGCGTTTTTGGCCAATCCCCCCTCCTCCACTGTTTTGGCTGCCACTTGTTTTCTGGCCGACTTACCACATTAAAAGTGATCAGTAACTGTTTCCCAGCAGGTCTGGAGGTGGATGAGGCAAAAAAGAGGCAGTTTTGCGTCCGCTCCCAAAACGGCCATTTCCTTGACCCCGGGGTCAGCGTTTTTGGCCAATCCCCCCTCCTCCACTGTTTTGGCTGCCACTTGTTTTCTGGCCGACTTACCACATTAAAAGTGATCAGTAACTGTTTCCCAGCAGGTCTGGAGGTGGATGAGGCAAAAAAGAGGCAGTTTTGCGTCCACTCCCAAAACGGCCATTTCTTGACCCCGCGGTCAAGGTTTTTTTCAAATCCCCCCTCCTCCACTGTTTTGGCTGACAGCTGTTTTCTGGCCGATTTACCACATTAAAAGTGATCAATACTTGTTTTCCAACGGGTTTGGAGGCGGATCAGACCAAAAAGAGGCAGTTTGGTGTCGGCTCCAAAAACGGAAATTTCCTTGACCCCGCGGTCAAGGTTTTTTTCAAATCCCCCCTCCTCCACTGTTTTGGCTGACAGCTGTTTTCTGGCCGATTTACCACATTAAAAGTGATCAATACTTGTTTTCCAACGGGTTTGGAGGCGGATCAGACCAAAAAGAGGCAGTTTGGTGTCGGCTCCAAAAACGGAAATTTCCTTGACCCCGCGGTCAAGGTTTTTTTCAAATCCCCCCTCCTCCACTGTTTTGGCTGACAGCTGTTTTCTGGCCGATTTACCACATTTAAAAGTGATCAATACTTGTTTTCCAACGGGTTTGGAGGCGGATCAGACCAAAAAGAGGCAGTTTGGTGTCGGCTCCAAAAACGGAAATTTCCTTGACCCCGCGGTCAAGGTTTTTTTCAAATCCCCCCTCCTCCACTGTTTTGGCTGCCACTTGTTTTCTGGCCGACTTACCACATTAAAAGTGATCAGTAACTGTTTCCCAGCAGGTCTGGAGGTGGATGAGGCAAAAAAGAGGCAGTTTTGCGTCCGCTCCCAAAACGGCCATTTCCTTGACCCCGGGGTCAGCGTTTTTGGCCAATCCCCCCTCCTCCACTGTTTTGGCTGCCACTTGTTTTCTGGCCGACTTACCACATTAAAAGTGATCAGTAACTGTTTCCCAGCAGGTCTGGAGGTGGATGAGGCAAAAAAGAGGCAGTTTTGCGTCCGCTCCCAAAACGGCCATTTCCTTGACCCCGGGGTCAGCGTTTTTGGCCAATCCCCCCTCCTCCACTGTTTTGGCTGCCACTTGTTTTCTGGCCGACTTACCACATTAAAAGTGATCAGTAACTGTTTCCCAGCAGGTCTGGAGGTGGATGAGGCAAAAAAGAGGCAGTTTTGCGTCCGCTCCCAAAACGGCCATTTCCTTGACCCCGGGGTCAGCGTTTTTGGCCAATCCCCCCTCCTCCACTGTTTTGGCTGCCACTTGTTTTCTGGCCGACTTACCACATTAAAAGTGATCAGTAACTGTTTCCCAGCAGGTCTGGAGGTGGATGAGGCAAAAAAGAGGCAGTTTTGCGTCCGCTCCCAAAACGGCCATTTTCGGTCAGCGTTTTTGGCCAATCCCCCCTCCTCCACTGTTTTGGCTGCCACTTGTTTTCTGGCCGACTTACCACATTAAAAGTGATCAGTAACTGTTTCCCAGCAGGTCTGGAGGTGGATGAGGCAAAAAAGAGGCAGTTTTGCGTCCGCTCCCAAAACGGCCATTTCCTTGACCCCGGGGTCAGCGTTTTTGGCCAATCCCCCCTCCTCCACTGTTTTGGCTGCCACTTGTTTTCTGGCCGACTTACCACATTAAAAGTGATCAGTAACTGTTTCCCAGCAGGTCTGGAGGTGGATGAGGCAAAAAAGAGGCAGTTTTGCGTCCGCTCCCAAA
This sequence comes from Pempheris klunzingeri, assembly GCF_042242105.1. NCBI lineage: Eukaryota > Metazoa > Chordata > Actinopteri > Acropomatiformes > Pempheridae > Pempheris > Pempheris klunzingeri. Next base: position 12,401,006 of record NC_092021.1, read on the forward strand.
ACGGCCATTTCCTTGACCCCGGGGTCAGCGTTTTTGGCCAATCCCCCCTCCTCCACTGTTTTGGCTGCCACTTGTTTTCTGGCCGACTTACCACATTAAAAGTGATCAGTAACTGTTTCCCAGCAGGTCTGGAGGTGGATGAGGCAAAAAAGAGGCAGTTTTGCGTCCGCTCCCAAAACGGCCATTTCCTTGACCCCGGGGTCAGCGTTTTTGGCCAATCCCCCCTCCTCCACTGTTTTGGCTGCCACTTGTTTTCTGGCCGACTTACCACATTAAAAGTGATCAGTAACTGTTTCCCAGCAGGTCTGGAGGTGGATGAGGCAAAAAAGAGGCAGTTTTGCGTCCGCTCCCAAAACGGCCATTTCCTTGACCCCGGGGTCAGCGTTTTTGGCCAATCCCCCCTCCTCCACTGTTTTGGCTGCCACTTGTTTTCTGGCCGACTTACCACATTAAAAGTGATCAGTAACTGTTTCCCAGCAGGTCTGGAGGTGGATGAGGCAAAAAAGAGGCAGTTTTGCGTCCGCTCCCAAAACGGCCATTTCCTTGACCCCGGGGTCAGCGTTTTTGGCCAATCCCCCCTCCTCCACTGTTTTGGCTGCCACTTGTTTTCTGGCCGACTTACCACATTAAAAGTGATCAGTAACTGTTTCCCAGCAGGTCTGGAGGTGGATGAGGCAAAAAAGAGGCAGTTTTGCGTCCGCTCCCAAAACGGCCATTTCCTTGACCCCGGGGTCAGCGTTTTTGGCCAATCCCCCCTCCTCCACTGTTTTGGCTGCCACTTGTTTTCTGGCCGACTTACCACATTAAAAGTGATCAGTAACTGTTTCCCAGCAGGTCTGGAGGTGGATGAGGCAAAAAAGAGGCAGTTTTGCGTCCGCTCCCAAAACGGCCATTTCCTTGACCCCGGGGTCAGCGTTTTTGGCCAATCCCCCCTCCTCCACTGTTTTGGCTGCCACTTGTTTTCTGGCCGACTTACCACATTAAAAGTGATCAGTAACTGTTTCCCAGCAGGTCTGGAGGTGGATGAGGCAAAAAAGAGGCAGTTTTGCGTCCGCTCCCAAAACGGCCATTTCCTTGACCCCGGGGTCAGCGTTTTTGGCCAATCCCCCCTCCTCCACTGTTTTGGCTGCCACTTGTTTTCTGGCCGACTTACCACATTAAAAGTGATCAGTAACTGTTTCCCAGCAGGTCTGGAGGTGGATGAGGCAAAAAAGAGGCAGTTTTGCGTCCGCTCCCAAAACGGCCATTTCCTTGACCCCGGGGTCAGCGTTTTTGGCCAATCCCCCCTCCTCCACTGTTTTGGCTGCCACTTGTTTTCTGGCCGACTTACCACATTAAAAGTGATCAGTAACTGTTTCCCAGCAGGTCTGGAGGTGGATGAGGCAAAAAAGAGGCAGTTTTGCGTCCACTCCCAAAACGGCCATTTCCTTGACCCCGGGGTCAGCGTTTTTGGCCAATCCCCCCTCCTCCACTGTTTTGGCTGCCACTTGTTTTCTGGCCGACTTACCACATTAAAAGTGATCAGTAACTGTTTCCCAGCAGGTCTGGAGGTGGATGAGGCAAAAAAGAGGCAGTTTTGCGTCCGCTCCCAAAACGGCCATTTCCTTGACCCCGGGGTCAGCGTTTTTGGCCAATCCCCCCTCCTCCACTGTTTTGGCTGCCACTTGTTTTCTGGCCGACTTACCACATTAAAAGTGATCAGTAACTGTTTCCCAGCAGGTCTGGAGGTGGATGAGGCAAAAAAGAGGCAGTTTTGCGTCCACTCCCAAAACGGCCATTTCTTGACCCCGCGGTCAAGGTTTTTTTCAAATCCCCCCTCCTCCACTGTTTTGGCTGACAGCTGTTTTCTGGCCGATTTACCACATTAAAAGTGATCAATACTTGTTTTCCAACGGGTTTGGAGGCGGATCAGACCAAAAAGAGGCAGTTTGGTGTCGGCTCCAAAAACGGAAATTTCCTTGACCCCGCGGTCAAGGTTTTTTTCAAATCCCCCCTCCTCCACTGTTTTGGCTGACAGCTGTTTTCTGGCCGATTTACCACATTAAAAGTGATCAATACTTGTTTTCCAACGGGTTTGGAGGCGGATCAGACCAAAAAGAGGCAGTTTGGTGTCGGCTCCAAAAACGGAAATTTCCTTGACCCCGCGGTCAAGGTTTTTTTCAAATCCCCCCTCCTCCACTGTTTTGGCTGACAGCTGTTTTCTGGCCGATTTACCACATTTAAAAGTGATCAATACTTGTTTTCCAACGGGTTTGGAGGCGGATCAGACCAAAAAGAGGCAGTTTGGTGTCGGCTCCAAAAACGGAAATTTCCTTGACCCCGCGGTCAAGGTTTTTTTCAAATCCCCCCTCCTCCACTGTTTTGGCTGCCACTTGTTTTCTGGCCGACTTACCACATTAAAAGTGATCAGTAACTGTTTCCCAGCAGGTCTGGAGGTGGATGAGGCAAAAAAGAGGCAGTTTTGCGTCCGCTCCCAAAACGGCCATTTCCTTGACCCCGGGGTCAGCGTTTTTGGCCAATCCCCCCTCCTCCACTGTTTTGGCTGCCACTTGTTTTCTGGCCGACTTACCACATTAAAAGTGATCAGTAACTGTTTCCCAGCAGGTCTGGAGGTGGATGAGGCAAAAAAGAGGCAGTTTTGCGTCCGCTCCCAAAACGGCCATTTCCTTGACCCCGGGGTCAGCGTTTTTGGCCAATCCCCCCTCCTCCACTGTTTTGGCTGCCACTTGTTTTCTGGCCGACTTACCACATTAAAAGTGATCAGTAACTGTTTCCCAGCAGGTCTGGAGGTGGATGAGGCAAAAAAGAGGCAGTTTTGCGTCCGCTCCCAAAACGGCCATTTCCTTGACCCCGGGGTCAGCGTTTTTGGCCAATCCCCCCTCCTCCACTGTTTTGGCTGCCACTTGTTTTCTGGCCGACTTACCACATTAAAAGTGATCAGTAACTGTTTCCCAGCAGGTCTGGAGGTGGATGAGGCAAAAAAGAGGCAGTTTTGCGTCCGCTCCCAAAACGGCCATTTTCGGGTCAGCGTTTTTGGCCAATCCCCCCTCCTCCACTGTTTTGGCTGCCACTTGTTTTCTGGCCGACTTACCACATTAAAAGTGATCAGTAACTGTTTCCCAGCAGGTCTGGAGGTGGATGAGGCAAAAAAGAGGCAGTTTTGCGTCCGCTCCCAAAACGGCCATTTCCTTGACCCCGGGGTCAGCGTTTTTGGCCAATCCCCCCTCCTCCACTGTTTTGGCTGCCACTTGTTTTCTGGCCGACTTACCACATTAAAAGTGATCAGTAACTGTTTCCCAGCAGGTCTGGAGGTGGATGAGGCAAAAAAGAGGCAGTTTTGCGTCCGCTCCCAAAACGGCCATTTCCTTGACCCCGGGGTCAGCGTTTTTGGCCAATCCCCCCTCCTCCACTGTTTTGGCTGCCACTTGTTTTCTGGCCGACTTACCACATTAAAAGTGATCAGTAACTGTTTCCCAGCAGGTCTGGAGGTGGATGAGGCAAAAAAGAGGCAGTTTTGCGTCCGCTCCCAAAACGGCCATTTCCTTGACCCCGGGGTCAGCGTTTTTGGCCAATCCCCCCTCCTCCACTGTTTTGGCTGCCACTTGTTTTCTGGCCGACTTACCACATTAAAAGTGATCAGTAACTGTTTCCCAGCAGGTCTGGAGGTGGATGAGGCAAAAAAGAGGCAGTTTTGCGTCCGCTCCCAAAACGGCCATTTCCTTGACCCCGGGGTCAGCGTTTTTGGCCAATCCCCCCTCCTCCACTGTTTTGGCTGCCACTTGTTTTCTGGCCGACTTACCACATTAAAAGTGATCAGTAACTGTTTCCCAGCAGGTCTGGAGGTGGATGAGGCAAAAAAAGAGGCAGTTTTGCGTCCGCTCCCAAAACGGCCATTTCCTTGACCCCGGGGTCAGCGTTTTTGGCCAATCCCCCCTCCTCCACTGTTTTGGCTGCCACTTGTTTTCTGGCCGACTTACCACATTAAAAGTGATCAGTAACTGTTTCCCAGCAGGTCTGGAGGTGGATGAGGCAAAAAAGAGGCAGTTTTGCGTCCGCTCCCAAAACGGCCATTTCCTTGACCCCGGGGTCAGCGTTTTTGGCCAATCCCCCCTCCTCCACTGTTTTGGCTGCCACTTGTTTTCTGGCCGACTTACCACATTAAAAGTGATCAGTAACTGTTTCCCAGCAGGTCTGGAGGTGGATGAGGCAAAAAAGAGGCAGTTTTGCGTCCGCTCCCAAAACGGCCATTTCCTTGACCCCGGGGTCAGCGTTTTTGGCCAATCCCCCCTCCTCCACTGTTTTGGCTGCCACTTGTTTTCTGGCCGACTTACCACATTAAAAGTGATCAGTAACTGTTTCCCAGCAGGTCTGGAGGTGGATGAGGCAAAAAAGAGGCAGTTTTGCGTCCGCTCCCAAAACGGCCATTTCCTTGACCCCGGGGTCAGCGTTTTTGGCCAATCCCCCCTCCTCCACTGTTTTGGCTGCCACTTGTTTTCTGGCCGACTTACCACATTAAAAGTGATCAGTAACTGTTTCCCAGCAGGTCTGGAGGTGGATGAGGCAAAAAAGAGGCAGTTTTGCGTCCGCTCCCAAAACGGCCATTTCCTTGACCCCGGGGTCAGCGTTTTTGGCCAATCCCCCCTCCTCCACTGTTTTGGCTGCCACTTGTTTTCTGGCCGACTTACCACATTAAAAGTGATCAGTAACTGTTTCCCAGCAGGTCTGGAGGTGGATGAGGCAAAAAAGAGGCAGTTTTGCGTCCGCTCCCAAAACGGCCATTTCCTTGACCCCGCGGTCAAGGTTTTTTTCAAATCCCCCCTCCTCCACTGTTTTGGCTGACAGCTGTTTTCTGGCCGATTTACCACATTAAAAGTGATCAATACTTGTTTTCCAACGGGTTTGGAGGCGGATCAGACCAAAAAGAGGCAGTTTGGTGTCGGCTCCAAAAACGGAAATTTCCTTGACCCCGCGGTCAAGGTTTTTTTCAAATCCCCCCTCCTCCACTGTTTTGGCTGACAGCTGTTTTCTGGCCGATTTACCACATTAAAAGTGATCAATACTTGTTTTCCAACGGGTTTGGAGGCGGATCAGACCAAAAAGAGGCAGTTTGGTGTCGGCTCCAAAAACGGAAATTTCCTTGACCCCGCGGTCAAGGTTTTTTTCAAATCCCCCCTCCTCCACTGTTTTGGCTGACAGCTGTTTTCTGGCCGATTTACCACATTAAAAGTGATCAATACTTGTTTTCCAACGGGTTTGGAGGCGGATCAGACCAAAAAGAGGCAGTTTGGTGTCGGCTCCAAAAACGGAAATTTCCTTGACCCCGGGGTCAAGGTTTTTTTCAAATCCCCCCTCCTCCACTGTTTTGGCTGCCACTTGTTTTCTGGCCGACTTACCACATTAAAAGTGATCAGTAACTGTTTCCCAGCAGGTCTGGAGGTGGATGAGGCAAAAAAGAGGCAGTTTTGCGTCCGCTCCCAAAACGGCCATTTCCTTGACCCCGGGGTCAGCGTTTTTGGCCAATCCCCCCTCCTCCACTGTTTTGGCTGCCACTTGTTTTCTGGCCGACTTACCACATTAAAAGTGATCAGTAACTGTTTCCCAGCAGGTCTGGAGGTGGATGAGGCAAAAAAGAGGCAGTTTTGCGTCCGCTCCCAAAACGGCCATTTCCTTGACCCCGGGGTCAGCGTTTTTGGCCAATCCCCCCTCCTCCACTGTTTTGGCTGCCACTTGTTTTCTGGCCGACTTACCACATTAAAAGTGATCAGTAACTGTTTCCCAGCAGGTCTGGAGGTGGATGAGGCAAAAAAGAGGCAGTTTTGCGTCCGCTCCCAAAACGGCCATTTCCTTGACCCCGGGGTCAGCGTTTTTGGCCAATCCCCCCTCCTCCACTGTTTTGGCTGCCACTTGTTTTCTGGCCGACTTACCACATTAAAAGTGATCAGTAACTGTTTCCCAGCAGGTCTGGAGGTGGATGAGGCAAAAAAGAGGCAGTTTTGCGTCCGCTCCCAAAACGGCCATTTCCTTGACCCCGGGGTCAGCGTTTTTGGCCAATCCCCCCTCCTCCACTGTTTTGGCTGCCACTTGTTTTCTGGCCGACTTACCACATTAAAAGTGATCAGTAACTGTTTCCCAGCAGGTCTGGAGGTGGATGAGGCAAAAAAGAGGCAGTTTTGCGTCCGCTCCCAAAACGGCCATTTCCTTGACCCCGGGGTCAGCGTTTTTGGCCAATCCCCCCTCCTCCACTGTTTTGGCTGCCACTTGTTTTCTGGCCGACTTACCACATTAAAAGTGATCAGTAACTGTTTCCCAGCAGGTCTGGAGGTGGATGAGGCAAAAAAGAGGCAGTTTTGCGTCCGCTCCCAAAACGGCCATTTCCTTGACCCCGGGGTCAGCGTTTTTGGCCAATCCCCCCTCCTCCACTGTTTTGGCTGCCACTTGTTTTCTGGCCGACTTACCACATTAAAAGTGATCAGTAACTGTTTCCCAGCAGGTCTGGAGGTGGATGAGGCAAAAAAGAGGCAGTTTTGCGTCCGCTCCCAAAACGGCCATTTCCTTGACCCCGGGGTCAGCGTTTTTGGCCAATCCCCCCTCCTCCACTGTTTTGGCTGCCACTTGTTTTCTGGCCGACTTACCACATTAAAAGTGATCAGTAACTGTTTCCCAGCAGGTCTGGAGGTGGATGAGGCAAAAAAGAGGCAGTTTTGCGTCCGCTCCCAAAACGGCCATTTCCTTGACCCCGGGGTCAGCGTTTTTGGCCAATCCCCCCTCCTCCACTGTTTTGGCTGCCACTTGTTTTCTGGCCGACTTACCACATTAAAAGTGATCAGTAACTGTTTCCCAGCAGGTCTGGAGGTGGATGAGGCAAAAAAGAGGCAGTTTTGCGTCCGCTCCCAAAATGGCCATTTTGGGTCAGCGTTTTTGGCCAATCCCCCCTCCTCCACTGTTTTGGCTGCCACTTGTTTTCTGGCCGACTTACCACATTAAAAGTGATCAGTAACTGTTTCCCAGCAGGTCTGGAGGTGGATGAGGCAAAAAAGAGGCAGTTTTGCGTCCGCTCCAAAACGGCCATTTCCTTGACCCCGGGGTCAGCGTTTTTGGCCAATCCCCCCTCCTCCACTGTTTTGGCTGCCACTTGTTTTCTGGCCGACTTACCACATTAAAAGTGATCAGTAACTGTTTCCCAGCAGGTCTGGAGGTGGATGAGGCAAAAAAGAGGCAGTTTTGCGTCCGCTCCCAAAACGGCCATTTCCTTGACCCCGGGGTCAGCGTTTTTGGCCAATCCCCCCTCCTCCACTGTTTTGGCTGCCACTTGTTTTCTGGCCGACTTACCACATTAAAAGTGATCAGTAACTGTTTCCCAGCAGGTCTGGAGGTGGATGAGGCAAAAAAGAGGCAGTTTTGCGTCCGCTCCCAAAACGGCCATTTCCTTGACCCCGGGGTCAGCGTTTTTGGCCAATCCCCCCTCCTCCACTGTTTTGGCTGCCACTTGTTTTCTGGCCGACTTACCACATTAAAAGTGATCAGTAACTGTTTCCCAGCAGGTCTGGAGGTGGATGAGGCAAAAAAGAGGCAGTTTTGCGTCCGCTCCCAAAACGGCCATTTCCTTGACCCCGGGGTCAGCGTTTTTGGCCAATCCCCCCTCCTCCACTGTTTTGGCTGCCACTTGTTTTCTGGCCGACTTACCACATTAAAAGTGATCAGTAACTGTTTCCCAGCAGGTCTGGAGGTGGATGAGGCAAAAAAGAGGCAGTTTTGCGTCCGCTCCCAAAACGGCCATTTCCTTGACCCCGGGGTCAGCGTTTTTGGCCAATCCCCCCTCCTCCACTGTTTTGGCTGCCACTTGTTTTCTGGCCGACTTACCACATTAAAAGTGATCAGTAACTGTTTCCCAGCAGGTCTGGAGGTGGATGAGGCAAAAAAGAGGCAGTTTTGCGTCCGCTCCCAAAACGGCCATTTCCTTGACCCCGGGGTCAGCGTTTTTGGCCAATCCCCCCTCCTCCACTGTTTTGGCTGCCACTTGTTTTCTGGCCGACTTACCACATTAAAAGTGATCAGTAACTGTTTCCCAGCAGGTCTGGAGGTGGATGAGGCAAAAAAGAGGCAGTTTTGCGTCCGCTCCCAAAACGGCCATTTCCTTGACCCCGGGGTCAGCGTTTTTGGCCAATCCCCCCTCCTCCACTGTTTTGGCTGCCACTTGTTTTCTGGCCGACTTACCACATTAAAAGTGATCAGTAACTGTTTCCCAGCAGGTCTGGAGGTGGATGAGGCAAAAAAGAGGCAGTTTTGCGTCCACTCCCAAAACGGCCATTTCCTTGACCCCGGGGTCAGCGTTTTTGGCCAATCCCCCCTCCTCCACTGTTTTGGCTGCCACTTGTTTTCTGGCCGACTTACCACATTAAAAGTGATCAGTAACTGTTTCCCAGCAGGTCTGGAGGTGGATGAGGCAAAAAAGAGGCAGTTTTGCGTCCGCTCCCAAAACGGCCATTTCCTTGACCCCGGGGTCAGCGTTTTTGGCCAATCCCCCCTCCTCCACTGTTTTGGCTGCCACTTGTTTTCTGGCCGACTTACCACATTAAAAGTGATCAGTAACTGTTTCCCAGCAGGTCTGGAGGTGGATGAGGCAAAAAAGAGGCAGTTTTGCGTCCACTCCCAAAACGGCCATTTCTTGACCCCGCGGTCAAGGTTTTTTTCAAATCCCCCCTCCTCCACTGTTTTGGCTGACAGCTGTTTTCTGGCCGATTTACCACATTAAAAGTGATCAATACTTGTTTTCCAACGGGTTTGGAGGCGGATCAGACCAAAAAGAGGCAGTTTGGTGTCGGCTCCAAAAACGGAAATTTCCTTGACCCCGCGGTCAAGGTTTTTTTCAAATCCCCCCTCCTCCACTGTTTTGGCTGACAGCTGTTTTCTGGCCGATTTACCACATTAAAAGTGATCAATACTTGTTTTCCAACGGGTTTGGAGGCGGATCAGACCAAAAAGAGGCAGTTTGGTGTCGGCTCCAAAAACGGAAATTTCCTTGACCCCGCGGTCAAGGTTTTTTTCAAATCCCCCCTCCTCCACTGTTTTGGCTGACAGCTGTTTTCTGGCCGATTTACCACATTTAAAAGTGATCAATACTTGTTTTCCAACGGGTTTGGAGGCGGATCAGACCAAAAAGAGGCAGTTTGGTGTCGGCTCCAAAAACGGAAATTTCCTTGACCCCGCGGTCAAGGTTTTTTTCAAATCCCCCCTCCTCCACTGTTTTGGCTGCCACTTGTTTTCTGGCCGACTTACCACATTAAAAGTGATCAGTAACTGTTTCCCAGCAGGTCTGGAGGTGGATGAGGCAAAAAAGAGGCAGTTTTGCGTCCGCTCCCAAAACGGCCATTTCCTTGACCCCGGGGTCAGCGTTTTTGGCCAATCCCCCCTCCTCCACTGTTTTGGCTGCCACTTGTTTTCTGGCCGACTTACCACATTAAAAGTGATCAGTAACTGTTTCCCAGCAGGTCTGGAGGTGGATGAGGCAAAAAAGAGGCAGTTTTGCGTCCGCTCCCAAAACGGCCATTTCCTTGACCCCGGGGTCAGCGTTTTTGGCCAATCCCCCCTCCTCCACTGTTTTGGCTGCCACTTGTTTTCTGGCCGACTTACCACATTAAAAGTGATCAGTAACTGTTTCCCAGCAGGTCTGGAGGTGGATGAGGCAAAAAAGAGGCAGTTTTGCGTCCGCTCCCAAAACGGCCATTTCCTTGACCCCGGGGTCAGCGTTTTTGGCCAATCCCCCCTCCTCCACTGTTTTGGCTGCCACTTGTTTTCTGGCCGACTTACCACATTAAAAGTGATCAGTAACTGTTTCCCAGCAGGTCTGGAGGTGGATGAGGCAAAAAAGAGGCAGTTTTGCGTCCGCTCCCAAAATGGCCATTTTGGGTCAGCGTTTTTGGCCAATCCCCCCTCCTCCACTGTTTTGGCTGCCACTTGTTTTCTGGCCGACTTACCACATTAAAAGTGATCAGTAACTGTTTCCCAGCAGGTCTGGAGGTGGATGAGGCAAAAAAGAGGCAGTTTTGCGTCCGCTCCCAAAACGGCCATTTCCTTGACCCCGGGGTCAGCGTTTTTGGCCAATCCCCCCTCCTCCACTGTTTTGGCTGCCACTTGTTTTCTGGCCGACTTACCACATTAAAAGTGATCAGTAACTGTTTCCCAGCAGGTCTGGAGGTGGATGAGGCAAAAAAGAGGCAGTTTTGCGTCCGCTCCCAAAACGGCCATTTCCTTGACCCCGGGGTCAGCGTTTTTGGCCAATCCCCCCTCCTCCACTGTTTTGGCTGCCACTTGTTTTCTGGCCGACTTACCACATTAAAAGTGATCAGTAACTGTTTCCCAGCAGGTCTGGAGGTGGATGAGGCAAAAAAGAGGCAGTTTTGCGTCCGCTCCCAAAACGGCCATTTCCTTGACCCCGGGGTCAGCGTTTTTGGCCAATCCCCCCTCCTCCACTGTTTTGGCTGCCACTTGTTTTCTGGCCGACTTACCACATTAAAAGTGATCAGTAACTGTTTCCCAGCAGGTCTGGAGGTGGATGAGGCAAAAAAGAGGCAGTTTTGCGTCCGCTCCCAAAACGGCCATTTCCTTGACCCCGGGGTCAGCGTTTTTGGCCAATCCCCCCTCCTCCACTGTTTTGGCTGCCACTTGTTTTCTGGCCGACTTACCACATTAAAAGTGATCAGTAACTGTTTCCCAGCAGGTCTGGAGGTGGATGAGGCAAAAAAGAGGCAGTTTTGCGTCCGCTCCCAAAACGGCCATTTCCTTGACCCCGGGGTCAGCGTTTTTGGCCAATCCCCCCTCCTCCACTGTTTTGGCTGCCACTTGTTTTCTGGCCGACTTACCACATTAAAAGTGATCAGTAACTGTTTCCCAGCAGGTCTGGAGGTGGATGAGGCAAAAAAGAGGCAGTTTTGCGTCCGCTCCCAAAACGGCCATTTCCTTGACCCCGGGGTCAGCGTTTTTGGCCAATCCCCCCTCCTCCACTGTTTTGGCTGCCACTTGTTTTCTGGCCGACTTACCACATTAAAAGTGATCAGTAACTGTTTCCCAGCAGGTCTGGAGGTGGATGAGGCAAAAAAGAGGCAGTTTTGCGTCCGCTCCCAAAACGGCCATTTCCTTGACCCCGGGGTCAGCGTTTTTGGCCAATCCCCCCTCCTCCACTGTTTTGGCTGCCACTTGTTTTCTGGCCGACTTACCACATTAAAAGTGATCAGTAACTGTTTCCCAGCAGGTCTGGAGGTGGATGAGGCAAAAAAGAGGCAGTTTTGCGTCCGCTCCCAAAACGGCCATTTCCTTGACCCCGGGGTCAGCGTTTTTGGCCAATCCCCCCTCCTCCACTGTTTTGGCTGCCACTTGTTTTCTGGCCGACTTACCACATTAAAAGTGATCAGTAACTGTTTCCCAGCAGGTCTGGAGGTGGATGAGGCAAAAAAGAGGCAGTTTTGCGTCCGCTCCCAAAACGGCCATTTCCTTGACCCCGCGGTCAAGGTTTTTTTCAAATCCCCCCTCCTCCACTGTTTTGGCTGACAGCTGTTTTCTGGCCGATTTACCACATTAAAAGTGATCAATACTTGTTTTCCAACGGGTTTGGAGGCGGATCAGACCAAAAAGAGGCAGTTTGGTGTCGGCTCCAAAAACGGAAATTTCCTTGACCCCGCGGTCAAGGTTTTTTTCAAATCCCCCCTCCTCCACTGTTTTGGCTGACAGCTGTTTTCTGGCCGATTTACCACATTAAAAGTGATCAATACTTGTTTTCCAACGGGTTTGGAGGCGGATCAGACCAAAAAGAGGCAGTTTGGTGTCGGCTCCAAAAACGGAAATTTCCTTGACCCCGCGGTCAAGGTTTTTTTCAAATCCCCCCTCCTCCACTGTTTTGGCTGACAGCTGTTTTCTGGCCGATTTACCACATTAAAAGTGATCAATACTTGTTTTCCAACGGGTTTGGAGGCGGATCAGACCAAAAAGAGGCAGTTTGGTGTCGGCTCCAAAAACGGAAATTTCCTTGACCCCGGGGTCAAGGTTTTTTTCAAATCCCCCCTCCTCCACTGTTTTGGCTGCCACTTGTTTTCTGGCCGACTTACCACATTAAAAGTGATCAGTAACTGTTTCCCAGCAGGTCTGGAGGTGGATGAGGCAAAAAAGAGGCAGTTTTGCGTCCGCTCCCAAAACGGCCATTTCCTTGACCCCGGGGTCAGCGTTTTTGGCCAATCCCCCCTCCTCCACTGTTTTGGCTGCCACTTGTTTTCTGGCCGACTTACCACATTAAAAGTGATCAGTAACTGTTTCCCAGCAGGTCTGGAGGTGGATGAGGCAAAAAAGAGGCAGTTTTGCGTCCGCTCCCAAAACGGCCATTTCCTTGACCCCGGGGTCAGCGTTTTTGGCCAATCCCCCCTCCTCCACTGTTTTGGCTGCCACTTGTTTTCTGGCCGACTTACCACATTAAAAGTGATCAGTAACTGTTTCCCAGCAGGTCTGGAGGTGGATGAGGCAAAAAAGAGGCAGTTTTGCGTCCGCTCCCAAAACGGCCATTTCCTTGACCCCGGGGTCAGCGTTTTTGGCCAATCCCCCCTCCTCCACTGTTTTGGCTGCCACTTGTTTTCTGGCCGACTTACCACATTAAAAGTGATCAGTAACTGTTTCCCAGCAGGTCTGGAGGTGGATGAGGCAAAAAAGAGGCAGTTTTGCGTCCGCTCCCAAAACGGCCATTTCCTTGACCCCGGGGTCAGCGTTTTTGGCCAATCCCCCCTCCTCCACTGTTTTGGCTGCCACTTGTTTTCTGGCCGACTTACCACATTAAAAGTGATCAGTAACTGTTTCCCAGCAGGTCTGGAGGTGGATGAGGCAAAAAAGAGGCAGTTTTGCGTCCGCTCCCAAAACGGCCATTTCCTTGACCCCGGGGTCAGCGTTTTTGGCCAATCCCCCCTCCTCCACTGTTTTGGCTGCCACTTGTTTTCTGGCCGACTTACCACATTAAAAGTGATCAGTAACTGTTTCCCAGCAGGTCTGGAGGTGGATGAGGCAAAAAAGAGGCAGTTTTGCGTCCGCTCCCAAAACGGCCATTTCCTTGACCCCGGGGTCAGCGTTTTTGGCCAATCCCCCCTCCTCCACTGTTTTGGCTGCCACTTGTTTTCTGGCCGACTTACCACATTAAAAGTGATCAGTAACTGTTTCCCAGCAGGTCTGGAGGTGGATGAGGCAAAAAAGAGGCAGTTTTGCGTCCGCTCCCAAAACGGCCATTTCCTTGACCCCGGGGTCAGCGTTTTTGGCCAATCCCCCCTCCTCCACTGTTTTGGCTGCCACTTGTTTTCTGGCCGACTTACCACATTAAAAGTGATCAGTAACTGTTTCCCAGCAGGTCTGGAGGTGGATGAGGCAAAAAAGAGGCAGTTTTGCGTCCGCTCCCAAAACGGCCATTTCCTTGACCCCGGGGTCAGCGTTTTTGGCCAATCCCCCCTCCTCCACTGTTTTGGCTGCCACTTGTTTTCTGGCCGACTTACCACATTAAAAGTGATCAGTAACTGTTTCCCAGCAGGTCTGGAGGTGGATGAGGCAAAAAAGAGGCAGTTTTGCGTCCGCTCCCAAAACGGCCATTTCCTTGACCCCGGGGTCAGCGTTTTTGGCCAATCCCCCCTCCTCCACTGTTTTGGCTGCCACTTGTTTTCTGGCCGACTTACCACATTAAAAGTGATCAGTAACTGTTTCCCAGCAGGTCTGGAGGTGGATGAGGCAAAAAAGAGGCAGTTTTGCGTCCGCTCCCAAAACGGCCATTTCCTTGACCCCGGGGTCAGCGTTTTTGGCCAATCCCCCCTCCTCCACTGTTTTGGCTGCCACTTGTTTTCTGGCCGACTTACCACATTAAAAGTGATCAGTAACTGTTTCCCAGCAGGTCTGGAGGTGGATGAGGCAAAAAAGAGGCAGTTTTGCGTCCGCTCCCAAAACGGCCATTTCCTTGACCCCGGGGTCAGCGTTTTTGGCCAATCCCCCCTCCTCCACTGTTTTGGCTGCCACTTGTTTTCTGGCCGACTTACCACATTAAAAGTGATCAGTAACTGTTTCCCAGCAGGTCTGGAGGTGGATGAGGCAAAAAAGAGGCAGTTTTGCGTCCGCTCCCAAAACGGCCATTTCCTTGACCCCGGGGTCAGCGTTTTTGGCCAATCCCCCCTCCTCCACTGTTTTGGCTGCCACTTGTTTTCTGGCCGACTTACCACATTAAAAGTGATCAGTAACTGTTTCCCAGCAGGTCTGGAGGTGGATGAGGCAAAAAAGAGGCAGTTTTGCGTCCGCTCCCAAAACGGCCATTTCCTTGACCCCGGGGTCAGCGTTTTTGGCCAATCCCCCCTCCTCCACTGTTTTGGCTGCCACTTGTTTTCTGGCCGACTTACCACATTAAAAGTGATCAGTAACTGTTTCCCAGCAGGTCTGGAGTTGGATGAGGCAAAAAAGAGGCAGTTTTGCGTCCGCTCCCAAAACGGCCATTTCCTTGACCCCGGGGTCAGCGTTTTTGGCCAATCCCCCCTCCTCCACTGTTTTGGCTGCCACTTGTTTTCTGGCCGACTTACCACATTAAAAGTGATCAGTAACTGTTTCCCAGCAGGTCTGGAGGTGGATGAGGCAAAAAAGAGGCAGTTTTGCGTCCGCTCCCAAAACGGCCATTTCCTTGACCCCGGGGTCAGCGTTTTTGGCCAATCCCCCCTCCTCCACTGTTTTGGCTGCCACTTGTTTTCTGGCCGACTTACCACATTAAAAGTGATCAGTAACTGTTTCCCAGCAGGTCTGGAGGTGGATGAGGCAAAAAAGAGGCAGTTTTGCGTCCGCTCCCAAAACGGCCATTTCCTTGACCCCGGGGTCAGCGTTTTTGGCCAATCCCCCCTCCTCCACTGTTTTGGCTGCCACTTGTTTTCTGGCCGACTTACCACATTAAAAGTGATCAGTAACTGTTTCCCAGCAGGTCTGGAGGTGGATGAGGCAAAAAAGAGGCAGTTTTGCGTCCGCTCCCAAAACGGCCATTTCCTTGACCCCGGGGTCAGCGTTTTTGGCCAATCCCCCCTCCTCCACTGTTTTGGCTGCCACTTGTTTTCTGGCCGACTTACCACATTAAAAGTGATCAGTAACTGTTTCCCAGCAGGTCTGGAGGTGGATGAGGCAAAAAAGAGGCAGTTTTGCGTCCGCTCCCAAAACGGCCATTTCCTTGACCCCGCGGTCAAGGTTTTTTTCAAATCCCCCCTCCTCCACTGTTTTGGCTGACAGCTTTTTTCTGGCCGATTTACCACATTAAAAGTGATCAATACTTGTTTTCCAACGGGTTTGGAGGCGGATCAGACCAAAAAGAGGCAGTTTGGTGTCGGCTCCAAAAACGGAAATTTCCTTGACCCCGCGGTCAAGGTTTTTTTCAAATCCCCCCTCCTCCACTGTTTTGGCTGACAGCTGTTTTCTGGCCGATTTACCACATTAAAAGTGATCAATACTTGTTTTCCAACGGGTTTGGAGGCGGATCAGACCAAAAAGAGGCAGTTTGGTGTCGGCTCCAAAAACGGAAATTTCCTTGACCCCGGGGTCAAGGTTTTTTTCAAATCCCCCCTCCTCCACTGTTTTGGCTGCCACTTGTTTTCTGGCCGACTTACCACATTAAAAGTGATCAGTAACTGTTTCCCAGCAGGTCTGGAGGTGGATGAGGCAAAAAAGAGGCAGTTTTGCGTCCGCTCCCAAATCGGCCATTTCCTTGACCCCGGGGTCAGCGTTTTTGGCCAATCCCCCCTCCTCCACTGTTTTGGCTGCCACTTGTTTTCTGGCCGACTTACCACATTAAAAGTGATCAGTAACTGTTTCCCAGCAGGTCTGGAGGTGGATGAGGCAAAAAAGAGGCAGTTTTGCGTCCGCTCCCAAAACGGCCATTTTGGGTCAGCGTTTTTGGCCAATCCCCCCTCCTCCACTGTTTTGGCTGCCACTTGTTTTCTGGCCAACTTACCACATTAAAAGTGATCAGTAACTGTTTCCCAGCAGGTCTGGAGGTGGATGAGGCAAAAAAGAGGCAGTTTTGCGTCCGCTCCCAAAACGGCCATTTCCTTGACCCCGGGGTCAGCGTTTTTGGCCAATCCCCCCTCCTCCACTGTTTTGGCTGCCACTTGTTTTCTGGCCGACTTACCACATTAAAAGTGATCAGTAACTGTTTCCCAGCAGGTCTGGAGGTGGATGAGGCAAAAAAGAGGCAGTTTTGCGTCCGCTCCCAAAACGGCCATTTCCTTGACCCCGGGGTCAGCGTTTTTGGCCAATCCCCCCTCCTCCACTGTTTTGGCTGCCACTTGTTTTCTGGCCGACTTACCACATTAAAAGTGATCAGTAACTGTTTCCCAGCAGGTCTGGAGGTGGATGAGGCAAAAAAGAGGCAGTTTTGCGTCCGCTCCCAAAACGGCCATTTCCTTGACCCCGGGGTCAGCGTTTTTGGCCAATCCCCCCTCCTCCACTGTTTTGGCTGCCACTTGTTTTCAGGCCGACTTACCACATTAAAAGTGATCAGTAACTGTTTCCCAGCAGGTCTGGAGGTGGATGAGGCAAAAAAGAGGCAGTTTTGCGTCCGCTCCCAAAATGGCCATTTCCTTGACCCCGGGGTCAGCGTTTTTGGCCAATCCCCCCTCCTCCACTGTTTTGGCTGCCACTTGTTTTCTGGCCGACTTACCACATTAAAAGTGATCAGTAACTGTTTCCCAGCAGGTCTGGAGGTGGATGAGGCAAAAAAGAGGCAGTTTTGCGTCCGCTCCCAAAACGGCCATTTTGGGTCAGCGTTTTTGGCCAATCCCCCCTCCTCCACTGTTTTGGCTGCCACTTGTTTTCTGGCCGACTTACCACATTAAAAGTGATCAGTAACTGTTTCCCAGCAGGTCTGGAGGTGGATGAGGCAAAAAAGAGGCAGTTTTGCGTCCGCTCCCAAAACGGCCATTTCCTTGACCCCGGGGTCAGCGTTTTTGGCCAATCCCCCCTCCTCCACTGTTTTGGCTGCCACTTGTTTTCTGGCCGACTTACCACATTAAAAGTGATCAGTAACTGTTTCCCAGCAGGTCTGGAGGTGGATGAGGCAAAAAAGAGGCAGTTTTGCGTCCGCTCCCAAAACGGCCATTTCCTTGACCCCGGGGTCAGCGTTTTTGGCCAATCCCCCCTCCTCCACTGTTTTGGCTGCCACTTGTTTTCTGGCCGACTTACCACATTAAAAGTGATCAGTAACTGTTTCCCAGCAGGTCTGGAGGTGGATGAGGCAAAAAAGAGGCAGTTTTGCGTCCGCTCCCAAAATGGCCATTTCCTTGACCCCGGGGTCAGCGTTTTTGGCCAATCCCCCCTCCTCCACTGTTTTGGCTGCCACTTGTTTTCTGGCCGACTTACCACATTAAAAGTGATCAGTAACTGTTTCCCAGCAGGTCTGGAGGTGGATGAGGCAAAAAAGAGGCAGTTTTGCGTCCGCTCCCAAAACGGCCATTTCCTTGACCCCGGGGTCAGCGTTTTTGGCCAATCCCCCCTCCTCCACTGTTTTGGCTGCCACTTGTTTTCTGGCCGACTTACCACATTAAAAGTGATCAGTAACTGTTTCCCAGCAGGTCTGGAGGTGGATGAGGCAAAAAAGAGGCAGTTTTGCGTCCGCTCCCAAAACGGCCATTTCCTTGACCCCGGGGTCAGCGTTTTTGGCCAATCCCCCCTCCTCCACTGTTTTGGCTGCCACTTGTTTTCTGGCCGACTTACCACATTAAAAGTGATCAGTAACTGTTTCCCAGCAGGTCTGGAGGTGGATGAGGCAAAAAAGAGGCAGTTTTGCGTCCGCTCCCAAAACGGCCATTTCCTTGACCCCGCGGTCAAGGTTTTTTTCAAATCCCCCCTCCTCCACTGTTTTGGCTGACAGCTGTTTTCTGGCCGATTTACCACATTAAAAGTGATCAATACTTGTTTTCCAACGGGTTTGGAGGCGGATCAGACCAAAAAGAGGCAGTTTGGTGTCGGCTCCAAAAACGGAAATTTCCTTGACCCCGCGGTCAAGGTTTTTTTCAAATCCCCCCTCCTCCACTGTTTTGGCTGACAGCTGTTTTCTGGCCAATTTACCACATTAAAAGTGATCAATACTTGTTTTCCAACGGGTTTGGAGGCGGATCAGACCAAAAAGAGGCAGTTTGGTGTCGGCTCCAAAAACGGAAATTTCCTTGACCCCGCGGTCAAGGTTTTTTTCAAATCCCCCCTCCTCCACTGTTTTGGCTGACAGCTGTTTTCTGGCCGATTTACCACATTAAAAGTGATCAATACTTGTTTTCCAACGGGTTTGGAGGCGGATCAGACCAAAAAGAGGCAGTTTGGTGTCGGCTCCAAAAACGGAAATTTCCTTGACCCCGGGGTCAAGGTTTTTTTCAAATCCCCCCTCCTCCACTGTTTTGGCTGCCACTTGTTTTCTGGCCGACTTACCACATTAAAAGTGATCAGTAACTGTTTCCCAGCAGGTCTGGAGGTGGATGAGGCAAAAAAGAGGCAGTTTTGCGTCCGCTCCCAAATCGGCCATTTCCTTGACCCCGGGGTCAGCGTTTTTGGCCAATCCCCCCTCCTCCACTGTTTTGGCTGCCACTTGTTTTCTGGCCGACTTACCACATTAAAAGTGATCAGTAACTGTTTCCCAGCAGGTCTGGAGGTGGATGAGGCAAAAAAGAGGCAGTTTTGCGTCCGCTCCCAAAACGGCCATTTTGGGTCAGCGTTTTTGGCCAATCCCCCCTCCTCCACTGTTTTGGCTGCCACTTGTTTTCTGGCCGACTTACCACATTAAAAGTGATCAGTAACTGTTTCCCAGCAGGTCTGGAGGTGGATGAGGCAAAAAAGAGGCAGTTTTGCGTCCGCTCCCAAAACGGCCATTTCCTTGACCCCGGGGTCAGCGTTTTTGGCCAATCCCCCCTCCTCCACTGTTTTGGCTGCCACTTGTTTTCTGGCCGACTTACCACATTAAAAGTGATCAGTAACTGTTTCCCAGCAGGTCTGGAGGTGGATGAGGCAAAAAAGAGGCAGTTTTGCGTCCGCTCCCAAAACGGCCATTTCCTTGACCCCGGGGTCAGCGTTTTTGGCCAATCCCCCCTCCTCCACTGTTTTGGCTGCCACTTGTTTTCTGGCCGACTTACCACATTAAAAGTGATCAGTAACTGTTTCCCAGCAGGTCTGGAGGTGGATGAAGCAAAAAAGAGGCAGTTTTGCGTCCGCTCCCAAAACGGCCATTTCCTTGACCCCGGGGTCAGCGTTTTTGGCCAATCCCCCCTCCTCCACTGTTTTGGCTGCCACTTGTTTTCTGGCCGACTTACCACATTAAAAGTGATCAGTAACTGTTTCCCAGCAGGTCTGGAGGTGGATGAGGCAAAAAAGGGGCAGTTTTGCGTCCGCTCCCAAAACGGCCATTTCCTTGACCCCGGGGTCAGCGTTTTTGGCCAATCCCCCCTCCTCCACTGTTTTGGCTGCCACTTGTTTTCTGGCCGACTTACCACATTAAAAGTGATCAGTAACGGTTTCCCAGCAGGTCTGGAGGTGGATGAGGCAAAAAAGAGGCAGTTTTGCGTTCCGCTCCCAAAACGGCCATTTCCTTGACCCCGGGGTCAGCGTTTTTTGGCCAATCCCCCCTCCTCCACTGTTTTGGCTTGCCACTTGTTTTCTGGCCGACTTACCACATTAAAAGTGATCAGTAACTGTTTCCCAGCAGGTCTGGAGGTGGATGAGGCAAAAAAAGAGGCAGTTTTGCGTCCGCTCCCAAAACGGCCATTTCCTTGACCCCGGGGTCAGCGTTTTTGGCCAATCCCCCCTCCTCCACTGTTTTGGCTGCCACTTGTTTTCTGGCCGACTTACCACATTAAAAGTGATCAGTAACTGTTTCCCAGCAGGTCTGGAGGTGGATGAGGCAAAAAAGAGGCAGTTTTGCGTCCGCTCCCAAAACGGCTCATTTTCGGTCAGCGTTTTTGGCCAATCCCCCCTCCTCCACTGTTTTGGCTGCCACTTGTTTTCTGGCCGACTTACCACATTTAAAAGTGATCAGTAACTGTTTCCCAGCAGGTCTGGAGGTGGATGAGGCAAAAAAGAGGCAGTTTTGCGTCCGCTCCCAAAACGGCCATTTCCTTGACCCCCGGGGTCAGCGTTTTTGGCCAATCCCCCCTCCTCCACTGTTTTGGCTGCCACTTGTTTTCTGGCCGACTTACCACATTAAAAGTGATCAGTAACTGTTTCCCAGCAGGTCTGGAGGTGGATGAGGCAAAAAAGAGGCAGTTTTGCGTCCGCTCCCAAAACGGCCATTTCCTTGACCCCGGGGTCAGCGTTTTTGGCCAATCCCCCCTCCTCCACTGTTTTGGCTGCCACTTGTTTTCTGGCCGACTTACCACATTAAAAGTGATCAGTAACTGTTTCCCAGCAGGTCTGGAGGTGGATGAGGCAAAAAAGAGGCAGTTTTGCGTCCGCTCCCAAAATGGCCATTTCCTTGACCCCGGGGTCAGCGTTTTTGGCCAATCCCCCCTCCTCCACTGTTTTGGCTGCCCTTGTTTTCTGGCCGACTTACACATTAAAAGTGATCAGTAACTGTTTCCCAGCAGGTCTGGAGGTGGATGAGGCAAAAAAGAGGCAGTTTTGCGTCCGCTCCCAAAACGGCCATTTCCTTGACCCCGGGGTCAGCGTTTTTGGCCAATCCCCCCTCCTCCACTGTTTTGGCTGCCACTTGTTTTCTGGCCGACTTACCACATTAAAAGTGATCAGTAACTGTTTCCCAGCAGGTCTGGAGGTGGATGAGGCAAAAAAGAGGCAGTTTTTGCGTCCGCTCCCAAAACGGCCATTTCCCTTGACCCCGGGGTCAGCGTTTTTGGCCAATCCCCCCTCCTCCACTGTTTTGGCTGCCACTTGTTTTCTGGCCGACTTACCACATTAAAAGTGATCAGTAACTGTTTCCAGCAGGTCTGGAGGTGGATGAGGCAAAAAAGAGGCAGTTTTGCGTCCGCTCCCAAAACGGCCATTTCCTTGACCCCGGGGTCAGCGTTTTTGGCCAATCCCCCCTCCTCCACTGTTTTGGCTGCCACTTGTTTTCTGGCCGACTTACCACATTAAAAGTGATCAGTAAACTGTTTCCCAGCAGGTCTGGAGGTGGATGAGGCAAAAAAGAGGCAGTTTTGCGTCCGCTCCCAAAACGGCCATTTCCTTGACCCCGGGGTCAGCGTTTTTGGCCAATCCCCCCTCCTCCACTGTTTTGGCTGCCACTTGTTTTCTGGCCGACTTACCACATTAAAAGTGATCAGTAACTGTTTCCCAGCAGGTCTGGAGGTGGATGAGGCAAAAAAGAGGCAGTTTTGCGTCCGCTCCCAAAACGGCCATTTTCGTGTCAGCGTTTTTGGCCAATCCCCCCTCCTCCACTGTTTTGGCTGCCACTTGTTTTCTGGCCGACTTACCACATTAAAAGTGATCAGTAACTGTTTCCCAGCAGGTCTGGAGGTGGATGAGGCAAAAAAGAGGCAGTTTTGCGTCCGCTCCCAAAACGGCCATTTCCTTGACCCCGGGGTCAGCGTTTTTGGCCAATCCCCCCTCCTCCACTGTTTTGGCTGCCACTTGTTTTCTGGCCGACTTACCACATTAAAAGTGATCAGTAACTGTTTCCCAGCAGGTCTGGAGGTGGATGAGGCAAAAAAGAGGCAGTTTTGCGTCCGCTCCCAAAACGGCCATTTCCTTGACCCGGGGTCAGCGTTTTTTGGCCAATCCCCCCTCCTCCACTGTTTTGGCTGCCACTTGTTTTCTGGCCGACTTACCACATTAAAAGTGATCAGTAACTGTTTCCCAGCAGGTCTGGAGGTGGATGAGGCAAAAAGAGGCAGTTTTGCGTCCGCTCCCAAAACGGCCATTTTCGGTCAGCGTTTTTGGCCAATCCCCCCTCCTCCACTGTTTGGCTGCCACTTGTTTTCTGGCCGACTTACCACATTAAAAAGTGATCAGTAACTGTTTCCCAGCAGGTCTGGAGGTGGATGAGGCAAAAAAGAGGCAGTTTTGCGTCCGCTCCCAAAACGGCCATTTCCTTGACCCCAGGGTCAGCGTTTTTGGCCAATCCCCCCTCCTCCACTGTTTTGGCTGCCACTTGTTTTCTGGCCGACTTACCACATTAAAAGTGATCAGTAACTGTTTCCCAGCAGGTCTGGAGGTGGATGAGGCAAAAAAGAGGCAGTTTTGCGTCCGCTCCCAAAACGGCCATTTCCTTGACCCCGGGGTCAGCGTTTTTGGCCAATCCCCCCTCCTCCACTGTTTTGGCTGCCACTTGTTTTCTGGCCGACTTACCACATTAAAAGTGATCAGTAACTGTTTCCCAGCAGGTCTGGAGGTGGATGAGGCAAAAAAAGAGGCAGTTTTGCGTCCGCTCCCAAAATGGCCATTTCCTTGACCCCGGGGTCAGCGTTTTTTGGCCAATCCCCCCTCCTCCACTGTTTTGGCTGCCACTTGTTTTCTGGCCGACTTACCACATTAAAAGTGATCAGTAACTGTTTCCCAGCAGGTCTGGAGGTGGATGAGGCAAAAAAGAGGCAGTTTTGCGTCCCGCTCCCAAAACGGCCATTTCCTTGACCCCGGGGTCAGCGTTTTTGGCCAATCCCCCCTCCTCCACTGTTTTGGCTGCCACTTGTTTTCTGGCCGACTTACCACATTAAAAGTGATCAGTAACTGTTTCCCAGCAGGTCTGGAGGTGGATGAGGCAAAAAAGAGGCAGTTTTGCGTCCGCTCCCAAAACGGCCATTTCCTTGACCCCGGGGTCAGCGTTTTTGGCCAATCCCCCCTCCTCCACTGTTTTGGCTGCCACTTGTTTTCTGGCCGACTTACCACATTAAAAGTGATCAGTAACTGTTTCCCAGCAGGTCTGGAGGTGGATGAGGCAAAAAAGAGGCAGTTTTGCGTCCGCTCCCAAAACGGCCATTTCCTTGACCCCGGGGTCAGCGTTTTTTGGCCAATCCCCCCTCCTCCACTGTTTTGGCTGCCACTTGTTTTCTGGCCGACTTACCACATTAAAAGTGATCAGTAACTGTTTCCCAGCAGGTCTGGAGGTGGATGAGGCAAAAAAGAGGCAGTTTTGCGTCCGCTCCCAAAACGGCCATTTCCTTGACCCCGGGGTCAGCGTTTTTGGCCAATCCCCCCTCCTCCACTGTTTTGGGCTGCCACTTGTTTTCTGGCCGACTTACCACATTAAAAGTGATCAGTAACTGTTTCCCAGCAGGTCTGGAGGTGGATGAGGCAAAAAAGAGGCAGTTTTGCGTCCGCTCCCAAAACGGCCATTTTCGGTCAGCGTTTTTGGCCAATCCCCCCTCCTCCACTGTTTGGCTGCCACTTGTTTTCTGGCCGACTTACCACATTAAAAGTGATCAGTAACTGTTTCCCAGCAGGTCTGGAGGTGGATGAGGCAAAAAAGAGGCAGTTTTGCGTCCGCTCCCAAAACGGCCATTTCCTTGACCCCGGGGTCAGCGTTTTTGGCCAATCCCCCCTCCTCCACTGTTTTGGCTGCCACTTGTTTTCTGGCCGACTTACCACATTAAAAGTGATCAGTAACTGTTTCCCAGCAGGTCTGGAGGTGGATGAGGCAAAAAAGAGGCAGTTTTGCGTCCGCTCCCAAAACGGCCATTCCTTGACCCCGCGGGGTCAGCGTTTTTGGCCAATCCCCCCTCCTCCACTGTTTGGCTGCCACTTGTTTTCTGGCCGACTTACCACATTAAAAGTGATCAGTAACTGTTTCCCAGCAGGTCTGGAGGTGGATGAGGCAAAAAAGAGGCAGTTTTGCGTCCGCTCCCAAAACGGCCATTTCCTTGACCCCGCGGTCAAGGTTTTTTTCAAATCCCCCCTCCTCCACTGTTTTGGCTGACAGCTGTTTTCTGGCCGATTTACCACATTAAAAGTGATCAATACTTGTTTTCCAACGGGGTTTGGAGGCGGATCAGACCAAAAAGAGGCAGTTTGGTGTCGGCTCCAAAAACGGAAATTTCCTTGACCCCGCGGTCAAGGTTTTTTTCAAATCCCCCCTCCTCCACTGTTTTGGCTGACAGCTGTTTTCTGGCCGATTTACCACATTAAAAGTGATCAATACTTGTTTTCCAACGGGTTTGGAGGCGGATCAGACCAAAAAGAGGCAGTTTGGTGTCGGCTCCAAAACGGAAATTTCCTTGACCCCGCGGGTCAAGGTTTTTTTCAAATCCCCCCTCCTCCACTGTTTTGGCTGACAGCTGTTTTCTGGCCGATTTACCCACATTAAAAGTGATCAATACTTGTTTTCCAACGGGTTTGGAGGCGGATCAGACCAAAAAGAGGCAGTTTGGTGTCGGCTCCAAAAACGGAAATTTCCTTGACCCCGGGGTCAAGGTTTTTTTCAAATCCCCCCTCCTCCACTGTTTTGGCTGCCACTTGTTTTCTGGCCGACTTACCACATTAAAAGTGATCAGTAACTGTTTCCCAGCAGGTCTGGAGGTGGATGAGGCAAAAAAGAGGCAGTTTTGCGTCCGCTCCCAAATCGGCCATTTCCTTGACCCCGGGGTCAGCGTTTTTGGCCAATCCCCCCTCCTCCACTGTTTTGGCTGCCACTTGTTTTCTGGCCGACTTACCACATTAAAAGTGATCAGTAACTGTTTCCCAGCAGGTCTGGAGGTGGATGAGGCAAAAAAGAAGGCAGTTTTGCGTCCGCTCCCAAAACGGCCATTTCCTTGACCCCGGGGTCAGCGTTTTTGGCCAATCCCCCCTCCTCCACTGTTTTGGCTGCCACTTGTTTTCTGGCCGACTTACCACATTAAAAGTGATCAGTAACTGTTTCCCAGCAGGTCTGGAGGTGGATGAGGCAAAAAAGAGGCAGTTTTGCGTCCGCTCCCAAAACGGCCATTTCCTTGACCCCGGGGGTCAGCGTTTTTGGCCAATCCCCCCTCCTCCACTGTTTTGGCTGCCACTTGTTTTCTGGCCGACTTACCACATTAAAAGTGATCAGTAACTGTTTCCCAGCAGGTCTGGAGGTGGATGAGGCAAAAAAGAGGCAGTTTTGCGTCCGCTCCCAAAACGGCCATTCTGGCGTCAGCGTTTTTGGCCAATCCCCCCTCCTCCACTGTTTTGGCTGCCACTTGTTTTCTGGCCGACTTACCACATTAAAAGTGATCAGTAACTGTTTCCCAGCAGGTCTGGAGGTGGATGAGGCAAAAAAGAGGCAGTTTTGCGTCCGCTCCCAAAACGGCCATTTCCTTGACCCCGGGGGTCAGCGTTTTTGGCCAATCCCCCCTCCTCCACTGTTTTGGCTGCCACTTGTTTTCTGGCCGACTTACCACATTAAAAGTGATCAGTAACTGTTTCCCAGCAGGTCTGGAGGTGGATGAGGCAAAAAAGAGGCAGTTTTGCGTCCGCTCCCAAAACGGCCATTTCCTTGACCCCGGGGTCAGCGTTTTTGGCCAATCCCCCCTCCTCCACTGTTTTGGCTGCCACTTGTTTTCTGGCCGACTTACCACATTAAAAGTGATCAGTAACTGTTTCCCAGCAGGTCTGGAGGTGGATGAGGCAAAAAAGAGGCAGTTTTGCGTCCGCTCCCAAAACGGCCATTTCCTTGACCCCGGGGTCAGCGTTTTTGGCCAATCCCCCCTCCTCCACTGTTTTGGCTGCCACTTGTTTTCTGGCCGACTTACCACATTAAAAGTGATCAGTAACTGTTTCCCAGCAGGTCTGGAGGTGGATGAGGCAAAAAAGAGGCAGTTTTGCGTCCGCTCCCAAAACGGCCATTTCCTTGACCCCGGGGTCAGCGTTTTTGGCCAATCCCCCCTCCTCCACTGTTTTGGCTGCCACTTGTTTTCTGGCCGACTTACCACATTAAAAGTGATCAGTAACTGTTTCCCAGCAGGTCTGGAGGTGGATGAGGCAAAAAAGAGGCAGTTTTGCGTCCGCTCCCAAAACGGCCATTTCCTTGACCCCGGGGTCAGCGTTTTTGGCCAATCCCCCCTCCTCCACTGTTTTGGCTGCCACTTGTTTTCTGGCCGACTTACCACATTAAAAGTGATCAGTAACTGTTTCCCAGCAGGTCTGGAGGTGGATGAGGCAAAAAAGAGGCAGTTTTGCGTCCGCTCCCAAAACGGCCATTTCCTTGACCCCGGGGTCAGCGTTTTTGGCCAATCCCCCCTCCTCCACTGTTTTGGCTGCCACTTGTTTTCTGGCCGACTTACCACATTAAAAGTGATCAGTAACTGTTTCCCAGCAGGTCTGGAGGTGGATGAGGCAAAAAAGAGGCAGTTTTGCGTCCGCTCCCAAAACGGCCATTTCCTTGACCCCGGGGTCAGCGTTTTTGGCCAATCCCCCCTCCTCCACTGTTTTGGCTGCCACTTGTTTTCTGGCCGACTTACCACATTAAAAGTGATCAGTAACTGTTTCCCAGCAGGTCTGGAGGTGGATGAGGCAAAAAAGAGGCAGTTTTGCGTCCGCTCCCAAAACGGCCATTTCCTTGACCCCGGGGTCAGCGTTTTTGGCCAATCCCCCCTCCTCCACTGTTTTGGCTGCCACTTGTTTTCTGGCCGACTTACCACATTAAAAGTGATCAGTAACTGTTTCCCAGCAGGTCTGGAGGTGGATGAGGCAAAAAAGAGGCAGTTTTGCGTCCGCTCCCAAAACGGCCATTTCCTTGACCCCGGGGTCAGCGTTTTTGGCCAATCCCCCCTCCTCCACTGTTTTGGCTGCCACTTGTTTTCTGGCCGACTTACCACATTAAAAGTGATCAGTAACTGTTTCCCAGCAGGTCTGGAGGTGGATGAGGCAAAAAAGAGGCAGTTTTGCGTCCGCTCCCAAAACGGCCATTTTGGGTCAGCGTTTTTGGCCAATCCCCCCTCCTCCACTGTTTTGGCTGCCACTTGTTTTCTGGCCGATTTACCACATTAAAAGTGATCAATACTTGTTTTCCAACGGGTTTGGAGGCGGATCAGACCAAAAAGAGGCAGTTTGGTGTCGGCTCCAAAAACGGCCATTTCCTTGACCCCGCGGTCAAGGTTTTTTTCAAATCCCCCCTCCTCCACTGTTTTGGCTGCCACTTGTTTTCTGGCCGACTTACCACATTAAAAGTGATCAGTAACTGTTTCCCAGCAGGTCTGGAGGTGGATGAGGCAAAAAAGAGGCAGTTTTGCGTCCGCTCCCAAATCGGCCATTTCCTTGACCCCGGGGTCAGCGTTTTTGGCCAATCCCCCCTCCTCCACTGTTTTGGCTGCCACTTGTTTTCTGGCCGACTTACCACATTAAAAGTGATCAGTAACTGTTTCCCAGCAGGTCTGGAGGTGGATGAGGCAAAAAAGAGGCAGTTTTGCGTCCGCTCCCAAAACGGCCATTTTGGGTCAGCGTTTTTGGCCAATCCCCCCTCCTCCACTGTTTTGGCTGCCACTTGTTTTCTGGCCGACTTACCACATTAAAAGTGATCAGTAACTGTTTCCCAGCAGGTCTGGAGGTGGATGAGGCAAAAAAGAGGCAGTTTTGCGTCCGCTCCCAAAACGGCCATTTCCTTGACCCCGGGGTCAGCGTTTTTGGCCAATCCCCCCTCCTCCACTGTTTTGGCTGCCACTTGTTTTCTGGCCGACTTACCACATTAAAAGTGATCAGTAACTGTTTCCCAGCAGGTCTGGAGGTGGATGAGGCAAAAAAGAGGCAGTTTTGCGTCCGCTCCCAAAACGGCCATTTCCTTGACCCCGGGGTCAGCGTTTTTGGCCAATCCCCCCTCCTCCACTGTTTTGGCTGCCACTTGTTTTCTGGCCGACTTACCACATTAAAAGTGATCAGTAACTGTTTCCCAGCAGGTCTGGAGGTGGATGAGGCAAAAAAGAGGCAGTTTTGCGTCCGCTCCCAAAACGGCCATTTCCTTGACCCCGGGGTCAGCGTTTTTGGCCAATCCCCCCTCCTCCACTGTTTTGGCTGCCACTTGTTTTCTGGCCGACTTACCACATTAAAAGTGATCAGTAACTGTTTCCCAGCAGGTCTGGAGGTGGATGAGGCAAAAAAGAGGCAGTTTTGCGTCCGCTCCCAAAACGGCCATTTCCTTGACCCCGGGGTCAGCGTTTTTGGCCAATCCCCCCTCCTCCACTGTTTTGGCTGCCACTTGTTTTCTGGCCGACTTACCACATTAAAAGTGATCAGTAACTGTTTCCCAGCAGGTCTGGAGGTGGATGAGGCAAAAAAGAGGCAGTTTTGCGTCCGCTCCCAAAACGGCCATTTCCTTGACCCCGGGGTCAGCGTTTTTGGCCAATCCCCCCTCCTCCACTGTTTTGGCTGCCACTTGTTTTCTGGCCGACTTACCACATTAAAAGTGATCAGTAACTGTTTCCCAGCAGGTCTGGAGGTGGATGAGGCAAAAAAGAGGCAGTTTTGCGTCCGCTCCCAAAACGGCCATTTCCTTGACCCCGGGGTCAGCGTTTTTGGCCAATCCCCCCTCCTCCACTGTTTTGGCTGCCACTTGTTTTCTGGCCGACTTACCACATTAAAAGTGATCAGTAACTGTTTCCCAGCAGGTCTGGAGGTGGATGAGGCAAAAAAGAGGCAGTTTTGCGTCCGCTCCCAAAACGGCCATTTCCTTGACCCCGGGGTCAGCGTTTTTGGCCAATCCCCCCTCCTCCACTGTTTTGGCTGCCACTTGTTTTCTGGCCGACTTACCACATTAAAAGTGATCAGTAACTGTTTCCCAGCAGGTCTGGAGGTGGATGAGGCAAAAAAGAGGCAGTTTTGCGTCCGCTCCCAAAACGGCCATTTCCTTGACCCCGGGGTCAGCGTTTTTGGCCAATCCCCCCTCCTCCACTGTTTTGGCTGCCACTTGTTTTCTGGCCGACTTACCACATTAAAAGTGATCAGTAACTGTTTCCCAGCAGGTCTGGAGGTGGATGAGGCAAAAAAGAGGCAGTTTTGCGTCCGCTCCCAAAACGGCCATTTCCTTGACCCCGGGGTCAGCGTTTTTGGCCAATCCCCCCTCCTCCACTGTTTTGGCTGCCACTTGTTTTCTGGCCGACTTACCACATTAAAAGTGATCAGTAACTGTTTCCCAGCAGGTCTGGAGGTGGATGAGGCAAAAAAGAGGCAGTTTTGCGTCCGCTCCCAAAACGGCCATTTCCTTGACCCCGGGGTCAGCGTTTTTGGCCAATCCCCCCTCCTCCACTGTTTTGGCTGCCACTTGTTTTCTGGCCGACTTACCACATTAAAAGTGATCAGTAACTGTTTCCCAGCAGGTCTGGAGGTGGATGAGGCAAAAAAGAGGCAGTTTTGCGTCCGCTCCCAAAACGGCCATTTCCTTGACCCCGGGGTCAGCGTTTTTGGCCAATCCCCCCTCCTCCACTGTTTTGGCTGCCACTTGTTTTCTGGCCGACTTACCACATTAAAAGTGATCAGTAACTGTTTCCCAGCAGGTCTGGAGGTGGATGAGGCAAAAAAGAGGCAGTTTTGCGTCCGCTCCCAAAACGGCCATTTCCTTGACCCCGGGGTCAGCGTTTTTGGCCAATCCCCCCTCCTCCACTGTTTTGGCTGCCACTTGTTTTCTGGCCGACTTACCACATTAAAAGTGATCAGTAACTGTTTCCCAGCAGGTCTGGAGGTGGATGAGGCAAAAAAGAGGCAGTTTTGCGTCCGCTCCCAAAACGGCCATTTCCTTGACCCCGCGGTCAAGGTTTTTTTCAAATCCCCCCTCCTCCACTGTTTTGGCTGACAGCTGTTTTCTGGCCGATTTACCACATTAAAAGTGATCAATACTTGTTTTCCAACGGGTTTGGAGGCGGATCAGACCAAAAAGAGGCAGTTTGGTGTCGGCTCCAAAAACGGAAATTTCCTTGACCCCGCGGTCAAGGTTTTTTTCAAATCCCCCCTCCTCCACTGTTTTGGCTGCCACTTGTTTTCTGGCCGACTTACCACATTAAAAGTGATCAGTAACTGTTTCCCAGCAGGTCTGGAGGTGGATGAGGCAAAAAAGAGGCAGTTTTGCGTCCGCTCCCAAATCGGCCATTTCCTTGACCCCGGGGTCAGCGTTTTTGGCCAATCCCCCCTCCTCCACTGTTTTGGCTGCCACTTGTTTTCTGGCCGACTTACCACATTAAAAGTGATCAGTAACTGTTTCCCAGCAGGTCTGGAGGTGGATGAGGCAAAAAAGAGGCAGTTTTGCGTCCGCTCCCAAAACGGCCATTTCCTTGACCCCGGGGTCAGCGTTTTTGGCCAATCCCCCCTCCTCCACTGTTTTGGCTGCCACTTGTTTTCTGGCCGACTTACCACATTAAAAGTGATCAGTAACTGTTTCCCAGCAGGTCTGGAGGTGGATGAGGCAAAAAAGAGGCAGTTTTGCGTCCGCTCCCAAAACGGCCATTTTGGGTCAGCGTTTTTGGCCAATCCCCCCTCCTCCACTGTTTTGGCTGCCACTTGTTTTCTGGCCGACTTACCACATTAAAAGTGATCAGTAACTGTTTCCCAGCAGGTCTGGAGGTGGATGAGGCAAAAAAGAGGCAGTTTTGTGTCCGCTCCCAAAACGGCCATTTCCTTGACCCCGGGGTCAGCGTTTTTGGCCAATCCCCCCTCCTCCACTGTTTTGGCTGCCACTTGTTTTCTGGCCGACTTACCACATTAAAAGTGATCAGTAACTGTTTCCCAGCAGGTCTGGAGGTGGATGAGGCAAAAAAGAGGCAGTTTTGCGTCCGCTCCCAAAACGGCCATTTTGGGTCAGCGTTTTTGGCCAATCCCCCCTCCTCCACTGTTTTGGCTGCCACTTGTTTTCTGGCCGACTTACCACATTAAAAGTGATCAGTAACTGTTTCCCAGCAGGTCTGGAGGTGGATGAGGCAAAAAAGAGGCAGTTTTGCGTCCGCTCCCAAAACGGCCATTTCCTTGACCCCGGGGTCAGCGTTTTTGGCCAATCCCCCCTCCTCCACTGTTTTGGCTGCCACTTGTTTTCTGGCCGACTTACCACATTAAAAGTGATCAGTAACTGTTTCCCAGCAGGTCTGGAGGTGGATGAGGCAAAAAAGAGGCAGTTTTGCGTCCGCTCCCAAAACGGCCATTTCCTTGACCCCGGGGTCAGCGTTTTTGGCCAATCCCCCCTCCTCCACTGTTTTGGCTGCCACTTGTTTTCTGGCCGACTTACCACATTAAAAGTGATCAGTAACTGTTTCCCAGCAGGTCTGGAGGTGGATGAGGCAAAAAAGAGGCAGTTTTGCGTCCACTCCCAAAACGGCCATTTCCTTGACCCCGGGGTCAGCGTTTTTGGCCAATCCCCCCTCCTCCACTGTTTTGGCTGCCACTTGTTTTCTGGCCGACTTACCACATTAAAAGTGATCAGTAACTGTTTCCCAGCAGGTCTGGAGGTGGATGAGGCAAAAAAGAGGCAGTTTTGCGTCCGCTCCCAAAACGGCCATTTCCTTGACCCCGGGGTCAGCGTTTTTGGCCAATCCCCCCTCCTCCACTGTTTTGGCTGCCACTTGTTTTCTGGCCGACTTACCACATTAAAAGTGATCAGTAACTGTTTCCCAGCAGGTCTGGAGGTGGATGAGGCAAAAAAGAGGCAGTTTTGCGTCCGCTCCCAAAACGGCCATTTCCTTGACCCCGGGGTCAGCGTTTTTGGCCAATCCCCCCTCCTCCACTGTTTTGGCTGCCACTTGTTTTCTGGCCGACTTACCACATTAAAAGTGATCAGTAACTGTTTCCCAGCAGGTCTGGAGGTGGATGAGGCAAAAAAGAGGCAGTTTTGCGTCCGCTCCCAAAACGGCCATTTCCTTGACCCCGGGGTCAGCGTTTTTGGCCAATCCCCCCTCCTCCACTGTTTTGGCTGCCACTTGTTTTCTGGCCGACTTACCACATTAAAAGTGATCAGTAACTGTTTCCCAGCAGGTCTGGAGGTGGATGAGGCAAAAAAGAGGCAGTTTTGCGTCCGCTCCCAAAACGGCCATTTCCTTGACCCCGCGGTCAAGGTTTTTTTCAAATCCCCCCTCCTCCACTGTTTTGGCTGACAGCTGTTTTCTGGCCGATTTACCACATTAAAAGTGATCAATACTTGTTTTCCAACGGGTTTGGAGGCGGATCAGACCAAAAAGAGGCAGTTTGGTGTCGGCTCCAAAAACGGAAATTTCCTTGACCCCGCGGTCAAGGTTTTTTTCAAATCCCCCCTCCTCCACTGTTTTGGCTGACAGCTGTTTTCTGGCCAATTTACCACATTAAAAGTGATCAATACTTGTTTTCCAACGGGTTTGGAGGCGGATCAGACCAAAAAGAGGCAGTTTGGTGTCGGCTCCAAAAACGGAAATTTCCTTGACCCCGGGGTCAAGGTTTTTTTCAAATCCCCCCTCCTCCACTGTTTTGGCTGCCACTTGTTTTCTGGCCGACTTACCACATTAAAAGTGATCAGTAACTGTTTCCCAGCAGGTCTGGAGGTGGATGAGGCAAAAAAGAGGCAGTTTTGCGTCCGCTCCCAAATCGGCCATTTCCTTGACCCCGGGGTCAGCGTTTTTGGCCAATCCCCCCTCCTCCACTGTTTTGGCTGCCACTTGTTTTCTGGCCAACTTACCACATTAAAAGTGATCAGTAACTGTTTCCCAGCAGGTCTGGAGGTGGATGAGGCAAAAAAGAGGCAGTTTTGCGTCCGCTCCCAAAACGGCCATTTTGGGTCAGCGTTTTTGGCCAATCCCCCCTCCTCCACTGTTTTGGCTGCCACTTGTTTTCTGGCCGACTTACCACATTAAAAGTGATCAGTAACTGTTTCCCAGCAGGTCTGGAGGTGGATGAGGCAAAAAAGAGGCAGTTTTGCGTCCGCTCCCAAAACGGCCATTTCCTTGACCCCGGGGTCAGCGTTTTTGGCCAATCCCCCCTCCTCCACTGTTTTGGCTGCCACTTGTTTTCTGGCCGACTTACCACATTAAAAGTGATCAGTAACTGTTTCCCAGCAGGTCTGGAGGTGGATGAGGCAAAAAAGAGGCAGTTTTGCGTCCACTCCCAAAACGGCCATTTCCTTGACCCCGGGGTCAGCGTTTTTGGCCAATCCCCCCTCCTCCACTGTTTTGGCTGCCACTTGTTTTCTGGCCGACTTACCACATTAAAAGTGATCAGTAACTGTTTCCCAGCAGGTCTGGAGGTGGATGAGGCAAAAAAGAGGCAGTTTTGCGTCCGCTCCCAAAACGGCCATTTCCTTGACCCCGGGGTCAGCGTTTTTGGCCAATCCCCCCTCCTCCACTGTTTTGGCTGCCACTTGTTTTCTGGCCGACTTACCACATTAAAAGTGATCAGTAACTGTTTCCCAGCAGGTCTGGAGGTGGATGAGGCAAAAAAGAGGCAGTTTTGCGTCCGCTCCCAAAACGGCCATTTCCTTGACCCCGGGGTCAGCGTTTTTGGCCAATCCCCCCTCCTCCACTGTTTTGGCTGCCACTTGTTTTCTGGCCGACTTACCACATTAAAAGTGATCAGTAACTGTTTCCCAGCAGGTCTGGAGGTGGATGAGGCAAAAAAGAGGCAGTTTTGCGTCCGCTCCCAAAACGGCCATTTCCTTGACCCCGCGGTCAAGGTTTTTTTCAAATCCCCCCTCCTCCACTGTTTTTGCTGACAGCTGTTTTCTGGCCGATTTACCACATTAAAAGTGATCAATACTTGTTTTCCAACGGGTTTGGAGGCGGATCAGACCAAAAAGAGGCAGTTTGGTGTCGGCTCCAAAAACGGAAATTTCCTTGACCCCGCGGTCAAGGTTTTTTTCAAATCCCCCCTCCTCCACTGTTTTGGCTGACAGCTGTTTTCTGGCCAATTTACCACATTAAAAGTGATCAATACTTGTTTTCCAACGGGTTTGGAGGCGGATCAGACCAAAAAGAGGCAGTTTGGTGTCGGCTCCAAAAACGGAAATTTCCTTGACCCCGCGGTCAAGGTTTTTTTCAAATCCCCCCTCCTCCACTGTTTTGGCTGACAGCTGTTTTCTGGCCGATTTACCACATTAAAAGTGATCAATACTTGTTTTCCAACGGGTTTGGAGGCGGATCAGACCAAAAAGAGGCAGTTTGGTGTCGGCTCCAAAAACGGAAATTTCCTTGACCCCGCGGTCAAGGTTTTTTTCAAATCCCCCCTCCTCCACTGTTTTGGCTGCCACTTGTTTTCTGGCCGACTTACCACATTAAAAGTGATCAGTAACTGTTTCCCAGCAGGTCTGGAGGTGGATGAGGCAAAAAAGAGGCAGTTTTGCGTCCGCTCCCAAATCGGCCATTTCCTTGACCCCGGGGTCAGCGTTTTTGGCCAATCCCCCCTCCTCCACTGTTTTGGCTGCCACTTGTTTTCTGGCCGACTTACCACATTAAAAGTGATCAGTAACTGTTTCCCAGCAGGTCTGGAGGTGGATGAGGCAAAAAAGAGGCAGTTTTGCGTCCGCTCCCAAAACGGCCATTTCCTTGACCCCGGGGTCAGCGTTTTTGGCCAATCCCCCCTCCTCCACTGTTTTGGCTGCCACTTGTTTTCTGGCCGACTTACCACATTAAAAGTGATCAGTAACTGTTTCCCAGCAGGTCTGGAGGTGGATGAGGCAAAAAAGAGGCAGTTTTGCGTCCGCTCCCAAAACGGCCATTTCCTTGACCCCGGGGTCAGCGTTTTTGGCCAATCCCCCCTCCTCCACTGTTTTGGCTGCCACTTGTTTTCTGGCCGACTTACCACATTAAAAGTGATCAGTAACTGTTTCCCAGCCGGTCTGGAGGTGGATGAGGCAAAAAAGAGGCAGTTTTGCGTCCGCTCCCAAAACGGCCATTTCCTTGACCCCGGGGTCAGCGTTTTTGGCCAATCCCCCCTCCTCCACTGTTTTGGCTGCCACTTGTTTTCTGGCCGACTTACCACATTAAAAGTGATCAGTAACTGTTTCCCAGCAGGTCTGGAGGTGGATGAGGCAAAAAAGAGGCAGTTTTGCGTCCGCTCCCAAAACGGCCATTTCCTTGACCCCGCGGTCAAGGTTTTTTTCAAATCCCCCCTCCTCCACTGTTTTGGCTGACAGCTGTTTTCTGGCCGATTTACCACATTAAAAGTGATCAATACTTGTTTTCCAACGAGTTTGGAGGCGGATCAGACCAAAAAGAGGCAGTTTGGTGTCGGCTCCAAAAACGGAAATTTCCTTGACCCCGCGGTCAAGGTTTTTTTCAAATCCCCCCTCCTCCACTGTTTTGGCTGCCACTTGTTTTCTGGCCGACTTACCACATTAAAAGTGATCAGTAACTGTTTCCCAGCAGGTCTGGAGGTGGATGAGGCAAAAAAGAGGCAGTTTTGCGTCCGCTCCCAAAACGGTCATTTCCTTGACCCCGGGGTCAGCGTTTTTGGCCAATCCCCCCTCCTCCACTGTTTTGGCTGCCACTTGTTTTCTGGCCGACTTACCACATTAAAAGTGATCAGTAACTGTTTCCCAGCAGGTCTGGAGGTGGATGAGGCAAAAAAGAGGCAGTTTTGCGTCCGCTCCCAAAACGGCCATTTTGGGTCAGCGTTTTTGGCCAATCCCCCCTCCTCCACTGTTTTGGCTGCCACTTGTTTTCTGGCCGACTTACCACATTAAAAGTGATCAGTAACTGTTTTCCAACGGGTTTGGAGGCGGATCAGACCAAAAAGAGGCAGTTTGGTGTCGGCTCCAAAAACGGAAATTTCCTTGACCCCGCGGTCAAGGTTTTTTTCAAATCCCCCCTCCTCCACTGTTTTGGCTGACAGCTGTTTTCTGGCCGATTTACCACATTAAAAG
Source organism: Pempheris klunzingeri (assembly GCF_042242105.1). NCBI lineage: Eukaryota > Metazoa > Chordata > Actinopteri > Acropomatiformes > Pempheridae > Pempheris > Pempheris klunzingeri. The sequence goes on from NC_092021.1 coordinate 12,436,710, forward strand.
TGATCAATACTTGTTTTCCAACGGGTTTGGAGGCGGATCAGACCAAAAAGAGGCAGTTTGGTGTCGGCTCCAAAAACGGAAATTTCCTTGACCCCGCGGTCAAGGTTTTTTTCAAATCCCCCCTCCTCCACTGTTTTGGCTGCCACTTGTTTTCTGGCCGACTTACCACATTAAAAGTGATCAGTAACTGTTTCCCAGCAGGTCTGGAGGTGGATGAGGCAAAAAAGAGGCAGTTTTGCGTCCGCTCCCAAATCGGCCATTTCCTTGACCCCGGGGTCAGCGTTTTTGGCCAATCCCCCCTCCTCCACTGTTTTGGCTGCCACTTGTTTTCTGGCCGACTTACCACATTAAAAGTGATCAGTAACTGTTTCCCAGCAGGTCTGGAGGTGGATGAGGCAAAAAAGAGGCAGTTTTGCGTCCGCTCCCAAAACGGCCATTTCCTTGACCCCGGGGTCAGCGTTTTTGGCCAATCCCCCCTCCTCCACTGTTTTGGCTGCCACTTGTTTTCTGGCCGACTTACCACATTAAAAGTGATCAGTAACTGTTTCCCAGCAGGTCTGGAGGTGGATGAGGCAAAAAAGAGGCAGTTTTGCGTCCGCTCCCAAAACGGCCATTTCCTTGACCCCGGGGTCAGCGTTTTTGGCCAATCCCCCCTCCTCCACTGTTTTGGCTGCCACTTGTTTTCTGGCCGACTTACCACATTAAAAGTGATCAGTAACTGTTTCCCAGCCGGTCTGGAGGTGGATGAGGCAAAAAAGAGGCAGTTTTGCGTCCGCTCCCAAAACGGCCATTTCCTTGACCCCGGGGTCAGCGTTTTTGGCCAATCCCCCCTCCTCCACTGTTTTGGCTGCCACTTGTTTTCTGGCCGACTTACCACATTAAAAGTGATCAGTAACTGTTTCCCAGCAGGTCTGGAGGTGGATGAGGCAAAAAAGAGGCAGTTTTGCGTCCGCTCCCAAAACGGCCATTTCCTTGACCCCGCGGTCAAGGTTTTTTTCAAATCCCCCCTCCTCCACTGTTTTGGCTGACAGCTGTTTTCTGGCCGATTTACCACATTAAAAGTGATCAATACTTGTTTTCCAACGAGTTTGGAGGCGGATCAGACCAAAAAGAGGCAGTTTGGTGTCGGCTCCAAAAACGGAAATTTCCTTGACCCCGCGGTCAAGGTTTTTTTCAAATCCCCCCTCCTCCACTGTTTTGGCTGCCACTTGTTTTCTGGCCGACTTACCACATTAAAAGTGATCAGTAACTGTTTCCCAGCAGGTCTGGAGGTGGATGAGGCAAAAAAGAGGCAGTTTTGCGTCCGCTCCCAAAACGGTCATTTCCTTGACCCCGGGGTCAGCGTTTTTGGCCAATCCCCCCTCCTCCACTGTTTTGGCTGCCACTTGTTTTCTGGCCGACTTACCACATTAAAAGTGATCAGTAACTGTTTCCCAGCAGGTCTGGAGGTGGATGAGGCAAAAAAGAGGCAGTTTTGCGTCCGCTCCCAAAACGGCCATTTTGGGTCAGCGTTTTTGGCCAATCCCCCCTCCTCCACTGTTTTGGCTGCCACTTGTTTTCTGGCCGACTTACCACATTAAAAGTGATCAGTAACTGTTTCCCAGCAGGTCTGGAGGTGGATGAGGCAAAAAAGAGGCAGTTTTGCGTCCGCTCCCAGAACGGCCATTTCCTTGACCCCGGGGTCAGCGTTTTTGGCCAATCCCCCCTCCTCCACTGTTTTGGCTGCCACTTGTTTTCTGGCCGACTTACCACATTAAAAGTGATCAGTAACTGTTTCCCAGCAGGTCTGGAGGTGGATGAGGCAAAAAAGAGGCAGTTTTGCGTCCGCTCCCAAAACGGCCATTTCCTTGACCCCGGGGTCAGCGTTTTTGGCCAATCCCCCCTCCTCCACTGTTTTGGCTGCCACTTGTTTTCTGGCCGACTTACCACATTAAAAGTGATCAGTAACTGTTTCCCAGCAGGTCTGGAGGTGGATGAGGCAAAAAAGAGGCAGTTTTGCGTCCGCTCCCAAAACGGCCATTTCCTTGACCCCGGGGTCAGCGTTTTTGGCCAATCCCCCCTCCTCCACTGTTTTGGCTGCCACTTGTTTTCTGGCCGACTTACCACATTAAAAGTGATCAGTAACTGTTTCCCAGCAGGTCTGGAGGTGGATGAGGCAAAAAAGAGGCAGTTTTGCGTCCGCTCCCAAAACGGCCATTTCCTTGACCCCGGGGTCAGCGTTTTTGGCCAATCCCCCCTCCTCCACTGTTTTGGCTGCCACTTGTTTTCTGGCCGACTTACCACATTAAAAGTGATCAGTAACTGTTTCCCAGCAGGTCTGGAGGTGGATGAGGCAAAAAAGAGGCAGTTTTGCGTCCGCTCCCAAAACGGCCATTTCCTTGACCCCGGGGTCAGCGTTTTTGGCCAATCCCCCCTCCTCCACTGTTTTGGCTGCCACTTGTTTTCTGGCCGACTTACCACATTAAAAGTGATCAGTAACTGTTTCCCAGCAGGTCTGGAGGTGGATGAGGCAAAAAAGAGGCAGTTTTGCGTCCGCTCCCAAAACGGCCATTTCCTTGACCCCGGGGTCAGCGTTTTTGGCCAATCCCCCCTCCTCCACTGTTTTGGCTGCCACTTGTTTTCTGGCCGACTTACCACATTAAAAGTGATCAGTAACTGTTTCCCAGCAGGTCTGGAGGTGGATGAGGCAAAAAAGAGGCAGTTTTGCGTCCGCTCCCAAAACGGCCATTTCCTTGACCCCGGGGTCAGCGTTTTTGGCCAATCCCCCCTCCTCCACTGTTTTGGCTGCCACTTGTTTTCTGGCCGACTTACCACATTAAAAGTGATCAGTAACTGTTTCCCAGCAGGTCTGGAGGTGGATGAGGCAAAAAAGAGGCAGTTTTGCGTCCGCTCCCAAAACGGCCATTTCCTTGACCCCGGGGTCAGCGTTTTTGGCCAATCCCCCCTCCTCCACTGTTTTGGCTGCCACTTGTTTTCTGGCCGACTTACCACATTAAAAGTGATCAGTAACTGTTTCCCAGCAGGTCTGGAGGTGGATGAGGCAAAAAAGAGGCAGTTTTGCGTCCGCTCCCAAAACGGCCATTTCCTTGACCCCGGGGTCAGCGTTTTTGGCCAATCCCCCCTCCTCCACTGTTTTGGCTGCCACTTGTTTTCTGGCCGACTTACCACATTAAAAGTGATCAGTAACTGTTTCCCAGCAGGTCTGGAGGTGGATGAGGCAAAAAAGAGGCAGTTTTGCGTCCGCTCCCAAAACGGCCATTTCCTTGACCCCGGGGTCAGCGTTTTTGGCCAATCCCCCCTCCTCCACTGTTTTGGCTGCCACTTGTTTTCTGGCCGACTTACCACATTAAAAGTGATCAGTAACTGTTTCCCAGCCGGTCTGGAGGTGGATGAGGCAAAAAAGAGGCAGTTTTGCGTCCGCTCCCAAAACGGCCATTTCCTTGACCCCGGGGTCAGCGTTTTTGGCCAATCCCCCCTCCTCCACTGTTTTGGCTGCCACTTGTTTTCTGGCCGACTTACCACATTAAAAGTGATCAGTAACTGTTTCCCAGCAGGTCTGGAGGTGGATGAGGCAAAAAAGAGGCAGTTTTGCGTCCGCTCCCAAAACGGCCATTTCCTTGACCCCGCGGTCAAGGTTTTTTTCAAATCCCCCCTCCTCCACTGTTTTGGCTGACAGCTGTTTTCTGGCCGATTTACCACATTAAAAGTGATCAATACTTGTTTTCCAACGAGTTTGGAGGCGGATCAGACCAAAAAGAGGCAGTTTGGTGTCGGCTCCAAAAACGGAAATTTCCTTGACCCCGCGGTCAAGGTTTTTTTCAAATCCCCCCTCCTCCACTGTTTTGGCTGCCACTTGTTTTCTGGCCGACTTACCACATTAAAAGTGATCAGTAACTGTTTCCCAGCAGGTCTGGAGGTGGATGAGGCAAAAAAGAGGCAGTTTTGCGTCCGCTCCCAAAACGGTCATTTCCTTGACCCCGGGGTCAGCGTTTTTGGCCAATCCCCCCTCCTCCACTGTTTTGGCTGCCACTTGTTTTCTGGCCGACTTACCACATTAAAAGTGATCAGTAACTGTTTCCCAGCAGGTCTGGAGGTGGATGAGGCAAAAAAGAGGCAGTTTTGCGTCCGCTCCCAAAACGGCCATTTTGGGTCAGCGTTTTTGGCCAATCCCCCCTCCTCCACTGTTTTGGCTGCCACTTGTTTTCTGGCCGACTTACCACATTAAAAGTGATCAGTAACTGTTTCCCAGCAGGTCTGGAGGTGGATGAGGCAAAAAAGAGGCAGTTTTGCGTCCGCTCCCAGAACGGCCATTTCCTTGACCCCGGGGTCAGCGTTTTTGGCCAATCCCCCCTCCTCCACTGTTTTGGCTGCCACTTGTTTTCTGGCCGACTTACCACATTAAAAGTGATCAGTAACTGTTTCCCAGCAGGTCTGGAGGTGGATGAGGCAAAAAAGAGGCAGTTTTGCGTCCGCTCCCAAAACGGCCATTTCCTTGACCCCGGGGTCAGCGTTTTTGGCCAATCCCCCCTCCTCCACTGTTTTGGCTGCCACTTGTTTTCTGGCCGACTTACCACATTAAAAGTGATCAGTAACTGTTTCCCAGCAGGTCTGGAGGTGGATGAGGCAAAAAAGAGGCAGTTTTGCGTCCGCTCCCAAAACGGCCATTTCCTTGACCCCGGGGTCAGCGTTTTTGGCCAATCCCCCCTCCTCCACTGTTTTGGCTGCCACTTGTTTTCTGGCCGACTTACCACATTAAAAGTGATCAGTAACTGTTTCCCAGCAGGTCTGGAGGTGGATGAGGCAAAAAAGAGGCAGTTTTGCGTCCGCTCCCAAAACGGCCATTTCCTTGACCCCGGGGTCAGCGTTTTTGGCCAATCCCCCCTCCTCCACTGTTTTGGCTGCCACTTGTTTTCTGGCCGACTTACCACATTAAAAGTGATCAGTAACTGTTTCCCAGCAGGTCTGGAGGTGGATGAGGCAAAAAAGAGGCAGTTTTGCGTCCGCTCCCAAAACGGCCATTTCCTTGACCCCGGGGTCAGCGTTTTTGGCCAATCCCCCCTCCTCCACTGTTTTGGCTGCCACTTGTTTTCTGGCCGACTTACCACATTAAAAGTGATCAGTAACTGTTTCCCAGCAGGTCTGGAGGTGGATGAGGCAAAAAAGAGGCAGTTTTGCGTCCGCTCCCAAAACGGCCATTTCCTTGACCCCGGGGTCAGCGTTTTTGGCCAATCCCCCCTCCTCCACTGTTTTGGCTGCCACTTGTTTTCTGGCCGACTTACCACATTAAAAGTGATCAGTAACTGTTTCCCAGCAGGTCTGGAGGTGGATGAGGCAAAAAAGAGGCAGTTTTGCGTCCGCTCCCAAAACGGCCATTTCCTTGACCCCGGGGTCAGCGTTTTTGGCCAATCCCCCCTCCTCCACTGTTTTGGCTGCCACTTGTTTTCTGGCCGACTTACCACATTAAAAGTGATCAGTAACTGTTTCCCAGCAGGTCTGGAGGTGGATGAGGCAAAAAAGAGGCAGTTTTGCGTCCGCTCCCAAAACGGCCATTTCCTTGACCCCGGGGTCAGCGTTTTTGGCCAATCCCCCCTCCTCCACTGTTTTGGCTGCCACTTGTTTTCTGGCCGACTTACCACATTAAAAGTGATCAGTAACTGTTTCCCAGCAGGTCTGGAGGTGGATGAGGCAAAAAAGAGGCAGTTTTGCGTCCGCTCCCAAAACGGCCATTTCCTTGACCCCGGGGTCAGCGTTTTTGGCCAATCCCCCCTCCTCCACTGTTTTGGCTGCCACTTGTTTTCTGGCCGACTTACCACATTAAAAGTGATCAGTAACTGTTTCCCAGCAGGTCTGGAGGTGGATGAGGCAAAAAAGAGGCAGTTTTGCGTCCGCTCCCAGAACGGCTATTTCCTTGACCCCGCGGTCAAGGTTTTTTTCAAATCCCCCCTCCTCCACTGTTTTGGCTGACAGCTGTTTTCTGGCCGATTTACCACATTAAAAGTGATCAATACTTGTTTTCCAACGAGTTTGGAGGCGGATCAGACCAAAAAGAGGCAGTTTGGTGTCGGCTCCAAAAACGGAAATTTCCTTGACCCCGCGGTCAAGGTTTTTTTCAAATCCCCCCTCCTCCACTGTTTTGGCTGCCACTTGTTTTCTGGCCGACTTACCACATTAAAAGTGATCAGTAACTGTTTCCCAGCAGGTCTGGAGGTGGATGAGGCAAAAAAGAGGCAGTTTTGCGTCCGCTCCCAAAACGGCCATTTCCTTGACCCCGGGGTCAGCGTTTTTGGCCAATCCCCCCTCCTCCACTGTTTTGGCTGCCACTTGTTTTCTGGCCGACTTACCACATTAAAAGTGATCAGTAACTGTTTCCCAGCAGGTCTGGAGGTGGATGAGGCAAAAAAGAGGCAGTTTTGCGTCCGCTCCCAAAACGGCCATTTCCTTGACCCCGCGGTCAAGGTTTTTTTCAAATCCCCCCTCCTCCACTGTTTTGGCTGACAGCTGTTTTCTGGCCGATTTACCACATTAAAAGTGATCAATACTTGTTTTCCAACGGGTTTGGAGGCGGATCAGACCAAAAAGAGGCAGTTTGGTGTCGGCTCCAAAAACGGAAATTTCCTTGACCCCGCGGTCAAGGTTTTTTTCAAATCCCCCCTCCTCCACTGTTTTGGCTGACAGCTGTTTTCTGGCCAATTTACCACATTAAAAGTGATCAATACTTGTTTTCCAACGGGTTTGGAGGCGGATCAGACCAAAAAGAGGCAGTTTGGTGTCGGCTCCAAAAACGGAAATTTCCTTGACCCCGCGGTCAAGGTTTTTTTCAAATCCCCCCTCCTCCACTGTTTTGGCTGACAGCTGTTTTCTGTCCGATTTACCACATTAAAAGTGATCAATACTTGTTTTCCAACGGGTTTGGAGGCGGATCAGACCAAAAAGAGGCAGTTTGGTGTCGGCTCCAAAAACGGAAATTTCCTTGACCCCGCGGTCAAGGTTTTTTTCAAATCCCCCCTCCTCCACTGTTTTGGCTGCCACTTGTTTTCTGGCCGACTTACCACATTAAAAGTGATCAGTAACTGTTTCCCAGCAGGTCTGGAGGTGGATGAGGCAAAAAAGAGGCAGTTTTGCGTCCGCTCCCAAATCGGCCATTTCCTTGACCCCGGGGTCAGCGTTTTTGGCCAATCCCCCCTCCTCCACTGTTTTGGCTGCCACTTGTTTTCTGGCCGACTTACCACATTAAAAGTGATCAGTAACTGTTTCCCAGCAGGTCTGGAGGTGGATGAGGCAAAAAAGAGGCAGTTTTGCGTCCGCTCCCAAAACGGCCATTTCCTTGACCCCGGGGTCAGCGTTTTTGGCCAATCCCCCCTCCTCCACTGTTTTGGCTGCCACTTGTTTTCTGGCCGACTTACCACATTAAAAGTGATCAGTAACTGTTTCCCAGCAGGTCTGGAGGTGGATGAGGCAAAAAAGAGGCAGTTTTGCGTCCGCTCCCAAAACGGCCATTTCCTTGACCCCGGGGTCAGCGTTTTTGGCCAATCCCCCCTCCTCCACTGTTTTGGCTGCCACTTGTTTTCTGGCCGACTTACCACATTAAAAGTGATCAGTAACTGTTTCCCAGCAGGTCTGGAGGTGGATGAGGCAAAAAAGAGGCAGTTTTGCATCCGCTCCCAAAACGGCCATTTCCTTGACCCCGGGGTCAGCGTTTTTGGCCAATCCCCCCTCCTCCACTGTTTTGGCTGCCACTTGTTTTCTGGCCGACTTACCACATTAAAAGTGATCAGTAACTGTTTCCCAGCAGGTCTGGAGGTGGATGAGGCAAAAAAGAGGCAGTTTTGCGTCCGCTCCCAAAACGGCCATTTCCTTGACCCCGGGGTCAGCGTTTTTGGCCAATCCCCCCTCCTCCACTGTTTTGGCTGCCACTTGTTTTCTGGCCGACTTACCACATTAAAAGTGATCAGTAACTGTTTCCCAGCAGGTCTGGAGGTGGATGAGGCAAAAAAGAGGCAGTTTTGCGTCCGCTCCCAAAACGGCCATTTCCTTGACCCCGGGGTCAGCGTTTTTGGCCAATCCCCCCTCCTCCACTGTTTTGGCTGCCACTTGTTTTCTGGCCGACTTACCACATTAAAAGTGATCAGTAACTGTTTCCCAGCAGGTCTGGAGGTGGATGAGGCAAAAAAGAGGCAGTTTTGCGTCCGCTCCCAAAACGGCCATTTCCTTGACCCCGGGGTCAGCGTTTTTGGCCAATCCCCCCTCCTCCACTGTTTTGGCTGCCACTTGTTTTCTGGCCGACTTACCACATTAAAAGTGATCAGTAACTGTTTCCCAGCAGGTCTGGAGGTGGATGAGGCAAAAAAGAGGCAGTTTTGCGTCCGCTCCCAAAACGGCCATTTCCTTGACCCCGCGGTCAAGGTTTTTTTCAAATCCCCCCTCCTCCACTGTTTTGGCTGACAGCTGTTTTCTGGCCGATTTACCACATTAAAAGTGATCAATACTTGTTTTCCAACGGGTTTGGAGGCGGATCAGACCAAAAAGAGGCAGTTTGGTGTCGGCTCCAAAAACGGAAATTTCCTTGACCCCGCGGTCAAGGTTTTTTTCAAATCCCCCCTCCTCCACTGTTTTGGCTGCCACTTGTTTTCTGGCCGACTTACCACATTAAAAGTGACCAGTAACTGTTTCCCAGCAGGTCTGGAGGTGGATGAGGCAAAAAAGAGGCAGTTTTGCGTCCGCTCCCAAAACGGCCATTTTGGGTCAGCGTTTTTGGCCAATCCCCCCTCCTCCACTGTTTTGGCTGCCACTTGTTTTCTGGCCGACTTACCACATTAAAAGTGATCAGTAACTGTTTCCCAGCAGGTCTGGAGGTGGATGAGGCAAAAAAGAGGCAGTTTTGCGTCCGCTCCCAAAACGGCCATTTCCTTGACCCCGGGGTCAGCGTTTTTGGCCAATCCCCCCTCCTCCACTGTTTTGGCTGCCACTTGTTTTCTGGCCGACTTACCACATTAAAAGTGATCAGTAACTGTTTCCCAGCAGGTCTGGAGGTGGATGAGGCAAAAAAGAGGCAGTTTTGCGTCCGCTCCCAAAACGGCCATTTCCTTGACCCCGGGGTCAGCGTTTTTGGCCAATCCCCCCTCCTCCACTGTTTTGGCTGCCACTTGTTTTCTGGCCGACTTACCACATTAAAAGTGATCAGTAACTGTTTCCCAGCAGGTCTGGAGGTGGATGAGGCAAAAAAGAGGCAGTTTTGCGTCCGCTCCCAAAACGGCCATTTCCTTGACCCCGCGGTCAAGGTTTTTTTCAAATCCCCCCTCCTCCACTGTTTTGGCTGACAGCTGTTTTCTGGCCGATTTACCACATTAAAAGTGATCAATACTTGTTTTCCAACGGGTTTGGAGGCGGATCAGACCAAAAAGAGGCAGTTTGGTGTCGGCTCCAAAAACGGAAATTTCCTTGACCCCGCGGTCAAGGTTTTTTTCAAATCCCCCCTCCTCCACTGTTTTGGCTGCCACTTGTTTTCTGGCCGACTTACCACATTAAAAGTGACCAGTAACTGTTTCCCAGCAGGTCTGGAGGTGGATGAGGCAAAAAAGAGGCAGTTTTGCGTCCGCTCCCAAAACGGCCATTTTGGGTCAGCGTTTTTGGCCAATCCCCCCTCCTCCACTGTTTTGGCTGCCACTTGTTTTCTGGCCGACTTACCACATTAAAAGTGATCAGTAACTGTTTCCCAGCAGGTCTGGAGGTGGATGAGGCAAAAAAGAGGCAGTTTTGCGTCCGCTCCCAAAACGGCCATTTCCTTGACCCCGGGGTCAGCGTTTTTGGCCAATCCCCCCTCCTCCACTGTTTTGGCTGCCACTTGTTTTCTGGCCGACTTACCACATTAAAAGTGATCAGTAACTGTTTCCCAGCAGGTCTGGAGGTGGATGAGGCAAAAAAGAGGCAGTTTTGCGTCCGCTCCCAAAACGGCCATTTCCTTGACCCCGGGGTCAGCGTTTTTGGCCAATCCCCCCTCCTCCACTGTTTTGGCTGCCACTTGTTTTCTGGCCGACTTACCACATTAAAAGTGATCAGTAACTGTTTCCCAGCAGGTCTGGAGGTGGATGAGGCAAAAAAGAGGCAGTTTTGCGTCCGCTCCCAAAACGGCCATTTCCTTGACTCCGGGGTCAGCGTTTTTGGCCAATCCCCCCTCCTCCACTGTTTTGGCTGCCACTTGTTTTCTGGCCGACTTACCACATTAAAAGTGATCAGTAACTGTTTCCCAGCAGGTCTGGAGGTGGATGAGGCAAAAAAGAGGCAGTTTTGCGTCCGCTCCCAAAACGGCCATTTCCTTGACCCCGGGGTCAGCGTTTTTGGCCAATCCCCCCTCCTCCACTGTTTTGGCTGCCACTTGTTTTCTGGCCGACTTACCACATTAAAAGTGATCAGTAACTGTTTCCCAGCAGGTCTGGAGGTGGATGAGGCAAAAAAGAGGCAGTTTTGCGTCCGCTCCCAAAACGGCCATTTCCTTGACCCCGCGGTCAAGGTTTTTTTCAAATCCCCCCTCCTCCACTGTTTTGGCTGACAGCTGTTTTCTGGCCGATTTACCACATTAAAAGTGATCAATACTTGTTTTCCAACGGGTTTGGAGGCGGATCAGACCAAAAAGAGGCAGTTTGGTGTCGGCTCCAAAAACGGAAATTTCCTTGACCCCGCGGTCAAGGTTTTTTTCAAATCCCCCCTCCTCCACTGTTTTGGCTGACAGCTGTTTTCTGGCCGATTTACCACATTAAAAGTGATCAATACTTGTTTTCCAACGGGTTTGGAGGCGGATCAGACCAAAAAGAGGCAGTTTGGTGTCGGCTCCAAAAACAGAAATTTCCTTGACCCCGCGGTCAAGGTTTTTTTCAAATCCCCCCTCCTCCACTGTTTTGGCTGACAGCTGTTTTCTGGCCGATTTACCACATTAAAAGTGATCAATACTTGTTTTCCAACGGGTTTGGAGGCGGATCAGACCAAAAAGAGGCAGTTTGGTGTCGGCTCCAAAAACGGAAATTTCCTTGACCCCGCGGTCAAGGTTTTTTTCAAATCCCCCCTCCTCCACTGTTTTGGCTGACAGCTGTTTTCTGGCCGATTTACCACATTAAAAGTGATCAATACTTGTTTTCCAACGGGTTTGGAGGCGGATCAGACCAAAAAGAGGCAGTTTGGTGTCGGCTCCAAAAACGGAAATTTCCTTGACCCCGGGGTCAAGGTTTTTTTCAAATCCCCCCTCCTCCACTGTTTTGGCTGCCACTTGTTTTCTGGCCGACTTACCACATTAAAAGTGATCAGTAACTGTTTCCCAGCAGGTCTGGAGGTGGATGAGGCAAAAAAGAGGCAGTTTTGCGTCCGCTCCCAAAACGGCCATTTCCTTGACCCCGCGGTCAAGGTTTTTTTCAAATCCCCCCTCCTCCACTGTTTTGGCTGACAGCTGTTTTCTGGCCGATTTACCACATTAAAAGTGATCAATACTTGTTTTCCAACGGGTTTGGAGGCGGATCAGACCAAAAAGAGGCAGTTTGGTGTCGGCTCCAAAAACGGAAATTTCCTTGACCCCGCGGTCAAGGTTTTTTTCAAATCCCCCCTCCTCCACTGTTTTGGCTGCCACTTGTTTTCTGGCCGACTTACCACATTAAAAGTGACCAGTAACTGTTTCCCAGCAGGTCTGGAGGTGGATGAGGCAAAAAAGAGGCAGTTTTGCGTCCGCTCCCAAAACGGCCATTTTGGGTTAGCGTTTTTGGCCAATCCCCCCTCCTCCACTGTTTTGGCTGCCACTTGTTTTCTGGCCGACTTACCACATTAAAAGTGATCAGTAACTGTTTCCCAGCAGGTCTGGAGGTGGATGAGGCAAAAAAGAGGCAGTTTTGCGTCCGCTCCCAAAACGGCCATTTCCTTGACCCCGGGGTCAGCGTTTTTGGCCAATCCCCCCTCCTCCACTGTTTTGGCTGCCACTTGTTTTCTGGCCGACTTACCACATTAAAAGTGATCAGTAACTGTTTCCCAGCAGGTCTGGAGGTGGATGAGGCAAAAAAGAGGCAGTTTTGCGTCCGCTCCCAAAACGGCCATTTCCTTGACCCCGGGGTCAGCGTTTTTGGCCAATCCCCCCTCCTCCACTGTTTTGGCTGCCACTTGTTTTCTGGCCGACTTACCACATTAAAAGTGATCAGTAACTGTTTCCCAGCAGGTCTGGAGGTGGATGAGGCAAAAAAGAGGCAGTTTTGCGTCCGCTCCCAAAACGGTCATTTCCTTGACTCCGGGGTCAGCGTTTTTGGCCAATCCCCCCTCCTCCACTGTTTTGGCTGCCACTTGTTTTCTGGCCGACTTACCACATTAAAAGTGATCAGTAACTGTTTCCCAGCAGGTCTGGAGGTGGATGAGGCAAAAAAGAGGCAGTTTTGCGTCCGCTCCCAAAACGGCCATTTCCTTGACCCCGCGGTCAAGGTTTTTTTCAAATCCCCCCTCCTCCACTGTTTTGGCTGACAGCTGTTTTCTGGCCGATTTACCACATTAAAAGTGATCAATACTTGTTTTCCAACGGGTTTGGAGGCGGATCAGACCAAAAAGAGGCAGTTTGGTGTCGGCTCCAAAAACGGAAATTTCCTTGACCCCGCGGTCAAGGTTTTTTTCAAATCCCCCCTCCTCCACTGTTTTGGCTGCCACTTGTTTTCTGGCCGACTTACCACATTAAAAGTGACCAGTAACTGTTTCCCAGCAGGTCTGGAGGTGGATGAGGCAAAAAAGAGGCAGTTTTGCGTCCGCTCCCAAAACGGCCATTTTGGGTCAGCGTTTTTGGCCAATCCCCCCTCCTCCACTGTTTTGGCTGCCACTTGTTTTCTGGCCGACTTACCACATTAAAAGTGATCAGTAACTGTTTCCCAGCAGGTCTGGAGGTGGATGAGGCAAAAAAGAGGCAGTTTTGCGTCCGCTCCCAAAACGGCCATTTCCTTGACCCCGGGGTCAGCGTTTTTGGCCAATCCCCCCTCCTCCACTGTTTTGGCTGCCACTTGTTTTCTGGCCGACTTACCACATTAAAAGTGATCAGTAACTGTTTCCCAGCAGGTCTGGAGGTGGATGAGGCAAAAAAGAGGCAGTTTTGCGTCCGCTCCCAAAACGGCCATTTCCTTGACCCCGCGGTCAAGGTTTTTTTCAAATCCCCCCTCCTCCACTGTTTTGGCTGACAGCTGTTTTCTGGCCGATTTACCACATTAAAAGTGATCAATACTTGTTTTCCAACGGGTTTGGAGGCGGATCAGACCAAAAAGAGGCAGTTTGGTGTCGGCTCCAAAAACGGAAATTTCCTTGACCCCGCGGTCAAGGTTTTTTTCAAATCCCCCCTCCTCCACTGTTTTGGCTGCCACTTGTTTTCTGGCCGACTTACCACATTAAAAGTGACCAGTAACTGTTTCCCAGCAGGTCTGGAGGTGGATGAGGCAAAAAAGAGGCAGTTTTGCGTCCGCTCCCAAAACGGCCATTTTGGGTTAGCGTTTTTGGCCAATCCCCCCTCCTCCACTGTTTTGGCTGCCACTTGTTTTCTGGCCGACTTACCACATTAAAAGTGATCAGTAACTGTTTCCCAGCAGGTCTGGAGGTGGATGAGGCAAAAAAGAGGCAGTTTTGCGTCCGCTCCCAAAACGGCCATTTCCTTGACCCCGGGGTCAGCGTTTTTGGCCAATCCCCCCTCCTCCACTGTTTTGGCTGCCACTTGTTTTCTGGCCGACTTACCACATTAAAAGTGATCAGTAACTGTTTCCCAGCAGGTCTGGAGGTGGATGAGGCAAAAAAGAGGCAGTTTTGCGTCCGCTCCCAAAACGGCCATTTCCTTGACCCCGGGGTCAGCGTTTTTGGCCAATCCCCCCTCCTCCACTGTTTTGGCTGCCACTTGTTTTCTGGCCGACTTACCACATTAAAAGTGATCAGTAACTGTTTCCCAGCAGGTCTGGAGGTGGATGAGGCAAAAAAGAGGCAGTTTTGCGTCCGCTCCCAAAACGGTCATTTCCTTGACTCCGGGGTCAGCGTTTTTGGCCAATCCCCCCTCCTCCACTGTTTTGGCTGCCACTTGTTTTCTGGCCGACTTACCACATTAAAAGTGATCAGTAACTGTTTCCCAGCAGGTCTGGAGGTGGATGAGGCAAAAAAGAGGCAGTTTTGCGTCCGCTCCCAAAACGGCCATTTCCTTGACCCCGCGGTCAAGGTTTTTTTCAAATCCCCCCTCCTCCACTGTTTTGGCTGACAGCTGTTTTCTGGCCGATTTACCACATTAAAAGTGATCAATACTTGTTTTCCAACGGGTTTGGAGGCGGATCAGACCAAAAAGAGGCAGTTTGGTGTCGGCTCCAAAAACGGAAATTTCCTTGACCCCGCGGTCAAGGTTTTTTTCAAATCCCCCCTCCTCCACTGTTTTGGCTGCCACTTGTTTTCTGGCCGACTTACCACATTAAAAGTGACCAGTAACTGTTTCCCAGCAGGTCTGGAGGTGGATGAGGCAAAAAAGAGGCAGTTTTGCGTCCGCTCCCAAAACGGCCATTTTGGGTCAGCGTTTTTGGCCAATCCCCCCTCCTCCACTGTTTTGGCTGCCACTTGTTTTCTGGCCGACTTACCACATTAAAAGTGATCAGTAACTGTTTCCCAGCAGGTCTGGAGGTGGATGAGGCAAAAAAGAGGCAGTTTTGCGTCCGCTCCCAAAACGGCCATTTCCTTGACCCCGGGGTCAGCGTTTTTGGCCAATCCCCCCTCCTCCACTGTTTTGGCTGCCACTTGTTTTCTGGCCGACTTACCACATTAAAAGTGATCAGTAACTGTTTCCCAGCAGGTCTGGAGGTGGATGAGGCAAAAAAGAGGCAGTTTTGCGTCCGCTCCCAAAACGGCCATTTCCTTGACCCCGGGGTCAGCGTTTTTGGCCAATCCCCCCTCCTCCACTGTTTTGGCTGCCACTTGTTTTCTGGCCGACTTACCACATTAAAAGTGATCAGTAACTGTTTCCCAGCAGGTCTGGAGGTGGATGAGGCAAAAAAGAGGCAGTTTTGCGTCCGCTCCCAAAACGGTCATTTCCTTGACTCCGGGGTCAGCGTTTTTGGCCAATCCCCCCTCCTCCACTGTTTTGGCTGCCACTTGTTTTCTGGCCGACTTACCACATTAAAAGTGATCAGTAACTGTTTCCCAGCAGGTCTGGAGGTGGATGAGGCAAAAAAGAGGCAGTTTTGCGTCCGCTCCCAAAACGGCCATTTCCTTGACCCCGCGGTCAAGGTTTTTTTCAAATCCCCCCTCCTCCACTGTTTTGGCTGACAGCTGTTTTCTGGCCGATTTACCACATTAAAAGTGATCAATACTTGTTTTCCAACGGGTTTGGAGGCGGATCAGACCAAAAAGAGGCAGTTTGGTGTCGGCTCCAAAAACGGAAATTTCCTTGACCCCGGGGTCAAGGTTTTTTTCAAATCCCCCCTCCTCCACTGTTTTGGCTGCCACTTGTTTTCTGGCCGACTTACCACATTAAAAGTGATCAGTAACTGTTTCCCAGCAGGTCTGGAGGTGGATGAGGCAAAAAAGAGGCAGTTTTGCGTCCGCTCCCAAAACGGCCATTTCCTTGACCCCGCGGTCAAGGTTTTTTTCAAATCCCCCCTCCTCCACTGTTTTGGCTGACAGCTGTTTTCTGGCCGATTTACCACATTAAAAGTGATCAATACTTGTTTTCCAACGGGTTTGGAGGCGGATCAGACCAAAAAGAGGCAGTTTGGTGTCGGCTCCAAAAACGGAAATTTCCTTGACCCCGCGGTCAAGGTTTTTTTCAAATCCCCCCTCCTCCACTGTTTTGGCTGACAGCTGTTTTCTGGCCGATTTACCACATTAAAAGTGATCAATACTTGTTTTCCAACGGGTTTGGAGGCGGATCAGACCAAAAAGAGGCAGTTTGGTGTCGGCTCCAAAAACGGAAATTTCCTTGACCCCGCGGTCAAGGTTTTTTTCAAATCCCCCCTCCTCCACTGTTTTGGCTGCCACTTGTTTTCTGGCCGACTTACCACATTAAAAGTGATCAGTAACTGTTTCCCAGCAGGTCTGGAGGTGGATGAGGCAAAAAAGAGGCAGTTTTGCGTCCGCTCCCAAAACGGCCATTTCCTTGACCCCGGGGTCAGCGTTTTTGGCCAATCCCCCCTCCTCCACTGTTTTGGCTGCCACTTGTTTTCTGGCCGACTTACCACATTAAAAGTGATCAGTAACTGTTTCCCAGCAGGTCTGGAGGTGGATGAGGCAAAAAAGAGGCAGTTTTGCGTCCGCTCCCAAAACGGCCATTTCCTTGACCCCGGGGTCAGCGTTTTTGGCCAATCCCCCCTCCTCCACTGTTTTGGCTGCCACTTGTTTTCTGGCCGACTTACCACATTAAAAGTGATCAGTAACTGTTTCCCAGCAGGTCTGGAGGTGGATGAGGCAAAAAAGAGGCAGTTTTGCGTCCGCTCCCAAAACGGCCATTTCCTTGACCCCGCGGTCAAGGTTTTTTTCAAATCCCCCCTCCTCCACTGTTTTGGCTGACAGCTGTTTTCTGGCCGATTTACCACATTAAAAGTGATCAATACTTGTTTTCCAACGGGTTTGGAGGCGGATCAGACCAAAAAGAGGCAGTTTGGTGTCGGCTCCAAAAACGGAAATTTCCTTGACCCCGCGGTCAAGGTTTTTTTCAAATCCCCCCTCCTCCACTGTTTTGGCTGCCACTTGTTTTCTGGCCGACTTACCACATTAAAAGTGACCAGTAACTGTTTCCCAGCAGGTCTGGAGGTGGATGAGGCAAAAAAGAGGCAGTTTTGCGTCCGCTCCCAAAACGGCCATTTTGGGTTAGCGTTTTTGGCCAATCCCCCCTCCTCCACTGTTTTGGCTGCCACTTGTTTTCTGGCCGACTTACCACATTAAAAGTGATCAGTAACTGTTTCCCAGCAGGTCTGGAGGTGGATGAGGCAAAAAAGAGGCAGTTTTGCGTCCGCTCCCAAAACGGCCATTTCCTTGACCCCGGGGTCAGCGTTTTTGGCCAATCCCCCCTCCTCCACTGTTTTGGCTGCCACTTGTTTTCTGGCCGACTTACCACATTAAAAGTGATCAGTAACTGTTTCCCAGCAGGTCTGGAGGTGGATGAGGCAAAAAAGAGGCAGTTTTGCGTCCGCTCCCAAAACGGCCATTTCCTTGACCCCGGGGTCAGCGTTTTTGGCCAATCCCCCCTCCTCCACTGTTTTGGCTGCCACTTGTTTTCTGGCCGACTTACCACATTAAAAGTGATCAGTAACTGTTTCCCAGCAGGTCTGGAGGTGGATGAGGCAAAAAAGAGGCAGTTTTGCGTCCGCTCCCAAAACGGTCATTTCCTTGACTCCGGGGTCAGCGTTTTTGGCCAATCCCCCCTCCTCCACTGTTTTGGCTGCCACTTGTTTTCTGGCCGACTTACCACATTAAAAGTGATCAGTAACTGTTTCCCAGCAGGTCTGGAGGTGGATGAGGCAAAAAAGAGGCAGTTTTGCGTCCGCTCCCAAAACGGCCATTTCCTTGACCCCGCGGTCAAGGTTTTTTTCAAATCCCCCCTCCTCCACTGTTTTGGCTGACAGCTGTTTTCTGGCCGATTTACCACATTAAAAGTGATCAATACTTGTTTTCCAACGGGTTTGGAGGCGGATCAGACCAAAAAGAGGCAGTTTGGTGTCGGCTCCAAAAACGGAAATTTCCTTGACCCCGCGGTCAAGGTTTTTTTCAAATCCCCCCTCCTCCACTGTTTTGGCTGCCACTTGTTTTCTGGCCGACTTACCACATTAAAAGTGACCAGTAACTGTTTCCCAGCAGGTCTGGAGGTGGATGAGGCAAAAAAGAGGCAGTTTTGCGTCCGCTCCCAAAACGGCCATTTTGGGTCAGCGTTTTTGGCCAATCCCCCCTCCTCCACTGTTTTGGCTGCCACTTGTTTTCTGGCCGACTTACCACATTAAAAGTGATCAGTAACTGTTTCCCAGCAGGTCTGGAGGTGGATGAGGCAAAAAAGAGGCAGTTTTGCGTCCGCTCCCAAAACGGCCATTTCCTTGACCCCGGGGTCAGCGTTTTTGGCCAATCCCCCCTCCTCCACTGTTTTGGCTGCCACTTGTTTTCTGGCCGACTTACCACATTAAAAGTGATCAGTAACTGTTTCCCAGCAGGTCTGGAGGTGGATGAGGCAAAAAAGAGGCAGTTTTGCGTCCGCTCCCAAAACGGCCATTTCCTTGACCCCGGGGTCAGCGTTTTTGGCCAATCCCCCCTCCTCCACTGTTTTGGCTGCCACTTGTTTTCTGGCCGACTTACCACATTAAAAGTGATCAGTAACTGTTTCCCAGCAGGTCTGGAGGTGGATGAGGCAAAAAAGAGGCAGTTTTGCGTCCGCTCCCAAAACGGTCATTTCCTTGACTCCGGGGTCAGCGTTTTTGGCCAATCCCCCCTCCTCCACTGTTTTGGCTGCCACTTGTTTTCTGGCCGACTTACCACATTAAAAGTGATCAGTAACTGTTTCCCAGCAGGTCTGGAGGTGGATGAGGCAAAAAAGAGGCAGTTTTGCGTCCGCTCCCAAAACGGCCATTTCCTTGACCCCGCGGTCAAGGTTTTTTTCAAATCCCCCCTCCTCCACTGTTTTGGCTGACAGCTGTTTTCTGGCCGATTTACCACATTAAAAGTGATCAATACTTGTTTTCCAACGGGTTTGGAGGCGGATCAGACCAAAAAGAGGCAGTTTGGTGTCGGCTCCAAAAACGGAAATTTCCTTGACCCCGGGGTCAAGGTTTTTTTCAAATCCCCCCTCCTCCACTGTTTTGGCTGCCACTTGTTTTCTGGCCGACTTACCACATTAAAAGTGATCAGTAACTGTTTCCCAGCAGGTCTGGAGGTGGATGAGGCAAAAAAGAGGCAGTTTTGCGTCCGCTCCCAAAACGGCCATTTCCTTGACCCCGCGGTCAAGGTTTTTTTCAAATCCCCCCTCCTCCACTGTTTTGGCTGACAGCTGTTTTCTGGCCGATTTACCACATTAAAAGTGATCAATACTTGTTTTCCAACGGGTTTGGAGGCGGATCAGACCAAAAAGAGGCAGTTTGGTGTCGGCTCCAAAAACGGAAATTTCCTTGACCCCGCGGTCAAGGTTTTTTTCAAATCCCCCCTCCTCCACTGTTTTGGCTGACAGCTGTTTTCTGGCCGATTTACCACATTAAAAGTGATCAATACTTGTTTTCCAACGGGTTTGGAGGCGGATCAGACCAAAAAGAGGCAGTTTGGTGTCGGCTCCAAAAACGGAAATTTCCTTGACCCCGCGGTCAAGGTTTTTTTCAAATCCCCCCTCCTCCACTGTTTTGGCTGACAGCTGTTTTCTGGCCGATTTACCACATTAAAAGTGATCAATACTTGTTTTCCAACGGGTTTGGAGGCGGATCAGACCAAAAAGAGGCAGTTTGGTGTCGGCTCCAAAAACGGAAATTTCCTTGACCCCGCGGTCAAGGTTTTTTTCAAATCCCCCCTCCTCCACTGTTTTGGCTGACAGCTGTTTTCTGGCCGATTTACCACATTAAAAGTGATCAATACTTGTTTTCCAACGGGTTTGGAGGCGGATCAGACCAAAAAGAGGCAGTTTGGTGTCGGCTCCAAAAACGGAAATTTCCTTGACCCCGCGGTCAAGGTTTTTTTCAAATCCCCCCTCCTCCACTGTTTTGGCTGACAGCTGTTTTCTGGCCGATTTACCACATTAAAAGTGATCAATACTTGTTTTCCAACGGGTTTGGAGGCGGATCAGACCAAAAAGAGGCAGTTTGGTGTCGGCTCCAAAAACGGAAATTTCCTTGACCCCGCGGTCAAGGTTTTTTTCAAATCCCCCCTCCTCCACTGTTTTGGCTGCCACTTGTTTTCTGGCCGACTTACCACATTAAAAGTGATCAGTAACTGTTTCCCAGCAGGTCTGGAGGTGGATGAGGCAAAAAAGAGGCAGTTTTGCGTCCGCTCCCAAAACGGCCATTTCCTTGACCCCGGGGTCAGCGTTTTTGGCCAATCCCCCCTCCTCCACTGTTTTGGCTGCCACTTGTTTTCTGGCCGACTTACCACATTAAAAGTGATCAGTAACTGTTTCCCAGCAGGTCTGGAGGTGGATGAGGCAAAAAAGAGGCAGTTTTGCGTCCGCTCCCAAAACGGCCATTTCCTTGACCCCGGGGTCAGCGTTTTTGGCCAATCCCCCCTCCTCCACTGTTTTGGCTGCCACTTGTTTTCTGGCCGACTTACCACATTAAAAGTGATCAGTAACTGTTTCCCAGCAGGTCTGGAGGTGGATGAGGCAAAAAAGAGGCAGTTTTGCGTCCGCTCCCAAAACGGCCATTTCCTTGACCCCGGGGTCAGCGTTTTTGGCCAATCCCCCCTCCTCCACTGTTTTGGCTGCCACTTGTTTTCTGGCCGACTTACCACATTAAAAGTGATCAGTAACTGTTTCCCAGCAGGTCTGGAGGTGGATGAGGCAAAAAAGAGGCAGTTTTGCGTCCGCTCCCAAAACGGCCATTTCCTTGACCCCGCGGTCAAGGTTTTTTTCAAATCCCCCCTCCTCCACTGTTTTGGCTGACAGCTGTTTTCTGGCCGATTTACCACATTAAAAGTGATCAATACTTGTTTTCCAACGGGTTTGGAGGCGGATCAGACCAAAAAGAGGCAGTTTGGTGTCGGCTCCAAAAACGGAAATTTCCTTGACCCCGCGGTCAAGGTTTTTTTCAAATCCCCCCTCCTCCACTGTTTTGGCTGCCACTTGTTTTCTGGCCGACTTACCACATTAAAAGTGACCAGTAACTGTTTCCCAGCAGGTCTGGAGGTGGATGAGGCAAAAAAGAGGCAGTTTTGCGTCCGCTCCCAAAACGGCCATTTTGGGTCAGCGTTTTTGGCCAATCCCCCCTCCTCCACTGTTTTGGCTGCCACTTGTTTTCTGGCCGACTTACCACATTAAAAGTGATCAGTAACTGTTTCCCAGCAGGTCTGGAGGTGGATGAGGCAAAAAAGAGGCAGTTTTGCGTCCGCTCCCAAAACGGCCATTTCCTTGACCCCGGGGTCAGCGTTTTTGGCCAATCCCCCCTCCTCCACTGTTTTGGCTGCCACTTGTTTTCTGGCCGACTTACCACATTAAAAGTGATCAGTAACTGTTTCCCAGCAGGTCTGGAGGTGGATGAGGCAAAAAAGAGGCAGTTTTGCGTCCGCTCCCAAAACGGCCATTTCCTTGACCCCGGGGTCAGCGTTTTTGGCCAATCCCCCCTCCTCCACTGTTTTGGCTGCCACTTGTTTTCTGGCCGACTTACCACATTAAAAGTGATCAGTAACTGTTTCCCAGCAGGTCTGGAGGTGGATGAGGCAAAAAAGAGGCAGTTTTGCGTCCGCTCCCAAAACGGTCATTTCCTTGACTCCGGGGTCAGCGTTTTTGGCCAATCCCCCCTCCTCCACTGTTTTGGCTGCCACTTGTTTTCTGGCCGACTTACCACATTAAAAGTGATCAGTAACTGTTTCCCAGCAGGTCTGGAGGTGGATGAGGCAAAAAAGAGGCAGTTTTGCGTCCGCTCCCAAAACGGCCATTTCCTTGACCCCGGGGTCAGCGTTTTTGGCCAATCCCCCCTCCTCCACTGTTTTGGCTGCCACTTGTTTTCTGGCCGACTTACCACATTAAAAGTGATCAGTAACTGTTTCCCAGCAGGTCTGGAGGTGGATGAGGCAAAAAAGAGGCAGTTTTGCGTCCGCTCCCAAAACGGCCATTTCCTTGACCCCGCGGTCAAGGTTTTTTTCAAATCCCCCCTCCTCCACTGTTTTGGCTGACAGCTGTTTTCTGGCCGATTTACCACATTAAAAGTGATCAATACTTGTTTTCCAACGGGTTTGGAGGCGGATCAGACCAAAAAGAGGCAGTTTGGTGTCGGCTCCAAAAACGGAAATTTCCTTGACCCCGCGGTCAAGGTTTTTTTCAAATCCCCCCTCCTCCACTGTTTTGGCTGACAGCTGTTTTCTGGCCGATTTACCACATTAAAAGTGATCAATACTTGTTTTCCAACGGGTTTGGAGGCGGATCAGACCAAAAAGAGGCAGTTTGGTGTCGGCTCCAAAAACAGAAATTTCCTTGACCCCGCGGTCAAGGTTTTTTTCAAATCCCCCCTCCTCCACTGTTTTGGCTGACAGCTGTTTTCTGGCCGATTTACCACATTAAAAGTGATCAATACTTGTTTTCCAACGGGTTTGGAGGCGGATCAGACCAAAAAGAGGCAGTTTGGTGTCGGCTCCAAAAACGGAAATTTCCTTGACCCCGCGGTCAAGGTTTTTTTCAAATCCCCCCTCCTCCACTGTTTTGGCTGACAGCTGTTTTCTGGCCGATTTACCACATTAAAAGTGATCAATACTTGTTTTCCAACGGGTTTGGAGGCGGATCAGACCAAAAAGAGGCAGTTTGGTGTCGGCTCCAAAAACGGAAATTTCCTTGACCCCGCGGTCAAGGTTTTTTTCAAATCCCCCCTCCTCCACTGTTTTGGCTGCCACTTGTTTTCTGGCCGACTTACCACATTAAAAGTGATCAGTAACTGTTTCCCAGCAGGTCTGGAGGTGGATGAGGCAAAAAAGAGGCAGTTTTGCGTCCGCTCCCAAAACGGCCATTTCCTTGACCCCGGGGTCAGCGTTTTTGGCCAATCCCCCCTCCTCCACTGTTTTGGCTGCCACTTGTTTTCTGGCCGACTTACCACATTAAAAGTGATCAGTAACTGTTTCCCAGCAGGTCTGGAGGTGGATGAGGCAAAAAAGAGGCAGTTTTGCGTCCGCTCCCAAAACGGCCATTTCCTTGACCCCGGGGTCAGCGTTTTTGGCCAATCCCCCCTCCTCCACTGTTTTGGCTGCCACTTGTTTTCTGGCCGACTTACCACATTAAAAGTGATCAGTAACTGTTTCCCAGCAGGTCTGGAGGTGGATGAGGCAAAAAAGAGGCAGTTTTGCGTCCGCTCCCAAAACGGCCATTTCCTTGACCCCGCGGTCAAGGTTTTTTTCAAATCCCCCCTCCTCCACTGTTTTGGCTGACAGCTGTTTTCTGGCCGATTTACCACATTAAAAGTGATCAATACTTGTTTTCCAACGGGTTTGGAGGCGGATCAGACCAAAAAGAGGCAGTTTGGTGTCAGCTCCAAAAACGGAAATTTCCTTGACCCCGCGGTCAAGGTTTTTTTCAAATCCCCCCTCCTCCACTGTTTTGGCTGCCACTTGTTTTCTGGCCGACTTACCACATTAAAAGTGACCAGTAACTGTTTCCCAGCAGGTCTGGAGGTGGATGAGGCAAAAAAGAGGCAGTTTTGCGTCCGCTCCCAAAACGGCCATTTTGGGTTAGCGTTTTTGGCCAATCCCCCCTCCTCCACTGTTTTGGCTGCCACTTGTTTTCTGGCCGACTTACCACATTAAAAGTGATCAGTAACTGTTTCCCAGCAGGTCTGGAGGTGGATGAGGCAAAAAAGAGGCAGTTTTGCGTCCGCTCCCAAAACGGCCATTTCCTTGACCCCGGGGTCAGCGTTTTTGGCCAATCCCCCCTCCTCCACTGTTTTGGCTGCCACTTGTTTTCTGGCCGACTTACCACATTAAAAGTGATCAGTAACTGTTTCCCAGCAGGTCTGGAGGTGGATGAGGCAAAAAAGAGGCAGTTTTGCGTCCGCTCCCAAAACGGCCATTTCCTTGACCCCGGGGTCAGCGTTTTTGGCCAATCCCCCCTCCTCCACTGTTTTGGCTGCCACTTGTTTTCTGGCCGACTTACCACATTAAAAGTGATCAGTAACTGTTTCCCAGCAGGTCTGGAGGTGGATGAGGCAAAAAAGAGGCAGTTTTGCGTCCGCTCCCAAAACGGTCATTTCCTTGACCCCGGGGTCAGCGTTTTTGGCCAATCCCCCCTCCTCCACTGTTTTGGCTGCCACTTGTTTTCTGGCCGACTTACCACATTAAAAGTGATCAGTAACTGTTTCCCAGCAGGTCTGGAGGTGGATGAGGCAAAAAAGAGGCAGTTTTGCGTCCGCTCCCAAAACGGCCATTTCCTTGACCCCGGGGTCAGCGTTTTTGGCCAATCCCCCCTCCTCCACTGTTTTGGCTGCCACTTGTTTTCTGGCCGACTTACCACATTAAAAGTGATCAGTAACTGTTTCCCAGCAGGTCTGGAGGTGGATGAGGCAAAAAAGAGGCAGTTTTGCGTCCGCTCCCAAAACGGCCATTTCCTTGACCCCGCGGTCAAGGTTTTTTTCAAATCCCCCCTCCTCCACTGTTTTGGCTGACAGCTGTTTTCTGGCCGATTTACCACATTAAAAGTGATCAATACTTGTTTTCCAACGGGTTTGGAGGCGGATCAGACCAAAAAGAGGCAGTTTGGTGTCGGCTCCAAAAACGGAAATTTCCTTGACCCCGCGGTCAAGGTTTTTTTCAAATCCCCCCTCCTCCACTGTTTTGGCTGACAGCTGTTTTCTGGCCGATTTACCACATTAAAAGTGATCAATACTTGTTTTCCAACGGGTTTGGAGGCGGATCAGACCAAAAAGAGGCAGTTTGGTGTCGGCTCCAAAAACGGAAATTTCCTTGACCCCGCGGTCAAGGTTTTTTTCAAATCCCCCCTCCTCCACTGTTTTGGCTGACAGCTGTTTTCTGGCCGATTTACCACATTAAAAGTGATCAATACTTGTTTTCCAACGGGTTTGGAGGCGGATCAGACCAAAAAGAGGCAGTTTGGTGTCGGCTCCAAAAACGGAAATTTCCTTGACCCCGCGGTCAAGGTTTTTTTCAAATCCCCCCTCCTCCACTGTTTTGGCTGACAGCTGTTTTCTGGGCGATTTACCACATTAAAAGTGATCAATACTTGTTTTCCAACGGGTTTGGAGGCGGATCAGACCAAAAAGAGGCAGTTTGGTGTCGGCTCCAAAAACGGAAATTTCCTTGACCCCGCGGTCAAGGTTTTTTTCAAATCCCCCCTCCTCCACTGTTTTGGCTGCCACTTGTTTTCTGGCCGACTTACCACATTAAAAGTGATCAGTAACTGTTTCCCAGCAGGTCTGGAGGTGGATGAGGCAAAAAAGAGGCAGTTTTGCGTCCGCTCCCAAAACGGCCATTTCCTTG
Organism: Pempheris klunzingeri; assembly: GCF_042242105.1. NCBI lineage: Eukaryota > Metazoa > Chordata > Actinopteri > Acropomatiformes > Pempheridae > Pempheris > Pempheris klunzingeri. Next base: position 12,461,814 of record NC_092021.1, read on the forward strand.
ACCCCGGGGTCAGCGTTTTTGGCCAATCCCCCCTCCTCCACTGTTTTGGCTGCCACTTGTTTTCTGGCCGACTTACCACATTAAAAGTGATCAGTAACTGTTTCCCAGCAGGTCTGGAGGTGGATGAGGCAAAAAAGAGGCAGTTTTGCGTCCGCTCCCAAAACGGCCATTTCCTTGACCCCGGGGTCAGCGTTTTTGGCCAATCCCCCCTCCTCCACTGTTTTGGCTGCCACTTGTTTTCTGGCCGACTTACCACATTAAAAGTGATCAGTAACTGTTTCCCAGCAGGTCTGGAGGTGGATGAGGCAAAAAAGAGGCAGTTTTGCGTCCGCTCCCAAAACGGCCATTTCCTTGACCCCGCGGTCAAGGTTTTTTTCAAATCCCCCCTCCTCCACTGTTTTGGCTGACAGCTGTTTTCTGGCCGATTTACCACATTAAAAGTGATCAATACTTGTTTTCCAACGGGTTTGGAGGCGGATCAGACCAAAAAGAGGCAGTTTGGTGTCGGCTCCAAAAACGGAAATTTCCTTGACCCCGCGGTCAAGGTTTTTTTCAAATCCCCCCTCCTCCACTGTTTTGGCTGCCACTTGTTTTCTGGCCGACTTACCACATTAAAAGTGATCAGTAACTGTTTCCCAGCAGGTCTGGAGGTGGATGAGGCAAAAAAGAGGCAGTTTTGCGTCCGCTCCCAAAACGGCCATTTCCTTGACCCCGCGGTCAAGGTTTTTTTCAAATCCCCCCTCCTCCACTGTTTTGGCTGACAGCTGTTTTCTGGCCGATTTACCACATTAAAAGTGATCAATACTTGTTTTCCAACGGGTTTGGAGGCGGATCAGACCAAAAAGAGGCAGTTTGGTGTCGGCTCCAAAAACGGAAATTTCCTTGACCCCGCGGTCAAGGTTTTTTTCAAATCCCCCCTCCTCCACTGTTTTGGCTGCCACTTGTTTTCTGGCCGACTTACCACATTAAAAGTGACCAGTAACTGTTTCCCAGCAGGTCTGGAGGTGGATGAGGCAAAAAAGAGGCAGTTTTGCGTCCGCTCCCAAAACGGCCATTTTGGGTTAGCGTTTTTGGCCAATCCCCCCTCCTCCACTGTTTTGGCTGCCACTTGTTTTCTGGCCGACTTACCACATTAAAAGTGATCAGTAACTGTTTCCCAGCAGGTCTGGAGGTGGATGAGGCAAAAAAGAGGCAGTTTTGCGTCCGCTCCCAAAACGGCCATTTCCTTGACCCCGGGGTCAGCGTTTTTGGCCAATCCCCCCTCCTCCACTGTTTTGGCTGCCACTTGTTTTCTGGCCGACTTACCACATTAAAAGTGATCAGTAACTGTTTCCCAGCAGGTCTGGAGGTGGATGAGGCAAAAAAGAGGCAGTTTTGCGTCCGCTCCCAAAACGGCCATTTCCTTGACCCCGGGGTCAGCGTTTTTGGCCAATCCCCCCTCCTCCACTGTTTTGGCTGCCACTTGTTTTCTGGCCGACTTACCACATTAAAAGTGATCAGTAACTGTTTCCCAGCAGGTCTGGAGGTGGATGAGGCAAAAAAGAGGCAGTTTTGCGTCCGCTCCCAAAACGGTCATTTCCTTGACCCCGGGGTCAGCGTTTTTGGCCAATCCCCCCTCCTCCACTGTTTTGGCTGCCACTTGTTTTCTGGCCGACTTACCACATTAAAAGTGATCAGTAACTGTTTCCCAGCAGGTCTGGAGGTGGATGAGGCAAAAAAGAGGCAGTTTTGCGTCCGCTCCCAAAACGGCCATTTCCTTGACCCCGGGGTCAGCGTTTTTGGCCAATCCCCCCTCCTCCACTGTTTTGGCTGCCACTTGTTTTCTGGCCGACTTACCACATTAAAAGTGATCAGTAACTGTTTCCCAGCAGGTCTGGAGGTGGATGAGGCAAAAAAGAGGCAGTTTTGCGTCCGCTCCCAAAACGGCCATTTCCTTGACCCCGCGGTCAAGGTTTTTTTCAAATCCCCCCTCCTCCACTGTTTTGGCTGACAGCTGTTTTCTGGCCGATTTACCACATTAAAAGTGATCAATACTTGTTTTCCAACGGGTTTGGAGGCGGATCAGACCAAAAAGAGGCAGTTTGGTGTCGGCTCCAAAAACGGAAATTTCCTTGACCCCGCGGTCAAGGTTTTTTTCAAATCCCCCCTCCTCCACTGTTTTGGCTGACAGCTGTTTTCTGGCCGATTTACCACATTAAAAGTGATCAATACTTGTTTTCCAACGGGTTTGGAGGCGGATCAGACCAAAAAGAGGCAGTTTGGTGTCGGCTCCAAAAACGGAAATTTCCTTGACCCCGCGGTCAAGGTTTTTTTCAAATCCCCCCTCCTCCACTGTTTTGGCTGACAGCTGTTTTCTGGCCGATTTACCACATTAAAAGTGATCAATACTTGTTTTCCAACGGGTTTGGAGGCGGATCAGACCAAAAAGAGGCAGTTTGGTGTCGGCTCCAAAAACGGAAATTTCCTTGACCCCGCGGTCAAGGTTTTTTTCAAATCCCCCCTCCTCCACTGTTTTGGCTGACAGCTGTTTTCTGGCCGATTTACCACATTAAAAGTGATCAATACTTGTTTTCCAACGGGTTTGGAGGCGGATCAGACCAAAAAGAGGCAGTTTGGTGTCGGCTCCAAAAACGGAAATTTCCTTGACCCCGCGGTCAAGGTTTTTTTCAAATCCCCCCTCCTCCACTGTTTTGGCTGCCACTTGTTTTCTGGCCGACTTACCACATTAAAAGTGATCAGTAACTGTTTCCCAGCAGGTCTGGAGGTGGATGAGGCAAAAAAGAGGCAGTTTTGCGTCCGCTCCCAAAACGGCCATTTCCTTGACCCCGGGGTCAGCGTTTTTGGCCAATCCCCCCTCCTCCACTGTTTTGGCTGCCACTTGTTTTCTGGCCGACTTACCACATTAAAAGTGATCAGTAACTGTTTCCCAGCAGGTCTGGAGGTGGATGAGGCAAAAAAGAGGCAGTTTTGCGTCCGCTCCCAAAACGGCCATTTCCTTGACCCCGGGGTCAGCGTTTTTGGCCAATCCCCCCTCCTCCACTGTTTTGGCTGCCACTTGTTTTCTGGCCGACTTACCACATTAAAAGTGATCAGTAACTGTTTCCCAGCAGGTCTGGAGGTGGATGAGGCAAAAAAGAGGCAGTTTTGCGTCCGCTCCCAAAACGGCCATTTCCTTGACCCCGCGGTCAAGGTTTTTTTCAAATCCCCCCTCCTCCACTGTTTTGGCTGACAGCTGTTTTCTGGCCGATTTACCACATTAAAAGTGATCAATACTTGTTTTCCAACGGGTTTGGAGGCGGATCAGACCAAAAAGAGGCAGTTTGGTGTCGGCTCCAAAAACGGAAATTTCCTTGACCCCGCGGTCAAGGTTTTTTTCAAATCCCCCCTCCTCCACTGTTTTGGCTGCCACTTGTTTTCTGGCCGACTTACCACATTAAAAGTGACCAGTAACTGTTTCCCAGCAGGTCTGGAGGTGGATGAGGCAAAAAAGAGGCAGTTTTGCGTCCGCTCCCAAAACGGCCATTTTGGGTCAGCGTTTTTGGCCAATCCCCCCTCCTCCACTGTTTTGGCTGCCACTTGTTTTCTGGCCGACTTACCACATTAAAAGTGATCAGTAACTGTTTCCCAGCAGGTCTGGAGGTGGATGAGGCAAAAAAGAGGCAGTTTTGCGTCCGCTCCCAAAACGGCCATTTCCTTGACCCCGGGGTCAGCGTTTTTGGCCAATCCCCCCTCCTCCACTGTTTTGGCTGCCACTTGTTTTCTGGCCGACTTACCACATTAAAAGTGATCAGTAACTGTTTCCCAGCAGGTCTGGAGGTGGATGAGGCAAAAAAGAGGCAGTTTTGCGTCCGCTCCCAAAACGGCCATTTCCTTGACCCCGGGGTCAGCGTTTTTGGCCAATCCCCCCTCCTCCACTGTTTTGGCTGCCACTTGTTTTCTGGCCGACTTACCACATTAAAAGTGATCAGTAACTGTTTCCCAGCAGGTCTGGAGGTGGATGAGGCAAAAAAGAGGCAGTTTTGCGTCCGCTCCCAAAACGGCCATTTCCTTGACCCCGGGGTCAGCGTTTTTGGCCAATCCCCCCTCCTCCACTGTTTTGGCTGCCACTTGTTTTCTGGCCGACTTACCACATTAAAAGTGATCAGTAACTGTTTCCCAGCAGGTCTGGAGGTGGATGAGGCAAAAAAGAGGCAGTTTTGCGTCCGCTCCCAAAACGGCCATTTCCTTGACCCCGCGGTCAAGGTTTTTTTCAAATCCCCCCTCCTCCACTGTTTTGGCTGACAGCTGTTTTCTGGCCGATTTACCACATTAAAAGTGATCAATACTTGTTTTCCAACGGGTTTGGAGGCGGATCAGACCAAAAAGAGGCAGTTTGGTGTCGGCTCCAAAAACGGAAATTTCCTTGACCCCGCGGTCAAGGTTTTTTTCAAATCCCCCCTCCTCCACTGTTTTGGCTGACAGCTGTTTTCTGGCCGATTTACCACATTAAAAGTGATCAATACTTGTTTTCCAACGGGTTTGGAGGCGGATCAGACCAAAAAGAGGCAGTTTGGTGTCGGCTCCAAAAACGGAAATTTCCTTGACCCCGCGGTCAAGGTTTTTTTCAAATCCCCCCTCCTCCACTGTTTTGGCTGACAGCTGTTTTCTGGCCGATTTACCACATTAAAAGTGATCAATACTTGTTTTCCAACGGGTTTGGAGGCGGATCAGACCAAAAAGAGGCAGTTTGGTGTCGGCTCCAAAAACGGAAATTTCCTTGACCCCGCGGTCAAGGTTTTTTTCAAATCCCCCCTCCTCCACTGTTTTGGCTGACAGCTGTTTTCTGGCCGATTTACCACATTAAAAGTGATCAATACTTGTTTTCCAACGGGTTTGGAGGCGGATCAGACCAAAAAGAGGCAGTTTGGTGTCGGCTCCAAAAACGGAAATTTCCTTGACCCCGCGGTCAAGGTTTTTTTCAAATCCCCCCTCCTCCACTGTTTTGGCTGCCACTTGTTTTCTGGCCGACTTACCACATTAAAAGTGATCAGTAACTGTTTCCCAGCAGGTCTGGAGGTGGATGAGGCAAAAAAGAGGCAGTTTTGCGTCCGCTCCCAAAACGGCCATTTCCTTGACCCCGGGGTCAGCGTTTTTGGCCAATCCCCCCTCCTCCACTGTTTTGGCTGCCACTTGTTTTCTGGCCGACTTACCACATTAAAAGTGATCAGTAACTGTTTCCCAGCAGGTCTGGAGGTGGATGAGGCAAAAAAGAGGCAGTTTTGCGTCCGCTCCCAAAACGGCCATTTCCTTGACCCCGGGGTCAGCGTTTTTGGCCAATCCCCCCTCCTCCACTGTTTTGGCTGCCACTTGTTTTCTGGCCGACTTACCACATTAAAAGTGATCAGTAACTGTTTCCCAGCAGGTCTGGAGATGGATGAGGCAAAAAAGAGGCAGTTTTGCGTCCGCTCCCAAAACGGCCATTTCCTTGACCCCGCGGTCAAGGTTTTTTTCAAATCCCCCCTCCTCCACTGTTTTGGCTGACAGCTGTTTTCTGGCCGATTTACCACATTAAAAGTGATCAATACTTTTTTTCCAACGGGTTTGGAGGCGGATCAGACCAAAAAGAGGCAGTTTGGTGTCGGCTCCAAAAACGGAAATTTCCTTGACCCCGCGGTCAAGGTTTTTTTCAAATCCCCCCTCCTCCACTGTTTTGGCTGCCACTTGTTTTCTGGCCGACTTACCACATTAAAAGTGACCAGTAACTGTTTCCCAGCAGGTCTGGAGGTGGATGAGGCAAAAAAGAGGTAGTTTTGCGTCCGCTCCCAAAACGGCCATTTTGGGTCAGCGTTTTTGGCCAATCCCCCCTCCTCCACTGTTTTGGCTGCCACTTGTTTTCTGGCCGACTTACCACATTAAAAGTGATCAGTAACTGTTTCCCAGCAGGTCTGGAGGTGGATGAGGCAAAAAAGAGGCAGTTTTGCGTCCGCTCCCAAAACGGCCATTTCCTTGACCCCGGGGTCAGCGTTTTTGGCCAATCCCCCCTCCTCCACTGTTTTGGCTGCCACTTGTTTTCTGGCCGACTTACCACATTAAAAGTGATCAGTAACTGTTTCCCAGCAGGTCTGGAGGTGGATGAGGCAAAAAAGAGGCAGTTTTGCGTCCGCTCCCAAAACGGCCATTTCCTTGACCCCGGGGTCAGCGTTTTTGGCCAATCCCCCCTCCTCCACTGTTTTGGCTGCCACTTGTTTTCTGGCCGACTTACCACATTAAAAGTGATCAGTAACTGTTTCCCAGCAGGTCTGGAGGTGGATGAGGCAAAAAAGAGGCAGTTTTGCGTCCGCTCCCAAAACGGCCATTTCCTTGACCCCGCGGTCAAGGTTTTTTTCAAATCCCCCCTCCTCCACTGTTTTGGCTGACAGCTGTTTTCTGGCCGATTTACCACATTAAAAGTGATCAATACTTGTTTTCCAACGGGTTTGGAGGCGGATCAGACCAAAAAGAGGCAGTTTGGTGTCGGCTCCAAAAACGGAAATTTCCTTGACCCCGCGGTCAAGGTTTTTTTCAAATCCCCCCTCCTCCACTGTTTTGGCTGACAGCTGTTTTCTGGCCGATTTACCACATTAAAAGTGATCAATACTTGTTTTCCAACGGGTTTGGAGGCGGATCAGACCAAAAAGAGGCAGTTTGGTGTCGGCTCCAAAAACGGAAATTTCCTTGACCCCGCGGTCAAGGTTTTTTTCAAATCCCCCCTCCTCCACTGTTTTGGCTGACAGCTGTTTTCTGGCCGATTTACCACATTAAAAGTGATCAATACTTGTTTTCCAACGGGTTTGGAGGCGGATCAGACCAAAAAGAGGCAGTTTGGTGTCGGCTCCAAAAACGGAAATTTCCTTGACCCCGCGGTCAAGGTTTTTTTCAAATCCCCCCTCCTCCACTGTTTTGGCTGACAGCTGTTTTCTGGCCGATTTACCACATTAAAAGTGATCAATACTTGTTTTCCAACGGGTTTGGAGGCGGATCAGACCAAAAAGAGGCAGTTTGGTGTCGGCTCCAAAAACGGAAATTTCCTTGACCCCGCGGTCAAGGTTTTTTTCAAATCCCCCCTCCTCCACTGTTTTGGCTGCCACTTGTTTTCTGGCCGACTTACCACATTAAAAGTGATCAGTAACTGTTTCCCAGCAGGTCTGGAGGTGGATGAGGCAAAAAAGAGGCAGTTTTGCGTCCGCTCCCAAAACGGCCATTTCCTTGACCCCGGGGTCAGCGTTTTTGGCCAATCCCCCCTCCTCCACTGTTTTGGCTGCCACTTGTTTTCTGGCCGACTTACCACATTAAAAGTGATCAGTAACTGTTTCCCAGCAGGTCTGGAGATGGATGAGGCAAAAAAGAGGCAGTTTTGCGTCCGCTCCCAAAACGGCCATTTCCTTGACCCCGCGGTCAAGGTTTTTTTCAAATCCCCCCTCCTCCACTGTTTTGGCTGACAGCTGTTTTCTGGCCGATTTACCACATTAAAAGTGATCAATACTTTTTTTCCAACGGGTTTGGAGGCGGATCAGACCAAAAAGAGGCAGTTTGGTGTCGGCTCCAAAAACGGAAATTTCCTTGACCCCGCGGTCAAGGTTTTTTTCAAATCCCCCCTCCTCCACTGTTTTGGCTGCCACTTGTTTTCTGGCCGACTTACCACATTAAAAGTGACCAGTAACTGTTTCCCAGCAGGTCTGGAGGTGGATGAGGCAAAAAAGAGGCAGTTTTGCGTCCGCTCCCAAAACGGCCATTTTGGGTCAGCGTTTTTGGCCAATCCCCCCTCCTCCACTGTTTTGGCTGCCACTTGTTTTCTGGCCGACTTACCACATTAAAAGTGATCAGTAACTGTTTCCCAGCAGGTCTGGAGGTGGATGAGGCAAAAAAGAGGCAGTTTTGCGTCCGCTCCCAAAACGGCCATTTCCTTGACCCCGGGGTCAGCGTTTTTGGCCAATCCCCCCTCCTCCACTGTTTTGGCTGCCACTTGTTTTCTGGCCGACTTACCACATTAAAAGTGATCAGTAACTGTTTCCCAGCAGGTCTGGAGGTGGATGAGGCAAAAAAGAGGCAGTTTTGCGTCCGCTCCCAAAACGGCCATTTCCTTGACCCCGGGGTCAGCGTTTTTGGCCAATCCCCCCTCCTCCACTGTTTTGGCTGCCACTTGTTTTCTGGCCGACTTACCACATTAAAAGTGATCAGTAACTGTTTCCCAGCAGGTCTGGAGGTGGATGAGGCAAAAAAGAGGCAGTTTTGCGTCCGCTCCCAAAACGGCCATTTCCTTGACCCCGCGGTCAAGGTTTTTTTCAAATCCCCCCTCCTCCACTGTTTTGGCTGACAGCTGTTTTCTGGCCGATTTACCACATTAAAAGTGATCAATACTTGTTTTCCAACGGGTTTGGAGGCGGATCAGACCAAAAAGAGGCAGTTTGGTGTCGGCTCCAAAAACGGAAATTTCCTTGACCCCGCGGTCAAGGTTTTTTTCAAATCCCCCCTCCTCCACTGTTTTGGCTGACAGCTGTTTTCTGGCCGATTTACCACATTAAAAGTGATCAATACTTGTTTTCCAACGGGTTTGGAGGCGGATCAGACCAAAAAGAGGCAGTTTGGTGTCGGCTCCAAAAACGGAAATTTCCTTGACCCCGCGGTCAAGGTTTTTTTCAAATCCCCCCTCCTCCACTGTTTTGGCTGACAGCTGTTTTCTGGCCGATTTACCACATTAAAAGTGATCAATACTTGTTTTCCAACGGGTTTGGAGGCGGATCAGACCAAAAAGAGGCAGTTTGGTGTCGGCTCCAAAAACGGAAATTTCCTTGACCCCGCGGTCAAGGTTTTTTTCAAATCCCCCCTCCTCCACTGTTTTGGCTGACAGCTGTTTTCTGGCCGATTTACCACATTAAAAGTGATCAATACTTGTTTTCCAACGGGTTTGGAGGCGGATCAGACCAAAAAGAGGCAGTTTGGTGTCGGCTCCAAAAACGGAAATTTCCTTGACCCCGCGGTCAAGGTTTTTTTCAAATCCCCCCTCCTCCACTGTTTTGGCTGACAGCTGTTTTCTGGCCGATTTACCACATTAAAAGTGATCAATACTTGTTTTCCAACGGGTTTGGAGGCGGATCAGACCAAAAAGAGGCAGTTTGGTGTCGGCTCCAAAAACGGAAATTTCCTTGACCCCGCGGTCAAGGTTTTTTTCAAATCCCCCCTCCTCCACTGTTTTGGCTGACAGCTGTTTTCTGGCCGATTTACCACATTAAAAGTGATCAATACTTGTTTTCCAACGGGTTTGGAGGCGGATCAGACCAAAAAGAGGCAGTTTGGTGTCGGCTCCAAAAACGGAAATTTCCTTGACCCCGCGGTCAAGGTTTTTTTCAAATCCCCCCTCCTCCACTGTTTTGGCTGACAGCTGTTTTCTGGCCGATTTACCACATTAAAAGTGATCAATACTTGTTTTCCAACGGGTTTGGAGGCGGATCAGACCAAAAAGAGGCAGTTTGGTGTCGGCTCCAAAAACGGAAATTTCCTTGACCCCGCGGTCAAGGTTTTTTTCAAATCCCCCCTCCTCCACTGTTTTGGCTGCCACTTGTTTTCTGGCCGACTTACCACATTAAAAGTGATCAGTAACTGTTTCCCAGCAGGTCTGGAGGTGGATGAGGCAAAAAAGAGGCAGTTTTGCGTCCGCTCCCAAAACGGCCATTTCCTTGACCCCGGGGTCAGCGTTTTTGGCCAATCCCCCCTCCTCCACTGTTTTGGCTGCCACTTGTTTTCTGGCCGACTTACCACATTAAAAGTGATCAGTAACTGTTTCCCAGCAGGTCTGGAGGTGGATGAGGCAAAAAAGAGGCAGTTTTGCGTCCGCTCCCAAAACGGCCATTTCCTTGACCCCGGGGTCAGCGTTTTTGGCCAATCCCCCCTCCTCCACTGTTTTGGCTGCCACTTGTTTTCTGGCCGACTTACCACATTAAAAGTGATCAGTAACTGTTTCCCAGCAGGTCTGGAGGTGGATGAGGCAAAAAAGAGGCAGTTTTGCGTCCGCTCCCAAAACGGCCATTTCCTTGACCCCGCGGTCAAGGTTTTTTTCAAATCCCCCCTCCTCCACTGTTTTGGCTGACAGCTGTTTTCTGGCCGATTTACCACATTAAAAGTGATCAATACTTGTTTTCCAACGGGTTTGGAGGCGGATCAGACCAAAAAGAGGCAGTTTGGTGTCGGCTCCAAAAACGGAAATTTCCTTGACCCCGCGGGTCAAGGTTTTTTTCAAATCCCCCCTCCTCCACTGTTTTGGCTGCCACTTGTTTTCTGGCCGACTTACCACATTAAAAGTGACCAGTAACTGTTTCCCAGCAGGTCTGGAGGTGGATGAGGCAAAAAAGAGGCAGTTTTGCGTCCGCTCCCAAAACGGCCATTTTGGGTCAGCGTTTTTGGCCAATCCCCCCTCCTCCACTGTTTTGGCTGCCACTTGTTTTCTGGCCGACTTACCACATTAAAAGTGATCAGTAACTGTTTCCCAGCAGGTCTGGAGGTGGATGAGGCAAAAAAGAGGCAGTTTTGCGTCCGCTCCCAAAACGGCCATTTCCTTGACCCCGGGGTCAGCGTTTTTGGCCAATCCCCCCTCCTCCACTGTTTTGGCTGCCACTTGTTTTCTGGCCGACTTACCACATTAAAAGTGATCAGTAACTGTTTCCCAGCAGGTCTGGAGGTGGATGAGGCAAAAAAGAGGCAGTTTTGCGTCCGCTCCCAAAACGGCCATTTCCTTGACCCCGGGGTCAGCGTTTTTGGCCAATCCCCCCTCCTCCACTGTTTTGGCTGCCACTTGTTTTCTGGCCGACTTACCACATTAAAAGTGACCAGTAACTGTTTCCCAGCAGGTCTGGAGGTGGATGAGGCAAAAAAGAGGCAGTTTTGCGTCCGCTCCCAAAACGGCCATTTCCTTGACCCCGCGGTCAAGGTTTTTTTCAAATCCCCCCTCCTCCACTGTTTTGGCTGACAGCTGTTTTCTGGCCGATTTACCACATTAAAAGTGATCAATACTTGTTTTCCAACAGGTTTGGAGGCGGATCAGACCAAAAAGAGGCAGTTTGGTGTCGGCTCCAAAAACGGAAATTTCCTTGACCCCGCGGTCAAGGTTTTTTTCAAATCCCCCCTCCTCCACTGTTTTGGCTGCCACTTGTTTTCTGGCCGACTTACCACATTAAAAGTGACCAGTAACTGTTTCCCAGCAGGTCTGGAGGTGGATGAGGCAAAAAAGAGGCAGTTTTGCGTCCGCTCCCAAAACGGCCATTTCCTTGACCCCGGGGTCAGCGTTTTTGGCCAATCCCCCCTCCTCCACTGTTTTGGCTGCCACTTGTTTTCTGGCCGACTTACCACATTAAAAGTGATCAGTAACTGTTTCCCAGCAGGTCTGGAGGTGGATGAGGCAAAAAAGAGGCAGTTTTGCGTCCGCTCCCAAAACGGCCATTTTGGGTCAGCGTTTTTGGCCAATCCCCCCTCCTCCACTGTTTTGGCTGCCACTTGTTTTCTGGCCGACTTACCACATTAAAAGTGATCAGTAACTGTTTCCCAGCAGGTCTGGAGGTGGATGAGGCAAAAAAGAGGCAGTTTTGCGTCCGCTCCCAAAACGGCCATTTCCTTGACCCCGGGGTCAGCGTTTTTGGCCAATCCCCCCTCCTCCACTGTTTTGGCTGCCACTTGTTTTCTGGCCGACTTACCACATTAAAAGTGATCAGTAACTGTTTCCCAGCAGGTCTGGAGGTGGATGAGGCAAAAAAGAGGCAGTTTTGCGTCCGCTCCCAAAACGGCCATTTCCTTGACCCCGGGGTCAGCGTTTTTGGCCAATCCCCCCTCCTCCACTGTTTTGGCTGCCACTTGTTTTCTGGCCGACTTACCACATTAAAAGTGATCAGTAACTGTTTCCCAGCAGGTCTGGAGGTGGATGAGGCAAAAAAGAGGCAGTTTTGCGTCCGCTCCCAAAACGGCCATTTCCTTGACCCCGGGGTCAGCGTTTTTGGCCAATCCCCCCTCCTCCACTGTTTTGGCTGCCACTTGTTTTCTGGCCGACTTACCACATTAAAAGTGATCAGTAACTGTTTCCCAGCAGGTCTGGAGGTGGATGAGGCAAAAAAGAGGCAGTTTTGCGTCCGCTCCCAAAACGGCCATTTCCTTGACCCCGGGGTCAGCGTTTTTGGCCAATCCCCCCTCCTCCACTGTTTTGGCTGCCACTTGTTTTCTGGCCGACTTACCACATTAAAAGTGATCAGTAACTGTTTCCCAGCAGGTCTGGAGGTGGATGAGGCAAAAAAGAGGCAGTTTTGCGTCCGCTCCCAAAACGGCCATTTCCTTGACCCCGGGGTCAGCGTTTTTGGCCAATCCCCCCTCCTCCACTGTTTTGGCTGCCACTTGTTTTCTGGCCGACTTACCACATTAAAAGTGATCAGTAACTGTTTCCCAGCAGGTCTGGAGGTGGATGAGGCAAAAAAGAGGCAGTTTTGCGTCCGCTCCCAAAACGGCCATTTCCTTGACCCCGGGGTCAGCGTTTTTGGCCAATCCCCCCTCCTCCACTGTTTTGGCTGCCACTTGTTTTCTGGCCGACTTACCACATTAAAAGTGATCAGTAACTGTTTCCCAGCAGGTCTGGAGGTGGATGAGGCAAAAAAGAGGCAGTTTTGCGTCCGCTCCCAAAACGGCCATTTCCTTGACCCCGGGGTCAGCGTTTTTGGCCAATCCCCCCTCCTCCACTGTTTTGGCTGACAGCTGTTTTCTGGCCGATTTACCACATTAAAAGTGATCAATACTTGTTTTCCAACGGGTTTGGAGGCGGATCAGACCAAAAAGAGGCAGTTTGGTGTCGGCTCCAAAAACGGAAATTTCCTTGACCCCGCGGTCAAGGTTTTTTTCAAATCCCCCCTCCTCCACTGTTTTGGCTGACAGCTGTTTTCTGGCCGATTTACCACATTAAAAGTGATCAATACTTGTTTTCCAACAGGTTTGGAGGCGGATCAGACCAAAAAGAGGCAGTTTGGTGTCGGCTCCAAAAACGGAAATTTCCTTGACCCCGCGGTCAAGGTTTTTTTCAAATCCCCCCTCCTCCACTGTTTTGGCTGCCACTTGTTTTCTGGCCGACTTACCACATTAAAAGTGACCAGTAACTGTTTCCCAGCAGGTCTGGAGGTGGATGAGGCAAAAAAGAGGCAGTTTTGCGTCCGCTCCCAAAACGGCCATTTCCTTGACCCCGGGGTCAGCGTTTTTGGCCAATCCCCCCTCCTCCACTGTTTTGGCTGCCACTTGTTTTCTGGCCGACTTACCACATTAAAAGTGATCAGTAACTGTTTCCCAGCAGGTCTGGAGGTGGATGAGGCAAAAAAGAGGCAGTTTTGCGTCCGCTCCCAAAACGGCCATTTCCTTGACCCCGGGGTCAGCGTTTTTGGCCAATCCCCCCTCCTCCACTGTTTTGGCTGCCACTTGTTTTCTGGCCGACTTACCACATTAAAAGTGATCAGTAACTGTTTCCCAGCAGGTCTGGAGGTGGATGAGGCAAAAAAGAGGCAGTTTTGCGTCCGCTCCCAAAACGGCCATTTCCTTGACCCCGGGGTCAGCGTTTTTGGCCAATCCCCCCTCCTCCACTGTTTTGGCTGCCACTTGTTTTCTGGCCGACTTACCACATTAAAAGTGATCAGTAACTGTTTCCCAGCAGGTCTGGAGGTGGATGAGGCAAAAAAGAGGCAGTTTTGCGTCCGCTCCCAAAACGGCCATTTCCTTGACCCCGGGGTCAGCGTTTTTGGCCAATCCCCCCTCCTCCACTGTTTTGGCTGCCACTTGTTTTCTGGCCGACTTACCACATTAAAAGTGATCAGTAACTGTTTCCCAGCAGGTCTGGAGGTGGATGAGGCAAAAAAGAGGCAGTTTTGCGTCCGCTCCCAAAACGGCCATTTCCTTGACCCCGGGGTCAGCGTTTTTGGCCAATCCCCCCTCCTCCACTGTTTTGGCTGCCACTTGTTTTCTGGCCGACTTACCACATTAAAAGTGATCAGTAACTGTTTCCCAGCAGGTCTGGAGGTGGATGAGGCAAAAAAGAGGCAGTTTTGCGTCCGCTCCCAAAACGGCCATTTCCTTGACCCCGGGGTCAGCGTTTTTGGCCAATCCCCCCTCCTCCACTGTTTTGGCTGCCACTTGTTTTCTGGCCGACTTACCACATTAAAAGTGATCAGTAACTGTTTCCCAGCAGGTCTGGAGGTGGATGAGGCAAAAAAGAGGCAGTTTTGCGTCCGCTCCCAAAACGGCCATTTCCTTGACCCCGGGGTCAGCGTTTTTGGCCAATCCCCCCTCCTCCACTGTTTTGGCTGCCACTTGTTTTCTGGCCGACTTACCACATTAAAAGTGATCAGTAACTGTTTCCCAGCAGGTCTGGAGGTGGATGAGGCAAAAAAGAGGCAGTTTTGCGTCCGCTCCCAAAACGGCCATTTCCTTGACCCCGGGGTCAGCGTTTTTGGCCAATCCCCCCTCCTCCACTGTTTTGGCTGCCACTTGTTTTCTGGCCGACTTACCACATTAAAAGTGATCAGTAACTGTTTCCCAGCAGGTCTGGAGGTGGATGAGGCAAAAAAGAGGCAGTTTTGCGTCCGCTCCCAAAACGGCCATTTCCTTGACCCCGGGGTCAGCGTTTTTGGCCAATCCCCCCTCCTCCACTGTTTTGGCTGACAGCTGTTTTCTGGCCGATTTACCACATTAAAAGTGATCAATACTTGTTTTCCAACGGGTTTGGAGGCGGATCAGACCAAAAAGAGGCAGTTTGGTGTCGGCTCCAAAAACGGAAATTTCCTTGACCCCGCGGTCAAGGTTTTTTTCAAATCCCCCCTCCTCCACTGTTTTGGCTGCCACTTGTTTTCTGGCCGACTTACCACATTAAAAGTGACCAGTAACTGTTTCCCAGCAGGTCTGGAGGTGGATGAGGCAAAAAAGAGGCAGTTTTGCGTCCGCTCCCAAAACGGCCATTTCCTTGACCCCGGGGTCAGCGTTTTTGGCCAATCCCCCCTCCTCCACTGTTTTGGCTGCCACTTGTTTTCTGGCCGACTTACCACATTAAAAGTGATCAGTAACTGTTTCCCAGCAGGTCTGGAGGTGGATGAGGCAAAAAAGAGGCAGTTTTGCGTCCGCTCCCAAAACGGCCATTTTGGGTCAGCGTTTTTGGCCAATCCCCCCTCCTCCACTGTTTTGGCTGCCACTTGTTTTCTGGCCGACTTACCACATTAAAAGTGATCAGTAACTGTTTCCCAGCAGGTCTGGAGGTGGATGAGGCAAAAAAGAGGCAGTTTTGCGTCCGCTCCCAAAACGGCCATTTCCTTGACCCCGGGGTCAGCGTTTTTGGCCAATCCCCCCTCCTCCACTGTTTTGGCTGCCACTTGTTTTCTGGCCGACTTACCACATTAAAAGTGATCAGTAACTGTTTCCCAGCAGGTCTGGAGGTGGATGAGGCAAAAAAGAGGCAGTTTTGCGTCCGCTCCCAAAACGGCCATTTCCTTGACCCCGGGGTCAGCGTTTTTGGCCAATCCCCCCTCCTCCACTGTTTTGGCTGCCACTTGTTTTCTGGCCGACTTACCACATTAAAAGTGATCAGTAACTGTTTCCCAGCAGGTCTGGAGGTGGATGAGGCAAAAAAGAGGCAGTTTTGCGTCCGCTCCCAAAACGGCCATTTCCTTGACCCCGGGGTCAGCGTTTTTGGCCAATCCCCCCTCCTCCACTGTTTTGGCTGCCACTTGTTTTCTGGCCGACTTACCACATTAAAAGTGATCAGTAACTGTTTCCCAGCAGGTCTGGAGGTGGATGAGGCAAAAAAGAGGCAGTTTTGCGTCCGCTCCCAAAACGGCCATTTCCTTGACCCCGGGGTCAGCGTTTTTGGCCAATCCCCCCTCCTCCACTGTTTTGGCTGCCACTTGTTTTCTGGCCGACTTACCACATTAAAAGTGATCAGTAACTGTTTCCCAGCAGGTCTGGAGGTGGATGAGGCAAAAAAGAGGCAGTTTTGCGTCCGCTCCCAAAACGGCCATTTCCTTGACCCCGGGGTCAGCGTTTTTGGCCAATCCCCCCTCCTCCACTGTTTTGGCTGCCACTTGTTTTCTGGCCGACTTACCACATTAAAAGTGATCAGTAACTGTTTCCCAGCAGGTCTGGAGGTGGATGAGGCAAAAAAGAGGCAGTTTTGCGTCCGCTCCCAAAACGGCCATTTCCTTGACCCCGGGGTCAGCGTTTTTGGCCAATCCCCCCTCCTCCACTGTTTTGGCTGCCACTTGTTTTCTGGCCGACTTACCACATTAAAAGTGATCAGTAACTGTTTCCCAGCAGGTCTGGAGGTGGATGAGGCAAAAAAGAGGCAGTTTTGCGTCCGCTCCCAAAACGGCCATTTCCTTGACCCCGGGGTCAGCGTTTTTGGCCAATCCCCCCTCCTCCACTGTTTTGGCTGCCACTTGTTTTCTGGCCGACTTACCACATTAAAAGTGATCAGTAACTGTTTCCCAGCAGGTCTGGAGGTGGATGAGGCAAAAAAGAGGCAGTTTTGCGTCCGCTCCCAAAACGGCCATTTCCTTGACCCCGGGGTCAGCGTTTTTGGCCAATCCCCCCTCCTCCACTGTTTTGGCTGCCACTTGTTTTCTGGCCGACTTACCACATTAAAAGTGATCAGTAACTGTTTCCCAGCAGGTCTGGAGGTGGATGAGGCAAAAAAGAGGCAGTTTTGCGTCCGCTCCCAAAACGGCCATTTCCTTGACCCCGGGGTCAGCGTTTTTGGCCAATCCCCCCTCCTCCACTGTTTTGGCTGCCACTTGTTTTCTGGCCGACTTACCACATTAAAAGTGATCAGTAACTGTTTCCCAGCAGGTCTGGAGGTGGATGAGGCAAAAAAGAGGCAGTTTTGCGTCCGCTCCCAAAACGGCCATTTCCTTGACCCCGGGGTCAGCGTTTTTGGCCAATCCCCCCTCCTCCACTGTTTTGGCTGCCACTTGTTTTCTGGCCGACTTACCACATTAAAAGTGATCAGTAACTGTTTCCCAGCAGGTCTGGAGGTGGATGAGGCAAAAAAGAGGCAGTTTTGCGTCCGCTCCCAAAACGGCCATTTCCTTGACCCCGGGGTCAGCGTTTTTGGCCAATCCCCCCTCCTCCACTGTTTTGGCTGCCACTTGTTTTCTGGCCGACTTACCACATTAAAAGTGATCAGTAACTGTTTCCCAGCAGGTCTGGAGGTGGATGAGGCAAAAAAGAGGCAGTTTTGCGTCCGCTCCCAAAACGGCCATTTCCTTGACCCCGCGGTCAAGGTTTTTTTCAAATCCCCCCTCCTCCACTGTTTTGGCTGACAGCTGTTTTCTGGCCGATTTACCACATTAAAAGTGATCAATACTTGTTTTCCAACGGGTTTGGAGGCGGATCAGACCAAAAAGAGGCAGTTTGGTGTCGGCTCCAAAAACGGAAATTTCCTTGACCCCGCGGTCAAGGTTTTTTTCAAATCCCCCCTCCTCCACTGTTTTGGCTGCCACTTGTTTTCTGGCCGACTTACCACATTAAAAGTGACCAGTAACTGTTTCCCAGCAGGTCTGGAGGTGGATGAGGCAAAAAAGAGGCAGTTTTGCGTCCGCTCCCAAAACGGCCATTTTGGGTCAGCGTTTTTGGCCAATCCCCCCTCCTCCACTGTTTTGGCTGCCACTTGTTTTCTGGCCGACTTACCACATTAAAAGTGATCAGTAACTGTTTCCCAGCAGGTCTGGAGGTGGATGAGGCAAAAAAGAGGCAGTTTTGCGTCCGCTCCCAAAACGGCCATTTCCTTGACCCCGGGGTCAGCGTTTTTGGCCAATCCCCCCTCCTCCACTGTTTTGGCTGCCACTTGTTTTCTGGCCGACTTACCACATTAAAAGTGATCAGTAACTGTTTCCCAGCAGGTCTGGAGGTGGATGAGGCAAAAAAGAGGCAGTTTTGCGTCCGCTCCCAAAACGGCCATTTCCTTGACCCCGGGGTCAGCGTTTTTGGCCAATCCCCCCTCCTCCACTGTTTTGGCTGCCACTTGTTTTCTGGCCGACTTACCACATTAAAAGTGATCAGTAACTGTTTCCCAGCAGGTCTGGAGGTGGATGAGGCAAAAAAGAGGCAGTTTTGCGTCCGCTCCCAAAACGGTCATTTCCTTGACCCCGGGGTCAGCGTTTTTGGCCAATCCCCCCTCCTCCACTGTTTTGGCTGCCACTTGTTTTCTGGCCGACTTACCACATTAAAAGTGATCAGTAACTGTTTCCCAGCAGGTCTGGAGGTGGATGAGGCAAAAAAGAGGCAGTTTTGCGTCCGCTCCCAAAACGGCCATTTCCTTGACCCCGGGGTCAGCGTTTTTGGCCAATCCCCCCTCCTCCACTGTTTTGGCTGCCACTTGTTTTCTGGCCGACTTACCACATTAAAAGTGATCAGTAACTGTTTCCCAGCAGGTCTGGAGGTGGATGAGGCAAAAAAGAGGCAGTTTTGCGTCCGCTCCCAAAACGGCCATTTCCTTGACCCCGCGGTCAAGGTTTTTTTCAAATCCCCCCTCCTCCACTGTTTTGGCTGACAGCTGTTTTCTGGCCGATTTACCACATTAAAAGTGATCAATACTTGTTTTCCAACGGGTTTGGAGGCGGATCAGACCAAAAAGAGGCAGTTTGGTGTCGGCTCCAAAAACGGAAATTTCCTTGACCCCGCGGTCAAGGTTTTTTTCAAATCCCCCCTCCTCCACTGTTTTGGCTGACAGCTGTTTTCTGGCCGATTTACCACATTAAAAGTGATCAATACTTGTTTTCCAACGGGTTTGGAGGCGGATCAGACCAAAAAGAGGCAGTTTGGTGTCGGCTCCAAAAACGGAAATTTCCTTGACCCCGCGGTCAAGGTTTTTTTCAAATCCCCCCTCCTCCACTGTTTTGGCTGACAGCTGTTTTCTGGCCGATTTACCACATTAAAAGTGATCAATACTTGTTTTCCAACGGGTTTGGAGGCGGATCAGACCAAAAAGAGGCAGTTTGGTGTCGGCTCCAAAAACGGAAATTTCCTTGACCCCGCGGTCAAGGTTTTTTTCAAATCCCCCCTCCTCCACTGTTTTGGCTGACAGCTGTTTTCTGGCCGATTTACCACATTAAAAGTGATCAATACTTGTTTTCCAACGGGTTTGGAGGCGGATCAGACCAAAAAGAGGCAGTTTGGTGTCGGCTCCAAAAACGGAAATTTCCTTGACCCCGCGGTCAAGGTTTTTTTCAAATCCCCCCTCCTCCACTGTTTTGGCTGCCACTTGTTTTCTGGCCGACTTACCACATTAAAAGTGATCAGTAACTGTTTCCCAGCAGGTCTGGAGGTGGATGAGGCAAAAAAGAGGCAGTTTTGCGTCCGCTCCCAAAACGGCCATTTCCTTGACCCCGGGGTCAGCGTTTTTGGCCAATCCCCCCTCCTCCACTGTTTTGGCTGCCACTTGTTTTCTGGCCGACTTACCACATTAAAAGTGATCAGTAACTGTTTCCCAGCAGGTCTGGAGGTGGATGAGGCAAAAAAGAGGCAGTTTTGCGTCCGCTCCCAAAACGGCCATTTCCTTGACCCCGGGGTCAGCGTTTTTGGCCAATCCCCCCTCCTCCACTGTTTTGGCTGCCACTTGTTTTCTGGCCGACTTACCACATTAAAAGTGATCAGTAACTGTTTCCCAGCAGGTCTGGAGGTGGATGAGGCAAAAAAGAGGCAGTTTTGCGTCCGCTCCCAAAACGGCCATTTCCTTGACCCCGCGGTCAAGGTTTTTTTCAAATCCCCCCTCCTCCACTGTTTTGGCTGACAGCTGTTTTCTGGCCGATTTACCACATTAAAAGTGATCAATACTTGTTTTCCAACGGGTTTGGAGGCGGATCAGACCAAAAAGAGGCAGTTTGGTGTCGGCTCCAAAAACGGAAATTTCCTTGACCCCGCGGTCAAGGTTTTTTTCAAATCCCCCCTCCTCCACTGTTTTGGCTGCCACTTGTTTTCTGGCCGACTTACCACATTAAAAGTGACCAGTAACTGTTTCCCAGCAGGTCTGGAGGTGGATGAGGCAAAAAAGAGGCAGTTTTGCGTCCGCTCCCAAAACGGCCATTTTGGGTCAGCGTTTTTGGCCAATCCCCCCTCCTCCACTGTTTTGGCTGCCACTTGTTTTCTGGCCGACTTACCACATTAAAAGTGATCAGTAACTGTTTCCCAGCAGGTCTGGAGGTGGATGAGGCAAAAAAGAGGCAGTTTTGCGTCCGCTCCCAAAACGGCCATTTCCTTGACCCCGGGGTCAGCGTTTTTGGCCAATCCCCCCTCCTCCACTGTTTTGGCTGCCACTTGTTTTCTGGCCGACTTACCACATTAAAAGTGATCAGTAACTGTTTCCCAGCAGGTCTGGAGGTGGATGAGGCAAAAAAGAGGCAGTTTTGCGTCCGCTCCCAAAACGGCCATTTCCTTGACCCCGGGGTCAGCGTTTTTGGCCAATCCCCCCTCCTCCACTGTTTTGGCTGCCACTTGTTTTCTGGCCGACTTACCACATTAAAAGTGATCAGTAACTGTTTCCCAGCAGGTCTGGAGGTGGATGAGGCAAAAAAGAGGCAGTTTTGCGTCCGCTCCCAAAACGGTCATTTCCTTGACCCCGGGGTCAGCGTTTTTGGCCAATCCCCCCTCCTCCACTGTTTTGGCTGCCACTTGTTTTCTGGCCGACTTACCACATTAAAAGTGATCAGTAACTGTTTCCCAGCAGGTCTGGAGGTGGATGAGGCAAAAAAGAGGCAGTTTTGCGTCCGCTCCCAAAACGGCCATTTCCTTGACCCCGGGGTCAGCGTTTTTGGCCAATCCCCCCTCCTCCACTGTTTTGGCTGCCACTTGTTTTCTGGCCGACTTACCACATTAAAAGTGATCAGTAACTGTTTCCCAGCAGGTCTGGAGGTGGATGAGGCAAAAAAGAGGCAGTTTTGCGTCCGCTCCCAAAACGGCCATTTCCTTGACCCCGCGGTCAAGGTTTTTTTCAAATCCCCCCTCCTCCACTGTTTTGGCTGACAGCTGTTTTCTGGCCGATTTACCACATTAAAAGTGATCAATACTTGTTTTCCAACGGGTTTGGAGGCGGATCAGACCAAAAAGAGGCAGTTTGGTGTCGGCTCCAAAAACGGAAATTTCCTTGACCCCGCGGTCAAGGTTTTTTTCAAATCCCCCCTCCTCCACTGTTTTGGCTGACAGCTGTTTTCTGGCCGATTTACCACATTAAAAGTGATCAATACTTGTTTTCCAACGGGTTTGGAGGCGGATCAGACCAAAAAGAGGCAGTTTGGTGTCGGCTCCAAAAACGGAAATTTCCTTGACCCCGCGGTCAAGGTTTTTTTCAAATCCCCCCTCCTCCACTGTTTTGGCTGACAGCTGTTTTCTGGCCGATTTACCACATTAAAAGTGATCAATACTTGTTTTCCAACGGGTTTGGAGGCGGATCAGACCAAAAAGAGGCAGTTTGGTGTCGGCTCCAAAAACGGAAATTTCCTTGACCCCGCGGTCAAGGTTTTTTTCAAATCCCCCCTCCTCCACTGTTTTGGCTGACAGCTGTTTTCTGGCCGATTTACCACATTAAAAGTGATCAATACTTGTTTTCCAACGGGTTTGGAGGCGGATCAGACCAAAAAGAGGCAGTTTGGTGTCGGCTCCAAAAACGGAAATTTCCTTGACCCCGCGGTCAAGGTTTTTTTCAAATCCCCCCTCCTCCACTGTTTTGGCTGCCACTTGTTTTCTGGCCGACTTACCACATTAAAAGTGATCAGTAACTGTTTCCCAGCAGGTCTGGAGGTGGATGAGGCAAAAAAGAGGCAGTTTTGCGTCCGCTCCCAAAACGGCCATTTCCTTGACCCCGGGGTCAGCGTTTTTGGCCAATCCCCCCTCCTCCACTGTTTTGGCTGCCACTTGTTTTCTGGCCGACTTACCACATTAAAAGTGATCAGTAACTGTTTCCCAGCAGGTCTGGAGGTGGATGAGGCAAAAAAGAGGCAGTTTTGCGTCCGCTCCCAAAACGGCCATTTCCTTGACCCCGGGGTCAGCGTTTTTGGCCAATCCCCCCTCCTCCACTGTTTTGGCTGCCACTTGTTTTCTGGCCGACTTACCACATTAAAAGTGATCAGTAACTGTTTCCCAGCAGGTCTGGAGGTGGATGAGGCAAAAAAGAGGCAGTTTTGCGTCCGCTCCCAAAACGGCCATTTCCTTGACCCCGCGGTCAAGGTTTTTTTCAAATCCCCCCTCCTCCACTGTTTTGGCTGACAGCTGTTTTCTGGCCGATTTACCACATTAAAAGTGATCAATACTTTTTTTCCAACGGGTTTGGAGGCGGATCAGACCAAAAAGAGGCAGTTTGGTGTCGGCTCCAAAAACGGAAATTTCCTTGACCCCGCGGTCAAGGTTTTTTTCAAATCCCCCCTCCTCCACTGTTTTGGCTGCCACTTGTTTTCTGGCCGACTTACCACATTAAAAGTGACCAGTAACTGTTTCCCAGCAGGTCTGGAGGTGGATGAGGCAAAAAAGAGGCAGTTTTGCGTCCGCTCCCAAAACGGCCATTTTGGGTCAGCGTTTTTGGCCAATCCCCCCTCCTCCACTGTTTTGGCTGCCACTTGTTTTCTGGCCGACTTACCACATTAAAAGTGATCAGTAACTGTTTCCCAGCAGGTCTGGAGGTGGATGAGGCAAAAAAGAGGCAGTTTTGCGTCCGCTCCCAAAACGGCCATTTCCTTGACCCCGGGGTCAGCGTTTTTGGCCAATCCCCCCTCCTCCACTGTTTTGGCTGCCACTTGTTTTCTGGCCGACTTACCACATTAAAAGTGATCAGTAACTGTTTCCCAGCAGGTCTGGAGGTGGATGAGGCAAAAAAGAGGCAGTTTTGCGTCCGCTCCCAAAACGGCCATTTCCTTGACCCCGGGGTCAGCGTTTTTGGCCAATCCCCCCTCCTCCACTGTTTTGGCTGCCACTTGTTTTCTGGCCGACTTACCACATTAAAAGTGATCAGTAACTGTTTCCCAGCAGGTCTGGAGGTGGATGAGGCAAAAAAGAGGCAGTTTTGCGTCCGCTCCCAAAACGGCCATTTCCTTGACCCCGGGGTCAGCGTTTTTGGCCAATCCCCCCTCCTCCACTGTTTTGGCTGCCACTTGTTTTCTGGCCGACTTACCACATTAAAAGTGATCAGTAACTGTTTCCCAGCAGGTCTGGAGGTGGATGAGGCAAAAAAGAGGCAGTTTTGCGTCCGCTCCCAAAACGGCCATTTCCTTGACCCCGGGGTCAGCGTTTTTGGCCAATCCCCCCTCCTCCACTGTTTTGGCTGCCACTTGTTTTCTGGCCGACTTACCACATTAAAAGTGATCAGTAACTGTTTCCCAGCAGGTCTGGAGGTGGATGAGGCAAAAAAGAGGCAGTTTTGCGTCCGCTCCCAAAACGGCCATTTCCTTGACCCCGCGGTCAAGGTTTTTTTCAAATCCCCCCTCCTCCACTGTTTTGGCTGCCACTTGTTTTCTGGCCGACTTACCACATTAAAAGTGATCAGTAACTGTTTCCCAGCAGGTCTGGAGGTGGATGAGGCAAAAAAGAGGCAGTTTTGCGTCCGCTCCCAAAACGGCCATTTCCTTGACCCCGCGGTCAAGGTTTTTTTCAAATCCCCCCTCCTCCACTGTTTTGGCTGACAGCTGTTTTCTGGCCGATTTACCACATTAAAAGTGATCAATACTTGTTTTCCAACGGGTTTGGAGGCGGATCAGACCAAAAAGAGGCAGTTTGGTGTCGGCTCCAAAAACGGAAATTTCCTTGACCCCGCGGTCAAGGTTTTTTTCAAATCCCCCCTCCTCCACTGTTTTGGCTGACAGCTGTTTTCTGGCCGATTTACCACATTAAAAGTGATCAATACTTGTTTTCCAACGGGTTTGGAGGCGGATCAGACCAAAAAGAGGCAGTTTGGTGTCGGCTCCAAAAACGGAAATTTCCTTGACCCCGCGGTCAAGGTTTTTTTCAAATCCCCCCTCCTCCACTGTTTTGGCTGCCACTTGTTTTCTGGCCGACTTACCACATTAAAAGTGATAAGTAACTGTTTCCCAGCAGGTCTGGAGGTGGATGAGGCAAAAAAGAGGCAGTTTTGCGTCCGCTCCCAAAACGGCCATTTCCTTGACCCCGGGGTCAGCGTTTTTGGCCAATCCCCCCTCCTCCACTGTTTTGGCTGCCACTTGTTTTCTGGCCGACTTACCACATTAAAAGTGATCAGTAACTGTTTCCCAGCAGGTCTGGAGGTGGATGAGGCAAAAAAGAGGCAGTTTTGCGTCCGCTCCCAAAACGGCCATTTCCTTGACCCCGGGGTCAGCGTTTTTGGCCAATCCCCCCTCCTCCACTGTTTTGGCTGCCACTTGTTTTCTGGCCGACTTACCACATTAAAAGTGATCAGTAACTGTTTCCCAGCAGGTCTGGAGGTGGATGAGGCAAAAAAGAGGCAGTTTTGCGTCCGCTCCCAAAACGGCCATTTCCTTGACCCCGCGGTCAAGGTTTTTTTCAAATCCCCCCTCCTCCACTGTTTTGGCTGACAGCTGTTTTCTGGCCGATTTACCACATTAAAAGTGATCAATACTTGTTTTCCAACGGGTTTGGAGGCGGATCAGACCAAAAAGAGGCAGTTTGGTGTCGGCTCCAAAAACGGAAATTTCCTTGACCCCGCGGGTCAAGGTTTTTTTCAAATCCCCCCTCCTCCACTGTTTTGGCTGACAGCTGTTTTCTGGCCGATTTACCACATTAAAAGTGATCAATACTTGTTTTCCAACGGGTTTGGAGGCGGATCAGACCAAAAAGAGGCAGTTTGGTGTCGGCTCCAAAAACGGAAATTTCCTTGACCCCGCGGTCAAGGTTTTTTTCAAATCCCCCCTCCTCCACTGTTTTGGCTGACAGCTGTTTTCTGGCCGATTTACCACATTAAAAGTGATCAATACTTGTTTTCCAACGGGTTTGGAGGCGGATCAGACCAAAAAGAGGCAGTTTGGTGTCGGCTCCAAAAACGGAAATTTCCTTGACCCCGCGGTCAAGGTTTTTTTCAAATCCCCCCTCCTCCACTGTTTTGGCTGACAGCTGTTTTCTGGCCGATTTACCACATTAAAAGTGATCAATACTTGTTTTCCAACGGGTTTGGAGGCGGATCAGACCAAAAAGAGGCAGTTTGGTGTCGGCTCCAAAAACGGAAATTTCCTTGACCCCGCGGTCAAGGTTTTTTTCAAATCCCCCCTCCTCCACTGTTTTGGCTGCCACTTGTTTTCTGGCCGACTTACCACATTAAAAGTGATAAGTAACTGTTTCCCAGCAGGTCTGGAGGTGGATGAGGCAAAAAAGAGGCAGTTTTGCGTCCGCTCCCAAAACGGCCATTTCCTTGACCCCGGGGTCAGCGTTTTTGGCCAATCCCCCCTCCTCCACTGTTTTGGCTGCCACTTGTTTTCTGGCCGACTTACCACATTAAAAGTGATCAGTAACTGTTTCCCAGCAGGTCTGGAGGTGGATGAGGCAAAAAAGAGGCAGTTTTGCGTCCGCTCCCAAAACGGCCATTTCCTTGACCCCGGGGTCAGCGTTTTTGGCCAATCCCCCCTCCTCCACTGTTTTGGCTGCCACTTGTTTTCTGGCCGACTTACCACATTAAAAGTGATCAGTAACTGTTTCCCAGCAGGTCTGGAGGTGGATGAGGCAAAAAAGAGGCAGTTTTGCGTCCGCTCCCAAAACGGCCATTTCCTTGACCCCGCGGTCAAGGTTTTTTTCAAATCCCCCCTCCTCCACTGTTTTGGCTGACAGCTGTTTTCTGGCCGATTTACCACATTAAAAGTGATCAATACTTGTTTTCCAACGGGTTTGGAGGCGGATCAGACCAAAAAGAGGCAGTTTGGTGTCGGCTCCAAAAACGGAAATTTCCTTGACCCCGCGGGTCAAGGTTTTTTTCAAATCCCCCCTCCTCCACTGTTTTGGCTGCCACTTGTTTTCTGGCCGACTTACCACATTAAAAGTGACCAGTAACTGTTTCCCAGCAGGTCTGGAGGTGGATGAGGCAAAAAAGAGGCAGTTTTGCGTCCGCTCCCAAAACGGCCATTTTGGGTCAGCGTTTTTGGCCAATCCCCCCTCCTCCACTGTTTTGGCTGCCACTTGTTTTCTGGCCGACTTACCACATTAAAAGTGATCAGTAACTGTTTCCCAGCAGGTCTGGAGGTGGATGAGGCAAAAAAGAGGCAGTTTTGCGTCCGCTCCCAAAACGGCCATTTCCTTGACCCCGGGGTCAGCGTTTTTGGCCAATCCCCCCTCCTCCACTGTTTTGGCTGCCACTTGTTTTCTGGCCGACTTACCACATTAAAAGTGATCAGTAACTGTTTCCCAGCAGGTCTGGAGGTGGATGAGGCAAAAAAGAGGCAGTTTTGCGTCCGCTCCCAAAACGGCCATTTCCTTGACCCCGGGGTCAGCGTTTTTGGCCAATCCCCCCTCCTCCACTGTTTTGGCTGCCACTTGTTTTCTGGCCGACTTACCACATTAAAAGTGACCAGTAACTGTTTCCCAGCAGGTCTGGAGGTGGATGAGGCAAAAAAGAGGCAGTTTTGCGTCCGCTCCCAAAACGGCCATTTCCTTGACCCCGCGGTCAAGGTTTTTTTCAAATCCCCCCTCCTCCACTGTTTTGGCTGACAGCTGTTTTCTGGCCGATTTACCACATTAAAAGTGATCAATACTTGTTTTCCAACAGGTTTGGAGGCGGATCAGACCAAAAAGAGGCAGTTTGGTGTCGGCTCCAAAAACGGAAATTTCCTTGACCCCGCGGTCAAGGTTTTTTTCAAATCCCCCCTCCTCCACTGTTTTGGCTGCCACTTGTTTTCTGGCCGACTTACCACATTAAAAGTGACCAGTAACTGTTTCCCAGCAGGTCTGGAGGTGGATGAGGCAAAAAAGAGGCAGTTTTGCGTCCGCTCCCAAAACGGCCATTTCCTTGACCCCGGGGTCAGCGTTTTTGGCCAATCCCCCCTCCTCCACTGTTTTGGCTGCCACTTGTTTTCTGGCCGACTTACCACATTAAAAGTGATCAGTAACTGTTTCCCAGCAGGTCTGGAGGTGGATGAGGCAAAAAAGAGGCAGTTTTGCGTCCGCTCCCAAAACGGCCATTTTGGGTCAGCGTTTTTGGCCAATCCCCCCTCCTCCACTGTTTTGGCTGCCACTTGTTTTCTGGCCGACTTACCACATTAAAAGTGATCAGTAACTGTTTCCCAGCAGGTCTGGAGGTGGATGAGGCAAAAAAGAGGCAGTTTTGCGTCCGCTCCCAAAACGGCCATTTCCTTGACCCCGGGGTCAGCGTTTTTGGCCAATCCCCCCTCCTCCACTGTTTTGGCTGCCACTTGTTTTCTGGCCGACTTACCACATTAAAAGTGATCAGTAACTGTTTCCCAGCAGGTCTGGAGGTGGATGAGGCAAAAAAGAGGCAGTTTTGCGTCCGCTCCCAAAACGGCCATTTCCTTGACCCCGGGGTCAGCGTTTTTGGCCAATCCCCCCTCCTCCACTGTTTTGGCTGCCACTTGTTTTCTGGCCGACTTACCACATTAAAAGTGATCAGTAACTGTTTCCCAGCAGGTCTGGAGGTGGATGAGGCAAAAAAGAGGCAGTTTTGCGTCCGCTCCCAAAACGGCCATTTCCTTGACCCCGGGGTCAGCGTTTTTGGCCAATCCCCCCTCCTCCACTGTTTTGGCTGCCACTTGTTTTCTGGCCGACTTACCACATTAAAAGTGATCAGTAACTGTTTCCCAGCAGGTCTGGAGGTGGATGAGGCAAAAAAGAGGCAGTTTTGCGTCCGCTCCCAAAACGGCCATTTCCTTGACCCCGGGGTCAGCGTTTTTGGCCAATCCCCCCTCCTCCACTGTTTTGGCTGCCACTTGTTTTCTGGCCGACTTACCACATTAAAAGTGATCAGTAACTGTTTCCCAGCAGGTCTGGAGGTGGATGAGGCAAAAAAGAGGCAGTTTTGCGTCCGCTCCCAAAACAGCCATTTCCTTGACCCCGGGGTCAGCGTTTTTGGCCAATCCCCCCTCCTCCACTGTTTTGGCTGCCACTTGTTTTCTGGCTGACTTACCACATTAAAAGTGATCAGTAACTGTTTCCCAGCAGGTCTGGAGGTGGATGAGGCAAAAAAGAGGCAGTTTTGCGTCCGCTCCCAAAACGGCCATTTCCTTGACCCCGGGGTCAGCGTTTTTGGCCAATCCCCCCTCCTCCACTGTTTTGGCTGCCACTTGTTTTCTGGCCGACTTACCACATTAAAAGTGATCAGTAACTGTTTCCCAGCAGGTCTGGAGGTGGATGAGGCAAAAAAGAGGCAGTTTTGCGTCCGCTCCCAAAACGGCCATTTCCTTGACCCCGGGGTCAGCGTTTTTGGCCAATCCCCCCTCCTCCACTGTTTTGGCTGCCACTTGTTTTCTGGCCGACTTACCACATTAAAAGTGATCAGTAACTGTTTCCCAGCAGGTCTGGAGGTGGATGAGGCAAAAAAGAGGCAGTTTTGCGTCCGCTCCCAAAACGGCCATTTCCTTGACCCCGGGGTCAGCGTTTTTGGCCAATCCCCCCTCCTCCACTGTTTTGGCTGACAGCTGTTTTCTGGCCGATTTACCACATTAAAAGTGATCAATACTTGTTTTCCAACGGGTTTGGAGGCGGATCAGACCAAAAAGAGGCAGTTTGGTGTCGGCTCCAAAAACGGAAATTTCCTTGACCCCGCGGTCAAGGTTTTTTTCAAATCCCCCCTCCTCCACTGTTTTGGCTGCCACTTGTTTTCTGGCCGACTTACCACATTAAAAGTGACCAGTAACTGTTTCCCAGCAGGTCTGGAGGTGGATGAGGCAAAAAAGAGGCAGTTTTGCGTCCGCTCCCAAAACGGCCATTTCCTTGACCCCGGGGTCAGCGTTTTTGGCCAATCCCCCCTCCTCCACTGTTTTGGCTGCCACTTGTTTTCTGGCCGACTTACCACATTAAAAGTGATCAGTAACTGTTTCCCAGCAGGTCTGGAGGTGGATGAGGCAAAAAAGAGGCAGTTTTGCGTCCGCTCCCAAAACGGCCATTTTGGGTCAGCGTTTTTGGCCAATCCCCCCTCCTCCACTGTTTTGGCTGCCACTTGTTTTCTGGCCGACTTACCACATTAAAAGTGATCAGTAACTGTTTCCCAGCAGGTCTGGAGGTGGATGAGGCAAAAAAGAGGCAGTTTTGCGTCCGCTCCCAAAACGGCCATTTCCTTGACCCCGGGGTCAGCGTTTTTGGCCAATCCCCCCTCCTCCACTGTTTTGGCTGCCACTTGTTTTCTGGCCGACTTACCACATTAAAAGTGATCAGTAACTGTTTCCCAGCAGGTCTGGAGGTGGATGAGGCAAAAAAGAGGCAGTTTTGCGTCCGCTCCCAAAACGGCCATTTCCTTGACCCCGGGGTCAGCGTTTTTGGCCAATCCCCCCTCCTCCACTGTTTTGGCTGCCACTTGTTTTCTGGCCGACTTACCACATTAAAAGTGATCAGTAACTGTTTCCCAGCAGGTCTGGAGGTGGATGAGGCAAAAAAGAGGCAGTTTTGCGTCCGCTCCCAAAACGGCCATTTCCTTGACCCCGGGGTCAGCGTTTTTGGCCAATCCCCCCTCCTCCACTGTTTTGGCTGCCACTTGTTTTCTGGCCGACTTACCACATTAAAAGTGATCAGTAACTGTTTCCCAGCAGGTCTGGAGGTGGATGAGGCAAAAAAGAGGCAGTTTTGCGTCCGCTCCCAAAACGGCCATTTCCTTGACCCCGGGGTCAGCGTTTTTGGCCAATCCCCCCTCCTCCACTGTTTTGGCTGCCACTTGTTTTCTGGCCGACTTACCACATTAAAAGTGATCAGTAACTGTTTCCCAGCAGGTCTGGAGGTGGATGAGGCAAAAAAGAGGCAGTTTTGCGTCCGCTCCCAAAACGGCCATTTCCTTGACCCCGGGGTCAGCGTTTTTGGCCAATCCCCCCTCCTCCACTGTTTTGGCTGCCACTTGTTTTCTGGCCGACTTACCACATTAAAAGTGATCAGTAACTGTTTCCCAGCAGGTCTGGAGGTGGATGAGGCAAAAAAGAGGCAGTTTTGCGTCCGCTCCCAAAACGGCCATTTCCTTGACCCCGGGGTCAGCGTTTTTGGCCAATCCCCCCTCCTCCACTGTTTTGGCTGCCACTTGTTTTCTGGCCGACTTACCACATTAAAAGTGATCAGTAACTGTTTCCCAGCAGGTCTGGAGGTGGATGAGGCAAAAAAGAGGCAGTTTTGCGTCCGCTCCCAAAACGGCCATTTCCTTGACCCCGGGGTCAGCGTTTTTGGCCAATCCCCCCTCCTCCACTGTTTTGGCTGCCACTTGTTTTCTGGCCGACTTACCACATTAAAAGTGATCAGTAACTGTTTCCCAGCAGGTCTGGAGGTGGATGAGGCAAAAAAGAGGCAGTTTTGCGTCCGCTCCCAAAACGGCCATTTCCTTGACCCCGGGGTCAGCGTTTTTGGCCAATCCCCCCTCCTCCACTGTTTTGGCTGCCACTTGTTTTCTGGCCGACTTACCACATTAAAAGTGATCAGTAACTGTTTCCCAGCAGGTCTGGAGGTGGATGAGGCAAAAAAGAGGCAGTTTTGCGTCCGCTCCCAAAACGGCCATTTCCTTGACCCCGGGGTCAGCGTTTTTGGCCAATCCCCCCTCCTCCACTGTTTTGGCTGCCACTTGTTTTCTGGCCGACTTACCACATTAAAAGTGATCAGTAACTGTTTCCCAGCAGGTCTGGAGGTGGATGAGGCAAAAAAGAGGCAGTTTTGCGTCCGCTCCCAAAACGGCCATTTCCTTGACCCCGGGGTCAGCGTTTTTGGCCAATCCCCCCTCCTCCACTGTTTTGGCTGCCACTTGTTTTCTGGCCGACTTACCACATTAAAAGTGATCAGTAACTGTTTCCCAGCAGGTCTGGAGGTGGATGAGGCAAAAAAGAGGCAGTTTTGCGTCCGCTCCCAAAACGGCCATTTCCTTGACCCCGGGGTCAGCGTTTTTGGCCAATCCCCCCTCCTCCACTGTTTTGGCTGCCACTTGTTTTCTGGCCGACTTACCACATTAAAAGTGATCAGTAACTGTTTCCCAGCAGGTCTGGAGGTGGATGAGGCAAAAAAGAGGCAGTTTTGCGTCCGCTCCCAAAACGGCCATTTGCTTGACCCCGGGGTCAGCGTTTTTGGCCAATCCCCCCTCCTCCACTGTTTTGGCTGCCACTTGTTTTCTGGCCGACTTACCACATTAAAAGTGATCAGTAACTGTTTCCCAGCAGGTCTGGAGGTGGATGAGGCAAAAAAGAGGCAGTTTTGCGTCCGCTCCCAAAACGGCCATTTCCTTGACCCCGGGGTCAGCGTTTTTGGCCAATCCCCCCTCCTCCACTGTTTTGGCTGCCACTTGTTTTCTGGCCGACTTACCACATTAAAAGTGATCAGTAACTGTTTCCCAGCAGGTCTGGAGGTGGATGAGGCAAAAAAGAGGCAGTTTTGCGTCCGCTCCCAAAACGGCCATTTCCTTGACCCCGGGGTCAGCGTTTTTGGCCAATCCCCCCTCCTCCACTGTTTTGGCTGCCACTTGTTTTCTGGCCGACTTACCACATTAAAAGTGATCAGTAACTGTTTCCCAGCAGGTCTGGAGGTGGATGAGGCAAAAAAGAGGCAGTTTTGCGTCCGCTCCCAAAACGGCCATTTCCTTGACCCCGCGGTCAAGGTTTTTTTCAAATCCCCCCTCCTCCACTGTTTTGGCTGACAGCTGTTTTCTGGCCGATTTACCACATTAAAAGTGATCAATACTTGTTTTCCAACGGGTTTGGAGGCGGATCAGACCAAAAAGAGGCAGTTTGGTGTCGGCTCCAAAAACGGAAATTTCCTTGACCCCGCGGTCAAGGTTTTTTTCAAATCCCCCCTCCTCCACTGTTTTGGCTGCCACTTGTTTTCTGGCCGACTTACCACATTAAAAGTGACCAGTAACTGTTTCCCAGCAGGTCTGGAGGTGGATGAGGCAAAAAAGAGGCAGTTTTGCGTCCGCTCCCAAAACGGCCATTTTGGGTCAGCGTTTTTGGCCAATCCCCCCTCCTCCACTGTTTTGGCTGCCACTTGTTTTCTGGCCGACTTACCACATTAAAAGTGATCAGTAACTGTTTCCCAGCAGGTCTGGAGGTGGATGAGGCAAAAAAGAGGCAGTTTTGCGTCCGCTCCCAAAACGGCCATTTCCTTGACCCCGGGGTCAGCGTTTTTGGCCAATCCCCCCTCCTCCACTGTTTTGGCTGCCACTTGTTTTCTGGCCGACTTACCACATTAAAAGTGATCAGTAACTGTTTCCCAGCAGGTCTGGAGGTGGATGAGGCAAAAAAGAGGCAGTTTTGCGTCCGCTCCCAAAACGGCCATTTCCTTGACCCCGGGGTCAGCGTTTTTGGCCAATCCCCCCTCCTCCACTGTTTTGGCTGCCACTTGTTTTCTGGCCGACTTACCACATTAAAAGTGATCAGTAACTGTTTCCCAGCAGGTCTGGAGGTGGATGAGGCAAAAAAGAGGCAGTTTTGCGTCCGCTCCCAAAACGGTCATTTCCTTGACCCCGGGGTCAGCGTTTTTGGCCAATCCCCCCTCCTCCACTGTTTTGGCTGCCACTTGTTTTCTGGCCGACTTACCACATTAAAAGTGATCAGTAACTGTTTCCCAGCAGGTCTGGAGGTGGATGAGGCAAAAAAGAGGCAGTTTTGCGTCCGCTCCCAAAACGGCCATTTCCTTGACCCCGGGGTCAGCGTTTTTGGCCAATCCCCCCTCCTCCACTGTTTTGGCTGCCACTTGTTTTCTGGCCGACTTACCACATTAAAAGTGATCAGTAACTGTTTCCCAGCAGGTCTGGAGGTGGATGAGGCAAAAAAGAGGCAGTTTTGCGTCCGCTCCCAAAACGGCCATTTCCTTGACCCCGCGGTCAAGGTTTTTTTCAAATCCCCCCTCCTCCACTGTTTTGGCTGACAGCTGTTTTCTGGCCGATTTACCACATTAAAAGTGATCAATACTTGTTTTCCAACGGGTTTGGAGGCGGATCAGACCAAAAAGAGGCAGTTTGGTGTCGGCTCCAAAAACGGAAATTTCCTTGACCCCGCGGTCAAGGTTTTTTTCAAATCCCCCCTCCTCCACTGTTTTGGCTGACAGCTGTTTTCTGGCCGATTTACCACATTAAAAGTGATCAATACTTGTTTTCCAACGGGTTTGGAGGCGGATCAGACCAAAAAGAGGCAGTTTGGTGTCGGCTCCAAAAACGGAAATTTCCTTGACCCCGCGGTCAAGGTTTTTTTCAAATCCCCCCTCCTCCACTGTTTTGGCTGACAGCTGTTTTCTGGCCGATTTACCACATTAAAAGTGATCAATACTTGTTTTCCAACGGGTTTGGAGGCGGATCAGACCAAAAAGAGGCAGTTTGGTGTCGGCTCCAAAAACGGAAATTTCCTTGACCCCGCGGTCAAGGTTTTTTTCAAATCCCCCCTCCTCCACTGTTTTGGCTGACAGCTGTTTTCTGGCCGATTTACCACATTAAAAGTGATCAATACTTGTTTTCCAACGGGTTTGGAGGCGGATCAGACCAAAAAGAGGCAGTTTGGTGTCGGCTCCAAAAACGGAAATTTCCTTGACCCCGCGGTCAAGGTTTTTTTCAAATCCCCCCTCCTCCACTGTTTTGGCTGCCACTTGTTTTCTGGCCGACTTACCACATTAAAAGTGATCAGTAACTGTTTCCCAGCAGGTCTGGAGGTGGATGAGGCAAAAAAGAGGCAGTTTTGCGTCCGCTCCCAAAACGGCCATTTCCTTGACCCCGGGGTCAGCGTTTTTGGCCAATCCCCCCTCCTCCACTGTTTTGGCTGCCACTTGTTTTCTGGCCGACTTACCACATTAAAAGTGATCAGTAACTGTTTCCCAGCAGGTCTGGAGGTGGATGAGGCAAAAAAGAGGCAGTTTTGCGTCCGCTCCCAAAACGGCCATTTCCTTGACCCCGGGGTCAGCGTTTTTGGCCAATCCCCCCTCCTCCACTGTTTTGGCTGCCACTTGTTTTCTGGCCGACTTACCACATTAAAAGTGATCAGTAACTGTTTCCCAGCAGGTCTGGAGGTGGATGAGGCAAAAAAGAGGCAGTTTTGCGTCCGCTCCCAAAACGGCCATTTCCTTGACCCCGGGGGTCAGCGTTTTTGGCCAATCCCCCCTCCTCCACTGTTTTGGCTGCCACTTGTTTTCTGGCCGACTTACCACATTAAAAGTGATCAGTAACTGTTTCCCAGCAGGTCTGGAGGTGGATGAGGCAAAAAAGAGGCAGTTTTGCGTCCGCTCCCAAAACGGCCATTTCCTTGACCCCGGGGTCAGCGTTTTTGGCCAATCCCCCCTCCTCCACTGTTTTGGCTGCCACTTGTTTTCTGGCCGACTTACCACATTAAAAGTGATCAGTAACTGTTTCCCAGCAGGTCTGGAGGTGGATGAGGCAAAAAAGAGGCAGTTTTGCGTCCGCTCCCAAAACGGCCATTTCCTTGACCCCGGGGTCAGCGTTTTTGGCCAATCCCCCCTCCTCCACTGTTTTGGCTGACAGCTGTTTTCTGGCCGATTTACCACATTAAAAGTGATCAATACTTGTTTTCCAATGGGTTTGGAGGCGGATCAGACCAAAAAGAGGCAGTTTGGTGTCGGCTCCAAAAACGGAAATTTCCTTGACCCCGCGGTCAAGGTTTTTTTCAAATCCCCCCTCCTCCACTGTTTTGGCTGCCACTTGTTTTCTGGCCGACTTACCACATTAAAAGTGATCAGTAACTGTTTCCCAGCAGGTCTGGAGGTGGATGAGGCAAAAAAGAGGCAGTTTTGCGTCCGCTCCCAAAACGGCCATTTCCTTGACCCCGGGGTCAGCGTTTTTGGCCAATCCCCCCTCCTCCACTGTTTTGGCTGCCACTTGTTTTCTGGCCGACTTACCACATTAAAAGTGATCAGTAACTGTTTCCCAGCAGGTCTGGAGGTGGATGAGGCAAAAAAGAGGCAGTTTTGCGTCCGCTCCCAAAACGGCCATTTTGGGTCAGCGTTTTTGGCCAATCCCCCCTCCTCCACTGTTTTGGCTGCCACTTGTTTTCTGGCCGACTTACCACATTAAAAGTGATCAGTAACTGTTTCCCAGCAGGTCTGGAGGTGGATGAGGCAAAAAAGAGGCAGTTTTGCGTCCGCTCCCAAAACGGCCATTTCCTTGACCCCGGGGTCAGCGTTTTTGGCCAATCCCCCCTCCTCCACTGTTTTGGCTGCCACTTGTTTTCTGGCCGACTTACCACATTAAAAGTGATCAGTAACTGTTTCCCAGCAGGTCTGGAGGTGGATGAGGCAAAAAAGAGGCAGTTTTGCGTCCGCTCCCAAAACGGTCATTTCCTTGACCCCGGGGTCAGCGTTTTTGGCCAATCCCCCCTCCTCCACTGTTTTGGCTGCCACTTGTTTTCTGGCCGACTTACCACATTAAAAGTGATCAGTAACTGTTTCCCAGCAGGTCTGGAGGTGGATGAGGCAAAAAAGAGGCAGTTTTGCGTCCGCTCCCAAAACGGCCATTTCCTTGACCCCGGGGTCAGCGTTTTTGGCCAATCCCCCCTCCTCCACTGTTTTGGCTGCCACTTGTTTTCTGGCCGACTTACCACATTAAAAGTGATCAGTAACTGTTTCCCAGCAGGTCTGGAGGTGGATGAGGCAAAAAAGAGGCAGTTTTGCGTCCGCTCCCAAAACGGCCATTTCCTTGACCCCGCGGTCAAGGTTTTTTTCAAATCCCCCCTCCTCCACTGTTTTGGCTGACAGCTGTTTTCTGGCCGATTTACCACATTAAAAGTGATCAATACTTGTTTTCCAACGGGTTTGGAGGCGGATCAGACCAAAAAGAGGCAGTTTGGTGTCGGCTCCAAAAACGGAAATTTCCTTGACCCCGCGGTCAAGGTTTTTTTCAAATCCCCCCTCCTCCACTGTTTTGGCTGACAGCTGTTTTCTGGCCGATTTACCACATTAAAAGTGATCAATACTTGTTTTCCAACGGGTTTGGAGGCGGATCAGACCAAAAAGAGGCAGTTTGGTGTCGGCTCCAAAAACGGAAATTTCCTTGACCCCGCGGTCAAGGTTTTTTTCAAATCCCCCCTCCTCCACTGTTTTGGCTGACAGCTGTTTTCTGGCCGATTTACCACATTAAAAGTGATCAATACTTGTTTTCCAACGGGTTTGGAGGCGGATCAGACCAAAAAGAGGCAGTTTGGTGTCGGCTCCAAAAACGGAAATTTCCTTGACCCCGCGGTCAAGGTTTTTTTCAAATCCCCCCTCCTCCACTGTTTTGGCTGACAGCTGTTTTCTGGCCGATTTACCACATTAAAAGTGATCAATACTTGTTTTCCAACGGGTTTGGAGGCGGATCAGACCAAAAAGAGGCAGTTTGGTGTCGGCTCCAAAAACGGAAATTTCCTTGACCCCGCGGTCAAGGTTTTTTTCAAATCCCCCCTCCTCCACTGTTTTGGCTGCCACTTGTTTTCTGGCCGACTTACCACATTAAAAGTGATCAGTAACTGTTTCCCAGCAGGTCTGGAGGTGGATGAGGCAAAAAAGAGGCAGTTTTGCGTCCGCTCCCAAAACGGCCATTTCCTTGACCCCGGGGTCAGCGTTTTTGGCCAATCCCCCCTCCTCCACTGTTTTGGCTGCCACTTGTTTTCTGGCCGACTTACCACATTAAAAGTGATCAGTAACTGTTTCCCAGCAGGTCTGGAGGTGGATGAGGCAAAAAAGAGGCAGTTTTGCGTCCGCTCCCAAAACGGCCATTTCCTTGACCCCGGGGTCAGCGTTTTTGGCCAATCCCCCCTCCTCCACTGTTTTGGCTGCCACTTGTTTTCTGGCCGACTTACCACATTAAAAGTGATCAGTAACTGTTTCCCAGCAGGTCTGGAGGTGGATGAGGCAAAAAAGAGGCAGTTTTGCGTCCGCTCCCAAAACGGCCATTTTGGGTCAGCGTTTTTGGCCAATCCCCCCTCCTCCACTGTTTTGGCTGCCACTTGTTTTCTGGCCGACTTACCACATTAAAAGTGATCAGTAACTGTTTCCCAGCAGGTCTGGAGGTGGATGAGGCAAAAAAGAGGCAGTTTTGCGTCCGCTCCCAAAACGGCCATTTCCTTGACCCCGGGGTCAGCGTTTTTGGCCAATCCCCCCTCCTCCACTGTTTTGGCTGCCACTTGTTTTCTGGCCGACTTACCACATTAAAAGTGATCAGTAACTGTTTCCCAGCAGGTCTGGAGGTGGATGAGGCAAAAAAGAGGCAGTTTTGCGTCCGCTCCCAAAACGGCCATTTCCTTGACCCCGGGGTCAGCGTTTTTGGCCAATCCCCCCTCCTCCACTGTTTTGGCTGCCACTTGTTTTCTGGCCGACTTACCACATTAAAAGTGATCAGTAACTGTTTCCCAGCAGGTCTGGAGGTGGATGAGGCAAAAAAGAGGCAGTTTTGCGTCCGCTCCCAAAACGGCCATTTCCTTGACCCCGGGGTCAGCGTTTTTGGCCAATCCCCCCTCCTCCACTGTTTTGGCTGCCACTTGTTTTCTGGCCGACTTACCACATTAAAAGTGATCAGTAACTGTTTCCCAGCAGGTCTGGAGGTGGATGAGGCAAAAAAGAGGCAGTTTTGCGTCCGCTCCCAAAACGGCCATTTCCTTGACCCCGGGGTCAGCGTTTTTGGCCAATCCCCCCTCCTCCACTGTTTTGGCTGCCACTTGTTTTCTGGCCGACTTACCACATTAAAAGTGATCAGTAACTGTTTCCCAGCAGGTCTGGAGGTGGATGAGGCAAAAAAGAGGCAGTTTTGCGTCCGCTCCCAAAACGGCCATTTCCTTGACCCCGGGGTCAGCGTTTTTGGCCAATCCCCCCTCCTCCACTGTTTTGGCTGCCACTTGTTTTCTGGCCGACTTACCACATTAAAAGTGATCAGTAACTGTTTCCCAGCAGGTCTGGAGGTGGATGAGGCAAAAAAGAGGCAGTTTTGCGTCCGCTCCCAAAACGGCCATTTCCTTGACCCCGGGGTCAGCGTTTTTGGCCAATCCCCCCTCCTCCACTGTTTTGGCTGCCACTTGTTTTCTGGCCGACTTACCACATTAAAAGTGATCAGTAACTGTTTCCCAGCAGGTCTGGAGGTGGATGAGGCAAAAAAGAGGCAGTTTTGCGTCCGCTCCCAAAACGGCCATTTCCTTGACCCCGGGGTCAGCGTTTTTGGCCAATCCCCCCTCCTCCACTGTTTTGGCTGCCACTTGTTTTCTGGCCGACTTACCACATTAAAAGTGATCAGTAACTGTTTCCCAGCAGGTCTGGAGGTGGATGAGGCAAAAAAGAGGCAGTTTTGCGTCCGCTCCCAAAACGGCCATTTCCTTGACCCCGGGGTCAGCGTTTTTGGCCAATCCCCCCTCCTCCACTGTTTTGGCTGCCACTTGTTTTCTGGCCGACTTACCACATTAAAAGTGATCAGTAACTGTTTCCCAGCAGGTCTGGAGGTGGATGAGGCAAAAAAGAGGCAGTTTTGCGTCCGCTCCCAAAACGGCCATTTCCTTGACCCCGCGGTCAAGGTTTTTTTCAAATCCCCCCTCCTCCACTGTTTTGGCTGACAGCTGTTTTCTGGCCGATTTACCACATTAAAAGTGATCAATACTTGTTTTCCAACGGGTTTGGAGGCGGATCAGACCAAAAAGAGGCAGTTTGGTGTCGGCTCCAAAAACGGAAATTTCCTTGACCCCGCGGTCAAGGTTTTTTTCAAATCCCCCCTCCTCCACTGTTTTGGCTGACAGCTGTTTTCTGGCCGATTTACCACATTAAAAGTGATCAATACTTGTTTTCCAACGGGTTTGGAGGCGGATCAGACCAAAAAGAGGCAGTTTGGTGTCGGCTCCAAAAACGGAAATTTCCTTGACCCCGCGGTCAAGGTTTTTTTCAAATCCCCCCTCCTCCACTGTTTTGGCTGACAGCTGTTTTCTGGCCGATTTACCACATTAAAAGTGATCAATACTTGTTTTCCAACGGGTTTGGAGGCGGATCAGACCAAAAAGAGGCAGTTTGGTGTCGGCTCCAAAAACGGAAATTTCCTTGACCCCGCGGTCAAGGTTTTTTTCAAATCCCCCCTCCTCCACTGTTTTGGCTGACAGCTGTTTTCTGGCCGACTTACCACATTAAAAGTGATCAGTAACTGTTTCCCAGCAGGTCTGGAGGTGGATGAGGCAAAAAAGAGGCAGTTTTGCGTCCGCTCCCAAAACGGCCATTTCCTTGACCCCGGGGTCAGCGTTTTTGGCCAATCCCCCCTCCTCCACTGTTTTGGCTGCCACTTGTTTTCTGGCCGACTTACCACATTAAAAGTGATCAGTAACTGTTTCCCAGCAGGTCTGGAGGTGGATGAGGCAAAAAAGAGGCAGTTTTGCGTCCGCTCCCAAAACGGCCATTTCCTTGACCCCGGGGTCAGCGTTTTTGGCCAATCCCCCCTCCTCCACTGTTTTGGCTGCCACTTGTTTTCTGGCCGACTTACCACATTAAAAGTGATCAGTAACTGTTTCCCAGCAGGTCTGGAGGTGGATGAGGCAAAAAAGAGGCAGTTTTGCGTCCGCTCCCAAAACGGCCATTTCCTTGACCCCGGGGTCAGCGTTTTTGGCCAATCCCCCCTCCTCCACTGTTTTGGCTGCCACTTGTTTTCTGGCCGACTTACCACATTAAAAGTGATCAGTAACTGTTTCCCAGCAGGTCTGGAGGTGGATGAGGCAAAAAAGAGGCAGTTTTGCGTCCGCTCCCAAAACGGCCATTTCCTTGACCCCGGGGTCAGCGTTTTTGGCCAATCCCCCCTCCTCCACTGTTTTGGCTGCCACTTGTTTTCTGGCCGACTTACCACATTAAAAGTGATCAGTAACTGTTTCCCAGCAGGTCTGGAGGTGGATGAGGCAAAAAAGAGGCAGTTTTGCGTCCGCTCCCAAAACGGCCATTTCCTTGACCCCGGGGTCAGCGTTTTTGGCCAATCCCCCCTCCTCCACTGTTTTGGCTGCCACTTGTTTTCTGGCCGACTTACCACATTAAAAGTGATCAGTAACTGTTTCCCAGCAGGTCTGGAGGTGGATGAGGCAAAAAAGAGGCAGTTTTGCGTCCGCTCCCAAAACGGCCATTTCCTTGACCCCGGGGTCAGCGTTTTTGGCCAATCCCCCCTCCTCCACTGTTTTGGCTGCCACTTGTTTTCTGGCCGACTTACCACATTAAAAGTGATCAGTAACTGTTTCCCAGCAGGTCTGGAGGTGGATGAGGCAAAAAAGAGGCAGTTTTGCGTCCGCTCCCAAAACGGCCATTTCCTTGACCCCGGGGTCAGCGTTTTTGGCCAATCCCCCCTCCTCCACTGTTTTGGCTGCCACTTGTTTTCTGGCCGACTTACCACATTAAAAGTGATCAGTAACTGTTTCCCAGCAGGTCTGGAGGTGGATGAGGCAAAAAAGAGGCAGTTTTGCGTCCGCTCCCAAAACGGCCATTTCCTTGACCCCGGGGTCAGCGTTTTTGGCCAATCCCCCCTCCTCCACTGTTTTGGCTGCCACTTGTTTTCTGGCCGACTTACCACATTAAAAGTGATCAGTAACTGTTTCCCAGCAGGTCTGGAGGTGGATGAGGCAAAAAAGAGGCAGTTTTGCGTCCGCTCCCAAAACGGCCATTTCCTTGACCCCGGGGTCAGCGTTTTTGGCCAATCCCCCCTCCTCCACTGTTTTGGCTGCCACTTGTTTTCTGGCCGACTTACCACATTAAAAGTGATCAGTAACTGTTTCCCAGCAGGTCTGGAGGTGGATGAGGCAAAAAAGAGGCAGTTTTGCGTCCGCTCCCAAAACGGCCATTTCCTTGACCCCGGGGTCAGCGTTTTTGGCCAATCCCCCCTCCTCCACTGTTTTGGCTGCCACTTGTTTTCTGGCCGACTTACCACATTAAAAGTGATCAGTAACTGTTTCCCAGCAGGTCTGGAGGTGGATGAGGCAAAAAAGAGGCAGTTTTGCGTCCGCTCCCAAAACGGCC
This sequence comes from Pempheris klunzingeri, assembly GCF_042242105.1. Classification (NCBI taxonomy): domain Eukaryota; kingdom Metazoa; phylum Chordata; class Actinopteri; order Acropomatiformes; family Pempheridae; genus Pempheris; species Pempheris klunzingeri. The sequence goes on from NC_092021.1 coordinate 12,502,890, forward strand.
ATTTCCTTGACCCCGGGGTCAGCGTTTTTGGCCAATCCCCCCTCCTCCACTGTTTTGGCTGCCACTTGTTTTCTGGCCGACTTACCACATTAAAAGTGATCAGTAACTGTTTCCCAGCAGGTCTGGAGGTGGATGAGGCAAAAAAGAGGCAGTTTTGCGTCCGCTCCCAAAACGGCCATTTCCTTGACCCCGCGGTCAAGGTTTTTTTCAAATCCCCCCTCCTCCACTGTTTTGGCTGACAGCTGTTTTCTGGCCGATTTACCACATTAAAAGTGATCAATACTTGTTTTCCAACGGGTTTGGAGGCGGATCAGACCAAAAAGAGGCAGTTTGGTGTCGGCTCCAAAAACGGAAATTTCCTTGACCCCGCGGTCAAGGTTTTTTTCAAATCCCCCCTCCTCCACTGTTTTGGCTGACAGCTGTTTTCTGGCCGATTTACCACATTAAAAGTGATCAATACTTGTTTTCCAACGGGTTTGGAGGCGGATCAGACCAAAAAGAGGCAGTTTGGTGTCGGCTCCAAAAACGGAAATTTCCTTGACCCCGCGGTCAAGGTTTTTTTCAAATCCCCCCTCCTCCACTGTTTTGGCTGACAGCTGTTTTCTGGCCGATTTACCACATTAAAAGTGATCAATACTTGTTTTCCAACGGGTTTGGAGGCGGATCAGACCAAAAAGAGGCAGTTTGGTGTCGGCTCCAAAAACGGAAATTTCCTTGACCCCGCGGTCAAGGTTTTTTTCAAATCCCCCCTCCTCCACTGTTTTGGCTGACAGCTGTTTTCTGGCCGACTTACCACATTAAAAGTGATCAGTAACTGTTTCCCAGCAGGTCTGGAGGTGGATGAGGCAAAAAAGAGGCAGTTTTGCGTCCGCTCCCAAAACGGCCATTTCCTTGACCCCGGGGTCAGCGTTTTTGGCCAATCCCCCCTCCTCCACTGTTTTGGCTGCCACTTGTTTTCTGGCCGACTTACCACATTAAAAGTGATCAGTAACTGTTTCCCAGCAGGTCTGGAGGTGGATGAGGCAAAAAAGAGGCAGTTTTGCGTCCGCTCCCAAAACGGCCATTTCCTTGACCCCGGGGTCAGCGTTTTTGGCCAATCCCCCCTCCTCCACTGTTTTGGCTGCCACTTGTTTTCTGGCCGACTTACCACATTAAAAGTGATCAGTAACTGTTTCCCAGCAGGTCTGGAGGTGGATGAGGCAAAAAAGAGGCAGTTTTGCGTCCGCTCCCAAAACGGCCATTTCCTTGACCCCGCGGTCAAGGTTTTTTTCAAATCCCCCCTCCTCCACTGTTTTGGCTGACAGCTGTTTTCTGGCCGATTTACCACATTAAAAGTGATCAATACTTGTTTTCCAACGAGTTTGGAGGCGGATCAGACCAAAAAGAGGCAGTTTGGTGTCGGCTCCAAAAACGGAAATTTCCTTGACCCCGCGGTCAAGGTTTTTTTCAAATCCCCCCTCCTCCACTGTTTTGGCTGACAGCTGTTTTCTGGCCGATTTACCACATTAAAAGTGATCAATACTTGTTTTCCAACGGGTTTGGAGGCGGATCAGACCAAAAAGAGGCAGTTTGGTGTCGGCTCCAAAAACGGAAATTTCCTTGACCCCGCAGTCAAGGTTTTTTTCAAATCCCCCCTCCTCCACTGTTTTGGCTGACAGCTGTTTTCTGGCCGATTTACCACATTAAAAGTGATCAATACTTGTTTTCCAACGGGTTTGGAGGCGGATCAGACCAAAAAGAGGCAGTTTGGTGTCGGCTCCAAAAACGGAAATTTCCTTGACCCCGCGGTCAAGGTTTTTTTCAAATCCCCCCTCCTCCACTGTTTTGGCTGACAGCTGTTTTCTGGCCGATTTACCACATTAAAAGTGATCAATACTTGTTTTCCAACGGGTTTGGAGGCGGATCAGACCAAAAAGAGGCAGTTTGGTGTCGGCTCCAAAAACGGAAATTTCCTTGACCCCGCGGTCAAGGTTTTTTTCAAATCCCCCCTCCTCCACTGTTTTGGCTGACAGCTGTTTTCTGGCCGATTTACCACATTAAAAGTGATCAATACTTGTTTTCCAACGGGTTTGGAGGCGGATCAGACCAAAAAGAGGCAGTTTGGTGTCGGCTCCAAAAACGGAAATTTCCTTGACCCCGCAGTCAAGGTTTTTTTCAAATCCCCCCTCCTCCACTGTTTTGGCTGCCACTTGTTTTCTGGCCGACTTACCACATTAAAAGTGATCAGTAACTGTTTCCCAGCAGGTCTGGAGGTGGATGAGGCAAAAAAGAGGCAGTTTTGCGTCCGCTCCCAAAACGGCCATTTCCTTGACCCCGGGGTCAGCGTTTTTGGCCAATCCCCCCTCCTCCACTGTTTTGGCTGCCACTTGTTTTCTGGCCGACTTACCACATTAAAAGTGATCAGTAACTGTTTCCCAGCAGGTCTGGAGGTGGATGAGGCAAAAAAGAGGCAGTTTTGCGTCCGCTCCCAAAACGGCCATTTCCTTGACCCCGGGGTCAGCGTTTTTGGCCAATCCCCCCTCCTCCACTGTTTTGGCTGCCACTTGTTTTCTGGCCGACTTACCACATTAAAAGTGATCAGTAACTGTTTCCCAGCAGGTCTGGAGGTGGATGAGGCAAAAAAGAGGCAGTTTTGCGTCCGCTCCCAAAACGGCCATTTCCTTGACCCCGGGGTCAGCGTTTTTGGCCAATCCCCCCTCCTCCACTGTTTTGGCTGCCACTTGTTTTCTGGCCGACTTACCACATTAAAAGTGATCAGTAACTGTTTCCCAGCAGGTCTGGAGGTGGATGAGGCAAAAAAGAGGCAGTTTTGCGTCCGCTCCCAAAACGGCCATTTCCTTGACCCCGGGGTCAGCGTTTTTGGCCAATCCCCCCTCCTCCACTGTTTTGGCTGCCACTTGTTTTCTGGCCGACTTACCACATTAAAAGTGATCAGTAACTGTTTCCCAGCAGGTCTGGAGGTGGATGAGGCAAAAAAGAGGCAGTTTTGCGTCCGCTCCCAAAACGGCCATTTCCTTGACCCCGGGGTCAGCGTTTTTGGCCAATCCCCCCTCCTCCACTGTTTTGGCTGCCACTTGTTTTCTGGCCGACTTACCACATTAAAAGTGATCAGTAACTGTTTCCCAGCAGGTCTGGAGGTGGATGAGGCAAAAAAGAGGCAGTTTTGCGTCCGCTCCCAAAACGGCCATTTCCTTGACCCCGGGGTCAGCGTTTTTGGCCAATCCCCCCTCCTCCACTGTTTTGGCTGCCACTTGTTTTCTGGCCGACTTACCACATTAAAAGTGATCAGTAACTGTTTCCCAGCAGGTCTGGAGGTGGATGAGGCAAAAAAGAGGCAGTTTTGCGTCCGCTCCCAAAACGGCCATTTCCTTGACCCCGGGGTCAGCGTTTTTGGCCAATCCCCCCTCCTCCACTGTTTTGGCTGCCACTTGTTTTCTGGCCGACTTACCACATTAAAAGTGATCAGTAACTGTTTCCCAGCAGGTCTGGAGGTGGATGAGGCAAAAAAGAGGCAGTTTTGCGTCCGCTCCCAAAACGGCCATTTCCTTGACCCCGGGGTCAGCGTTTTTGGCCAATCCCCCCTCCTCCACTGTTTTGGCTGACAGCTGTTTTCTGGCCGATTTACCACATTAAAAGTGATCAATACTTGTTTTCCAATGGGTTTGGAGGCGGATCAGACCAAAAAGAGGCAGTTTGGTGTCGGCTCCAAAAACGGAAATTTCCTTGACCCCGCGGTCAAGGTTTTTTTCAAATCCCCCCTCCTCCACTGTTTTGGCTGCCACTTGTTTTCTGGCCGACTTACCACATTAAAAGTGATCAGTAACTGTTTCCCAGCAGGTCTGGAGGTGGATGAGGCAAAAAAGAGGCAGTTTTGCGTCCGCTCCCAAAACGGCCATTTCCTTGACCCCGGGGTCAGCGTTTTTGGCCAATCCCCCCTCCTCCACTGTTTTGGCTGCCACTTGTTTTCTGGCCGACTTACCACATTAAAAGTGATCAGTAACTGTTTCCCAGCAGGTCTGGAGGTGGATGAGGCAAAAAAGAGGCAGTTTTGCGTCCGCTCCCAAAACGGCCATTTTGGGTCAGCGTTTTTGGCCAATCCCCCCTCCTCCACTGTTTTGGCTGCCACTTGTTTTCTGGCCGACTTACCACATTAAAAGTGATCAGTAACTGTTTCCCAGCAGGTCTGGAGGTGGATGAGGCAAAAAAGAGGCAGTTTTGCGTCCGCTCCCAAAACGGCCATTTCCTTGACCCCGGGGTCAGCGTTTTTGGCCAATCCCCCCTCCTCCACTGTTTTGGCTGCCACTTGTTTTCTGGCCGACTTACCACATTAAAAGTGATCAGTAACTGTTTCCCAGCAGGTCTGGAGGTGGATGAGGCAAAAAAGAGGCAGTTTTGCGTCCGCTCCCAAAACGGCCATTTCCTTGACCCCGGGGTCAGCGTTTTTGGCCAATCCCCCCTCCTCCACTGTTTTGGCTGCCACTTGTTTTCTGGCCGACTTACCACATTAAAAGTGATCAGTAACTGTTTCCCAGCAGGTCTGGAGGTGGATGAGGCAAAAAAGAGGCAGTTTTGCGTCCGCTCCCAAAACGGCCATTTCCTTGACCCCGGGGTCAGCGTTTTTGGCCAATCCCCCCTCCTCCACTGTTTTGGCTGCCACTTGTTTTCTGGCCGACTTACCACATTAAAAGTGATCAGTAACTGTTTCCCAGCAGGTCTGGAGGTGGATGAGGCAAAAAAGAGGCAGTTTTGCGTCCGCTCCCAAAACGGCCATTTCCTTGACCCCGGGGTCAGCGTTTTTGGCCAATCCCCCCTCCTCCACTGTTTTGGCTGCCACTTGTTTTCTGGCCGACTTACCACATTAAAAGTGATCAGTAACTGTTTCCCAGCAGGTCTGGAGGTGGATGAGGCAAAAAAGAGGCAGTTTTGCGTCCGCTCCCAAAACGGCCATTTCCTTGACCCCGGGGTCAGCGTTTTTGGCCAATCCCCCCTCCTCCACTGTTTTGGCTGCCACTTGTTTTCTGGCCAACTTACCACATTAAAAGTGATCAGTAACTGTTTCCCAGCAGGTCTGGAGGTGGATGAGGCAAAAAAGAGGCAGTTTTGCGTCCGCTCCCAAAACGGCCATTTCCTTGACCCCGCGGTCAAGGTTTTTTTCAAATCCCCCCTCCTCCACTGTTTTGGCTGACAGCTGTTTTCTGGCCGATTTACCACATTAAAAGTGATCAATACTTGTTTTCCAACGGGTTTGGAGGCGGATCAGACCAAAAAGAGGCAGTTTGGTGTCGGCTCCAAAAACGGAAATTTCCTTGACCCCGCGGTCAAGGTTTTTTTCAAATCCCCCCTCCTCCACTGTTTTGGCTGACAGCTGTTTTCTGGCCGATTTACCACATTAAAAGTGATCAATACTTGTTTTCCAACGGGTTTGGAGGCGGATCAGACCAAAAAGAGGCAGTTTGGTGTCGGCTCCAAAAACGGAAATTTCCTTGACCCCGCGGTCAAGGTTTTTTTCAAATCCCCCCTCCTCCACTGTTTTGGCTGACAGCTGTTTTCTGGCCGATTTACCACATTAAAAGTGATCAATACTTGTTTTCCAACGGGTTTGGAGGCGGATCAGACCAAAAAGAGGCAGTTTGGTGTCGGCTCCAAAAACGGAAATTTCCTTGACCCCGCGGTCAAGGTTTTTTTCAAATCCCCCCTCCTCCACTGTTTTGGCTGACAGCTGTTTTCTGGCCGACTTACCACATTAAAAGTGATCAGTAACTGTTTCCCAGCAGGTCTGGAGGTGGATGAGGCAAAAAAGAGGCAGTTTTGCGTCCGCTCCCAAAACGGCCATTTCCTTGACCCCGGGGTCAGCGTTTTTGGCCAATCCCCCCTCCTCCACTGTTTTGGCTGCCACTTGTTTTCTGGCCGACTTACCACATTAAAAGTGATCAGTAACTGTTTCCCAGCAGGTCTGGAGGTGGATGAGGCAAAAAAGAGGCAGTTTTGCGTCCGCTCCCAAAACGGCCATTTCCTTGACCCCGGGGTCAGCGTTTTTGGCCAATCCCCCCTCCTCCACTGTTTTGGCTGCCACTTGTTTTCTGGCCGACTTACCACATTAAAAGTGATCAGTAACTGTTTCCCAGCAGGTCTGGAGGTGGATGAGGCAAAAAAGAGGCAGTTTTGCGTCCGCTCCCAAAACGGCCATTTCCTTGACCCCGCGGTCAAGGTTTTTTTCAAATCCCCCCTCCTCCACTGTTTTGGCTGACAGCTGTTTTCTGGCCGATTTACCACATTAAAAGTGATCAATACTTGTTTTCCAACGGGTTTGGAGGCGGATCAGACCAAAAAGAGGCAGTTTGGTGTCGGCTCCAAAAACGGAAATTTCCTTGACCCCGCGGTCAAGGTTTTTTTCAAATCCCCCCTCCTCCACTGTTTTGGCTGACAGCTGTTTTCTGGCCGATTTACCACATTAAAAGTGATCAATACTTGTTTTCCAACGGGTTTGGAGGCGGATCAGACCAAAAAGAGGCAGTTTGGTGTCGGCTCCAAAAACGGAAATTTCCTTGACCCCGCGGTCAAGGTTTTTTTCAAATCCCCCCTCCTCCACTGTTTTGGCTGACAGCTGTTTTCTGGCCGATTTACCACATTAAAAGTGATCAATACTTGTTTTCCAACGGGTTTGGAGGCGGATCAGACCAAAAAGAGGCAGTTTGGTGTCGGCTCCAAAAACGGAAATTTCCTTGACCCCGCGGTCAAGGTTTTTTTCAAATCCCCCCTCCTCCACTGTTTTGGCTGACAGCTGTTTTCTGGCCGACTTACCACATTAAAAGTGATCAGTAACTGTTTCCCAGCAGGTCTGGAGGTGGATGAGGCAAAAAAGAGGCAGTTTTGCGTCCGCTCCCAAAACGGCCATTTCCTTGACCCCGGGGTCAGCGTTTTTGGCCAATCCCCCCTCCTCCACTGTTTTGGCTGCCACTTGTTTTCTGGCCGACTTACCACATTAAAAGTGATCAGTAACTGTTTCCCAGCAGGTCTGGAGGTGGATGAGGCAAAAAAGAGGCAGTTTTGCGTCCGCTCCCAAAACGGCCATTTCCTTGACCCCGGGGTCAGCGTTTTTGGCCAATCCCCCCTCCTCCACTGTTTTGGCTGCCACTTGTTTTCTGGCCGACTTACCACATTAAAAGTGATCAGTAACTGTTTCCCAGCAGGTCTGGAGGTGGATGAGGCAAAAAAGAGGCAGTTTTGCGTCCGCTCCCAAAACGGCCATTTCCTTGACCCCGCGGTCAAGGTTTTTTTCAAATCCCCCCTCCTCCACTGTTTTGGCTGACAGCTGTTTTCTGGCCGATTTACCACATTAAAAGTGATCAATACTTGTTTTCCAACGAGTTTGGAGGCGGATCAGACCAAAAAGAGGCAGTTTGGTGTCGGCTCCAAAAACGGAAATTTCCTTGACCCCGCGGTCAAGGTTTTTTTCAAATCCCCCCTCCTCCACTGTTTTGGCTGACAGCTGTTTTCTGGCCGATTTACCACATTAAAAGTGATCAATACTTGTTTTCCAACGGGTTTGGAGGCGGATCAGACCAAAAAGAGGCAGTTTGGTGTCGGCTCCAAAAACGGAAATTTCCTTGACCCCGCGGTCAAGGTTTTTTTCAAATCCCCCCTCCTCCACTGTTTTGGCTGACAGCTGTTTTCTGGCCGATTTACCACATTAAAAGTGATCAATACTTGTTTTCCAACGGGTTTGGAGGCGGATCAGACCAAAAAGAGGCAGTTTGGTGTCGGCTCCAAAAACGGAAATTTCCTTGACCCCGCGGTCAAGGTTTTTTTCAAATCCCCCCTCCTCCACTGTTTTGGCTGACAGCTGTTTTCTGGCCGATTTACCACATTAAAAGTGATCAATACTTGTTTTCCAACGGGTTTGGAGGCGGATCAGACCAAAAAGAGGCAGTTTGGTGTCGGCTCCAAAAACGGAAATTTCCTTGACCCCGCGGTCAAGGTTTTTTTCAAATCCCCCCTCCTCCACTGTTTTGGCTGACAGCTGTTTTCTGGCCGATTTACCACATTAAAAGTGATCAATACTTGTTTTCCAACGGGTTTGGAGGCGGATCAGACCAAAAAGAGGCAGTTTGGTGTCGGCTCCAAAAACGGAAATTTCCTTGACCCCGCAGTCAAGGTTTTTTTCAAATCCCCCCTCCTCCACTGTTTTGGCTGCCACTTGTTTTCTGGCCGACTTACCACATTAAAAGTGATCAGTAACTGTTTCCCAGCAGGTCTGGAGGTGGATGAGGCAAAAAAGAGGCAGTTTTGCGTCCGCTCCCAAAACGGCCATTTCCTTGACCCCGGGGTCAGCGTTTTTGGCCAATCCCCCCTCCTCCACTGTTTTGGCTGCCACTTGTTTTCTGGCCGACTTACCACATTAAAAGTGATCAGTAACTGTTTCCCAGCAGGTCTGGAGGTGGATGAGGCAAAAAAGAGGCAGTTTTGCGTCCGCTCCCAAAACGGCCATTTCCTTGACCCCGGGGTCAGCGTTTTTGGCCAATCCCCCCTCCTCCACTGTTTTGGCTGCCACTTGTTTTCTGGCCGACTTACCACATTAAAAGTGATCAGTAACTGTTTCCCAGCAGGTCTGGAGGTGGATGAGGCAAAAAAGAGGCAGTTTTGCGTCCGCTCCCAAAACGGCCATTTCCTTGACCCCGCGGTCAAGGTTTTTTTCAAATCCCCCCTCCTCCACTGTTTTGGCTGACAGCTGTTTTCTGGCCGATTTACCACATTAAAAGTGATCAATACTTGTTTTCCAACGGGTTTGGAGGCGGATCAGACCAAAAAGAGGCAGTTTGGTGTCGGCTCCAAAAACGGAAATTTCCTTGACCCCGCGGTCAAGGTTTTTTTCAAATCCCCCCTCCTCCACTGTTTTGGCTGACAGCTGTTTTCTGGCCGATTTACCACATTAAAAGTGATCAATACTTGTTTTCCAACGGGTTTGGAGGCGGATCAGACCAAAAAGAGGCAGTTTGGTGTCGGCTCCAAAAACGGAAATTTCCTTGACCCCGCGGTCAAGGTTTTTTTCAAATCCCCCCTCCTCCACTGTTTTGGCTGACAGCTGTTTTCTGGCCGATTTACCACATTAAAAGTGATCAATACTTGTTTTCCAACGGGTTTGGAGGCGGATCAGACCAAAAAGAGGCAGTTTGGTGTCGGCTCCAAAAACGGAAATTTCCTTGACCCCGCGGTCAAGGTTTTTTTCAAATCCCCCCTCCTCCACTGTTTTGGCTGACAGCTGTTTTCTGGCCGACTTACCACATTAAAAGTGATCAGTAACTGTTTCCCAGCAGGTCTGGAGGTGGATGAGGCAAAAAAGAGGCAGTTTTGCGTCCGCTCCCAAAACGGCCATTTCCTTGACCCCGGGGTCAGCGTTTTTGGCCAATCCCCCCTCCTCCACTGTTTTGGCTGCCACTTGTTTTCTGGCCGACTTACCACATTAAAAGTGATCAGTAACTGTTTCCCAGCAGGTCTGGAGGTGGATGAGGCAAAAAAGAGGCAGTTTTGCGTCCGCTCCCAAAACGGCCATTTCCTTGACCCCGGGGTCAGCGTTTTTGGCCAATCCCCCCTCCTCCACTGTTTTGGCTGCCACTTGTTTTCTGGCCGACTTACCACATTAAAAGTGATCAGTAACTGTTTCCCAGCAGGTCTGGAGGTGGATGAGGCAAAAAAGAGGCAGTTTTGCGTCCGCTCCCAAAACGGCCATTTCCTTGACCCCGCGGTCAAGGTTTTTTTCAAATCCCCCCTCCTCCACTGTTTTGGCTGACAGCTGTTTTCTGGCCGATTTACCACATTAAAAGTGATCAATACTTGTTTTCCAACGAGTTTGGAGGCGGATCAGACCAAAAAGAGGCAGTTTGGTGTCGGCTCCAAAAACGGAAATTTCCTTGACCCCGCGGTCAAGGTTTTTTTCAAATCCCCCCTCCTCCACTGTTTTGGCTGACAGCTGTTTTCTGGCCGATTTACCACATTAAAAGTGATCAATACTTGTTTTCCAACGGGTTTGGAGGCGGATCAGACCAAAAAGAGGCAGTTTGGTGTCGGCTCCAAAAACGGAAATTTCCTTGACCCCGCGGTCAAGGTTTTTTTCAAATCCCCCCTCCTCCACTGTTTTGGCTGACAGCTGTTTTCTGGCCGATTTACCACATTAAAAGTGATCAATACTTGTTTTCCAACGGGTTTGGAGGCGGATCAGACCAAAAAGAGGCAGTTTGGTGTCGGCTCCAAAAACGGAAATTTCCTTGACCCCGCGGTCAAGGTTTTTTTCAAATCCCCCCTCCTCCACTGTTTTGGCTGACAGCTGTTTTCTGGCCGATTTACCACATTAAAAGTGATCAATACTTGTTTTCCAACGGGTTTGGAGGCGGATCAGACCAAAAAGAGGCAGTTTGGTGTCGGCTCCAAAAACGGAAATTTCCTTGACCCCGCGGTCAAGGTTTTTTTCAAATCCCCCCTCCTCCACTGTTTTGGCTGCCACTTGTTTTCTGGCCGACTTACCACATTAAAAGTGATCAGTAACTGTTTCCCAGCAGGTCTGGAGGTGGATGAGGCAAAAAAGAGGCAGTTTTGCGTCCGCTCCCAAAACGGCCATTTCCTTGACCCCGGGGTCAGCGTTTTTGGCCAATCCCCCCTCCTCCACTGTTTTGGCTGCCACTTGTTTTCTGGCCGACTTACCACATTAAAAGTGATCAGTAACTGTTTCCCAGCAGGTCTGGAGGTGGATGAGGCAAAAAAGAGGCAGTTTTGCGTCCGCTCCCAAAACGGCCATTTCCTTGACCCCGCGGTCAAGGTTTTTTTCAAATCCCCCCTCCTCCACTGTTTTGGCTGACAGCTGTTTTCTGGCCGATTTACCACATTAAAAGTGATCAATACTTGTTTTCCAACGGGTTTGGAGGCGGATCAGACCAAAAAGAGGCAGTTTGGTGTCGGCTCCAAAAACGGAAATTTCCTTGACCCCGCGGTCAAGGTTTTTTTCAAATCCCCCCTCCTCCACTGTTTTGGCTGACAGCTGTTTTCTGGCCGATTTACCACATTAAAAGTGATCAATACTTGTTTTCCAACGGGTTTGGAGGCGGATCAGACCAAAAAGAGGCAGTTTGGTGTCGGCTCCAAAAACGGAAATTTCCTTGACCCCGCGGTCAAGGTTTTTTTCAAATCCCCCCTCCTCCACTGTTTTGGCTGACAGCTGTTTTCTGGCCGATTTACCACATTAAAAGTGATCAATACTTGTTTTCCAACGGGTTTGGAGGCGGATCAGACCAAAAAGAGGCAGTTTGGTGTCGGCTCCAAAAACGGAAATTTCCTTGACCCCGCGGTCAAGGTTTTTTTCAAATCCCCCCTCCTCCACTGTTTTGGCTGACAGCTGTTTTCTGGCCGACTTACCACATTAAAAGTGATCAGTAACTGTTTCCCAGCAGGTCTGGAGGTGGATGAGGCAAAAAAGAGGCAGTTTTGCGTCCGCTCCCAAAACGGCCATTTCCTTGACCCCGGGGTCAGCGTTTTTGGCCAATCCCCCCTCCTCCACTGTTTTGGCTGCCACTTGTTTTCTGGCCGACTTACCACATTAAAAGTGATCAGTAACTGTTTCCCAGCAGGTCTGGAGGTGGATGAGGCAAAAAAGAGGCAGTTTTGCGTCCGCTCCCAAAACGGCCATTTCCTTGACCCCGGGGTCAGCGTTTTTGGCCAATCCCCCCTCCTCCACTGTTTTGGCTGCCACTTGTTTTCTGGCCGACTTACCACATTAAAAGTGATCAGTAACTGTTTCCCAGCAGGTCTGGAGGTGGATGAGGCAAAAAAGAGGCAGTTTTGCGTCCGCTCCCAAAACGGCCATTTCCTTGACCCCGCGGTCAAGGTTTTTTTCAAATCCCCCCTCCTCCACTGTTTTGGCTGACAGCTGTTTTCTGGCCGATTTACCACATTAAAAGTGATCAATACTTGTTTTCCAACGAGTTTGGAGGCGGATCAGACCAAAAAGAGGCAGTTTGGTGTCGGCTCCAAAAACGGAAATTTCCTTGACCCCGCGGTCAAGGTTTTTTTCAAATCCCCCCTCCTCCACTGTTTTGGCTGACAGCTGTTTTCTGGCCGATTTACCACATTAAAAGTGATCAATACTTGTTTTCCAACGGGTTTGGAGGCGGATCAGACCAAAAAGAGGCAGTTTGGTGTCGGCTCCAAAAACGGAAATTTCCTTGACCCCGCGGTCAAGGTTTTTTTCAAATCCCCCCTCCTCCACTGTTTTGGCTGACAGCTGTTTTCTGGCCGATTTACCACATTAAAAGTGATCAATACTTGTTTTCCAACGGGTTTGGAGGCGGATCAGACCAAAAAGAGGCAGTTTGGTGTCGGCTCCAAAAACGGAAATTTCCTTGACCCCGCGGTCAAGGTTTTTTTCAAATCCCCCCTCCTCCACTGTTTTGGCTGACAGCTGTTTTCTGGCCGATTTACCACATTAAAAGTGATCAATACTTGTTTTCCAACGGGTTTGGAGGCGGATCAGACCAAAAAGAGGCAGTTTGGTGTCGGCTCCAAAAACGGAAATTTCCTTGACCCCGCGGTCAAGGTTTTTTTCAAATCCCCCCTCCTCCACTGTTTTGGCTGCCACTTGTTTTCTGGCCGACTTACCACATTAAAAGTGATCAGTAACTGTTTCCCAGCAGGTCTGGAGGTGGATGAGGCAAAAAAGAGGCAGTTTTGCGTCCGCTCCCAAAACGGCCATTTCCTTGACCCCGGGGTCAGCGTTTTTGGCCAATCCCCCCTCCTCCACTGTTTTGGCTGCCACTTGTTTTCTGGCCGACTTACCACATTAAAAGTGATCAGTAACTGTTTCCCAGCAGGTCTGGAGGTGGATGAGGCAAAAAAGAGGCAGTTTTGCGTCCGCTCCCAAAACGGCCATTTTGGGTCAGCGTTTTTGGCCAATCCCCCCTCCTCCACTGTTTTGGCTGCCACTTGTTTTCTGGCCGACTTACCACATTAAAAGTGATCAGTAACTGTTTCCCAGCAGGTCTGGAGGTGGATGAGGCAAAAAAGAGGCAGTTTTGCGTCCGCTCCCAAAACGGCCATTTCCTTGACCCCGGGGTCAGCGTTTTTGGCCAATCCCCCCTCCTCCACTGTTTTGGCTGCCACTAGTTTTCTGGCCGACTTACCACATTAAAAGTGATCAGTAACTGTTTCCCAGCAGGTCTGGAGGTGGATGAGGCAAAAAAGAGGCAGTTTTGCGTCCGCTCCCAAAACGGCCATTTCCTTGACCCCGGGGTCAGCGTTTTTGGCCAATCCCCCCTCCTCCACTGTTTTGGCTGCCACTTGTTTTCTGGCCGACTTACCACATTAAAAGTGATCAGTAACTGTTTCCCAGCAGGTCTGGAGGTGGATGAGGCAAAAAAGAGGCAGTTTTGCGTCCGCTCCCAAAACGGCCATTTCCTTGACCCCGGGGTCAGCGTTTTTGGCCAATCCCCCCTCCTCCACTGTTTTGGCTGCCACTTGTTTTCTGGCCGACTTACCACATTAAAAGTGATCAGTAACTGTTTCCCAGCAGGTCTGGAGGTGGATGAGGCAAAAAAGAGGCAGTTTTGCGTCCGCTCCCAAAACGGCCATTTTGGGTCAGCGTTTTTGGCCAATCCCCCCTCCTCCACTGTTTTGGCTGCCACTTGTTTTCTGGCCGACTTACCACATTAAAAGTGATCAGTAACTGTTTCCCAGCAGGTCTGGAGGTGGATGAGGCAAAAAAGAGGCAGTTTTGCGTCCGCTCCCAAAACGGCCATTTCCTTGACCCCGGGGTCAGCGTTTTTGGCCAATCCCCCCTCCTCCACTGTTTTGGCTGCCACTTGTTTTCTGGCCGACTTACCACATTAAAAGTGATCAGTAACTGTTTCCCAGCAGGTCTGGAGGTGGATGAGGCAAAAAAGAGGCAGTTTTGCGTCCGCTCCCAAAACGGCCATTTCCTTGACCCCGCGGTCAAGGTTTTTTTCAAATCCCCCCTCCTCCACTGTTTTGGCTGACAGCTGTTTTCTGGCCGACTTACCACATTAAAAGTGATCAGTAACTGTTTCCCAGCAGGTCTGGAGGTGGATGAGGCAAAAAAGAGGCAGTTTTGCGTCCGCTCCCAAAACGGCCATTTCCTTGACCCCGGGGTCAGCGTTTTTGGCCAATCCCCCCTCCTCCACTGTTTTGGCTGCCACTTGTTTTCTGGCCGACTTACCACATTAAAAGTGATCAGTAACTGTTTCCCAGCAGGTCTGGAGGTGGATGAGGCAAAAAAGAGGCAGTTTTGCGTCCGCTCCCAAAACGGCCATTTCCTTGACCCCGGGGTCAGCGTTTTTGGCCAATCCCCCCTCCTCCACTGTTTTGGCTGCCACTTGTTTTCTGGCCGATTTACCACATTAAAAGTGATCAATACTTGTTTTCCAACGGGTTTGGAGGCGGATCAGACCAAAAAGAGGCAGTTTGGTGTCGGCTCCAAAAACGGAAATTTCCTTGACCCCGCGGTCAAGGTTTTTTTCAAATCCCCCCTCCTCCACTGTTTTGGCTGACAGCTGTTTTCTGGCCGATTTACCACATTAAAAGTGATCAATACTTGTTTTCCAACGGGTTTGGAGGCGGATCAGACCAAAAAGAGGCAGTTTGGTGTCGGCTCCAAAAACGGAAATTTCCTTGACCCCGCGGTCAAGGTTTTTTTCAAATCCCCCCTCCTCCACTGTTTTGGCTGACAGCTGTTTTCTGGCCGATTTACCACATTAAAAGTGATCAATACTTGTTTTCCAACGGGTTTGGAGGCGGATCAGACCAAAAAGAGGCAGTTTGGTGTCGGCTCCAAAAACGGAAATTTCCTTGACCCCGTGGTCAAGGTTTTTTTCAAATCCCCCCTCCTCCACTGTTTTGGCTGCCACTTGTTTTCTGGCCGACTTACCACATTAAAAGTGATCAGTAACTGTTTCCCAGCAGGTCTGGAGGTGGATGAGGCAAAAAAGAGGCAGTTTTGCGTCCGCTCCCAAAACGGCCATTTTGGGTCAGCGTTTTTGGCCAATCCCCCCTCCTCCACTGTTTTGGCTGCCACTTGTTTTCTGGCCGACTTACCACATTAAAAGTGATCAGTAACTGTTTCCCAGCAGGTCTGGAGGTGGATGAGGCAAAAAAGAGGCAGTTTTGCGTCCGCTCCCAAAACGGCCATTTCCTTGACCCCGGGGTCAGCGTTTTTGGCCAATCCCCCCTCCTCCACTGTTTTGGCTGCCACTTGTTTTCTGGCCGACTTACCACATTAAAAGTGATCAGTAACTGTTTCCCAGCAGGTCTGGAGGTGGATGAGGCAAAAAAGAGGCAGTTTTGCGTCCGCTCCCAAAACGGCCATTTCCTTGACCCCGGGGTCAGCGTTTTTGGCCAATCCCCCCTCCTCCACTGTTTTGGCTGCCACTTGTTTTCTGGCCGACTTACCACATTAAAAGTGATCAGTAACTGTTTCCCAGCAGGTCTGGAGGTGGATGAGGCAAAAAAGAGGCAGTTTTGCGTCCGCTCCCAAAACGGCCATTTCCTTGACCCCGGGGTCAGCGTTTTTGGCCAATCCCCCCTCCTCCACTGTTTTGGCTGCCACTTGTTTTCTGGCCGACTTACCACATTAAAAGTGATCAGTAACTGTTTCCCAGCAGGTCTGGAGGTGGATGAGGCAAAAAAGAGGCAGTTTTGCGTCCGCTCCCAAAACGGCCATTTTGGGTCAGCGTTTTTGGCCAATCCCCCCTCCTCCACTGTTTTGGCTGCCACTTGTTTTCTGGCCGACTTACCACATTAAAAGTGATCAGTAACTGTTTCCCAGCAGGTCTGGAGGTGGATGAGGCAAAAAAGAGGCAGTTTTGCGTCCGCTCCCAAAACGGCCATTTCCTTGACCCCGGGGTCAGCGTTTTTGGCCAATCCCCCCTCCTCCACTGTTTTGGCTGCCACTTGTTTTCTGGCCGACTTACCACATTAAAAGTGATCAGTAACTGTTTCCCAGCAGGTCTGGAGGTGGATGAGGCAAAAAAGAGGCAGTTTTGCGTCCGCTCCCAAAACGGCCATTTCCTTGACCCCGGGGTCAGCGTTTTTGGCCAATCCCCCCTCCTCCACTGTTTTGGCTGCCACTTGTTTTCTGGCCGACTTACCACATTAAAAGTGATCAGTAACTGTTTCCCAGCAGGTCTGGAGGTGGATGAGGCAAAAAAGAGGCAGTTTTGCGTCCGCTCCCAAAACGGCCATTTCCTTGACCCCGGGGTCAGCGTTTTTGGCCAATCCCCCCTCCTCCACTGTTTTGGCTGCCACTTGTTTTCTGGCCGACTTACCACATTAAAAGTGATCAGTAACTGTTTCCCAGCAGGTCTGGAGGTGGATGAGGCAAAAAAGAGGCAGTTTTGCGTCCGCTCCCAAAACGGCCATTTCCTTGACCCCGGGGTCAGCGTTTTTGGCCAATCCCCCCTCCTCCACTGTTTTGGCTGCCACTTGTTTTCTGGCCGACTTACCACATTAAAAGTGATCAGTAACTGTTTCCCAGCAGGTCTGGAGGTGGATGAGGCAAAAAAGAGGCAGTTTTGCGTCCGCTCCCAAAACGGCCATTTCCTTGACCCCGGGGTCAGCGTTTTTGGCCAATCCCCCCTCCTCCACTGTTTTGGCTGCCACTTGTTTTCTGGCCGACTTACCACATTAAAAGTGATCAGTAACTGTTTCCCAGCAGGTCTGGAGGTGGATGAGGCAAAAAAGAGGCAGTTTTGCGTCCGCTCCCAAAACGGCCATTTCCTTGACCCCGGGGTCAGCGTTTTTGGCCAATCCCCCCTCCTCCACTGTTTTGGCTGCCACTTGTTTTCTGGCCGACTTACCACATTAAAAGTGATCAGTAACTGTTTCCCAGCAGGTCTGGAGGTGGATGAGGCAAAAAAGAGGCAGTTTTGCGTCCGCTCCCAAAACGGCCATTTCCTTGACCCCGGGGTCAGCGTTTTTGGCCAATCCCCCCTCCTCCACTGTTTTGGCTGCCACTTGTTTTCTGGCCGACTTACCACATTAAAAGTGATCAGTAACTGTTTCCCAGCAGGTCTGGAGGTGGATGAGGCAAAAAAGAGGCAGTTTTGCGTCCGCTCCCAAAACGGCCATTTCCTTGACCCCGGGGTCAGCGTTTTTGGCCAATCCCCCCTCCTCCACTGTTTTGGCTGCCACTTGTTTTCTGGCCGACTTACCACATTAAAAGTGATCAGTAACTGTTTCCCAGCAGGTCTGGAGGTGGATGAGTCAAAAAAGAGGCAGTTTTGCGTCCGCTCCCAAAACGGCCATTTCCTTGACCCCGGGGTCAGCGTTTTTGGCCAATCCCCCCTCCTCCACTGTTTTGGCTGCCACTTGTTTTCTGGCCGACTTACCACATTAAAAGTGATCAGTAACTGTTTCCCAGCAGGTCTGGAGGTGGATGAGGCAAAAAAGAGGCAGTTTTGCGTCCGCTCCCAAAACGGCCATTTCCTTGACCCCGGGGTCAGCGTTTTTGGCCAATCCCCCCTCCTCCACTGTTTTGGCTGCCACTTGTTTTCTGGCCGACTTACCACATTAAAAGTGATCAGTAACTGTTTCCCAGCAGGTCTGGAGGTGGATGAGGCAAAAAAGAGGCAGTTTTGCGTCCGCTCCCAAAACGGCCATTTCCTTGACCCCGGGGTCAGCGTTTTTGGCCAATCCCCCCTCCTCCACTGTTTTGGCTGCCACTTGTTTTCTGGCCGACTTACCACATTAAAAGTGATCAGTAACTGTTTCCCAGCAGGTCTGGAGGTGGATGAGGCAAAAAAGAGGCAGTTTTGCGTCTGCTCCCAAAACGGCCATTTCCTTGACCCCGGGGTCAGCGTTTTTGGCCAATCCCCCCTCCTCCACTGTTTTGGCTGCCACTTGTTTTCTGGCCGACTTACCACATTAAAAGTGATCAGTAACTGTTTCCCAGCAGGTCTGGAGGTGGATGAGGCAAAAAAGAGGCAGTTTTGCGTCCGCTCCCAAAACGGCCATTTCCTTGACCCCGGGGTCAGCGTTTTTGGCCAATCCCCCCTCCTCCACTGTTTTGGCTGCCACTTGTTTTCTGGCCGACTTACCACATTAAAAGTGATCAGTAACTGTTTCCCAGCAGGTCTGGAGGTGGATGAGGCAAAAAAGAGGCAGTTTTGCGTCCGCTCCCAAAACGGCCATTTCCTTGACCCCGGGGTCAGCGTTTTTGGCCAATCCCCCCTCCTCCACTGTTTTGGCTGCCACTTGTTTTCTGGCCGACTTACCACATTAAAAGTGATCAGTAACTGTTTCCCAGCAGGTCTGGAGGTGGATGAGGCAAAAAAGAGGCAGTTTTGCGTCCGCTCCCAAAACGGCCATTTCCTTGACCCCGGGGTCAGCGTTTTTGGCCAATCCCCCCTCCTCCACTGTTTTGGCTGCCACTTGTTTTCTGGCCGACTTACCACATTAAAAGTGATCAGTAACTGTTTCCCAGCAGGTCTGGAGGTGGATGAGGCAAAAAAGAGGCAGTTTTGCGTCCGCTCCCAAAACGGCCATTTTGGGTCAGCGTTTTTGGCCAATCCCCCCTCCTCCACTGTTTTGGCTGCCACTTGTTTTCTGGCCGACTTACCACATTAAAAGTGATCAGTAACTGTTTCCCAGCAGGTCTGGAGGTGGATGAGGCAAAAAAGAGGCAGTTTTGCGTCCGCTCCCAAAACGGCCATTTCCTTGACCCCGGGGTCAGCGTTTTTGGCCAATCCCCCCTCCTCCACTGTTTTGGCTGCCACTTGTTTTCTGGCCGACTTACCACATTAAAAGTGATCAGTAACTGTTTCCCAGCAGGTCTGGAGGTGGATGAGGCAAAAAAGAGGCAGTTTTGCGTCCGCTCCCAAAACGGCCATTTCCTTGACCCCGGGGTCAGCGTTTTTGGCCAATCCCCCCTCCTCCACTGTTTTGGCTGCCACTTGTTTTCTGGCCGACTTACCACATTAAAAGTGATCAGTAACTGTTTCCCAGCAGGTCTGGAGGTGGATGAGGCAAAAAAGAGGCAGTTTTGCGTCCGCTCCCAAAACGGCCATTTTCGGGTCAGCGTTTTTGGCCAATCCCCCCTCCTCCACTGTTTTGGCTGCCACTTGTTTTCTGGCCGACTTACCACATTAAAAGTGATCAGTAACTGTTTCCCAGCAGGTCTGGAGGTGGATGAGGCAAAAAAGAGGCAGTTTTGCGTCCGCTCCCAAAACGGCCATTTCCTTGACCCCGGGGTCAGCGTTTTTGGCCAATCCCCCCTCCTCCACTGTTTTGGCTGCCACTTGTTTTCTGGCCGACTTACCACATTAAAAGTGATCAGTAACTGTTTCCCAGCAGGTCTGGAGGTGGATGAGGCAAAAAAGAGGCAGTTTTGCGTCCGCTCCCAAAACGGCCATTTCCTTGACCCCGGGGTCAGCGTTTTTGGCCAATCCCCCCTCCTCCACTGTTTTGGCTGCCACTTGTTTTCTGGCCGACTTACCACATTAAAAGTGATCAGTAACTGTTTCCCAGCAGGTCTGGAGGTGGATGAGGCAAAAAAGAGGCAGTTTTGCGTCCGCTCCCAAAACGGCCATTTCCTTGACCCCGGGGTCAGCGTTTTTGGCCAATCCCCCCTCCTCCACTGTTTTGGCTGCCACTTGTTTTCTGGCCGACTTACCACATTAAAAGTGATCAGTAACTGTTTCCCAGCAGGTCTGGAGGTGGATGAGGCAAAAAAGAGGCAGTTTTGCGTCCGCTCCCAAAACGGCCATTTCCTTGACCCCGGGGTCAGCGTTTTTGGCCAATCCCCCCTCCTCCACTGTTTTGGCTGCCACTTGTTTTCTGGCCGACTTACCACATTAAAAGTGATCAGTAACTGTTTCCCAGCAGGTCTGGAGGTGGATGAGGCAAAAAAGAGGCAGTTTTGCGTCCGCTCCCAAAACGGCCATTTCCTTGACCCCGGGGTCAGCGTTTTTGGCCAATCCCCCCTCCTCCACTGTTTTGGCTGCCACTTGTTTTCTGGCCGACTTACCACATTAAAAGTGATCAGTAACTGTTTCCCAGCAGGTCTGGAGGTGGATGAGTCAAAAAAGAGGCAGTTTTGCGTCCGCTCCCAAAACGGCCATTTCCTTGACCCCGGGGTCAGCGTTTTTGGCCAATCCCCCCTCCTCCACTGTTTTGGCTGCCACTTGTTTTCTGGCCGACTTACCACATTAAAAGTGATCAGTAACTGTTTCCCAGCAGGTCTGGAGGTGGATGAGGCAAAAAAGAGGCAGTTTTGCGTCCGCTCCCAAAACGGCCATTTCCTTGACCCCGGGGTCAGCGTTTTTGGCCAATCCCCCCTCCTCCACTGTTTTGGCTGCCACTTGTTTTCTGGCCGACTTACCACATTAAAAGTGATCAGTAACTGTTTCCCAGCAGGTCTGGAGGTGGATGAGGCAAAAAAGAGGCAGTTTTGCGTCCGCTCCCAAAACGGCCATTTCCTTGACCCCGGGGTCAGCGTTTTTGGCCAATCCCCCCTCCTCCACTGTTTTGGCTGCCACTTGTTTTCTGGCCGACTTACCACATTAAAAGTGATCAGTAACTGTTTCCCAGCAGGTCTGGAGGTGGATGAGTCAAAAAAGAGGCAGTTTTGCGTCCGCTCCCAAAACGGCCATTTCCTTGACCCCGGGGTCAGCGTTTTTGGCCAATCCCCCCTCCTCCACTGTTTTGGCTGCCACTTGTTTTCTGGCCGACTTACCACATTAAAAGTGATCAGTAACTGTTTCCCAGCAGGTCTGGAGGTGGATGAGGCAAAAAAGAGGCAGTTTTGCGTCCGCTCCCAAAACGGCCATTTCCTTGACCCCGGGGTCAGCGTTTTTGGCCAATCCCCCCTCCTCCACTGTTTTGGCTGCCACTTGTTTTCTGGCCGACTTACCACATTAAAAGTGATCAGTAACTGTTTCCCAGCAGGTCTGGAGGTGGATGAGGCAAAAAAGAGGCAGTTTTGCGTCCGCTCCCAAAACGGCCATTTCCTTGACCCCGGGGTCAGCGTTTTTGGCCAATCCCCCCTCCTCCACTGTTTTGGCTGCCACTTGTTTTCTGGCCGACTTACCACATTAAAAGTGATCAGTAACTGTTTCCCAGCAGGTCTGGAGGTGGATGAGGCAAAAAAGAGGCAGTTTTGCGTCCGCTCCCAAAACGGCCATTTCCTTGACCCCGGGGTCAGCGTTTTTGGCCAATCCCCCCTCCTCCACTGTTTTGGCTGCCACTTGTTTTCTGGCCGACTTACCACATTAAAAGTGATCAGTAACTGTTTCCCAGCAGGTCTGGAGGTGGATGAGGCAAAAAAGAGGCAGTTTTGCGTCCGCTCCCAAAACGGCCATTTCCTTGACCCCGGGGTCAGCGTTTTTGGCCAATCCCCCCTCCTCCACTGTTTTGGCTGCCACTTGTTTTCTGGCCGACTTACCACATTAAAAGTGATCAGTAACTGTTTCCCAGCAGGTCTGGAGGTGGATGAGGCAAAAAAGAGGCAGTTTTGCGTCCGCTCCCAAAACGGCCATTTCCTTGACCCCGGGGTCAGCGTTTTTGGCCAATCCCCCCTCCTCCACTGTTTTGGCTGCCACTTGTTTTCTGGCCGACTTACCACATTAAAAGTGATCAGTAACTGTTTCCCAGCAGGTCTGGAGGTGGATGAGGCAAAAAAGAGGCAGTTTTGCGTCCGCTCCCAAAACGGCCATTTCCTTGACCCCGGGGTCAGCGTTTTTGGCCAATCCCCCCTCCTCCACTGTTTTGGCTGCCACTTGTTTTCTGGCCGACTTACCACATTAAAAGTGATCAGTAACTGTTTCCCAGCAGGTCTGGAGGTGGATGAGGCAAAAAAGAGGCAGTTTTGCGTCCGCTCCCAAAACGGCCATTTTGGGTCAGCGTTTTTGGCCAATCCCCCCTCCTCCACTGTTTTGGCTGCCACTTGTTTTCTGGCCGACTTACCACATTAAAAGTGATCAGTAACTGTTTCCCAGCAGGTCTGGAGGTGGATGAGGCAAAAAAGAGGCAGTTTTGCGTCCGCTCCCAAAACGGCCATTTCCTTGACCCCGGGGTCAGCGTTTTTGGCCAATCCCCCCTCCTCCACTGTTTTGGCTGCCACTTGTTTTCTGGCCGACTTACCACATTAAAAGTGATCAGTAACTGTTTCCCAGCAGGTCTGGAGGTGGATGAGGCAAAAAAGAGGCAGTTTTGCGTCCGCTCCCAAAACGGCCATTTCCTTGACCCCGGGGTCAGCGTTTTTGGCCAATCCCCCCTCCTCCACTGTTTTGGCTGCCACTTGTTTTCTGGCCGACTTACCACATTAAAAGTGATCAGTAACTGTTTCCCAGCAGGTCTGGAGGTGGATGAGGCAAAAAAGAGGCAGTTTTGCGTCCGCTCCCAAAACGGCCATTTTGGGTCAGCGTTTTTGGCCAATCCCCCCTCCTCCACTGTTTTGGCTGCCACTTGTTTTCTGGCCGACTTACCACATTAAAAGTGATCAGTAACTGTTTCCCAGCAGGTCTGGAGGTGGATGAGGCAAAAAAGAGGCAGTTTTGCGTCCGCTCCCAAAACGGCCATTTCCTTGACCCCGGGGTCAGCGTTTTTGGCCAATCCCCCCTCCTCCACTGTTTTGGCTGCCACTTGTTTTCTGGCCGACTTACCACATTAAAAGTGATCAGTAACTGTTTCCCAGCAGGTCTGGAGGTGGATGAGGCAAAAAAGAGGCAGTTTTGCGTCCGCTCCCAAAACGGCCATTTTGGGTCAGCGTTTTTGGCCAATCCCCCCTCCTCCACTGTTTTGGCTGCCACTTGTTTTCTGGCCGACTTACCACATTAAAAGTGATCAGTAACTGTTTCCCAGCAGGTCTGGAGGTGGATGAGGCAAAAAAGAGGCAGTTTTGCGTCCGCTCCCAAAACGGCCATTTCCTTGACCCCGGGGTCAGCGTTTTTGGCCAATCCCCCCTCCTCCACTGTTTTGGCTGCCACTTGTTTTCTGGCCGACTTACCACATTAAAAGTGATCAGTAACTGTTTCCCAGCAGGTCTGGAGGTGGATGAGGCAAAAAAGAGGCAGTTTTGCGTCCGCTCCCAAAACGGCCATTTCCTTGACCCCGCGGTCAAGGTTTTTTTCAAATCCCCCCTCCTCCACTGTTTTGGCTGACAGCTGTTTTCTGGCCGATTTACCACTTTAAAAGTGATCAATACTTGTTTTCCAACGGGTTTGGAGGCGGATCAGACCAAAAAGAGGCAGTTTGGTGTCGGCTCCAAAAACGGAAATTTTCTTGACCCCGCGGTCAAGGTTTTTTTCAAATCCCCCCTCCTCCACTGTTTTGGCTGACAGCTGTTTTCTGGCCGATTTACCACATTAAAAGTGATCAATACTTGTTTTCCAACGGGTTTGGAGGCGGATCAGACCAAAAAGAGGCAGTTTGGTGTCGGCTCCAAAAACGGAAATTTCCTTGACCCCGCGGTCAAGGATTTTTTCAAATCCCCCCTCCTCCACTGTTTTGGCTGCCACTTGTTTTCTGGCCGACTTACCACATTAAAAGTGATCAGTAACTGTTTCCCAGCAGGTCTGGAGGTGGATGAGGCAAAAAAGAGGCAGTTTTGCGTCCGCTCCCAAAACGGCCATTTCCTTGACCCCGGGGTCAGCGTTTTTGGCCAATCCCCCCTCCTCCACTGTTTTGGCTGCCACTTGTTTTCTGGCCGACTTACCACATTAAAAGTGATCAGTAACTGTTTCCCAGCAGGTCTGGAGGTGGATGAGGCAAAAAAGAGGCAGTTTTGCGTCCGCTCCCAAAACGGCCATTTCCTTGACCCCGGGGTCAGCGTTTTTGGCCAATCCCCCCTCCTCCACTGTTTTGGCTGCCACTTGTTTTCTGGCCGACTTACCACATTAAAAGTGATCAGTAACTGTTTCCCAGCAGGTCTGGAGGTGGATGAGGCAAAAAAGAGGCAGTTTTGCGTCCGCTCCCAAAACGGCCATTTCCTTGACCCCGGGGTCAGCGTTTTTGGCCAATCCCCCCTCCTCCACTGTTTTGGCTGCCACTTGTTTTCTGGCCGACTTACCACATTAAAAGTGATCAGTAACTGTTTCCCAGCAGGTCTGGAGGTGGATGAGGCAAAAAAGAGGCAGTTTTGCGTCCGCTCCCAAAACGGCCATTTCCTTGACCCCGGGGTCAGCGTTTTTGGCCAATCCCCCCTCCTCCACTGTTTTGGCTGCCACTTGTTTTCTGGCCGACTTACCACATTAAAAGTGATCAGTAACTGTTTCCCAGCAGGTCTGGAGGTGGATGAGGCAAAAAAGAGGCAGTTTTGCGTCCGCTCCCAAAATGGCCATTTCCTTGACCCCGGGGTCAGCGTTTTTGGCCAATCCCCCCTCCTCCACTGTTTTGGCTGCCACTTGTTTTCTGGCCGACTTACCACATTAAAAGTGATCAGTAACTGTTTCCCAGCAGGTCTGGAGGTGGATGAGGCAAAAAAGAGGCAGTTTTGCGTCCGCTCCCAAAACGGCCATTTCCTTGACCCCGGGGTCAGCGTTTTTGGCCAATCCCCCCTCCTCCACTGTTTTGGCTGCCACTTGTTTTCTGGCCGACTTACCACATTAAAAGTGATCAGTAACTGTTTCCCAGCAGGTCTGGAGGTGGATGAGGCAAAAAAGAGGCAGTTTTGCGTCCGCTCCCAAAACGGCCATTTTGGGTCAGCGTTTTTGGCCAATCCCCCCTCCTCCACTGTTTTGGCTGCCACTTGTTTTCTGGCCGACTTACCACATTAAAAGTGATCAGTAACTGTTTCCCAGCAGGTCTGGAGGTGGATGAGGCAAAAAAGAGGCAGTTTTGCGTCCGCTCCCAAAACGGCCATTTCCTTGACCCCGGGGTCAGCGTTTTTGGCCAATCCCCCCTCCTCCACTGTTTTGGCTGCCACTTGTTTTCTGGCCGACTTACCACATTAAAAGTGATCAGTAACTGTTTCCCAGCAGGTCTGGAGGTGGATGAGGCAAAAAAGAGGCAGTTTTGCGTCCGCTCCCAAAACGGCCATTTCCTTGACCCCGGGGTCAGCGTTTTTGGCCAATCCCCCCTCCTCCACTGTTTTGGCTGCCACTTGTTTTCTGGCCGACTTACCACATTAAAAGTGATCAGTAACTGTTTCCCAGCAGGTCTGGAGGTGGATGAGGCAAAAAAGAGGCAGTTTTGCGTCCGCTCCCAAAACGGCCATTTTGGGTCAGCGTTTTTGGCCAATCCCCCCTCCTCCACTGTTTTGGCTGCCACTTGTTTTCTGGCCGACTTACCACATTAAAAGTGATCAGTAACTGTTTCCCAGCAGGTCTGGAGGTGGATGAGGCAAAAAAGAGGCAGTTTTGCGTCCGCTCCCAAAACGGCCATTTCCTTGACCCCGGGGTCAGCGTTTTTGGCCAATCCCCCCTCCTCCACTGTTTTGGCTGCCACTTGTTTTCTGGCCGACTTACCACATTAAAAGTGATCAGTAACTGTTTCCCAGCAGGTCTGGAGGTGGATGAGGCAAAAAAGAGGCAGTTTTGCTTCCGCTCCCAAAATGGCCATTTCCTTGACCCCGGGGTCAGCGTTTTTGGCCAATCCCCCCTCCTCCACTGTTTTGGCTGCCACTTGTTTTCTGGCCGACTTACCACATTAAAAGTGATCAGTAACTGTTTCCCAGCAGGTCTGGAGGTGGATGAGGCAAAAAAGAGGCAGTTTTGCGTCCGCTCCCAAAACGGCCATTTCCTTGACCCCGGGGTCAGCGTTTTTGGCCAATCCCCCCTCCTCCACTGTTTTGGCTGCCACTTGTTTTCTGGCCGACTTACCACATTAAAAGTGATCAGTAACTGTTTCCCAGCAGGTCTGGAGGTGGATGAGGCAAAAAAGAGGCAGTTTTGCGTCCGCTCCCAAAACGGCCATTTCCTTGACCCCGGGGTCAGCGTTTTTGGCCAATCCCCCCTCCTCCACTGTTTTGGCTGCCACTTGTTTTCTGGCCGACTTACCACATTAAAAGTGATCAGTAACTGTTTCCCAGCAGGTCTGGAGGTGGATGAGGCAAAAAAGAGGCAGTTTTGCGTCCGCTCCCAAAACGGCCATTTCCTTGACCCCGGGGTCAGCGTTTTTGGCCAATCCCCCCTCCTCCACTGTTTTGGCTGCCACTTGTTTTCTGGCCGACTTACCACATTAAAAGTGATCAGTAACTGTTTCCCAGCAGGTCTGGAGGTGGATGAGGCAAAAAAGAGGCAGTTTTGCGTCCGCTCCCAAAACGGCCATTTTGGGTCAGCGTTTTTGGCCAATCCCCCCTCCTCCACTGTTTTGGCTGCCACTTGTTTTCTGGCCGACTTACCACATTAAAAGTGATCAGTAACTGTTTCCCAGCAGGTCTGGAGGTGGATGAGGCAAAAAAGAGGCAGTTTTGCGTCCGCTCCCAAAACGGCCATTTCCTTGACCCCGGGGTCAGCGTTTTTGGCCAATCCCCCCTCCTCCACTGTTTTGGCTGCCACTTGTTTTCTGGCCGACTTACCACATTAAAAGTGATCAGTAACTGTTTCCCAGCAGGTCTGGAGGTGGATGAGGCAAAAAAGAGGCAGTTTTGCGTCCGCTCCCAAAATGGCCATTTCCTTGACCCCGGGGTCAGCGTTTTTGGCCAATCCCCCCTCCTCCACTGTTTTGGCTGCCACTTGTTTTCTGGCCGACTTACCACATTAAAAGTGATCAGTAACTGTTTCCCAGCAGGTCTGGAGGTGGATGAGGCAAAAAAGAGGCAGTTTTGCGTCCGCTCCCAAAACGGCCATTTCCTTGACCCCGGGGTCAGCGTTTTTGGCCAATCCCCCCTCCTCCACTGTTTTGGCTGCCACTTGTTTTCTGGCCGACTTACCACATTAAAAGTGATCAGTAACTGTTTCCCAGCAGGTCTGGAGGTGGATGAGGCAAAAAAGAGGCAGTTTTGCGTCCGCTCCCAAAACGGCCATTTCCTTGACCAGCGTTTTTGGCCAATCCCCCCTCCTCCACTGTTTTGGCTGCCACTTGTTTTCTGGCCGACTTACCACATTAAAAGTGATCAGTAACTGTTTCCCAGCAGGTCTGGAGGTGGATGAGGCAAAAAAGAGGCAGTTTTGCGTCCGCTCCCAAAACGGCCATTTCCTTGACCCCGGGGTCAGCGTTTTTGGCCAATCCCCCCTCCTCCACTGTTTTGGCTGCCACTTGTTTTCTGGCCGACTTACCACATTAAAAGTGATCAGTAACTGTTTCCCAGCAGGTCTGGAGGTGGATGAGGCAAAAAAGAGGCAGTTTTGCGTCCGCTCCCAAAACGGCCATTTCCTTGACCCCGCGGTCAAGGTTTTTTTCAAATCCCCCCTCCTCCACTGTTTTGGCTGACAGCTGTTTTCTGGCCGATTTACCACTTTAAAAGTGATCAATACTTGTTTTCCAACGGGTTTGGAGGCGGATCAGACCAAAAAGAGGCAGTTTGGTGTCGGCTCCAAAAACGGAAATTTCCTTGACCCCGCGGTCAAGGTTTTTTTCAAATCCCCCCTCCTCCACTGTTTTGGCTGACAGCTGTTTTCTGGCCGATTTACCACATTAAAAGTGATCAATACTTGTTTTCCAACGGGTTTGGAGGCGGATCAGACCAAAAAGAGGCAGTTTGGTGTCGGCTCCAAAAACGGAAATTTCCTTGACCCCGCGGTCAAGGATTTTTTCAAATCCCCCCTCCTCCACTGTTTTGGCTGCCACTTGTTTTCTGGCCGACTTACCACATTAAAAGTGATCAGTAACTGTTTCCCAGCAGGTCTGGAGGTGGATGAGGCAAAAAAGAGGCAGTTTTGCGTCCGCTCCCAAAACGGCCATTTCCTTGACCCCGGGGTCAGCGTTTTTGGCCAATCCCCCCTCCTCCACTGTTTTGGCTGCCACTTGTTTTCTGGCCGACTTACCACATTAAAAGTGATCAGTAACTGTTTCCCAGCAGGTCTGGAGGTGGATGAGGCAAAAAAGAGGCAGTTTTGCGTCCGCTCCCAAAACGGCCATTTCCTTGACCCCGGGGTCAGCGTTTTTGGCCAATCCCCCCTCCTCCACTGTTTTGGCTGCCACTTGTTTTCTGGCCGACTTACCACATTAAAAGTGATCAGTAACTGTTTCCCAGCAGGTCTGGAGGTGGATGAGGCAAAAAAGAGGCAGTTTTGCGTCCGCTCCCAAAACGGCCATTTCCTTGACCCCGGGGTCAGCGTTTTTGGCCAATCCCCCCTCCTCCACTGTTTTGGCTGCCACTTGTTTTCTGGCCGACTTACCACATTAAAAGTGATCAGTAACTGTTTCCCAGCAGGTCTGGAGGTGGATGAGGCAAAAAAGAGGCAGTTTTGCGTCCGCTCCCAAAACGGCCATTTCCTTGACCCCGGGGTCAGCGTTTTTGGCCAATCCCCCCTCCTCCACTGTTTTGGCTGCCACTTGTTTTCTGGCCGACTTACCACATTAAAAGTGATCAGTAACTGTTTCCCAGCAGGTCTGGAGGTGGATGAGGCAAAAAAGAGGC
Organism: Pempheris klunzingeri; assembly: GCF_042242105.1. Classification (NCBI taxonomy): domain Eukaryota; kingdom Metazoa; phylum Chordata; class Actinopteri; order Acropomatiformes; family Pempheridae; genus Pempheris; species Pempheris klunzingeri. Next base: position 12,531,400 of record NC_092021.1, read on the forward strand.
AGTTTTGCGTCCGCTCCCAAAATGGCCATTTCCTTGACCCCGGGGTCAGCGTTTTTGGCCAATCCCCCCTCCTCCACTGTTTTGGCTGCCACTTGTTTTCTGGCCGACTTACCACATTAAAAGTGATCAGTAACTGTTTCCCAGCAGGTCTGGAGGTGGATGAGGCAAAAAAGAGGCAGTTTTGCGTCCGCTCCCAAAACGGCCATTTCCTTGACCCCGGGGTCAGCGTTTTTGGCCAATCCCCCCTCCTCCACTGTTTTGGCTGCCACTTGTTTTCTGGCCGACTTACCACATTAAAAGTGATCAGTAACTGTTTCCCAGCAGGTCTGGAGGTGGATGAGGCAAAAAAGAGGCAGTTTTGCGTCCGCTCCCAAAACGGCCATTTCCTTGACCCCGGGGTCAGCGTTTTTGGCCAATCCCCCCTCCTCCACTGTTTTGGCTGCCACTTGTTTTCTGGCCGACTTACCACATTAAAAGTGATCAGTAACTGTTTCCCAGCAGGTCTGGAGGTGGATGAGGCAAAAAAGAGGCAGTTTTGCGTCCGCTCCCAAAACGGCCATTTCCTTGACCCCGGGGTCAGCGTTTTTGGCCAATCCCCCCTCCTCCACTGTTTTGGCTGCCACTTGTTTTCTGGCCGACTTACCACATTAAAAGTGATCAGTAACTGTTTCCCAGCAGGTCTGGAGGTGGATGAGGCAAAAAAGAGGCAGTTTTGCGTCCGCTCCCAAAACGGCCATTTCCTTGACCCCGCGGTCAAGGTTTTTTTCAAATCCCCCCTCCTCCACTGTTTTGGCTGACAGCTGTTTTCTGGCCGATTTACCACATTAAAAGTGATCAATACTTGTTTTCCAACGGGTTTGGAGGCGGATCAGACCAAAAAGAGGCAGTTTGGTGTCGGCTCCAAAAACGGAAATTTCCTTGACCCCGCGGTCAAGGTTTTTTTCAAATCCCCCCTCCTCCACTGTTTTGGCTGACAGCTGTTTTCTGGCCGATTTACCACATTAAAAGTGATCAATACTTGTTTTCCAACGGGTTTGGAGGCGGATCAGACCAAAAAGAGGCAGTTTGGTGTCGGCTCCAAAAACGGAAATTTCCTTGACCCCGCGGTCAAGGTTTTTTTCAAATCCCCCCTCCTCCACTGTTTTGGCTGACAGCTGTTTTCTGGCCGATTTACCACATTAAAAGTGATCAATACTTGTTTTCCAACGGGTTTGGAGGCGGATCAGACCAAAAAGAGGCAGTTTGGTGTCGGCTCCAAAAACGGAAATTTCCTTGACCCCGCGGTCAAGGTTTTTTTCAAATCCCCCCTCCTCCACTGTTTTGGCTGACAGCTGTTTTCTGGCCGATTTACCACATTAAAAGTGATCAATACTTGTTTTCCAACGGGTTTGGAGGCGGATCAGACCAAAAAGAGGCAGTTTGGTGTCGGCTCCAAAAACGGAAATTTCCTTGACCCCGCGGTCAAGGTTTTTTTCAAATCCCCCCTCCTCCACTGTTTTGGCTGACAGCTGTTTTCTGGCCGATTTACCACATTAAAAGTGATCAATACTTGTTTTCCAACGGGTTTGGAGGCGGATCAGACCAAAAAGAGGCAGTTTGGTGTCGGCTCCAAAAACGGAAATTTCCTTGACCCCACGGTCAAGGTTTTTTTCAAATCCCCCCTCCTCCACTGTTTTGGCTGACAGCTGTTTTCTGGCCGATTTACCACATTAAAAGTGATCAATACTTGTTTTCCAACGGGTTTGGAGGCGGATCAGACCAAAAAGAGGCAGTTTGGTGTCGGCTCCAAAAACGGAAATTTCCTTGACCCCGCGGTCAAGGTTTTTTTCAAATCCCCCCTCCTCCACTGTTTTGGCTGACAGCTGTTTTCTGGCCGATTTACCACATTAAAAGTGATCAATACTTGTTTTCCAACGGGTTTGGAGGCGGATCAGACCAAAAAGAGGCAGTTTGGTGTCGGCTCCAAAAACGGAAATTTCCTTGACCCCGCGGTCAAGGTTTTTTTCAAATCCCCCCTCCTCCACTGTTTTGGCTGACAGCTGTTTTCTGGCCGATTTACCACATTAAAAGTGATCAATACTTGTTTTCCAACGGGTTTGGAGGCGGATCAGACCAAAAAGAGGCAGTTTGGTGTCGGCTCCAAAAACGGAAATTTCCTTGACCCCGCGGTCAAGGTTTTTTTCAAATCCCCCCTCCTCCACTGTTTTGGCTGACAGCTGTTTTCTGGCCGATTTACCACATTAAAAGTGATCAATACTTGTTTTCCAACGGGTTTGGAGGCGGATCAGACCAAAAAGAGGCAGTTTGGTGTCGGCTCCAAAAACGGAAATTTCCTTGACCCCGCGGTCAAGGTTTTTTTCAAATCCCCCCTCCTCCACTGTTTTGGCTGACAGCTGTTTTCTGGCCGATTTACCACATTAAAAGTGATCAATACTTGTTTTCCAACGGGTTTGGAGGCGGATCAGACCAAAAAGAGGCAGTTTGGTGTCGGCTCCAAAAACGGAAATTTCCTTGACCCCGCGGTCAAGGTTTTTTTCAAATCCCCCCTCCTCCACTGTTTTGGCTGACAGCTGTTTTCTGGCCGATTTACCACATTAAAAGTGATCAATACTTGTTTTCCAACGGGTTTGGAGGCGGATCAGACCAAAAAGAGGCAGTTTGGTGTCGGCTCCAAAAACGGAAATTTCCTTGACCCCGCGGTCAAGGTTTTTTTCAAATCCCCCCTCCTCCACTGTTTTGGCTGACAGCTGTTTTCTGGCCGATTTACCACATTAAAAGTGATCAATACTTGTTTTCCAACGGGTTTGGAGGCGGATCAGACCAAAAAGAGGCAGTTTGGTGTCGGCTCCAAAAACGGAAATTTCCTTGACCCCGCGGTCAAGGTTTTTTTCAAATCCCCCCTCCTCCACTGTTTTGGCTGCCACTTGTTTTCTGGCCGACTTACCACATTAAAAGTGATCAGTAACTGTTTCCCAGCAGGTCTGGAGGTGGATGAGGCAAAAAAGAGGCAGTTTTGCGTCCGCTCCCAAAATGGCCATTTCCTTGACCCCGGGGTCAGCGTTTTTGGCCAATCCCCCCTCCTCCACTGTTTTGGCTGCCACTTGTTTTCTGGCCGACTTACCACATTAAAAGTGATCAGTAACTGTTTCCCAGCAGGTCTGGAGGTGGATGAGGCAAAAAAGAGGCAGTTTTGCGTCCGCTCCCAAAACGGCCATTTCCTTGACCCCGGGGTCAGCGTTTTTGGCCAATCCCCCCTCCTCCACTGTTTTGGCTGCCACTTGTTTTCTGGCCGACTTACCACATTAAAAGTGATCAGTAACTGTTTCCCAGCAGGTCTGGAGGTGGATGAGGCAAAAAAGAGGCAGTTTTGCGTCCGCTCCCAAAACGGCCATTTCCTTGACCCCGGGGTCAGCGTTTTTGGCCAATCCCCCCTCCTCCACTGTTTTGGCTGCCACTTGTTTTCTGGCCGACTTACCACATTAAAAGTGATCAGTAACTGTTTCCCAGCAGGTCTGGAGGTGGATGAGGCAAAAAAGAGGCAGTTTTGCGTCCGCTCCCAAAACGGCCATTTCCTTGACCCCGGGGTCAGCGTTTTTGGCCAATCCCCCCTCCTCCACTGTTTTGGCTGCCACTTGTTTTCTGGCCGACTTACCACATTAAAAGTGATCAGTAACTGTTTCCCAGCAGGTCTGGAGGTGGATGAGGCAAAAAAGAGGCAGTTTTGCGTCCGCTCCCAAAACGGCCATTTCCTTGACCCCGGGGTCAGCGTTTTTGGCCAATCCCCCCTCCTCCACTGTTTTGGCTGCCACTTGTTTTCTGGCCGACTTACCACATTAAAAGTGATCAGTAACTGTTTCCCAGCAGGTCTGGAGGTGGATGAGGCAAAAAAGAGGCAGTTTTGTGTCCGCTCCCAAAACGGCCATTTCCTTGACCCCGGGGTCAGCGTTTTTGGCCAATCCCCCCTCCTCCACTGTTTTGGCTGCCACTTGTTTTCTGGCCGACTTACCACATTAAAAGTGATCAGTAACTGTTTCCCAGCAGGTCTGGAGGTGGATGAGGCAAAAAAGAGGCAGTTTTGCGTCCGCTCCCAAAATGGCCATTTCCTTGACCCCGGGGTCAGCGTTTTTGGCCAATCCCCCCTCCTCCACTGTTTTGGCTGCCACTTGTTTTCTGGCCGACTTACCACATTAAAAGTGATCAGTAACTGTTTCCCAGCAGGTCTGGAGGTGGATGAGGCAAAAAAGAGGCAGTTTTGCGTCCGCTCCCAAAACGGCCATTTCCTTGACCCCGGGGTCAGCGTTTTTGGCCAATCCCCCCTCCTCCACTGTTTTGGCTGCCACTTGTTTTCTGGCCGACTTACCACATTAAAAGTGATCAGTAACTGTTTCCCAGCAGGTCTGGAGGTGGATGAGGCAAAAAAGAGGCAGTTTTGCGTCCGCTCCCAAAATGGCCATTTCCTTGACCCCGGGGTCAGCGTTTTTGGCCAATCCCCCCTCCTCCACTGTTTTGGCTGCCACTTGTTTTCTGGCCGACTTACCACATTAAAAGTGATCAGTAACTGTTTCCCAGCAGGTCTGGAGGTGGATGAGGCAAAAAAGAGGCAGTTTTGCGTCCGCTCCCAAAACGGCCATTTCCTTGACCCCGGGGTCAGCGTTTTTGGCCAATCCCCCCTCCTCCACTGTTTTGGCTGCCACTTGTTTTCTGGCCGACTTACCACATTAAAAGTGATCAGTAACTGTTTCCCAGCAGGTCTGGAGGTGGATGAGGCAAAAAAGAGGCAGTTTTGCGTCCGCTCCCAAAACGGCCATTTCCTTGACCCCGGGGTCAGCGTTTTTGGCCAATCCCCCCTCCTCCACTGTTTTGGCTGCCACTTGTTTTCTGGCCGACTTACCACATTAAAAGTGATCAGTAACTGTTTCCCAGCAGGTCTGGAGGTGGATGAGGCAAAAAAGAGGCAGTTTTGCGTCCGCTCCCAAAACGGCCATTTCCTTGACCCCGGGGTCAGCGTTTTTGGCCAATCCCCCCTCCTCCACTGTTTTGGCTGCCACTTGTTTTCTGGCCGACTTACCACATTAAAAGTGATCAGTAACTGTTTCCCAGCAGGTCTGGAGGTGGATGAGGCAAAAAAGAGGCAGTTTTGCGTCCGCTCCCAAAACGGCCATTTCCTTGACCCCGGGGTCAGCGTTTTTGGCCAATCCCCCCTCCTCCACTGTTTTGGCTGCCACTTGTTTTCTGGCCGACTTACCACATTAAAAGTGATCAGTAACTGTTTCCCAGCAGGTCTGGAGGTGGATGAGGCAAAAAAGAGGCAGTTTTGCGTCCGCTCCCAAAACGGAAATTTCCTTGACCCCGCGGTCAAGGTTTTTTTCAAATCCCCCCTCCTCCACTGTTTTGGCTGACAGCTGTTTTCTGGCCGATTTACCACATTAAAAGTGATCAATACTTGTTTTCCAACGGGTTTGGAGGCGGATCAGACCAAAAAGAGGCAGTTTGGTGTCGGCTCCAAAAACGGAAATTTCCTTGACCCCGCGGTCAAGGTTTTTTTCAAATCCCCCCTCCTCCACTGTTTTGGCTGACAGCTGTTTTCTGGCCGATTTACCACATTAAAAGTGATCAATACTTGTTTTCCAACGGGTTTGGAGGCGGATCAGACCAAAAAGAGGCAGTTTGGTGTCGGCTCCAAAAACGGAAATTTCCTTGACCCCGCGGTCAAGGTTTTTTTCAAATCCCCCCTCCTCCACTGTTTTGGCTGACAGCTGTTTTCTGGCCGATTTACCACATTAAAAGTGATCAATACTTGTTTTCCAACGGGTTTGGAGGCGGATCAGACCAAAAAGAGGCAGTTTGGTGTCGGCTCCAAAAACGGAAATTTCCTTGACCCCGCGGTCAAGGTTTTTTTCAAATCCCCCCTCCTCCACTGTTTTGGCTGACAGCTGTTTTCTGGCCGATTTACCACATTAAAAGTGATCAATACTTGTTTTCCAACGGGTTTGGAGGCGGATCAGACCAAAAAGAGGCAGTTTGGTGTCGGCTCCAAAAACGGAAATTTCCTTGACCCCGCGGTCAAGGTTTTTTTCAAATCCCCCCTCCTCCACTGTTTTGGCTGACAGCTGTTTTCTGGCCGATTTACCACATTAAAAGTGATCAATACTTGTTTTCCAACGGGTTTGGAGGCGGATCAGACCAAAAAGAGGCAGTTTGGTGTCGGCTCCAAAAACGGAAATTTCCTTGACCCCACGGTCAAGGTTTTTTTCAAATCCCCCCTCCTCCACTGTTTTGGCTGACAGCTGTTTTCTGGCCGATTTACCACATTAAAAGTGATCAATACTTGTTTTCCAACGGGTTTGGAGGCGGATCAGACCAAAAAGAGGCAGTTTGGTGTCGGCTCCAAAAACGGAAATTTCCTTGACCCCGCGGTCAAGGTTTTTTTCAAATCCCCCCTCCTCCACTGTTTTGGCTGACAGCTGTTTTCTGGCCGATTTACCACATTAAAAGTGATCAATACTTGTTTTCCAACGGGTTTGGAGGCGGATCAGACCAAAAAGAGGCAGTTTGGTGTCGGCTCCAAAAACGGAAATTTCCTTGACCCCGCGGTCAAGGTTTTTTTCAAATCCCCCCTCCTCCACTGTTTTGGCTGACAGCTGTTTTCTGGCCGATTTACCACATTAAAAGTGATCAATACTTGTTTTCCAACGGGTTTGGAGGCGGATCAGACCAAAAAGAGGCAGTTTGGTGTCGGCTCCAAAAACGGAAATTTCCTTGACCCCGCGGTCAAGGTTTTTTTCAAATCCCCCCTCCTCCACTGTTTTGGCTGACAGCTGTTTTCTGGCCGATTTACCACATTAAAAGTGATCAATACTTGTTTTCCAACGGGTTTGGAGGCGGATCAGACCAAAAAGAGGCAGTTTGGTGTCGGCTCCAAAAACGGAAATTTCCTTGACCCCGCGGTCAAGGTTTTTTTCAAATCCCCCCTCCTCCACTGTTTTGGCTGACAGCTGTTTTCTGGCCGATTTACCACATTAAAAGTGATCAATACTTGTTTTCCAACGGGTTTGGAGGCGGATCAGACCAAAAAGAGGCAGTTTGGTGTCGGCTCCAAAAACGGAAATTTCCTTGACCCCGCGGTCAAGGTTTTTTTCAAATCCCCCCTCCTCCACTGTTTTGGCTGACAGCTGTTTTCTGGCCGATTTACCACATTAAAAGTGATCAATACTTGTTTTCCAACGGGTTTGGAGGCGGATCAGACCAAAAAGAGGCAGTTTGGTGTCGGCTCCAAAAACGGAAATTTCCTTGACCCCGCGGTCAAGGTTTTTTTCAAATCCCCCCTCCTCCACTGTTTTGGCTGACAGCTGTTTTCTGGCCGATTTACCACATTAAAAGTGATCAATACTTGTTTTCCAACGGGTTTGGAGGCGGATCAGACCAAAAAGAGGCAGTTTGGTGTCGGCTCCAAAAACGGAAATTTCCTTGACCCCGCGGTCAAGGTTTTTTTCAAATCCCCCCTCCTCCACTGTTTTGGCTGCCACTTGTTTTCTGGCCGACTTACCACATTAAAAGTGATCAGTAACTGTTTCCCAGCAGGTCTGGAGGTGGATGAGGCAAAAAAGAGGCAGTTTTGCGTCCGCTCCCAAAATGGCCATTTCCTTGACCCCGGGGTCAGCGTTTTTGGCCAATCCCCCCTCCTCCACTGTTTTGGCTGCCACTTGTTTTCTGGCCGACTTACCACATTAAAAGTGATCAGTAACTGTTTCCCAGCAGGTCTGGAGGTGGATGAGGCAAAAAAGAGGCAGTTTTGCGTCCGCTCCCAAAACGGCCATTTCCTTGACCCCGGGGTCAGCGTTTTTGGCCAATCCCCCCTCCTCCACTGTTTTGGCTGCCACTTGTTTTCTGGCCGACTTACCACATTAAAAGTGATCAGTAACTGTTTCCCAGCAGGTCTGGAGGTGGATGAGGCAAAAAAGAGGCAGTTTTGCGTCCGCTCCCAAAACGGCCATTTCCTTGACCCCGGGGTCAGCGTTTTTGGCCAATCCCCCCTCCTCCACTGTTTTGGCTGCCACTTGTTTTCTGGCCGACTTACCACATTAAAAGTGATCAGTAACTGTTTCCCAGCAGGTCTGGAGGTGGATGAGGCAAAAAAGAGGCAGTTTTGCGTCCGCTCCCAAAACGGCCATTTCCTTGACCCCGGGGTCAGCGTTTTTGGCCAATCCCCCCTCCTCCACTGTTTTGGCTGCCACTTGTTTTCTGGCCGACTTACCACATTAAAAGTGATCAGTAACTGTTTCCCAGCAGGTCTGGAGGTGGATGAGGCAAAAAAGAGGCAGTTTTGCGTCCGCTCCCAAAACGGCCATTTCCTTGACCCCGGGGTCAGCGTTTTTGGCCAATCCCCCCTCCTCCACTGTTTTGGCTGCCACTTGTTTTCTGGCCGACTTACCACATTAAAAGTGATCAGTAACTGTTTCCCAGCAGGTCTGGAGGTGGATGAGGCAAAAAAGAGGCAGTTTTGCGTCCGCTCCCAAAACGGCCATTTCCTTGACCCCGGGGTCAGCGTTTTTGGCCAATCCCCCCTCCTCCACTGTTTTGGCTGCCACTTGTTTTCTGGCCGACTTACCACATTAAAAGTGATCAGTAACTGTTTCCCAGCAGGTCTGGAGGTGGATGAGGCAAAAAAGAGGCAGTTTTGCGTCCGCTCCCAAAATGGCCATTTCCTTGACCCCGGGGTCAGCGTTTTTGGCCAATCCCCCCTCCTCCACTGTTTTGGCTGCCACTTGTTTTCTGGCCGACTTACCACATTAAAAGTGATCAGTAACTGTTTCCCAGCAGGTCTGGAGGTGGATGAGGCAAAAAAGAGGCAGTTTTGCGTCCGCTCCCAAAACGGCCATTTCCTTGACCCCGGGGTCAGCGTTTTTGGCCAATCCCCCCTCCTCCACTGTTTTGGCTGCCACTTGTTTTCTGGCCGACTTACCACATTAAAAGTGATCAGTAACTGTTTCCCAGCAGGTCTGGAGGTGGATGAGGCAAAAAAGAGGCAGTTTTGCGTCCGCTCCCAAAACGGCCATTTCCTTGACCCCGGGGTCAGCGTTTTTGGCCAATCCCCCCTCCTCCACTGTTTTGGCTGCCACTTGTTTTCTGGCCGACTTACCACATTAAAAGTGATCAGTAACTGTTTCCCAGCAGGTCTGGAGGTGGATGAGGCAAAAAAGAGGCAGTTTTGCGTCCGCTCCCAAAACGGCCATTTCCTTGACCCCGGGGTCAGCGTTTTTGGCCAATCCCCCCTCCTCCACTGTTTTGGCTGCCACTTGTTTTCTGGCCGACTTACCACATTAAAAGTGATCAGTAACTGTTTCCCAGCAGGTCTGGAGGTGGATGAGGCAAAAAAGAGGCAGTTTTGCGTCCGCTCCCAAAACGGCCATTTCCTTGACCCCGGGGTCAGCGTTTTTGGCCAATCCCCCCTCCTCCACTGTTTTGGCTGCCACTTGTTTTCTGGCCGACTTACCACATTAAAAGTGATCAGTAACTGTTTCCCAGCAGGTCTGGAGGTGGATGAGGCAAAAAAGAGGCAGTTTTGCGTCCGCTCCCAAAACGGCCATTTCCTTGACCCCGGGGTCAGCGTTTTTGGCCAATCCCCCCTCCTCCACTGTTTTGGCTGCCACTTGTTTTCTGGCCGACTTACCACATTAAAAGTGATCAGTAACTGTTTCCCAGCAGGTCTGGAGGTGGATGAGGCAAAAAAGAGGCAGTTTTGCGTCCGCTCCCAAAACGGCCATTTCCTTGACCCCGGGGTCAGCGTTTTTGGCCAATCCCCCCTCCTCCACTGTTTTGGCTGCCACTTGTTTTCTGGCCGACTTACCACATTAAAAGTGATCAGTAACTGTTTCCCAGCAGGTCTGGAGGTGGATGAGGCAAAAAAGAGGCAGTTTTGCGTCCGCTCCCAAAACGGCCATTTCCTTGACCCCGGGGTCAGCGTTTTTGGCCAATCCCCCCTCCTCCACTGTTTTGGCTGCCACTTGTTTTCTGGCCGACTTACCACATTAAAAGTGATCAATACTTGTTTTCCAACGGGTTTGGAGGCGGATCAGACCAAAAAGAGGCAGTTTGGTGTCGGCTCCAAAAACGGAAATTTCCTTGACCCCGCGGTCAAGGTTTTTTTCAAATCCCCCCTCCTCCACTGTTTTGGCTGACAGCTGTTTTCTGGCCGATTTACCACATTAAAAGTGATCAATACTTGTTTTCCAACGGGTTTGGAGGCGGATCAGACCAAAAAGAGGCAGTTTGGTGTCGGCTCCAAAAACGGAAATTTCCTTGACCCCGCGGTCAAGGTTTTTTTCAAATCCCCCCTCCTCCACTGTTTTGGCTGACAGCTGTTTTCTGGCCGATTTACCACATTAAAAGTGATCAATACTTGTTTTCCAACGGGTTTGGAGGCGGATCAGACCAAAAAGAGGCAGTTTGGTGTCGGCTCCAAAAACGGAAATTTCCTTGACCCCGCGGTCAAGGTTTTTTTCAAATCCCCCCTCCTCCACTGTTTTGGCTGACAGCTGTTTTCTGGCCGATTTACCACATTAAAAGTGATCAATACTTGTTTTCCAACGGGTTTGGAGGCGGATCAGACCAAAAAGAGGCAGTTTGGTGTCGGCTCCAAAAACGGAAATTTCCTTGACCCCGCGGTCAAGGTTTTTTTCAAATCCCCCCTCCTCCACTGTTTTGGCTGACAGCTGTTTTCTGGCCGATTTACCACATTAAAAGTGATCAATACTTGTTTTCCAACGGGTTTGGAGGCGGATCAGACCAAAAAGAGGCAGTTTGGTGTCGGCTCCAAAAACGGAAATTTCCTTGACCCCGCGGTCAAGGTTTTTTTCAAATCCCCCCTCCTCCACTGTTTTGGCTGCCACTTGTTTTCTGGCCGACTTACCACATTAAAAGTGATCAGTAACTGTTTCCCAGCAGGTCTGGAGGTGGATGAGGCAAAAAAGAGGCAGTTTTGCGTCCGCTCCCAAAACGGCCATTTCCTTGACCCCGGGGTCAGCGTTTTTGGCCAATCCCCCCTCCTCCACTGTTTTGGCTGCCACTTGTTTTCTGGCCGACTTACCACATTAAAAGTGATCAGTAACTGTTTCCCAGCAGGTCTGGAGGTGGATGAGGCAAAAAAGAGGCAGTTTTGCGTCCGCTCCCAAAACGGCCATTTCCTTGACCCCGGGGTCAGCGTTTTTGGCCAATCCCCCCTCCTCCACTGTTTTGGCTGCCACTTGTTTTCTGGCCGACTTACCACATTAAAAGTGATCAGTAACTGTTTCCCAGCAGGTCTGGAGGTGGATGAGGCAAAAAAGAGGCAGTTTTGCGTCCGCTCCCAAAACGGCCATTTCCTTGACCCCGGGGTCAGCGTTTTTGGCCAATCCCCCCTCCTCCACTGTTTTGGCTGCCACTTGTTTTCTGGCCGACTTACCACATTAAAAGTGATCAGTAACTGTTTCCCAGCAGGTCTGGAGGTGGATGAGGCAAAAAAGAGGCAGTTTTGCGTCCGCTCCCAAAACGGCCATTTCCTTGACCCCGGGGTCAGCGTTTTTGGCCAATCCCCCCTCCTCCACTGTTTTGGCTGCCACTTGTTTTCTGGCCGACTTACCACATTAAAAGTGATCAGTAACTGTTTCCCAGCAGGTCTGGAGGTGGATGAGGCAAAAAAGAGGCAGTTTTGCGTCCGCTCCCAAAACGGCCATTTCCTTGACCCCGGGGTCAGCGTTTTTGGCCAATCCCCCCTCCTCCACTGTTTTGGCTGCCACTTGTTTTCTGGCCGACTTACCACATTAAAAGTGATCAGTAACTGTTTCCCAGCAGGTCTGGAGGTGGATGAGGCAAAAAAGAGGCAGTTTTGCGTCCGCTCCCAAAACGGCCATTTCCTTGACCCCGGGGTCAGCGTTTTTGGCCAATCCCCCCTCCTCCACTGTTTTGGCTGCCACTTGTTTTCTGGCCGACTTACCACATTAAAAGTGATCAGTAACTGTTTCCCAGCAGGTCTGGAGGTGGATGAGGCAAAAAAGAGGCAGTTTTGCGTCCGCTCCCAAAACGGCCATTTTGGGTCAGCGTTTTTGGCCAATCCCCCCTCCTCCACTGTTTTGGCTGCCACTTGTTTTCTGGCCGACTTACCACATTAAAAGTGATCAGTAACTGTTTCCCAGCAGGTCTGGAGGTGGATGAGGCAAAAAAGAGGCAGTTTTGCGTCCGCTCCCAAAACGGCCATTTCCTTGACCCCGGGGTCAGCGTTTTTGGCCAATCCCCCCTCCTCCACTGTTTTGGCTGCCACTTGTTTTCTGGCCGACTTACCACATTAAAAGTGATCAGTAACTGTTTCCCAGCAGGTCTGGAGGTGGATGAGGCAAAAAAGAGGCAGTTTTGCGTCCGCTCCCAAAACGGCCATTTCCTTGAGCGTTTTTGGCCAATCCCCCCTCCTCCACTGTTTTGGCTGCCACTTGTTTTCTGGCCGACTTACCACATTAAAAGTGATCAGTAACTGTTTCCCAGCAGGTCTGGAGGTGGATGAGGCAAAAAAGAGGCAGTTTTGCGTCCGCTCCCAAAACGGCCATTTCCTTGACCCCGGGGTCAGCGTTTTTGGCCAATCCCCCCTCCTCCACTGTTTTGGCTGCCACTTGTTTTCTGGCCGACTTACCACATTAAAAGTGATCAGTAACTGTTTCCCAGCAGGTCTGGAGGTGGATGAGGCAAAAAAGAGGCAGTTTTGCGTCCGCTCCCAAAACGGCCATTTCCTTGACCCCGGGGTCAGCGTTTTTGGCCAATCCCCCCTCCTCCACTGTTTTGGCTGCCACTTGTTTTCTGGCCGACTTACCACATTAAAAGTGATCAGTAACTGTTTCCCAGCAGGTCTGGAGGTGGATGAGGCAAAAAAGAGGCAGTTTTGCGTCCGCTCCCAAAACGGCCATTTCCTTGACCCCGGGGTCAGCGTTTTTGGCCAATCCCCCCTCCTCCACTGTTTTGGCTGCCACTTGTTTTCTGGCCGACTTACCACATTAAAAGTGATCAGTAACTGTTTCCCAGCAGGTCTGGAGGTGGATGAGGCAAAAAAGAGGCAGTTTTGCGTCCGCTCCCAAAACGGCCATTTCCTTGACCCCGGGGTCAGCGTTTTTGGCCAATCCCCCCTCCTCCACTGTTTTGGCTGCCACTTGTTTTCTGGCCGACTTACCACATTAAAAGTGATCAGTAACTGTTTCCCAGCAGGTCTGGAGGTGGATGAGGCAAAAAAGAGGCAGTTTTGCGTCCGCTCCCAAAACGGCCATTTCCTTGACCCCGCGGTCAAGGTTTTTTTCAAATCCCCCCTTCTCCACTGTTTTGGCTGACAGCTGTTTTCTGGCCGATTTACCACATTAAAAGTGATCAATACTTGTTCTCCAACGGGTTTGGAGGCGGATCAGACCAAAAAGAGGCAGTTTGGTGTCGGCTCCAAAAACGGAAATTTCCTTGACCCCGCGGTCAAGGTTTTTTTCAAATCCCCCCTCCTCCACTGTTTTGGCTGACAGCTGTTTTCTGGCCGATTTACCACATTAAAAGTGATCAATACTTGTTTTCCAACGGGTTTGGAGGCGGATCAGACCAAAAAGAGGCAGTTTGGTGTCGGCTCCAAAAACGGAAATTTCCTTGACCCCGCGGTCAAGGTTTTTTTCAAATCCCCCCTCCTCCACTGTTTTGGCTGCCACTTGTTTTCTGGCCGACTTACCACATTAAAAGTGATCAGTAACTGTTTCCCAGCAGGTCTGGAGGTGGATGAGGCAAAAAAGAGGCAGTTTTGCGTCCGCTCCCAAAATGGCCATTTCCTTGACCCCGGGGTCAGCGTTTTTGGCCAATCCCCCCTCCTCCACTGTTTTGGCTGCCACTTGTTTTCTGGCCGACTTACCACATTAAAAGTGATCAGTAACTGTTTCCCAGCAGGTCTGGAGGTGGATGAGGCAAAAAAGAGGCAGTTTTGCGTCCGCTCCCAAAACGGCCATTTCCTTGACCCCGGGGTCAGCGTTTTTGGCCAATCCCCCCTCCTCCACTGTTTTGGCTGCCACTTGTTTTCTGGCCGACTTACCACATTAAAAGTGATCAGTAACTGTTTCCCAGCAGGTCTGGAGGTGGATGAGGCAAAAAAGAGGCAGTTTTGCGTCCGCTCCCAAAACGGCCATTTCCTTGACCCCGGGGTCAGCGTTTTTGGCCAATCCCCCCTCCTCCACTGTTTTGGCTGCCACTTGTTTTCTGGCCGACTTACCACATTAAAAGTGATCAGTAACTGTTTCCCAGCAGGTCTGGAGGTGGATGAGGCAAAAAAGAGGCAGTTTTGCGTCCGCTCCCAAAACGGCCATTTCCTTGACCCCGGGGTCAGCGTTTTTGGCCAATCCCCCCTCCTCCACTGTTTTGGCTGCCACTTGTTTTCTGGCCGACTTACCACATTAAAAGTGATCAGTAACTGTTTCCCAGCAGGTCTGGAGGTGGATGAGGCAAAAAAGAGGCAGTTTTGCGTCCGCTCCCAAAACGGCCATTTCCTTGACCCCGGGGTCAGCGTTTTTGGCCAATCCCCCCTCCTCCACTGTTTTGGCTGCCACTTGTTTTCTGGCCGACTTACCACATTAAAAGTGATCAGTAACTGTTTCCCAGCAGGTCTGGAGGTGGATGAGGCAAAAAAGAGGCAGTTTTGCGTCCGCTCCCAAAACGGCCATTTCCTTGACCCCGGGGTCAGCGTTTTTGGCCAATCCCCCCTCCTCCACTGTTTTGGCTGCCACTTGTTTTCTGGCCGACTTACCACATTAAAAGTGATCAGTAACTGTTTCCCAGCAGGTCTGGAGGTGGATGAGGCAAAAAAGAGGCAGTTTTGCGTCCGCTCCCAAAATGGCCATTTCCTTGACCCCGGGGTCAGCGTTTTTGGCCAATCCCCCCTCCTCCACTGTTTTGGCTGCCACTTGTTTTCTGGCCGACTTACCACATTAAAAGTGATCAGTAACTGTTTCCCAGCAGGTCTGGAGGTGGATGAGGCAAAAAAGAGGCAGTTTTGCGTCCGCTCCCAAAACGGCCATTTCCTTGACCCCGGGGTCAGCGTTTTTGGCCAATCCCCCCTCCTCCACTGTTTTGGCTGCCACTTGTTTTCTGGCCGACTTACCACATTAAAAGTGATCAGTAACTGTTTCCCAGCAGGTCTGGAGGTGGATGAGGCAAAAAAGAGGCAGTTTTGCGTCCGCTCCCAAAACGGCCATTTCCTTGACCCCGGGGTCAGCGTTTTTGGCCAATCCCCCCTCCTCCACTGTTTTGGCTGCCACTTGTTTTCTGGCCGACTTACCACATTAAAAGTGATCAGTAACTGTTTCCCAGCAGGTCTGGAGGTGGATGAGGCAAAAAAGAGGCAGTTTTGCGTCCGCTCCCAAAACGGCCATTTCCTTGACCCCGGGGTCAGCGTTTTTGGCCAATCCCCCCTCCTCCACTGTTTTGGCTGCCACTTGTTTTCTGGCCGACTTACCACATTAAAAGTGATCAGTAACTGTTTCCCAGCAGGTCTGGAGGTGGATGAGGCAAAAAAGAGGCAGTTTTGCGTCCGCTCCCAAAACGGCCATTTCCTTGACCCCGGGGTCAGCGTTTTTGGCCAATCCCCCCTCCTCCACTGTTTTGGCTGCCACTTGTTTTCTGGCCGACTTACCACATTAAAAGTGATCAGTAACTGTTTCCCAGCAGGTCTGGAGGTGGATGAGGCAAAAAAGAGGCAGTTTTGCGTCCGCTCCCAAAACGGCCATTTCCTTGACCCCGGGGTCAGCGTTTTTGGCCAATCCCCCCTCCTCCACTGTTTTGGCTGCCACTTGTTTTCTGGCCGACTTACCACATTAAAAGTGATCAGTAACTGTTTCCCAGCAGGTCTGGAGGTGGATGAGGCAAAAAAGAGGCAGTTTTGCGTCCGCTCCCAAAATGGCCATTTCCTTGACCCCGGGGTCAGCGTTTTTGGCCAATCCCCCCTCCTCCACTGTTTTGGCTGCCACTTGTTTTCTGGCCGACTTACCACATTAAAAGTGATCAGTAACTGTTTCCCAGCAGGTCTGGAGGTGGATGAGGCAAAAAAGAGGCAGTTTTGCGTCCGCTCCCAAAACGGCCATTTCCTTGACCCCGGGGTCAGCGTTTTTGGCCAATCCCCCCTCCTCCACTGTTTTGGCTGCCACTTGTTTTCTGGCCGACTTACCACATTAAAAGTGATCAGTAACTGTTTCCCAGCAGGTCTGGAGGTGGATGAGGCAAAAAAGAGGCAGTTTTGCGTCCGCTCCCAAAACGGCCATTTCCTTGACCCCGGGGTCAGCGTTTTTGGCCAATCCCCCCTCCTCCACTGTTTTGGCTGCCACTTGTTTTCTGGCCGACTTACCACATTAAAAGTGATCAGTAACTGTTTCCCAGCAGGTCTGGAGGTGGATGAGGCAAAAAAGAGGCAGTTTTGCGTCCGCTCCCAAAACGGCCATTTCCTTGACCCCGGGGTCAGCGTTTTTGGCCAATCCCCCCTCCTCCACTGTTTTGGCTGCCACTTGTTTTCTGGCCGACTTACCACATTAAAAGTGATCAGTAACTGTTTCCCAGCAGGTCTGGAGGTGGATGAGGCAAAAAAGAGGCAGTTTTGCGTCCGCTCCCAAAACGGCCATTTCCTTGACCCCGGGGTCAGCGTTTTTGGCCAATCCCCCCTCCTCCACTGTTTTGGCTGCCACTTGTTTTCTGGCCGACTTACCACATTAAAAGTGATCAGTAACTGTTTCCCAGCAGGTCTGGAGGTGGATGAGGCAAAAAAGAGGCAGTTTTGCGTCCGCTCCCAAAACGGCCATTTCCTTGACCCCGCGGTCAAGGTTTTTTTCAAATCCCCCCTCCTCCACTGTTTTGGCTGACAGCTGTTTTCTGGCCGATTTACCACATTAAAAGTGATCAATACTTGTTTTCCAACGGGTTTGGAGGCGGATCAGACCAAAAAGAGGCAGTTTGGTGTCGGCTCCAAAAACGGAAATTTCCTTGACCCCGCGGTCAAGGTTTTTTTTCAAATCCCCCCTCCTCCACTGTTTTGGCTGACAGCTGTTTTCTGGCCGATTTACCACATTAAAAGTGATCAATACTTGTTTTCCAACGGGTTTGGAGGCGGATCAGACCAAAAAGAGGCAGTTTGGTGTCGGCTCCAAAAACGGAAATTTCCTTGACCCCGCGGTCAAGGTTTTTTTCAAATCCCCCCTCCTCCACTGTTTTGGCTGACAGCTGTTTTCTGGCCGATTTACCACATTAAAAGTGATCAATACTTGTTTTCCAACGGGTTTGGAGGCGGATCAGACCAAAAAGAGGCAGTTTGGTGTCGGCTCCAAAAACGGAAATTTCCTTGACCCCGCGGTCAAGGTTTTTTTCAAATCCCCCCTCCTCCACTGTTTTGGCTGCCACTTGTTTTCTGGCCGACTTACCACATTAAAAGTGATCAGTAACTGTTTCCCAGCAGGTCTGGAGGTGGATGAGGCAAAAAAGAGGCAGTTTTGCGTCCGCTCCCAAAACGGCCATTTCCTTGACCCCGGGGTCAGCGTTTTTGGCCAATCCCCCCTCCTCCACTGTTTTGGCTGCCACTTGTTTTCTGGCCGACTTACCACATTAAAAGTGATCAGTAACTGTTTCCCAGCAGGTCTGGAGGTGGATGAGGCAAAAAAGAGGCAGTTTTGCGTCCGCTCCCAAAACGGCCATTTTGGGTCAGCGTTTTTGGCCAATCCCCCCTCCTCCACTGTTTTGGCTGCCACTTGTTTTCTGGCCGACTTACCACATTAAAAGTGATCAGTAACTGTTTCCCAGCAGGTCTGGAGGTGGATGAGGCAAAAAAGAGGCAGTTTTGCGTCCGCTCCCAAAACGGCCATTTCCTTGACCCCGGGGTCAGCGTTTTTGGCCAATCCCCCCTCCTCCACTGTTTTGGCTGCCACTTGTTTTCTGGCCGACTTACCACATTAAAAGTGATCAGTAACTGTTTCCCAGCAGGTCTGGAGGTGGATGAGGCAAAAAAGAGGCAGTTTTGCGTCCGCTCCCAAAATGGCCATTTCCTTGACCCCGGGGTCAGCGTTTTTGGCCAATCCCCCCTCCTCCACTGTTTTGGCTGCCACTTGTTTTCTGGCCGACTTACCACATTAAAAGTGATCAGTAACTGTTTCCCAGCAGGTCTGGAGGTGGATGAGGCAAAAAAGAGGCAGTTTTGCGTCCGCTCCCAAAACGGCCATTTCCTTGACCCCGGGGTCAGCGTTTTTGGCCAATCCCCCCTCCTCCACTGTTTTGGCTGCCACTTGTTTTCTGGCCGACTTACCACATTAAAAGTGATCAGTAACTGTTTCCCAGCAGGTCTGGAGGTGGATGAGGCAAAAAAGAGGCAGTTTTGCGTCCGCTCCCAAAACGGCCATTTCCTTGACCCGGGGTCAGCGTTTTTGGCCAATCCCCCCTCCTCCACTGTTTTGGCTGCCACTTGTTTTCTGGCCGACTTACCACATTAAAAGTGATCAGTAACTGTTTCCCAGCAGGTCTGGAGGTGGATGAGGCAAAAAAGAGGCAGTTTTGCGTCCGCTCCCAAAACGGCCATTTCCTTGACCCCGGGGTCAGCGTTTTTGGCCAATCCCCCCTCCTCCACTGTTTTGGCTGCCACTTGTTTTCTGGCCGACTTACCACATTAAAAGTGATCAGTAACTGTTTCCCAGCAGGTCTGGAGGTGGATGAGGCAAAAAAGAGGCAGTTTTGCGTCCGCTCCCAAAACGGCCATTTCCTTGACCCCGCGGTCAAGGTTGTTTTCAAATCCCCCCTCCTCCACTGTTTTGGCTGACAGCTGTTTTCTGGCCGATTTACCACATTAAAAGTGATCAATACTTGTTTTCCAACGGGTTTGGAGGCGGATCAGACCAAAAAGAGGCAGTTTGGTGTCGGCTCCAAAAACGGAAATTTCCTTGACCCCGCGGTCAAGGTTTTTTTCAAATCCCCCCTCCTCCACTGTTTTGGCTGACAGCTGTTTTCTGGCCGATTTACCACATTAAAAGTGATCAATACTTGTTTTCCAACGGGTTTGGAGGCGGATCAGACCAAAAAGAGGCAGTTTTGCGTCTGCTCCCAAAACGGCCATTTCCTTGACCCCGGGGTCAGCGTTTTTGGCCAATCCCCCCTCCTCCACTGTTTTGGCTGCCACTTGTTTTCTGGCCGACTTACCACATTAAAAGTGATCAGTAACTGTTTCCCAGCAGGTCTGGAGGTGGATGAGGCAAAAAAGAGGCAGTTTTGCGTCCGCTCCCAAAACGGCCATTTTGGGTCAGCGTTTTTGGCCAATCCCCCCTCCTCCACTGTTTTGGCTGCCACTTGTTTTCTGGCCGACTTACCACATTAAAAGTGATCAGTAACTGTTTCCCAGCAGGTCTGGAGGTGGATGAGGCAAAAAAGAGGCAGTTTTGCGTCCGCTCCCAAAACGGCCATTTCCTTGACCCCGGGGTCAGCGTTTTTGGCCAATCCCCCCTCCTCCACTGTTTTGGCTGCCACTTGTTTTCTGGCCGACTTACCACATTAAAAGTGATCAGTAACTGTTTCCCAGCAGGTCTGGAGGTGGATGAGGCAAAAAAGAGGCAGTTTTGCGTCCGCTCCCAAAATGGCCATTTCCTTGACCCCGGGGTCAGCGTTTTTGGCCAATCCCCCCTCCTCCACTGTTTTGGCTGCCACTTGTTTTCTGGCCGACTTACCACATTAAAAGTGATCAGTAACTGTTTCCCAGCAGGTCTGGAGGTGGATGAGGCAAAAAAGAGGCAGTTTTGCGTCCGCTCCCAAAACGGCCATTTCCTTGACCCCGGGGTCAGCGTTTTTGGCCAATCCCCCCTCCTCCACTGTTTTGGCTGCCACTTGTTTTCTGGCCGACTTACCACATTAAAAGTGATCAGTAACTGTTTCCCAGCAGGTCTGGAGGTGGATGAGGCAAAAAAGAGGCAGTTTTGCGTCCGCTCCCAAAACGGCCATTTCCTTGACCCCGGGGTCAGCGTTTTTGGCCAATCCCCCCTCCTCCACTGTTTTGGCTGCCACTTGTTTTCTGGCCGACTTACCACATTAAAAGTGATCAGTAACTGTTTCCCAGCAGGTCTGGAGGTGGATGAGGCAAAAAAGAGGCAGTTTTGCGTCCGCTCCCAAAACGGCCATTTCCTTGACCCCGGGGTCAGCGTTTTTGGCCAATCCCCCCTCCTCCACTGTTTTGGCTGCCACTTGTTTTCTGGCCGACTTACCACATTAAAAGTGATCAGTAACTGTTTCCCAGCAGGTCTGGAGGTGGATGAGGCAAAAAAGAGGCAGTTTTGCGTCCGCTCCCAAAACGGCCATTTCCTTGACCCCGGGGTCAGCGTTTTTGGCCAATCCCCCCTCCTCCACTGTTTTGGCTGCCACTTGTTTTCTGGCCGACTTACCACATTAAAAGTGATCAGTAACTGTTTCCCAGCAGGTCTGGAGGTGGATGAGGCAAAAAAGAGGCAGTTTTGCGTCCGCTCCCAAAACGGCCATTTCCTTGACCCCGCGGTCAAGGTTTTTTTCAAATCCCCCCTCCTCCACTGTTTTGGCTGACAGCTGTTTTCTGGCCGATTTACCACATTAAAAGTGATCAATACTTGTTTTCCAACGGGTTTGGAGGCGGATCAGACCAAAAAGAGGCAGTTTGGTGTCGGCTCCAAAAACGGAAATTTCCTTGACCCCGCGGTCAAGGTTTTTTTTCAAATCCCCCCTCCTCCACTGTTTTGGCTGACAGCTGTTTTCTGGCCGATTTACCACATTAAAAGTGATCAATACTTGTTTTCCAACGGGTTTGGAGGCGGATCAGACCAAAAAGAGGCAGTTTGGTGTCGGCTCCAAAAACGGAAATTTCCTTGACCCCGCGGTCAAGGTTTTTTTCAAATCCCCCCTCCTCCACTGTTTTGGCTGACAGCTGTTTTCTGGCCGATTTACCACATTAAAAGTGATCAATACTTGTTTTCCAACGGGTTTGGAGGCGGATCAGACCAAAAAGAGGCAGTTTGGTGTCGGCTCCAAAAACGGAAATTTCCTTGACCCCGCGGTCAAGGTTTTTTTCAAATCCCCCCTCCTCCACTGTTTTGGCTGCCACTTGTTTTCTGGCCGACTTACCACATTAAAAGTGATCAGTAACTGTTTCCCAGCAGGTCTGGAGGTGGATGAGGCAAAAAAGAGGCAGTTTTGCGTCCGCTCCCAAAACGGCCATTTCCTTGACCCCGGGGTCAGCGTTTTTGGCCAATCCCCCCTCCTCCACTGTTTTGGCTGCCACTTGTTTTCTGGCCGACTTACCACATTAAAAGTGATCAGTAACTGTTTCCCAGCAGGTCTGGAGGTGGATGAGGCAAAAAAGAGGCAGTTTTGCGTCCGCTCCCAAAACGGCCATTTTGGGTCAGCGTTTTTGGCCAATCCCCCCTCCTCCACTGTTTTGGCTGCCACTTGTTTTCTGGCCGACTTACCACATTAAAAGTGATCAGTAACTGTTTCCCAGCAGGTCTGGAGGTGGATGAGGCAAAAAAGAGGCAGTTTTGCGTCCGCTCCCAAAACGGCCATTTCCTTGACCCCGGGGTCAGCGTTTTTGGCCAATCCCCCCTCCTCCACTGTTTTGGCTGCCACTTGTTTTCTGGCCGACTTACCACATTAAAAGTGATCAGTAACTGTTTCCCAGCAGGTCTGGAGGTGGATGAGGCAAAAAAGAGGCAGTTTTGCGTCCGCTCCCAAAATGGCCATTTCCTTGACCCCGGGGTCAGCGTTTTTGGCCAATCCCCCCTCCTCCACTGTTTTGGCTGCCACTTGTTTTCTGGCCGACTTACCACATTAAAAGTGATCAGTAACTGTTTCCCAGCAGGTCTGGAGGTGGATGAGGCAAAAAAGAGGCAGTTTTGCGTCCGCTCCCAAAACGGCCATTTCCTTGACCCCGGGGTCAGCGTTTTTGGCCAATCCCCCCTCCTCCACTGTTTTGGCTGCCACTTGTTTTCTGGCCGACTTACCACATTAAAAGTGATCAGTAACTGTTTCCCAGCAGGTCTGGAGGTGGATGAGGCAAAAAAGAGGCAGTTTTGCGTCCGCTCCCAAAACGGCCATTTCCTTGACCCGGGGTCAGCGTTTTTGGCCAATCCCCCCTCCTCCACTGTTTTGGCTGCCACTTGTTTTCTGGCCGACTTACCACATTAAAAGTGATCAGTAACTGTTTCCCAGCAGGTCTGGAGGTGGATGAGGCAAAAAAGAGGCAGTTTTGCGTCCGCTCCCAAAACGGCCATTTCCTTGACCCCGGGGTCAGCGTTTTTGGCCAATCCCCCCTCCTCCACTGTTTTGGCTGCCACTTGTTTTCTGGCCGACTTACCACATTAAAAGTGATCAGTAACTGTTTCCCAGCAGGTCTGGAGGTGGATGAGGCAAAAAAGAGGCAGTTTTGCGTCCGCTCCCAAAACGGCCATTTCCTTGACCCCGCGGTCAAGGTTGTTTTCAAATCCCCCCTCCTCCACTGTTTTGGCTGACAGCTGTTTTCTGGCCGATTTACCACATTAAAAGTGATCAATACTTGTTTTCCAACGGGTTTGGAGGCGGATCAGACCAAAAAGAGGCAGTTTGGTGTCGGCTCCAAAAACGGAAATTTCCTTGACCCCGCGGTCAAGGTTTTTTTCAAATCCCCCCTCCTCCACTGTTTTGGCTGACAGCTGTTTTCTGGCCGATTTACCACATTAAAAGTGATCAATACTTGTTTTCCAACGGGTTTGGAGGCGGATCAGACCAAAAAGAGGCAGTTTTGCGTCTGCTCCCAAAACGGCCATTTCCTTGACCCCGGGGTCAGCGTTTTTGGCCAATCCCCCCTCCTCCACTGTTTTGGCTGCCACTTGTTTTCTGGCCGACTTACCACATTAAAAGTGATCAGTAACTGTTTCCCAGCAGGTCTGGAGGTGGATGAGGCAAAAAAGAGGCAGTTTTGCGTCCGCTCCCAAAACGGCCATTTTGGGTCAGCGTTTTTGGCCAATCCCCCCTCCTCCACTGTTTTGGCTGCCACTTGTTTTCTGGCCGACTTACCACATTAAAAGTGATCAGTAACTGTTTCCCAGCAGGTCTGGAGGTGGATGAGGCAAAAAAGAGGCAGTTTTGCGTCCGCTCCCAAAACGGCCATTTCCTTGACCCCGGGGTCAGCGTTTTTGGCCAATCCCCCCTCCTCCACTGTTTTGGCTGCCACTTGTTTTCTGGCCGACTTACCACATTAAAAGTGATCAGTAACTGTTTCCCAGCAGGTCTGGAGGTGGATGAGGCAAAAAAGAGGCAGTTTTGCGTCCGCTCCCAAAATGGCCATTTCCTTGACCCCGGGGTCAGCGTTTTTGGCCAATCCCCCCTCCTCCACTGTTTTGGCTGCCACTTGTTTTCTGGCCGACTTACCACATTAAAAGTGATCAGTAACTGTTTCCCAGCAGGTCTGGAGGTGGATGAGGCAAAAAAGAGGCAGTTTTGCGTCCGCTCCCAAAACGGCCATTTCCTTGACCCCGGGGTCAGCGTTTTTGGCCAATCCCCCCTCCTCCACTGTTTTGGCTGCCACTTGTTTTCTGGCCGACTTACCACATTAAAAGTGATCAGTAACTGTTTCCCAGCAGGTCTGGAGGTGGATGAGGCAAAAAAGAGGCAGTTTTGCGTCCGCTCCCAAAACGGCCATTTCCTTGACCCCGGGGTCAGCGTTTTTGGCCAATCCCCCCTCCTCCACTGTTTTGGCTGCCACTTGTTTTCTGGCCGACTTACCACATTAAAAGTGATCAATACTTGTTTTCCAACGGGTTTGGAGGCGGATCAGACCAAAAAGAGGCAGTTTGGTGTCGGCTCCAAAAACGGAAATTTCCTTGACCCCGCGGTCAAGGTTTTTTTCAAATCCCCCCTCCTCCACTGTTTTGGCTGACAGCTGTTTTCTGGCCGATTTACCACATTAAAAGTGATCAATACTTGTTTTCCAACGGGTTTGGAGGCGGATCAGACCAAAAAGAGGCAGTTTGGTGTCGGCTCCAAAAACGGAAATTTCCTTGACCCCGCGGTCAAGGTTTTTTTCAAATCCCCCCTCCTCCACTGTTTTGGCTGACAGCTGTTTTCTGGCCGATTTACCACATTAAAAGTGATCAATACTTGTTTTCCAACGGGTTTGGAGGCGGATCAGACCAAAAAGAGGCAGTTTGGTGTCGGCTCCAAAAACGGAAATTTCCTTGACCCCGCGGTCAAGGTTTTTTTCAAATCCCCCCTCCTCCACTGTTTTGGCTGACAGCTGTTTTCTGGCCGATTTACCACATTAAAAGTGATCAATACTTGTTTTCCAACGGGTTTGGAGGCGGATCAGACCAAAAAGAGGCAGTTTGGTGTCGGCTCCAAAAACGGAAATTTCCTTGACCCCGCGGTCAAGGTTTTTTTCAAATCCCCCCTCCTCCACTGTTTTGGCTGACAGCTGTTTTCTGGCCGATTTACCACATTAAAAGTGATCAATACTTGTTTTCCAACGGGTTTGGAGGCGGATCAGACCAAAAAGAGGCAGTTTGGTGTCGGCTCCAAAAACGGAAATTTCCTTGACCCCGCGGTCAAGGTTTTTTTCAAATCCCCCCTCCTCCACTGTTTTGGCTGCCACTTGTTTTCTGGCCGACTTACCACATTAAAAGTGATCAGTAACTGTTTCCCAGCAGGTCTGGAGGTGGATGAGGCAAAAAAGAGGCAGTTTTGCGTCCGCTCCCAAAACGGCCATTTCCTTGACCCCGGGGTCAGCGTTTTTGGCCAATCCCCCCTCCTCCACTGTTTTGGCTGCCACTTGTTTTCTGGCCGACTTACCACATTAAAAGTGATCAGTAACTGTTTCCCAGCAGGTCTGGAGGTGGATGAGGCAAAAAAGAGGCAGTTTTGCGTCCGCTCCCAAAACGGCCATTTCCTTGACCCCGCGGTCAAGGTTTTTTTCAAATCCCCCCTCCTCCACTGTTTTGGCTGACAGCTGTTTTCTGGCCGATTTACCACATTAAAAGTGATCAATACTTGTTTTCCAACGGGTTTGGAGGCGGATCAGACCAAAAAGAGGCAGTTTGGTGTCGGCTCCAAAAACGGAAATTTCCTTGACCCCGCGGTCAAGGTTTTTTTTCAAATCCCCCCTCCTCCACTGTTTTGGCTGACAGCTGTTTTCTGGCCGATTTACCACATTAAAAGTGATCAATACTTGTTTTCCAACGGGTTTGGAGGCGGATCAGACCAAAAAGAGGCAGTTTGGTGTCGGCTCCAAAAACGGAAATTTCCTTGACCCCGCGGTCAAGGTTTTTTTCAAATCCCCCCTCCTCCACTGTTTTGGCTGACAGCTGTTTTCTGGCCGATTTACCACATTAAAAGTGATCAATACTTGTTTTCCAACGGGTTTGGAGGCGGATCAGACCAAAAAGAGGCAGTTTGGTGTCGGCTCCAAAAACGGAAATTTCCTTGACCCCGCGGTCAAGGTTTTTTTCAAATCCCCCCTCCTCCACTGTTTTGGCTGACAGCTGTTTTCTGGCCGATTTACCACATTAAAAGTGATCAATACTTGTTTTCCAACGGGTTTGGAGGCGGATCAGACCAAAAAGAGGCAGTTTGGTGTCAGCTCCAAAAACGGAAATTTCCTTGACCCCGCGGTCAAGGTTTTTTTCAAATCCCCCCTCCTCCACTGTTTTGGCTGCCACTTGTTTTCTGGCCGACTTACCACATTAAAAGTGATCAGTAACTGTTTCCCAGCAGGTCTGGAGGTGGATGAGGCAAAAAAGAGGCAGTTTTGCGTCCGCTCCCAAAACGGCCATTTCCTTGACCCCGGGGTCAGCGTTTTTGGCCAATCCCCCCTCCTCCACTGTTTTGGCTGCCACTTGTTTTCTGGCCGACTTACCACATTAAAAGTGATCAGTAACTGTTTCCCAGCAGGTCTGGAGGTGGATGAGGCAAAAAAGAGGCAGTTTTGCGTCCGCTCCCAAAACGGCCATTTTGGGTCAGCGTTTTTGGCCAATCCCCCCTCCTCCACTGTTTTGGCTGCCACTTGTTTTCTGGCCGACTTACCACATTAAAAGTGATCAGTAACTGTTTCCCAGCAGGTCTGGAGGTGGATGAGGCAAAAAAGAGGCAGTTTTGCGTCCGCTCCCAAAACGGCCATTTCCTTGACCCCGGGGTCAGCGTTTTTGGCCAATCCCCCCTCCTCCACTGTTTTGGCTGCCACTTGTTTTCTGGCCGACTTACCACATTAAAAGTGATCAGTAACTGTTTCCCAGCAGGTCTGGAGGTGGATGAGGCAAAAAAGAGGCAGTTTTGCGTCCGCTCCCAAAATGGCCATTTCCTTGACCCCGGGGTCAGCGTTTTTGGCCAATCCCCCCTCCTCCACTGTTTTGGCTGCCACTTGTTTTCTGGCCGACTTACCACATTAAAAGTGATCAGTAACTGTTTCCCAGCAGGTCTGGAGGTGGATGAGGCAAAAAAGAGGCAGTTTTGCGTCCGCTCCCAAAACGGCCATTTCCTTGACCCCGGGGTCAGCGTTTTTGGCCAATCCCCCCTCCTCCACTGTTTTGGCTGCCACTTGTTTTCTGGCCGACTTACCACATTAAAAGTGATCAGTAACTGTTTCCCAGCAGGTCTGGAGGTGGATGAGGCAAAAAAGAGGCAGTTTTGCGTCCGCTCCCAAAACGGCCATTTCCTTGACCCGGGGTCAGCGTTTTTGGCCAATCCCCCCTCCTCCACTGTTTTGGCTGCCACTTGTTTTCTGGCCGACTTACCACATTAAAAGTGATCAGTAACTGTTTCCCAGCAGGTCTGGAGGTGGATGAGGCAAAAAAGAGGCAGTTTTGCGTCCGCTCCCAAAACGGCCATTTCCTTGACCCCGGGGTCAGCGTTTTTGGCCAATCCCCCCTCCTCCACTGTTTTGGCTGCCACTTGTTTTCTGGCCGACTTACCACATTAAAAGTGATCAGTAACTGTTTCCCAGCAGGTCTGGAGGTGGATGAGGCAAAAAAGAGGCAGTTTTGCGTCCGCTCCCAAAACGGCCATTTCCTTGACCCCGCGGTCAAGGTTGTTTTCAAATCCCCCCTCCTCCACTGTTTTGGCTGACAGCTGTTTTCTGGCCGATTTACCACATTAAAAGTGATCAATACTTGTTTTCCAACGGGTTTGGAGGCGGATCAGACCAAAAAGAGGCAGTTTGGTGTCGGCTCCAAAAACGGAAATTTCCTTGACCCCGCGGTCAAGGTTTTTTTCAAATCCCCCCTCCTCCACTGTTTTGGCTGACAGCTGTTTTCTGGCCGATTTACCACATTAAAAGTGATCAATACTTGTTTTCCAACGGGTTTGGAGGCGGATCAGACCAAAAAGAGGCAGTTTTGCGTCTGCTCCCAAAACGGCCATTTCCTTGACCCCGGGGTCAGCGTTTTTGGCCAATCCCCCCTCCTCCACTGTTTTGGCTGCCACTTGTTTTCTGGCCGACTTACCACATTAAAAGTGATCAGTAACTGTTTCCCAGCAGGTCTGGAGGTGGATGAGGCAAAAAAGAGGCAGTTTTGCGTCCGCTCCCAAAACGGCCATTTCCTTGACCCCGGGGTCAGCGTTTTTGGCCAATCCCCCCTCCTCCACTGTTTTGGCTGCCACTTGTTTTCTGGCCGACTTACCACATTAAAAGTGATCAGTAACTGTTTCCCAGCAGGTCTGGAGGTGGATGAGGCAAAAAAGAGGCAGTTTTGCGTCCGCTCCCAAAACGGCCATTTCCTTGACCCCGGGGTCAGCGTTTTTGGCCAATCCCCCCTCCTCCACTGTTTTGGCTGCCACTTGTTTTCTGGCCGACTTACCACATTAAAAGTGATCAGTAACTGTTTCCCAGCAGGTCTGGAGGTGGATGAGGCAAAAAAGAGGCAGTTTTGCGTCCGCTCCCAAAACGGCCATTTCCTTGACCCCGGGGTCAGCGTTTTTGGCCAATCCCCCCTCCTCCACTGTTTTGGCTGCCACTTGTTTTCTGGCCGACTTACCACATTAAAAGTGATCAGTAACTGTTTCCCAGCAGGTCTGGAGGTGGATGAGGCAAAAAAGAGGCAGTTTTGCGTCCGCTCCCAAAACGGCCATTTCCTTGACCCCGGGGTCAGCGTTTTTGGCCAATCCCCCCTCCTCCACTGTTTTGGCTGCCACTTGTTTTCTGGCCGACTTACCACATTAAAAGTGATCAGTAACTGTTTCCCAGCAGGTCTGGAGGTGGATGAGGCAAAAAAGAGGCAGTTTTGCGTCCGCTCCCAAAACGGCCATTTCCTTGACCCCGGGGTCAGCGTTTTTGGCCAATCCCCCCTCCTCCACTGTTTTGGCTGCCACTTGTTTTCTGGCCGACTTACCACATTAAAAGTGATCAATACTTGTTTTCCAACGGGTTTGGAGGCGGATCAGACCAAAAAGAGGCAGTTTGGTGTCGGCTCCAAAAACGGAAATTTCCTTGACCCCGCGGTCAAGGTTTTTTTCAAATCCCCCCTCCTCCACTGTTTTGGCTGACAGCTGTTTTCTGGCCGATTTACCACATTAAAAGTGATCAATACTTGTTTTCCAACGGGTTTGGAGGCGGATCAGACCAAAAAGAGGCAGTTTGGTGTCGGCTCCAAAAACGGAAATTTCCTTGACCCCGCGGTCAAGGTTTTTTTCAAATCCCCCCTCCTCCACTGTTTTGGCTGACAGCTGTTTTCTGGCCGATTTACCACATTAAAAGTGATCAATACTTGTTTTCCAACGGGTTTGGAGGCGGATCAGACCAAAAAGAGGCAGTTTGGTGTCGGCTCCAAAAACGGAAATTTCCTTGACCCCGCGGTCAAGGTTTTTTTCAAATCCCCCCTCCTCCACTGTTTTGGCTGACAGCTGTTTTCTGGCCGATTTACCACATTAAAAGTGATCAATACTTGTTTTCCAACGGGTTTGGAGGCGGATCAGACCAAAAAGAGGCAGTTTGGTGTCGGCTCCAAAAACGGAAATTTCCTTGACCCCGCGGTCAAGGTTTTTTTCAAATCCCCCCTCCTCCACTGTTTTGGCTGACAGCTGTTTTCTGGCCGATTTACCACATTAAAAGTGATCAATACTTGTTTTCCAACGGGTTTGGAGGCGGATCAGACCAAAAAGAGGCAGTTTGGTGTCGGCTCCAAAAACGGAAATTTCCTTGACCCCGCGGTCAAGGTTTTTTTCAAATCCCCCCTCCTCCACTGTTTTGGCTGCCACTTGTTTTCTGGCCGACTTACCACATTAAAAGTGATCAGTAACTGTTTCCCAGCAGGTCTGGAGGTGGATGAGGCAAAAAAGAGGCAGTTTTGCGTCCGCTCCCAAAACGGCCATTTCCTTGACCCCGGGGTCAGCGTTTTTGGCCAATCCCCCCTCCTCCACTGTTTTGGCTGCCACTTGTTTTCTGGCCGACTTACCACATTAAAAGTGATCAGTAACTGTTTCCCAGCAGGTCTGGAGGTGGATGAGGCAAAAAAGAGGCAGTTTTGCGTCCGCTCCCAAAACGGCCATTTCCTTGAGCGTTTTTGGCCAATCCCCCCTCCTCCACTGTTTTGGCTGCCACTTGTTTTCTGGCCGACTTACCACATTAAAAGTGATCAGTAACTGTTTCCCAGCAGGTCTGGAGGTGGATGAGGCAAAAAAGAGGCAGTTTTGCGTCCGCTCCCAAAACGGCCATTTCCTTGACCCCGGGGTCAGCGTTTTTGGCCAATCCCCCCTCCTCCACTGTTTTGGCTGCCACTTGTTTTCTGGCCGACTTACCACATTAAAAGTGATCAGTAACTGTTTCCCAGCAGGTCTGGAGGTGGATGAGGCAAAAAAGAGGCAGTTTTGCGTCCGCTCCCAAAACGGCCATTTCCTTGACCCCGGGGTCAGCGTTTTTGGCCAATCCCCCCTCCTCCACTGTTTTGGCTGCCACTTGTTTTCTGGCCGACTTACCACATTAAAAGTGATCAGTAACTGTTTCCCAGCAGGTCTGGAGGTGGATGAGGCAAAAAAGAGGCAGTTTTGCGTCCGCTCCCAAAACGGCCATTTCCTTGACCCCGGGGTCAGCGTTTTTGGCCAATCCCCCCTCCTCCACTGTTTTGGCTGCCACTTGTTTTCTGGCCGACTTACCACATTAAAAGTGATCAGTAACTGTTTCCCAGCAGGTCTGGAGGTGGATGAGGCAAAAAAGAGGCAGTTTTGCGTCCGCTCCCAAAACGGCCATTTCCTTGACCCCGGGGTCAGCGTTTTTGGCCAATCCCCCCTCCTCCACTGTTTTGGCTGCCACTTGTTTTCTGGCCGACTTACCACATTAAAAGTGATCAGTAACTGTTTCCCAGCAGGTCTGGAGGTGGATGAGGCAAAAAAGAGGCAGTTTTGCGTCCGCTCCCAAAACGGCCATTTCCTTGACCCCGCGGTCAAGGTTTTTTTCAAATCCCCCCTCCTCCACTGTTTTGGCTGACAGCTGTTTTCTGGCCGATTTACCACATTAAAAGTGATCAATACTTGTTTTCCAACGGGTTTGGAGGCGGATCAGACCAAAAAGAGGCAGTTTGGTGTCCGCTCCAAAAACGGAAATTTCCTTGACCCCGCGGTCAAGGTTTTTTTCAAATCCCCCCTCCTCCACTGTTTTGGCTGACAGCTGTTTTCTGGCCGATTTACCACATTAAAAGTGATCAATACTTGTTTTCCAACGGGTTTGGAGGCGGATCAGACCAAAAAGAGGCAGTTTGGTGTCGGCTCCCAAAACGGCCATTTCCTTGACCCCGCGGTCATGGTTTTTTTCAAATCCCCCCTCCTCCACTGTTTTGGCTGCCACTTGTTTTCTGGCCGACTTACCACATTAAAAGTGATCAGTAACTGTTTCCCAGCAGGTCTGGAGGTGGATGAGGCAAAAAAGAGGCAGTTTTGCGTCCGCTCCCAAAACGGCCATTTCCTTGAGCGTTTTTGGCCAATCCCCCCTCCTCCACTGTTTTGGCTGCCACTTGTTTTCTGGCCGACTTACCACATTAAAAGTGATCAGTAACTGTTTCCCAGCAGGTCTGGAGGTGGATGAGGCAAAAAAGAGGCAGTTTTGCGTCCGCTCCCAAAACGGCCATTTCCTTGACCCCGGGGTCAGCGTTTTTGGCCAATCCCCCCTCCTCCACTGTTTTGGCTGCCACTTGTTTTCTGGCCGACTTACCACATTAAAAGTGATCAGTAACTGTTTCCCAGCAGGTCTGGAGGTGGATGAGGCAAAAAAGAGGCAGTTTTGCGTCCGCTCCCAAAACGGCCATTTCCTTGACCCCGGGGTCAGCGTTTTTGGCCAATCCCCCCTCCTCCACTGTTTTGGCTGCCACTTGTTTTCTGGCCGACTTACCACATTAAAAGTGATCAGTAACTGTTTCCCAGCAGGTCTGGAGGTGGATGAGGCAAAAAAGAGGCAGTTTTGCGTCCGCTCCCAAAACGGCCATTTCCTTGACCCCGGGGTCAGCGTTTTTGGCCAATCCCCCCTCCTCCACTGTTTTGGCTGCCACTTGTTTTCTGGCCGACTTACCACATTAAAAGTGATCAGTAACTGTTTCCCAGCAGGTCTGGAGGTGGATGAGGCAAAAAAGAGGCAGTTTTGCGTCCGCTCCCAAAACGGCCATTTCCTTGACCCCGGGGTCAGCGTTTTTGGCCAATCCCCCCTCCTCCACTGTTTTGGCTGCCACTTGTTTTCTGGCCGACTTACCACATTAAAAGTGATCAGTAACTGTTTCCCAGCAGGTCTGGAGGTGGATGAGGCAAAAAAGAGGCAGTTTTGCGTCCGCTCCCAAAACGGCCATTTCCTTGACCCCGCGGTCAAGGTTGTTTTCAAATCCCCCCTCCTCCACTGTTTTGGCTGACAGCTGTTTTCTGGCCGATTTACCACATTAAAAGTGATCAATACTTGTTTTCCAACGGGTTTGGAGGCGGATCAGACCAAAAAGAGGCAGTTTGGTGTCGGCTCCAAAAACGGAAATTTCCTTGACCCCGCGGTCAAGGTTTTTTTCAAATCCCCCCTCCTCCACTGTTTTGGCTGACAGCTGTTTTCTGGCCGATTTACCACATTAAAAGTGATCAATACTTGTTTTCCAACGGGTTTGGAGGCGGATCAGACCAAAAAGAGGCAGTTTTGCGTCTGCTCCCAAAACGGCCATTTCCTTGACCCCGGGGTCAGCGTTTTTGGCCAATCCCCCCTCCTCCACTGTTTTGGCTGCCACTTGTTTTCTGGCCGACTTACCACATTAAAAGTGATCAGTAACTGTTTCCCAGCAGGTCTGGAGGTGGATGAGGCAAAAAAGAGGCAGTTTTGCGTCCGCTCCCAAAACGGCCATTTTGGGTCAGCGTTTTTGGCCAATCCCCCCTCCTCCACTGTTTTGGCTGCCACTTGTTTTCTGGCCGACTTACCACATTAAAAGTGATCAGTAACTGTTTCCCAGCAGGTCTGGAGGTGGATGAGGCAAAAAAGAGGCAGTTTTGCGTCCGCTCCCAAAACGGCCATTTCCTTGACCCCGGGGTCAGCGTTTTTGGCCAATCCCCCCTCCTCCACTGTTTTGGCTGCCACTTGTTTTCTGGCCGACTTACCACATTAAAAGTGATCAGTAACTGTTTCCCAGCAGGTCTGGAGGTGGATGAGGCAAAAAAGAGGCAGTTTTGCGTCCGCTCCCAAAACGGCCATTTCCTTGACCCCGGGGTCAGCGTTTTTGGCCAATCCCCCCTCCTCCACTGTTTTGGCTGCCACTTGTTTTCTGGCCGACTTACCACATTAAAAGTGATCAGTAACTGTTTCCCAGCAGGTCTGGAGGTGGATGAGGCAAAAAAGAGGCAGTTTTGCGTCCGCTCCCAAAACGGCCATTTCCTTGACCCCGGGGTCAGCGTTTTTGGCCAATCCCCCCTCCTCCACTGTTTTGGCTGCCACTTGTTTTCTGGCCGACTTACCACATTAAAAGTGATCAGTAACTGTTTCCCAGCAGGTCTGGAGGTGGATGAGGCAAAAAAGAGGCAGTTTTGCGTCCGCTCCCAAAACGGCCATTTCCTTGACCCCGGGGTCAGCGTTTTTGGCCAATCCCCCCTCCTCCACTGTTTTGGCTGCCACTTGTTTTCTGGCCGACTTACCACATTAAAAGTGATCAGTAACTGTTTCCCAGCAGGTCTGGAGGTGGATGAGGCAAAAAAGAGGCAGTTTTGCGTCCGCTCCCAAAACGGCCATTTCCTTGACCCCGGGGTCAGCGTTTTTGGCCAATCCCCCCTCCTCCACTGTTTTGGCTGCCACTTGTTTTCTGGCCGACTTACCACATTAAAAGTGATCAGTAACTGTTTCCCAGCAGGTCTGGAGGTGGATGAGGCAAAAAAGAGGCAGTTTTGCGTCCGCTCCCAAAACGGCCATTTCCTTGACCCCGGGGTCAGCGTTTTTGGCCAATCCCCCCTCCTCCACTGTTTTGGCTGCCACTTGTTTTCTGGCCGACTTACCACATTAAAAGTGATCAGTAACTGTTTCCCAGCAGGTCTGGAGGTGGATGAGGCAAAAAAGAGGCAGTTTTGCGTCCGCTCCCAAAACGGCCATTTCCTTGACCCCGGGGTCAGCGTTTTTGGCCAATCCCCCCTCCTCCACTGTTTTGGCTGCCACTTGTTTTCTGGCCGACTTACCACATTAAAAGTGATCAGTAACTGTTTCCCAGCAGGTCTGGAGGTGGATGAGGCAAAAAAGAGGCAGTTTTGCGTCCGCTCCCAAAATGGCCATTTCCTTGACCCCGGGGTCAGCGTTTTTGGCCAATCCCCCCTCCTCCACTGTTTTGGCTGCCACTTGTTTTCTGGCCGACTTACCACATTAAAAGTGATCAATACTTGTTTTCCAACGGGTTTGGAGGCGGATCAGACCAAAAAGAGGCAGTTTGGTGTCGGCTCCAAAAACGGAAATTTCCTTGACCCCGCGGTCAAGGTTTTTTTCAAATCCCCCCTCCTCCACTGTTTTGGCTGACAGCTGTTTTCTGGCCGATTTACCACATTAAAAGTGATCAATACTTGTTTTCCAACGGGTTTGGAGGCGGATCAGACCAAAAAGAGGCAGTTTGGTGTCGGCTCCAAAAACGGAAATTTCCTTGACCCCGCGGTCAAGGTTTTTTTCAAATCCCCCCTCCTCCACTGTTTTGGCTGACAGCTGTTTTCTGGCCGATTTACCACATTAAAAGTGATCAATACTTGTTTTCCAACGGGTTTGGAGGCGGATCAGACCAAAAAGAGGCAGTTTGGTGTCGGCTCCAAAAACGGAAATTTCCTTGACCCCGCGGTCAAGGTTTTTTTCAAATCCCCCCTCCTCCACTGTTTTGGCTGACAGCTGTTTTCTGGCCGATTTACCACATTAAAAGTGATCAATACTTGTTTTCCAACGGGTTTGGAGGCGGATCAGACCAAAAAGAGGCAGTTTGGTGTCGGCTCCAAAAACGGAAATTTCCTTGACCCCGCGGTCAAGGTTTTTTTCAAATCCCCCCTCCTCCACTGTTTTGGCTGACAGCTGTTTTCTGGCCGATTTACCACATTAAAAGTGATCAATACTTGTTTTCCAACGGGTTTGGAGGCGGATCAGACCAAAAAGAGGCAGTTTGGTGTCGGCTCCAAAAACGGAAATTTCCTTGACCCCGCGGTCAAGGTTTTTTTCAAATCCCCCCTCCTCCACTGTTTTGGCTGACAGCTCTTTTGGCTGACAGTTGTTTTCTGGCCGATTTACCACATTAAAAGTGATCAATACCTGTTTTCCAACGGGTTTGGAGGCGGATCAGACCAAAAAGAGGCAGTTTGGTGTCGGCTCCAAAAACGGAAATTTCCTTGACCCCGGGGTCAAGTTACAAGTTACAAGTTGCATAAATTACATGTATTTTATATTGCATTGCATTTATTCTGCTGTAACCTGCTCTGGAAATCTAAGAAAATGAGTGCATAATCAATTACATAATTCATCATTGTATCATTTGCATATTTAAACATAAAACGTCAAAAAACTTGTACTATACAACTAATCATTTTCTTAAAGTAAATAATTAGCTGAGGCAGTTTCATGGTGATGCTCACAACAAGACAAACGTTTATCTAAAGTGGTGTAAAAGTCACATGAACTCTGAGGCTCAGACTGAAGTCGTTTATCTGATTTAGGATCACAAATGAAAGTGACCCAAATCAGACTTGAACAGATTCCATGTGATTTGTGCCGTTCACACATTTATTACAAAAAAACAAACA
This sequence comes from Pempheris klunzingeri, assembly GCF_042242105.1. Classification (NCBI taxonomy): domain Eukaryota; kingdom Metazoa; phylum Chordata; class Actinopteri; order Acropomatiformes; family Pempheridae; genus Pempheris; species Pempheris klunzingeri. The sequence goes on from NC_092021.1 coordinate 12,566,626, forward strand.
GATCTGAGTCACATATGAGGAAACCATCAGATTTGAGTCACTTGTGCCTGCAGCCTGAACGCAGCCTAAATGATGTGGAATGAAACACGAAATGACGTAAGATGCCGTGTTATTCATACACCATTTGATGAGACCAGGCTGCAGGTTGATGTTGGCACAGCTTCTAACACACACACACACACACACACAGACACACTTTGGTGGTTTCCCCATGTCTCAGCTGTGTCTGTCTGCAGAGTGGATCAGAGAGAATAAGGCGGATGAGAGACAGACAGTGAGAGCACTGCAGAGAATATAAAGTGGGAGGGGAATGAAGAAAATGAGAGATATCGAATCTCGTCACGTTAACCCTCTTATTTACTGTAAAGCTTCCTATTAGCAAAATGCTGCCGGCACCACGCGGGGAGCAGAATATGGCTGCAAGTGTGTGTCTGCTCATTTAAGGAAAAGTTTAAAAACCAACTGTAACTGTAAGCCAGCAATAACTGATATGCAGATTCAGACTGAAGCACCTGTTAAAGAAAAAGGCACAAATCAGCAGCTCTAAATGATGAAGGACAGAAAGGTTTGACAGAACAACCAAATCAATTGGGAAGGAAGCAAATAAATGAGAGAAAAAGAAAGAAAGAGGCTGCTGCAGCTGAATGTCCAATCAAAGGGAAAAAAAGATTTTTTACACTGGCCATGCCATGTTCAAATATGTTTTTTTTTCATAAAACAGAAGTCTATTTTACTTGGTTTGGCACACCAAAACCAAAAACAATAGCGGAATTTCAAGAAGAAAAGCTGTTGTAAGTATTGAGGCTAGTCAAGATCAATGTCAATATGAGAGTTAAGGAATCATGTACTCATATACTTTCTAATTTTACAGTTAATGTTACTTAGATGTACATGGACTAATACAGTACAAGCCTGTTTTATTAAGTGTTGGTTTATTTATGAGTTAGGAAATTCATTGTTCTAATAGGGTAGTTGTATTATACAGCTTTACTATTAGGGAGTACATTCATGTAATGAACTAAACAGTTACAGGGACCAAGTCTACTCAAGTTTAAAAGCACCACACAGAGGCCTTTGATTATTTTCAATACAGCTTTATTCTGCTGTAAACATGTAACAGACTATGTCCACAAAACAAAGCATTGTCTTTGACAATAGACATTTTACCATAGCTCAGAGTATTCTAGCCATGCGTGCGCACTGTGCCAGTCTTTCTTGAAGCCTCGTCTTCTGTCCCCTTGAAGAGTACGAGGGAAAAACTTGAGATGCTGCTGTTTGGGCCCTCTGATCTTGACTGGGAAATATCTGTGATGAAACATGAGGAAAATAAGTTGCTCTGAATTTAAAATAGCAGCAGCAAAAACAACAATAATAACATGAGTAGCTGTCCATAGTATTCCCAGATTACAGTTGTATTATGGACCCACAGTCAGTTCTGATCTGACTGTTCAAACCCATCTACCAGTAAACAGGAATGAGAAGCTTTCTGTTGTTGCACCAGGATTCATAACTCAGTGTTGACACCTTGTTACCACACGTTTATCCAGGTAAAGTTACTCTCTTGCCATTCATTTCCTCATGAGGGACCCTGTTCTCAGCTCACCTGCTGGTCCACCAGTAGGATGAACAGCTGTGTCCTGTCTGACCTGCTGCCTTACTTCTTCCCTGGTCTCTGGACCTGTCGCTGCCTGACCCTGCTCCTCTGCACTGCCCTGCTCTGTCTCTGTCCCTGTCTGTTCATGGGTTTGCTCGGCGGTCTTATCTTGGCCTGCATCATCACACATATGGAAGAGATGTCCGTAGACTTTCTCTTCATTGTCTGCAACTTGCCGTAGCATCACGGCACAGGTACTGGTGATCCAACACTAGCGGCCCTTAACACAAGCTAATGAGATGCTCAGTAACGGAGAGCAGCCAGCATGAGGTTCAGCACAGACACAGTTTACCAAACACATGCTATTTGTTCTAAAAGTAAGTACTGTTTGACTGACTTACCTGTTGGTAGTCTGGTTGTCTCAACAGCCGTTGAAAATGACTTCCACTGTCAGTCTCTGAGTTTAGGCAGCAGCTGCTGCAGTGCTGCCCGTGGCCACCTCTGGCCCCCCCTTGACGGCGCCTCTGTGTCAGTGGCAACAATACACACTTTTAGTACTACATTACAGCCACTGAAGCAACATCGCTGCCCGCTCTCAGCTGCCAACCCAAAATATGTAAAACTAGGGCCCAGGTTTAAAAATATCAGTTATCCTTAAAGAACAATACATTTTTAGAGAGGAGTGCAGACTGACAAAGCATTTGACCTCACCAGTTATTTATCATTGTAACACTGATATGTACACAAATATGTTGAGTTTGTTTTAGTCACAAAGATGGGAGGATGGCCGTTGTAATGACACTTCATGTCACACTTTCCATCAGGGTGGAAAACAGGCTATTGTCAGGGCCTCCAGGCATAGTTTGAACTTCCTCAAAGGAAAGTTACTGTGAAGTCTCAAGCTCCACTAAGATTTTACAGTTTATATCAACTCAACAATTTGTTTGTATTCTGTACATTTTAGTATGATGACTGTGTACTGTGACTGTACTTGTTTCCTCATTTAGCCTGAGCCTCAGGTTAAGGTCACCATTAATCTGAGTGTGCATCTTGTATTTCTGTGTACACACACCCTGTGTATTATTTATGTGTTGGTATATTTGAAAGTGGTCTGAGGGAATGTGGGTTGGTGCCTGTGAAAGGTTGAGAAGAATGTGCACATAGACCCTAAACAGAGTATGTGTGTGTGTGTGTGTGTGTGTGTGTGTGTGTGTGTGTGTGTGTGGGTGTGTGTGTGGGGGGGGGGGGGGGGGGGGGGGGGGACTAACTTTTAATCATCCAGGTTAGTTCACTACAAATCAACAGGGGAACTGACACTGGAAGCTGACCAATACAACAATATTGATCCAGTGACGCAGAAGTGGGTTCTGCACGTTGCTAAAGAGCAATTTGACTTTAGCTGTTGAAGGAGTTATGAGTTAGTTAGTAAGCTGATGGATCACTTTACATACAGTATGTGTTTGTGGGATCTTAAACATAAATACAAATTGCAATTCCCCTGATCAATACATTTGAGGGAGTCTGATTTATTGGAATTACTAATAGGTGTGTGCATCTCTTACTCTCTGAGAATATGTAGATGAAGGGTCTTTAACGCATATAATATGAAACAATATTGTACATTTCTATTCAGTATAATCCCACTCAGCTGTCATTGAACTTTTTTAAAGGTGTATATCCAATTTGAGCACCTACATTTAAAAAACAGTTAATAGTTCATTTTAATTGTGGCTTTAACCACTGAATCGGTAATGCTCCTGAAAATGTCTCCTGCTACACCAACAACAGGTGGTTTCGGCACATCCACAAATGTCCCTGCCCCTTTCTGCCATCGACTTTAATGTAAAATAACGGTACAAAACAACAGCAATAGAAAACCATCTGAATGAAATTGAATTTAATGAAATGACCTGAAGACACTGTGACAGACAGACAAATATACATCCACTCTGCTTGACCTTGAAAGCTGAAAGTACACGGAAAAGATTCATTTGATCCATTGATTCATCCTCCAGCATCAGGCTGGTGTTTTAATAAGTAACTTCAGTCAGTGGCCAGAGGTGTGCCATACCTGTTTTACCTAATTGAGTCTAAAGGTTAACAAATCACCAGTGATATGTTATACTTTGCAGTCCTGCTCACTAACAGTGTGTTAGCCCGGTCAGTGGAGCCTGAGTAACCAGTAGTTAACCGTTAGTAAACTATAAAGAACAGGGGTCCAACTACAAGCTATTCTTTAATGGGCGATGAATATTTATGAAAGCATCTGTGCCAGTAACATCATTCTACAGCTGTCAATATTCAATCCGTGCATGTACAATTGGTTTAGCTCTGCACCCCTAAAATAAGCTAAGCTGGTACAGGGTGAAGAAACACAGGTGACTTGTTTCACACACTGGTAGATGAGTAGAAGAAGAAGAGGAAGGGAGAGTAGTGAAACAGAGAAAAATGAGGGAGTAGGATAGGATGGGAGTAGTAAGGTAGAAGAGACAAGAGAAGAGGAGTTGAGAAAGTAAAGAGAGGAGGAGAGAGAGGTGAAGTAGATAAGAGTGGGGTAGAGGGAAGGTATGGTAGCACAGAGAGAGGAAGTAGGGGTGAGAGGCAGTTGGTAAAAAACACAGGGCTTTTATTTTGAAAATCAGACTCTGGCAGAGTTCCTGTGACTGTTGTGAGTCAACACATGTAGTTGTTTGTATGTATGTATGTCTGTGTGAGTGAGTGTGTGAGTGTGTGTATGAGTGAGTGAGTGTGTGTGTGTGTGTGTGTGTGAGAGTGAGTGTGTGTGTGTGTGTGTGTGTGTGTGTGTGTGAGAGTGAGTGTGTGTGTGTGTGTGTGTGTGTGAGAGAGTGAGTGTGTGTGTGTGTGTGTGAGAGAGTGAGTGTGTGTGTGTGTGTGTGTGTGTGTGTGTGTGAGAGAGAGAGAGAGAGTGAGTGTGAGTGTATGTGTGTGAGAGTGAGTGTCTCTGTGTGTGTGACAGTTCAATTTGTTCAGTTCAAATCTCTGCTGGTCAAATTTCATCACCTGATTCCCACCAACTGAGCATGCTCAGTGTCTCTGTGGGGCTCAGAGGTCACTCATCACCTGATGGTTGCTATGGTGATGTTGCCTAATGAGCCACTCTGGGGAGACACAGCTCTTTTCATGGAGATTTGGGCTGTGATATGCCTCTGAAAATTAGGGTTTTACTTGAGTGTCATAGCTTTGGCGTGTGGACCAGTGGACAGAGGAGGGTCCGCTGAACACGTACGTGTAGTTTTGAGGTCTCTAACTTGTGAGATGAGAGAGCTGGAGCAGGTTAGAAAAGTGGTTGAAAAAGTGGTTGATTTTTCTGCTCCTCTCCACTCTAGCGATGACATCACCCACTCTAGCTCCTCATTCATTTTCTATGGAGCGATTTTTGGTGCGCGAAGCGCCAAAACGTGCACTCCAATCTCTGAGAAAAGTCATAGCAACTCGACCGCCGCCGAGCCGCACGTTTTGATGCGTTTTTTGTGTGTGTGGTGCGAAAGCTCTGGGAGGAGTAGCGTGGCAAAAAATCATACGGAAGAAATAAAAATAAGTATGGAGAAAGCTGGCACAATAGTGGGCCTTGCTTGCAAGCGGCCCACTAATTACTTCTAGAATTAAGTATGTAAGTAATCCATGTGAGCTGGATATGTAACACTGCACTTTGAATGTCAGACTGAGCACCTCGGTGTGATGTCTTAGCTGCTCCAGGTGTGTTTCCGTCAGACTCCTGTCACTTAAAAAAAAGAAAGGAGACACAAAGCAGGTCAGCTGGTCGACATGCACTAATCAGCTGTTCCCACGCCATGTGTCCAGTACAGCTACTTTCAGTGATCACTCTCGGTGTCGTGTATCATTCCCAGAGGACACATACACAGACGCACACGCAGACACCTGCACCACTGCCATATGAGCCACTGGAGCCACATTTGAGAGCAGCGTCATGTACGTGAGAGTCTGCAGCCAGAATAGCTCTTTGTCTGCCCAAGTGAAACTAAACATTGCTAGAGGGCCAAGCTTAGCATGAAACGGCCTACACAGAGCTCTGTTCATCTGTGTGAGTGTGTGTGTGTGTGTGTGTGTGGAGGTAGGAGGGATGACTGTAGTAGAAAGAACATTGCTTTGCTAATAGTATCAGATCTTTTATCTGTGCTGCATATTGTAGACATGTCAAAAACAGTTAACTGGAGCATGATTTTAGCTTCACAGTCAAACAATGTTAAAAGTGAAGGGTTTTTTCCATAAAGCACACCACAAATAAACAGAACAAAAGTGTGTAAAACTTGGTTGGGACATTATAAGTAGAATATTTCTACTATGACCTGTGCATCTTCACAGACCGCAGACATCTGTTTATAAGAACATGTTCTCATTTTACATATTTTAGGTTTGAAATGACAAAAACTGTACAAAGTGCAAAACATTTTGGAATTGGTCCAGTAAATCGATCCAGTAGATCGTCTCCTACACGTTTCATACAAATTCATCGTGTGTTAATGCAGTTGAATCAGGGATAAATTCAGACTCACACTCAAGAGGTCAAACAATAACCGAACGTACATGTTGTCACAAGGACAGTGTGAAATAGGACATTACTTGTTACTACACAACCCAATATTAAACATAGCCAGCATGTTCTGTTGTCACAGTAAACTGTGAGCTAGTCTGCCTTCGTACATCCTCTGATTTTCTCGTTCCATCTCAACGCACCATTAGACATCTGGCACTGTTCGTCACTACCTGTATGGTCTGCCTGAACATATTGTCCTGACTCATGTCTCTAATGCTGCCAGGGAAATTTCTTGCAAGTAAAATGAGCTCACTAGTAAGTGCTGATAAAACTGTCTTAATGACCAAAATACAAAGAGGGTGGACACATGCCGTGCACGACTACACAGCATTCCAACAGTAAAACGGCATAAAACTGTGAAAAAAAACGAGAACAATCTGTTTAAAAGGGATTCAAAATAAATGCCTCATTGTGCCAGAGCAACTTTGTGGGTATCAATATTTTGCATATCAAAAAAAATCTAATCAATGTGTATCCAAGATCCTGTAGTTAAAACTAGTGGTTAACTAATTCAGTGCCAGTTTTCATTCAATAGTTCGGTTGATAAAGCTGACTTATCTTCAGGAAACATGGCTGGCACACAACCACATGCTACGACAGACAGACGGTATGTTTCGACAGGAACGTTTTTGGATGTGCAAACACTTCCTGATTGGACTCTTTCACTTGTGGTCTCAGTCTCTCAGTCTGCTCCCAGATTTCAAACCGGCCCACCGTGACGGCTTGTTGGGAACTTCCTCTTGTATAATAAAAATAGTTCACTGAGATGTGCTTCTGATAAATAAGCCATGCAATTGCTGATTCTGTCTTCATTTTGGATTGAAAACGGTTAGTTTACAATTTTGTCCAAGAGTATCCAGAGGCGGCGAGTCACGCTGAACACCACTGATTTGCATGAAGTAGCCAAGACATCAACTTTATGAAAATGAGGAGCAGCCAACATGTCACTCAGTCTCTTTAATCACACTGCAGCGCAACCACAAGTGCATTGCACAGCTGTTTATATTGACAGTGAATGGGAAATGTGGAAATGATGGATTATGTGGACACGTACCAGAGTCTGTGTAGAAGGTAAAAAGCATTTGAAACAGCTGCAAAAACAAAGCATATAGATGGCTGTTGACAGTAAATAACAAGAAAGTCGTGATGTTTGAACTGTTGTTGTCTGTGGTCTTGTTGGCAATCGAACACCTGGATGTTATTCTTTTGCTGCACACACACTGTACTGTAGAGTTAGAGAGGTCTTCATTGGTCTACCTGGGCCCTGGGACACGTCCAGCCTCAGGCCAGGGTATAACTGTTGGTTCCAGGTTTGCTTATCATTATGTGTAATACCCGAGTAGACCAGAGAAGATCTTTGATGCATGCAAGACAGTGGGCCTCTAGGAGCAGGTTTGGGAAACACTGAGTCAGATAATGCTTAAAAGGTGAAATGTGTATTAAAGAAAAGCCCTTTGCTCTACATTTCTCTTCTTCTCATCTGTTTGTAACAAGAAACAAGATCCTGGTTGCAGGCTGTGTATTTCGGCAGTGTGACTGTATGTCAGACGGCATTTCCAGGTAGGCGTAACACATCAGGCCAGTGCTCATGAATTAATTACACGCCACTCCTTATGCCATGTGGAGGCCTGACGAGGAGACACTGAAAGAGGAGTCGGACATCTCTTTCTCCTGAAGTGTCTCCCCCTTAACCAGCACACACTTGCATCACTCATGGAGGTTTTCACACCCAGATGAGGAATGTTTCATTTTGCACACACACACACACAAATAACCAAGTTAAACATTACCTCAGAGGTGCCGCTACTGTTAATATGCTGCTGAGGATGGAGCGTCACTTCTAGTTAGCGCTGGTGGACAAATTACTCCACTGCTTGAAGTACGTACAGATACTCCTGGTCCAATATTATTCCAATACAAGTGGAAGTTCCTCCGTTTCTCATTAAGGTCAATGCTTTGTGGTACTTTTACCACAAAACATTTCCAAAACCTCCTTTACTCTGAAACAACCTCCTGAATGAACTGACTCATTAGTGGAACCTGTAGAATAAAAAGCGTGTAGCTTAGAGAAATGACAGAGCCTCGTCTCAATATGTCCACGAAAATCCATTAAAAGTAATTTGACCAGCCATAGCATTAAAACTGCAACTACCACAAGCACAGAAAAATATGTTTGAAATGTTCTCGGATTGGACGGCAAATTATTCTGGGGAAGTGATAAAAATTGCTCACAAAACAGAGTAAAAACAAATAATCAGACTCAAAACGATGCAAATCTTTATTAATTTCAGAAATCTCAAAATGGCCATGGGTGCTCGCCATCTGTATCTGCTGCAGCATCATTACCACCGCCAAGTTCAAATTCAACTGTTTGAAAAATGCACAAACTCTTTGAACTTGACTGACAGCGTAAGAGAAGTAGTTAACTTTGATTGGGTTTTCAATTTTTTTTTAATTTTAGAAAATTAAATGTATCTGCTAAAGACTTCAAATCTTTAACATAACAAGTAACGGGAACTTTCATAGAAATGTAGTGAACTCAAAAGTACAAGTACAACATTTGTCTTTCAAATGTAGTCGAGTAAGATTCCAAATGAATACTTGTGAAGTGAATGTACTTCGTCCACCCCTACAGGTTACACCATCGACAGCATTGTGGGTCAGCATATAAAGCAGCTGCTTCTCTCCATCTGGAGTCCTGCTGACACCCTGCCTGTTCAAGGTGCCTCCGCAGACAGTAAATGCCTGTGTTTGTAAAAGACACATGCACATGCACACAAACAGGAGGACGACGGTGTCATCGGGGCAAACACTGTCATAGCAGCTTCTCACTCACTGGTCAAATAACAAAAGCTTCCAGTAAAGCTTGACCTCATCACAACCACCCCTCTGAGCTTCTTACCGCATCGTCATCTGGATAGATCTGCTCACTTTTGTTATATGTTTGTTATATATAGTTGCCACAGTGCCAGTGTTATTATGCATGTTGTCAAATGGTGTTAAAACTTTCTACAGACCTTCTTCTGACTGATGGCACGGAGAACAATGAGCTACAGCAAACAATTCACACAGTGCAGTAGTCATCCAGTGTTTCTAGGAAGAGGCACTTGATCCTCCAGCAAAAATTCTTGAATGAAGCTCAAAGGTGAACATTCATCAAGCCTGTCAAGAGGACTCCTAATGAGACGGCTTCACAGAAGACATCTCAATGAAATGACTTCCATGAAATTCATTTTCAGGAAGACACCAAACAAATACTCAGAGCCAAACGTTCACCGAGTCCACAACCAGAACTTTATACGGCTGATGGCCATGAGATTATGTACGAAGGCTTGGAGATAGTGAGTCAGTCTGGCAAATTCAACTAATTAATGTTCCTTCGCTCAGGATTATCCATTATCCAGATTTTATGACTTTAATCTGCATGTTTCGGCACAACAACTGTCAGAGGACTATCACCTCTGTTGCACCTGATGGAGTAACATCACCCTGTGTGTCGAACTAGCTCTGCTCTGATGACACATTGTTGGCAGCTTAATATTTTTTCATTTCAGCCCAATAACACCAACGACATTGCAGATCTTATCTTTTTTCACTGATCTCCAAACGGATTTACAGAAACAGGACTACAAGTGCTGTAGTTTAAAATTGTACTCTTTTCTTTTAACGTTTTTGTGAATGAAACGTATCCACACACAGGGCGGAGATCTCAAAACTCTCTGCATTAAAAGACACTATCAGGGGTGAGTGAGATTTTTTTTAATGTGGGTGAACTTAAATTAACTTTTTCTCTTGCACCACACCCAGAGCAAATGTTACCTCTGAGACCAGCAAAAACCCTCAGTAAATTGTTTGCTCCATCCATCACTTTTAAGCTACAAGTGGGGCTTTAAGTCTTGTTTTCTTAGGTCAGTCCTTTTTTTTTAGCTTAACTGTGCATCTGGTTCCTGTCCAGCAACTCCCGCCTCAAATGCATGAAATTATAGAATTCACACGGAGGCGTATGGAGGAAAAGAAATATAAACCCTGTCTCCCCATCGTTACTATGGGCAACGTGAGATCGCTGGTAAGCAAGATGGAGGAGCTAACAGCATTAGCCAGGAGTCAGAAGAAGTTCCGGGAGTGTAGTCTGGTGTGCTTTTTGGAGACATGGCTGCATCAGGACATTCCCGACGACAATGTTTCCATTGGTGGCTTCCAAACTGTTCGGGCCCACAGGGATTGCACCAGGAGCGGTAAGCGGAAAGGAGGGGGGCTTGCCTTTCTGGTGAACAACAGGTGGTGCAATCCTGCTCATATTACTATCAAGGAGCGCATCTGCAGCCCGGACATTGACCTGTTTGCTGTTGGTCTTCGTCCACGTTGCCTGCCACGGGAGTTTTCACATGTTGTCATGGTGACTGTTTACATTCCTCCTTCTGCCAACCCAACTTCGGCGTGTGACGTCATCCATTCTGCCATAGCCCAGGTAAAGACTCTACACCAGAGTGCACTCACTGCTATCTCTGTCTTCAACCATGTCACCATGGCAAAGGCACTGCCCAACTTCATCCAGTACGGGAACTGTTTCACCAGAGAGGAGAGGACCCTGGACTCTGGACTCACCTGATTTACTTTTGTGTTTGAAGTTTATTCTTATTCTTTTGGAGCTGTGTGTAACAAAAAGCAATTTCCCCCTGGGGATTATTAAAGGGATTCTGATTCTGATGAACGCGTCATGGTTTCTGTCAATGATGCAGCTGCTGTTGGGAATACTATCACAACTCCTGTGGCGCAAAGATATATTCTCCCAGCTGGAAAGCTTGATCCTACACTTTCCATGTCATATCAGATTATATCTATACCTGTGTGCACAATAGCCAGCAGTAAATTTAGGGAAGGTTTAGCATTAAGTATTAATATAGTATAATGCTAATTAGTGTGAATGCTCCAGAGCATTGAATGAATGGGGAAAAATTTCAAAATTCCCATTTCTTCACCCAACTTCTAGCCCTCAGTGCTCCTTCATACTTTTAGCTAGAAATTCACCATTTCATCACAGTCGCCTTTTAAAAATTTTACATGAGTGTGTATGTTGCTGCGCTAAAGCAGTGACGTCACCGTGACGAGGAGCGGAAAAATCACACAAAACTTTTGTCTTTGACTCGCTGGTTTGGCCAAACCGTTTCACCCACAGTCACAATTTATGGCTCAAAGTGTAGGTAAAGTCCTTGGACACGCAGTCATGTGACTTACAACACACAGAAACGCACGCAGCGCATTTTACGAGCCTCAGAGCGACAGGAGTGCTGACCGAACGCCTCATTGACTGCCATGTTAAAATGACAGAGGAGGGAGGGAGAGAGAAACACTTCTCTTACCTGCTAGCAAGCGCTCATTTCACCAGATAGAGACCTTAAATTACATCTACGTCTCCAGGAGACCCTCTTATGTCCACTGGTCTGCACATTATGGCTGTGACATGGGCCGTTTTCAGTAAAACCTCCATTTTCAGAGGTGTGTGAATCTCCATAAGACGGAGCTGACTGACGGAGCTAACTCCTGGTAAACATGTCTACTGTGTGTGTTTTAGACTGTTAATTAACTAATTACTGACGTGATAACTGATATGGAGATCACACATTGCAGGACATACAACATTGTACTTACTTTATCACTCTGATAAAGTAACACCTACATTTTCAGAGGTGCGTCATCTCAATGAAAACAGTGTGAGCATGGCTGGCACATTTACCAAGGGAGCATGACAGTTGAGTAGGATCAGCGCATTAGTGACGTTTGAGCCACCAGATGGTAGCAGAGCAGCGTGAAAGGAGCAGGGCAACATTAGAGCAGCATTTCAGCATGACAGGAGCAGAGCAGCATGGCGGCAGCAGCAGGCAGCATTCACACTGCAATTTCTCCAGAAATTGCACTTTCTAGTTACCTAATAGAACTCATAATAGTACCACAAAGAAAGAAATATATATTTCCTATATTTTTATAACCTAACCTGCAATAGCCTTTTCTCTCATTCATCATGCAAATTACACTGTTTTTGTGTATGCTGTGTGTGTATATATATATATATATGTATATTCCTTTTTTATATCTTTTATTTTTTTATATATTCCTATATATTTTTATACTTTTATCCGGTATATGTGTATGTGTGAACTGCTGCTGAATTTCCCCACTGTGGGGTGAATAAAGGCTAATCTAAGAGTACCACAAGGATCTATCCTGGGTCCTGTCAACTTTATCTTTATGCTGACAATAGCTCATATTTACAGACTGCTTTTAACTCAATCCAATAAGCTCTGGCTTGTCTTAAGCCACTTAGACAAAGTATATGATACTTTCAAGACACAACAATGTCAACATCAAGCAATATAGACATTGAATATGTCAAACAGTAGAAATATTTGGGTAATAGGCCACACATTTCAAATTTATCTGGGAAACTTAAGCTTAAAGATAGATTTATGCTTGAATGTTTAGGATCAAGCCCATCTTTTCAGAACCACTGCTCAGGGTCTGACACCAGCTAAATGGGGGAATGAAGAAACAGAATCAGGTTTAAGAATCTGTGCGTGTTTGCCCTAGGCTTGCCAAGCGCTGACCCAGTTTCTTTGCTGTGGGTTGACATTACCTGTGAGCACCACCTTGGGTGGACAGAGAGTCATTCACACAGCAAACTGCAAACACACATAAACCAGCTGTGACGTGATTATGTTTGATTGAATCTGCACATCCAAGAGAGTGAAGTGCCTTAGAAACCTGTTTTGAGCATTTTTCTGTCTCTGTTTGTGCGTGTGTGTTGACCTTGGCTGTCTGAAAGAGGGACTCAGCACTCTTTAAACACTTTTGGACTATTCCGTGGAAGGCCTGGATTGCCAGGAAGAGACCATTTCCAGCACGTTTATCCAAAACACACAAAGCTCAAATTCTGGTGATAAAAATAAGCATAAATTGGTGCTCTTTAGTCCTTGATGATGATTCAGTTTGACTCTTGCTGAAGCACTCATCTTTGTTGTCTGACTCATGGTAGCAAAAACGTGCAGAGCTAAATACATGAATTTGCACAAACGCACAAACACAAAACTATAAACAAGTTGCCAAGCCTTTGAATATTCATGGTGGAATTCCTGGAGGAGGAATATTCAAATGATGCAGGCAGATCAAGTCACAAAATGATTCTTTTTATTCAACATTTAAAATGCTAAATCCACCTTTCACTTTAACAGGGCTTTCACATAAACAGGAAGGAAACCCGGTTGTGATGTTCATAAAACAAGTGAAATCTAATTAAAACAATAATTAATTAAAATGTTACAGTAGAATCCATTTTTGTAAACCTCATCAAACCTATTAAATACCAATAATCGTCCATCTATATTTGAGTCATCTAATTTCCAAAGTTATGTTAAGCCTTAGAAGATTCTGAATTCCTAAAATATCTTCTTATAAGTGCACTCAACTACCCAGTTTCTAAGATATTGAGTACTGCCAGTACTGACAATCCTACTGAGAATCAACATTACCCTTTGCAGCTTTTAGCTGCTTTCAGCAAATTAATCCAAATGATGCACATTGTAAAGGTTTAAATTGCTACCTGTTGAGATGGACAGAGAATGAGTTGAGTGTGTTCGCATGACTTTCTGTGGCTCATTTCACTGTGCATTTTTGCTGGTTTGTACACTTTGGGCTTTTCCCCACGTGTGGGTGCATGTGAGATGTGTGTACATCTTTGCCTTCACAAACATACTGTAAGTGTGTATGTGTGTCTGTGCCCTTTGCCCCTTGTTCTTGCGTTCTCTCGGGTTTTCAGGCTTGCCGTCATTGTGCTTCTTTTGTCTGCCGCTGCTTTGTTTAACTAGTGGTTGGTCAGTAAAACAGCAGTGGTTAGCTGCTAAACCAGGGCAAAGCAGCACAATAAGAAGCGAGCTGATGCTACATAACTGCCAGAAGACCAAAACAAAGAAGGACAGGGAGCACTACTCATCAGGACAAAGAGGGATGAGCGACAACTCTATCACCAAAAGTCCAAAACCCAAATTGTGGCCCCTGCAGTCTTTTCTTGTGTGTCTTGTATATGAGTGGAGTAAAGTAGTAATTCAACAAAATAATCTTGACTCAAAGACCACTTATTCACTTTTTTTCAACCACATGTCACAGTCTTCATCAGCACATCACTGTTGACTTGAACATGGAACTTCAGTCATGTGAAGACGTTAATAAATGCCTTTGGGGAAAATGTAACCCCTCCATGATGACTCAGTAAAGTGCTGCCGGTGAAGAAAGACAGATGAGAGGATGCACCCTGCCTTCACTCATCAGGAGAATGTAATACACACACACACTCACACACACACACACACACACACACACCTCTGCCGAGCTGCTGTTGAAAGTTGGATGAGTGAGAGAGAGTGATAGTGAATCTGAACCAGTGCGGTGTCTGTCATTGGCTGGATTATGTGTGAGGTCACAGTCAGGGTAGATCAACGCCCTTGAGAGAAAAACAATGACGTCATGTTTGAAAAGCAGAGTGCAGATGGAGGCCACTGAAGATATGGTGGGAGGGTGCACAAGTGACTCCAGCATGAGTGAGTCGGTCAGTGTGCACGTCTATGTATGTTGTTTTGATGCATGTACAGTAAGTGTGTCTTTTAGGCCTCTTATAGATCTCTGGGGTCTCCCAGGAATCCAGGAAACATATTAGGAAGTTTACCTGTGTTTCAATGGCAGGAGTCCTGATTGTATATCCCATCACTACATCAATATTGGATTATTTCATTATTTCATAAACAGTGGCTATGTGCTAGACGTCAGAGGGTTTTTTTAACGCCATGGTTGACGAGAGGTGCATCATGGAAATCAAAAAATACGTTCACACTTTCACGTTAGCGTTAACGTTAAAAAAAGAATCCCAAAAATCAATGGAAAAAGACCAAATCAACTAAATCTGAGCTGGTAAACTCTCAGCCAGGCAAAACTCTCGGCTTCTGAAAGGCTCCTGGTGGAGTATGAAGCCAGGCGGCAGCTGGAACGTGATAACGACTTTCATCAACTTTCAGAATTTCAGCGTTTCGGAAAATGTCACTGAGATGGTCAGATCCTCAGATCTAGTCTCCAACCCGAAGGGGCAAACAGATCAATCAATCAATCAATCAATCTTTATTTATATAGCACCAATTCACAACAGCGTTATCTCAAGACGCCTTACATAAAGAGCAGGTCTAGACCAAACTCTTTAATTAGAGAGAGACCCAATGATTCAGGAATTCAAAATTAAGGATTCAAGAATTCCCACATAAACAAGCATCAGATATTATATTGAGTAACAGTGGCAGGAAAAGCTCCCCTTTAACGGGAAGAAACTAACCCTAACAGACCCAGGCTCAATGTGGGCGGCTTCTGTAGGGGTCCGCGTTGGGTGGAGGTTGGATAGAGAGAGAGACAGAGAGACAGAGAGAGAGACAACACAAACAGCAACCAACGTACTAACAGTGACTATAGCACTAGCAATAGGAATGTGACTAACAGATTAGCAGTATGATATTATTGAAAAACATGACGAGTGGCCGACGATCCGCAGCAGTGATTCATGAAGCAGAGAACCACATCAGCAGGACCAGGACCAGGATCCACAGGAACCTGAGAGATGAGAAAGTACAGAAAGGCTCCGGGGAAGATAGCAAGTTAGAGGGAGACATTTGGCTGACATGAGACATAACGATGGAGAGGAAGAGGAGGATAGAGAATAGAGAGGAGCTCAGTGCACCATAGGAGTCCCCCGGCAGTCTGAGCCTATAGCAGCATAACTAGGGGCTGGTCTAAGGCCTGATCCAGCCCTTAACTATATGCCTTGTCAAAAAGGAAGGTTTTTAGTCTACTCTTAAATGTAGAGAGGGTGTCTGCCCCCCAAACCCACACTGGAAGGGGGTTCCAAAGGAGAGGAGCCTGATAGCTGAAAGCTCTGCCTCCTGCACTATTTTTGGAGACTTTGGGAACCACCAGTAGGCCTGCAGTCTGGGAGCGCAGTGCTCTAGTGGGGTAGTACGGTACTATGAGCTCTTTAAGATATGACGGGGCCTGACCCTTAAGAGCCTTGTAGGTGAGAAGGATTTTAAACTCTATTCTAGATTTTACTGGAAGCCAATGAAGAGAAGCCAGTACAGGAGAAATGTGGTCTCTTCGTCAGAACAGGTTTTCGTCAGAACACGAGCAGCAGCATTCTGGACCAGCTGGAGAGTCTTTAACGACTTATTGGGGCAGCCTGATAATAATGAGTTACAATAGTCCAACCTAGAAGTGACAAATGCGTGTACTAATGTTTCTGCATCATCTATAGATATGATGGGCCTGATTTTAGCAATATTACATAGATGGAAAATGGCAGTTCTAGAAATCTGTTTAATGTGGGAGTTAAAGGACAAATCTTGATCAAATAAGACTCCCAGATTCCTCACAGTGGAGCTGGAGGCCAGAGTAATGCCATCCAGAGCAGTTATGTTGGTAGAAAAGGTGTCTCTGAGGTGTCTGGGGCCAAGCAGAATAACTTCAGTTTTATCTGAATTTAGCAGCAGAAAGTTGCTGCTCATCCAGGACTTTATGTCCTTAAGGCAGATTTGAAGTTTAGCCAACTGATTGGGTTCATCTGGCTTTATTGATAAATATAATTGTGTATCATCTGCATAACAGTGGAAATTAATGGAGTGCTTCCTGATAATATTACCCAGAGGATGCATATATAAGATAAAGAGTATTGGTCCAAGCACTGAATCTTGTGGAACTCCATGTCTAACCTTAGTGTGGACAGAGGATTCATTGTTAATATGTACAAACTGAAATCGATCTAATAAATAGGACTTAAACCAGCTTAATGCAGTTCCTTTTATACCAATGAACTGTTCCAGTCTCTGTAACAGGATGTGATGGTCAATGGTGTCGAAAGCAGCACTCAGGTCTAACAAGACCAGGACAGAGAGGAGTCCTCTGTCTGATGCCATAAGGGGGTCGTTTGTAACCTTCACCAGTGTCTCTGTGCTATGGTTCGCTCTAAAGCCTGACTGAAAATCCTCAAATAGACTATTAGAATTTAAAAAATTACACAGCTGATTAGCTACGACTTTCTCCAGGATCTTGGAGAGAAAGGGAAGGTTGGATATAGGTCTATAGTTAACTGATACACCTGAATCAAGGGTAGGCTTTTTCAGGAGAGGTTTAATTACTGCTACTTTGAAGGACTGTGGTACATAGCCTGTTAGTAAAGACTGATTTGTCATATCCAGTAAGGACGTGTTAATTAGAGGCAGGACCTCCTTAAGTAGTCCAGTAGGAATGGGGTCTAGGAGACATGTTGACGGTCTAGATGAGGAGATTATTGAGGCCAATTCAGAAAGATCAATTGGAGAAAAACAGTCCAAATACAATAATATCAGGTGTAACAGCTGTTTCTATGGTTCCTAGGTTTGAAGTTGGATCAGAGGATTAGAGTTATTCTATATCATATATTCGGTGTGTGTATGTGTGTGTGTGTGTGTGTGTCTGAAGTGGCATACTTAAATTTATTTTTTTTATCATATGTTCATGAGAGCTGCTTGGGTGGAGAGACAGCAAACACAAACACACACACACACACACATCAAGGCAGTCCTTGAGTGTGGCATTCAAATTGGGTCACATAGCAGAAGAGGGTGGGGGTCGGGGGTAAAGCACCGCTACGCCTCACTCTCCAAAAGTCTCAGGGGACGATTGAACCAGTTTAGATAAATGCAATGCCAGGATTTAATCTGCTCCTCTTTGTTTTCTCTGTCTTAGTGAAGTGTCTCCCTGGTGGAGTCGCTGGCATTGCCCACCATCTGAAACCTGCACTGCTTGTCTGATGATTTTGGTAAAAAATAAAAATCAGGTAAAAGGTGCATTGCCTCCTGTCAATGAAAAGTGTGTGTTGAGGTTGTTTGTGTGCATGTTTATCCCTCTGTGGAGCAGAAACATCCTACTAACGTATTTTAATTTAAACCGATGCTCTCCTCTGTTTTACTTCCTGTTTCCTGCATCTCCTCGCACGGCATGACTCACTTTTCTTTTCACATACCTTCCTGTGACACACCATGAAATACCACATTGATTAGAGCTTGTAGTTAAGTATTCTCTTAGTATCTACAAAATGGAGCCAATCTTTAACCAGGTAATAAGTGACTCAATTCACCAAAAGAACACCAGCTGCCTTCAGAAACATCCTTCAAAAGGATTAATCCACACAAGGGCACAGGGTTCCTTTCAACATTGGTGGGGACACATATTAAGTAGGGGGGGGGGGGGGGGGGGGCTTCCCATGAAACTTTGAGCGTCAAACACTTCATTTTCCTTCTGTATTTTGGTGAATTTATACACACCAATTTGTTAATTTCTGCATCCATATATGTTGGAAATGTCTTTATTTATGTAAAGGGAAACACAAAATTCAGGTGCCACGTGACAATTCAAAATGTAATGGAATCTAATGCAGTAAGACTCTAAGGCCTTATGCATTACTTTCAGAAATGTACTCCTGTAGATCAACTTTTCTCATTGAATGGTCTCCCTGCTGACACATGCAGGCATGATTTACTCTTCCATCCTCTTGTGTTGTTTCTTTGGGGACGTAACCTCTTTAAAAGTGCATGTGGCACCTATTGATTTATAAACCTTTGGACTTAAACAGCTCATGTGTTTCAACAAGATTTCTGCTCATGTTCAAAACTTGCAGCTGAGTTGTAAACTGTACAATGAATGAACGTCCTACACATGTACTTGAATGTGTTGTGGGGGGAAAAAAATACAGCTGGAGGCCCTTTTGGCTTTTCCATGGCACTGTTAAAGACCTGAGCTTATGTGCCAGGAAAAGTGTCAGTGGTGTTTCCCGTTTATGACAGCAACACTGAAGGATTCAGAGAGACCCAACTTCAGTTGGCTGACATGAAGTCGAGCTGCTGGTGTGCAGATATGTAGGTGTGCACACGTGGTTGTGTGTGAGTTACTCTATGTGAGATGAAGCTCTGTCTGGCTCGGCAGCATCGAGGCTGGCGGGAGCGGGTCAGCGGGGAACGAGGCTGAGCAAATGAGCTTGGCAATCAAAAGGAAAGAAGGCGGCTTGTTTGGGACATAATGAGTTTCAACCCAGCAACCTGTTTTCACACAGAGCTTATTTTGTTCACGTCACACCCTGGCGTGTAGACATCAAACATTTCCTTCCCTCCTCCACCACTCCACCCTCGTCTCTCTTTACCTGAATTCATCTCTCACGTTTCTGGTTTGTTTTGCTAGCGTTAACGACTGTTTACCCTCCTCTCATGAGGAGGTAGAACTACATGTTTATGCTCTACAGGGAGCCTTTGGACTATAATTAGGGGAGCAGGTTTGAGGTAAACAAGGCAGAATTTAGGTCATACGTCCTCAGTGTTGTGCTCTGAAAACAGATCCAGAGCGGACCTACTGCGGGTGGGTTTTCTTACAGTGGAGATGTTTTGAAGAGACAATGGAAGATGGGTGGCTTTGCCCTGCTGGAGAAACTCACCTTACATTATGTCTGTCTGTCTGTCTGTGCCGGCCCCTCAGTGTGTGCTCCTGCATTGTATTTGTGCTTAAATGCTGTCTTAAATGTGATCCCCGACACGAGGATGACATCTCAGACGTTTCCCATTAAAATCCTCCACAGCTGCATGTGCGTGTGTGTTCATGTCAACATTTCTGTCTGCCATCCTGCACACTTTTTGTATTATTATCATCCAGAGAAGCTGTAAATAGCCTCCCCACCCCTGTCTGCATTTTCTCATGAACATATAAGTCACTCTGTATTTACATCAGGGTTACTAGTGGTACGTTCTGTTATCTTCACGTGTAAATCTAAAACACAGTGTTTGAACAGATGGAGAGCTCCTGCACGTCTGGTGCTCCTGGAGACTAAAATGAATGTGTTGCACGTTTGGAATTTGGCACATTTGTTTCTTTGCGGCCACATTTTTTTCATATTTCTGTTTTCATTTTATTTCAAGTTTGTCCTGATATGAATGGGTGGCGTTGAATACTGAAAACGAAGATGTTCCTCCTCCTCTCCAAGCAGTTTTACCTTGACCCTCCAGTTGTGGAGAGAATTTGTACAGAGTTATTATAATTCTGTGTCAAACCACAGTGCTGGAAAAATCTGACAAATTGTATACCATGCAATAGAAAGACATGACACTTGTTGTAAACCTTTATATACAGCATAAATACGCCTTTATTCATCGGACAAACAAATAGTAAAACCAGACAGCAAAGAATTTCCAAAGTTCATAGAACAGTACCTCTCTGTTTTTTTATCATGCCAGTTTTAAAGTGAATACATAATTAAATTACAGCAAACTATAAGTAAGTTGTAGCTGTATTACGATGAAATCACACACATACAAACAGTGGCTGTCAACATAACGATCATTAAGATTTATTACTTTTAACTTTGATTCAATCTAAAGCTGGAAATACTAATTCATAACTGTTACACATTTTAGCACTTTTTAGCTGTGCAATAACGTTATCTGAATATGATAAAGCACTACACGCGCATCAGTGACCAGCTATATAGCATAAATAACTGACCACAGACATACTAATTTGCAAGATATCTAATACTTTGTGATAATAATAAAAATCAGTATCAGGAAAATGAAAAAGGAAACTGTATGACATTTTAGTTACACATCATAAGTTCAGTCCAGCCACAGACCGTATGAAGCTGCTAGATAGCTTATTTCTCACCTGGCGGACTTCAGGGGTGAAATAAATGAAATGTTATGTAGCTCTCTGAAATGTCTCTTTTGGCTTGTGGGGAGGAGAACCTTAAAGAGACAGGAAGCACAACAGAGTCCCCCTCTGTCTCTTTAAGGTGAGAGCAGTATGTACAGTATGAGGAAAAACAGTATGAACGTAACACATTACTTATTCTGGTGGGACACTCAAATACAAGAATGACCCAGAAAATGAGCAGAATTTGTCTCCTTTAATGTTTTTAAACTGATTGCAGAATATTTTGATGCCTCTCACCAAAGAGAAGCTTGTTCAAACTTCACATCAATCAGAGGAATAAATTATTCAAACAGACACAAGAAAGGTGGTATTTTTGAGTAACCACTCTGAGGTGAGAATTGAATATTTTAGTGCCATCTCACAGTTTAAAAAAGCAAGATTTTTTTCTGTCTGACTGTCGTAGCCCCTCTCCCCACTCTCTCTGTCAACCATGCCCTTTTTGTTCCTGGTTTGGCTGATACGCACACACATACACAATGGAGACCCCTGGGATGGGGAAGAGAAAGCTTGAAATCCAGGTCATGCATTGATGGCGACTTTGAACACACAAGGACATTCGATCTGCATCCAGGACCTGTGTTTACGCCCTCACAGCTCTTCTACTGTCTCTGTCTCACACACACAGACATAAAAACTATTTGTGGTTTCAGGGGGAGATCATGCTAGATTTTTTTCTGAAGCCAAAACGTATGCTCACTGACACTTTCTGGGAAAATGTACTGCTGTTTGTCAAGAAATGGGTGAAACCACAAATTGTGGCTTATTCACTTCTCCTTCTTTATGGGTTGACATGTTAATTAATGGGTTGCACAGTTAAGTTGTGTGCATAGTTTCCAAAAAATGTAATCAACTATTTCCTTAATGAAGCAATATCATCCAGCTTTGTTGATACTCTGATACTGTTCACATTTAATAGGACAAGCATGCACATACATTATCAAAGGAAACAATGTCCATCAATCCATCTATTTCATATATTAAGCTGTAGGCTATTCCAGCATGCACTGGGGTGAACCAGGACACATTGACTTCTGTTTATTAGGATAAAGCAGATGGGGAAATGTAAGCACAAATAACAGGATATTGCTGTCAAATTAAACATGATGTTATTGTGTTTGATGTATCCAGTCAAACACAGAGACAAACACACACCAACACTCCCATAATACATTCTCAGGCTTTATTGTCTTGTCCTTTAACAACAACATGATGCCTTGTAATGAAGCTGCATGTAAAGAAACACATATATTTAATCAGGCCATTTTATTGAGATTAAGATCTCATTTCCAAAAGAGACCAAAGAACAAGAACAAGTTGAACACAATCAGCAAAACAAAAACAACAAAACTACACAATAAACAATGAATTAAAAGAAACTGTTAGAAGAATCATAGAGGACATCAGACTACATGGTTATAAAATGTCCAAGGGGAATGTATGACTCAGGTCAGACTGAATAATTTAATGTTTGGAAGAAGAAAGGCATAAACAAGAGGCATTGTTTGATTTTTGAGTCAAATGTTGAAAATGAATCTTAAAGTGATGTGATGGTCTGTTGGTCTGTTGTCAAGTAAAATTCTTAGTTTTTTGTATGACTCAGATATGATAGGGGGGCTCTGTAGAGTTTCAATGGCAGATTGGTCAGAGTCGCTGCTAGGGGTGGGGAACACCATGTATTTGGCTTTTTCTACACCTAAAAACTAGTCTGTGGTTACTTGTTAATGTCAGACTGAAGAGCAGTCAGGGCCTGGGCCGGGATGGAGCCTCAGACAAGTCAAATTTACACTTCGCTAAGTCCCGTCATCCTGTCACATTAAAGCTTTTCAAACAACTTTACTGCCCCGTTTAAAACATTCTTTAGAAAAGTGATCAAATGTAATTAAATGTAATAAGTTACATTACTTTGATGAATTAATTAAAGTAGTCACATTATTTATTACATTTAAACAGGGTAACCAATCATCTCTAATCTGTTTGATTTTAAAAGTAACCTTCCCAACATTGGCTGGGCAAAAACCAGCCGTGGCTGTAGTATGTTTAATGAGTCAATAAATGACGCAAAATCATAAATTAGCCAATGATTTTAGGATTTTTGCTAAGACAGGAATTCTAAACATTGGATGATAGCCTATGCTCCTGAGTCAGCATAATTATACAGTAAAGATGGTAAATTATGAGTAAATACTGTGATTAGGGTACAGCATCACTCTGTAATTTAGCACAACATATTGTAGTTTAACAGTAACGTTGTGGTTGTGTTAATGTGAAAACATCGAACACTGCTGTAATATTGCTGTACATAGTTGTGAATTTTACAGTTTAATTATCAATTATTACATAATATTATACTTTACTTTTACATCAAAATACCACATAATTTTCACATTTCAGTATTGTGTTAAGTTACTGTAGAAACCCAATTTGATTGCAGTGATTTTCATCTACATTACTGTAATAATTATAATTGTAATCTATAATTGTAAATAATTACTGCATACTACCGTGAATTTACTGTAGTTAGTAGCCAGTAATTTACAGTGTATTTAACATGTCATCAGTACAATGTGGTGCACTGATCCTTTAACTGTACTAAAATAACACAGTCCTTTTGTTTGCACTAATAGCTGTGTAACATACTTCACTTTGGACTGTAGTTGGTCCGTCTCCTCTCACTCTCTCCATTGGCGGAGTCTGTGTGTCCCTCCGCAAGCGAAACCTTTGATGCAGTTGCTAGGCAACCTGTGCTCTCTCTCTGCCCTAATTTCTCTCTGAGCAGCCAGCGAGCTCGTCTTGTCAGATGGAGTGAATGATATAAGTCAGCTGTAACTGATTCAGAAACATGTCCACATCCTGCTGACTAAAGCTGAGTTGTCATTCACTGTCTTTGAAATGTACATTGATCCTTTTCGTGTGCTTTTACTAATGACCAGACGAGGGTTTCCATCTGCAAGCCATATGTGGGAAACAAGAGGCAGCTCATCACACTGACCTTATAAGGTTTAGTCAGCAGGCAGTTATTGCTCCTCTTTATTGATAGAAAAGAAGGCTATAATTTAAAGTGCTTCAGAGTCTCTTGGAGTGAAGACTGCCTCTGACTGTGTGGAAGTAGTACTGCAAACTGTTTTAACATTTTAGATATCCGTAGTAACATTTCTCATTGTACTCTCAATAGTCACAATGGTTATTAAAGGATGACTCCAGTATTTTTAAACCAGAGCCTCATTTTTACATATTTTGGGTTCCAAATGTCTGGTAGGTACAAAAACGTTTCGATAGGTCACCAAAATCCATGGTTAAAAACAAATATTGTGTTGAATCCTAATTAACCTTTTAAAACACCAAAGTCACACAATGATCCAAACAAACCACAGTTCATACGCTGCCTGCTGTCCGCTGCCGGTGGAGGTGATCCACTGGACCATCTCCAAAAGTTTTTGTACCTGCCATTCATTTCAAACCTAAAATATGTAGAAATAGGGGCAGATTTAAAAAATACTGTAGCAATCCTTTGTTCCATTCTGACCAGCAGAAATTGTATTTCACAATAATAATATTGATTGTACTGGTCAAAACTAGTAAAAAATAAATTGATTTTAACATTTTATAGGTAGATTGGACAGAAAGCTGCATGTCAGGTCTTCCTGGTCAGAGAGAACATTTCAGATATCCGCGTTGACATCCTTCACAGGAACAGGCATTTTTAGATATCCACAAGATAACTTTTGAAAAACTCAGATTTCATTTATCTACGATCCAATTGTTACTACTCATAAGTGAAGTGAACCTTTTTGACATTTATTCATTTATTTTTGGATATCCACAATTACATTGTTACTAGTAAAAAATACATCTGTGGATATCTGCAATTGCATTGTGTCCAGTCATCCAAATATCCATACTAGTCACTAGTCATTATATTTTTAATTTTCAAAATTACTTTACTGATACCTGCTACAATTTTTTATTTTGTCTGAAATTAAAATTATGACAGTTTAGCTTTTACATGTTGAAATCATTTGCCAAAGAAGTAAGACTATCTGAGGAAATATGAGTTGGAACAATTAATTCACTCTAATCATTCTGTCTCGTTTGAAATATTGCATCAGGGCTGCAATTTCCTAATTAGAAGCATCTTTGCACTGTGTAATGGTGCAATAAATGAACACTATTGTTGTAGCCATATGCTCTAGAGGATAACACTGTTGGCAAAAAAAAAAAACATGAAGGCAATCATCTGTCTTGAACCAATGCTCCAACGTCAAGTTAATTTGAATTTTCCTGCAGTAAATCCAAACTTCATGAAGGATATAATGTGCAGGTTTTGCTGAGGTAATAGCACTTCAACCAGGAGAGACTCATTTCACCAGAGTGATCAAGAAGATTTGTCAACAGTGCAAAAAGGACATATAGTCTTTAGTGATATGATCCCCATCAATATCTAAATATATAGGAGTAAATATGAATTAAATAGTTGGATGTTCCCCCAATTGAGTCTAGACATTGGTGGTGCTGATGAAGAGTGAATCTGAGAACTGAGTGAAGAAGAGCAGGCTTCTGTGGCCGCTGAATGAGGAGGTGAATGGAGGTACTCGGGTTGGAGGAGAGTCGCATCCATTTGCCTGTAATGACAGCTGACAGGGTAGAAAGAGAGAGAGAGAGGTACCATTTTAAACTTTGACAGCTAAGATTTGATTGGCTCATGAGGGCTTGTATTTGATTGGTTGAGTGCAGGAATGAAAACACACCCACAGTCAGCTGATGAGTAGAAGCAAGAAGAGAGTGAGTGCAAGAGTGAACATAGTAAATAATATGAGCAGACAGTCATCCTGGTTCAATTTATAGCTTCATGACTGCTGTGTTAGACATCAGTGGTTTTAGCTGGGAGCACAGCTAAGTCGTTCAGTGCGCACTGTTTGGTGTATAACCTTGAATGACAAGTCTCAAGTCTCAAGTCTAAGTCTAGTACAACTGATATTAGTATCACTGAACTACAATATTTTGAGCTGCTGCCTTCCTTTGTTTTTCTTTTCATTGCTCTTGCAATGTTTTCACAAACCTTTTGTGAATAGATTGGTCATTGGCTATATCATCCTCCAAATGTCAAGAGATACAAAATCATAACACATCAGAACACCCACACACAAATCAAAACATCTCATCTAAGCCTAACAGAAATACAACAAGTAGACACACACAAGGCAGCCACGGCTCTCAGGTCTGAGACACAAATAAGCATCAGCCAACATTTTCAAGAAGTTCCTGAATTATGAATGAAGAAAAATTCTAAAACTAGCGTCAGTAACAACCAAAACCACATAATCCATAGAACTGAATTAGTACATTGTTCAACAAGAAGGAGACGCCATTGAAAGTAAATTAAAAAAAAACCATAAACCACCTTCCATCTCTATTTAGTATCACTGCACTACACTTCTGGGCTAAATGCACAGTTCATGTTTATAAGTTTAAAGCTTTTGAATGCAATTTCTTCTTTTTTGTTTAAATATTTCATTCAAATAGCTCTTTATCTGATTCCTTACATTTTATCTTGTTTCTGCAGGGATCAGTTACAGCATTGTGGACATTTTTTAATATTCCTACAGACTGCACTGTTGTTCTCTGTCTGTCTGTACTTTCAAAAACAGATTACAGTGAACAGTTTCCTCCTCTAATGTAATCAATTCATTCAAAATCCATTATCGATGACTGGAGCGCGCCCGTGGCCACGCGCCCCTCTCCTCTCCTCCCCAGGTACACAGAGCTGCTGTGTGAAGTGACCCCACAGGAGGCCTGTGACTTCCTGTAATGCCCTTCAAAGTAAATGCTTTTACAAATTATAGAAATGTAGCACACAAACAAAACAATGGGACGACTACAAGTCCACTTTCTGGCTGTTATAGAATACAAAATACTTTTCCCTGACCCCTCACGAATTGCCACACTGTACCACACATACGCCATACTTTTATTTTGAAGGAGAATTCGTCCAGTTTCCGGCTGTGTCGTGTCAGAGGTCTTCTAGCTTGACGCAGCGGTGCTGTCGACAGCCTGCAGCTCCAGAAAATAAAACACACTAATTCATCCCGGCTGTTATAATCGCTCCGGAAGATGGTGGCCAAACAGAGGATCCGCATGGCCAACGAGAAACACAGCAAGAACATCACGCAGAGAGGAAACGTAGCCAAGACGCTGGTGAGCCGTTAACTGAGAGCGAGACGGCGGCATGACATTAGCCCGGATAGGTGACGTTCAGCCCGGCATGAAAACAGCAGCATGATGGGGAGGAGGACGGTGCCAGCCCTGCTGATCACACACACACACACACACACACACACACACACACACACACACACACACACACACACACACACACACACACACCTTTATCATGTGCCTTGTGGCCCACTGAGCGGTTCCGTTAAAATGTCATTTATTCAGACGGGGTTCACTCCGCTCGTTACCGACCTCCGCAGTGTAACTTGCCGTTACTTTGTATGGATGGTGAGAGGAAAACAGGAGCAGGTTTTATTCCAGAGGATGGAGAATAAGATGAGACTAGTGCTGCTTCATGTGCTGAAAAAATGCCAAGATGTAGAGTGAACACGAAGCAACTGTTTTGTTTTAATCAGTTTCAGTTTTAAACCACAAATGGCTCATAATTCACTCCAACACGTGACTAGTTTATATTTTCCTCATATTATGGATTTTAGACCAATGAAGTTTTTCAAAATAAGTAGTATGATTTTGGATAGGTCAACGTGGGCTCTGGGAAATTATGATGATGGGCATTTTTTTAACATGCAACCCAGTAAAACAGAGAAAAATAATCATAAGCAGGCATAGGCGTCAATACAGAGGTTTATCCTCTGTATTTATTAGCTGTGACATGAGATGTGAACAGGTCCAGGCTGGCTGACATTACATGATAATATCTTAGCCAGTGTAGGAACAGGAGGTTGGTCAGTAAGTTTAGAGAAAATAACCATTATATTATTTATATTTATACTATTTTAAGTCATTTATAAAGAAAATGTTCCAAACATTCACTGACTGCAGCGTCTCAGATGTGAGGATGTGCCAGTTCCATCTGTTTTATATAATTGCATATTAAATCATGTGAATATCTTTATTTGAAGGCATCACTGTGGGTTCTGGGACATTCTCTATTTCTGGACAGCTGACAAAACAATCTTACTTTTACTGGTATCACAAGACAGCGTCCACGTAGTCTCACAAACAAATTCATCAAAAGGTCCATTCACCAGCTGCTCTCATTGTGTCCAAGGTCAAGAGCAGAAAGCTGAGGATACATTCAGAAGCTCCAGAGCACAGATTATCTCACACAACATATCTTTTTCCTCTTGAATCCATCATCGATGTGTGCTCTTTCAAAGTTGACATTGCTGGGTCCAAGCATATCTCCTCCGGCTATTCTTAATGGGAGACTGACTTTTCCACCCAACATCTCTGCTAGAACATTTCATCATCAGGTGTTTCCTATAGACGGTATATCTGTTTGTTTGTCTCCAACCACTCAAACACCTTTTGTCTTAGCTGTGCTTGACTGTGTTTTCTTTACAACAAATTATTATATATATAAAATTATCATTATATATATTATCAAAATATATCTTGTACATGCTGCATGGTTGTAAAGTGACCATTTAGTTATGCCGGTGTTGTCTAAAGGACTCTTTAGACTCTTAAGAAACTCTTTATTCTAAAACCCCAGCCCTATATTTACATATTTTGGGTTTGAAATGACTGGTAGGGGCAAAAGCATTGGAATTGGTTCAGTAGGTCACCTCTGCAGGCAGCCGAGAACAGTAAGTAAATGTGCTGTAATGGCTGTAATGTAATCCTTCGGGCACTTGCATCACCTTCAATAAAAGTGTTTGTTTTTGCAACTGACAGGCTCATATTGTTATTCTAAGTGTCTGACAACATTACAGAAAAGATCTCCACAGAGATAAACCTGTAAGATCCTTTTTGTTTAACTAAAAACAGCCGTTACATGGCTCTCGTCAAAGCCACCAGACTCTATTGACAAAAACAATAATTTTGCATGGGAGATGCTGGTCTATTGCTGCCTCAACTGGTCAGTTTGTTTGCGTTATTGCGTGACTTGGATGGTTTAAAGGGTTGGTTCAGATCCAATACAATACTTGTGTAATAAAACTAACTGATTGGGGCGGTAGTAGATCAGCCACTCCCCTGTTCTGCAAGGTAAAAGTACTGTCAATGGAGTCTGGTGGGTGGCAGCCATTACAGCCCATTTTGCAGTTGCTGCCGGCAGAGGCGATCTACTGGACCAGTTCCAATGTTTCTGTACCTACCAGACATTTGAAACTTAAAATATGTGAAAATGGGCCCCAGGTATACAAATACCAGAGGTACCCTTTAAGCAGGACTTCTGTTTCATTTCATTGACCCTCCATAGACACACAGAGTTCAGATCCCTTTGTAATTATATTTACTGAGGGTCTCACCAGGGAAGATTAAAGTGGACTTGGGAGATGATATTGGTGTGTATGAGACTTGTGTCCAGAGTAGTGTTTTGGGAATAAACAAGATTTCTTTGTTGTATTTGACCACAGAGATGTGAGTATAATAACCATGCTTCTCGTGGTGTACACAACGCTAGCACCATTTTTCCCTCCTCCCCTTCCGTTGTCACTAAATGGAGTTTAAACAGTAGCTTTAAGTTCAAATATTGAGTCTGCTCAGGCTACAGTTTCACTCTTTAACAGGATAAACTCACACAGGTGTTATTGTGTGAGGAAAACTTGCCCCAGTATCACTGACTGTCCAAACCTCTCTCACCAACAACAGACAAACACATCACACATCCAGACTGATGATATTCTCTGGTGGAGCTGATGTTTTCCCTCAGTCGTCTACACCGATGACTCGTGCCGCTCCACTTATTTGCCGAGCCGCAGTTTGAAAAAGTGCTAACGTAGCACCTCTCAGTGTATAATTAGACTCTTTTCAGTGAAGTTAAGTTATTATTGCAGACATTTTCATGAGCAACATCACCATCTGGTCTTGTTGGTGGTTTACGTGAACCAGCAAAGAGCAGGAGCACCAACATCCTCAGGATTGTTGAAAATGTCTGTAAATTTAAACACGTTCAAACAGTCTTACTTTTACTCTGCAGCATCTGTCACATTTCTGTTTTAGCAGTAATGCTAATGTGCTCTGTGTGTCTGTCTGTGTGTGTGTGTGTGTGTTTGTGTGTGTCTTACCCATAGCGACCACAAGAGGAGAAGTATCCTGTGGGGCCCTGGCTGCTTGCCCTCTTCGTATTTGTTGTGTGTGGATCAGGTATGCACCTACAGAAGAAAGGGTGTGTTTGTAATGTTTTTGCCATCATTGATATTAGATAATATGGTGGTTAATTACACAAAAATTGTGGTTAATTACACTAAAATGGTATAATATGGGAATATGGTAATAAGCTAATATAGCTAATATGGTGGTTTATTGCGCTAATATTTAGTAAGCTAATGTAGCTGATAGTATTATTATTATTATGGTAAAATGAGGTAAGCTAATTATAGCTAATTAGTAAGCTAATGTAGCCAAGAAAGTGTTTAATTATGATAATGTATAGTAAGCTAATGTAGCTGATATATTTACTATGCTAACATTGCAGTAAGCTAATATAGCGAATATAGTGGTTGATTTTGCTAATATGTAGTAAGCTAATTACCTACTAAGCTAGTAGGTAGGCCTACGTATTACGCTAGTATGGTAGTAAGCTAATGTAGCGGTTTATTATGCCAATATGTAGTAAACTAATACAGCTAATATGGTG
This sequence comes from Pempheris klunzingeri, assembly GCF_042242105.1. Taxonomy (NCBI): domain Eukaryota; kingdom Metazoa; phylum Chordata; class Actinopteri; order Acropomatiformes; family Pempheridae; genus Pempheris; species Pempheris klunzingeri. Next base: position 12,597,427 of record NC_092021.1, read on the forward strand.
GCTGACTGAAAAGCCTTAGAAAGTCAAAGAAGCCAGTGAACAGTATGCAGGTCCCCTAATAAATCTGGTATTTTAATTAAATTTGAAGATATTAAAGAAAAATTAATATCTGAATGAACGTTTTTGTGCTACAGTCTCCTGTGAATCCAGAGGAGCTGGTGGTACAACATGTCTTGTGTCTGCTTTAATAAACACAATTAAACATAATAAGCCTTTTCACAGCAGACATTTTTGTCATTTGTCATCTTAGGAAAAACACAGGTGTTACTAATAATGTTAGCGAGGGCTCTGCTCCAGTCAGGCGTCTCAATAAGCCATGAGAGTGACGGTGAGCCAGCATTCATAATACCAGCTAATAGGACGTCAGACTTTATTTATTTCATTATTTACAGTGTTTCAGTAATATAGGCCAGTGACTCATATTTAGTTACATATGTACCATATTATGTCAGTTCATAGTCTCAAAATATTCACCATCTGTTTCTAGGAGAATATTTTGAGTTTTGACTGCTTTATTTCTGTTATTTGGTTGTAAAATGTATGAAAGCAAGCAGAAACAAAAATGAAACAAACCATGGTCTGTCGATCTCAGCCATATTTCAGATCATCCAGAGCATCCGCATGGGGATGTGATCCAGGAGGGGCCTCCAGACTCCTGCCACAGCCCGCCCCTGCCCCTACGCCCACACCTGCACACCCCCGACCCCTTCCAGAGGCCCACACACTGACGCCAAAGCTTCAGATCCAGCAGACCTCGGAGAGAGAAGCTTCCTCGAACCACCTCCTCCACCAGCCCCCTCCTCGGGACATCTCCCCACCCTCGATCAGCGTTTACAGTGTTGCAGTCTGTGGTACTGACAGCTTTTCTATGGACAGTCTAAAACCACGCCGGCTGGAGAACATGTGTGTCTCATTTCTCACTTGGCACTTGTGTGTGTGTGTGTGTGTGTGACTGAAGTGGCTGTTAATGTGAGAGTGTGTAGCCAGTGATTCCTGCTGACAATGTGCCAAATCTGTCTGTTTAATTATTTGTCTGTCTTATGTGAGAAGAATCTTTTTTCAAATAAATGTCAAGCATTTATGGAGCGCACAGTTTTACTCCCCGCTTCCTGTGTTTGTGAGAGCACACACACTGTACGGTTAGGGGTTTGGTTGTAGTGGATAAGAAAAGCCTTAACACAGTGTGATGGGAATACAGTAGCTGTTTGACTAAAAGTTAAGTTGGGTGTTGTTAGTTTCCTGAAAAGATTTGATGTTGTATTGTTCAGTTCAAAACCACCAGATTCCATTGACCAAAATTGTACTTTTACACAGGAGTGTGTACCACGGTCTTGATCAATTAGTTTGTTTCTGTTGAGTGTTTTAAAAAGGAAGTTTAGTATCAACACAATATTTGTGTAACACACAGTAACAAACAAACTAGCCGATTGAGGCAGCAGTAGATCAGCCACTCCAGTGATCTGCAAGGTTAAATCACTGTTTTTTTCCATGGAGTCTGGTGGCTTTGAACTGAGGCTGAAGTTGGGGTTGGCCCACTTGGATTGTGTCAGTGTGAAAGTTTTCTAAATGAAATGAGGTAAAGTCACCTGCTAGCAGCTGAAATCATTATTCTCGACTCAACAAAACGCAGAAGCAGAGGGGACTTCAGCTGGTTGCCATGCTTGGTCACATGACCAGACGGACTGAGCTCAGCACAGAGTTCGTACATAATCTTTAAATTTCAGTCTCGAAAATAATCATGATCAAAACATACAATCAAAGTTAATATGAACAGCTGATAAAATTAACAAATTGACAATATATTATTGATTGCTGGCGAACGAATTCTGTTAACTTAATTTTTTTTATAGTAACAATTTAGAAGTGGTGACAAAGGCTCAGGGAGTTTGGGAATTTTTGGTTTGGGTACCTTGAAAGTGCTTGAATTTTACCCTTAAAAAGCTGTGTGCAGCCATGAGCAGGAATAAGAAAGAGATGGTGAACAGATGGTCGTTCTTCTTTAAGCATGTTTATTGAAAGTTGTGAAGTGCAGCTGTCAAGTGCAATTGTGGTAAGTATGTTACAATATCTCATCCGGTTTTTGCTGAAACATGCACAGAACATGAGCATACAACTGATACACAGAATGAAAAAGAAAAAACATCTCCAGAGTTTGTGTTTTTTGTTTTTTTTTGTTTTTTTAAATGTTGAAATTTAAGATATTGTTCATCCAGAAGTACTTCACTGTCGAAAATTAAAAAAAAACAAAAAAATCATAAAGGTGCAATACTCCAGAAAGAAAAAGAGCCAAGTGAAAATGGTTTTACAGTAAGAGTTAATGTTGCAATAAGGGATATGGACAACGTTGTTGGTTGTGTGTTGTCAGTTAAATAACCTAAACTCCTGTCTATCCACAGTCTTGAAAATACAGCATTAAAAATAGACGACACAGACTGGGCAAGACCGGCACGTTCCTCGCTCACCCGCTTCAATCTGTGTGACCAAGATAGCATCTGTTGTTTTTCTCCCTCTCCTCACTATTTTACAGGGTACTTACACTATACAGAAATATACATCATCTTCTGCCCATCAAACTTTTAGGAAAAGAGAAAATGCAGCTTAGCCCAATGTCTCAACCCTGTCAAATAAGGTTTAAATTACATGCCACTGCAGGGTTGAGAAAACAGCAATGATGAGCTTTGTCAAGGGCAAAAATGAGGAGCTTGAAAGTGAAATACTGAAATAGAATATCATCATCTCCATAAGAAACCACGTTTTGTTCATCCCACCAACCCACGGTTGAAGTTAACGTCATCAAGTTCTGCCGAGTGTTGTTCAAAATACCCTCCCACCCGCTCCCCAGCTCTCCCCCACCCCTACTCCCCCATTCCAGATGGGGACTTTGTCATGGTAATAATTGCTCACATTCTTCATTTGTCACTCTGAGAAGGCTTTTTACTCTCTCAAATCTCTCAACTTGTAACTTTAGGATCTAGCCTTGAGAGAGAACCACTTTTATTTACATCATTCAGCAAAAAAGGTAACAACCAATACAATCCTCCACCTCCTGCTCCTCCGTCGCCATCGTCAGTAAAATCGACATCACTTAAAATCCAGACACAGGCACAGTGATTTTTTTTAAATCTATATTTAAGTATATTGTCGCCACTGATAAGCTGTTTTGTTTCTTCTTGGTAAGACATTCTAGTTGATATGTCCAAGGGTTATTTGGCAAATGTTCCATGATTCAATCCTCCTCTGAAACCAACCTCCTCCCCCCTCCATACAGCATCTCAAGATTGTCACCCTCCACCGTGCTGTAAACCACAGCGTCGCTCGTCCCGCTGGCTGCATCCTTCTGAGAGATAAATATGTGCAAATTCTTGTCTTAACAGCGTAACCTCCTGCTGTAGAAGGCAAGGTGTAGCTCTGCTGCTCTAGCAGAGCTCAAAAACTGTCAGTTTGTCTGTCTGTCCGTCTGTCTGTGCAGACCGGGCTACGCCGAGGGACCGGAGCTGTGCAAGGTGGGCTGGGCGAGGGTGGCGGTGCTTGGGGGGCCCGGTGTGGCTGCTGTTGGAGGAGCAGGCGGGGAGCCGGTCTGAACCTGGGCCTGGAACTGGGCCATCTGCTCCGGGCTGGCCAGTGTCTTCAACAGGGTGTTCTCCTGCTCCAACTGGGAGTTACGCTCGATCAGCTCCTTGATCTGCTCCTTCAGGACCTCCACCTCCTCACGCACGGCGTACATCAGGTGACTCTTGACCAGGTCCTGACACAGACAGACAGAGAAATTAGTTTATGACTGAAACATATCAACAAATTGACAGAAAGGATTAGTATAGCACTACCCCAATGTTCTCAGCCTAAACCCAAGTATGACCATATCTAACCTGAAAAAATGCTAAGAAATGTCCTACAACAGGTCCTTGCCCCCAAAGCTACCCTTACATGACAGTAAAGTACACATAAAATACTGCTGAGTATATTGCAAATGGGTAAAAATCTCAACACAACACATTTTAAGCTAATGCTCTGAGGATATAAAACATTTTACAGGCACTGCTGCTCTGAGGGTTGTAGTGATATGAGAGAGATGCTCTTTAAAGTGTGTGACACGACTCAGCCCTGTAGCCTATCACAGTATGAAACCACTCACTTCTTTTTTTTTTCAAAACTTACATTTAATGTTTGAAGCCAGGCCAGACAAATGTTATTAAAGAATGACGCTGATGGAAACAAACGTTAACTGTGTCGCTTTATACAGCAACTAGTCAAAATGTCGAGCAAATGACTTTAAAATACATTGAATTTAATGGATTATATGAGTGATTAATAGGGTGCAGCCAACATCCTCAGTACTGGAGCATGTTATATAGAAATCAATGACATTGGCATGCCGAAGAAGCCAGGAAAATGTGTGACATCACTGTTAACTAAAACTTTACCACCTAACAGGCACAGTGAGAGGAGTGTAAACAGCTCTTTAAAAGTGATGCCATACCAAACCTAACCTGACACCGACAACACCTGAACTTATACAGAGAACCTCAGTGAGTGTATTCCCACGGTGCCACGTCATTAGCCCTGCCCACATTTACGCGTGGGCCAATCAGAGGCCGAGGTATTTATAAGCAGGCTGAGGGCCTCCCAGTTTGCCTAGCAACAGAGCTGACAGCGGGGACAACAACAGGCACGGAGTCACTCAGGAAACAGGACAAAATAAAACTAATGAGACCACAAGTGAGCCGACGCGTTCACTGCACCACAGAAAATTAAAATGCTTCACTCACACGCTCTGTCAGGACGTTATTTGGTATTTTCCTGATGTAATTTTCGCACGTATCTCGGCCCCATAATAACTTACATGACATTTATGAAACTGCCAGCACAGTACAATACCGAGTATCACCCACGGTGATGTACAAAAGCCTCTTTTATTGTTTTGTTGCCGGAGATTTTAATGAATACACTATTGTCTCTGTGCGCCATGATACAACACAGCACCTCACCATAATAATCCCCCCATCGCTATGAGTACTCCTCCTGTCTGACTAACAGCCACTCTGCTGGATTATAAGGATGAAAAAAAAAAAAAACCTACTGTAGCAGTGGACATTTTCCACAGTTTAATAATAATAATAATAAGTTGTACTCTCACCATTGCTTGTTCAATCTTGTTGTCTATGGCCACAACGCTGGCTCCAGACGAGCTGCAAAAGAAGAGGAGAGAGATTAAAAAACACATTTGTGCTGTAACACACACACACACACATATATATATATATAGATAAATAAATAAAGACGGAGAGAGGCGCAGCCCGCGGAGAACGAGCCCCTCTCCCTTTGTAAACCACGGGATGTTACAGGAAGCTTCTGGAAATGAGTATAAAAGCAGCGGCCTGGTGTCATGGTGGGACTGATCCACACCAGAGCATCCATGAGCGGAGCGCAGCCTCCGTCTCTGCCGCGGCTGCAGGTGAGCTTTACCTATTGTCGAGCTTCACACGCGAGCTGTCCGCGCTCAGCAGCGACGACAGGAACGAGATGGAGAAATTTCTCAGCTGGCAGACGCCCAGATCCATCGCCACGGTGTAGCACGGCGGATTCATGCTGGCCATGGTTTACGCTCCGCTCGCTTACGGCCCTGTGAAACGTCTCGGCCGCCTCCGCGAGACGCATCCACACGCGCTTTTACTCTGTCTTCAGCCCGCTGGAGCTCGTGCACCGACCGCAGCGGCACAAACACAGTCCAAGGTCAGCTCATCTCGCTGCTACGGTAAAATCTGCAGCCCCGCACCAGCCCGCATAATTTATCCGGCCACGGGCGGGGAGGCCGAGCGCTGATTGGCGGAGACGGAGGCCGTTTGGGTAATTTATGCAGGAACGCCCCCACCTGCCGCTCAGCTGACCGGGTTTAGCATAAAATATGCCAGGAACCGAGAGGAGGTGGATGAAACCGGGGAAAACCGGATGGGAAGGGAGGAAGAAAGAGCTGTAGTACCGAAAACACAGGCAAGGGAAGGGGGCCAGATTTTAGACAGCGACAACACACAAAACCAGCTCCTGTTTGAATGTGAAGGTGCTGCCCTGCTACTGTAGGAGCCTTAGAGATGTGATCCTGTTGTTATCTCCAGGGTTTTTACACCTGGGTTATACTTTTATATATCTTGGGTTTTAAATGACTGGTAGGGAGGAAAATAAATGTTAGAATTGGTCCAGTAAATGTAATGTCATCCTTTGGGGCAATAATACCAGATCAGAGCACGTCCACTGAAAGTGTTTGTTTTTGTCACTGACAGGTTCAGACTGTTATTCATGGAGCCTGACAACACTACAGTCAGGATCCCCACAGAGATAGCCCTGTAAGATCCTTTTTATTTAACCACAAACAGCCGCTGTGTTGTTCTCTTCAAAGCCACCAGACTCCATTGAGAAAATCAGCTATTTTACTTTGCAGAAGTCCAGAGCGACTGGTCTACTGCTGCCTTGATCAGTTCCTTTGTTTGTATTATTGTGTGTTACCCCGGTATTCTCAGCGGCAAAAATGAGTAATTTTAGTGGACATACTTTGATCGGGCGCAGCTGCCCCCGAGGATTACATTACAGCCATTACAGCCCGTTTTCTGCTGGACCAATGATAAAAGTCATTTCAAATGCAAAATATGTTTAAAGAAAACAAAAAAACAAAAAGAGTATCCAGGTTTAAAAATACCAGCGCTATCGTTTAACGAAAAATATATGTGGTTACTTATAACCTTATAAATATGAATTAGTATTATTACATGCGATTGCGTGCCTTTTTCTTGTCTTATTGCTTGCTCTTAATAGTCTTCCTTGTATTGCTTAAAATAATAAGATTTTAACTCCTCCACCAGAGTGTAATCTGCATGCTTCGAGTTAACTGATCAATGCCACAAATTAGCCACAAATTAGCTTAAATGTGATTGCTAGAAATAGTGCAGAATCTTAAATATTTCCTCTTTATTTCACGTAATAACGCTCTATGTTCTTAAATGTTCCTGAGTCCTCAAACTTTCTGATTATTTCCATTTTTTAAGGGAAACTATTGTTCACAGACTTTTGGACCCTGCAGTATTTCAATACTCTATCAACAATATCACACCACCATCAAATCCAGGGGTTAACAATAAGTTGGAAACAAGACACTCAACTCTGGGGAGGTGGTCAGTCTAAATGCTTCAGGACGTTCATGAAGTGCTGAACCTGTGTCGCCCCCATGTGGCCCAGCACAGCACTGCAGAGCTGAGAGGCTGAAGGCCTGGCAGAACAGGCCTCAAACATCTCTAATTATTAAGTGTTTCTTAGCATAAAGAACAACAACTACATGCTCAGGCCATCAAGTATAGAGACCAGTGGAAGGTACATATTAATCAAGGCAAACGGTGATATATTTTAAAATCTTATGCACAGTAGATGAACAGTACTACACGTTAATCACAACTGGGTTCACTTCTGTCAGAATCAAAAATTGTTCACAGGTTTTACCAAAAAAATCTCCCTGGTTACCTCAAGTTTCTGCCAGCCTATTAGACTTTTATGACAGCTTTCATACATTTGAAGCTATATGTGGTTTTTGGACATGTCTGGACTGACACCGACTTGAATGAAACATTTCTTGTGTGGTTTAAACTCTCTCGAGGGTCCACAGGCCCTGGACCGACAACTGTTGTGTGCATTTCTGACAAATGTCTTTAAGATGATGGAGGACATGGGAGAACAGGGAGGTCAATCTGGCCTCAGACAACATCGCCACACACCCGAAACTGCCTTCACAACACTTTATAGAGGGGAGTATCTTGGTCACACAGACACGCCTAAAACAACAACTCCTCCACACAGAAATTCCCACCTCACACATCATCTAAACAAGACCTCCTCCCTTCTCCTCCCTGCACACTCTGAAAGGCCACTCTCACACATTCCTCGTACAGCCCAAACCCTCACAGTCCTGTGTACACACCATGCAATGGTGGGAGGGGGGCAGATGATGTGCCACGGATATCCAAACCATGAGCACACAGAGCACAGGGTCAAAGGATTGGTCAGCAGCAGGGATGGGAAATAAGATTTTATTGATACCAATCCCATGATTGCAGATTCAACTCCCTTTCTGAACTTTCTGTGTGGGAAGACATTTTTTGCATTAAGGAAACTGTTTAATCACATCTGGACACAGTGTCTGTCTGTCATTTAAAATGGATGAATTGAGAGAATATTAGCACAGCATTCATTTTCATCTGCTGAGCCTGCCTGCATGGTGCTAATGTTATAACATAGGATATTGATCCTTGGTAGTGGACGTGCTGCTCAGTTGGGAGGCAGCAGCACTCATGTGTATAGAGTCAGATACAGCTAGAATTTAAGCCCATGTTGTGTAGAAAGATGTTTCAGCATATTGGTGGTGTTCCCAGTGTTCACCTTTTCTGCTCAGTCTCCTGTTTCGGGGGTAACTCAGCAGAACAACACACAGGAGCTTTATGTGGCTCTTAGGAAGCTGCAGCCTTTAGTCTTAACAAACTGCACATTTACTGCCAAACGTTTCCGATGCACTGCTCACATTCACCATCTTTCTCTGCCACTCACCAAGTGCATCTCACACACTGCAGACACTGGCATTTTACAGACATTATAATTAGTTATAACCAATCTTTTCCATGAAATGAAGCGATGCTTTGGACCATTTCTTCTTCTCTGCTATGACTACTTCTGTTCCAGCAGTGTAGGTGCATTACTCTGAAGTCACTGTTTTGCAGTGTGCAGTTGTTGCCATCAATAAAAGGAACTGATAAGCTTGGAGGCATAACGATTCTAATGGATCGCACAATTTGGAACCGGTTCTCAACTGGAGCCGGTTCTCAGTTCCCATCCCTGGTTGGTAGTCACCTTTAAAATGGAGGCTTAGGCTAATTTGAGTATCACAGCACAGCCCTGGCCTGCAGGCTCAAACTTAGCCTCTGAGCACTTGTTCTGATGTCATCTTCTGCTCACCTCTGATCACAGTCACTTTAACAAGAAGCCAAACAGCTTATTAAGAGACTCTAAGCCACACTTATCTCTTCCGCTCTCCTCTTTGACTGGAAAAGGGTTTAGCCAATTATCCAGACCCAAATAGCCGATGCAACTGCAGCTCTTGAGGAACAAATCCCACATCTAATGGTCACACTGTCTGACACACACACACACACACACACACACACACACACACACACACACACGCTACAACAAAGACAACACTACAATACAACTGTAAACAACAGTTGATATTAACAGTTGTCTAAAGTTAAGAAATGGATAAAATGTTGATTTTTCTTTTATAACCATTCAACATTATTTCAGATCTAAATCAATATCACCAAGTATAGTTTCCATCAGTAGAGTCGTATAGTGGACATATACTGTGCCTGTGCTGCTTGGTGATGTTAACATCATAAACACACCAACTTATTAGTAAATGGCCCATAGTATATAATAATAGTAGACTGCTACATGTAGGCCAGCCAGCCCATGGCCTTACTGCTTTGCTGTAAAACAACAGTAACCCAGTGACCTACTGAAGCAACTTAAGAGACAAATGACCCATAACTGTTCACAGACCAGTGAGCGAGGTCCCTCAACAGAGGTCTGGTTGATGTTCTACTGTCCGCTTACATCCATCACCACTTCGTTTGGCATTTTAAAGACATATGAAGTCGCATACAATAATAATTTAACAAACAAATCTGTTTTTACTATGTATAAAACACAAAATTGTAAGTTATATCCTCATGGGTTATTCTAAAAAAACAAAACAAAAAATCTCACATACACAAAAAGGACAACAATAGAAATACCTCTGATATGACACTAACCTGCAACTATGGCCTGAAAATGACCATCGAGGAGGATCAACGCCTCATACAACAAACACATTAATTTTACTGAGACAGGGTTTACTGCAGGGCTCAGCCACACTAGGTTGTACAGGGGTAGCTAAAACGCATCATCTAGCTTCTTTCCAGTTTCTTTAAGAAAACTCTTTCACAAAGCAATCAATCCATCTCAAAGCAAAAATAAAAAAGGAACAAAGGCTTACTGTTTTGTACAGGACTTATTAGACTGCGGCATTTTCGTGTTGTTATACTGTTGCAAAGAGAAGGTGAGTTCATAATGGTCCAAAGTTAGAAAACAGCAGAAAACGTCTAACAATGTGACAAAAAAAGAAACGTGCTGTGTATAATAATTCACAATCTGCTGGAGATACTGCCGAACAATATGAAAAAAGAAATCATATTGCCTTTATTTTCACTATATTATAGTGGCAATGTTAATTTTTTGGGAATGTTTATTTTTTTTCATTTTCACTGAAAATAAATGAATAAAAATGACAAACAAGCATGTTTCCTTACACTTGGAGAATATGGTCTGTATTATGCTATGAGCTTGTGACATATTTTACCATTTTATCAAAAAATTGGAGTTCCTATGATTTGGACATTTCACTTATATTTAGAATCAACTGCTTAGCCTACCTGGATATATTAATAAGTGGCAAACACTTATACTACAGATGTATGCCATCTATGTTTCCACACTTCCCTATAGTCTACTATACATTAACACACCCTCCAATATTACTACTACAGATACTAAATTTAACTGGACTTACAGTGCGACGGATAGCCAGAAAACCAGTTCATAGTATCTGCTTTAAGTATCCAGCGATGTTAACTCTGCCCCTGAAGCCATGAATGACTGAATGGAAAGGACAATATAGCCACGCAGCCCTTTGTGTGCAGCTACTGTAGTGATTGGCCCAAGCAGCGCTACACTGTACCAACTCCCTGGGGATCCCCTGTCTTTATTTTACCTTTTGAGATGCTGCTCCAGCTCCCAGAACAAAAGCTTCATAGCCATCTCGTCATGGCCTTGCACTCGTACTCCCCGCGCTCTCATGGAGCCGTCCGTCACCAGGATTATAGACACTCCAAAGTGAGAAAGCAGTGCGTCCCGAGCCTCTTTGTTTACTGTTTTCTGACACCCCTCGGTCCTTCTTAAATTTAGTGAGCAGATCTGGGTCGCGCCCTATAGATCTGGAGTGAGTGCAGCTGCATGGGGGATCAAAGGCAGCATGCCAGGTTATGATGACTGTGTATGTGTGTGCTCCTCATTTTTCCTCTCTCTATGTCATCCATTTGTGTTTGAATGGCTGACTGGTGAGTGCATTACTGAGTACAGACAGTAGCTGGGCGGGTGGTGACGTGTGATCATGTGATACTCGGAGTTACATAAACCATCAACAGAGATTAGCATGTGGCCCAGTGATTTCCTCGCTCCTACGCCATGAGCCCTCTGCCCTGCATAGCCTAAGACAAGGATACACAATAAAACTTTGAGCCTCAAATCTTCCACATCCATTCAGCATCCCTACATCTCTGCCTACCCCCTTCCTACATCACAAATACTACAAATACTACAAATACATCTTTTTACTGACCACCATACAATCAATTAGGTGTCTCTCTACTACAATGTAGTTTTATAGGCACATGAATGAGACCACAGGAATATACTGAACATGCAACATAAAGGTCTAGTTTGGACGTGATGTTGATTGACCCAAAAGTCAGGGGTGACTGTGATTACAATTAAGACTATATTTTTCTTGTCATAGAAAGGTTGTCAGAATCACTGACACTTCAAAGTGGTCATGGTTTTTGGTCTTCACCTCATATCTACAAAAGCAGCCCCGACACTTTAACTGGTTGGTGTAGTTGGCACTTTCTAAATGAATCATGATTTTCTGTACACCCTGTGGTTTTCTACACCATTGCCAGACCTCTGCGTGCTAGACAAGAGACCCCGTGCTTCAGGGTCTTATCTTGTCATGTCTCATTGAAAGGTTGCCTTAAGATGGCTTAGTGCCTCCACAGACTGAAAACACAACATTCACTCGCAGAGCCTCCACCGGCTTAGAGACGGCCGGCCAAGAAACAACAGGTGAGGGATGAGCACAATGCAGGGGATTTCACTTGTCCCAACAGACTCCATGTGCTGGAGTGAATCAGTATCACATGACTTCTGGGTGGGTCACACACTCCTACAGTGGCCTGCTTACAGCCCTTCAATCAAACTTTGACCTCCTGTTTCCCCTGCTTTTTATTAAGAGAAGTAATATTGTTTGCCAACTTAAATGCAGTGGAAAATACAAGTTTTAAAATTTTACAAAAGCCTTTTCACAACGCTGCGCTACCTGAAAGAGCGTTAAGTCACTACTGCCACTCTGGTCCAAGCCTGCGATTACATCATAGTGTTGGTACAACCCTACCCTGCTACCCTGAAAATATGTTCACATCTTAAGAGACCGGCAGTCCTTTTGTTTTCTGTTTATCAATATTCTACAACAGAGATTGATTCAAGCACTAAAGCCTTGTACTTCTAAGTTATGCATGTAAACCTGCTTACCACTTTGAATTGTGTTAAATTGTCATACATGCCAAGAATAAATCTAAGCAACACATTAATTTAATGGATGACACAAAACTCATTGTGGTCAGCAATACTTGTGCCCTAATGATGGGACAGTGATAATCTATGCCTGTTAACTTTCTTTTCTTCCTGCACTTGTCAGCTACAGACGTGTTGCTTTTAGCCTAGATTATAGGATTAACTTCTTCATAATTGTCAAATGTTATAGTTTGTTCTTTGTTTATATGATAGCCTGTAGCCCACACTTGTACATATTTGCAATTGGTTGTATGTACAGACTGTGTATGAGAAGTGGAAGGAGCCATTTTGAAACCTCGTGTTTAGCATTTACAAAAATCGCTGTCTTGGTTTGATGGCTCTCACCATCTTGATTTTGGAGCCAGGAGTGCTGCATGAGTTTTTTCCCATGCCTCTAATTTTAGGTTAGGTTTAGGCATGGCCCACCTCTGATTGGTTAGTCACAAGGTATTACCACCCTGAAGTGTAGCATGATTTATGGTCTATTTTAATCTAAATGGGGTCATAATTTATTAAATGAACGTCATGCTGTGTTGAAGAAGACCTGAAACAAGTGACTGAGACCCTAAACTCATTGGGTAAGTGTTTACTAGGGTTATAAATCCAGTGAGAAATGAGTAATGATGAGACTCTTTCCTAAGCAGCTGGTGGTAAGAACATTTTATCATTTCAATCATAGCATTAGTTTGTTTGATGCCAAATGTTTTGTTCAGTCTAGCAGTGTATGATTTTCAGGAAAGGCATTAGGCTTCTGTAATGCAGGATAGCATCACTGCTGTTTGAACAAGTCCTCATCATTTCAACACTACCCACAGTTCACCGGCTCAGTGCTTATCTGACCAGGCAGCAGTGATTAATGAGTCTGTGTGGATGCTTTTTATGACTTAAATCTTAGCAATAGCAATAATCTTGCTCTATGAAGCTAGAAAAAATAAATAAAAAATATATGATGATGGTCAACATTAGAAATTCACACACACCTATGCACATAACACACAAGGCAATACCAACTGAATTTCTGAGTCAATGCACGCTGCCATGAGCAGGTCTATTTATTGGTGCAGGTTATCTACTAAACAAAAGCTTTTACTTGATCAAAATATGAATGCACTTTATCTACCACTGCAAACATCAACAAATGATAAAATAACACATCAGAAAGCCAATCTAGCCAAAAAAAAATACAGCTGTCAAAATGGTTTATTTCTGTTTTAAAGCCATTTTTCCTTTTTGATTATGATGAGAGAAGTGTTCTATTATAATTGGTTGTGTTTGTGGTGTAAATTCTGTGTTTTGGTTAAACGTGTCTTACTCACAGGAAGAAGAACTGCACTCACATCTACTGTGTTTCAGGGGAAATGCAATCTCTAAAAAGTTAATAAAAGGGGCCTGGCATGTCCCAGCGATGAAAAAAGAGGCCTATTGAATTGTTGAATTGTAAAGGCTTTTGGCTGAGCTGTAGTTTGATAGTGGAAAGCACACACAGACTTTACCAGTAAGCCCTGGCAGTGGTTTTCCATAGTCACACCCTGACTATGGAGAATGACAGAGAGCTACTGAGTGAGTCAGTCAGAGAGGCAGGGAGGAATGATGAGTGGCCATTTTGGCCTCCATACGTAAGAGAGACAGGTGCTATTGGAGCATTTGGGCTGACAGCAGCAAGTCCTTAGTCCCAGCTCTATACCCCACACACACACAGAGAGAGAGAGAGAGAGAGAGAGAGGTGGGCAGTGGGAGGGAAGGAGGGAGAAAGAGTCAGCCAGAGACACAAGAGCTAGAATGGCCTAGATCCACCGCCTCAGCATTAGTGCGGTCTCAAAGAGTCTCACGGACGGAGCAGGGAACAAAACAATGGTTCAAATATGACAGATTTTCTTTGCTTTTTGCAGTGAGTTTTCACAGATAGCTGACACAGGATAACAATGCAAGGTTTTCTGCAACAAAAATGCACAAATGTTTAAATGTATTGATATTTGCAATACCAGGGTGTGTGTTCTTTTCTGGGAAACTGCTAATTACATCTAAAAAATGGGCTTAACACATGCAAACACAAACACACATGGGGGTGGTCATCAAACATCCTATGAAGGACGGACTGCTGGGGCCGCAACAGGTAGACCTCCTGCTTCTGCTGCTAAATGCTATCTGTAGTGAGTTACTCAGCAAACAGCGTCTGCATCGCTGAGACACTTCAGTACCCACTGGTGTGAGAGAAGTAACCTGACTCAGAGCAGGTCCCAACTCTCCCTCTCTTTTGCACACACGATCAATGTTACATAAGTGTGTGTGATGTGCTTGTGAGCAGCAGGTTTGAGTAATGTGGAGTGAAACCTGGCATTAAAAGGATTAGCAGCCAAAGAACACACGGCGGTCCAAGTCCAGACAACAAAGGACAGAAACAATGCTAACGGCAGCAACACAGATGAGGAGAAAAGGAGCATTACAGTGGGGCAAAAAAGTATTTAGTCAGCCACCAATTGTGCAAGTTCTCCCACTTAAAAAGATGAGAGAGGCCTGTAATTTTCATCATAGGTACACTTCAACTATGAGAGACAGAATGTGGGGAAAGAATCTAGGAAATCACATTGTAGGATTTTTAATGAATTAATTGGTAAATTCCTCAGTAAAATAAGTATTTGGTCACCTACAAACAAGCAAGATTTCTGGCTCTCACAGACCTGTAACTTCTTCTTTAAGAGGCTCCTCTGTCCTCCACTCGTTACCTGTATTAATGGCACCTGTTTGAACTGGTTATCAGTGTAAAAGACACCTGTCCACAACCTCAAACAGTCACACTCCAAACTCCACTATGGCCAAGACCAAAGAGCTGTCAAAGGACACCAGAAACAAAATTGTAGACCTGCACCAGGCTGGGAAGACTGAATTTGCAATAGGTAAGCAGCTTGGTGTGAAGAAATCAACTGTGGGAGCAATTATTAGAAAATGGAAGATATACAAGACCACTGATAATCTCCCTCGATCTGGGGCTCCACGCAAGATCTCACCCCGTGGGGTCAAAATGATCACAAGAACGGTGAGCAAAAATCCCAGAACCACACGGGGGGACCTAGTGAATGACCTGCAGAGAGCTGGGACCAAAGTAACAAAGGCTACCATCAGTAACACACTACGCCGCCAGGGACTCAAATCCTGCAGTGCCAGACGTGTCCCCCTGCTTAAGCCAGTACATGTCCAGGCCCGTCTGACGTTTGCTAGAGAGCATTTGGATGATCCAGAAGAGGATTGGGAGAATATCATATGGTCAGATGAAACCAAAATAGAACTTTTTGGTAAAAACTCAACTTGTCGTGTTTGAAGGAGAAAGAATGCTGAGTTGTATCCAAAGAACACCATACCTACTGTGAAGCATGGGGGTGGAAACATCATGCTTTGGGGCTGTTTTTCTGCAAAGGGACCAGGACGACTGATCCGTGTAAAGGAAAGAATGAATGGGGCCATGTATCGTGAGATTTTGAGTGAAAACCTCCTTCCATCAGCAAGGGCACTGAAGATGAAACGTGGCTGGTCTTTCAGCATGACAATGATCCCAAACACACCGCCCGGGCAACGAAGGAGTGGCTTCGTAAGAAGCATTTCAAGGTCCTGGAGTGGCCTAGCCAGTCTCCAGATCTCAACCCCATAGAAAATCTTTGGAGGGAGTTGAAAGTCTGTGTTGCCCAGCGACAGCCCCAAAACATCACTGCTCTAGAGGAGATCTGCATGGAGGAATGGGCCAAAATACCAGCAACAGTGTGTGAAAACCTTGTGAAGACTTACAGAAAACGTTTGACCTCGGTCATTGCCAACAAAGGGTATATAACAAAGTATTGAGATGAACTTTTGTTATTGACCAAATACTTATTTTCCACCATAATTTGCAAATAAATTCTTTAAAAATCAGACAATGTGATTTTCTGGATTTTTTTTTTCTCATTTTGTCTCTCATAGTTGAGGTATACCTATGATGAAAATTACAGACCTCTCTCATGTTTTTAAGTGGGAGAACTTGCACAATTGGTGGCTGACTAAATACTTTTTTGCCCCACTGTATGTGGCTGGAGGGTGAATGTAGTGAAGCATGTCTCCTTATAGAAATGTCAACTCGGCATCAGCTACTGGATGTACCTGCACACTTAAATGGCCAACAGTTTAATTCTGTCTTTATGTTGCCAAAAGTGTTATTTAATCATGAATTGTGCTTTTTCTGTAGTCTGACTGCACTTCTATAGTATAACTTCCGTATACAAGAGTAATATGGGCATTACATGGTCCACATTTCTCTGAAAATAAATGTTATTAGTGTTCCTTCAGTAGCCGTCCCTCTCCTCAGTCTTCAGACGACATCTACACAGCTTAGAGTGTGTGTAGTTAAGCAAGAGTGAGAGAGCGAGCGGCAGAAAAGTTTAGAACCACTGAGGTAAAATATGCCGCAGCTTCTCAAGACCAAGAAAAATCTTGTCTGTTGTTTCTCCTACTGCTGGAAAAAGCGAAGGGAGTTAGCACTACTAAACATCTCCCTCGTGCTTCCGACTTTTTTAGCTTCTATGTAACATTTGTTAAATTTATAGGAAGTAAGGATAATTACGTCGCTTTGCTGCATGACTGTAAAAAAAAAAAAAAAGCTGTGAACACACCAGACATCCTAGAACCATCAGTGACAAATGTCGACTACTGGGTCGCCTCAAGTCTGTCGTGTCTGGTCCAAAAAGCCGCACTTCAACACACGCAAAGCCGACAGCCAATAAGCAGGTATCTAAGGCGCCTGTGTGAGAGGAAATAACTCTCCATTCCAGCAGGTGGCGTTGAATGTGTCATTCAAAACGGGAAACTGGAGGACTGCAGATATAGAAACTGAAAACAAAATAGCATACGCTAACATTTTTAAACACCATTCTCCCTCATCACAGACGGTTTCATCACTTCTGTTTCTCTTCTTGTGCCAATCGGAGTGATCGCCCTCACCAAAAGGCTCCACTGCTAATCCAACATGCTCAGTTGGCCAAAAAGACGCCGACACGGGTTAAACTAGTGCCAACAGTGCAGGACACGCCAGAAAAGCAAGGGACACAGACGCTTAGTGACGGCCTGAAATCAATCATATTCATCAGTAACTTCAAGCCCCTGGCGCATTACTCGTGTGAGTGTGTGTACACTAATGCAAGATTAAAAGTGAAGTGAAGAAGACTGCAGTGAGTAGATTAACTAACAATGACACCACCGTCAGGGCCTCGATCTGTGACGCCAGTAGAGCTATCATAAGCACAGCTTAGCTACAAATAAACAATCTGTTGTTTCCTGCACAGCTTTGCAGTGAGTCCCTGCATGTAGATGTCCTTTTCCAATTATTCAGAGGACAGGATAAGGCCGCATGCCATCTATAAGAACTCCTAATGAGGCAGTTTTTAGTGACATGTAGTTCAGGCTCAATTACAAACTGCTGGTGTACACACCAAGGCCACCCTTACTGGTAATCCACACAGCTACCACACTGCCATCTTCTGGTTCAATTCAAGAGTCCCCTGTAACTCTTTTAAAAAGCACTAACTACATTTTGTTCATGGTGCTTTATGCAACTTTCCCCCAGTAAAAGAAGCAATTATGTTCTCTGCCACAGTGGACTTTTAACTTAACAATAGTAAATAGGGCCCTCTTTCAAATAGGATGCAACTTAATGCGCCTCCTTTACTCATGTCAGAATTTGATCAGGCTCCATTCTTCACAGTCTGATGTCAGTGAACCTCACACAGTAGTTAAGTAAATGAGAACAGTTGGTTCAGTGTGTTCAGGAATAATTCTAACTGCAATGGAAAGTGAAGGAAAACCTGGATTCTACCGCACTAGATACTTAACACTCAGATCAAAAGTATTAGTAATAGTCTTACCTGTTGCAGAGGACGGGTAGATCACAGGGAGACATGAAAGAAAGAGAAGAGAAAACCAGATTAATGACAGGGGGGTCAGGAAGTACACACAAGCTTGTTTCTACTTTGACTATCACTGTTAAAAACATACATATATATATATATGATGGAAATAACTGTACACTCTGCCAGTCAGGCCTCAGACAGCTAGGCTGGTATACATCGCCATCTGGTGGCACATACTGGAGCTACTGCATGCCTCACTAATGATTCAACTCTCCCAAATAACATGAAAAGGCCTCCTGGTGTAGGGTTATTCCCCGTCAAGACAGCGACTGTGTATTTTGAAGAGCAGCATAATGTGAGTTCAGGTATCAGTGTTACTGTGAGAAAAGAACATTGCATTGTTTTCTTTTCATTCACAAATAAATAACCAGTTTTCCTGTCATCACATCTTTAATGCTAGAAATAAACCATGCGTTAAAGATGTGGCTGATTGTCAAGGAAGAGTTGATAAGAAAATATTTAAGTATATTACATCTCACCACTCATTGTCCTGCACCTTGGGAAGGATTTTGGGCAATGGTTAGCTCCCCCTTTAAAAGACCCAATCTGCATTTACATGCAGGACAGCACCCCACTCCCAAACAATCTGGACCTCTGGGATCAGTCCGACTACTGGCAGAACAATCCCCCCTCCGTTTCTTCAAGTCTCCCTTCATGTTTGCTTTGAGATCAGTTCTGTTTTTTGTTATTACTCTTATCAATTTGCTTCATGAGAGTGGATGGCGACAATGCCTTTGATCCTAAAATCTTTTCCCTACAACTCGCATCACCATTTATGTGACTTTAACGACTCTTGCTGCTCTGTGACCTCAATAACTCACACATGACTCATCCTCGAGCCTCAGATGCTGAAGCACATGAATACATAAACGTTTTCACGCGGACTCATTTTAAACTGCAGCACAGTGAAAATGGTATTTTCAGAGAATCCATCTCATGCAACCCTCAAAAAACTTAAAGTTGAATTCCATGGCTTATTAAAGAGAGTTAAAAGAAAACACATTAAAGCTGTACACACATAAAAAGAAAAAATATCATAATAGGATTCGGAAAAAATTACTTAGCGGGATAAATAATTTCAAGTTCCAGCAGGTTTTAAACAAAATATACCTTCTTACTTAAACTTAAACTAAGCTAACCCTGTGTGCACTGCACTAACAATAGACCACATTTGTGGCTCTGCTGTTTCTTTTTATCCTCCAAGAATCAAGGCTAACCTGAAAGTAAGGATTCACAACACTCAGTCAGTGTTAAAGGAGAACGTCACTACTTTTACACCTGGGCCCTAATTTTACTATTTTGGGTTGAAAATTACTGGCAGGTACAAAAACGTCCAGTAGATTGCCTCGACTGGCAGCAGCAAACAGGCTCCAAACAAGATACAGTGGCTGTAATGTAATCCTAAGGGGCAACCGTGCCAGTCAAAGCACGGCCACTAAAAGTGCTCGTTTTTGCCACAGACAGGCTCAGATTGTTATTCAAGGTGTCTGATAACATCACAGAAAGGATCCCTACAAAGATAGACCTGTGAGATCCTCCTGATTTAACTAGAAACAGCCGTTATGTTGTTCTCAGAGACAGTAATTGTACCTTGCAGAAACCATGTGTTGCTGGTCGTCACTGCCTCGGTTGGTTAATTTGTTTGTGTTACTGAGTAACTTTGGTGTTTTTAAGAGTTTGTTTGGATCACAGCAACTAGACTAGCAACTAGACTAGCAACTACCGTATCCTGTGAGGTAATATTATTGTTTTTGTCAATGGAGTCTGGTGGCTTTGAACTCAGCGATTTTAAGTATTTCTGTTTCAACAAAGAGGATCTTACAGGTCTCTGTCTCTGTAGGGATCCTCTATGTAATGTTGTCAGACACTTTGAATAACAATCTGAGCCTGTAGGTACTTGACTGGCATGGTTGCCCAGAGGGATTACATTTCAGCCATTGTAGCTCATTAACAGCCCGTTCTCGGCTGTCTTCTGAGCAATCTCCTCGACCAACTCCAGAAGTTTTTGTACCTACCAGTTATTTCGAACCCAAAATCTATGAAAAATAGGGTCCAGCTTTAAGAATACCAGAGTTATCCTTAAAGATGTAGGACTTGACAAATGTGGCCCTTTTAAACATAAAACCAGCATTCAGACCAGCACATGGCCCACATACATATATACATACATACATACGGAGGAGTCTGATGAATGTAAGCAGTTCACAGCTTGATAGGCTGCATGAGGGAGAACAGCCCTACTTACAGAAATGAAAATGGTTTGGAGGAAGTCTATACACTATTAAAATCAGTATTAAATTGCAGGGACTGCCACTATTCTTGCAGATTCATTGACCAATCTGCATATACAGCTGCATTTCAACGCAGACTTCTTTTGGTGGGAGCAGGTCTATTTAGGTGAGCTACCTCAATAAATTCAATACACTGGAAACAATAAACACGGTACGCAGACATTAAAGTACCGGACACACACATGACGAAGAGCAAAGTGTCTCTGTGCTTTATCCATGCTAATAAGAGAAGCAGCTGGCTAGACTATTGAGGGGGGAGAAAAAAAGAGAAAAACAAAAAGACTTCACCCCCTCCCTCCAGCAGCCTTCCTCATTCAGCCACCGAGCATAGAGAAGGGGATTAGCTCACACAAAGCAAGAATGAATATCAAAACCTATGGAAAAAGACACTCGCTGGACAGAGCCCTCACGTCATCACAGCCGAGCAGAAAGGCTGATACCGCCAGACTCCACCGACCTCAGCAACCCAGAAAAATTAACAGCTATCTGTGTGACACTTATTGAGGATCCATGCACAGACTGGCTCTAATAAATGAGTAGGCCATCTCAACTGTAAGCCATGTTTTCAAACCGAGCCAGGCAAGCCGTTTCCCCCTGCTTACAATCTTGGCCAATCTCGGCATGAGACTGACACTGATCTTCTCATCTTGCCCTCTAAAATAATTAAAATCTCTTCTTCATAAAGTACATTTCCTACACTATTCTTTTAAATAACACTCTTCTGATTATGGACAAAGCTACGTTTGAGAAGTCAATCAGTGTCATGTGTGCAAAATGTCTCACAGGAGCTGGTGACAGCACACATGTTGCCATGTGACACACAGGGGCAAATAAGGTTAGTTTGTGTGGTTTTGTACATCTATTTATCTGATCTGTTCATCCTGTCAGCACTGAGAACACTGATATGAATGACGGTAGTGTGCCATTATTTCTTTATCAATTACTTTGCCCGTATCCCTTGGCGACCTTGGCAGCTTTTATTCCCTTCAGGATAAAAAAAAACAAAAAACAAATATATAATGAACCAAAGAGAGAGAGAAACAGAACAAACTGTGACAAAGACATGGAGGAGAAAAATGCCAATAGCAAAGTCATCCACTGCATTCTGTGTGTGTGTGTGTGTGTGTGTGTGTGTGTGTGTAATTCCTGGAGCTGACTGGACAGTGTTCAGGCCACAGGAATGTCGGCCATGATTCAGCACATTGCCTGCATGTTTAGGGGGATGACAGTGGCAGCCTACTAAAGCCTAAAAATAAAAAATGCGTCGCTGAACATGAAACCTCCATCGGCACCGCTTTATAGTGTCATACATTATGTCACACATGTAGATGACAGAGGTTCTCAGTTACCACTAAGTAATTAATCCTTCTTCATTTCTCTTTTAGACAAATACTGAGAAGTCTGAACCGTTGAAGTGATACTAAGTACCACAGATACAGTGTTTCCCAAGTCTGTTTCAATATTTGTACCAACAAAAAATAAATGTCCAGATCATCTTTTTTGTATAGGAGGAATGTTTTCCTTTGGGACGTCTCAGTTCACCATTAGTCTGGTAGGCATCAGCAAACCTCCGCGCGCACACGCACACGCACACGCACACGCACACGCACATTTTATTTATATACTTCTTATAATTTTTATATTTCTTATTTAAAGAAAATGTCGTTTTGGAGAAGAGATGCAACGAAATCTCGTTCATACGTGCACTGTGTGTATGTTGTCTTTTGAACTGAAAAACTTGAACTGAACTTAAAATGCCCATGGAAAAGTACTACACTCAGTGCCCATCCACTGTGGTTAAAAACACCAACATACTAGTGCTATTCATTTCATTATTAATTCAAATATTTAATGCATAAAAAAATCAAATAGTGCAGCTGTGTTTTGTTTCTGTATCTCCTGTGCTGGGCCAGAGATCATCTCAAGGTCTGCTGCTCTTCATCTAAACACCAAGTATCATTTCTCTGTGCATGAGAGTATTTCTGCCATTGGTGATTCGTGCTGCTGCAATAAAGCCGCTTGCTGCTTCTGGTGCCATCGTGCCAGGCCATCACACCACAGTGGATCCAGACAGGGAGCAAGAAGGCATGAGCCAACGGGTTTGATATAAAGCTCAAGACTGGACCGGACCAGATGTACCTGATTTTACCACTAGGTGTTGCACATAATTCAGCTGCTCCTGAGTGGAGCGTAATGACAGCCCATGACTGAGAGTGAAGCGGCACCACAATCAGGACAAATGAACAACCGTTCAACTCAACTTTTCTTCTTCTAAAGTTTTTTTTCATTTAGATGGAATCAGACCCACAGGAGGCGACCAGCAGGGTCATGAAAAAAGTGGAAGTCAGCAGCCGGCGTCTGATCTGTCCAGCTGATCTTGTTTTTAGCCTCGGAGGCTGACGCAACACGGCAAACGTTAGCATCTGTCCGGGTACAACAGAGGATTTTACCAGAGAAACCACGTACAGAAGTTTGTTAGTTTTCAAGTTTTATAAAAATTTGTAAAATCCTCTGTTGTTACTAGACTTTAAACGCTATGAACACACAACAGATGCTGAAAACAAACATCAGGAGCTTTACTCAGACACTAGTAGCTCCATTTATAGGCTCAACAAACATAATATCAGGTTAATCACATTGTCATATTGCTTGCTACTGATGCAGTAAAAGTTGGATTAAGTGGGTGAACAAAGGTTGCTGATGGAGGCTGACTTTTTAATTTGTCAGAATGTGTCATACGCAAAAATGTCAGTTGAGTCAGATCGCATAAAACCAAACTGGGTTAAGATCTTACACTGAACCACAACAGTAAATTCAGTTAGGTTGGAAATACATTACATAGATACTTATAAGATCAATAAATCAATTAATCCTGAGCAAAATATTGTTAAAACACAAACAACGCCTCTGATGCAGCAGCCAGAGCTCCTCCAAACGTTTCATTCTTGCTTTAATGCGATTTTATTCAGCTTTATCACTGAAACACTTGTACACTCAGCAGACTGCAGCCCTACAGATCTTACAGTGGTCTGTCTCAGTACATTAGAGCACTATGCTATGGAGGGATTGTGTTTTTACTGTATATAAACAGGAGCCACCCCCCCTCTCCATAAGGCTTGACAGTCTTGAAAGACATAATGGGGATTTTAATGGCCTTGATGGTTTTAATGGAAATCTTTAGTTAACAGAAGAGAATCTGTGTTCAAAGAGTGAAGTTTGCTATTAATCAATAGTATTTGAATTCAAAAACATCTTCCTTGTTTAATAACAGCATTGTCCAATTAATTAATTTTTCAATGCATTATAAAATGTTAGTATTGAGCACTGGACCAAACAATCTACCAGGGATTTCAATGTCTATGACCCCCTGAACGAGGGGAGTCAGAGAGGAAATCTATCACAGAAACATATCTCTTGTTAATATCTTCTCCTTGCAGTGATACAAACTGTCTGACTGACACAAGAAACAAGGGAGAGCAATAAATATATAAACAACTAACTTATACTGATATTTGAGGGAACAGCTAACTAACTGTTTATGTACGCATTGTACAGCTACTAAAAAAAAAACCTACATGTAAACAGCAGGAGCAGCTTGTGGACCAGGTTAGATTATCATGGCACAGTGTGTGTGTGTGTGTGTGTGTGTGTGTGTGTGTGTGTGTGTGTGTGTGTGTGTGTGTGTGTGCGCGCGCTCATGTGCATGTGTGGGGGTGGGAGGGCAATTTTCTCGTAGATGAAAGGCAGGCTAAAAACACAATCCATTACCATCCATTACAAGCCATTAGTTTTCCCACCGCACTCTTAAGTGAAACAATCCTGCTCATTGATGAAAAAATAAGCCATCAGAAAGAAGGAGGCGGGGGCAAATGAAATCAATGACGCATCTGCTCAAAGCATACAAATGAGCAGCAGACAAAGACACGCAGGGGTTTATGGAGAGATATGCATATCTGAGTGGTTTGCTGGGCAGGAAATATACCGCAGCCAAACAGACAGTTCTGTGGATGGCGGAGTGCGGCCGTAACGCCCCTCTAAAGTTAACTACCCGCACGGCCGGTTTGGCATGTCCCGCTTTCAACTTGCCGCTGTGCTCTTTGTCAATTTCCTCATTTACAACTCCCTGCAACGCAGCAAATAAACAAACTTGTGTTTCCCAGCATCAACAGCAGATTTCTTGCACTCCCGCATGCTCATGTGCAACGCTAACATGAACATAAATATCATTAGCTAACAACAATTATCGTTATGTGATAAGCACAAGCAGCTAAAGCCTGTACTGTTTAAATATTAACCGACATGTTTTAAAGTTTACCCGGATGTTGCTTAAGACAAGGCAAATAAACTACATCTAGTATGTACCGTTGTTATTAAAGGAGGCAGAGGATCAGCTAAACATGACACACACCGAGCAAAAGAGAGCAGAAGAGGGAGAGAGAGGGGCCATCACTAACTGCTAAGCTAAAGTAAGGACTAGCAGATCTGAATAAACATGTAAATATTTTCAAACACGTAAACAACCGAAGGATTAGTGAGAAAGTCAATAAAAGAAGGAGAGTGCTGTGAGTGCTTGAGCAGGACGAGTGAAAGTTTAGATTTACAGCAGGTAATTAGCTGCTGTAGTGATGAATAAAACAAAATGAACAGGGTTGAGAGCAGCAAAACTGCTCCCAGTGACAGAAACGCTGGCCAGGAATGAGACACTGTGATTAACGCAGGGCGTCAGGTCACAATCTGGGCAGACTGCTGTATTCAGAAAATTATTCTCTGTAGCCCCTGAATAAGATGTTGAATTTTACTAACATTACTGTATATTATGTTCATGTTAATATTTGTTGTTGTTTTACATCTTTTATATGCAATCTAATGTTTTTACTTCATATTTCATTGATCAATGTACCTTTTGTCACACACTGTAATCTCAACATAAAATGTGGTAGACTTTCATCTGAATGGATTTTACTATTTTAAATACACTGACTCCTAAATGTTAATTGTGTGCCGTTTTGTCTTCATACATTGTGATCTCACGTATTGTTAATGAACCATTAGTTTTGGCCTTGGTGCGCTACATTTCATCTGCGATGCCTCAATAAATTTGTACAAAACTTGTATTGTATTAATGGCCCTAAAATGACTTAATTCCAGGCCTGGGTTTCTGTTAACCCGTGTTTCATCAACACACTGTAATCTGCTCACAGTCTCCTTGTTTAGCTTCAATCTGCCATTCATGCTTTCACCGCTTGGCTTAGAAAGACATAGTAAATATTCAGTAGCGTGTAGTGAGAGCTCCCTCCCGCTCGCTCGCTCACACACAGCATGTTGCTGCTCTGCTGTGTTCTGGTGTTCTCTGGCTTGGTCTATGTGGTAGGAACGGGGGAGGTGTCAGCAGCATAACAAATAACAAATGCTGTTTACTTTTTGTGAAACACTTTAGTGATATGCAACTGTCGACAAACCAGAGCTCTATCTAAAAAGACAACAGCTCAACACGGCCACAGTGTTGGTGCATTTGCAACAAAAAATAACTGATTGGTTGTGAGTGTTTGTCATGATGTCAGTATAAATGATTCTCACTGCTTCAAAGAGCACAACACCTGTCCGGTCTTCGCATCTGTGTGCATATTGTGCCCATGGCTCATTTCCAGCTCAAATTCACAAAATTATCTGGAAAATGTGAGTAAAAAAACATGTCTTTACAAAAGGATTGCCCTAATCAGAGGACAAACAGGACAGTAGGTACAGCCATTAACAAAAATTTGACCTGAGAAGACAAACCAGGAAGTGGCCAACGTTCAGAATCTCTCTTTTATATTAGACACAGTTACACAATAAGCTTTGCCCCTTTGCCAGGGTAAATAAAATGCCACGGTCCAGCAAGTGTTAACAAAATATATACATCTACACATCAGCGATGGCGACGGCTCAGTGCCGTAATTTCTCAAGTTAAAGTGAAAATTTATGTACATTTTTGAACATCGTTGAATCAACTGATCAAATTGAAACTTCATCCACTTTTCAGTGACATTCAATTTGTCTTTTTTTATGTATTTTTATTTTCTTGTGTTTTTTGTGGTGGCAGATAACTCTTTCACCTTCCAGCAATTGTTTTGTTTACTTGAATAAAGATTAAATATGACAATTAACTTTAGTCCACAACGTTATTTGATAACCACTAACAAATACAACAATTTGTACATAGGCAAGTGGCCACGTTGAAGCCTGTAGACCAACTGTAGACCAACAGACCGGATGATCTGGGCACCAGGTTTGTCGTGGTTTATAGTATAACCTTCCTCAAGCCAGCGCTCATGTACAGAGAGGACGCTGGTGAAGGAAATAGTGGAGCAGCACAATGGCAGGATTTATCAGAGCTGGAACAGTGAAGCACAGCTCGGCTCAGTCTGGTTCCATCTGGTCCAGTCTGCTGTGTCCTCGGCGGTCTCAACGAGCGTCAGTCGACCTGACTAAGTTGGGTTGGGTCAGGTTGGGTCACTTCCTCTGTGCGTTGTGAATTTTGGGGATCTCGTTGATCTCCACACAATGAGCAACAGGCCCAGCACACACTGGCTCCCCGCACTGCCAGGGGGAAGATTACATTCAAAACAGGCCGCAGCAGAGATAGCCATCGTGCTGCCAGCCAGCACACATTCCCCTGAGGCTTCACACATTCAGCCGCTTACACTTCTACTATTCAACACAACTGGTGGTGACGCCTGAGACTAGCAGAAAAAAAGAAACGCATATGTCTGTCTGGCATATAGACTTTTGGACCCCACTGGATATGTAGGCTGAGACCATACTGACAATCTCTGATATTTTCACATAAACCTGGAAATACTCAGAACGTTTGAGGAGTTTAAAAACACAAGATGTTATGACCATTAAAATTAAGAAGAAATATTGAGGACTCTGCACCATTCAAATTTAAGCAAATTGGTGGCATTGACCAAAAAAAAGTTAGATGAGGTTTCACTCCCTAAATGTGATTGCTAGAAATAGTGCAGAATTTTTACATCTACATGTGATAATATCTTGTGTCTTGAAACCTCAAACTCCTCATATGGAAGCCAAAAGTCAATGTTTAGCTGTGATCTTCTCCTGCATGTGACTTAATTTATTGAAAAAGATGACTTGATTGGTTTAATCTAACACTCCAATTTAAACTGAAAACAAAACTGTAGTAAGAACATGTCACAAGCTCAAGTTTTTATATCTTACTGTATCTAAAATAAGTTCACAGCCATATCTCACCTAGAGGTTCACCAATACTGATTATTGGCATCGGATATTGGGCCACTATTGGCTAAAAATGTGGCTCAGGGATCAATGACAAAAGGGTCAATCTATTCAATTCTATGTTCACATCGACCAGCGCGTACTCCGTTATGCATCAGAAGTGCACTGCCAGGTGGTGATCAGAACTCTAAACAGAAACGCCTCCAGTCTACTCTGGTTTAACTTACTGTGCCTCGAGCATAATTTAGTCAGAACAAGCCTGTCTGAAGAAGCTCCTTTTCAGGAGCAAAACATCACGATTTTACGGCTTGTTCCAACAGAAACCTGCATAGTGACAGTACCTTCATGCTAGTTAAACTGGCTTTGTGGCGTTTAACGCCAACATTACTTAGCAGAGCTCCAGATGAATAGACGGAAAGACGAGGAGGGCTGGAATGATGGTTAATTACCAGCTAGGCCAGCTAGGCCACCAAAACCACCACGGCTACCCGAGGCCACCAGACAGACCCTCTTGTCTTGAGAGCCGGGCTGTAGGCCACAATATCTTGACTATCAGACGCGTAAGGGATCCACAAGGCAACTTTACATAAACAAACACACGTGTTAAACAAAAGAACACACAAACGACACAGGAAGACGCCCGACCAGACCAATCAACAAAATTAAATCAAACAGTCAGCCAATGTGATGCTACATTTAAAAAGTTTACACTTTAATTGTAAGTCCTGTCAAGTTTTTTTAATCAAGTTGTTGGTGCACAATTATTTTTTTAACAATAACTAACAAGTCAGTATATCTTTATCCTTATATCTATTTGTTACATTTTGTTTTACAGTTAGGAAAGCAAAGGTCAAGTCAGGCCTGATGTTGCCTTACACATAAAAGAATAGTCGCAGTCTCTGTCACACAGTGAGGCATTTAGCTTATTAATTATACACTGGATCAGTGCTTGGTATCAACCAAAGCCCAGGTACCTGAATCACAATCAGGACTGAAAAAGTTGTATACATTCCCAATATCACCACAATACCTCACCAACCTACATAATAATGAAACACTGAGCTAACAACATTGAAATGATGATTAAAGCCTGATTAACACCAAACTAGGAAAGACATTAACACCATGGACTACACACTCTACACTCAGCTCCTACCAAACTAGGACAGCCAATTTTACTAACCAGCCTTACATTACTTCTCATGAGAACACATGTCCACAATCCGAAGGTATGAAACAAGAGCTTAACAACAGGATGTCAATGCACACACAGAAATGTGTAGACAGTCTATCAGCAAAAACCACATCCTCACATATACAAAGAGTCATTCATGTGGAAACCTGCATATGATCACACTAGAGTACCTGCTGCCTCTCTTCACTTACATTTTGGTCATGCTATTAACCATTTGGTGCCCTTTTATAATCACTGATTCACCATGGACGCCAGCAGGTAATAAACAGTAGCCTGCCCACACACATGTACAGACCACCCACCCATCCTGAACATTAACGACCTGTCAGTGAAAATAGAGCAAATGTACAGTCGACACCCTCCCTCAATAAACGCTCTCCGACACACACATACACAGACAAGCACAGACAAATGCACATGCACTGACGCTCTAACGAGACCCTGGTGTTTTACAGCCATCCCTTGGGAGGTGATTTATAAGGGCAGGGTCATCCCACACATTAGATCCTGAAAATATATTGACAGGAGCCACATAGGTTTAAATGCACAGCCACTGATATGGCACACAGATGCCCAGCCACAACATGCTCGTAAATACCATCCGACCAGAATGTATGGAACAAATCAGGTTTTATGGGCGGGACTGGTTCCAATGCAATTAGTACACAAAGCAAAGGTCTTGGAAATGCTTTCATTAAAACTGCTTTAAAAAGGAGCAGTCACTTGTCCTATACTGCCTCTCTGCACAAAGTGACCATCATTTTCAGCAGGAAAGTGAGAGTGATCAATACCAGTCACTCCTCATTGCTACTACAAGGAGATTTAAGATAATAATTCAATAACTTTACACATTAACTAATAATACCAACATATAACATTACCATTCTACAAAAATCTTGTCAAAAATTAATGTAACTTAATTTTTTTTTTTAAATGCAAACATGTGCATGCAATGTGTGGCTCAGCCCTGATTAGACTTGATTAATTTAAAAACGTGAGTGATGGAGATGTCCAGCTTTCCAAACAGACAGAGACGGCCTGGCTGTGTGTTGTTTCTGGGAATACTTCAATGTCCCTGAACTACCCATTTTTTAGTTAGGTTTAGTTTCTCCTTAACACGGGTGATAATTGGTGCAACGTTTGCAAGCTGAAGGCAGTTGGAAATATTACAGGCTTTACTATACATACACCACTTGTTTAGATTGTGTGAAATCTTCTAGACTCATGGGCACACTTGTGCATTTTAAGTCATTATGCTACTCCCCTTCTTTGACCCAAGGACTTGACTTGAAAACCGAAGCAAACTTGAGCCACAATTAAAATATGTCACTTTCCTCCTCTTCAGCAAACCGTATGTTAAAAACTACTCATAGATCGGGACCATTTAATGTGCATTTAACTTCTTTGTTTAACTTAAATAAATGGTGTTAACAACTAGAAAAGTGCACTCAGTAATATGCGTTATCTAGACCTATAACCACCAAGATATACAAGATAACTATTTAAACGTTATTTTTACTCTTGTAAAAAAAAAAAAATACAGAAATAGGGATTTATTCATGTCGTATTGTGTGTTGTGTTGGTGGTTCAAAACATATAAAAAGGTAAGGAATTGCAGGAATGCTCTGGTTCAATACGAGACCAAACCTCTCTATGATGAGCCATGACAAAAGGCCAAAACGCGGCATGCAACAGATGAAGCTAGTTTTTAGCCTAGCCGAACACCTTTTGCTCTGTAAATGATGCTATAAAACAGGTTGAGTAGTGAATAAAATAGATTTTTCAAAACTTGTGAATAACCACAACTGTGAGAGGTTGTTCAGCAAACAGGCATGGATGTGCATAAAAAAACTTAGGCTGATTGGTCCAGTAGTTAGAAAAATTAGCTGCGGACAGACAGATACACACGTATGTACACACACACACGGCCAAACGCATGACGCAAACAGTCATGAATCAGAAACTGAAGCTTGAGAACAAACCCAAAAGCAAAAGCTGGGCTGTATATGTGAAAACATACATGTTGAGAACACGCTGTTGTAGAAAATAAAGGATATGAGATTGGTGTTTTTTTTTCCTAATACAAATTTCCAGTACTCCATTCACTATTGTCGGCGCAAATTTAGTCTTAGAACAGAAAATATATATAACAAATTGAATTAAGTATCAGGAGATGAGTGAATATGAAATGAATCAGGGGGAAAAGGCTTGATTGGGGCATGTCTAGTTATTGGTCTTTGTAGGGTTCATTGGTTAAGAATTACCAGTTACAGTTACAGCCACACATCAGCAGGGAAACACAGACTCCAGCAGGCACCGTCAACTCCTCGCACTCGTGTGACAGCAGGTAAACTAGAGAGAAATTGACCGTGAGCCTAATTCACCAAGACAGTCTTCTCATTTGTAACAAGGGCTTTGGTTTCAACCAAATACTACTTATCATCAAAGACAATAATCCACCTGATCCCCATAGATTTCACATTCCTCAGAATTAAACGTCATGTGATAACAGTAGCCATCCTTCAGTATCCATTTAATAAAGGCCCACGAAGACAGACAGAAACAAAGCTAACATCATTACATCCATGTTACCCTTTACATCCCCAGTGATGAAAACCAGCCCAGAAATCAACTCATCTCCATTTCTCTTCTCTACCTGCTGTTCATTAATGCTACTATAACCTTGGTATGCAAAAAATCCTAAAAGCTGAGATAATAACATTTTCAGTAGACAGAGAAAGGGGCTTAAGATTGTAACGTGAGCAATTTCCTGCTGTAGCAAGGTGAACAAAACTTCCCAGTAATGTCAGAAACAAGGCTTAAAACTTATTATTGGGACTTTCAGCTGGTTGATGTCATAAATCACTAGCAAAGAGTGGTGACTGGAGAGGAGAGGCAAAGAGAGTGGGAGAAAAAAAGAGACAGTGAGGAGGGAGGGAGAGAGAGAGATTAAAAAAAAAAATCAATAAGCTTTTAGTGACGAGAAGGACTGCTGCGCTATACTGTTCACATCAACAAGTAAACCATCATCTCTTCCTCGTGAGTTCATTGAAGGGTACAGTATTTTAAGCCTTGCTCTGAGAGATAGACTATAAAACAAACTTAAATATTGCCTGCAATGTTTTGTTTCATCTGTACAAATAGACTATTTTCAATCATTTCTACCACATTCCTCTATCTCCAATTAAATCATACAACCTCTGACTTGTTTCCTGCTTTTCAACAACAAATGTGCTGAGAGTGTGTACAGCGAACTGTGCACCCAGCAGAAATTGTGCCCAGCAAGCCAGACAGATGAGATTCAAACAAGGAGGCAGACGAGGTAAAATGTCGAATCACTGCAGCCACTTGATACAGACAAGAGATGTAACATCCAGCTGAGCCCTGCACTGTGTCCCACTGACAGAGGACAGACAGACTGTGGCAGGCTGGCCACTGTCTGCTGGCTATCTAGGAAAACAATAACACTTTTCTTCCCTCACAGCTGCCACAGCAACCACTGAAAACACAGAGCTTCAAACACGACCTCTCAGTACTTTGCTTTGATTCCAGACCAGGGATAAAATGTTTGTCACTTGTGTTCCTGTGTTAAAAAGCAATGTGGCTGCATCCAATTAAATAAATGTCTTAAAAAAGTAAGGAAATAGAATCTCTTACCCATCCTCCTCTCCATCAACAGCCTTGAGACCAGCTGATGCAGTTAAGGCACTGGCGGTAGCAGAATTGCCCTCAGCTTCTTGACCCTGGCCAGTGCTGGATCCAGATCCAGCCTCTCCTCCAGACAGCTTGGGCAGCCCCAACAAAGCCGACTGGTGCTGGAGCAGCAGTCGCTGGGCGTCCTGCAGCTGAGTGGTGGTGAAGGTGGGCAGACTAGCATAGAGGGCACTGGCCTGGGCAGCATGGGCCAGGGCCTGGGCACTGCTGTGGTCCTGGGACAAGCTCACACAAGACAGTTGGCTCTGAGGAACACCCTGTGGGGGCATCCTACCATTATTCCCGGTGTTGTGGGCTTGGGGCTGGGCCTGGGTATCGCTCTGAGGGTTGGGAGGAGGCACACTTGGTGCAGACACTTGGCTCTGGTGGACTGTTGTGGGCAGCTGGGTGCCCAGGCCTGGGTTTTGGATTTGTGTTGGGAGTGACTGTGGCTTCTGCTGCTGGCAATCCAGATGGCCGGGGTGGCTCTGAGGCTGCTGGCCAAGACCTGGTGCTCCGACGTGAGAGGGCATACTGGAGGTGGTCGCCTGCAGGGAGGAGGGCTGCTGGGGCTGAGTGTGAAGGAGTGCCTGTGACTGCTGTGGGCCTCCCATCATCTGACACGCTCCATTAGCTGGTCCAGAGGGAGCTGATCCCGCTTGGTTGGACAGAGGTTGAGAGACAGCAGCCTGGGGGATGCCTGGGTGTGGCTGGGTGTACTCAGGTGGTCTCACCTGCACTGGGGCTGCGTGGGGTGTAGCAGGCGGCTGCTGTGGCATGGTGGCATAGCCCATCTTCTGCTGCTGAACACCCACTAGGCCCTGTGTAGACGCTGGGGACTGATTAGCAACCGCCTGGGCATAGGTGAGCTGCTGCTGCTGCTGCTGCTGCTGCTGCTGCTGCTGCTGCTGCTGCTGCTGCTGCTGCTGCTGCTGCACAGCTGGTGTAGAGAGTCCAATGGTAGTCTGGTGGCCCGGCATGGGAGCAGTCTGATGAATGTTTGTTGGAGCTGAGGGGGCCACAGTAGTCTTCACATGTGAATGCGTAATATCCTGGGGGTGCATGTGAAGTTGGGTTTGGGACACTCCCATGCTTAAGCCACTGGGGAGGATTCCTTGAAAACCCTGAGGA
Organism: Pempheris klunzingeri; assembly: GCF_042242105.1. NCBI lineage: Eukaryota > Metazoa > Chordata > Actinopteri > Acropomatiformes > Pempheridae > Pempheris > Pempheris klunzingeri. Next base: position 12,631,383 of record NC_092021.1, read on the forward strand.
GGGGAGGAGTAATCCTGGGCATGCTGGGGCACTGGGGGTCCCCCAGCCTCTCCGCTGCACACGCTCTCAGTGTAATGGCTCAATGTACTCATAGTACTACTCACAGAACTACCACTTGTGCTTTCCCTCTCTGAGGGCCCAGCAAAGCTCTCAGAGACAAAGTGACGCATGCTGAGAGACCCAGTATCAGATGCAGAGGAGCTGGGAGCAGAGGCTTGGCTCTCCTTGTCATAGAATTCAGTGCATGTCCATCGGCCCTTCTTAAAGGGCTCAGAGCTAGAGTCCAGCTTCACCACCCTGAAGCGAGAACTGGTGGCAGCCACTGCAGGGGCTGGAGCCGGGGTGGGAGTGGATGGTACGGGGGCTGTGGCCACAGCTGCGACAGGGGCACTCACAGGCTGCAGCACAGCAGGTCCAACTCTTCCCTGGATCCCACTGGAGAGTCCCATCCCTCCAGAGGCACTGACAGCAGCAGCAGCAACAGCAGCAGCAGGAGCAGTAGTCGTAGTAGTCATAGTGATGTTGGAGTTGATGTTTTGGTGCTGCTGGATCATGCCGACATTAGTGGTTATAAGGTTACCTCCGGCTGCAACAGCACCACCTCCACCTCCGCTCCCACCGCTGCTGCTTATCACATTGAGAGGAAAGCCACCACTGCTAGTGCTAGCACTCGTGCTGATCCCACCTCTCACAGGCACGTTGGCAGAGCTCAACATATTCACATTACTAACACTGCTGGTCTGGGGATTAACTATGCTAACTGTAGTGCCTGTAGCAGAGCTGTGCATTCCAGGGACAGATCCCGAGGCCACAACCCCCACAGGCTGAGCAACAATACTTGAAGGGACAGCCTGGGAAACATTCTCTTGAGGGACCCCCACGTTAGAAGGCATTTTCTGGGTGACACAAGGTAAAGCTCCAGAAGTGAGGGCAGATGGGGCACTCCCAGGCCCAGAGGACAGAGGGTAGACCTGGGCATGGTTAGGATGATGAGGATGTTGATGGTGATGGTGCACAGTTCCATTGACCATGGCCCCACCGTGCTGCTGAGCCTGGGTCAGGGCATGAGGGTGTGAAGGCTGGTTGGGGGAGACAGCTCCGGGGGTCTCTGCCTCATGGAAATTATTCAGTGTCTCTTCTGAAGAGCTTCTCTCCGCTCCCACTATGTCATTAGCTCGGGAAAGAGACACGTCCAGGATTTCAGACGAAGAGAGGTCCTCCGTGTGGGACTCATCCAGGTCATCATAGCTTTCTGTGTCCTCTGCAATACTGTTGTTGGTACTCACAGATATCTGCGCTGGGGTCACACTAGTGATCTGAAAGCCACTCTTCTTCTTTATCTGAGCTCCGGCAGACTGTGTCGGCTGAGGCTGGGAATGCAGATTGAGGCTGTGGGGTGGGATGTGATGGGGACCCGGGGAGGATGAACCAGCGGGAGGTTGGCACTGAATCAACAGGGAGGTCTGATAATCATCGGCCGGGACGTGGCTGTTATTGACCACCGGGTTTGCCGCTGTTGCCAGCGTGGAGCCGCTCCCGCTGCCCGTGTTGCTACCCCTTCTGTGAAAGACAGCCGGGTGCGCCATCTTTCTAACACTGCCAGAGTCTCCTGCAGGGTCCGGATGATGCATTTCGAGAGAATCCGGGGGGTAGTTGGTCTCTGACAGTATGCAATAAGGTTGCAGTTCGTTAACGGCGCCGTCTTGACAAAACTACGGTGAACAGACACAACACGATCAAAAATAAATATTTTAGCTGAGTGTCGGCTGCTCGCAAATATCAGGCAAATGTGTGCCTGTATTTACAGCGGTGACAGTTAGCGAGGCTAAAGAAGCTAATGGGTAAGCTAACGTCAGCTGATGCCAGTTGTAATTCGCCGGCTAACTACCAGTGTTATCCGTCTGTGCCTTTAGTTAAACACTGGCTAACATTTTGTGGGCTTACTAAGGAGAGACTGAGCTGTGAGGTGCACCGGCGTTAGACCCAGAACAGCAGCTGAGTGAGTTAGCGTTGTGTTGGACGCTAGCCTGACAGAGGAGTAACGTCAGCTAGCTAGCTGCCAGTCTCCATCACCGGCTAGCTAAACACAGACTGTAGTAAGTCGTTTTAGCTGCTGAATTTGCTCAAAGGAAAGAAAATTTAATCAAGCGACCGGTGCTCAGCGCTGTAAAAACCGAATACGATCACCTAATAGCGGCGTACAAAGGTTTAATCCATTCCTCTGAGTCCTCGTTTCGGCGTTGGTTTTGCTGTATCACTGGTCCTCCCCAGCGGTCGCCTTGTTCAGTATGTAGCCTCCCGCACCGCTGCTGTGGCTCTGTGCTGCTGTGACGGGACTGAAGGGGAGGGGTGCTCCGTAATATGGCGACCGCGCATGGTCTCTGCTGCCAGACATAAAGCAGTCTGGGAGAGGCGGCGACGAGCCCGACATCAACATCCACGAAGAGCGCCGGAAAGAGCCGAGCGGCGGACGACCACACCACGGTAGATAGATAGATAGATAGATAGATAGATAGATAGATAGATAGATAGATAGATAGATAGATAGATAGATTTACTGACAGAACCCTACACAGTACTAGTATTGAAAAACTGCTAAATATTTGTATTCAAGAACAATTTTGAGGTACTTGCACCCTTCTTTAGTATTTCTGTGTTATCCTGCTTCATCTCAGAGATAAACTATGTTGTTTTTTACTCCACAATATTTATGCGACAGCAGACAATTTCTAAATTAGGATTTTACTGAAGAAAACATCTCATCAATTTGTAAGATATGGCGTGTTTTTATGGGGTTAACTAAAAAATAGTTCCGCCATAACAAAGCTGAAACACTTGCATATATAACATACATAATAATATCATCCCTGTGTTTCTACTGTTTCTACTTTTACTTGAATATGCTGTGTGTACTCGCTTGCATTTATCCTGACAGACAACGTAAAATAGCAGAGTAATTAACAGATGAAATCACAAGACAAATATTATGATAGCTCGTAAATTTACTATCAATGAAATCCTAGCCTCCTGAGTATTTGCAGTGGATTGAGCAAAACATCAACATCACACCAGTGTTTCTGAAACAAAGGTAGACAGAGAGCTGCTAGATCTCTCTGCAGACACAGGTGTTAACTACACTGAAGGATTATTCTACACACAGGTACTGTTTGGGGCCTCTCTCTCTCTCTCTCCCCACCCTCCCCCCTCTCTTTCCATCTCTCTCTCTCTCTCTCTCTCTCTCTCTCTCTCTCTTTCCATCTCTCTCTCTCTCTCTGGTGTGCGTTAGATGAGAGGCTGAGAGAAAATCTACACATTTGCTGGTGTGTAATGTTGCCACTCTGGTTCATTGAACTCTGGTGTTAAACTGATCAACTAAATCTATTTTCTGTGTTCTGGTCTTTTCTGTTCATCCCCCGACATGTAGTTCCTGTTCTGATTCAAACCCCCTTTGAGTTCATATTTCCTCTTCCCATCTCCTGTAATATTAGTGCTTTACGCAGCACACCTAGTTAAGGGCATGTTCTCTCATACAGGACAGTGTTAAATTATGATGAATTAAAAGGGTAACTTATTTAGTCATTAAAGTAGGCCAAACTGGCCTTTAAAGATAAGACTTCTTCATCAAAATGTTTCAACGTCCTCAAATGTGAAGGTTATTTTGGGCTTCCTCGTCTATAATGCAGGTAACATTATATTATTAATAATTCCAAAGTTTTAATCATTGCTTGTTCACTCGGAGCATCATAGCACACTTCATTTATCTGTTTAACCTTCAATCCATCCAGTCCAACTGACCAGATATGAGGATGCTTTAATACAAGTGCGCCTGAAGCTCTGTGTATGTATTTATTTAGACAAAAAAAATCTGCAGAATGGATGAAAATAGTGCATCTCTTTTGGTAGTTAATGTAAAAACATGTTTAGCCCAGTGTGCCAGTTTCAGCCATTTGGGAAAATACTAAATGCTATGAACGTCTGAAACAGAGAGAGGAGGAGATGAGGTAACTAACAGAGAGGAAGGACAGAGCAGTGGTTATAGTGAAGGAGGCAGAGGAGTGAGAAGGGAGAGCACAGAAGTGGAGAGTGGCTGTCAGGCAAGCAGACAGGCTGTATCCATCGATACAAATGATAGAGGACGAGAGACAGCAGGAGCCTAGTGCAGTGTAAGCGTCTGGTGCTGTCAGCAGCTTTAAATCACACTGGCACTCCACAACAAAAAAACACACAGCACTATTGTGCCGCCGCCCCAACAATAATGACCAATTTATACTCTGGACTCTGCTTTCATTTTGTAAACACTCTGTTCTGTTGGGAGTGAAAGTGATAAGCCCAGGTGCATTCATGAAAAGAAATAACAATTATATGTTTCCTGTATAGCTGGTTGAATGTTGGATGTGCCTTACATTACTGGTTTGTAATTTAATTCAGGAACAACTGGGTAATTAGGCGTGGCCTTTGCTCAGGTGGTACGTGGGTGGGTTATTATTCATAAGATCAATGGCTCTTCAGCAATTGCTTGTCAAATGAATGTGATGTAGAAGTATCAGGGATGACAACCAGACAATCGAACCTTATTATTACTGTCCATCCTGATTGTGGTTACAACAGAAAATCTTCTTTTTTTCCACGTGAAAGTTTCAAAGTTGCAAATAAACGTGCTCTACATCCAGTAATTAGAAAAAACCTTTCTGTCTTTTATGTGCTGAGACAAAAGCGTTAATGTGACCTTCTTTTGTACACAGCAACTGTTTGATTAAGTGATTTCTGCAGCGCAAAGCAGCAGAGGAGTGCATTTATGTACAGGTACTCACATACTGCAATTTAGTACAAATTTGGAATATTAATACTAAACTTGAGTATTTTCACTCTCTGCTGCTTTACATGTGAAATCCAGTACTGTAACTTTCAGAGGAACATATTCTACCTTTTAGAGAAGATTTATCTGTCAGCTGTAGGTACTTCACAGACTAAGATTCTGCATAGAAAACATATGATGATTTGATCAAATATGATGTCTATGGATTAAACTACCAAACAATACATATAACAGGTAATTGGTCAAATTTGAGATTTTGGATTATTTTGTTTCTGTAACATGTCTTCTTTTAGACTATTGGAAAGAAAATGTTCAAATGCACGTTTAGATTTTCATTTCAGTACACTTTCTCTATTTGTGCTTATCGGTTTCTCCTAAATTCATAACTTCATCATCTTATCTCTGTCAAGCTACAATGGCTGTAATTTAATCCTTTGAGACAATTGCACCAGATCAAAGTATGTCCAATAAAAGTGCTTGTTTTTGCCGCTGAATGGCTCAGATTGTTATGTATAGTGTCTGACAACATTACAGAAAGGATTCCTACAGTGGAGGACCTGTAAGATCCTTTTAGTTTAACCAGACATAGCCATTGCTATCAGGCCCCACTGACAAAAATAGCAATTTTACACAGAAGTTGCCACTCAACCGCTGTCTTGAACAGCTAGTATGTTTGTGTTATTGTGTGAATTTGTGAGTTTTAGTGCAGATCCAACACAATATTTGTGTAATGCACTAACTGAGGTGGCAGCAGACCAGCCACTGCTGTATTCTGTAAGGTAAAATCATTGTTTCTGTCAATACAATTTGGTGGCTTTGAACTTCCTGACTGTTTCTGTTTAAACAAAAATGATCTTCCAGGTCTGTCTGTGTAAGGATCTTTTTCTTAATGTTGTCAGAAGCTTAGAATATCAATCTGAGCCTGCCAGTGGCAAAGCACTTTAGGGATCCATAGTGGCGCAATTGCCCACAAGGATTACATTTTGAACCCAAAATATGTAAAAATAGGACCCATATTTAAAATTACCAGACTTATGTTTTAAGTGTACCAATATCCCAATAAATGCCATTTAAATGTGCAAAAATTATATTAAAATAATTATATGTCCTCCATAATCATCAGCCATGAGCATAAAAAGACAGATGTGTTGGAGCAGAGAAGTGATGACGGTGGTGAAACAAACCTAAAATTCTTGAAACAACAGAAGCTTTGGCCATAGAGGGTACAGGACCATGTCCACTGATGCGGGGCAGGGTGTCTGTGTCTCTGTCTGGGGCTTGTGTCCACTGAGGCTCCCTGCTCTGAATGGAGGCCAGAATAGATGCTAGCTTTATTTTTATTGGACAACCCTCCCAGCAGAAAATCACAGTGTGTGTTACTGGATGCTTAAATACCCAGGCCCACCACATTCATTCATGAGTTTTTCTTCCCACACCCACTGTAGTCTAAACCCAACTTGGCCCTGCTGTACTTCACTGTGATAAAGAAAGAAGAAGTATCATAAACTTGGAAGAACAGTCAGTATAAGACGTACTAGTGCTGAACATAGCAGGTGTTTTCATTTATATAGTCTGACACAGTCATATCTAGATAATGTGGACTGCTAAAGTGCATGTCCACGGCGTAATGCATCCATGTCCCAAGTTCATATTTTATCATTCAAGCATCCAGATGCAGGCATGTTTCTGTGTAGATTGCTGCCCCCTGCTAACAGATTTAAAGTGACAAATTATTAATAACAAAAAGATATTTCAGCTGTTATTGAGGCAGTTGGAGCTTGAGGCACATTTGTTAAGAAAGAAATATTAATATCACAGGGTTTGGTGACGCGTAGTCTTGAGTCAGATGAACTGTTATTTGTTCCAAGTAAATGTCACATAGAAACCCACACAGTCAGGAATGTATAGTCTAATACATAACCTTTCAGTGTTTGTTTTAGTGTTCTCGTTGAATGAGGGTAAAGGCCTGAGGACATGTTCTCTCCTTATGTAGAACAACCAGCAGACTGACATAATAAGCTGCAGAAGACTCCACTGTCAAATCAGAGCAAAGTCCTGCAGTCTGATCGCTGACTGTCTTATTACTGAAACACTAAAACACTAAAACAACTCACTGCTTTATGATAGTTCACACTGTGAAATAATATAATATAAGGCAATGTTTCCTGTAGATGTGAAACTGAATTGTGCAAAGTCTAACTGTGAAGCAGTCCTTAGTAAGAGGAAGAGTAGATTCAAGATAATAATGTTTGGCAGAAACCAGGATTTTGGCTTTAATATTAAATTACCATTTCATTGTAAAAATGGTTGTTTATTAATTCATTATTGCATTAGCAGGTGACCATACATCCAGCACAATGAATTAATCAAAGCAGCAACCTTAGACAGATGTGCATGCCTGACTGATGAGTGAAAAGGAAACTTAACAGTAGCCGGTGAAAATACTACATATAGTAATGAAGGAGAGAATCTAAGATGGCAAAGAGACACTCTGAAATCGAACAGAAATGTTTGGCAAAGCTGCTTTAGCCTGGTGGCAAATAGATGTGTTTGTAATGAATGTTAAATAATAGGGTTCAGAAATCCATCTTGTCTGTTAAGGAAAGTCCAGGATTATATGAGCACATCCTGATCACACATACAAACACGACTTGAAGGATAACTCTAGTATTTTTCATCCTGAGCCTTATTTTTCTTTACATATTTTGGGTTCAAAGTTACTGGATGGTAGAATGAGCAATTGCGCCTGATTGAAGTATGTCCGCTAAAATTGCTTGTTTTTGCCACTGACAGGCTCAGATTGTTGTTTGAGGTGTCTGATAACTTTACAGAAAGGATGTCCCTACAGAGACAGACCTGTACGATTCCTTTGTTTAACCAGAAAAACAGCCGTTAAATCTCACTATTTAAACCCACCAGACTCCTTTGACAAAAACAATCGTTTTATCTCGCAGGGCTCGTGGGTAGCTGGTCTACCGCTGTCTCTATCAGTTAATTTCTGTTTTTGTTTGTTTCTGTTATTGCGTGTTACACAAATATTGTGTCAGATCTGAACTAACCCTTTAAAACACCAAAGTCGGACAATAAGACAGACAAGCTAACTGACTGAGACACCGGTAGAGTGGCAGCTAATGTTTAAAATAACTGTTTTTGTCAGTGCAGTCTGGTGGCTTTGAACCCAGTGATATTATGGCTGTTTCTGGTTAAACAAAACAGTTCTTAGAGGTCTACCTCCGCAGGGATCCTTAGTGGCGCACTTGCCCTGAAGGATTATGTTACAGCCATTGAAGCCTGTTCTCTGCTGAAAGGGGAGGTGATCTGCTGGACTAATTCTAAAAGTTTTTTGTCCCTAACAGTCATTTCAAATCTAAAATATGTTAGACTAGGGCCCGGAGTGAAAAAGTACTTTTTGGAGGATCTAGTACTTTTCATGTTCCTTTTTTAAACTGTACTTCTACTCTTTACTCGAGCATATTTTTGAGCCAGTAATGTAGTCTTTACTTTAACCTTCGTTACACCTAGTCTGCCCTAAATATGAGGACTGAGTGTGGGGGGAGAGAGCGTTCGAGGAGCACCTCTACTACAGATGACAACCTGTCTTTTAGACGGAGCAAAATCCAGAACAAGAGGCAGCTTCTAGCGTCAATTCCTGGCCACATCTGGAGACACTTTTTACAAGTGTCAAGTTTCTCGTTATTTTGCACTGGCCACACACCCTAGAATATAAATTCACACAAATCAAAATGTAAAGTAATTTTATACTGTAAAGTGAAGAATTGACATAATCAGTCTTAAAAAAAAACCAAGTTTTCTCAACAATTTGTACAATTACACAACATTACAACAAATTGTCTTCCTTTCAATAATCTATGATATACTGAGAAAAAACAATTTAATTATAGCACCCCCTTCAGGTCAGTCTGTGTATTTGTTAAATACTGAAGATACAGTGAAAGATGCATCTCCCCTCGAAGTTTCATATACACAAAACACAATCTCATCAGTAATATTAAAGTAAAAAAAGTTATATCTACAATATTAAAGTGTACTTGGGGGCAGCTGTGTCTGTCTCTGCAGCAGAGGTATCCTACTGCTTCCTGGTTAGACCTGTACAGTAGGACAGAGCACCTGCATATGTCTACATCAGGCAGAATGTAGAAATATACATTACATCCTCCTTCACCTGACACAAACTGTTCACAGTACTTCAGAGACGCAGCCTCTCCACCTGAGGGAGCCACTCTTCAGTGTCCAAGTAGAATAATTAGCTGGTTCTCAAGGGACGGTTCTCATTATAGATACAAACTAATGAATTAGTCCTGTGGACTGTTCAGCTGGACAGATAAACACATACAGGCTACGGCAGAGTTTTAAATACACCAACTCATTAACAGCAAACATAAAGCTCCTTTAGAAAGTGCATCATGTGGTTGCCATTCGATATAAAGAGCATGCAGACAGAGAACGGTGCCATAAATCAAGTTATATTGACAACGCTGGGATCGGATGACTGAGAACGGGAAAAACATAATCCCTTCTGACAAATCCTTCATGACAATTTAATTTAACATTAATTAGCAGCTTAACCACATTTATTAATCCTGCCATTTTTGAAATGGTGTCTGCAGTGTTTTCTTGGTCCCCATGTTACAAAATGAGTATCATTTGAATGCCTCACACTGTTGGGGATGGGCATGCATGCAGTGTTTTCCACGGAGATTTCCAGCAGGATAATGTACCACACTGGTCCCCAACCGCCAGATGAACTCAAGTACCCCTTCACTGACACCAGCTGTCATTTTCCAATGTTCATTTGAATATGATAAACAGGATATAAGCCCTAATGATATAGAAGTGGATTATGCTACAATACTGAATACATTGACAGCTGAACTGTCAATGTTTGGATGATTCCGTCCAGTTTACGTTCACACATCAACCACTTGGAGACGCAGATTAAGTTGGATGTTCCAATCTTTTAGCCACAACTTTTAGCTAATTATTTCAGCCATACAAGCTGTTACTTTATAGCTATCTAACTTAACCTTTTATCCATAGCTTTCAACTATTCAGACTGCTAAACCACAACATGAAATAGTGACTATTTGCATCAGTATGTGAACTTTTAATGATGGCATTTTATTCTGCAAGTACACTTTAATATTGTAGATATAACTTCTTTTTTTTTTTTTTTACTGCCTTTTAGCTATGTTTCCAGCCCATATTTATCCTGCCATTGCACTGAATGGACTTTATATATGTTGCATTAAATGTTTTAAATGGTGTACTTGCTGGCGTTTTGCAAAATGCTATTTTGTTTTTGTGACAAATAAAGAATTGTATATTGTGTATTTCAACCATTTATCCATTACATTTAGGTAACTGTTTAGATTTCTTTTGCCACCTGCTAAAAGCTTTCAGCTCTTGGTGTTCAGGTGCTATTGCTCACTGCTGACTCTGTCTGTGGATCATTGTTTTTTATTTTATTTATTTATGTCTTTATCGATACTTCCTTTTATTACAGTGGACTGTGCAGTCTGCAGACGGCCCAGGAGAACAACTTTGAGATGAAGTGAAACAGGAAATTTGCAGCATGACAGTCAGATCAAACTGCACGGACTGAATTAACATGAACCAACATCTCTGAGAAGTATTTTTCAGCACCGGGATGAATCAGTAAATCCCAAATTTGGGCTCTTGGGACACGATTTGGTGTCAAGAAGAACTAATATGAAACAAAATGATGCAGAATAAAATATTACAGCGTGATGATTTGTAAAAAGGATGTGAAGTAATAACTACATCCCCCTCTCAACCTGGAAAAGACTGGAAACTTCTGTGACTGGCACATGAAAATAATTGTATTCTAGCAGGAAACTCTTGACAACAATTGTTGAAGTCCAAGCTCTTAAAATGTTCCTTTTCGTTCTGGTGTCCTGTTTTAAAGACTGTATCTGCCAACTAGGGGCTGCCATGGCAACAGCCCTTTAACACACTGTGAGCACTTACTGAAGAAATTACAACAATGGGAGGCATGATTTATGTTACATGAATGCCAAATCATGTCAGCTGTTGGAGAGATAATCATTTCAGTGAGACGACTGTTTGATCGAGCTATAAAAATAATATGACGCCATAAATGTAAGAATGTTTGTTACCAATGTTTGTCAGGGGGCTTGTCGCTATAAATCAGTGAGCTGCAATTTCATTTTGTGACTGAATTACCTCCCTAGTCTGGCTCCTGAAACAACCCGCATTGTGGGCAGAAAAAAAAACAAAAAACAAAAGCCTACGACCTTGAGAGGAAAGCCAAAACCCTGAGCCAGCCGGTGCCAGGTTCATTTTATCCCTGATGAAAAGAGGTTTCTGAATCTTTCAACCAGCACAGGACTGATAGAGCATTTCTGGAGTTTCACAGAGTTTCAAACTTGGGTAATAAGAGGATGTTAGGCACACATACACGCGCGCGCACACACACACACACACACACACACACACACACACACACTTTCAACACATTCCAATGATACTGATAAACTGCGGCCAGCAGCTGGGACACTTTGGAGGCTGCGTCTCGATGTCTTGCAGTAGATGAGAGTTTTCAGTGAGTTTAAGCTTTATGCGGACGTGCTGACAGCTGGTCAGCTGACAGCGGTCAGAGCGAAATCTTTGTCCGGCTCAGATGAGGCTGCTTTGCTTTGGGTCACATTGCTGAGAGATCCATTTGGGGCACAGGAAGTTTTATTGATCCAAGTCCGCACACTGGTGCCAACTGCTGTCTCTTGTTATCAAGATGTGCATCACAGTTACATATCCATGAGGACAGTAGGGGACATTTCTACATAGAATTTCCTTATTGTCATGATATCAGGGTATACAACAAAATTCAGGCCCACTGCCTGACAGAGCTCAAATATATAAAACATGAAATATCAATAAGAAGATTGAGAAGAATAAAAAAGAGATTGTTCATATAACTCCCACTGTGACACACATACACAAATGTATGTAACTTATGTATGTTATACAACTGTCACGATATCAGATTTTCATCATACGAATATTGTAGCCAAATAATTCATGCTAACTATATTAACAAAATATCAATAGAAATTTTGAATGAAATAATAATGCTGCTTTAAGTCAAATTCATCTTTAACTTGTTTATTGTGCATTCAGTCTCTTTTTTGTGAATTACACTCAGTGTAGAGAGGCGGAGAGAGAGTCTGTAACTGTACAAGAGTGTACAAACAGATCGATTATACTCCATAGATAGCCAGATGCACTGATAAACAAAAAATCCACAAGGCCAAACATCTGCCATCAATACACTGACAGCTGAAACATAATCGCTTGTGGGGATCAAAGAGTCTGTGTGTGAGACCGCAGACTGACTGTGACAAATTCTTGTAAAGGCACATTTAGCTCATCACATTTCATATCATATGTGTATCATTAACATTATGGCAATATTTATTATTTCATATTTCAGGTATCATGGTTGTTGTCAGTAGCGGTATATCGTGACACCCTTAGTATCTACTGATACTTTGAAAATCACTCCAGAGTAGGTACTGCACAGAGGTTAAGATGAGGTTCAGATGCAGCCATTGGGAGCGGAGGGTGTCCTTCACAGCAGGCTGGTGTGTGCTAGTCATCTTCTGATCTTTAACTGCGCGCTGCACTAAGAGTGCAGCTTTCTTTCCAATGTGAAGCAGATGAGCAACAGGTCTACTTGACCACTGCTTTGAGAATCTCAAAACTGTATCAATACCAGTAATAAATATTTAAAGCCTCTATTGTTGCTGTTTGTATCATCTTACAGTTAGTAGGATTAAACAGAGTGGTGCTAGAGGACAGGCTGTGAGATCATTAAAAATTAAAAGGATTTATCCTTTTGGAAGCATTGATTTCATGGCAGATTATGATATTCTGTAACTTGCATTTTAAACTGACACTTGAGGCTGGGGGAAAGTGATCTAAATGAAAAAGACATTTCTGGGGCCTTTTTCTTTTCTAAAGCTTTTACCGTTATGGTGGAAAGACAGTTACACAAAGAAGATTCTTTCAAGAAGATTCATCTTCTGGGGATCATAAACACACACTGGCCAGTGGTGGCGAAGTCGCTCTGACAATCCATCTATCTCACCAGATATCATCTGCCATTAAGCTTCTTCAAAACAAACGACTTACAGCAGATTACTGCAACATTTAGCCTATTACACCTCATTTAAAAAGCACATTGTATAGAGGATGGGATTTATAGAAATGTTATACTAAATGCCTTTTCATTCATTAATTCATCCTTCAGTCATTCATTCATTCATACAAGAATACCATGTCCAGTTCTAGTAGTTGTCCACAGGGTGGCAATACATACAAATCATTTGCAGTGGGAAAGGGCCATGCCTCCATATGCACCTCATTCACTTCATGAACCTGCACAGTGAAACATGATCTGTGTTTCTCTGCCTCCTCATCCTTTACAAACAGTTCTTCACTCTGACATGAACTTCAGAAATGACTAAATGTTCTTCCAGGTCTCTCCAGGCGGACAGTTTTGGTTTAGACAAAACTTACAGAGACTGGAGAAAAACCATAAACTGCCATTCAGTTGTTCTTAAAAGCATCGAGCAATATTTTACTTCACCTCCTGAAAAAGAATCAAATGTTTCATACGTGTGTGTAAAGTGTGTGTGAGATGTGAAATGATACAGGATTTGTTCGCTAGACTTTGATTCCATTCAGTCTTGAATTAACGATCCCACAAAAAAGTCACAGTGTAATGTACATATTTTTACATAAATTCATTATTTCCACAAATATTTTGTTTTCCTGCATTAATGCGAGAGACACTCTAATGATTCATGTTAATGACCTTGAAAGCTAATCTTAATTCACTCTGGTCCCAGGCTCTACATGCATAATTTATTTAGTGAAATAATTAGTGCAGAGTTCAACTGGCTTCCCTCTTCATATTAAAAACACCACAAATGACAGGTGGCTCTTTAACCCCCTGTTGCACAGCGTTACCGTATGGCAACAATTACCTTATCTCAGTTTCACTAAAAGGGAGGAATATATAATACATGTTTTACTGTTTGTTGTGAAGAGGTTGTTTTTTTGTTTTATCTCCTCATACACACACAATCAGACACAAACACGTGTTTTTACCCGTTTCAAGAACAATTGTATCTGTCAGTTTGAAAAGAAAAGAAAAGAAATAGTATCTGAGGTAAGTTAACTTTTCATTTTCATCATTAAAATCAGTTTACAAGTGGTAATTTGTTTAAGAAATGACTGGTTAAAAACAAATCAATTTTCTACCATTTAGGAACTATCTGCCTGCCCCGGAGACTGTGCTCTGCAGGCTCTGGGTGTCCTCTGGGTGCCTGATATTATTTAAATTTATATTTTTTATATTTCAGACATTTTGTAACTCTAACATATAATTGGAATTAATAGTTTTAATAGAAAGAACTGAGTTATCCCAGTCACATCATGTGTTGGTCTACTTTTATGTATATTTCTAGTAAATAAGCCCGGTCAGTTTGAACAGCAACATTTCCATCCAAAAACATGACACACTGTCGATGCTTTACAGGTTTTAAATATACAGTGATGCAGTCCAGACAGTCCAGGCAGCATATTGTGCTGACTGTTGCATCATAGTGTATGTGGATTAAAAAAAGGACATACTGGAAAATTAAACTAAGAACTCATGACCAAACAGAGACATTCATTGTCCTGTAAATGGATAAATAATCTGATGTAGTTCATTTCACTGCTGTGGATATAGAGGTTATGAGACACAGTCATTTCTAATATGGACAGAAAACATGCATAAACCACTGGACTGTTGACTGTATCATCACTGTGAAAGAGTGAAAGAGCAGCTTTTCTATTGGTCCACATGGTGATGCTGTCAGTCTCTATTAAAAATGGCATAGAGAGACAGCAGTTTAAATGGCTTTTCATTAAAATGAATACATACATGAACTTTTTAGATAATGATAAATGACAAAGGGCAAGGATATGTAAATGCAAACAAATGTAATAATTCTAATGAGTTATCATTAATTGATTATCTATAAAATTAATCAATGAACAATTACATGTATTTATAGAAAACAAACATAACAGGCATTTCAAAATAAAGATAGGAAATATTTTGTCATTATTTTTCTAATTCCACTGTTTGTGCTACAGTTTGCTCAACACCAAATCAAAACTGGCTTGTTGATTTGCTACTTTAGTCCAAATCCACTCCCATCATTAATTATTTTGACAAGTGTGTAAACACTCTATTTAATGAGGGCTGCTTTATATTTCCTCTTCATCTTGAATATTTCATTTTTAAACAGGTTAGATATTGTTATGGTGGTAATTGTGAGTTCAGTTTTTGCATATATACATTTTATCTGAACTTTAGGGGTTACATGTTCTGTTGAGGATATTTTGTTAGCAGCCAGCAGCAGTTGTAGGTGGAGTAACAACACTGTATACTTAATTAGCCCATCACAATTTGATTAACCTCATGTAACCTTTGGGCACAATTAGCTGCTGGTCCCTCTTCTAACCTCCCTTTCCTCCCCCCCTCTTTACATGGTGTAAGTAATATCTCTGCTGTAATATAACATGACCCAAGTTCACTGTGTGGAATTTTGTTTTAACACAAAATAATTTAAATACATACACATGTCAGCTGAAATAAAGAAGGTCTTTTGTCCCTTGTTATTAAATTGATTACCTTACATTACAATTGATTAAATAAACACAAACTGATTGCCACACAGTTACGTGGTTGTCTTACTAATGGGATGTCATGTAATTTTAATTGGTAGCCTGCAGTTCCCCAAACCACAAGCACCTGAGACATATGTCTTGGACTTGTCATTATGTTCTCTCTTTTAATTGTGTTGTCCTGCAGTTAAATGATAAATTAAGTCTTTAAAGATCAAGTAGGCCTAGCTTTTGTAAATTAATGAAGTTTTTGTTAATTGCAAATTCACATAACATCTTGGTGGTCCCTGAACCTTTGTAATTTGGTTTGGGTAACTTTCCATCTATATAGCTGAAATAAATTCTCCATAGTAGAGAGGGAGTAATAAAGGGAGGATAAAGGGTCCCTACAGAGGTGTACCTATCTGAGATCCTTTTGATTTAACCAGAATCTAAAATCCACCAGACTCCATTGACCAAACAGTCATTTTACTTTGCAGAACACAGATATAGCTGGTCCACTGTTGCCTCGATCGAGGTTAGTTTGTTCACCTTATTGTGGGAAAAACAAATATTGTGTTGGATCTGAACTAACCCTTTAAAAGGCTGGTGTACCAAAATAACACTCACAAAAAACAACAGTGGTAGACCACCAACTCTAAAATTACTGCTTTTGTCAATGGAGTCTGGCATCTCAGAAAACACTCTCAGCAACACAACAGCTATTTCTGGTCAAACAAAAAGGTTATTACAGGTCTATTTCTGTGGGGATCCTTTCTGAAATGTTGAGACTTAGCATAACAACTTGAGCCTGTCTGTGGCAAAACAAGCTATTTTAGTGGAAGTGCTTTTATCTGGTGCAATTGCCCTGAATGATTACATTACAGCCATTGTCGTCAGAAAGCAAAGAAGATCTGCTGGGCTCAAAATAGGACCCAGGTTATAAAAACCTTTAACGACTCCTGTTTGGCACAACTGTCTTTCTTCCTGTTCATGTACTTACCTGACTGTGCTTGGTCGGTGTTTTATTTTGAAAGACGTGACAGGAAGTGTTATTTTGTAGTTTTCCTACCTGTGGGCTAACTGTGCGCTGCTGACCAGAGTGAGACGTTAACCTGCTAACTTTGGGTCTGTTTACATCTAGAAAACTCTCAGGACGTTTAAACTATGTCAGACAAGACGGAGGTCAATCTGACTGGAGTCAAACAAAGCAAAGGCCTGTGGCTCGTAAAGGTTTGTCCACCTGTTCACAATTAAAGCACCAAATTAATCGATGGGATTAATGAGAGGTCACCAAGTTCATTCGCCTGTTGTTTATCGACTAATGTGAAACACGACTCAGCGGCTTTTACAAGTGTCTCCCGGTGGTTACATTAAAAAGATATCATTTTAACTCAGTTCATTAAAAATGTATTGATCCACCATGTGATTTATTATGTTTTTTAGTAGCTAATGACCAACTGGACTTAAGCTAGCTAGCTAACGTTCACCATCAATTAAGCTAACATTATGATATTAAATGAAATGTCTCTCACCAGGTCCCCAAGTATTTATCTCAGCAGTGGGACAAAGCCAGAGAAAAGGGAGAAGTTGGCAAGATTACCATTGGCAAGTATGTTGTGAAAAAATATTAATTTAGAAGCTTTTGATACATGTTTTCATACTCTGAGAGTCTGTCTTTGTGGTTAACAGTAATAATGATCTACACTTTACTTCTTCTGCTCCTCCGCCTGACAGGAAGCAAGGCAAAACAGAGGTGAGACATGTCAGGATAATCATTTAACACAGCCTCCACAGGTTTTAGCATCTCTTCTCTGTTGTGTCCCATCACTAATTACTGCTGCGTTGGCCCACCTTCCTCTCACGGATCACTAAAGTTTCCTCATCTCATATTTGACCTTATTTGATGAATCAAAGAGAGGGGGCTGTTTAAATGACCAGTCAGTAGAGCCTTGACGCAGATGTGTTTTCAGGTACGTTTCAGCCTGAATGAGGAGCTGACCGCCCTGGGCGCTGTGGGGGAGATGGATGCGTCACTGCAGGTCCCAAAAGATCATCCCTTCACTATGCATGCAGTGGGTGGACAGACCATGGCTGTCTTCAGCCAGAGCGACACAGGTCAGTCTCCAACTGAGCTGTTCCAGCCCTCATCTCTCTGTTTCTTTTGTGCTGGATAATGTCACCTGAAACACATGTTTGATAGGGGCCAGTGGGTTCAAACTGGAATAGAGCTGACAGTGTATGTGATTCCTGTGAGTGTCCACAGGGCAGTGTGGTTTGTGAGCGAATCAAAAGTATATATCCTAGACGGATATGATCTCCTACAGCAGGTAACTGCAGATATGCAAGTCTGAAAAGGTGTTAAGCAACTTCAGCTAAAAACTAGGCATTCCACAAACATCTGAAATTGAATTTAAAAGACCCCGAAGAGAAAAGTCTGTGCTTGTAATACAGAACTTTGTATTTGTGTTGATGCAGAATGAGGATGTTGCTAAAAAAATGATACAAAATAGGAATCTTGTGTTTTTCTGATTGAGTTGTTAAACCAAGCTGCAAATAAAATGTATTGATTAATCTTGTTCAGGATATAAATCCAGCTAATAGACAGCTAATAGAGAGAACCAACATTCGCAGGGAATTCAGGGAATCTCTGATTCAACTGTCCTCAGATCTTTTTTTAATTTTTTTAAATGCTTTCTTGCTTTAAAAGAAAGCTGGTGTTGATAGATTCTGCATTGATTGCACTGTAAAATTCATGAGAATGCTCACAGTGGCTTCTGGTTTTTCTGATTGACGTTTGCTGCCAGGCACGATGTGTCATACTGCTCTCTGAGCCAGAGGGATTTGCATCACCCAGAGCTTAAAAATAGCCCCAACTGTATGGCTAAGTGTGTGACCCGAGAATTACAATAGAATTATTTGGCCCCACTTTTGATGGGATAGTTCTATTTGATCACTGTCATGTATCAGATCAGTAAAAGGAAACAACAGTGATGTGAATTTTAATCAATCTTTGAAGACTACTGTGAGCCGTGAGCAGGTAGAGAAAATTAAGAATCTAATTAAAATACATTGGAACAGGTCATTGAAATGAAATAATACAAAACATTAAAACATTTGCATAATTCGGAGTCAACTTTGATTAAATGAAATTGTAAATAAATAGCAGGCTCTTGAAATCAGTAAAATGTCACCAGCATTTTTGTGCCTCCCAGGGTGCCAGTGCTCAAATTACTGACTACATCTCATAGTATTTCTCAAGTACCACCAAGGGTGCATGTCAGTGGGTGTTGTTGGGGTAAAAACAAAAAGCATGTTTGAACACACCCCAATTACAGTTTGATGCACAACATTTGACAGGATGGCAAGTTACCAAGACTGTCTGAGGGGAAAAAGTGTGAAACCAAAGGGAGCAGTGTGCATAAAGGCTGTGATTCCTCCAAGAGTGTCAGGACTTTATGTAGACAGCAGCAAGAGCAAGAAGGTTGAAACTGACGAGACGACTGGTACAAAGCAAGAGAAGTTTAAAAAAACCCAATATGTTTACAGTTCACATATGATATAATGTGATTTGTATGCTAGAAATGGAAGAAGTGACACAATTGTGCATGTGGCTCAGGATAACGAGCCGCTTTAAGAGTTTTGTTGAAGTATTGATTTGTGGCTGACAGGAAGGGGGCGCTGTAGCCCAACCATAATGCCTACGGATGGCTGCAGGTTCCAGTGCCTTTATCCAGTTCAGCCATGGGCTTACATTAATTTCCATGTGTGTAGTTCATTTTGAATGGAAGCATTTTGTTGTTTAAGAGGCCATCTTTGACCAACCGAGATCTTCTCTGTATCTGGAGCCCGTTTCATACAGCAATGACTGTGTTTCCAGTTTTCTGCTGTCTGTGAAGCAGTCAGGGTCTTGTCCCAGCTGCATGTTGCCAGAGGATGATCACAAAGCCAGCACACTGTGGGACTGTAATAACGATTATTTTGGTTCAGGTGATCGAACAAGTTGGTTGAAAGTCTCATGCGCTCTTTGCATTGGTTTGTTTATGGATCTGTTTTCAGTGATTAGCTCTTTGCCTTCTGCTCCAGACATTTGATTTTCATTCTGCCCTCTGTTTGACATTACTGTTCCTCTCTGGACTGCAGCTATAACATCCAGGACATCTTTGCACAGGCAGCCACTGCAGGCTGCAGCTCAATTACAGCTCCCCAGAAGTGAAGCTAAAACATCTCCATCGCCGGTGGCTGGCTTGTTTAGGAAGCGCTTGATTTGATACACAACAGAGTTGTCTATTAGTGCCGCACTCATTTGAAACATCACTATTGTAGTTGAGCATGTTCATCTAATTGTGGTAAACCAAAATCAGGATCTAGATTAATAATTGATTAGTTGTGCAGCAATATGTGGGACTAGGTTTCAATTCAACAGTAAATACTTGATATGCGATATACAACTTTTGTACTTTTACACAGAAAAGGCGATAGAAAAAGCGAATTAGATCACTGTCAAGCTTTTGTGAGGAGCAAAGGGAGCTAGCATACTGATTTGAATTATGAGAAACAGAAACAGGAAAACATTAAAATAATTTTCTCATTAAGCAGCTGAGCAGACGCAAAGTCAAGTGCAGGCAAACCAAGGAACACATGAATTAGATTATTTGTGTGAGCATCAGAACACGTAGCCACAGAAACACAATAACAGTGGCATCAACAAAGCTGAGTCCACTCATACCCTTAACTAACTCTGAACTGACTTTACTATGGATGTTGTGTTGATGAAAACAGAGCAAGAAAGACAAAAGAAAAACATTAAAAAGTTTCTCAGTTCCTGTACAACCACGTGTATATATTTGAGAATATAATTCAATCCTTTCATTCATCTTTGTTTAAAAGTGACATAATATCTAGTAAGTAAAAAGTCAGATTTGGTACAAACCTGATTCTATAGTTTGGAATTGCATTGAAATTCATATTTACAGCATAAACTTTCTCTGTGTAATCCTGAAACTTTTTTCCCCGTATTTCTAAGGTATTTTGAATGTATTTTCTCGCTGCTCGGCAGCACTACAATTTTCCTTTATGAATGCAGTTATTCCTCCTCACTCCTCCTCACTCATCTTCTAGACAAATTCTGTTGTCATGGCCTTTGTTTTACAAAATATCACCCCCCTCACAAGAACACAAACGATTCCAAATGCTAAAACAAGATGGCCGTGTCAGTAGGTGGCGATAAAGTCTCCAGCTACAACATGTCAAACACCAGAGAAGAACATTCTGAGCATAGTGAGCTTATTTTATTCAAATAAAGCGATACAAAACCTTATTTTCTCTGAGACCCCAGGCTCTGCAATGGTGCAGCTCTGCTAAGTTAAGTCGTAAAGCTGTAATTACACCTAGTGGTGCTAACAAAACAAACTAAC
This sequence comes from Pempheris klunzingeri, assembly GCF_042242105.1. Taxonomy (NCBI): domain Eukaryota; kingdom Metazoa; phylum Chordata; class Actinopteri; order Acropomatiformes; family Pempheridae; genus Pempheris; species Pempheris klunzingeri. The sequence continues at coordinate 12,652,338 of NC_092021.1, forward strand.
CAGTAATCTGCTGCATTTATTTCAGGCACATGCTTATTGTACAAAAAACAATAGCCTTCCCCCATTAATGTAAATGTGGTGGACACACAAATAGAAACACCTGTTGGTATGATGCAATACAGCACCACAAACTGCAGCCTAAAAAAAAAAGATCGTAAAACAGTTTCAACAAAAAATGAACATTACAACCTTGGTGTTGGTAGGATTTATTACAGGGCTGTTCATCAGACTGAGTTAGCTTTAACCAAACTGAGAGCAATAATCACAGCCCAAGTGCAAGAATGTGAGCGTTAGCATGTTAGCACCATGACAACAGATGGTTTCTCATCTCCTTTCATGATCAGGTCTGAGCCTCTAAAATGTAATGAACATTTAAATGGAGGTTTTTCTTCATCAGGGTACATCCTACAGCCACAAGGTTTGTTCCATCACCGCCCTCGTGCTCTTTAGATTCACCCACACTTGCATGTGCATTAATACCTCCTACATGTGATAATGGATTTTTCTGTTTTGTTTTTCAAGGGTTTTTTCTCTATTACCCTCTGTCTTTTATTAGCCACAAAACAGCAACTCTTCAAAATGCTCAGCATTGAAATTACTGTCCAAAATGATGTTTATTAAGTGTTAAATAAATAATTACTCGGGTAGAACCACTAAAGATGACTAAAGCGTTACCTTTTAGTACAAGTGTCAGAGAGGATCGTCTGTATAATATTCTTGTATTTGAGAGTATAGAAACATGGCATTCAGGAGGCGTAAAAACCTCTTGTTTTTTTTCTTAAAGGTGTCAGTGCTCCAGATGGCTGGCTTGACTGTGAAAGTGCACTGGAAACAAGAAGTAGGATAATGTCCTCAGAGATGTGGTGGTGTGTAGTCTCTATTTACCTGACCGACGCTCAGCTCCACCCCCACTTGCCCACACAAAGGTGTATTGCATGACACTGGTCTCCCACTCACTTACCACAGTCTCGCTTTCTGAACACACACACACACACACACACACACACACACACACACACATAGATGCACACAGATATGCACAGAGCAACAGCAGCTTTCCAACATCACTATATTTGCACACACACACACACACACACACACACACACACACACACACACACACACACTAGTTGATCTGCTCTTGCACTCACACTCGCACTATTTGCCTCACACTCCTACTTAAATTCTACTGACTCTTGACACCTCGGACAGAGCAGGTGCTTAAAAAAATTGGATTCATAAGTGAGGAATTTTTTCAAGTATATGTTCAGCTACCAGCATCCTTCTTTTTAGCTTTTTCTAATAAAATATACCTTCATGTAATCACTCTGTGTTATCTCATATATCTCCATTCTACCATATTACCCTCACTATGCTCCTCATTAAACTTAATATTTAAAGTTTAATGTATATAATCAATGTAAGTCAGATGTAGATAGATAAAACACTATGGGTTCTTCTTACAGATTCAGAGTCTGAACTGTCACAAGACATCACACATTTAATCATGATGGCAGAATATACTACAGTGTCACTATGATACCATTAGAGTACCGCATCAGTATCACGACAACATAATGACAAACAAACTGTTAGCATTTGTAATTTTTGGGGCATTAATGGGCCGAGGTACAAAATCCAGGTCCAATTTTGTTATTCCAAGATGGAGCCAATGGAAGTCATCTACATATCACACAACTAACCTGAGGTATAATAACTCCAACAAAATAGCCCTGAAAATCAGACAAAACGTCTGAAGTGTCTTAGTTCATATTCTCATTTTTTAAACCATATTTATAGTAATATTCATAGTGACATCATCTTACTTTGATACCCATCAAACTACGGCCTTGAGTTCATAACAGGATACTTCTAAAACTAGTGACCAATTCCTGCAGCCTCTGCACTACATGCTGACATACTAATGTTAGCATGCTAATTAAAAACCTACGAGGGAAACAAAAAATGGATTCTTATATTACATTTTTACTGGTTTGTTTTATTACTTTTCAGTTCCTAATGGGACTAGAATTGTGTTAAAGTAAACAGAATCATGCCATAATGAAAGAAAACTAAATGGCTTATAGTACACAATAAGCCAGCCAGCCAAACATTTCAGACTCTGTATAATACATTTCTCCACTGCTGTTACACAAGTATTCAATGAGCCAACAATAGAGGTTGCTAATGGTGACCGACAATGATTGATACGTAGACGAACAGTGTCTGACATGGCTTTTGTACTGTAAGGCTGCTAGCTAAATGTTCCTCCATTATTTCCCCTCTCGTTGTTCAGCTTTGTTCCGACAAGGACCAGGTATTGATTAAGGGGTTGCTAGGCAACAGGCTTAGTTGCCACAGAAGCGTGCAGCAGAGAACAGAAAGCCAGATGTAATGTAGTGCTCTGTTGCAGTAAGACTTTCCTTCAGCTGCCTCTGTGAAGCTTTTCACTAAAACTTTGCAAACCTTGAAACCACACAACAGACTCTCTGCAATCATGTTGTCAGATTGTAAACTTTAGATTCCAGGAGTGACTTTGTATTGTAACTTTGAATACCTCGTGACACAGCTACTACTTGTTGATTGGAAAGTGAGTTTCTTTTGTCATGCACATTTCTTTGTTGCTGCATTGCATTCTGGTCTATTAAGCATGCTGTGGATATATACATTTGTATTTCTGCTTCCTCAGTGGATATTTCCATTCAACAATGTACAGACTCCAGAAAGCGACTGTAGACCAAACCTCTGCTCATGCTGCAGTTACTATCGCTGTTACTTACTTAGTTACCTGCGAATATAGCTTTAACGCCACATGTTACTTACTTTGTGTTTTCTTCACACCAGTCAGTTCTTTGCTTACACTTGTCCATGAAAAATAGTCAGCTAAATTAATTCTTGTCTTATAGAACTAAAAATCATCAGAATCTTTTATGTCAAATGTACAAATAGAACTTGTCAATCAAAAATTACGGATTCAAGAATCCCCACATGAGCAGCATCAGATATTACATTACCTAACCCTGACCAACAGTGGCTGGAAAAACTCCCCTTTAACGGGAAGAAACCTCGAACAGAACCAGGCTCAGAGGTGAGCGGCTTTCTGTTGGGGTCCGTGTTGGGAGGGAGGGAGAGGGAGAGGGAGAGAGAGAGGGAGAGGGAGGGAGAGGGAGAGAGAGGGGGAGAGAGAGAGGGAGGGAGAGAGAGAGAGAGAGAGAGAGACTAACAGCATTGAAAAACATGACGAGTGGCTGACGATCCGCAGCAGTGATTCATGAAGCCAGAGAATCGCAGCAGAACCTGTGCCTTCGTGTTTGCGACATGGGAAGTCGTGCATGACATATGCTTGGCGTTCAAGTGGGTATGCTGTGAGAACACTGTTTCTAGGCTACACTGCTGGGCAACATGGCTAACAGGCTAACAATGTAGCCAGCTAGCATGCAGGTAGTGTAACATTAATGCAGGAATGTGAGGCCATTGGGAATATCAACATTTTCCTCAGAAAGACTAAATTACGACTAAAATTACAATGTGCTAACTTGCCATTCAACAACTTGTGAACTGCGAGCTTTCAGAAAATTTCCACCTCTGAAGTCGTGAATACCTCAAGTGGGGGGCGTTCATATGGACTTTTATTGTAATCATGGTGATTATGACCCCATGTGAAGGCCCCAACAGAGAAAGAAAGAAGCTAACTATGATTCTCTAGATGTATTTTAGTAAGAAATATCCAATCCCGGAGCTGAAAATTCTGTTACATGTGCTGCTGTGGAAGTTAAGAATAAGAATAAGACCGACTGTATTTATCCCGGAGGAAATTGTTGTGCCAGAGTGCGGTACAGAGGTCGTCACAACAATACAAAATATTAAAATACAAAATTGAACAGAAACTTAGACACAATAAAATACAATTAAATTAAATAGTCTGTCCCTTTTTAAAACAAAAAGTACAGATTGAAAAGTACAAATTTGTGAGAAGTGTCACAGTGTGTGAGGTGAAGTGTGCAAAGTAAGTGAAACTATACAGAATAGACTTTAACAATTAAATATGATATATGCAAAGTGCAAACTGCAAAACGGGAGACAAAGTGAAAGGGAATGACCTTTACGGTTATTGTACATGATTATGCTGAATGAGTCCGTTACGTGTCCCTCCTGCTGGTGGAGGAGGCGTTATACAGTCTAATAGTCACAGGTAGGAAAGACCTCCTGTGGCGTTCTGTGGTGCACCTTGGTGGTCTGAGTCGACGACTGAAGGTGCTCTGACAGGCTATCAGTGTGGCGTGCAGGGGGTGGGAGGTGTTGTCCATGATGCTGAGCAGCTTCTTCAGCATCCTCCTCTCAGACATTTCCACCACAGACTCCAACTCGACTCCCAGGACAGAACCAGCTCTCCTGATGAGCTTGTTGAGTCTGTTGGCGTCAGCTGTCTTCAGTCTGCTGCCCCAGCACACTACAGCGTAGAAGATGACGCTGGCTACCACAGAATGATAGAACATCTGCAGCATGGTCCTGCAGACGTTGAAAGATCTCAGCCTCCTGAGGAAGTACAGTCGGCTCTGACCTTTCTTGTAGACGGCGTGGGTGTTTCTAGACCAGTCCAGTTTATTGTCTATGTGGACACCGAGGTACTTGTAGTCCTCCACGATGTCCACCTCTAATCCGTTGATGGTGACGGGGTTTGGACAGGTCCTCTGCTTCCTGAAGTCCACCACCAGCTCCTTTGTCTTGGTGACGTTGAGCTGCAGATGGTTCAGTCCACACCACTCCACGAACCTGTCCACCACACTCCTGTACTCAGCCTCTTGGTCCCTGCTGATACAGCCTACGATGGCAGAGTCGTCTGAGAACTTCTGCAGGTGGCAGGACTGTGAGCGGAACCTGAAGTCTGAGGTGTAGAGTGTGAACAGGAAGGGAGACAGGACCGTCCCCTGAGGCGCCCCCGTGCTGCTCATAATGGTGTCCGACGTGATGTCCCGCAGCCTCACATACTGTGGGCGGCCTGTGCGGTAGTTGGTAATCCAGGCCACCAGTGGAGTATCCACCTGCATGTCCAAAAGTTTGTTGCCAAGGAGGGTAGGTCGATGGTGTTGAACGCACTGGTCAAAGAACATGACTCTCACAGTGCTGCCTGCCTCCTCCAGGTGAGAATAAACTCTGTGCAGCAGGTAGATGATGGCATCCTCCACTCCAATATGGGGCTGGTACGCAAACTGCAGGGGGTCCAGCGATGGTCTGACGACTGTGCGGAGGTGCTTCAAGACGAGCCTCTCCAGTGACTTCATGACATTTGACGTCAGGGCCACTGGTCTGTAGTCACTGTGCGTGTTGGTATGCTTCTTCTTGGGCACAGGAACCAGGCATGAAGTTTTCGCTTTTTTCGTTTTCGTTTTTGTTAAAGCCCCTTAAAACATCAATTCATGACTAAAGAGACAAAGTTTAAGTTAAAAAAAAAATAAAGACATAGGTGTTATTTATTAAGAGTTTATCACTTTAAAAAAATCAGCAAATCTGCCTTGTCAGGACTGTGTGTGTTCGTGTGTCCTTCTCACACAGCTTGTGTGTGGTTTGATTAAATTTGACTTGCAGCGCGCGAGAAAAAAAAGGATCAAGCGGGTTACATCTGCAGCTTGAATAAATTCACTCACATTATGGGTCGAGTTTGGATGAATTAAAAAAAAGTTGAATGGATAACAACAAATTGTGATAAAGTGCAAGTGGAAACAGACTTGGTGAATAAGCAACGATGCACATGAGGCATGTGAGTGGAGAACAGTGGCAGACACAAACATCAGATTAGTGGGAACCAATGAGGAGACTGTAATCCTCCTCAAATTAATACATGAAACAAACAAATGCATATTTCCATTGTGTTTTCCTCATGGATTGCTACAGTTTGAGGTTTAACTGGTGCTCTTTAATTCCTGTAATTTCTGTAATGGTTTAAGGGCACCTGCCTTGAGAATTAGCACCAACTACTGTTTATCTTGATGAACCCATCAACCTTCGTCGAATAGTAGTGGACACCTTTAAACTTAACACGTGTCCCTCTCGCACAGCTTTATAACATTAACAACTTTAAAGTCCTCCTGACAAACACTCAGCTGTTACTCCAACCAGGAAACAGCCGATCATGAGAAACAGCCATTCAGCAGATGTGTTTAATCGCTGACTAAAGCAGGGATGCGCGCTGAGATTCAGAGGTTTGGAATCAGGCTAAATATAAGACGTAGAAATCCAGTAATGTTTGTGTTGTTTATTTCAAAGGATTAAAGTAAAGTGCTGTTGTCCTGCTGTGTAGCAGCATCAAGCACCAAACCATTGGTACAGTGCAGGCTTTTGGATCCCAGGCAGACTGTTGTAGGTGTTTTATTGAAGGAGTGTGGCTGGCTTAGCTTTGTAGGTTCATTCCAAAAGTGTGGTTCATGAATCGCTGAGGGTTTAAAGAGGAATATCTCTTGACTGGATACCTCTTGAAAAGCATGACTTTGTAGTCAGACGACACTAACAACACATACTTTCAGGACTTCATTCACAAGGATTCAGCAGGCGCACACTATGAATTGTTGCCATTCATCTGCTTTCAGCAGTTCCTCTCGCTGTAGTCAAAGTTGTGCCCTAACAGCTGTACGGCTTGGCTGCCGTCAAGGAGTAGTCCTGTTTTTTTGTTAGGACAGGTAAGGCTGTGTTCTGCCCACGTTAAACCAATGGGAGGCTTCAGAGTTCCTGCTGTCGGAGAGCCCAAGCCTTTAGGCCATACTCACTGTGAGAGCTGGTTGAAGCTGTCACCTCTTTTCCAGTTACGCTGCGCTGTTACACTGCTCTCCCACAGCACCAGCAGAAATTACCTGGGGGGAAAAAAATACCATGAATTTCAAGCTACTCTGACATTTTGCAGCATTTATTTATCCATGGTAATTCACTTGAGCTACATGTTCTTTTCCAACAACTCCTCTTCTCATATTTACACAAATTCTCACTCTTTCTACTGGCAGCAACACATCGAGAGTGTAAGAATACTTTGTTTCTTATCAACACATCAATTTTAAAGGCTTTGATGTATATATATATATTTATGGAACATACTATTGTGTGTATTGTCAAACACAATTTAACCTTCACCAAGCCCGTACCACTGTCCAATCCTACATTAACAAGTGTAACCAGGCACAAGAGGCCTGTTGAGCTTCCAGTAGTCTCACTGAGGCCACACTTTGTTTAAGAGCTGCAAACCTTCAGAACAAGGAAAAAGGCCTTTAAGTAAACAAGTAATGTTACTCATTTTCTGAGTCTGACACTTTTTAACGTACATTCTTTCTTTATCTAATGTAAATTATTGTGCAATGTTTTCAGTTAATTTAACAGTATTAAAAGAAAAGTCTATCTTGGTACCTTTCTAACTGAATATTGATTTAAGCATTTACAGTAATCCCGTCTTTACCAGAGCCAAACATGCTTGCTTATGTTTGAATACAGGAATTATAAGCAAGACCTTCCAGATGCTCCAATTTATAAATTTTATCATCAGACATTCACTGATATTCAACTAGTTTAAAAAATCCATTTACCTTATTGTCGCACACCAATACACCAATCTTTTTAAAAATTCACAGAATTTAACACTGAAGTCATCTTCTTTTCCAGTTTTTAAGGCCCAGTTAAAACATGTTCTTATTGCATCTTGAACCTTATGGTTTCCTCTATTGGTTAGACTTATTTATTAATTTAAAGTTTATTTTCTTTTTCTGGTCTTTTTTTCTTTTAGTTTTTCCTATGGGAAATGTTTGGTCTATGTGTTTCTTCTCTGAATAAGCCTTTTAGGCGTCCTTCCTTCTTATCATTTGTTACTTATTAATAAACTACCTAGAGAGCATGGTTGCCTATTAAAAGTGGTTAGTCAGATGGTTTGTTGTTTGTTGCTCTTTAGTTATAAAACCATCCCTCGGTTCATTTAAAATGTGCTGCATTTTACCATATCACAAAACTCTAAATGTGTGGACTAAGAACTGTTGCCGGCACCCCACAGATTCCTCCAAAATGCAAATCTCACATTTGTTTCTCCCTGTAGTCACAGTGAAGCACGGGGCTGAATCACTGTGACTCAAGCCCCGCTATTCTTCTCAGGGATGCATGTTTGTTATTGCCCAAGGTGAAAATAGGAGAGTGAGTCAGCAATTGTTTAGCCAGAGAAGCATCACCTGTGTTCTCATTTCTGTTTTGCCTCTTTGCCAACCCCTGCTGTGCTCCCACACAGGAGACACGTGACACCCAGAATAATGATAGATGGCTAAAATGTGAAGCTCTTTCACCAGTAGATCAGATGTGAGTGTCTGTCAGTAGGTTGTTGAATGACTGGGAAGGTCACAGCGAACCACGTTGTAAAAAAGTGTGAGGGAAGTAACTTCTTTAGGTCGTGTTTTCTTAGTGTTGAGATGTTTGTCTCCATCATGACCCCTGCCGCTGTGTCTCCAGAGCCCATTACAGTAGTGGTAATGTGATGTCAGCAAGTTTTTTTTTCTTCAAATCTTTTCTCACAGTTTATCTTTACTGTTATTTCCTGCCACCTTTTTTTTTTTTTTTGTTTACATATTTTAGATACAATTTTTGGCACATTTCCCCTGAAGGATTTCCTTAAGTATTTGTACCTACCAGCCATTTTGAACCCAAAATATATAAATGTAGGGTCCAGGTTTATAAATATCCTTTAAATGCACCAAAATTAATGAAATAACAAATTTTAGGAAAACAGCCTTTAAAGATATGACTTTAGGAGAAATCTACAGACACAAATAGACAAAGTGTAGTAAAATAAACACCTAAATGTACATTTGGATGTTTTCTTTCCACTCGTCTAAAAGAAGGTATTATCCTTTAACTGTGTTTAAATTCCTCAGGATTATTTTAGTCTTAAAACTAACTTCTATAACTATCCAGAGATCTTAGGCAAATGTTGTTACATTTTTACTCTTAATTCACTTGTAATTTCATAGCCTTCTCTTACAGCTCACACTGATACTTTTTGTATCGGACAGAGTCGGACAGTTTCTTCTGGGTTTTATTGTCCTCTGATCACTGTTGTATTTCAAATGAGGAATCCAGTTCAATCAGACAGCCCATTTCTGTATTTAGCATCCAGAGGCTCAGCTGACCTGCACCAGAGGGTCTTTCAGCAGTAGATTAGAGTCAGCTATTGCCTTTGCAGGGAGTCATGCACACTGACACATGAATAAAGACTAACACAATATTGTTAGGCCGCTGCATGAGCAGGCTGGATATTGGCTCTTTATTAAAGTTATAATAATAGCCAGTCAGTGGTGTCCACATCCGATATGATGCCGATTCCTCCGACACACAGGCCGCACAGTCCATATGTTTGTATTACTTTTGTGTGAGATGTCTGAACAAGAAAATCATTTTGTTTTGTGTGGGAGGATTTTACTCAACAGTAACAAAGCCTGTCGCACTCAGCTGTAAAAAAAAAAAATAAGCTGCTCACCCACCTTAGTCTGGCTTTCATCGGAGAGCTGCTGCTTCGTCCAAATCAGGCCTGAGCTCAGACTGTCATGCTCAGACTCAATTCTGGCGACAGGCCCCAGCGCTCCCAAAAGGAGCAGTGAAGTCTTGAAGGGAAAAAAGTTGAAGGCTGTATGATTAATGCTGCATACTGTACGCCGAAGTCTGTGCAGAGTTTAGGTGTGAGATTTACAGAAGTTTCCAGTTAGTTATAATTCAGGTTTGACAGACAGGTGGGAGACATGGGTTAGAAGAGTAAAATGCTGCCTTTTCTCACAAATTTAAATTCATGTCATAACAGTAATAATGTCATCTTAAGAAACAGATGTGTGTGCTGAGAAATATTTGTACTCAGTAGAGCTTGTGTTCTGTTTTCTGTCTTATTATAAAATACGTCAAATGCAGCCACATATTCCAGTATATGCACACACGACTTGGCATGTGCCTGGCGGGATCAACCTTAGGGGGCCGTGGGGTGGTGTTTGCTATATATATTGACCTCCCACTCAGTGTGTATGTGTGTATGTATCCTGTGGCCCATTTCGTTCAGTGCACACAGCAGACTACCCTTTCATCGTTTGTCCAGAGACACACAAACTAACCAGCACTCAGTCAGTTTGTTTTCAGTTCAACTGGAAAAAAACCCCAAAAAGAGTGAAATCATGGACTCCACCTTCATGTAATTCCTGGTGGTGCTTTCAGCTAAAACGAACCCTGTTTCAGTTAAAAATTAACCCTGGTGCGGATCAAACAGCCAGACCGGGGTGTCTTAAAAAGGAGGGTCTTTGTCTGCTTGTGCTGTGGAAGCAAACTGACCTACCACAGGATTTTTAAATGATATGATATTTAGATATACGAGTTTAGCATGAATGTAAAAGCTAAACCATTAAATCCATCTGCTGGTTGTCAACAGTTCAGGAAGCAATCGTGTAATCATTCTGTATAAGCATTTAAGTAAATCATTTGGTAACCATGGTAACACGTGTGCATGTCAGCATGTGAGTGCTGGGATTTTCCATAATTAGACAGTTTAAAGCTGATAAAACTGTGGTCTTCTGTGTTTCTATCAGACTGCATGCAGCATGGTTTATTTGCTCTCTCTCATAATACTGATAATTCTTATTATTAGTTGTTTCTACTTGAGCAGGGAACATAAATGTGCATGTAAGATGCATTAATCTGCTGTATGACCTGGATAGAGGATTATGACTAAAAATGTTGAAACATGAAGCCTCCATCATTTTCTTCACTTTCAATTTTTCCTTTTTTCTTGGAAAAAAAACCTGGTTGTGTCTCTGCCTCTGCTGTGCTGGAGATCCTCCTCACATTTTTCTCTCAAATGATTAGTTTATTAATGATTGGTTCATCGAAAGAAAATGAACCTGCAGCTGTTCTGATTATTTTAATTGGTGATTGATCATTTAACTCATTGTTGAAGAAGTTGAGGAAGACTTCACCTTTGGCCAAATGATCAATTGAAATGATCATTTTATCAATTAGATTAATCGATAATAAAAATAGTTGTTGGTTGCAGCCCTACTTTATTACTTGTTAATTTATTCTTTCATGATCTCAGTTGGGATTAGATCTATCAGGCCAGTATTGATCTCTTTTACTTTTTACGGGAAACATTTCATTCACTGAAGGAATGAAATGTCAGTTGAATGTTGTGTAATACATTTTGATCAGATTCATGCAGTTATGTGAATAACATACTAACAAGTTTATAACTGAGTGTAACGGCTTGGGGGGTACAGGAGCAGTGAATTGCCTTTTTCTGTCCAATTTAAACATACGGATATGGATCTATCTCACTTGACTGGCAGGAAGGTTTCTGTTTTTGAAGAAAAATCCGTCTTTGCGGTCGAATCCAGGGCTCAAGGACGTTGCATCATCCTAGGGCTGAAAAAAAAGGTTTGGGCAGGATGAAAATTAATGTTGGGATGAATTTGGGAGGTGCAAGAAAAAACTTGCAAAATCCTGTCAGACCATCACCACCAGTATTTACTGTCAGAGCGATGAACAGTGACAATGGTGTCCCACAGTAGGACATCTGATCTTAACGTGCTAACAAGTCAGCAGCAGACATTTGCATTTACAGTGAGTTAACATTACGTTAAGTTTTACAGGTGCATCTGGTCCAGCAGCTCCTTCAACTTAGATTCTTACTTTGGGGTGGTTTTGATTGTATTTCAGGATGGTTTTGGGAGGTTGGTGAAAAAAAGTTAGTGAACAATCCTGGTTGAACCAAGACACAAATTACTGTTTCTGTTTCATTGTTTTTTTTATACCCCATGCAAAAAGTGCAGTTCCTGGGGAAAACACAGATTTTTGAATGACTGGCATGAAAAATCTGAGATTTAAAGTGTCTGCAATTGGCAGCTTCAATTTCAATATAAGATATCTGCTAAAGCATAAAAAACAATTCTCTATCCTCGCTGTTTCGCTGTGCACCCTGGGCCTCTGCATCAGTTTCTCATCTCTTTTTAATGACTGACTAATGTTTGATGCTGCATCTTTTGTCTTAGCTGAGATTATAAAGGGTCTGACTGAGGGGGCTGCTGTGGCTCAGGGGGTACGACGGGTCGTCCACTAATCAGAAAAATGAAAATTTGATCACCAGCTCCTCCAGTCAAGTGTCCTTGGGCAAGATACCAAGATACTGAACCTCGAATTACTCCTGAAAGCTTCGTCGTCTGTGTGTGTGTGTGTGTGTGTGTGATTGATTTGACTCCTGGTGAGCAGGGGTTTCACCTGACGTGGTTGCCCCTGCCATCAGTGTGTGTGTGTGTGTTTGTGTGTGTTGTGAAAGCACTTTAAGTGCTGGCAAGACTAGAAAGGCGCTACACAAGTGCAGTCCATTTACAATTTATCCCCCTTCCTCTTCTTCTTCATCACCCTGACGACAAGGTCTCTTTCCTGCTCTGCCATTCTTTCTGGAGTTGAAAAATAAACGTCTGAGGTATGTTAGTCAGTTTCTGGCGGAGTTTCGCCAGACTAAGGCATGGCGTTAGGAGGGGCGTGTGCTAGAGAGAAAGCGAGCAGCTTGTGAGCGTATGATGTGGGAGTTTGCCTGGCAACAGGTGAAAAGACTGTTGATGATACTAGTGTGGTTTGAGCCTTTCTCAGTGCTGTTAGCACCTCTCCTCATCATCCACAGCTGCCTTTTGATGAGGTGTGGATCACTTTGACCCTGCGACTAATAAGTACAGCAGCCACCGTCATAAAAAATGCATGGAGCTGATCTGTAATTAAAAAGGGTCCCAGGTTTGATGTTGTTGACAGTGAAGTGTCAGTGTGGTGAATGGCACAGCTTCACCCAGTTCAACTGTTCACATCTACTCTGTCTCTTATGGTGTCGGGAGTGTGTTGTATGTTTGTCGTCTGTGTTTGTGAAGAGTGGGGGTGAGGGAGGAGGTCCGCCTGATGTCAGAGGTTGTTGGGGGTGTATGAGTCATGTTGAGGGTGCTGGCGGCTGGTCTGTTGGTTTGACGACATTGCCTGCAGGAGCAGATGGTTTCACTAGCCATGGAAGGTGGGCACAGATAGAGGCACGCTGATGTCGTTCATTCAAAGGTGGCTGATTATTGTTGGAATAAACTCTGGAGGAGATGAGTGATTTTCAGGGTTTGGAATGATTCAATTGAAAAATGTCCACTCCCACAAGTTTCCATAACTGGATCTTGACGTATATCCCTGCTTCACATTGCTTGGACAGGAACCAGACGAGCTTGTTTTGTGTTTGCTTTGGCACCGGCAGCATCGCCCACCGCCAAAGCAGTGGCTGCGTTTATTTGTCTTTAAATGAGGCATTAAAAACTTACATTGGCATTTTTTAAGACCCAGTGTAACAAGCCTGTTGACTTAAGACATGTGGTAGGTCAAATTAATTATTCAGTTTCCGCTTTGCTGCTTCTTCAACGAATTAAAAAAAACAAACCGTAACTTAGATGTTTCTCAAATTCATTCTGACATTCATTCTTTTTAATGCATTCTGTTACTGATTTGTTTCTTGAGATATGCTTTTAATTGCTGTGTTGGCATTTACTAAGCAGAGGATGTCTATTAAAAGGCACAATAAAGTTGCATTGTTGGAAATGTAGGATCCATTATAGCCCGCTGGAAATCCCTATATGGCCCTTATGAAACCCAGCAATGCTGTTTCCTGTGAACTTTAATAATTGAAATGTTATCTGTAGGGTTAACAGAAGAGATTACGCTTGGTTACTTAAAGTTGCACTTAAGGCAAGTTCAGTGCTTAGCATAATGCTGATATGTGGTTTAAGGCTAATTACTTGCCAAAAATGGGAAAAGGCTATCATTTTGCTTCAAGTTAGAAAAGTGATCCCAGAATCTCCGTTCATGTTTGTGGTGTCTAGAAAGTCATCTATTACCAGCCCCTTTCTCTCTCTCAGGGCCAATCAGAGTGCCTCTCTCTGTCGACCTATCAGAGTAAGTCTCCCCAATGAGAAGGTCTTTTCTTTCTCGGCCAATCAGAGGACTTTTCTGTGTTTAATTGGCGAAGACATGAGCAGCTTCCTTCTGGGAGATAGTTACATGTGTGAAGCTAAATCAATAAGTTTTTCTGAGATTGTTATTAAACCATTAATTGTTTCACAAATACAATAATGAATCCCATGTAATATGCTGCAAAAAGAAAGACTTAACTGTTTTGACCAGTATTGTAACATATAAACCATCTATTAGTTTTGGAACGTCATACAGTTCATTCATCTTTATATAATGTGTCACTGTTATTATGCCAATTATTAATAACTAATAACAATGTATGAAAAAATAATTACATTTAGTCAAGGATAATTCATTTTTATTTCATAATGTGAAGTCATCTTGTCAATCATTTCACATCGTAGTGGTGGGGAAATATTTCCACCCACATAAAGTCAACTTTGTTCCCATTTTTTTCATCTGAACTAGTTCACTGAGGTTGTGATAAGCTCTGGGCGCACTCCTGCATCACCTTAAACAGGGCAACTAATTATGACAAAAACAAATGAGAAGAGGGGAATAATCATATTGTTCAGCTTTAGAGGGGAATAACTACCGCTATCACTTTTAACAGTATAATGTTACTGCCAGCATTGATGGTGGCACACATCAGAGTTGCAATGCAGAGAGATAAAAGCAGGTTCTCCTTCAGGGAAAATTTCACAGGCTGGCCTACTTGTAAAATACTAAATATCTTCACTGAAACTGGGAGGGATTGAAGGGGCTCCCCAAAGGCTTCTGCAGGTGGAGTTGCTGCACTGTGGTGGCAGTGAGCCAGTACAACATACTGTTCATCATTACAGCAGTCGAGAGGAGAGCTGAGTGTGTTTTTGTTAGATTGTTAGCTTACAATATTTCATATTTTATTATATATATTTATTTATAATATATTTTATTATTTTAGGCATTACGTACATACATACATGATGGCTTGTAATAAATCAGTAATGACTGTCATCAAATTCTGACCACAAATATCTAAGTCTAAGTCTACTGTTACTGAAGACCGTCCCACTCTTGGGTTACATTAACCACGTTTCTACTGTGGGAACTTTCCCCAGGGACGAGGAGCCTCTGGAGAAAGTCAGAGCACCGTAGGGATAAGGGTCCAAATTTAGCTCCTGGGACATTTTTACCCTCCCATAAAGAGGTAATACTTTTCTAGAGTACAGGAACTTCAGGGATAGGGCTGTCAGCACTGAACATTTCTGATCGGTCGAGCCGCAATCTGAAGCTGCAAACCAACTGTATGTACTGTAGTGGTGCACAGAGCGGCTCTGAAGTCAGTCTAATCCACATGTATGCATAAATCATGTCACTTCAGTCAATAAACTTCACATAACTATCATGATACATTATTTAGGCTCTGAATGGTGTTCCCATGTTGCTGTAGATTTACTCAGGACACACGTATGTAAATCCAGTGATACACCAAGAACAACACAGTGGTTCCTTGATGGATTATCAAGCCCCTGGAAGGATTATGAGAACAAGTGACATTTTGTTGTAATAGCTGAACACTGTATTACAAGGAAATATATATATTTATATGTGCTTTTGTTTTTGTTTTTGAACCCAATGGCATTGATCAATCAAAGTTGGCAATGAAGAGGATCCTTTACTTAAGTAAACACACTAATACTACACTGTGGAAATACTCCACTACAAGTAAAAGTCCTGCCTTCAAAAGCAAAAGTTATCCAGGAAAAGTACTCATTGTGCAGTAAAATGTTCCCTGTCAGTCTTTTACTATACATGTGTTTGGATTAATGTTAGTGCTGCATTAATAACTTAGTTGCATTGCTTAGATGCTTAATCTTGAGCTAATTTTAACTACTTTATATAGTACTAAGTAGTTTAATCTTCAGCAATGCATCATGGTCTATAGGATCATCATGTGTTTGTAGCGTTTCTGTCCTGTGAGAACCACATATCTCTAAAAAGTCTTAAAACTGTTCATCAGCTCAGAATACCAGCTTTGTGACGAGGCATTTTCCAGCTCATCCAAGAAGGTTTTTAAATAGTTTATTTAGATTAAGGATTCAGGGGGATTTTCACTAAATCCCTCAGTTCAGATCAGACACATTGAATCACCAAATTTGGAGAGAACGTGGTTTTCAGTAGACAGGAAGGGTCTGAAAACCTGTACTGTGCAAAGTAGCTAAAGCTAAAGTAAAATGATAATATTTGCCTCTGAGATTCAGCAGAAGTATAAAGTTGCATTAGATGGAAGTACTCAAATAAAGTACCAGATTTGATTGTACTTGAGTAAATGTACTCAGTTACATTTGACCTCTGATTAAAGCCACTTTTATAATTAGCTGTCCAAAGTGGGCTTTGATAATTGAGGGAGCAGAAACCCAGAGACATTACACCCTCTACTGTTTTGACTACTGTGTAACAACATAAAATATGCTGCACGTGTCGTTTGTCCCTGTAATCCTTGAATATTTTTGCACACCTTCTAGATTGTTCCAGACATGAAAATTAGTGTTAAACACATGCAGAGAAGTGTAAAATAAGTAATTTAATGCAAGGAAAATGTTCTGGTTTGCTAAAGCTGAAAGTGAGAGCCAGCTCAGTGTGTCCCTTATTTGTAGCAGAAAATTCTGGAAACTTAACACTAATAGGCTCCTGCTCAATGGTTAACAGTTACACACTGTACAGAATATAAGTCAATGTGGGCCAGGATGAAAGGGTTGTCAATGTCCTTTTTGCCTTTTATTTGAAGACTCAGGCTCAGGCTGTTTAATGTCATGTATAATTGATGCAAAGTAACTTCTCAACATTGAACATTATTGCAAGCAGTATTTCACCGGCTCCTCACACCAAGCAATGTCTTTTTACAGATACACTTCAAAACACTGAGTTTTCAGTATCACTTTTATTTGTAAAATATTCACATTGAAAAGTAAGAGGCATTGTTGTGGCACTGACTTCACGGAGGCTCACAGCACTAACAAACACACAGTTCATTTAGTGCACATGCATCATGCTAGATTCAAAGCCCTTACAATAATCACGGTTCTTTGCATTTAAACACTACTTCTTGACATGATCTGAGAGACGGTCTATGTTGCTTCAGTCTGATTTGGATGTGAAGTGTGTTAGTCCATCCAGGGAATATTGATGCGCTGTTGTTTTCCCCTCAGGCTCCAGAGAGGCTAATAAACTAAAACACAAGCTATTGAACCAACTAAACACAGCACACACAGTGTATAGCAACACACACACACACTCACACACACACGCGCGCACACACACGCACAGATTGTAGTAAAAGCTGAATGGCACAACGGTGCACATCACGGCTGGTTTTGAAGGCTTTTGCGGCTGTCGACAAAGCAGCAGAAGCGTTTTTTTGTGCAGAGACAAATCCATTGATAAAGTTGTCCAGTCTCAGTTTGATCACTTTGATTGATATATGGAAGGATTCACTGTTGACCTGTCTTCCATATAACAGTGATACTTTTTGTGTAATCTCTAATCAAGTGCACTTTACATATCCTAAATGCTAAATTGATCAGGGTCGTTCTTATCATTAGCTGATGAAGTGGCATAAAGGTTGATGACAAAATGCCATTCTGCTGATAATGGTTGTGGAATAGCCCATTGTTACCCCAAACTTATCAAATCCTGTGTTTGTAGCCCAACATTGTACAGTAAATATATAAACACTAGTCTGTGAGACAGTCCAACCCACCTGTTCTCTCGTCTCCCACCCAATGACACATTACAGATCAACACATGTTACAAGATCTTTAAGCCAATACCTTACGTTAGCAGGGTGGATATGGAATCAGGCACTACTCTGTTCCCTCTCTTCCTCCACCTCTCCTCGTCTCTTTGTTCCCCTCCATCCTACTTGACAAAGTGCAGGGCCTCAGCCGCCACCACAGAGCCCTTGCTGCTGTCAAGGCTAGTGACCAGCTTGAAGCCTGATCTCAGTGCTAGCATCACTGTCTCTAGTTTCAGACAGTCAAGCGTGCACAAGAATGTGCTGTCCTCCTTCAGTACGAGCCGTGAGCCCGGCTCCGACTTGATGAAGTGTCGGAACTGGATCACGTTGGACGACACCACAAATTCCTCTGGAAAGCCGTCCAAGCGGCTCTTGGAGATCTGCACCAGCCGCGCCTTGACCTTGTCGATAAAGGTGGGGTCACTGCAGTACACCTTGAGGCCCTGCGACCTCTCATGGCTATCTGTCACCTCCAAAAAGGCAGCCTCCCGCTGGGCTGCCCTCTGACTTTCCCACTCGACCACGGCTTCCACCAATTCACTTAGACGGTAAAAGTCAGCCTCTCGTCGCAGGAGCCCTGCCTCCCGGAAGTCGTCAGGTAGCTGGAGCTCTCCGGTTCGGAGGTAGTTGAGCACGTGGCGAAAAACTGGACCATCTCTATCGATAAATGGGTTGCCCATGGAATCAGTGTGCTGGACTGGTTTCTTACCGTTGGCCAGCTCTTCCAGAAAGGTACCCTGGTGCTTGGCAAGGGTGGTCCGGTGGGCAGTGTACAGGAACCCCCCTACGTTGAGGGTGATGGTGCCTGAGGAGGGCTTCTTGAAGCTCTTGCTGGGCTGCAGCAGGTCCGGGTTGATGTGCCTCAGTTCACTTTCCATCCTTCTGAGGTTCCATTCCATTCTCCAGTCACCCTCTCCAGCCTGTACCCAGCCTCCTCGGAGCTGGTGTGTCTGCAGCACAAACTGAGTCTGTTTTTTTCCTGCCTTTTGGATCTGGCTGTGTGAGTCTGTGGTGCTGTTGAGAAAATGAAAAGGTGTTGTCAGCTGTCGTATAGAGAGACTGAATGTGTTTGAGAGGATGTGATGGTGGATGGCTGAGTGCTGTCTGCCAGAGCAGCTACAGTGAACTGGGAGCTGAGAACAGACTGGCTCTGTGTGCTGCTCAGTGTCCCTCCCCCCAGCCCCCCCCATCTCTCTCTCTCTCTCTCTCTTTCTCTCTCTCTCTCTCTCTCTCTCTCTCTCTCTCTCTTGTTCTCTGTCTAGGAGTGGGAGTGGGTGGGCAGACAGCATCACATGCAGGGAGCAGAAAGAGGGAATATGAGAGCAAACAACAGAAGAGTACGGACTCCAGGAGCTCTTTCTTGCTCTCATACTCTAATTATCTTTGATAAAAAGGTGCAGAGCTGAACTACAGCAATTAGCACATACACATGCGCACACCACGCACACACACACTCTCTCTCACACACACACACACACACACAGGAGCACACACACCCTCCTGTCACCAGATGGAGGAGGATTGCTTCCATAATTTTTTGTGGTGTGAAACTGTCTCAGCTTGTGTGAGTCTGAATATAAAACTCCTTTTGCAGCCAAATCCATCTGTTTACCACACAGCACTACATGTGAACTGGAATCTGTTTGTAATGGAGTCCAGTTTAATTTGGGGGATTACTGCCGTGCTTTTTCTGTCTCATCTCTGGTTATGACAGGAAGAAGTAGGCTTCCTCTCTTACTTATGTAAATGAAAGCAACAGGGAATGCGTTTATGTAAATATCCTGTTTTCTTTCTCAGAAGGTAACAAGCAGTACTCTGTGTTACTTGTGCATTGATTGTGTGTGTGTCTTGTGTGTGGCTTTGGGGCCCTGTGGAGGAAATGGACCAATTACCGTCAATGGCGGTCTGGTCATAAAGGACAGGCTTTGAATTGGCTAATACTTTGGCCTATAGCCCCCCTCGGGGGAGCTGCACTGGATAATTTGGTACAAATGCCTCATACCACAACTGTTTGTGGATGTGTGTGTGTGTGTGTTGCTTTCTGACTAGTTACAGTGTGCGATAAAAGCTTAAAAATGTGTAGTCTATACATGGTCTGGCTGCCTCTGCTGCATCTGCACATGGTTATTTAAAGCTTAACTCCTATATTTTAAAACCTGAGCCCTATTTTTATATATTCTGGGTTTGAAATGACTGGTTGGTACAACATTTTCTGGAATTTGTCCAGTAGATCACCTCTTTTGACAGCCAAGAACAGGCGGCAAATGAGGTACAATGGCTGTAATGTACTTCGGGGAAATTGCACCAGATCAAAGTAACTCCACTAAAAGTGTTTGTTTTTGCCACTGACAGGCTCAGATTGTTAATCAAAATGTCTGACATCATTACAGAAAGGATTCCTACAGAGAGAGACATGTAAGAGCCTTCTTGTTTAACCAGAAACAGCCTTTGTATAGCACTAATCAAACCTACCAGACTCCATAGACAAAAATAGTAATTTTACCTTGTCGAACTCAGGAGTGGTTGGTCTGCTGTCGCCTTGATCAGCTTGTTTGTTTCTGACCTAATTTTTTTATAACATCAAAGTCACACAATAACACAAACAAACTAACTGATGAAGACAGCGGTAGACCAGCAACTTTTGTGTAAATTTACATTTTTGTGAAAGGCTTTGAAGAGAGCGATATAAAAGCTATATGTGGTTAAACAAAAAGGATTTTACAGGTCTGTCTCTGTATGGATCCTTTCTGTAATGTTGTCAGACCGAATAACAATCTGAGCCATTACAGCTTGTTTGCTGCCTGCACTCAGCTGCCGGGGGAGGCGATGTACTGGGCCAATTTCAGATGTTTTTGTACCTGCCAGTCATTTTGACACCATGATATGTAAAGATAGGGCCCAGGTTAAAAAAATAATAGTTATCCTTTAATGACTTCTAAAAAAAACTATTATCCATTTTTCTATCAAAGTCTTCCTGCCTTAGTTCATGTGAGGGACCCACTAACTGTGCATGTTTCCTGTGTCATAAGCAACCTCCCTTATTTAGTTTCCTCAGGCGCCATCATACGGGACATAGCAAGAGGTAGGGAAATACACAAAACAAATGTTTCTGTGTTTAACTTACTGTACTCTGCATTAACACAAATGCACAAACACTCAAGCAGATTCTGAGCCCGATAACAGTTCTGTTGTAGAAATATTGCAGCCCTGGTTTGTAACCTGCTGTAGATGTTTTTTAACACCAGGATGCAATGCCAGTCAATTTGCATAATTCATCAGCACTTGCACAGGTGTCTGGAAATGACAGAATACCTGGATTGTGGCAGTGCTTTGCAGGGATGTTTGTGTCTCTGGATACTTGAAAAAATATTGTTTAGTATTTCAGTTCATTTGCTACTGCAGGATGTGCTGAATGTCCCAGACAAAAGCAGCATAGTACGGGGATGAAAGATTAGATACATTTAGATTCAGGGCTGCAACCAACAATTATTTTCATTGTTGAAAAATCTTCAATTAATCAATTAATTAATTAATCTATAATACTTTAGTATATTCTGAAAGGAAGTCAATCCCAGTTTCCCACAGTCCAAGGTAGTGTTTTGAAATGTATTGTTTCCTCTGAACATCACTCCAAAACCCCAAGATATTCCATTAATTATTATAGGGGACCAGCAAATGTTCACATTTGAGATTCTGGAACCAGCTGATTTTTGACATTTTTACTTAAAAAATCACTTAAACAGTTAATCAATCTAATCAATCGATATAGTTGCTAATTTATTTCATGTCAATCAACTAATCAGTTTGATAGAAATTGAATGATGCCAGTGTTTCGCATTTTTCTAAGTAGTAATAATCAATACAGTAAAAAGGTCATGAATAAGAGCACAGTAAAACTGGAACAAAAAAGGACTCCATAGTAACCTGATCTATAAAGTAACAGCATTATAATTAGGACTTGCAGAAATGTTTGTGCATCATGAAAAACTAGAGAGTTTTAAAAGAAGAGATGAAACTGTTCATAATAAAAGAGTCTCTTGTTCAGTACCTCACTGGATCACTGAGAACAGTTTCTGCACACTGTGAGTGACTCAACAACGAAGCTGTACGACCTTGATGTTAACACTGACCATCAGACATAAGAGCTCTGCACAACTAGCAAAGGCCAATGTGTGGATGCTACTTTCTCAACCAGTGCTGCGTGCAAGTCCACTCATAGTTCGCTAACTGTTTGATTACTTCTTATTGTGTGCCTCAAGCCATCAGTGTTTGATGCTGATTTGCCCTCTTTGCACACACAATCCTGTCTTTTTCAAAGTTGGATCACACTGGACACTTTTTCTCAGCAGCCCTTTCACATACACAGCAGATGTAAAAATGAAGGTGCTGTTGCGTGCATCGGTTTATTTAGCAGCACAAATGAAAGAACAAGGAAAGAATAATTTTTTTCTGGGATCGTATTTATGAAGCTTAATAAGAAAAACTCTTCTGAATGATCCAAAGACAAATTAAGATTGATCAAATATGTGTTTGGAGGTCAAAGGATAACTTTATTTTTATACCTGGGCTCTATTTTTACATATTTGAGTTCAAAATGATTGGTAGGTACGAAAGTTTTGGAACTGGTCCAGTAAATCGCTGGATGCCAAGAATGATTGGCGAATGGGCTGTAATTGCTGTAATGTAATCCTTAGGGGCAATTGTGCCAGTTGAAAGAACGTTTGCCACAGATTCATCATTTGATTCATTGGATCTCTTCATTTGTAATTTCATGCATTTCTATTACAGCTCACACTGAAAGAGCTTTATACCAGAATACCAGAGATGTCCTGTAAAGCTTACAAGAAAGCAGCAGCTGTATATAGCACAATAGGCTAAAACTACATATATTGCTTCATCGTTTCTCATGACCACTGAGATATTGTACAGTCGTAATTGTAGATGCTTTCTCTGTATTGCACCCAACTAGGACAATCACTCTTAATCAATTCACGAGACAAATTTTCATTTGAAAGTCTAAATGAATTTCAGTAGTCTTGTGCTTGCGAGTAAAACTGAAGGATCTTTACTTTTCTCTTTCATATTCGTCCAAAATTTAATCTTACGTAGTTCAAGTTTGTCCCAGATTCCTAAATGTACATGTATCTGTGTTTGTCTGTGTGCACCAGCATGAAAAATGCAGTCAAAATTCAATCTGAGAGACAACACAACCATAGAAATCATCAGGAGAAAAAATGGCAGGCAACAGGTGTGTTACATTTGTGCAACAGGTGTCAACTAGTGATGCCTCCGAGGTAGTGATGGAAACAGAGGTACATGACTGACGATTCATTTTAAGTAAAACCAAGTGACTACAGCAACAATTAGTGTGGGTTACTGAATGTGTGTGTGTGTGTGTGTGTGTGTGTGTGTGTGTGTGTGTGTGTGTGTGTGTGTGTGTGTGTGTGTGTGTGTGTGTGTGTGTGTGTGTGTGTGTGTGTGTGTGTGTGTGTGTCTCTACATCTGTGTCAGTGTCAGTGTGTGTGTGTGTGCGTTTATCTGGGAGCCGATCCCAGAGTGACAGCTCTCTCCATCTCTGCAGCGATTTTCTAATCATAAGTGATTAGTGGTATCATCATCAACAACACTCAATTGGAATTGCAAACGAGGCCAAGATGCAGCAGAGAGAATTGTGGGAGGTTTGACCTGCTTTCTGCCTCCTGTTCATTAAAACTGGCTCAGCGAGGACGGCCGTTATCTTCAAAGTCAGCGAGAATCTGTTTGTTACAGCTGTTCTGTTTCTTTATCAAACCGACAGCTTGGGACATTTGAATTAAATTTCCCAAAATGCTGCTAGCAAGGACTCTCCCTCTCTCTTAAAGGTGGTGAATTATTCATAGAGCTGCTCTAAGAGCTTGCGGTGTAACATGGAGTCACTGACTGCTGTGAAGCTGGCATGGCAACCACTTAAAATAGGGTCTTGTATGAGCTCAGAGCTGTCAATCCCGTGCTTCATTCATTATGGAAATCTATCTACCGTATAGAGTCTGCGTGTGTGTGGGGGGCAGAGTTAATCCGATACATCAAACTGATCAGATGACTGCCTTTTATTTTCAAATACATGAAAGAAATTTTGTACAGACATTTAAATTCCGCACTGACAGACCTTTGGTTAACCCTCTGACTTCAAAATAAGATTCAGGTTTACTGCAAATTAAAAATTTTTACAAGGAATTAACCTTGGTATATTAGTGCATTATCAAGACACATGAGTATAAAATGGAGATATTTACACTACAGAATATGAGGAAATACAATAATAATATGTGCTTTATATATATATCTGTTTTCAAAATGAAAGAGCTGTACAGTTTGTGCAGGAGAAGGGGTGTCGAGAGCATGGATAAAGCAGTAATAGGTGCCTATACAATCAGCAGATGAGTCAAATGTTGCATAGATGAGCATTGTTTAGTGCTAACTAACCTGCTAACACACTAAACTCTGTGAGCGTGTAGTACCGCTGTGCCTAAGTGTAGTCTCCTAGATTAGCTCTTTGTGACCCTTGATGTGAAGGTGGCTGATTTTGTGGCATCACCCTGACAACAAACCAGCACGATAACTACCTATGTCATCATCAATAAAACACAAATTTATCGAACAATCACACACAAATGATGTTTACCTTTTTAAAACCCAACGATGCACTATTTTGAAAAACCAATAAACTAGAGTGAGCCAAGCCAATGAGTGTTTAATGGAGAGAAGCGGACCTGAAGCAGTCCAGTCCACTAGTAGTTAAATCGTCCACCAGCCTTTGCAGCACTTTGAAGCCTATTTGTTGCATATGTATGGTGCTAGTCCATGCTAGAATCAAAACGAGTGGGCTGAGCACAGTTACAGACATCGGAAAATCACTTCAAAGTTAATGAATGGAATCATTAAATTTCCTTAATGAGGCAGCCTCTGGGCTTGGTAGAGATGAGCTGTAATGGAAAATTATATTTGGAGACCCAATCAGTGGCTTCACCCCCCCCCCTCACCTATTGCTTCCTTGTTGTCATCTTATATAGACAAAGCTCTGTCACTGCTGTGTGTACAGGAGAAAGAGAAGAGTAAAGAGAGTGTATTTAACCTTTTCTGTTGTATTTATTTTTAAATTCTTTATATAATTACCATATGGAGTAAGGTGTGATTACAGGTAGGAAATTTGATTGATAGATCCCACAGTGCATAAAATTCTGTGTATGCACAAAGACAGAAAACAGCAAAATGCATCGTATTTCTTTCAACCAACCTGTGCATACATACTTTTGTGTTTTTTCTAAATTTTTAATACTGATCAAACTGTGGACTTGGACAAAGTTGATTTCCACTGGTAGATGGAGGCATGCCTGGTCTGCATCAGTACTTCTGTCTGCTCCACCAGCATTCAGACCTGTCACTGAAAAGTATGGTAGATAATTGCCGCAGTTTCACCAGTTGTGTTTGATTGGTGAGGTTTTCCAACAAGGTCAGAGCAGCTGTCATTATGGCCATTATGCTTTTTATAGCACCCGTATTATTAACTCATCATACGTCTCTCTAAACCATCTTCACTAGTGATATCAGGCACTCAGGTAGTAAATGTTTCTTGGCAGCTATATTTTTGTTTATTTT
This sequence comes from Pempheris klunzingeri, assembly GCF_042242105.1. Taxonomy (NCBI): domain Eukaryota; kingdom Metazoa; phylum Chordata; class Actinopteri; order Acropomatiformes; family Pempheridae; genus Pempheris; species Pempheris klunzingeri. The sequence continues at coordinate 12,677,731 of NC_092021.1, forward strand.
CAAGGTAAATGAGTGGGTTGACAAGGGCAACGCAATACAGCACGGTCTTTTAATGATGTATGCAATGGGTTACACCTTGCAGGCACGTATTTTTAGCCTATTTTTCCAGTATGTTACATATTATACATATCATAATGTTAATATAAGGGTCAATTTCTACATGGAGTCTATATCATTGACGAGTGCAGTCCAGTCATCCTTTGTTGGACGGTTTGCCTGCAAACATTTTGGTGAGGTGGCTTTCTCTCTCACGAGCTGCCAAAAGTACTTTACAGAGATATTCAGCCTGTGTGTGTCTGGGATTTTGTCCATGTATAATAAAATGGAACAACAATTCTATTCCAGATATTTTCATTATGACTTTAGCAACCTCTTGCCAATATGAAAATAATTTAAGGCATGTCAAGAAAACCCCTTTGTATAAAGTTCTGCTTTTGAGTTACAAAGCCTGACTTAAAAGGCCCATGCGCACCTTCAGTTTCATGTGGACAGGTGCGTAGGAAGAAATGTCCATAGGCAAAAGAAGAGAAAGCTCCCACACACTGTCCTTTAACTTGCAATAAACTTTAATAAGGATGCAATGTTTCGGTATCTAGATCTTCATCGGGTAGAGCAGAGAAGCAGATACAGCTAACACCTCCTCAGGGCTGTCATCAACTACAATTCTCAACATTACATTAAGTAACAACTCATCATTAAGACCTTTGGGAGACGGTGTCTGCAATGTGAAGACCCAAAAGCCTTCACATCTCTTCAGTAACAGGGCGCAGTCACCACCTCTAGGTGGCATCTTAACCTTCTCTTAACCATACAATCATGAGGAAGAGGTGTCGTGCTTTGAAGTGCATAGCAACATGATAATGTTACGGCCCTGGCCGTTTTGTTCTGTTATGTGTTGTTGTTTTCTGTGTGGTCCTGTGTTGTCCTTTTGGTGTGCTGTGTTGAACCTGCCCACCTCCGACCAGCAAATGGTGTCGCTGTACCATTGGTTCCTGCTGCTGCATCCAAGGGAGTTCCAGTCACCAGGGGGAACCTCGGCTTATAACAGCAGCTAGATTGGAACTTTATTGTGAACTTTGTCCTCAGATCGGTTTTGTAGTAGATTGCTAGTGGTGCTCTGATTAGGTTTGTAGTTTGGGTGGTGGTTTTGATTGTTCGTTTGTTTTTGGGTTTGTCTTTTTTGTTTGTCTTGGGTTTGTCTTTTTTTGATTGTTTGTCTTTAGTAGTCACTGTACATATATTGCACTATTTTGTTTTTGTTCTTGGATCTTTTTACCTGCACGTCAGGCCTCTTTCTGTTATACAATAAATTGGTAAATTTGATTTGGAGACAAACTTTGTTTTGTTTCACTCTTTTATGTTGTGTCCCAGCTCCCCTAGACTGGGTCGTAACAGATAATCATAGTCATTTTTGCGCATTGCACTCTTGTGTCCACTGCTACATGGAAACCATGAGTGGAAGGGCAGGTGATCGCACTTGTGATGAGGAGGATTTTGCCTGTGTGTGTGGATGACTGTGTAATCTTGTTACATAGTTACCACAGGGTGAGAAGTGTCTGAATGGTCATTATATACAAAATGTGTACGTACCAAATAGTATCTCAAGTTGCAGTCATGTTTAGAAAAAAAGAAGGGAGTATCTTGGAAGACAATAGATGAATAAAGAGTTCTGGATGTGACTGTAAATTATGCCACTGTTCTGAGTGGGATGAGACTTGTTCCTATTTGATTACTAGAGGTTTATTTGTAGGTTTATCCATTAATGATAAATATACTTTTATTTACCCAGGTATTGAAGCCCTGTTTGGATGGCCTTTGCACATTGGATGCATTATTCCTATGTTTATATATTTCAATTACATTTTTCTATATTTATTTTTTGCCTGTATTAATTATTATTGTAAACCATATGCACCTTTTTGCACCCAAAAACAATGGCAGCTCCTAAAGAGGTTGGCATACATGCTGCTAAAGCAATAGTTGTATCTGAAACATGGAGTATTTCTTCAGCAACGGCACTGGAGGGTTTTCTCAAGAGAAAAGATGTTTTTGCTCCTCTCCCAACTGGCTTTGGCAAGAGTTTTAAGTGTGTTATACACATTGTTGATCTGATTGTTAAGAGTTAGCCTGTGTTGGATGGTGATAGATGGATCCAATCACCTGCCAAGTATGTTTTTTGAACATGCCCGCCCCCCCACAAGCAGGGCTCTATGGACGACTTCCCAGATTGTAACAAACCATTTGGAGCGTCAGGTTACCTTTGAAGGCTCTGTACAGATGCTGGGTAAACTGCAAAACACCTTAAAAATGTTTTAGTATCACACACCAAATCTGACCTTATTTTTTCCTCCTCCACCTCATTGTATCACCTGCGGCTGTCTATAGAAAAATACTTTGTCTGAAGTGTGTGCGAGGTGCACACATTCTAACACCAAGACTTCATTTAAAACACCTGTTTTGTATGTTTTTTGTGCGCATGCATCTTTTGCACATGTATCCCCATGTCTTACCAAAGTATTCCGGAGAACTAAGACTGCCTCAAACCTAGAAAATCACAATTGGCAATATAACCAGGAGGTCACCACACTTCAATCAGATCTGAGTCAAGAGGGTGGTGTTTTACCGAAGCAATGAAATCGCACAAAAAGTCTTGTTGGAGACTGATCTCAGAGCAGAGGTAACCAGGGTCACATGAATAGCCTGAGGCACAATAACAGCTAATGCAGTGGACCAGAGCTTGTCTTTGAAAGAGAGAATTCGTTTTTATTTGACACTGAATGGAGCTTAAGGCTCGTAAACCTTGAAATGAAAGAACTGTTGGGCTGCAACTGTGTTACAGTACTGGAGAGCTGTGTCCATGTTGCATGTTGATAAAGGTCTTTGACCGACATATCTGTATTTATTGCTGTAACTCTAGCATGTGCAGGCCCGCTGTGTGTATGGCTAACACATGGTGAAACATATATGAGGAGGGATAGTTTATCCGGAGATGGTGATGGTAGTTGGAGGCCTGGTGGGCGGCGAGTTTGTTGTGTTTAACATTAGGAAGGTCAGAGCTTTGAGGAAAGGGCTTTGGAGCAGATGGAGGTAAGAGATGAGTGTGAGGGGGTGGACGAATGACCTCCTCACCCTTGCATCTGTCTCTCTCCTCCTCCACCAAGTTTACTCGACCATTTTTTGCTTCTCTGCTGTTAAAGAATTAGCTAAATGCTATGCCTTTCAATATATTCACAAATCTTCAATACAGTTAACACAAGTCTCACCTTTTCCAACAGCCTATTTATGAATGAATATATTTGAAAGTTGACATAAAATCAAGATTCAGTGGTGCATTTCATTTGTTACTGACTTTGTCTTACATACATACTGTATACTATACAGTATGTATGTAAGACAAAGAGCTTTTCCTATAGCAATAGACTTATTCGACACAAAAGCATCATTTCTTATAATTTCTTCTAATATAATGGTTCAAAGGAAAACAAGTGAGGTTAAAGTAACGGTCTTTTTAGCAGTGATGTAGTATTTTATAGTATAATGTTACCTTTACACTCTAAACAACACTGGAAACAAAAAGTTGAGTTAACCCCTACTTAACCTCTAGTTAACCCCTAGTTAACCCCTGTACTTAAGAAAAACGCATCAAATTCTCTTAAATTGCTTGTATGTGCCACTCAAGAATGAATCTGTTTGTGTGCTTACGTCTGAGGCTCATTGTGTCTGTGGTATCTTTAAAGATATTTTATAAATGAAAGCAGGAACAGCTGCCCAACAGAAGTGAAATCCACTGTGTTACTACATTGAAATGGTTGTGATTTTTGTGCCGTTATATTAAAGGATAACTGATATTTTTAAATGTGGGCTCTATTTTCCCATATACTCTTTTTTAAATGATTCAAAAAATTTTGCAGTTGGTCCAAAACAAACTTTGGTGGTTTTAATGTGATCATTATTTTGTGTTTATATGTAATCTTTTTTTCCCCCAAACCTATACTTATAAATATATTCACATATTTACATTGTACATAGACCATAAATGTTTTTGCCTTTTTTTTTTAAAATGTGTGTTAACTTTGTTCAGCTTTGTTGGTCTTGCTTCCTGTTTTGAGTGTTTCTGTGTAAATACAGGAGAGCAGTGGAAAAACCAAAGTAAAATTCCTTGTATGTGTTCACATACTTGGCCAATAAAGCTGATTCTGATCATTCAAGGCAATTTTGCCCCAATCAAAGTTTGTCCAAAGAATTGATCTCACAGATCTCACAGGACACTTAGAATAACTATTTGAGCCTGTCGGTGGCACTGGACGTACTTTGATCTGGTGGAGCTGACTCGGCTGCGGGTGAAGGCGAAGTTTCCAAATTCCAAAACTGGCTTTGCTACTTAAGGTTATAGACACACTGGAGACTCTGGTCAGTCCAATAGGAGGAGCCTGGGAGTGGCCTTGGAAGGCATCAAGCCCACTGCATTCTGGTTTTCTACTTTTTGAGCAAGGAATACCACACACCCTTTTTCCTCTGTTTTCTATGGTCATATAGCTCCATTGTCAAAAATATTTGTGTCTGTCTACTGCACACACAGCCCAGTTTTATGAATAGACCATCTCTCCAGCGGTGCAATACTTGTTTAAGATTTTTACAGTGGAGCCAACGAGCAGGAATCTACTATTTATCTCAAGTGTTCCTCCCACACACAGAAGCCTTGAGCGAAACATGCTGCGGACGGTTCATATCCCATGGTGGCCTTCGCTCTCTCTCCATCTACTGTATGTGTGCATTTCCATGTTTAAAAGGATGTTGCTCTCCTACGTACTGTGTCCCTCTGGGTGAGGAGAAACCGGAAGACTTGAGTGACAGGAGGGAAATGTTCCTCATGTCTTTTTGGCCTTGCCCCTCACCCTAGTCCCCCACCCTCCTTGTTTGACCATGACTACTGAACAACAGGGATGTTGGTGTTGGATTGTCAGTAATTCTGTGCATGTGTGCACACATGTTCCTCTGTGTGGGTGTGTTTTTAGACGTGTTGCTGGCAAGTGCTCTGGTACTCAGCAGCCAATAATTGCACATAATTGCATCCATTTGTGGAAAAGGCGAAGATGAACATTAGTGAGATCTGTGACACGCACTACAAAGCGTTTGCTGCCTCAAGATTAAACACGGACTCTTGCAGACTCGGCGAACTGTTACATGACACATGATGTCAAATGGCATGTGATGGTTACTATGGTGACCGTGGCAGTTGCACCTGCATCTATTCACGTTTGGTTAACACTGAACACATCAAGGCTCTTTTATTAAAGATAAGATGGGTGACATTCTCTCGTTCTAAATGAATGACTTGATCCTACTCATGTTGCCTCTGTAATCACAGTCTGATACTGGGTGTCCGGCTTTAAGTCTGTCTGAAATCTTGAGGCATCGAATGCTTTACAGAATCGCAGATCTTACTAATGCTGACCATTTAACGCCACCGAAGAGATTATAGAAAGACTGAGCGTAGATGGAGAAAAAATGACCCTCCATGATCACTACCTTCACATAAAGGCTTGACAGAGCTGTTAACCATGCATACTCAACTCATCAAAGATGCAGGAGTGTCATATTTCTCTGGCCTGATCAGCAATAACAAGCATAGCACAAGGTTCCTGTTTTGATACTGTTAACCAACTTAATTCTGCTCATTCTGGATTTACAGCCACCTCCTCTAATGACTAAATTTCTTTGTTGCCGAGATCAATGGTCTTCAAGATCAGTGTTTTTAACAACGAAACTGTATATTTGTGGCCAGTTTTTACAGTTTCAGAAAGAAATTCCTCAGTGAGAGTTTAAGAGATATTTAAGAGATAGATTGTTGGGCTATTTATGGTGTTTGTTGACAGTAAGAAAAACATAGAAGAAGATCAGCCTTATTCTTTAAAGGTTATCATTAACATCATTAACCACAGCAATAATAGCTGGAATGGAGCCCTCATCATTGTTATTAGTTCCTCCTGTGCTTGTCTTGCTACAAAACACCTGCTGTGAAACAGTTCGGTTGCTAGTGGACTGAAATGTTGCTGTTTGGGGATAAACAAAAGTGCTCTGATCTAAGCATGGCAAGCTGTACAAGGATGTCATGGAAAACTGGCAGAGACATCAAACCTAAAAGTGCATATTTTTCAACAGTCGTGCTGTCTTCAGTTTAGCATTATTATTTGAATCTCTTGATTACTGCAAATGGGATATGGTAAACCAAACTAGAAATACATAATCAGTTCTGACATTAATAAGTAAGTTCCAGTGCTCTTAACTCTGCCAGGAGGACTGAGGGGGCCTCCCAGAGGAGGCTTGAGCGACAAAATGCAGCAGCAGCATCCCCTGCAGAGGTCACTTACGTCTTAACTTGAAATTTGTCAGTGATTGGATGCTGCAGTTAATTGGACTGTTGAGAAATCTCATCATCACGATACTGCAGTTTCATACCAGCATGGATTCACAAAGAACAAAACCAGGTGTTTAAGCATTCCCAACTTGAAAATAGCTTTTTGTCTTATGTGCCATCTTGTTAGAATTAGTGGATGTTTGTTAAATATGTGGACCTCATTAACAAAAGAAACATAAAACAACAATAAACATTTATATATAGAATGAATTAATAATGCCTGCTTTTTAACACAAAAAAGGCCATTTTCTTTCTCTACATTTCTAGCATTCCAATCATAAGTCATTCAACAGTGACTTTTCAAGCCTAACTTTAATAACTGGAGACATGAATAATCAATGAATAAAGTTCTGCTAGTAGACACGGCTCATGGGCATCCAGTATCTGAGCTGTGAAGTATCCTTAAATTTCATTGTGGGTTGATCTGTACATAATCTGAAAAGAGGTTTAGCGGGCATGTGCGAATGCTTTTTAAGGGACAACATGCAGAGGCAAAGGTTTGTACTTTCTGTCAAAACAAGAACAGCATGAGCAGTGGTAATTTGCACCCTTGTTATCATCTGGACTGGGGAACAAAAGACACCACAGAGCAGCTGAAGCCAACTGACAGGTGATCCTGCTGTTCATCCGTCACTGGAAAGTGACGTCGCTTCAGATGACGCTTAAGAGAGATTGACGTCTTTTCCTTGTATCTTTTTTTTGCATTTCTCCCCCATGTTTTAGGTAGGAGAGACGATGACAAAAAGGGAAAGATGGGATTGATGGAAGCGTGACGACTAGGGAATTGCCATGTATCAGATCAGATAGTTAGTGTCTTACAACATTATGGACAGGATCCCTGCAGAGATAAACCTGTAAAATCATTTTTGTTCCCCCAGAGGATTTACTAACTTGGATTTTACAAGATCCCGCACCTGAGGTTCTTCAACTTTATATGGAAATTGCCTCTCTGCCTCCTCCACATGTCATCTGAGCCTGTCGATCTGTTCATCAACACCTCACCACCTGTTTGTTGACCCCTACAGCTCCCTGTAGACTTTCTCTCTCTGTTTGCCCTTTGAGTGTCTCTCTCTGCTGGTTTTGTTAACTGATGGGTGTGAAATGTAGCGGCCTCCCAGACCTTTTATGTGTCCAGATAAAAACAATGCCAAATCATACAGCAATGCATAATAGATGGAGCTGCTGCCAATGTGACGCCAACGCTCACCAACTGGACCTCACCATTTCCTGGACCGTGGATTCAAAATTTGCAAAGAAAAAAAAATGTAAATACTGATTGGAGAGGATCAGAAGAGGCATCAAATGGTTTGGGAAAAAGGTTGTGGGTTGGATGGTTGAATAATTGGCTGAAGCACCTTATGAAAGAACAGCTTGAAAAATAAATGCACCAATGAAAAGACCATATTCAAGGCTGATCAGAAATGGCTGAAAATGTCACATTTTGGAGTGGCAGAGTTGTGCATGGCTTATCGATGGCAAACTGGCAGAGAAGGAAAATTGTTTCGATCATTTACTCAAGTAGAAGTATCAATTACACAGTATGAAAATATTGTAGTGTCCATTTGCACCTGGGTCCAAATATTCAAGCGGTTATTACAAAGTCCACAAAAGGTCGAAGCTGTGGTGGTCGAATGGGTCTGACACAGAACTGTCACCCCAGTTAACACAGTCTAGTTTTCAGTCACGGTTTGGTAAAAGATCGTGGTTTGAGTTAAAATAATAAGCCAAACACAAGTATAAGAGGCATGGTATGTTTAACACAAAATATAGGGTTAGGTTTAAATTTCCAGCATATACTTTGGTGTAAATAGCCACACTGTTTATTTCAACTTGGGTGTAAATAGTATTATTGGCTATGAATACCGGGGTGAAAATAGCATCTGCCATTAGATATACTGTTAAGAGCATGGGTGCCTAGTTCTAGTTAAAAGTAATTGCACAATTAATAATGGACAAGGGGAGGTATGGCAGGAACATTTTCGTTCACTTAACACCTGAAAATGCCTTTCTTATCCACAAGAAACTTGAAAAGTAACCCCTGAACCCTAAAAAAGTAAACCCCAAAGAATACTAGCCAAATCCTTACCCCTCATACCGCTACGAGGGGCCCAAACCCCAGTTTCCCGGGTTCCTCTTTGGAACCATTTACCCATCAGAACCTGTCCTCCATATCTGACCATGTCGGACTTTAGTCTTCCTCACCTGGTTTCCTGATTTGTTGACGTGTTCTGTGCGCTGCATATTCATCCACTTTATTGACCTCTTTGTAGAAGCACCACCAACAGCAATTACAGCTACAAGGCTGCTTCTGCCAGCTGTGCACAGCTGGATTTAGGCGGCTTTCTTCCTTTGCACATGCTCTCCAGCTGTGTCAGGGTGGATGGTGAAGTGTTGGTAAATTGCAGCCTTTCAGTTGAATTTAGTTCAGGTTCATATTGTTTTATATATCCTCTGATGGAGTGATATCGATGATTATGATTTGTACTGATAGTATTATCGCAAACCTTTTAGTGAGTAGATGAATTGGACTCTGGTGTTTGTGCACAGGTGTTAACTTATGAAACTACACTGAGCAAATGTTTGGGTCTGTGTTGACACTGTGTCAGAGGTGTTGATTGTGATGATGTTAAATTGTATTGCATTGTATGATACATTCATATCCATTAATGATTAATTAATATTACTTAGTTAATATCCATTCTTAACAAAAACTATAATGAGCTTCACAGATTTAGTGTTTTGTTGTACTACATTTAGCTAGATGTACCTGATAGACTAGCCATGCAATGGTTGCTAAGAAGAACACAATGTTTTTTGCTTAATTAACTGCTCAATCTATAATATCTAATATCTAAAATCTACAAATAGTATTCAAACATGATTATAGGCTTATCTAACAAGCCTCATGTGGAGTCAGACTTTCAGTTGTGGCAGCACTGTACATTTACACGCTATACAGTGATGTTGTCAGTTTTTAGTTTTCAAGGAAACCAACAGCAAATAACTAAATTTTCTCATTTGAAAAAGATCAGTCAGTGTCCTGTTCTCTGAGATGTGTTCTTTTCTTTAGTCAAGGCACTTCTACATCAAAGGTCATACCAGGTAGATATGTTTGGTTTTAATATGTTTCTGCCATAGACTTCAATAGAATTGGCACCAAAGTCTGACACCAAGCAGAGCAGAGTATAATGATGGAATGACTTTCTTCTTTTTCTTCTCTTTTTTTAGATTCTTTGACAGAAATACACTCATAAGGTCCTTTTTGTTTAACAGCTGTTGTGTTGTGCCATTCAAACTCACCAGACTCCATTAGCAAAAGCAGCAATTTTACCTTGCAGAATACTGGAGCCTTGATTTATTATTTGTGTGTTTCACAAATATTGTGCTGGATCTGAACTGACCCTTAAAAACACCAAAGTAACACAATAACACAAACTAACTGAGACCAGCAACTCCTGTGTAAAATTACTATTTTTGTCAATGGAGCCTGGTGGCTTTGAACCTAGCAATATGACAGCTGTTTCTGGTTAAACAAAAGAGTTTTACAGGTCTCTCTCTGTAGGGATCCTTTCTGTCATGTTGTCAGATACATCAAATAACAATCTGAACCTGTCAGTGGCGCAAACAAGCACTTTTAGTGGACAAATTCCAAAAGTTGTTGTACCTATCAATCATTTCAAACCCAAAACATGTAAAAAAAAAAAAAAAAAATATGACCCAGATTTAAAAATACCAGAGTGAAACATTAATAAGTGGGAAACTTATCATTGCAGATAGCTACTGTATGATTTAAAAATGCCATAAACCATCTCCAGTGACTTGAATTGTACATATTTAAATTTTGCTAAGTTTTACAACAATAAAATGTGGAGTGTAGAGTTTTACTCTTTTCCAACAAACTCTGTTTGTGTGCATGTGTCTGAATCATGATTGAGCAGCTGAGTCACTGTCTTTGTTGTAGATGAAATCAGTCTGGAGGGGACGGTGGTGCACAGAGCTGAATGCCGGCCGGTCGTCGATGACAACTACATGAAGCTGAAGAAGTGAGTGAACTCTGAAATTGTTCAGCTCTGAAAAGCTGCTGAATTTAAATGTTAATGTGTCTTGTGGTGGCCTTGGGTTAGAATAATGGGATACGGCAAAGAATAGGATATATGTGTGTGTAACATAACAGGTATGTATGAAAGAAAATGTGGGCAAAAAACACTTTGCAATATCAATATTGTTAAAAAGCAAAACAGTTGTACAAATAATAATTGTATGTATGATGGAAACAACTACAACTTTCCCTTCAGCTTACACACAAAGTTACACACAAATACATAAAAACAATGAGGACCACATTCGATATCTAAAACTGTGCTGTTGACTGTGCTTTTTTTCACCCCCGAACAACTCAAAATCTGTTTGAGTGTCGCAAATTAATTCCAACAAGAGTAGATAAGTTGTGACATGTTGACAGGGGAATCGCTCCAACTGTTTATTTGTGTGGACTGAGCACTCGAGTCCACTCTGCCTTTTTAAAAGGCTTCTGTCTCTTCATTGGAATTCGTTATTCCAGCTAGTTAGTGGATGGTATTGCTATAGCAACTGCATCACGGTGGCAGATGCACCCAAGGCAGAGACACAACACAGTTTTCTTTAGTGTGTGAAACCCCATTGTGTGCTGTAGAGTAGACTTGTCCAATTGTATTTCATTTCTGTCTTGACTTCACTTTTCACTCCAGTTTTGTAATCTCCCATTTGGATGGCAGCTGACAAATGTCCCTCTGTCATGGCATGATATTCAGGACATTATGTTGTCATGCCGGTGTGTGTGTGTGTGTGTGTGTGTGTGTGTGTGTGTGTGTGTGTGTGTGTGTGTGTGTGTGTGTGTGTGTGTGTGTGTTAACGTCCACATTATAGGGGAAGAAACTGATTCCATTATTTCTAATATATTTTATTGCAGTCAGTTTTAATGGATGAAAAATGATTCTACAAGGAAATGAGAGAAAATACAAACAAATTATGAAAAAATAGAAATAGTTTCTAATGGATCAGCAAGCTTTACTCATGACTTAATTAGCCTAACAGTTTATCATTAATGTCTCTGTGAATAGATCATAGTAATTATGGCAGGACATCAGACAGCTGCAGCGCTGTGTGGTTAACATTTCTTTTGGGCTCATATTCATTGTTGCTTTGTTTGGTCATCAGTCAGAATAAAATGTGTTTTGTGACCAGCCGAGTTAAGATAATTTAAGAATATATGATAAATAAAAGGCAGAATATCTTTGGACGGAGCAGCTGCCTTTATTTATTTATTTATTTAGTTAGTTTAACCTCAAGATGCTGACAGTTGCCTCTGTGCCAACAGGCACATCTGTCAGCAGAGATCAAGTTAGATCACAGAGAACCCAAAGCAAACTTTATCTCTCTTTGTCTGTGTGTGTCTGTGTGTGTGTGTGTGTGTGTGCGCGCATGTGTCTGTGTGTGTGTGTGTGTGCGTGCGCATGTGTCTGTGTGTGTGTGTGTGTGCGCGCACATGTGTGTGTCAGACTGCAGATTAAAGAGTCCACCAAACCTCAGCGTTTGTCGCAGCAGCTGGAGAGAGCCATCACTACCGTCTTCAAGCCTGTGGCCAACCACGATTTCAATGTGAGAACTAATAACAGCAAGGCTGTGTATATATATTAACGTGTGTGTGTGTGTGTGTGTGAGTGACATTTTTGAGAAACAAGGATTTTTATTTATGTTCAGGTTACGTTTAGGCCTTCAGTCTGCATCATACATTGTTATAGCATTGACATTGCGATGTGTGCATGCACAACAGTTGTCATTGCTCAAAGTCTGATGTCAAGTGAGGCAAATTGACTCAAATTCAGTCATGCTAAAACTTTTTTGCTGTTTGTTCCACAAGGAAATCTCGTACAGTTCTCGCTTTCCATGGCTAATTTACAGGAAAAGTCCTTTACCTGCTCCAACCGACTGATGGCTGTCCATGCAGAGTCTGCGTACTACCTGCCTGTAAACGAGCACGCCACACGGCTGCTTTCACAGATAATGTCTATGGATGCTAGAGGCATGCGTTCAATAACACAAGGCTACTTTTGAGCGAGAACATTGCTATTTTTAGTGGCAGCTCCCCCCAGTGCTGGTTTAAAGATATAATGTTAATGTCACAGGGCTGGCTTATAGACTAATGCAGACAAACTAACACACACAGATGGGTTCTACCATCCTCATCCATGCCAGGAGGCCTTTTGATCTTCAGCCACGTAAATTCACCATTCATTTGAACATTCATGAAAATCATTTAATGTACATTACATGTAAATGACACAACTGTGACTCACAAATTCAAAGAGGACTTTTAAAGTACCGATGTGAATCATGGGGTCTCTCTTTTAATTACAGAGTTTGGTCTAGACCTGCTCTTTATTGACAGCATCTTAAGATAACATTTGTTATGATTTGGCGTTATATAAATAACATTTGATTGATTGATTGATTGCTAATTGTATATCTATACATGAATAACATCCAGCATATATCAGGTGGAAATTTCTGTATTTTCTTTTCACTTTTCATTTCACAAAAATATCTCAGAAAATGTCATTTTTTTCCAGTATTGTGCAGCCCTTGTAAAAGCTGATGGAGGTTGTTGCTGGACTGACAACACACAAACTGTGTATTAGATGTCAAACAAGAGTCTGAATGTAAAAAGTTAAAGGAATTGCAAATTATTGCCATAATGTTTTCTGATATAATGTAATCATCACGTAAATTAGCAGCATTAAAATGTCTTTTTTTTTTTTTTTTTTTTTTTTTAAAGGAACGCTCACCCAATTTTACACATCAACTTCAGTTTACTCGTCACAGCGTGGTCTTCAACTTATAAAACACATACGTGTCAAATTTATAACTGAGACAGTATTTTGATTAATCAATGAGTCAATCAACAAAAATAATAATCATTTAGGTTGTTTTTCTTAAGCAAAAAAGTTTTTCTTCAGGCCTGTCAAGTGTAAATATCTTCTGGTTTTCTCCGTTGTCTGTGATGATGAATTTCTTTGAGCTTTTGATTATTGGTCGAACAAAATGCCATCTTCATCATCATCTTTAGTTGTGACAAATTTGTCACTGTTTTCTGTCTTTTGACAGATAAAATGATTAATCAAGACAATAATAGTCAGATTTATTGAAAGTGACAATGGTCCTTAGTTGCAGCCTGAACAATAATGTCTCTTGTGACTCTGGAGAATACCCCTGATGATGTCACAGTGATGTCATCAGGGTAATCTTGGCTACTATCAAAAAAAATTAACCAGGTAAAAGTAAGAAAATATATATTCAATAAATTTTAATGTGCAGCTTCAAAAAGTAGAAATAAATAGTGTAATAATGTGTATTCAGGCTTTAACTGACTATGTAAATTGAGAATCAAACCAGAATGTTTAGATTAACATGCTGTACCGAATGATAATACCGAATTATCTTAAACTCCACTAGCAACAAATGTTTTGGTGCTAATTATGGATAGATAGATAGATAGATAGATAGATAGATAGATAGATAGATAGATAGATAGATAAGCTCAATGCCTCGCTAACAGGAGCAACAGGCAGGTTGTTTCCCACCGTGCTGGGATCGTTCTCATTAGTTTAAACAGGAGGGGAAAAAATGGCTGTGCAGCATTCGAATGTTGATTTCAAAATTTTAATCTCAACATAATGAACAAAGCTTCAAACTGTTTGGTACAACCCTATCATTAATAGTAGTTTTAGTCACATACAAAATCATTATGTCATGGCGTCTAGTCTTTCCATTACTCTTCGTCTTAGCCTTGGAGCCTGCATCATGTGCCATACGTAGCATCCAAAGAAAGAGGGCACTGAAATAAGAGGTTTGAACTTTAAACTTAGATTATGTGCAGACGACATTTTATTAATATTAACCAAACCTATACAGTCTGTTCTGTCAGTGCTGATGCTAAATTACCATCCAATACTTTTTCACAATACAAAATATAGGACTGGATTTACAAATTAGTGCTTAACAACGAAACATCTTTGGCTTCTTTGTGGTTTTATCCAAATTCTCCTGCAGAACTTGATGATCCAACTATTAATTTCTGCGGTAGAATTACTAATTTAGTCCATAAACGGTTTAGAATTAAAGGAACTTCTCTTCCATCTTGCCCTCCTTGGTATAATCCTTTATTTTCAGCAGGAGGCAAACCATTAGTCAGTGTCAGCTGGCAGAGCTCTGGGAGTGTCTGGGAGATTTAATCAGCGGTAGGAAAATAGTTTCATAAAGTAATCCAACGGAACAGTATAAACACAATAATGCCTCCTTCTTGCTGCATCAAAACTCTATAATTAAAAGTAAAATGCATGTGGGGCTACCCATAGACGAGAAGTTAAATATCTCTCTACAGCTCACCAACTCATCTTTGGCAGGAGAAGGACTTAAGAGTTCCCCCTTACACAGCCAACTGGCAAAGAATATGGGAATATATAATATCAATAATATCAGTATATGTCCGATATTGCGTAGCGCGTATATTATTACCCCAGCGAAATGTAATTAAATTAAAGCTGAGGTCTCAGGCGAATGCTGGCATGGCTGCGGTAAAAGAGGCACCCTGACACACTGTCTGTGGGAATGCAGCCCTGCACTGAACTCCCTCTGCTCATCTGTTCACAAAATGAGATTTGGAACATGGGGTGGTCTCACTGCTGAATGGGGAACTCAAACTCTTCCAGCAGTCGACTTACTAGGGATGGAAAGAGCTGCCACCACATTAAGGCACCTTGATGCGTGCCTATAGGGATTGTGGGTATTTAAACTCTGCGTGTAACGGTGTATAACTGATAAAGTATTTATTGATGCTCCGCACCGCCCTTTTTATTTTCTCCTCATACTCTTTTGTTTGCTGTTGTGTAGTTTTTTGTGTCATTTGTGAAAGTGTTGCATATGTATATTATGAATGTGTTAATTAATTAATATGATTCTCAGGTGGAGTATGAGAAGAAGAAGAAGTCGGAGGGGAAGATGGTCAGGGCTGAGCGGCAGGTCGTGTTGGACATGCTCTTCTCTGCCTTTGAGAAGCATCAGTATTACAACATTAAGGACTTGGTGGACATTACCAAGCAACCTGTGGTGAGCCACACACACACACACACACACACACACACACACACACACACACACACACACAGACATAAAACAAAGATGCACATAACAATATAAATGGTAAGACCAAAAAAACAATACACCTGCCCACTATCCACCTTGCTTTGTTAAATTTGAACAAATCGCCCACGGCATGACGTTCATGCCTGTTCACACTATTCTTTGTGGCTGAAATATGGGCCAGCACACACACACACAAACATGAGATGAATCGATACAGTGCCGTGGATTCGTTCCAGCTCACAGAGAACAGCAATGTGTAGGTGCTGATGAGACCTTGAGGTCCTCCTCTCCCTCTGATTGCATCTGATTGCATAACTATCAGCTGAGTAGGAGTCAAACGCTCCAATACACTCCCCACCATCATTTCTCTCCTAAAGCACTTGGCTACCACTCAAATTAACTGAACTAAAGTAACCGAAATGCCCATTATGAAAAGTCTTGAAACACATCAGCGTTATTCATCCGGCACAGTGGGCGCATCCACACAAGCTCAACAGAGACACCCAGTGGTCATGGGAGAGTATGAGTGCTCACACACACACAGCACTGCTCTGCCAAATGGGCCTCCACATTTAAGTGTCTGACATCAGTAGAGATTAGGTTTGTGTTGGCCTGTTTTTGAACATAAACGATAATGATTAAACAAACCACCGTGAGTTAATGTGTTTGTGATTTAGAGGTGGCAGATAAGACAGAGATATGTGCTTTGTAACAGTCCGCTCATTTCAACCCGTTTCTCCAGACCTACCTGAAAGAACTCATGAGGGAAATCGGGACGTATAACAGCAAAGGAGCTCACAAAAGCACCTGGGAACTGAAGCCAGAGTACCGACACTACCAGTCTGCTGAGGAAGAGGAGGAGATGCAGACCGCCTAGTTCACCGGCGTGGATCTCATCACATGGGAAAGAAGCTTCTTAATGTTCGTAAGGTTTTTCAGCGCCATCCTGTTCAGTATACAGATGTTTATCACACATGCAGGTGGTATGTGATGCCCAGGTTTAAAAATACCAGAGTTATCCTTAAGAAAAGTATACAGAAATATTGTTCAGAGTGATGAACTTAAAGCAAAGTTTTAAGTTTGCAGTTGAAGAATGAACCTGTTTATTTTCCAAAGCACACTGTATTACACCGCCAGTGGTTTCAGTTTGATTCTCTGCATATCTGTCACAGTAATCATGTCAAAGTTGCATTATAGTTTGTTTTTTGGCGATGCTTTTCAAATATATATATACTATCATTTAGTGGGCTTTCAAAAAACCAGATGGCAGCAGTGAAATAAATCTGCAGTTTCATCACCTACAAAGATACTTATGTTGCTTGTTTGTTCAACAAGTTCAGATCCATATGTTCTGTGTGTCTATTCAAAGTAAAGGCAGTCTCCCCTGCCAGAGAGTTTCAACTGCAAAAATGAATCTGAGAAAAACAAAGATTAAAGAGCAAATAGACTGAAAATAGGAATAGCATTTTTCTAGTGCCGTTACTATAGCAACTGCGAATGGCCTTAAAAATGTGGACATTTACAATAACACACAGGGCAGGAACCTGCCACTGCTCCATGCTGAGTGTTTCACGGCTCCCTGACCGCTCGTGTGTCAGGTGTTTTCCTTCAGTCATCAAAGAGCAAACACCCAACATGATTTCAGCTTTACTATTAACTTCAAAGACTTCAAGTAGATGCATCAGGTCAGAAATACACATTCACTCATACAGCCAGCCCAGTGTGATGTCAAGTGGCAGATTCAGATACAGCCACACAGGACGAGCTGTTGGCAAGACGTGTTCGTCTTCACCCATTTCATTTCTAAGACTCATGGTTTGATAGTAAAACAGTAACGGTAAAATTCAAACACTTTAGATCGTCATCATTACTTTATCGACGTGTACCATCATCTGTTTTGCAGTTCCTTTCTGAAGCCTTTAAAAAATGTGTCTTGTAATTATTAAAACAGCCTAGCATATTGCTAAAGCAATAACAAAATCCAGTTTTCTAGTAGCTGATGAGCCGGTTAGCTAGCTACTAGTGCAGACAGAACGGTTTTCATCTTTGTGGTTGTGTCAGCCAGTCGAGTTCTGGTCCATTGTGCTCCGTTTGGAGAAAACAATGGAACCATTTCATTTTACAAGTTACATTAATGAAACACCTGCTTGTTGAAAGTCAAGCATTAATGGACTATATTGGAATTCAAGCATATTCCTTAACCTTTCCAAACTTTAAAGACTTTGTGTGAAACCTCAAGACAATGAGATGAATTGGGCACAAAAACACAACAAAACTGAAAGTGGTGGTACTAGACTTTATTTTCAAATTAAACCAGAGCTCTTTTCTCATTGTAGATGGAATTGGATGTAATGCAACTATTAACACAAAGAGGACCAAGGAGGTCAACCCGTGTGGATCACTGCTAAAACAGAAGAAAAAAAACTTTTCCTCCTGTCAGAGCTTCACTCACTGTCCTGCCTTTTATTTTCAATCACAAAACTGGGCCAATCCGGGGACAAAAATCAAACACTGCAAAAGCCAAAAAGAAAAAAGTTAAAAACTGTATTCAGTGACCAATCATGTTTGATTCACCCAGCCTTGAGAGTGGATCTGTGGGCCGTAATGTGAATATTTAAGAAATTGTACAAGAAACTGTTTCTGTTGAGGCATGGTGCAAAATAGTGCTCCTTCCGTCTGCTCTTGGGGGGGCATATGAAAAGCAGCAGCCATTTCAAAGCAGATGTGGTTCCAGGTAGTTACTGCAACAAAGAGGACAACATGTTACTATACTTCACCTCACCGAACATCCATTCACAATCAAGAGTACTCCATACTTACACAATAGTATCAATAATAGACAATTACAAATGTCACAATTTTGTAATGGCTTGTATTTAGCTTTAGCAGTGTGCATGTGTTGGCGTCTGTTCACCTGCCAGAAGCTTTTCAATTGTTACCCAGTCTTTGGCCATGTTTTACATGGTCTAGTCATATGCAACCAAATAAAGGATTTTGATTTGATTTTGGGACTCAGATTTTAAGTTGTTTTTGCAGCAGAGGGCCAACATTAGCAGGCAAACAGCAGCATGTCAGTTCAACACAAGTTGCCTGTATACACACACACACACACTACTGAGATGACTCCTGAACTTGTGGGAATCTTAAGTCAGGCCCCTGTTTTTGGGCCTGTGTCGTTATGCACCACTGCTTGCTAAGGTAACGTGAGCCGTTTTTTCCCAGTAAACAGTACTGAGTGTATTGGGGGGAGGGGTATTGCGAATGGTAGTAATAGGGGGAACTAGATTAACCTGCACTAATTTAGTCAATCTGTTAGTGAAACTGAGGATTAGAAGAAAAAAAACAGGGCTCCATTGTCCAATCCAGGGAGGCAACTTTTTCCAGCCTCTGTTACTTTGTTTTGATAAGTAGGTGTGAAATATAACCTGTGGTTACCTCCACATGCAAGACGGCTCACTTTTAGCTGAATTAAATACTTTTCCAAAGCCAATGATGGAAATGGCTCCAACTTTGAAGAACTCTCCATGTCAACATGAAAAGCACTTTTTACTAATTACATTATTCAGGCCATTTACTTTCTGTGTTTTCATTTGTTACAGCAGTGAGTCAAAATGTTTCCAGTGAGAACAAAAACCCTGTTTTTCCACAGCTGTATCCCTTAAAAAGGCACACTTGTGTTCTTGGAGATTTCAGCGGAGTACTTACACATTTCTCAGCCACCAGACCATCCTTGAAGAAGAGCATGTATGGTGTGACGCCATCTTCACGGTAATCCATCAGAGCCACCATGCCCTCTGGGACCATGGTCTCTCCTGTGAAAAACTGTAGAAAGATAAGGACAGTGTGTCAGGATGAGCATACCAGCTGATGAGGGCTGGTTCACAGCATGGGTCTGCGTACAGCACACAATGTTAACCTGCACTTTAGCTATGCTGGGTCATGAATAGAGTTTAATTTGTGTGCTACTGGAGGAGTCCACTAGAGGGCACACCAGGGGACTGAATGATAAAAAAAAAAGGCATGTCTAGGATGTTACCATTTTATTAATTCTGAGATCAGAACAGAAAAAGGTGGTGTGCGAGCCTTCTGGATCAAACACGTCGTGACAGTGACAAGTACGTTTCTCTTGTTCTGCCAATGTGGGAAAGAAAGACCTCCATTTTTTCTGAATTTGTCTGCCAGGATGTTTGACTTCATCCGTCAGATCAGCCTGCTGATCACACACTGCTGCACAGAGAAAGCAGGGGGTGGTTGGAAGTCGCTCTGCTGAACTGACTGTCTCCTCCCCTTTGAGTGTTAATGCAAGACCAACACTCCAGACAGACCCAGGATATGCGAGACAGCCATCATGCCCACGCACAGTTACAACGTGAGTTTACCTCCAGCTTCAGACTGCTCCTAAGCAGGCAGAACAAGTGAAATGCTTTCCCCTTAAAACCCTTAGAAAAACAAAATTACAAACTACAGTTCATGCATTTCATTTGAATATGGACGCCCGAAAGAGCAGTTGTTGCCATGGCAAATTGGCCAATAAAAATAAGTGCTTTGCCACGATGGTTGGCAGCCACAGAACTGATCTGCTTTTACCAGTGAAATGTTTATTGAGATAAGTCAGGAAGTTTGGGTGTGTTTTTTTTTTTTTAATCCTATTATGTATTTTGAGACAAGTTTCTGCCACCCCAGCTTCCAGATCCTAGTACATTTTATGAATACTGTGTGAGTCAACTGGCTTACCTGGTAGTTCTTTAGATTTCCCAAGATGGTCTTAATTTCAGATTGGACCTCAGACATAAATTCCTCCACTCTTTCTGGGTTGTTTGTTTCCAGATTGCTCCTAATGCTGGAAATGCAGACACGATAGATTGTTTAGCATTTGAGTTCGATCAAACATGGCATATAGTAAACCTGGGGATGCTGCACGCCCTTCCTCAGTACACCTTAGCTCTGGGTACCTGATTCATTGAACCATCAGCATTGATACTCACGTCTTCACGTATTCTTTAATGTAACTCATGTACGCCTTCTTGTTGAACGATGTCTCCTGCAGTTTGTGGTTGAGGACGATGTCTACGCCAGATACACAGTTTTCCTCGGAGGCTTCAGACGCTTCTTCGGTGGAGGCATTGGCTGAAATCAAAGAATCGTCGAATCCCTCCAACCTGGTTATTCTCTAGAGACATTGGGCAGGGGAGCAGAGAGGACAGACAAGAGGTTAAAAACATCAGTTAATGGTGGACCAGTGTCAGAGCGAAAGCCTCAAAAACTGCAAGTATCCTGTAAAGAACTAATCTGTAATCTGTTTCTTTGACTTCACGAAGTCTGATTGTGACTTTAAATAGTTAACTTGGTTCCACTACCATGATTCATGCCCCCTAAGCCATCCTGCCAGCTGTGATGTCATTATGAGGCAATGCCGCTACACACCCTCAGCCACAAAGGGTGCACTGATCACATGACTCAACACATATTAAACCTGAATCTCAGGTGAGATTTGTAAAACTACATTTAAAAACAGTTACACGATGCTGATCGTTTCCCTGTTTTCTGAGCGACAGGAAGACGCTCAACGTGTATCCAAATCAACGAGTGATATTTGTCGCCACCTCTACACTCATTTCTGGTCCAGTTAAAAAGGCCCTTTACATTGTGGCCTTTTATCAGGCCAACCATACGTTAAGATAACCTGACCACACACACGGCATCTGTATACTAAGGACTCACCTTTCCTTCAACTTCATAGAAGATCCCGTTTTTGGATTCTTTGATTTTGAAGGTGTCTGCGAACATTTCATCGCCTGAGAGAGAGAAAACATTGTTATCACGCTGGTTGAACACAAAGCAGAGCTCCGGCCTACCCTCTGCTGGAGCCACGATCCACAGTCATTCACCGGGCGGCAGAAATTAACGTCAACATCTCAAAGCGGAACTTGCTGTAGTGATTAAATAGGACAGAAGATGCCCCACTGTTCGCCACATTCGCCAAAGAAGGATGCAAATGCTGACTCTAGGATAATTTGCCAACCAGAAACCTCGCCAGAAATAAAGAGGTGCAGCTAGCAGCTACATGATACCGAAAGGCCACGTACACCACGTTACTTCATCATGGCCAACACTATATTTATATCCTAATCCGCCCTCCCGTATCACATCTCCCCGCTAGACTCGGCGCACGACGGCCACACTTTCCCACCTATGACCAACTTATCGGTAGTTGAACCGCGGCCGAAGCTACAAGCTAACCGGCCTCAGCATCACCGGCTAGCTAACAGGGTGGCTAACAGGGTACCGTTACAGTTAGCATCCGGCTAGCGTCGTTAGCTCTCGGCCCGCGATAACACGAGTTAGCTAGCTAGCCTAACCAACTCTGTCCGACAACATTAACACAGCTAAAACAGCCGCCACCACTCAAACGCTGAGTTAGTGAAGGCTAAAAAGTCCCACCGCACGATAACTTACCGGAGATGACGCACTTGTAGATGATCATTTTGCTGGCTGGGTGTTAAATCTTCCAGAGGCAGAGCTCAGGCTTGCCGCCCTAACAGCACAGGACAGGAAAAGACCGATCGCTCCGCGAGCCACTGTATTTACATCCTTCTGACGTCACCGTGGCTCCGCTGTGACTCTGCTGCCACCCTGAGGTGGCGGCCCAAAGTGGTACTGCACCCACCAGTCCGTCCGTCCGTCTGTCTGCAGGCGCACTCAATGAGTCAACCCCCATTGCAAATTAGGCGTATTGGCTAAATTTACAAACTTTCAGCTGTGTGCAATGAAAACTCAGGCAAGAACAATTTAGATACAACAAAACTAATGTTACAGGTGGTTTCTCCAGATTCAACACAAATTGCCACTTTTAATAACTGCTGCAGTGTCAAAATCATTAACCCCCCTGAATAGAGCCCCTCATTAGAGCACTAGTTTGCAGGTGTTGTCTCAAGCACAGCTGATGCATCTAATCACAGGGCTCATCAGCTGCATCAAGTGTGCATAAGATAAAACACATCAAATTCAAACTGGATAGGGGTTTGTTCACACGTCACGTTTGGTTACATGTTAGAAATAAAGGGAAAAGTAATGGTTCAAAGCTGAAGGAACACTGGCTACACTACCTGGACGTGGCAGGTAGAGTTGTCATGTTTCTGTTAGCTTAAAGTGAGCCCTTTATCTCTAAATGGAGAGCAGGTCTTTCACACAGTCCGCCATGTGGCATCACCAAATTTGGACAACAGCCCAGAGCAGACAAACAGGGCCTCTACGAATGCTCCACTTGGGAGACAAAGAAGAAGAAAGAAGAGGAACTCCGTTTTGCGCTGACAGATAGAGGATCATTCGTATTATTTAGCACAATAAAAGTGAGGGAGTGTGAATCCTGTGGCCCCTGGAGCTTCTCTGATGGTGAGCCAAGGGGTTTTCAGGTGGTTGTGACCTGTAATCTCACCACAAAGTGCCCATAAAACCCAACACACTGGACCTTGAAAACTAAAGTAATGATCTGAAGTAATCTCATGCTAATATCAATTTACTGGCTTGTTTTGGGCCACTGACGAGCTCAGGATGTTATTTTGAGTGTCTGACAGACAGACGTGGAAGATCCTTTTTGTTTAACCAGAAACAGCAGTTATGTTGCTCTCTTCAAAGCCACCAGCCTCAATCCACAAAAATACTTTTAAATACTTTTTACTTTTAAATGACTACTGATCAGTCTGTTTGTGTTATTGTGCGACTTTGGTGTTTTAATGGGTCAATTTGGATCCAACACAATGTGTGTAACACACAAACACAAACTAACCAATTAGCAGCTGTAGACCAGCCACTCCAGTGTTCTGAGGTAAAATTAGTGTTTTTGTCAATGGAGTCTGGTGGGTTTGAATACTTTAATGTGTTTTTGGTTTAACAAAAAGGATCTTACGGGTCTGTCTCTGTAGCAATCCTTTCTGTGATGTCAGACACAACCCAAGTCTGTCTGTGGTAAAAACAAGCACTTTTACTAGATGGTTGTTGTCTGTAAACTTTATTCCCCAATATTTTAAAACCTCTGATGAACTAAGCAATGCTTTATTATTTTATGGCTTAAATGTAGGCAAGATGAAATACACTGAGGATTAGACTCGTGCAATCAACCTATAAAAATCAACCAGTGTAGAATGTAAACTTAAAAATCCTTCAACTTAAACAACTTAAGAGGAAAAAAAAATGCTGTGGTTGCAGCATTTATGGCACGATACTAATGAGACATTAAGGCTGTAACCATTGTTCATTAAAATCAATACCAATGATGTACTAAGTGAGGATAAACATGAAACATTTACAAAGAAAACCTTTTCAAACAGCCAGCCATTATTTGTAAAGCACTTTATTTTATATCAGCATCTTATTTTGGTACAACAAGCACCATTTCAATGTTGTGATAATCTCAAACTATAATGGATCCAAACCCGATGTAATGTCATTGTTTAACCACCCACCTTCCACAGGGCAACACAGTGAGATGAAGTCCATTTATCTGCATGTTGTGGAATCCACTTACACAAAGTAAAGTCACTTGGGGAGCCCGACAGTAAGAAGTACACAGAGGCTGCGTTAGGAGAGAAGGCAGGGGAACGGTTACCAACCAGCAGGTGCATCAACGAACAGCCTCACCTGTCAATTACAGTTAAGACTTCTTCAAAACAAGGGGGAAAAAAATACCCAAGTGGAACTTATGAAGAGGACCAGCACATTCAAACTGAGCACATGCAGGACAAAAGAGAAAAAAAAAAAACTTTAAAAAAGTAGTCCATGTACATTTATACACACAAAATAAACAATGAGATTTATTAACAGATGATGATAAAGAAGTGCAACAGAGTGAAAGCGTACGTGTGCCTCCTCCCACAATCCACACCATGTTTCCCATGTGTGAGACTACGTTATAGGACAGCAAAACAATGTCTGATTCAGGGCTGCTGGAGCCCAGTTTGTACGATGAGAGGTCTCACTCAGAGGTCCTGTGCTCAGCGTTTCATTCTCAGACGCCTAATGACTACGGATTCAGTTTTACCAGGAGGGTATGCACTGCACAGGGAGCACGTCACTGTCCACTGTCTTTTCTTACTTTACCTTTATGAGCTAAATCAAGCTGCAAGTCCTGGTCTTAACGTTCGGAAAGCTACAGCTGTCCACAGTCTGTGATGACGAGCTTCTTGGCGGGCGTGCCCTCCTTTGTGCCCAGCTCTCCCATCTGTTGCACCACGTCCATGCCGTCCCGGACCCAGCCGAAAGCCACGTGTTTGAAGTCCAGGTGTTCGGCTTTCTTCAGGGTGATGAAGAACTGCGAGTTGTTGGTGTCTCGTCCGCGGTTGGCCATCGACAGGATGCCCGGGCCCGTGTGCCGGACGTCGAAGTTCTCATCCTCAAACTTGCTGCCGTAGATGGACTTGCCTCCGGTGCCGTCACTGTTGGTGATGTCACCACCCTGAAAGACCAATGGGGAGCTTGTTAGCCATTCTTCCCAATGTGAGGGAGATTTGTCCATTTGATTGGACTTATTCAAAGTGTGTGTGTATTTGGGATCTGGCTCTCCAACAGTGACGCTGCTGCATTGCCAACAATTCACTACATTAAAGATACGTATGAAGCAATCAGATAACAGTAGGATATGATTCAACAGTCAACATGGCGGTGTCGATAACGGATAGGGGAATTTATTCATGTCGACGTTCATCAGAACACACTGGGATGGAATTTATCTGCAAATGATCCAGCTCAAAACCAAACCAAACTTTTCCAAGAATGCCAGTTTGTAAGCTGACGTGACCAAAATGCCAGGCGGGGATAATAAATCAGTATTTACTGATGCAAAGATGCATTAACACTTGATCACAAATGACAGAATTCATTTTGTATAAAGGAGGTCGGCACAGTGACGAGTGCTTTCACTTTTTATTTAAACTCAAAAGACTTCTGTTTTCTTTTACTAAACCAATCATTTAATTATCAATTATGGTGAGACCAAACCATCTGAGAAGTGAGAAAGTATATTGAAGCCAAATCCTGGTTGATCAGAGTTACCAAGAAATGCAGCTTTTGTACTGACCCGGTCTCCATAATCTCCTCACCTGACACATGAAGGACGGTATGACTCTGTGGAAGATGGAGTCCCGAAACCCAAAGCCCTTCTCGCCGGTACAGAGAGCCTTGAAGTTTTCCGCTGTCTTCGGGACAATATGGGAGAAAAGCTCTATGGTGATGGTGCCCAGTGACTGGCCGTCGGCTGCCACGCTGAGGAACACCCGTGGGTTGGTGTCTCTGGAGTGCTCTTGAACTCTGGACATCTGTGGTAAGGAGGTAAATGAGGCATCGCCAGTGGTGTCGCCCATGTGGCTCTGACACTCGCAGAAGGTCTTTCTGAAGGATTCAGCTATCTCGGGGGTTTTGAACTTGGCTGCCAGCTGCTCCACTACGCCGTCGCCGTCTAGAAAAACAGAGAGACTGTCAGGAAGAGGACAGCTAAAACGCATCGATGCAAATGTTAGCACAAAGCAGGTTACTGGGCGTGTACCTGAGTAGTCGGTGGCCGTCCAGATGAGTGCGTTAGCAGAGGCGTTCATGGGATTGAGCTCCATTGCCTGTGTGATTGTGTGGTTGGCACAAACCCTCAGCACCTGCTCTCTCCTCATCAGGATTCGGTAGAAATGTTTGGCTGGGTGGAAAAGGATCTTGATGTCACCGATGCCACGCTCCTTCCACTGGCCGAGGTCCCGGTCCCATCGGTACAGCTTAGCGCGCTCCTTAAACAGGATTTCCTCATCCTCCTCTCCAGACTTCGTCTCCACCTGAGA
Organism: Pempheris klunzingeri; assembly: GCF_042242105.1. NCBI lineage: Eukaryota > Metazoa > Chordata > Actinopteri > Acropomatiformes > Pempheridae > Pempheris > Pempheris klunzingeri. The sequence continues at coordinate 12,704,146 of NC_092021.1, forward strand.
GACACACAATTACCCAAAGGATGAGTCGTGGTCCTGGACCTCATTCACTGAACTTCAAAGGAACATCTAAAAAACACACTAAAATACTGGAGTGCAGCATTTTATGGTACCTCTGGTAGAGACACTATTGGCTCAAAGTGAATGTCCACATTATTAGAAGCTTCCTCTTCATCACTGCCTGCCTCGTCGCCGTTTTTTGTTGCTGAGGTCACTGCAGCCCCAAATACTGTCGCTCCAGCATTTGCCCACGAAAAGTTGGAGTCTTCATAACGAGAGAGAAACATTAAATATTTAGTGAAACAGGCTTAATCTGATGCAAACATTTTCAAACCAGTTTGATATCAAGTCTAAGACCAGAGCGGACAAGTAATACCTGATTTTACCACTAGGTGCTGCATATGACTCAGCTGCTCCTGAGTGGAGCATAATGACAGCCCATGACTGAGAGTGAAGCGGCACCACAATCAGGACAAATGAACAACCGTTCAGCTCAACTTTTCTTCTAAAGTTAAACATCAAAATAACAAAAATGTTGAACTTTAGCAGGAATCAGATCCACAGGAGGTGACCAGCAGGGTTGAGAAGTAAGTGGAAGTCAGCCTTCAAGGCTAAAAACAAGGTTAAGCTGGACAGATTGGACATCAGCTGCTAACGCTACAGGACTAAGGCTAGTGTCTCACTGTTTTCACATTTTATCCAGAATAATCCTCTGATGTTACCAGACTTTAAACGCTGTGGATACACGACAGACGCTAAAGACAAACATCAGTAACTTTACTCAGACACTAGTGGCTCCGTTTATAGCCTAAACAATCACTATTATGTTTATCATGGTGTCATACTGCTCATGACTGATGCAGTAAAAGTTGGATTTACCACTACAGAGGCTACTTTTTAATTTGCCAGAATGTCTCAGACAAATGGCGGTCCAGTCGATCCACATAAAATCAAACTGGTTTAAGCTCGTAGACCAGACTGGATCAGACCGCATTGGTAACAATATGATAAGACAGGTAGTTGTCAGAAATACCATCTTAAGAAAATGTCAATGCTGAAGCAAACCTTTCTTTCCAAATGCAAATTCGTCTGTGTTTTTGGCCAAGTCAGCAAAAGAGGAGCCTCCGAATGAGTTGAAGCCAAAGCTGCAGGGGTCTGTGGTGGGAGGAACAAAGTTATCAGCAGCTGTTTTTATACCGCTCACTTTTGTTTGGAGGATTCCAGCAGACGGCGGGTCAGACACAACACCAACGCTGTATAAAGGCGTGTGAGGTCAGAGCTCAGCATTAAACCTGACTCAAGACAATGATGGTGTAACTTATCTTCCCACTTTTAGGTTCCAAACTTGTACAACATTTGAGCTGAACATTTAAAAGCAGTGGAATGAAAATAAAAAGCAGGACACATTTCATACAATATAAAAACAGGATGCTGTGAATCTGGCACAATGTCAAAACGTCTTCAACTTAAAGGAGCTAAGAATCTGACCAACGTCAGAGTTACTTAAATGTGCTTATTGACACAGTAGGAACATTTTGGTCTCACACCTGTAGTAATATCTGCAAACACCAAGATGATGATAGACCTTTTTTTTTTGTTGCTTACGTTGAATGTGTGTTTACTTTGTTCAGCTGTGTTGTTCTGGTTATGTGCATGTACAGGAGAGCAGTGGAAAAACTCAAGCCAAATTCTTTGTATGTGTTCACATACTTGGCCAATAAAAGCTGATTCTGTACTGAACAGGAGGTGGTCTTTACCTTGACTCGCAGTTGCAGCAGGAGTAGTAGTACTAAGGACGGGTGCAGACTCTGTGTTGGACTCTGGCTCTGGGCTCTTCTTAGTTGATAGATCAATGGGAGAGCTGCTCTGAGCTGCTTCGCTCTGAGTCTCTGGCGGCTGGTCTGAGGTCTGTTCCGCCGCTGTAGACGTGCTGCCTGCAGCTTCTGTGCTGCCTGCAGCTTCTGTGCTGCCTGCAGCTTCTGTGCTGCCTGCAGCTTCTGTGCTGCCTGCAGCTTCTGTGCTGCTGCATGACGTTGGCTCTTCTGAGACCACAGCAGAGCTGCTGGAGGCCTTTTCAGTTTGGTTCAACTGGGCATCCTGAAACATTTCAGGAATTTAAGTGAGACATTTCAGGCATTCCACACACAGGTCAATTTTGAGATTGCGATTTTGCTTTGCTTTCACTGTTATTTTAAAGTTTTATTCCTCTATGCTCTGAAGATATCGAAAATTTTGGCTCCACTATGACAACAAAATGAAACAAGAATTTTGAACCTGGCTTTATCCTATTCTGGAAATGTATGCACATACTTAATTAGATAATGCAACGTTTGGATATTTAGACATTCAAAAACTTGATTCAAAAAATAATGAGTTAATTAGTCTTAATGTAAATAATCAACTGGGATATCATGGTAATATCTTTTAGTTTTTTAGCTTATTCCCCTGTAGTGTCTCCAATTAAAATTCAATGCCCTCTCTAAGTGTTGTGTCCATTACCAGGTCTTGCTGTGCTTTCCGAACTTCTGTCTCAAAGTCCTCAGGCTTGTCGTGATCCGGGTCGCTGTCTGTGGTGCTCAGGCCGCAGAAGAAGGTGGGTGGAAGCTGGAGGCTTTTGGCCTTCTCCTCCTCCTCCGGCGTCGGCTTCTTCTCCCACACCACCTGGCAGTCTGGCTCTGGATGCGGTGTGAAGCATTACTTTTTTGTTAAGTCTACATACTTGGTGGTGTACAGTACATTTCTCACATGATAGTGGTCATTATTTATCCATCACAGCCCTTTAAATGTCTGTGAAATCAATTGAATTGATGAGTTTTAACGAATGACAAAAGTGGGGGTGAGTAACTGGATAAAATGGTGAGAGACAGGATGTGACATACGTACCATCACCATAGGCTGCGGCTTTTCTCTCAGGAGGATCAGGGTAAAGCTTTCCATTCAAGGCCTTTACTGCAGACTCATAGTCCTCATCTGAAAATTCAACACACATTTCCCTTAAAATTTCCGTTTTGATATCAAGAAAGATGTTGATTTCACAGTTTACAATTCACTCCAACAGACTCTGAACCATGTGAGCAAGACAGTATGACAGTTTTGAGTTTGTTTTGTCGACTTCTGACTGAACTATTCAGATTTTCAGCCCCTTGATGGCCAGCTTTACAGACAATGACACATGTAGTTGTTGTGGTGAACAGGGTTGGGCGTCAAGAGCCGCTTCCAGTTGAGAACGGGTTAATAAACTGTCCGATCCATCAGAATCAAAGCTCATCAATTCCTTTTATCGATGCCAGCAGGTATTTTATGCTACTCAAAACCTGCAACAAGGAGGATTCATGGAAGAGAGGAAGAAACAGTCCAAAGCATGGCTTCATTTCACCAAGAAAGATGGCGACACAGCTAGTTATTAAAGCTTCAAGCAGCAATGATCAGGCCCAGTCATTGCTAAAAGAAGCTGGAAGCTCAACACTAAAATCTGTGCAGTGTCGAGTGCACAATAACGGCTATAATATGCTGGAATTAACAGAAGTGAAAGTTGATTTTATGTGCCAGTGTAACATTTGGTTCAACTTATTCCCTTTAAAAAAAATAAACATTTATTTAAATGCTACTTCATACACATATTTCGAAAGCATTATTGTTTATTTCAGTGTTGAATTTGTTTTCTAAATTGTATCTTTTAAGAAAAAGAGCATTTTAATTATTTCAACATGTTCTGATGTTATTAGGCAGACATAGTGGTCACACATCAGAGATAAACAGTTGAAAACCTGTGTAGGCCTACTTTCCCCAGAACAGAAAACTGATCAAAAATGAATGAAGAAATTGATAAAGAATTGTCATCCTAGTTACTATGTTCACTTCAACAGAGCACACTTTTACATTCTTGTGTCAATCTCACCATCTGTCTCATCGTCGCTGGTGTAGCCTGGTTCATTCTGGTAGCAGAAGAAGGTGAGAGGAAGCAGGAGTTTCCTGGCTAAAGCTGCCTGTTCAGCAGTGGGCTCCCTGACATACACAACCTCCACCTCCGAGTCCTCACATGACCCGGCGCTACCTCGCTTTGCCTCAGGTGGCCCTATGACAGACAGAAGTAGAACAACACAGTCAGGCCCGGAAGGAAAATGTTTTGAAATTAAGCTGCTTATAAACACCGGTGTTAGTTCCACACACACAAAAAGTCATGCACAGCAAAAATGAATGGCATGCATTTGATTTACACGTGTGTGACAGACAGAGTCGGCCACTTACTGTTGAACACATGGTGCCGTAGCATTAAATAGCATCAGTACCTGAGGTTTAACTCTAATTAGCCTTTGCTGAGGTCACTGACAGAAGCCGGACGAGACGGGGAATTGCATTTCACACTGTTGCTACTCACCCTGAACTAAAAATGGCATGTGTGACGTTTGCACAGTGCATTCCTCACTGAGGGAACGCTCTCTGTGGAGTCTAAGCTCACCTTTCAAAAAGACATTAACTTAAACTGATGTGCCTGTTACCACACAAACCTTTAAACTGATTGTCTATTGATTATTTAAATGGTAACTGGTCACGTGTGTCTGAACATGCGCTCTTTGGTAGGCGGGGAAATACTGTTTAGACAAAGTTAACAGGTAGCATTTCTACAAGGTCAAAACAGTTTTTGGCTTAGACTGTACGAACACGTGGCCACTGTGACATCACCCATTGAATTGTGGACTGCCGCTTTGAAGCCTTGAGTTTGGCATTTTCAAAATCACCATCTTTGTTTAAGGCCGCCGTCATCTTGATTTTGTCTGTATTGAATGCATCTCCAGCCTTTTATCTTATACAAGCGACTACAACAGCAGACCTATGAAACGGGTCCTTTTAAATGTCCTCATGGAGCATTCAGAGCTTTGTAAAACTAACATTAAACAACATTAAATGCATTACGCACAATTTCACCCTGATGAACCAGATATTTAAAATGGAGTAATAAAGTACAGTTCTAATTACTAAAATTCTGTGTACAATAAAAACTGCACTTCCACACATTGGACATGCAACACATTAGGTTCAATGTAATTTTCACTCCGTGCATCCAGGTTATTTTTTTCTACTAGTAAGGGCCAGCCAGGTGACAGCTGAATAGTGTTAACACACACTGCAGTGATTAGAGTACCTTGGGGTTCAAATTGGGTGGTTGATGTGCAGGTCCAAAAAGCCATTGGGTTATCTTTGAAAAGCCTAAAATCCAGCCCTAAAGGATGATGGGTTGTTGGGCGAAGAGAAACTAATTGTGAGGCTAGTATCATAATCAGAAAACAAGACCAGAAGTCTTAAAAGGACAAAGAGAAGCACTATATGAGTGTCTATTATGAACTGTGTTCAAGCTAGGTGGATATGAAACACCTGCAGCATGTTCACTAAAACCTACTACACAATTTATTGTGTACAGTTTTGCTAAAAAGGTGCAGAATATTATAATAAAATGAAACAATGTGCTGTATATTAAGTGGCTACAAGGGGAGGTCCTTTAAAATTTTTATCTCTGTCTTGGCGGGTTCAACTGAGGGATGATGGAGCAATGAGATGTAGATGAGACAAGACAATGGAATACAACTCAAATGAACAAAAACAGTTGTGGTACTCATTCAAAAACTCAGAAAATCAGACAAATACTGCACATATACTGAGACATTTATTACCTTTTTCTGGGATTTTAAACACAGGTGCTGCAGGTGAAGCCTTGGATGCAGATTCCGCAGTCTCAGAGCCAGACTTAGGAACGCCGAAAAACCTCTGAAGGCTATCGGTGCCGAAGACAAACTTAGGGGGTGACACCACCGTCTTTGAGGGGTTGACTGGACTCGGGGATGCAGCTGCACATGGCTTACCATCGGTGGAAATCTCTGTACGTTCCTTTGTGGTCTCTTCCAGAACTGCAATGGCTGCCTTCCCACATACAGAAGTGGCAAGGCTTGCAGATCCTGTGGGTCCACTATCTTGAGGTGTGGCAACCCTGGATGTCACTTGAGTCATGAGTTCCTTTTTTTCTTGTGCAACCTTGGCCTCATCAAAGACCTGTTTGAATGCGTTTGCAGTGTCCTGAAGCTTGAATCTAACCGCCAGCTGCTCAATATTACCATCTCCTACTTCAGCAAAGTCCATGGCACTCCAGACCCAGGCCTTCTCTGCGCCCTTCATAGGTTCCAGCTTCATGGCTGATGTGATCCAGTGGTTGGCACAGATCTTTAGTACCTGGTCTCTCCTCATTATCAACCTCACTTGTTTGGTGTCGTAATTCTGCAAGATTTTGAGGTCTCCAATGCCCCTCTCCTTCCACTGGCCCAGCTCCTTGTCATAGCGGTAGAGTTTGGCTCTGTGACTGAAGACCACCTGTTCATTTTCCTCTCCTGTAGAAATGTCCACCAGGTCAGGTAAGGGGACAACAGGTTCAAAGTACTGGCCATCCCTCTCCTCATCTTGGGTTACATCCTGCTCGTCATCAGTGCCCACTGAGGTTCTGCTGTGGTTGAGCTTAGCAGGAGACTTGGAGGGGCTGATGCCAGGTTGGAAGCTGAAGCTGAACCCACCTGTGGATTCACCAAAGCGGAAAAGGTTCTTCCTCAGCGGGCTGCTGGCAATGGGAGAGGCATAGACTGAGGAGTCAACAGTATCATCTAAAGCCTCTTCTCTTAGGTCATAGTTATCCCACTCCAAGGTGGGGCCGGTGGTTTCACCATGAGGCTTGTTTACAAGGCTTGAAACATTGCTGGTTGTTGTAATGTCTCCCTGGCTGTCGTCATCTTTGATCTTTGTTTTCTCATCTGTCAAGAAGAATTTCAGGTCTTTCAAACCAGACTTCATTTCCTCTGCTTTCTGAATGAGACGTGCTGTTCTGCCTGAATCAACAAGCTTATGGGGGGTTTGTAGGGGGATGTCCAAGAGAAGTCTCTGACACTCTTCAAACTTCTCCTTAAACTCCTCAGCAAGCTCTGGGGTTTTGAACTTCGCTGCCAGCTGTTCAAGTTTAGCATCTCCATCTGAGAAGTCATTGGCCATCCAAATCCATGCTTTGTCTGAGCCTGCCAAGGGCTTCAGATTCATAGTGGTGGTGATCCAGTGGTTGGCGCACACCTTCAACACTTGCTCTCTTCTCATCAACACCCTTAGCCTGCCATTAGTGTTGTTCTTCAGGAATTTAAGGATTCCTACACCACGCTCTTTCCACTGACTGGTGTTGGTGTCAAATCTGAACAGTTTGAGTCGCTGAGAATAAAGAACCTGTTCATCCTCCTCCCCCGTTACCAGGTCCACCTTCTCGGGCATCTGGACCACTGGTTCAAACTGGATATCGTCATTTTCTTCTGTTTTATACATGTCATCCTCCTCAAGTTCATTTGAGGCATCTGCCTTGGCGGTGGTTATCTGTACTGTTGAGAAAACCTGCTCCCCTGCCCCAGAGAAACCTTTGAAATTAGGGTCGTTCTTGCCAAACTGGAAATCTCCTCCAGAGGACTGTGCCAAATCTGCGAAACTGAACGTATTGGTGTTTCCAGCAATCAATGGATTTTGATCTTGCTCCGTTTGGCCTGATGAGGATGTTAACATATTTTCTTTCTCCTTGTGCTTGTCTGCTATGCTTTTCAGAAAACTGGAGGCTGACCCTGATGAAGGCGTTTGCTTATTGGTTGAAGGGGTTTCTTTTACAGAGTCCTGAATGCCAAACTTGAAGCCACCAGTGGGAGCAGGCATCGAGAAAGAGAAGCTTGAAGAACTTGTGGTACTAGATCCAGACTGGGGTGCTTCAAACTTAAAAGAGGCAGCTGAGCTTTTATCTTTGTTTTGGCCAAACTGAAAAGTGCTGCCAGCTTCAAAAGGAATTGTAAACCCAGCTCCAGCAGGTTGGCTTGCAGAACTCTTGGTTCCAAAGGTAAAGCTGAATGTGGAGGCTGAGGGAGCAGTGCTGGTTGTGCTTGTAGCATTTGGATTTAGTGTCTGACAGGCCGCACACCTATTGGCAGAGGCATCGTTTCTCACCAGACAAACATCACAATCCCATTGTCCATCTTTCTTTGCAAACATGGCTTCTAAAGAGGGAGTGTCATGTGGGACATGGCAGGAAACACATTCAGTGGCTGATGAATCATTTCTGACCAGGCAGGTACTGCAGTCCCACTGCCCATCCTTTTTTGCAAAAGCAGCCCCGAATCCTGACACTGCTGGCTGATTTGATGCTACCGGAGCCCCCTCTGTTGGTTTAGCAGCAGGGTTGGGGTTATTACAGGCGACACATTTGTCAGCAGAGGCTTCATTTCTTACCTCGCATACATTACAATCCCACTGCCCATCCTTTTTTGCAAAAGCAGCCCCAAATCCTGACACTGCTGGCTGATTTGATGCTACTGGAGCCCCCTCTGTTGGTTTAGCAGCAGGGTTGGGGCTATTACAGGCGACACATTTGTCAGCAGAGGCTTCGTTTCTTACCTCGCATACATTACAGTCCCACTGCCCGGGCTTCTTGCTAAACTGGGCACCAAACCCAGAGCCAATAGCAGGTATAGAGGGCTGCGCTGTGGGCATAACTGTGGCTGGTGCTGTTTGGGCTGAGGCAGGTGTTTTAGGTGAGGCTTTAAGAGCTTTACAGGAAACACAACTGTCTGCAGAGGCCTCATTTCCTGCTTTGCATACATCACAGTCCCACTGCCCGGGCTTCTTGCCAAACTGAGCCCCAAAGCCAGAACCAAACGCACTGGTAACTGCGTCAGCAGGTTTTAAGGTGTTGATGCCAAATGAAAATGAAGAGGGTATAGAGGCTCCAAAAGCACCAAATCCAGTAAATGTAGATCCAGAACCACTGGGTTTTGATGAATCGGTACCAAACTTGAAAGTAAAGGGACTGGCTTTGGTTTCACCAGCAGCTTGGATGTCTGGTTTGGATGAAGAATTGGGATTAGCACTTTGACATGCAGCACACCGCGCATCTGTGGGTTTATTTCTTACACAGCACACAGTGCAGTCCCATTCCCCTTCTTTAAGTGCAAACTGGGCTGCCAGAGATTCAGAGTCTTTTAAACTTTCCTCTTTCTTCTGCTGCGGATTGTGATTTTCTGGTGATTTGAGTACAATTTTCTGGGCTTCCTCAAACTTTGCTTTGAAAAGTGATGCCTCATCTACTGTTTTGAAGCGGATGGCCAACTGTTCAGGCTTAGGCTCTTCATCTGCATAATCAATGGCATTCCAGACCCAGGATTTGTCGGAGCCAGCATTCGGTTTCAGTAGCATATCAGCATTGATGTAGTGGTTTGCACAGATTTTAAGGACTTGCTCCCTTCTCATTAAGAGGCGGACCTTCCCTTTAGTACTGTGTTTTAGGATTTTAACATTGCCAATGCCCCGCTCCTTCCACTCTTTCGTGTCTGTGTCAAATCGATACAGCTTTGCCCTGTTGCAAAACATTTCCTCCTCCTCCTCCTCACCTGTTTTAACATCTACTTTATCAGGAAGGGGTACGATGGGTTCAAAGTGAGGACCATCCTCATCCTCCTCAACATGAGTGCTGTCATTGTCGCTCTCCACTGCTCTTTCCTCTTCTGCTGCAGGCGTGGCGACCCCAAACGCTGGCTTGGTGACATCTCCAAATTTAAATGGCTGCTCCACCTTTCCAAACAAACTCCCAGTGCCTGTACTCTGCGAAGAGTCGGCAAAGGAGAAGTTTGTTACACTTTTATTCCCAAAGGTGAAGATGCCTGTTTGGCTGGAGGGCTGCTCCTGAGCTGGAGGCTTCTCTGGAACAGTATCCGTTTTAGTGGGAATGTCTGACGTAAGTAGACCAAGCAGACTTTCACTGCGCTTGGCCTGGGAAGCTGAGAAAGTGAAATCTCCATCGTTGGATTTAAAGTTAGAGTTAAATTTAAAAGCAGCTGAAGGCGTTGACTGGGCAACTGCTCCAAAACTAGGCACTTTGGGAACTTCAGCAGGTGCCTGCTGGCTGAAGGAGAGCTTCCCAAAGTCCACGGGCTTCCCCTCAATGCTCTTTGGTGGCTGAACGGGGACTACAGCTGATGGCTTGGTGAAGTAGCCAGGTTCAGGCAGGGGAGGATTAGTGGTTTGCTGGGTTACACTCTGGCCATAATATTCTTCACTATATGGGGACAGAAGGCTTGTGGCTGGTGATTCAAACCGGAGAGGGGCACCAAAGACCTGTTCTTGAGGAGGATAAATGCAGGCTGGGGCTGTCTGCAATGGAGGTGTATGAGTGGGCTGCTGGTAGGCATACATATGCTGCTGAGGTGGCATACGGTTCATACCATACATTGGGGCCTGTGTAAAGAGAAAATAGAAAATAAAATGGCATTCAATGTACTCTGAACAAGTTTATTACTGTGAACTAGTATTAAACTGTGATAATTACCTTGGTGGGGGTCACATTTGCTGCGGTGCGCAGGAGATACTGAGAGTTATAAGCTGGAGACTGGTTGTAGTACACAGAAGGGCCTGTGGTGGCAACTTCAAAAAAGATAGAAAGATTTTGTAAATTTTATAAACGATTTCTGTCCGATACCTGTAGACAAAAATATGTAGCCATAAATCTCAACATGCTTTGGTTCTAAGCAGTGTGCTGACCTGTTAGGGGGGCCCCATGGTAGGACTGGACTGGGGTAAAAGGCTCTTGCAGACCTTCAGCCCCGTAGCTCTCCCCATACATCTTGTGATGAGGAGAGTCTGCATTGCCTGAAGAGTTGTGTCTCAGATCATGGACTTCATTCTGCAAAACAAGGAGCTTAATGACAAGTGGCTCCATCTGACATCCAGAAAACATCAGAAAATGTCACTATAATATAATAATATTAAAGCTGAATATGTAGAGTACCAACAACATATACCAAGTCATTCTTATCTTAGTTATTGTAAAATGTCAAATAGTGTTTATTCGGCTAGACTGAAGAGAGAAACAGGTGTTTACTTGAAAAATATTAGAGACATGCCTTTATTTGTAATTTCCCTTAAACACTTGTCTCAAACACTTCTTCCATATGTTTTCCTTTTCTTATGATAAATTCAGCAGAACATACCCGTCCATTACTATTAGCACAAGAACTTGCTTCCCTGTCAAACTTTAACCCTCTTCTCATTCACCAGTTTATTCCGCATAAATGGAACCAGTGTGAAATTGTGTGGACTTAAATGGTGGTAATAATAATAATAACAACAATACTAATAGACATTTAATCTCTTATCCTGACCTTGAGGGCTTCAACTTGCTGACACAGCATCTGGAGGAGACTTTTCTGGTCCTCCACCCAATGAGGTGGTGTCTTAGGGGAAATCTGAGAAAGAAATATAACGAAAAGTCATTACTTTGTCTTGTGAGTAAATATCTCTGATTAATACGACAAAATAGCTAACAACTAAGAAATTTCAGACGGTCTTCTGAACCTACCAGGTGTCTTTTGGAAGGAGAGACGATACTTTTGTTCGGAGAGGGTGTGGAGAACTTTATGTGGGATATGGTGGCAGAGGTTTCAGTGGGATGAGCAGGGCTGGAGTGGGCTGGTCCTCTTCTACCCTCCTCCTCCTTCTCCTCCTCTTCATCCATGGCCTCTCCACTCTCCCCCAGCTGCTGGTTCACGTCATTGAGGAGGTCAACAACTTCCTCCATGGAAACAGGCAGCTGGGACAAGAGTATAACAAAAGTTAAACCAGCTGCAGAGCAACAATGTGTCACTACTTTTTGATATATGAAAGCTCAGCTTGCTTTGAGCTACATTAAATGGGACCAACCTTCTCAATATCATCTGCATTAGCATTGTAGATCTTGGATAAGTAGGTCCGGAACTTTCTCAGGAAAGTGATGCACCTGTCTTGGGTTTCCTCAACCCCGTTGCTGGCCTCCTCTGACAGCCGCTGGTAGATCTGCCAGGGATACGCAGCACATCAGAGAACACAAATAGTAAAGATATGCACTTCCTTCTGTCTTGCACTACAAGGAGCCACTGTTTTATGTGTTGTATTCTTTGTTCTCCCCCCATGATTACAAAACTTAACTCAGACAGATGAAACGTATAACTTACCTGTGCCAAATGCCAAATGGATGACATGTTATTGATGGTTTCCAAGGTAGCAATCGCCTCCTCTGTCTTGCCTTCTATGTCAAGGAGGGCCGCATATGCTATCCTGGCTTCCTCTTCATAACCCTTGACAGAAGAAATCTGAAAAAGAACACCAATTATTCATTTTAGAAATATATTAGTATCATAGGTGCATATATTTGTTGTGGGGGCCTGAGTGGGAAATTAACCCAAAGATCTACCATACTACTACCATTTGACCTACAGCAGCAGTTACTGATTAAAGAAAATTCAAAAACCTGTAAACCTGTGTTAGTATTTAGAAAGTTCTGCAATAAAATCAAACATTGTAATTTTAAGTTAATTATAATGTAAACATATTCAGCACATAATTTATATTCACTGAACACATTAAAGGCTTAACACACAAAAGTTCAAATACAACATCAACATAATTGAAGAGTGGTCACAAAGAGTGTCCCACCCATCTCCACATACATCCAAATTTTCATATAGTAAAAAGGAAACTATGACAATAGTATTAACCTGAATGTCTTTGGAGGGAAAATGTATGAAGAGAGGGTCCAGGGGTTCTGGTATACTGCGTCTGTTTTTGATCCTTTCCAACAGAGGATGTACTACTTTCCAGTAGTGGACACTGCGGCCGATGTACTCCTTCTGGTCGTAATACGAGTTCACTCCATCACCCTGAGTTATAAAACATACAAAGACAGCTGAACATCAAGGATAGACAGTTTGCCTGCCTTATGAGCCTAAAGGATAACCTGGGCCCTAATTTTTCTTTTTTGTGTGTGAAAATTTTGGCATCCAAATGACTGGTGAGTACATGAACTTTTGGAATTGGTTCAGTAGATCTAATCTGCCAGCAGCTGAGAACAGGTAGCAAATGATCTGTAATGTAATCCTTCAGGGCTGTTGCGTCAGATCAAAGTAAGTCCACTTCAAGTGTTTGAATAAGAATGTGAGCCTCTCAGTGGCAAACAAAGTGTCTGACAGCATCACAGAAATGATCCCTGCAGAGATAGACCTGTAAGATCCTTTTTGTTTAACCAGAAACAGCTGTTGTAATGTGCTATACAAACCCAGACTCCTTTGACAAAAAGGGTAACTTTATCCCGCAGGACACTGAAATTACTGATAACAGCTGTTTCGATTCACAAAGATGTCACACAAATAAGACAGCGGTACACCTGTGTAAAATTAAGGTTTTGTCTGGTGGGATCCTTTCTGTAATGTTGTCAGACACTTAGAATTACAATCTGAGCACTTTTAGTGGACGTACTTTGATTGATTGGTGTAATTCCCCAAAGGGTTACTTTACAGCCTTTGAGGTTCATTCACTGCCCATTCTTAGCTCCTGGCTGATGTGGTCTACTGGACCAATTCCAAAGGTTTTTCTACCTTCCAGTCATTTCAGACCTAAAATGTGTTAAAATAGCGCTACGGTTTTAAAAAAATACCACATTTATCTTTTAATGCAGGGCGGACAACATTAAGTCAGACAGTTTCTTATATTGTTACAAACTCTAGCAGAAAACAAATGGACTCAGAGAATTTTTTTAATAATATAATTAAGCTAATATAATATAATTAAGCTATAATTAATTAAGAATATACTTTTTTTTATATATATAAAAATATTTTCATTTCATTTCAATTTTCATTCTTTGGACATACCTTTTTTTCTTCAAAATCCAATGTTAATACCCCCCCAATACAGTTTTTGCACTAAAGTTTATTCTGTCGTTCTTTTGCACTATTCTGTATTTTGTACCTTCCGTTGTTTGCACTGTCCATGAGAGCTGCTGTTTCTCATTTCAATTTCGTTGTGCTTCTTGCACAATGACAATAAAAGAATTCTGATTCTGAATCAACACATGTGACTGTTTGGATTTAACAGTTGTACAGTGACAGAAAGCAGCAGGTGGAAAGGCAAGTGTGCCTGTGCAGCATTTGGCAAGGTGGTGAGGTATCCAACTGCTACTTTTCTGGCCGCGCTGCACGTCTGCGTGTGCACAACAGTCACCCACAACTAATCTGGACACCTTTCTAGCTGACGATCATAGTAACAAGGGAAGCTGATTCTACTGACATACTCATTTCGATGATCATGCATCACATACACCTGTTCACCTTGTTGACTGGTACCTTTATACTGTGACAGTACAATGCTTTCAGTTACCCAATAATCTAGGACCATCACAGCATTGTGCAGTACTAATGATACTAACCATTATGCATCGAAGCAAAAACTAGCGTAACTGTGCCTTGCTGTTTAAGTTGTAATTTACACTTTTATTTAGCAAGAAGTGTTTTAAACGAAAGAGTTTGGTATATTTAAAAAATACTGAAAAAAAGTGTATTAGAAACCTCTTAGAACTGCACCTGCTTGTCAAGTAAGCAAGCTACTTGCAGAGCTTGTGGAAACAGTGCATGTGTGTGTGAGTGTGTACCGTCTGGCTGAGACACTGAGCCCAGTGGATGGCCAAAGCTGGTTGGAGTCCATTTTTCTCTCCAGCCCTCAGAGTGTTCAGGCCATGCTGGACAATCATCCGCAGTTTGGCTGACATGCCAGGACTACAAGGAGACACAAACAAAAAAACTGAACACTAGGACACACAAAACGTTTACACTAAAATGACAGAGCACTCCAACATCTTCATGCCCACACCTGCACAGTCTTAACACCCACATTACCAAGGAGGTTCACTGTTTGCTTTGGTCAGCAAGTTTGAATTTTCTGTGATTTTTTTGTGAGATTTCAAACTGATGTCAGTCTCTTTTTTGAAAATGTTGAGATGTTTATCAGCATCTAGAGACAGTCTGATAGCAGAGAGCCAAGGTAATATTTAGTGCTTAAATACAATGACTTTAACTATGGAAACGGGCAGCCCATAGGGTGTTTCACAGGCTGTAGCGGGCTCAGCTTTGCAGCTACAGTGAAGATACAGGTATAATGCATTTCAAGCAAAAATACTATAAGTCACAGTGACCTATTTGAAGATTATTTGAATAGTTCAGGCGGAGAGAAGAGAGAGCCAGGATAAGCGCTAACTTAACACAGCTGGTATCTACGGCTGCTTCTAGCTAATGTCCAGATTGGCTGAAAGAAATGGAACTCAAGCTGCTTAAGCAACAGAAACTCAGAGGCTGTTTGTGCCCACATCTAGAGAGACCTGGCTTC
Organism: Pempheris klunzingeri; assembly: GCF_042242105.1. Lineage (NCBI taxonomy): Eukaryota > Metazoa > Chordata > Actinopteri > Acropomatiformes > Pempheridae > Pempheris > Pempheris klunzingeri. The sequence goes on from NC_092021.1 coordinate 12,719,383, forward strand.
ATCTCAGTGCCCCGGATTGATCTACTGCTGCCAACGGGTGTACTACTAGGCACTGGGAAAAATGAAGGAAAATATTCTTCTTAAAACAAGACGACAGTTGTGTAAACTATTCAGTTTTTTATAATGTAACAAAAATCTTGTCCCATCCCTAACAGGTATATGAAACTAGACGATCTAGGGCACCACATTGGAAGGGGACTAGATAATGATCCCAAGTTAAAATTTTAGTGAAAGAAAAACTGGCATGGTCATTTTGAAAGAGGTCCCTTCCCCATTACCTCTCACCTCAAGACACAAAGTAATAATGTCAAAAAAAGGTAGTGTAGGCCTGAAGTGCATGAAAGTTGGTGTGTTTGTGTATGTGGGTGATGATGACGATGACAATAATACCAATTTAGGCACTGAGGAAATACTTCTTTTCTGTCAAATCGTCTTTGCACTGTGACAAATATACTGTATATTTTATAATGAACCCTAGCTCTACTCACGCTGCTCTTTTGTGAATGAGGCTGTAGATGGCCTCCCACCACTCCCTCTGCCTGTCGGTGGTCAAGAGGCGGAGGAGGGGAAGTGGGAGGCAGCGAGGCTCATAGAGCTGCTGTTGTTGCTGCTGGTTCACTCCACTGCTGAGCTTCGCCGTCTCCTGGAGCTGACAGTGGCTACAGAAAACCACACCATGTAAAAACACCTGGATGGGGATGAAAAACAAAAGAAAAAAAGTTTTACATTCTGAAAGAAATATCAAATGGATTTGAATTTGCTACAGGGCCCTGAAGTGTTGTACGGCAAGGCTGAGGAACAGCTTCTATCCCTCAGCTGTTCACGAGCTGAACTCTTACCCCCCCCATCCCACTGCCCCTCACCTCCACCATCTGAACTGCCCAAGGACTCTTATCACTGCATTGCACTTTATTCTCATGCACTTTACCACTGTACTATTTATTTATTGGATATCTGCCTGTGCGTGTGTGTATGTGTGCGTGTGTGGGAGTGAGTGATTAATGAAGAGCATTTTAGATCTTGTTGTATTGTAAATGCAATGACAATAAAACTATTCTATTCTATTCTAAATGTTATCACAAAGAACTGAGTAGCAAAAGTGCCATTTATCAAGTCAATGTGGAGACAGTTTCAAGCACAGGTTTCACATTTAACCACTGAATTTGTTTGTACATTTTAAATAAGTTACGTGCACATTTTTGAGTAAAGTTTCAATACACTTTACATGAGACCGCAAACAACAGAATCAATTGCTTGCACGCACACAAACAGTTAGTTAGACACAGGATTAATGAGACTGACCTTATCATAGGCTCTGTCTACCTAATCTTTGTTTCTTATATTATCTTTCTAATATTCTTAGGTGGGATGTTGTGATCAGTGGAGATTAGTGATATCTGTGAACTTCATCTTGTGTCAAGTGGACCCATGAAACCTGCCCACATGATTCCACCTACCTCCAGATCCAGCAGGCAGATGGACTCTGGTGCATTGGTGTCGAGTTTGGAAGTTTCTAGAGTAAGTCTGGGAAAGAGCTGTTGTAGCCAGTCCCGCAGGGCCGGTCTGTGGGTGAGAAGGATCCACTGTAGCCCCAACCAGCTCAGATGCTGCAAGTCACCGCCATGCAGCAGGATGGCGCCTACATAGGAGATACCAAAGTATTATTACAATGTTATTACAAAGTAGAAATGCTGTTTAGCAGTGTGTAAAGTCTGCCTGCACTGCTAATTGCTAAGTTACAAACAAATGCTATTTGTCCTCCAAAGTCAACAGTGCAGTACTCAACATGAAGAAAGTGACCCAAATAAAACAAACAAATCCAAATCTAACTGCAAATGCAACTTAAAAATAAAAGTGGACCTGAATTGAAAATGAACAGAGCTGAAGAGATCACCATGCTACTTTAGTATTCAGAGTATTGGTTTTGTACCAGCGTCCCACTTGGCCAGTTGAGTGAGCTCTGGAGCCATGGTGTTAATGGAGCGAATGTTGTCATTGGCAATGAAGGATGGTCCAGTGGAGGCCTGTGGTCCAAACAGGAGTTCAAACAGAGAGTCCTGACCACTACGGTTCCCAAAAGCTTCCACCACCTAAACATATAAGACATGTAATCAATGTTACATTACACATCAGGTTATCAGTGCTGTCTGTGTCTGCCAAGCAGACAAAGCAATAGAGCATAAGTCCCGGCTGTGACAGAGTTGTAAAATGTCCAATCAATCGATTACATTGCTCTTCAGTAACACAGCACACTTTTCATTTCTGTTTTTTAAAAAGGCTAAAATCTGAATCAGAACACATGGACAGACCTCTCTGATCAAGGTGGATGAATCTGTGCTCAGATTTAGCAACATGTGGCCGGCCTGACTCTGTCGGTCGTTAGCCAGCAGCTCCAGGAGCTGTGGGGCCGACTGGTCTCTTTTGGTCACTTTAGCCTTTGGTCTGGGCACCTGGTGGCAGGACAAACACAACAAACTGTATTAAGAAGCTGTATATCTACAAAGATTCCTCATCGTGGCTGTCATACAGTCTGCAAATGGAAACTTAAACGTTGACAAACAAAGACAGCATTACTGCAAGGCAGCGGTCAAGAAAAATTATTTTATCATCCATGTTCAGGCCACAGCTTTGCTCGGTCCTGAGTAAGTTTGCAGCAATGCAAAGGGTATGGTAAAGCCAAAAAAAGTAATTTTCTTAAAGAGAAAGCTGATTTTAGGACAACTGCCACTTTTGCAACACCTGCTTTTGGAGAGAACTTTTTCAAAAAAGGTCAAGACATCAACCACATTAGCATTGTTAAAATATGTGGTTACATTTGTATAAAAGGAAATAAGTTAAGAAAATGTAAAAGAGAAGAAAAAGAAAATCCGTAACATTTTTTCTGTTTTACTATCCTGAAGAGAACCAGACAGATTCGAGAGTTTGGGGATTTGTAAATGATATACTAAAAGGCTAATTTCACTCCTGACAGGCAAGCGGCTGGTTGGGGTGTCAGTACCTGATATGCGAGCAGGTAGCACAGCGCAGCCAGGTCAATGACGGCCCTCCAGGTCTGTTGGCGATCCTGAGCCAGCTTCAACAGCAGTGTGCCGGCATGCAGGTAGAGGTGACCTCTCATCTCCACAAACACCTCACAAAGATCATCAGTGTGGCGGCCAGCGACGCTGTTCAGCGTCTGCATAGCTTGGTCAAAACTACACAAACACACACAAAGTTTAATATACACAGCTCCTTGCAGTTGTGAAGATGCTTAAGTGAAATGAATGGAAACAAATGGTTGTCATTTTAAAAAATCTAAAAACAGTGATGTGCTTCATAAAACCGACTGCACTAATTCAAAATCTTCCTGATTTCTGTTAAATGTTGTGGTTCTTATAAAACAGGGTTACGCAATTAATGTGTTCACTTTGTTTATTTTACCAGCTGTTCATATTAACTTTGATTGTATATTTTGCTCAGGATATAATCCTGCTTAGACCTAGTAGGAAACCTCTTTAAAGGCACCTTCTGTAAATCACATGTACATCAATTAATGGCTCCACAGCCACAACATTCAAAACAGTGTTGAACCTGCTGTTTGAATCAGACATGAAAAGATGTTGCAGGTCTTCTGTAAGCACATGAATTTTAGCTTGACACAGAATTGTGACCCGGATGCCATGATGTAAAGGGAAGTTACTCCCAAAAATGACAATACAGTGGACATCAGGATTCGATGGATACAGCTTGTGTAACCATGACCTACTCTCTGAGGGCATCGAGGCTTGGCTGCACACTGCTCTCAGACAGTGTGATTCTCAGCAGGCTGCAGTGGGCCAACAGCAGCTCCTTCTGGAGACGACGGCACATCTTCTCATTACTGGAGATGCTGGGCTGAGCTAAATACTCCTGCAATAAAGGTTCATCCATTTTTTAGTTTTGTTTTGAAGTCAAATAAATTAGATTTGAAAATCTAAAAGACAATAGCACACCACAGATGCTTTGCCTTTCCAATATCCTGTGCATTACTGCCCTTCCATGCTGACCTGCAGTGTGCGTAGCACCACCGTGTACCAGTCCACACTGTTGCGCAGCATGCCCCTCTTCTCAGCAGCCAGGCAATGCTTAACAGCTTCATCCAGCTGCCCGTCCTGACAGAACAGCTGAACCAGCTTCACGTTCACATGAGCGTCAGCTGGCCTTGCCGCCAGCTCGGCCTGGAGGAGGTCGAACAACCGGTTCCAACCTTGCTGACCCTGACGACTCAACAAGCGTTCCTGCACAGAGAGGCACAGATAAACCAAAGAGAGTGAACGTGGCATCCTTTCTGTCTTTAATATGCACCTCCTTCATTGAGAGTTACATTTTAGGGACTGGAGACTGAGATGAAAAGGAACCTCACCTTCAGGTTGAAGACTGCAGGGTTTCCCGGCAGCAGCTTGGCAGCTTTCTCCACCCAAAACTCTGCTCTGCTGTCACACTCCTCCTTACCGACCAGTAACTCAGCCACCTTCAGCACCAAGTCCCTCTGGGCTGGGTTCAGGTCTACTGACCGCTACATACACACAAGGACACACAGGCATGCTAGTGTTAGGTTTTACAAAAACCTGTAAACATGTCATGGTTCCAAAGGTGAAAGGAGGAAACATGTGCAAAAGAAGAGGTAGAAAAAGACCAGTAGAATGGTTAGTTTATTTATTTGGTGAGTCTGATGTGTTCTATTATTCTAGTTTAAGCCCATATTGACTGATTTGTTATGTTTAAGTGCATCACCATCTAACCAACTATCAAACCAACTTTACTACAGAAAGCAATTCTTCTGACCACTTTTACAAACATGCATGTATACAGCGCCCTTTATTAAGTCTATTATATTAAAATAACGTGGTAACACAGAGGTGAATTTGGCTGAGACATCTGAGCTGCTTGAACATATAAAAGTCGACCAATTTAACAAATTTCTTTTCATAACACTCATTTTTGTTATGTTGTTTGCCTTCTGGATTTGATTTTCTCCCAATAAAGCTTATCTGTGCTTTTGGAATGACTATCAATTCCTGAATGTCACAGTGAGCTGGGCGCACCACCATTTTACAAACAAAACAAACAAAAATGCAATTAAATGTCTACATTGATGGATTGCCTGCTGTATTTCAAACCTGCTGTATTTCATCAATGACATCAAAGAAGGAGGGCAAACATCTAAAACCTTATGGCATGCTATGGGAGCAACAGAAAGCATGCAAAGGCCATAGGCTGTTTTTAAATATGCTGTTACGTAAATTCAACAGCATCCAAAGCAATGTGTGCAATTTCACCTCCCCGCGCTGGTAATAATACCATAGCAAAATACCATTTTAGTTGGTCTGCCAATAATTAAGGCTGATAATAAACAGTACACGTGTACACATGGTAAACAGCTTTTTAAAACACTTGGAGGAAAGGCTCTGTTTAGCCTTCTTTTTCTGCCTCAGACATGTTCTACCTACCTTGTAACATCCTACTGCCTTGTTGATGTCACCCTCTCTCTCGTAGAGCTGTCCAAGGAATTTGTGTGCTTTGGGATCCCTCTCCTGGACTTTGAGATACTCTGATACATGTCTGGGGAGGTGATGAAAAATGCAAGATTACTGTCAATACAATTGAGATGACACAAAACATTCGATCAACAAAGGGAAGGTTTGTGTGCTTACCTTTTCGCAAGTTCATATTCCTTTGCTTCAAAGTACAATTTAGCAAATAAAAATCCTTTGACTGGTTTCTGTGGAAAGAAAACATTGAAGATGAGTATCAAAGCAACAACAATGTTTTAAGCGGTTTCAAGTATTTTATCTTGTTTGTTATGGTAGCTAACAGGCACAAGGATGCCATTTAAAGGGTTATTTACAGTATGCATCATTGGGTGGCATTAACTCAAATAAAACACCTCAGCCCTGATATTGTAAAAGTGAACAACATAATTAGCCAGCATGGTTATAGGCTCATGGTTTAGTGCTGATCTTACTAGCCCTGCAGACTACCTCTCCTTGTTGCAGACTTGACTTGTGTTTGCTGAGGTTAAATATTTACATGAGATCTTATTCCAGCAGATTCTGTGGTGCCAGGAACTGGAATAAATTACCTGAGATCATTATGGTAATAAGCAAACACTGCAGTTTTAAAGGGCCCAATAATTGCAGCTTATCCGTATTTTAATGTCATTATTCAATGGAGTGATGTTATTTATAACAATACACTGTAAGTATGTATTGTTTTGGGTTGCCACAAGGGGAATACTGTGAGTTTTGGTTATTTTGGTCGTGTAGTGCTGTGTGATTTGTAGCTTCAATATCAATTAAACTAAACCATATATTTATGGAGAATACGGTTAACCTTCTTCTTGTCAGGAAATGTTTAATGGGACATTAACATTAAGTTAACTTTGAACCAGTCCGGTAACTTCTGTTGACAAGTCGTCCAGTCGATAATTAAGCTGAACGGCAGAACATTTCTGAGTGAGGTTTGGCGAACAGCTACCGTTCATTAATTAACAGCACCCACTCCGGTTTAACCTGAAATTGTGGCTACGTTGTTCCTGGTGTGTAAAACTAGTGTTAGCTGTAGTTAGAGGCGGTCGGAGTAACCGAGTGGAGGCTAACTAGCACGGCTAGCAAGCTAGCTAGCGCTGCTGAACAACCCCATGCCGCGCATTTTCCGAGCTTAAAGTGGGAGGACACGACGGGGCGTCATCATGCCGGTTAGCTAGCGTTAGCTAGCTGCTAGCCAGGGGCGGTTAACAGCGGTTACACCGAACACAACACCCATGCTAACAGATTACCTATCGGCTTACGATAGGTAAAGCTACTCCAGGTGTTCAGGTTGTCTCCTCGTACCAACTGGCTGGCACATGCTGGTCTGACATGATGGCAGCAACATGCTAACATGCTAACCGCCGGCTCAACTTACCTCTTTGAGCGAAGGAGATGAACTCTGTACTGAGGAAACGTAACGGTCCACCTCAACCTTACTCCGCCGCATGGCTTCAAAAAACTATTACCTCTAAATCTGCCGACTGTGGTGCACAGGATACCGGGAGTTCACTAAATATAAAAACTATCATTAATGTCGGCTCGGCTGTCACTGCGTAACGTTAACTCCCCATGACGGTATTGCGCAGCGTCATTATCGTCGAATGGCAGTAGGTCACGTGGGTCGTGTTCTTCCTTGAATCCGGCTCCTGAACCAATGAGAACCGAGTATTGAGGGTGACGTACTCTGACGCACTTTATTTTGAAGGGCTGCTGTGCTCTCTGGGGTGAACCACCACGGACCTCAGGCCATTTGCATCAGGAGTCATGCTATAATTCAAATAGTCTGCAACACTACGAACATAATTACTCTGTATAACACTGAAAATGACAGTTGAGACCTCATTTGATTATATTTCGTTAAGAAAAAATAAGTAACTCACTGACAATAAAAAGGAAATATGACAACCCAGTCATACTTGCAATGTTTTAAACAGCTATTTTTTAAACCATACATGTGCGCGTCTTTTACAAGGACTTTAAGTGTGTTAAATGTAAAAAAAATGTTTTATTTTCTCTAAATCACTGTGGGGATAAAGCTGAACTTGGTATTTTAACATGACTATGCCCTTATAAATATGACACTTTCAGTGTAGAACAATCAAGCCAAAGCTGTACACGTAAAAACAAACAAAAAATACTCCCAACAAGTGTGATTAATTATCTGTGTTTAACCACAGTAATCACAGAAACCTTTACATTTCAAATCTAAGAAATCTGCCATACGTTTATTAACTGACACCTGTACATCCTAAACCTGCTCATGGTGTCGCATTACATTCAAAGAGAAGTGAGAAACTGTAAATCAAAGACATATACAAAGACAGTGTATTGATATACATATTTATTCAGATGTGTTGACAGAATTACCTTCGATACAATGAAAAATAACTCTCCAATTTACCATTCAAGTCCAGAACATGCACTTTGGTGTGTTTACATGAATAAATATTGTGTCTTGACAAGCATTGTGAAGATAAAATACAGTATAGGAGCAGTGTGGAGTCATCTCAGTCACCCAGGTAGTATGATGTCAAATAAAACTGTCCACAGGACTATTTTTAGTGGAGCTGGAAAGTCCAGTAAATAGTTTTACTTCCACATGACATGAGAAATGTTGTGGTATAAATAGAGAAATTCAACAGTAACAACGGCTCTCTATTTCCATTAAATAGTGGAATGTGTTTTTCCATTTAACTATTATGTAAAAAATAAGCATTCTACGATAAAAATACTGCTCAAGTGAACATTTTTCAGAATGAAAATTACTCTTTCCCCACTCACAACAGTTGGCTTTCTTTCCTAAGAGGGTCTGAGCTCTACGGAAGTCGGTGCACCTCTCTAAGAGGATCACTTTCTCCGGATTACAAACAGCAGGGACACATGTTCTTACATCTACCATTACTCCTGCATCCGGTGTCTGCACATGCCACGAGCCGTCATGTTGTAACACACACACACAGTCACCAGTTGCCATGCAATAAATCCTGTTATCGTGAAGCTTATTATGTCCAGTATTCGGTGACAGCGTGTCAGAGGTGTTGCTTCAACTCTCGGTGACTTTTCAGCTGTAGTTAAGATGTTGAATTGGACTGCATTACTTTTTTTTCTAATATTCTGTCGCCCTCAAGGTTTTAATGAGAGGAGATAAAACAGACACTCAACATTATAAACTTGCATTTAATCCAGGGCTGTTATATTGGATTATTTTAGACTGCACAAGTGAACCTAATACACCGGTACTCAAATTAAATACCAGTTAACGTGGAGATTGTTTCACACATAAAATGCATAGCACATAGCAAGAAAATCCAACCATACAGGAGATGGTTGAGGCCATCACTGAAGCATTAAGGAGGCTACAGCATGATGCTAATAAACTGTAGATGCACAAAGAAGTTATAACTTTACAGAACTAAACTTGTTTTGAATAATATGTCAGAAAATGAATGTTAATAATATTCAAAATAATACACATTGGTGGAGAGCAGGGAATTTTAGAGATATTATGTACACATTCAGTAAAACTTATATTTCTCCAAATTTCGTTGGGTTTACTCCATTATTATACCAGAGCATCAGTAACACCAGTCAAACATCTGTCTGTCAAACAGACACACAATGGTTTATATATATATATATATATATATATATATATATATATATATATGAAACAAGGCAAGCATGTGAAACATATACAGTGCAGTGTTTGAGCCAAAAGGCACTGAGGCACAAGTTAAAGCTTAAGTCAGGTATTTTTAAACCTGGGTCCTATTATCACATATATTGGGGTTGAAATGACTGTTAGACTGTTTGTTTGTTAGACTACTATCTCTTGTGTTCTGCAAGGTAAAATTACTGTTGTTATTGATGGAGTCTGGTGGCTTTGAGGAGAGCAATATAAAGGCTGTTTCTGATTAAACAAAAAGGATCTAGGTCTATCGTTGTATGTATCCTTTCTGTAAGGCTGTCAGGAACTTTGAATAACAATCTGTGCCTGTCAGTGACCTAAAACAACTACTTGTAATGGATGTACTTTCATTGGGTGCAGTTGCTCCAAAGGATTATGCTGCAGCCATTGCAGCCTGTTTTGCGGTTGCCAGCAGAGGCGATCTGCTGGACCAAATCCAAAACTTTTTGTACCTACCAGCCAATTTGAAACCAAAAAACATAAAAACAGGGCCCAGGTATACAAATAGGCAAGTCATCTGACTGACTGACCAACTATCTGTCAGTTGAGTCTTCTACTGAAATAACCAACTTAAATGTGACATTACAATGAATATAACACACATGAATGCTATCTTATATGATTGTCAATTCTGGAAATGTGACTTGAATGACCACCATCATTTTCTCTCTCCCTCCAGTTGCTCAGTGCGTTTACTTCCGTGCAACAGTTTCAGACAGCTTCTTCAGTCTCTTCTTCAGCTCCAGAGGGAATTTCTCATAGCACTTCTTGCACACTGGCTTCATGTCAAACTCCACAAACTTGTTCCTGTGGAAGAAAGAGTTATACCACTGTTACATATCTAGTACGTACATATCCTTACAGAGATTGATCTTTTTGTTTAACCAAAAATAGCTGTTATATCGTGCTGTTAAAATTCACAAGACTCGGTTGACAATCAAAATAAAACAGAAAAAAAAAAGTGAAAAAGTGAATAACAATCTGAGCCTGCCGGTAGCAACAACAGGCACTTTTAGTGGGCGTACTTTGATTGGGTGCAGTTGCCCTGAAGGATTATATTACAGCAACTGTAACTCATTCAATGCCTGTACTTGGCTCTACTGGATGGACTACAAAAGTTTTTGTTATTTCAATCCCAATATATATATATATATATATATATATATATATATAAAGGAACCCAGGTTTAAAAATACCAGAGCTATCCTTTAATTATTGGACTACCAGGACATTCAACCCAAAACTTGTTAGATTTCAAGTTTAATCTGTGAGAAGTTCGAACAAGTGACTTGTGTTTGTGCAGACCTGGATGCAGGTGCACATCTAGCAAATTTGCTACCCTGATATTTTTTATGAACTACTGCACAAAGTGTGAAGCCTTGGCAGAGGTAAAATGTGCTCCACAAGTGCTTGGGTGGTTGTTTTCTGTATTAAATGCCCTTAATTCCACTAACACTGGCAAGCTCTCTAAACCTCCCCCCCAGCTGTCCTGCTCGACATTCCCTCCCAAAGCAGATAATCACTAGCACGTGTCAAACCTGGTAGGACCTCAGCGCTTCCACAGCTGCAGCCAGAAAGCTGCCGGAAGTGATTAAGGCTTTACCCTTTACGCCCAGACAGACTGGGAGACCCAGGAACCAATGCATTCCCTTCACCATGTGACTGATCTGATCTTCCTGTCTGCATAGCAGAGGTTACCAGAGTAGCAGCATTAATCCTATTTCTGGCTGAGAAGTGGTCATGTATTGAAACCACCATTAGGTCACTCAAATATGCTCAGTTTGTGTATATTCACTGACCAGACGTCTGCTTTAATCATCTGTTTAACAGAGATATGATGAGTAAAAGTGCATGGAGCATGTTTGAGAAATGATAAGAATGAAACAGCAAAAGAACTGAAACAGAAAGGAAGGAAGATGGAAACTGACCAAAGGAAAAACAGCAGAAGTGAGGAGAAAGGAGAAAGAGAGGATCACAGACACATGGGTATCAATGATTTCTTCTTCTTCTCTTTCGAGTCACGTTCACGTTTGGCCAGCCGCCGTTTCATGTCGTCCGGCAGGCGTTCGTAGCAGTGCTTACACACCGGCTTCAGATCCACCTCTACAAACTTGTCCCTGACAGAGCAAGGTGGAGGGAGAGATGGTGAGGGGTGTGAAAGAGGAGGAAGAGAAGGGCAGTTGGAGAGGAGGAGTAGACAGACATTGAGATTGCAAAGATAGAGGGAAGAAATTGAGTGATGAGAAGGAAAAAAGTAGGATGAGGAGAGAAGAAGGTTGGAGAGAGGGCAGGAGAGGGAAAAGTAGAGCAAGAGAAACATGCAAGAGGACAAAAAAGAGGGGTGATGAAGGGGTGGAGAAACAAGCCCACAGAGACACGGGATTATGAGAGAAAGGTGAAAAAACAGGATTGAAAAACAGACAGTTAACAGCAGCAAATAGTCCAAGATGCAGGATAGCTAGAGAAGAGGAAAATGTCAAGCAAAGAGAGGTCTTGGCCAAGTTAGATAGATAGTATCAGTGTTTCTAAGGACCTGGCAGGACATGAGCCCTTAGACTCACTAATTACTTACTTTAGGGTGAGCTTGGTGTTGCAGGTAGAGCAGGCAAAACAGTTAACACACCAAGCCTTGTTGAGGGCAGACACCACTAACAAAAACAGAAGAAACATCGTCACATGAGACACTGTGACACAGATGAACATCATATGACTAAAATGTAACAGATTGAATCTTTTCTGAAATTCAGAATCTCATTGTCAAAGGGAACCATGCCAAGAGAGTATAGATCAAAATACAGTCAATGTCATATATGTACATGGTAAAAAGTGCTCTAATGAACGCTGATGTAAACAGGGCTGCTTTATGAGTGACACATGACCACTCCACCCATAAACCATCATATATTTCCAATCAAAACAAGCTTTCTCACCATCTCCTTCGATAACACGATTGCAGTGGTAGCAGACATCTCCAAACAGCTGAGAGTGGCAAAGGGGAGAAACAGGGAGTGAGCAAAATAGACGACGATGTGCAACACAGTGCAGCACTGGCAGTCTTTATCATGGATTGTATAACATGCTACGTTCAAAAGAAAAAAAAACATGCAAACAAGCACAAACTATTATTACTACTACTATTGTGTTTGGAAAAAAATACCTCTAACACTGGGGAGTCGTTACATTGACTAAAGTCTTTCTGGTCGAGCGTAGCTCAGACATGGAGGTTTTCAGAGCAATTTCTTCAAAAAGTGTAATAATACATTTTACTGTTAAAACTTTCTTTTTCACTACTATTAAGTTATTAAAACATACTTTTCAAAACAAGTGGTGTCCGCTTTTTTTTTAATCAAATCTCTTCTACCTGTTGGGATTCAAAGTGAACACAAACTGGAAAGTTGGCCAGGCTACTAAATTACTTCTCTAATTGAAAGTAGCTGTTTAACGACACTGTCAGACCATCCCCACTCCCAACATCACTTCTTATTTACTAGTTGAACTTGGTAGATGACTGATACTACAAATGTAATGACAGGCAAAACATAGCAGCATGTTGCACTTTCTGTTTATGTGTTATGTTATGTCCCCAGTACCCTTGAGTGTTACCTGGTTATAGTGTGTTTCACAGTAGGCCAGGCCCTTGCGTTCATAGTGACGGTGTCCCAGGAAGGGTTTCTCACACTTAGCACACACAAAATGCTGCAAACAAACCCCCGGCCAGGCACACATGGTTAGCACAGCTGTCAGTCAGTACATTATCACATTTAGGCAGCAGCACAGTCTGGCTTGGACATTATCAGGCCAGAGTTACACCCCAACCAGATCAGTTCAGTCCAGATGTCTTATTACTGCACTGGGACAGATTACGGAGGGCAGAGAAGATGGACAGAACAGTGAGCTCTCGAAGGTGTATTAATCCTCCACACAGACATGTGAGGGATTAAGTAGGTAGGGTATGGCAGGAATTAAAGGTGTATATAGACTACTTCTGATAATGTCATTTAAAATCTCAGGAATAACTGAATGAGGACCCCTTATGTGTCTGTGTATGAGGACACCCTGGATAAGTAAAACTGAGCAGGGTTACACCAATATGGATTTTTAATTCATTCTTGTGCTGTGATAGATAATTAGATTATTATCATGATTTCAGATCATAAAATAAGTTATATAAGATAAAATAAGTCATAGGAAGAAGCATAGTCTTTATTATCTATTTAAATTAGAATGCATTTATTTTTTATCTTGGGTCTTTTAGTTAGATTCAATGTAAAATGTGGCATCAGGACAAAAGTTTACGACAATCTGGCCTGTGGATGCTTGTAGATCATGCTCAGGGCCAAAGTGTTGGGGACAGATGCCAGGTGGTGAACTAGTATATTAGTGTAACCCTTGTATGGAGTCTGGAGGAAGTGAGACACAGGCAGCAGTCAGCATCAAGCCAATCCTTGATCCCCTCACCATGTCAAAGTGTCTCTCACAATAGGCACGGCCACCTCGCTCATAAAATGGGTGGCCCTGAAATGGGCGCTCACACACAGTGCACACATGATGCTACATGTGGAGGGAAGACAGGAAAATGGCCATAAAATATGAATAGAATGAAGAGAAGACGAAGACAGGTGCTGCCCAGAGAGAAAATAACAAAGAGGAAGACAAATGATGAAGGAATGATTTGCACAGCGCAGAGATGGAGCGCACTGATCATAACTGTGGAGATAAAGCTGGTAAAAGTATGAGTCACATATGGCACATATTTAAGTGAACCCATTGAAATGAAATGAATGAAAATATATACAATGTTATGTATAACTACAGGTAAATTGTGTTTCAGCGGGAAATCCATCACAGAATCATTGCAAATATCAGGAACCTCAGACAATTCGGTTCTGTTTCCGTACATATAGAAAGTAGAACAGAACATAGACAACGTATCATTCAAAATGTAAGTACACCTGTAACTAACCTGGGAGACAATAGCAAACAAATGAATCCAAAGTTGACACTAGTTGTTTTCAAAAGTTGTACAGTCTAATCACGCACCTCCACATGCCACTGCTTGCCCATAGCATTAACCACGCGGCCCTCGATGGGTCTCCTGCAGGCCCCACAGATGGGGACACCCATCTTGTCATGGCAGGGCAGACAGTAGAGCTCCCCCTTCAGCTCCCTGGCATCAGCCGTCAGCTCCTTCCTGTGAGAGTAAACAAAACTAGATCAGATCTGCTTCAACTCAGATAACACAAAACAAAGCACATGCAAGACACTTAAACACATTCTTCATGCTGATTTTGAAGTTAGATTTACACATATGCACAGAAAAACACCAAATCTGGTAAAGAAAAACACTTTTCATTTAAGACGTCAAGAGACAATTTAACTTAGTCCCATCATGGTGTGGGCGCGACCATACCATGTATGAACCCATTATAATGACATAGTTTGTCCACCAGGGGGCAGTCTCTAGTGCATCATTTTGTGGCAGCTTGAAAGTGCTTCATGTGTTCAGTATTTGATCAATGTTGATGGACTGTGCACTATGTTGACTGTCTAACACACTGATAAACTTATGCACCTATTTTGTTTTTATAAAAGAACATTTTAGTAGCTCATTTAAGTTACACATATTTACAAATATTTGTATTATTTATATAACAAATATTTATGCTATGACTAGTCATGACTGATTTGTCTCATCTCAGTATATTCAAGCCAGTGGATCCTTGAATCAAAGTGTGCATCAGCTTGGCAGCACCATGACTGCATAGCAAATGAAGTGTGAGCCTGGCATGGGAGTCTGACGCAGTTTGCACCCACAATCGACCGTAACATCAGCTCCTCCCACTGCCCTCATGCTCCGGATGATCTGTGACACTGACACTAACCCTAACCCAGGTTCGTGTGTGGGCTTGCTTACCCGCAGTTGTTGCAGTTGAAGTGATCGGGATGGTAGGGGTCATTCTTGAACAGGAGTGGCTGCTCCTCAATAATGGCGTGACACTTCTGACAGATGTATTTGCCGAGGCCGCGAGCTTTCTCTCTGTTGTGACATGGACGACAAAGGTGCCTGATGGGAGAGAGAGGAACAGATGAGAGATACTTGATTACTTTGCTCATGTCCTTATATACTGACAGGTCAGTAAAGTATCTGATGTGTTCTTTGGTCTCCCCCATCATTTTCTCTGAGGATTCAGGACTCAGACTGTGACCACGGGCACAACGCTTGATGAACTTAAGCTGTAACTGGTCTATAGCTGATTATTCTAAAAAGTGAGGGGAGAGAGGAGGAGGCTGGTGAGTGATGAGTGACAACTAGACACAGTGGTGGAAGAAGTTCATATCACACTATGGAAATACTCTTTTACAAGTAAGAGTCCTGCATTAAAAATTCAATAATATCAAAAGCATTAGCATCACTTACCAAAAGATTTCAATATTCTACAAACATCAAGTCTTGAGTCACTGTCAATCATTACATCAATGCAATGCTAGTGTATTCATATGAAGACTATTCATCAGCATGCAGGGTCATTGATTAATACCACACTGCATCAAGAAAAAAGGTGCAACCAGATCCTGCTAAGAAAGTTGGTAACACCAAAGCTACCAGTGGAGAAGTTAGAGCCCTACAACTAAAACAGAAACAAGCTGATATGATTTACTGTTACCAGTGGGATGATAAAGACTCGTTGAGGAACTGACCTTCCAGCATTCTTAACAAATCCAACATCAGCAAGCACAGCCTGGCAGATATCACAGCAGAAACAGTCTGGATGCCAACTGTTGTTCATCGCCTTGATCACGCGGCCAATGATGAACTCACCTTGGAGAGGAGCAGAGGATTATGGAGAACTTGTTCACGAGCACTTACATGGATATCTATTGCTTAAAAGGCATAAACTCCAAGCTCCATATGACCCTGAACAGGTCGGGTCAGGTAAAGAAACCGGAGGGGTGGCACTTATTCCTGTACTTACCACACTGGTGGCAGCAGGGCGCGAACAGCATCTGAAAGTCATGCTCACAGTACTTCCTGCCTTCAAACTGTCAACACAATTCAAACCATTTGTACACAATTAATTAAAGCGCACATTCACATAATATAACCGCAATAACATTAACAAGCACAGTAATCTATGCATTCTGATAGGAATGCTGCACGCACACATCAAGAGGACTTGGGGGACTTAAAAAATAAGCCACCAACAGTCTTAAAATTTCCTTCATTATGTGGGACCTACAATGTCCAATATATTCTGTGAGGTACTTTTAAACCTGAGGAACGATGGCTGAATGCCGAGGAGAGGCTTTGTTGTCTGTATTATTATTTTTCTATTTTTTTATTTATTACTTGTGAACTAAGACTGTGCTGTGCTATATGTACAAGTGTGTGTATAAATCATTAAAACACCTCTCCCAACCACTATATTTCCACAGATACATTCTACTGTTGCTGTTGAATGGCAGCACTTTTTCCTCAGAAACACTAACTGACTTACTGGAAGAAGAGGAGGAATGAAGTAAAGACAGAAAGCAAAAGGGGGGAAGAGCAAGAACCATTTTAATGAGCCCTACAGGCTCAGTTGAAGCCAAGATTTGAAGAATTGTGAAACAGTCACATTGCATGTTCTGTGAAAAAGCATTGCTGAATATAAAACATGTATCAGGGATAGTGAAAACCATCCTTACTGAATTCATGCACAGCAAAAAATGACTGTAAATAGTTCTTGTTGCGTCTGTACATAACATCATCGCTGCCTTCCCTTTAAATTGTTTACAAATGTTTCTCAATCATTTTATTACAAATCTAATGCACAGTCGTTTTTAAAGCATTATTATCTAACTAATAAATAGTGATGCTCTACAGCATCAACAAGACAAAAGTCAATTTACCCACTGAGACTCCCACTTATCTTCCTAACAAGAAAATCAGATCCCAGAAAAAAAAACCCTATATATATTGCAAAAGTATAGAGGAATCTACAGAGTGCTTCCCATGAAAAGATTCATAAAAAACACGAGAGCAGGTCATAAATGCATGGCAGCCACTGATAAATCCCTTACATTATGATTATGATTAATCCCAGACAGTTATGCTGTCACTAAGCTCTGAATGTGTATGTATTTATTGCTGGTATGTCTAAATGTCACTTTCATATTTTTTAGATTGCTATTTATGCTTTTGTGTTAATCATAATTGTCACTTTTACATATCTATTGTATACATGTCGACGGACAATGCATGAAAATTAGAAGTGTGTTAAATCTGGTACAATATATTTATTGTTCACTGTCCCTGTATTAAATACACCAATAAACCAAAATGATGATAATATACTTAATGTCAAAAACAATACAATTTCATTACTTAAAAAGAAGAATGTCTCTCATCTGTTGCACTGTGTTTAGAGCTAGAGTGTAGCAGCTGTGGAGGTTTCTGCATGAGAGGGAAGTCTTTCCACTTTAAACCTACAAACTCAAGAACAGTACTTCAAACTTTTAACCTCACAGGGGGACAGGTGATATTCAGCTGACTATTTATGGCAACAAGGACTCAAAGGTTAATTTTACGGCCTTGGCTCTGATGTTGATATTGATTAGAGACACCTTCTCACTGACAAACTGATTAAACAGAGGAACTTCAGGTCCTCCAGGGCCTGCTGGAGAAACATCTGGCCTTGAGTCAGGGCTGGTGAGCAAGCAGCTGACTGGAAGAGGGCTTTTAATACTTCAACGCTGCATTAACGTTGTGCTCACTCCTCTTTATTTGCCTAAACAGAACAATGTGTTTAGATTCTTCGTCTGAGGAATGTGAGCTAACAGCAGCGTCGCACTACAGTGTCCTGACGCTCCGTAAAGAGAAAGCCAGTTCACTGACTCACCATGGCCACTGGAAGTGCATTTCAAGCTGGAAAGACAAGTGTAACCATGGTTACATTTATTTTTTTAGAACAGCTTCTGTGTTCAGGCTATAAATCCAAACATCTCCTGAACCTACTGATCTGTCCATTTGACCTGCAGTCCAAACCATTTATAATTCCCACCTTTACTGTAATCCAGTGGCCTCTAGGTGTTTAAAACGGTCACTTACTGCATCATGCATGTTTTGTTGGATGATGAAAGTCACACTGAAAAGACACTGGGGTCTTACCTCATAAAAGAGTCCCTCTGGGAACTGTTGGAAACACTGGGCGCACACAAAGCACTGCTCGTGGTAAAGCTCTCCGTTACTGTTCACTATCTTCTCCGCTGGGGCAAAACCACTCTTGCAGCGCTCACACATGGCATTGGCCAGAGCGTTGGCCATGTTGCTGAGATGGAAAAAAAAGATCAGAATGAGGATGAGAGTACACTTACAAAGTCAATACACTCACAGCCACCAGGGAATGCAACATCTATAGTACAACAAATATAGAGACATTTACTGTAAGCAGGTTTGCCGGTCACGAACAATTTTCCTGCTGATTTATTACAGTCTATATTCACTGTACTCTTATTACAGTATATTTGACTTTCATTCTATTTTCTCTTAGTTTAGTTAATGGTACCTGTAACACGTTTTTTTAGTTGATACATTTCCTTTTTCAACTCAATCTCGATTCAGCCTGAACTGCCTCAAACACAGAAACAAAAAGGATAACTCCAGTATTTTTAAACTTGAACTCAAGTTTATTCTGTTATTCGGTTATTCTGAGTTTGAAATGACTAGTGGGTACAGAAAGTTTTGGAATTAATCCAGTAGATTTATTAAACAAGGTCATATAAACAAGGTCAATTCAAGATCTGTCACATGTTGCTCCTGTCATTGAAACAGCTGGAAGATGTAGTCAATACAAGGAGAGAGGAGAGGGAAATGTGACGTAAGACAACATCTTGGTTCTCGGTTTGTTTTGGCTCTGCTTATCAGGGCGTGGGGATCAATGATGCTGTCAATGCCGTCTTTTGAGAGAAAAACTGAGGTTACTGTGTATTCAGCAGTGTTTCGGCAGTGCATCTGTGAGTGACGTGTGTGCAAGCACAGATGGTCAATATGTAACAAGAACAAACCTAGTCAGATGTTAGCCAGATAGTATGACAAATGCCCTTTCATTAAACAATCAGAATTGTTTTGCTGCCTCTCTGCTAAACATGACTGTAATATATCAACGGGGCAGGGCACCAGGATAATCACTTTTTATACTGGAGGCACTGGTGCCAGAACCTGCAGCACAAATGTGGTCACACCCAAAGAAGGAATTCGTCTGTGCCCTTTATTCTGCTCACCATCAGATTTGTTAGATGCTAAAAAAAAAGCTTGAAACTCACTTAAGTTAGAGGTTGGTACTAGAAAACATCAGATGGAGACTTCACCTATACAACAGGAACCCTCCATACACCCAATAAACACACCACTCACTGGTCAT
Source organism: Pempheris klunzingeri (assembly GCF_042242105.1). NCBI lineage: Eukaryota > Metazoa > Chordata > Actinopteri > Acropomatiformes > Pempheridae > Pempheris > Pempheris klunzingeri. The sequence goes on from NC_092021.1 coordinate 12,739,020, forward strand.
TGGTGTTTGCTCGTGATTTTCAAACTGGAAAATATCTGGAAACTAGAAGTAGTTATTTCTCCCACACAATCCTCCGAACTGAAAACATCTAAAGCAATAAATGTGCCATGCGATTGCTGAATCGTGTGTCAGTTTAACAACACCTGGTTTGTACATTTGAGAGAAGGCAAGTCACACTCATCACCTAGACATTGCTCATAGTTAGCTGATTACTCTAGTATGTATCTGACTGGCCTGAAGCAGCAAGAGTCTAACTTCTTCCCCCACTGTGGGATGTTTGTTAATGGTGCCTGTAGTCAGGCAAAATCTGTACCAGTGAGCAATTCTCCATCACGTTATGTTTCATATTGTCATATCGCCCAAACCCACTTCTGTTACAGATTTATACTTGGGCTGAATACATGCTGATCCAAAATAAGGAAAGAACCAATGCTGATACACACAAACACAACATTGCTTACTATCAGGAGGCAGTGGTGGGTGGGGTACTGAAAATCTATCCTCAAGTAAAAGTACAATTACTCCCACACAAAAACGACTTGAGCAAAAGTAAAAAATACCATTTGAGAAATCTACTCAAGTAAAACTAAAAAAGTACCTGTTTCAAAGTTCAAGTTAGTTTCCATTTTAACCATTTTAGGGTGTTCAGGGCAATGTAAAATAATGAAATGGTACTTTTTTTAAATGAAGCAGAGCAGGTAGCCTAGAGTGTGTCCCAGAAAACAGCTCTCTACTCTCCGCCTAGTTTTTTCTTGGCAGAAGCCGCTGTATAGCTACATCGAGCTGCACAGAGCAGATGAGTTGGGCAGGAAGTCAGACACAGGAATGGCGTAGAGCATCAGGGCAATTTTCAAAATAAATCACCCTGCGTAGACTAACAATATCATATCACATATCGCATCACTACATCTATATTAGTTCATAGCCGATAGGCCAAACATCAACCGGTCAGAGAATTTTTGACACCATAGACAACTAGAGGTTTATATTGGAAATAGGAGGACACTTTCACTTTAGCCTCCTTTTGTAGGCTACAGCAAAACAAAGTAGGAAGTACTTACAATTAAACTTAAAAGAGTAAAAATAAAAACTATTTAACGTTCGTACCCATGGGAGATGCACAAAAAAAAAAAGAAACTAATCAAGAAAATCTGAGCAAGTAAACAATCAGTCAGGCAAAACGCTGTGCTTCTTAAACACTCCCAGTAAAGTCTGAAGTCATGCGGAGGACTGAACATAACCGGGTCACAGCCAAAACATGACGCAGCCACACTCGGTAGAATCCACTGTCAGTCCCTGCATTTAGAGCGGAATAGTTGTAAAGAAAGATTACTGACTCAAAGTACAGTTTAAAAAAAGGGAACACATAAAGTGTTGTTTTACTCATGTTCATTACTTGTAACTTGTTACCACCCCAGAAGTAAATAGGAACATGTTGCAGACAGAGATGTTAATAAGGAAAAAGGAAGAGTGGGACCATCGTGGCTTCTCTGCTTTGTTTGAAAGGTCAGAATACCAAAGTGTATCCAGGCAACACACACACACACACACACACACACACACACACACACAGACCAGGTTAAGATTTTTATGGAGTGATGCCATCTGTTCATATTAACTGAGTTAGATCAACTTGGAAATTCACAAGAATTCCAAAAACTCCCAGACACACTGCTCATCACTTCTCTTTTTTCTTCTCTGCTCATCATTTTAACAATGCACGCCTCAGTTCAACCAAATACCCTTTCTAACACACGGACTACATTTAAAACAAGACGTAGGAATAAGCACAGTTTCCATCAGAGTCCACTCCTCACAAACTTATCAAATACATATTGTTCTATATACCCTGTCTGGCTTGATATCACACACACTGACAGCCCTGCCCTGTCCAAAGGACTTGTGGGAGGAAGTGATACATCCCTTAGGCATTTCCACCCTCCTATCTGCCTCTAGCACCCTGCGTGAGTGCGAGACAAGCCTGTAAGCTGTTGTAGGACTAAAACAGAATAGGTTTTCTTTGTTAAACTTACTTGTCACAATCTATATTCTGTAACATCCACTATTGCATAGGATTTATACAAAACAGCATCGACATCAACATCGACATCAGCATCAGAGCTGAACAATTAATCAAATTCAAACTGACATCTGTAAAAGAAGCTGTAATTTAAAAAAAGTTTCTTTTTATAATGCATCACAATCAAACCAACCAGGGGGGAAGTTACCGTGCGCAAGGGAGAATAGATGAAGAAAACACACCACATGCTTTGATGCTAGCAAAACTGCTGTGTGAGCACCAGACATTAAGATTTATAGGTTTAGGCTGGGTTATGGTTAGGAGCAGCAGAGATTGTCTGGTAGAGGTCTAGTTTTTGACACTATTGTGATTAATATCACATCATGGACTTTTTAATCATGGCCATATCATATCATGGGTTTTTAGTATCAACGCCCCTACTGAATCACAATCACAATATTGGTCTAATATATGCTCTCCTCATATTATTTTCCCATATTGTGTATTAGTAAAAAAAACAGGTTGTGAGTACATTGGGAGCAGGTTTCTTAAAAACATCCACATATGACTCTACTACCACTCTGTTAACCCCCCCATGCTGGCCTGTGACTATAAAAGGAGGCTAGTTGTCACCAAAGAGAAAGGGTGCAGACTATCACTTCTGTTATGAATATCTTCTGTTCCCTCCACCCTCTGCTTGTCTTCACTTTCCTTTTTTTGCATCTCCTCTACTTTCTCCTCTGTGTTCTGTCCACCACTGACACTGACTGTAAACACAGTAAAATAATCAATCAATTACAATAAATTTCCCTTTTTAGTGCACATATATCTGAATATCAGACCTGCCACAGATTCTATTTCAGTACAATTTGTGTGTCCTGTAATACCACTAGGAGTCGAAGTATGACATTTTCAAATATGCTTGGGACTTTCATATCTCCATGACTGATAAGCTTCAAAGTATCCCTTCACACACCTGAGGGTGACCCTATGTCCATGTTTCCTACAGCCTACGTTAAGGCCAGATCAGTCAGAAATAGTATGTATATTTAGACTTTCTGTCCTTCATCCACACATACTTGAAATGCCAGTTGACATATTGAACTTTGCATAGCATCTCCCCCCCTTTGGTGCAAAAATAGCCCCTCCTGTGTGCTCCCTCCTGTTGCTCCCTGCACCAACATGGCACCCAGGGCAGCTTTAAGGATAACTCGGGTATTTTTAAACCTGGGCCCTGTTTTTACATATTTTGGGCTTGAAATGACCAGTAGGTACAAAAACTTATGGAATTGGTGCAGTAGACCACCTCCACCGGCAGTTGGGATTATTTGGGGTAATTGTGCCAGATCAAAGTCCCACCAGAAAAGTGCTTGTTTTTGTTACTGACAGGCTCAGATTGTTATCCTAATCTATTTACAACATTACAGAAATGATCCCTATACAGATAGACCAGTAAGATCCTCTGTGTTCAACCAGAAACAGCAGCTGTTTTATTGCTCTCACCAAACTTCATTGACAAAAACAATAATTTTACAATGTAGATGCTGCTTTACTACTATTGTCTGTATCAGTTAGTTAGTTTGTGTTACTATGTGAGTTTGATGTATTTAAGGGCTAACCCGGATCAAACACAATATTTGTATAAGATAAAATAAACAATTTAGTGAAACAGTGAACCAACAACTTCTGTCTTCTGCGAGATAAAATTACTGTTTTTATTAATGGAGTCTGGTGGCTTTGAACTGAGCGACATAACAGCTGTTTCTGTTTCAATATAAAAAAGATCTTACAGGCCTATCTCTATATTGATCCTTACTGTAACATTGTCAGACACTAAGAATAACAATCTGGCAAAAGTGTGCACTTTGTATGGATGTACTTTGATCTGATACGGTTACCCTGAAGGATGACATTACAGCCATCCTGGCTTGTTCTTGGCTGATCTACTGGAAGACCTTTTCCAAAAGTTTTTGTACCTACCAGTTATTTCACACCCTTACTATGAAAAAATAGAGCCCTGGTTTAAAATACCAGTGTTATCCTTAGAGCAAATCAAAGTGGTTGGTGGACCCAGCTACTATCAGAATTCTTCACATTCTGTAACAGTAAGCTCAGCACAGTAAGTGTGTGAGCAAACCGAATTCCTTAACACACACGTCCACTGACCCGTATCTTTTTCCCTGTGCTATTATCAGTTTAATAGGCATGTCAGTTACCAAAATGTATTATTCTTAATCTGTGATGGTATTTCAGTGACATAACCAGGCCAGGGAATGAAACCACAACTCCTGTTCTGGTCTATGTTCCAGGATCCTCACTACAGTTGGTCTTTGAAGAGTTTAGGTTTTTGTAGGATGAGGTTTCCCTGAGAATGAAACAGCTTCTCACACAAAACATCTCCATCATGCTACAATCAGTGTATGATCTTTAACTGTTACCCTAGTAGGTTTTCTTTGGTGAATCATCTTCTACATACAGTAGTAAAAACAAAACACATTCACTAGGTGTGGTTTAAGGACCAATTTCCAATAATCAGATTTGTTTTACCTTAAAGGTACGTGTCGTCATCTGGACAGACCTTTATCATGGTCGACAACTAACTACAGCGCTTTAACCCCCATCTTCTAAAGTGCGTACTTACAAGCGAGCATAAAAATCACAAAACTCCTTATAGACTTTGACATCGCTCTTTCGTCTCTGAGACTTGGACACCGGGACCTCAGCCTCTCCCCCGTCACTGCCACAAAACCTCTGGTGGTAACCATTCATCTCCCCGTGTGGAACTTCTCCATCCTCTGGGATTGACGGCGGCAGGGCACGACCATTCATCTCCATGCTCACGCACAACAGTCCCAATTAACCAATTAACCAGTTAACCAAAGCACGCCGATAGAGATCCTCTGTGCTTGTTTAATGTGGGTTTCCAGTAATGGGTATGGCAATCCGGTAAGCAGCGGGAGCTGTAGTCCACATAGCAAGAAGGAGACCGAAACACTGATCAGGCTGCACTGGGAGTACTCTCCCTCTCTCTCTCACACACATACACACACACTCCCTCTTTCTCTCATTCCCACGTCAGCTCTTTCTCTTTTTTCTCTCACACACACACACACACACACACACACACACACACACACTCTGTCTCCGCTCCTGTCACATTCGCTGTCTATTCTTGGGCAGGTTACTGGAAGTAAAGCTCCCACCCTGACGCCTGTCCAGACAGACGTCACTTTGCTATCACACAGACACACAAATACACACAAATTGCATTTACTTCGCTGTATTTCTAAAAATGCCTCCCTAATATCTACAGTCGATGGCTAATATCTACTCATGCTGTCAATCTGTGTGTGTGTTAAACAGCTGGAGCTCTCAGCTTTCTGAGATTTATGACAATGTGGCTCCAACTAAGTAGGAATGTTGCACAGGAAAGCAGAGAAACTAAAGTAGTAAGATACTAATGAGACAGGGACAGCACAGATAAAATATTACTGTTTATTTCAGCCATTGCATAAACACACAAGAGCAAGAAATCGAGCAGCAGCATGTTTAGATAAACATACAGGGGCCTCCTGATGTGAGGGACGCAAGTGAATTACAAAGTGTGTCTGAATCTGAACTGATTTGATGAAGAATGTTTACACTACTGATTTCAACTGCATGCAAGCTCCCTTTGTTTGGTCTGGTCTTTGCACACTTTCACGATCACTCTTTCCAAATACACTCTGAACTGGCAAACCATGTCATGCGATTGTTTATGAACTGCTTATTTTTGGCAGTAAAGGTCCAGGACTGGATTAAAATGCAGGAAACAATGGACAAATTGTCTTTTCTCAAAGTGAACACCTCAGCAGCAACTCTATCTGAAGCTATCTGGAGCTGCAATCATAAAATAGGCTAATCGTCCTTAGAAATCCCATATTGGTCCAAATTTAGATATCCCTTAAAAGCCATAAATCTTTAGGTGGTTAAACTCAACTGGCTTCTCAAATTAATGACCACTTCCCAAACCATCAAAACAACATAAAGACAGATCCGGAAATACACTCCAGTGAGCCAAACACCATTGGAGAGCAGCTGCTGTGATCATCCAGCTAAACTAAGGGATGTACAATGAATAAATAAGTTTATTAAGAGTCAAATGTTCAAGGCGTGTGTGTGTGTGTGTGTGAGTGTGTGTGTCCAGCTGAAGCATGTCTCTGAGTGCTTCGGTTAACGGTCTTCTACATTACTCCATCATTCTACAAATAGACACCTAGCGGAGCCTCAACTCCAAACTAGGTGCTGGCAGCTGCTGTTTTGTGTCTGTGTGAGTGAGAGAGAGATTTGTATACACGGTAGGGCCAACTCTACCTCCCCTGAGCGGGTCTGCCAAACTGCATAAAACATCCCAAGTCATTCATTCACATGTTTTCATTTAAAACCAGCGTTTTAAAATTTGGGAGCGGTGTGAATTGTTTCTTGTCTTGTTACTTGTCTGAATCACATTAACACTTTTTAAAAATCTGTTTCGGGGCTGTTCTCTGAACACAAGCAGTAGTGTTTTGTTCAGTGGTGTGTGATGGCTGTCTGGGCACTGAAATGAATGACATAATGAGCCAAACATTTCACCAGGCACTATCTAAAGCTCCAAGACATTTTCCAAAACAGAACAATGACTGCAGAAAAGTCACCTGTCCTCAGCTGGGGCACTGTTGGGAATCTCATCCACCGGGAACCAGTGTTGAGTGACTGGGGTACAATGGACAGAAGGGTGGGTGCTTAACAGGAAACACATGTAATCTTTCCTCCTGATTACAGGCATTGCCATGCTGCAGGGTGTTCCACCTTAAAATTGGAGCTCAAGAACTACTCAGCTCCCTGGTGTTCAGATTAACATAACAACTGAAACTTCAGCATCGATCAATATCAAATATATATACATGACAGACAAAATAGAATTAGAGTAAAATAACCTGGTCGAGGCTAAAAATTGAACTGCACAGGATCTTTATGACCAACATCCGACTACTATTGACAATTGACAGTTTTCGACAGAAATAGAACAAAGTCAAGGGCTGGATACCAACTTTTCATACTTTTCTGGCACCAACCACATTGTTTTGATACTATAGGATACCGGAAAATGCCTTGTCAAATTATCATACCGAAGTTGTAAATCTCCTGAAACATAAAACTAAGAAGATGAGACAGGCAACTTAAGCTAAACCACATTATAGGTTCATGTTTTTTGTTATGAAACTGCTTTGGGTGTGTAAAAATGTTAAAGAGCTGAAAAATAAAACTAAACAGTGATTTTCTTTTCCATAAAATGGATTTGATAAAACTCAAATTGACAAAAAGTATTGTTCAAGAATCAGTATTAAAGTCTCTGTAGTGGTGCCAGTACCGGTATTAAAGATTTTTGAGTGATGCCCTGTCCTATAAATAAAAGTGGCATAACATGGAACGTTTCTTCCAATGACAAAAAGACAAACCATGCTGTTGCATCTGCTTAAACACTTAACTCTGTTGTGACAGTTAGTTTCCAGTTTGCAGTATCGTTGCCAGTGCCAACCACCTACCATGGTACAAAGAGAGCACAATGTCACTTTCAATGATAATAAACGAAGATAAAATGGATTTTGGATTTTGTTGCCTCATCTATCAGATCCAACCATTCGATTTAGTCTTAATGTACACTTACTAACAAACACTAGGTGATCTACTGTAGCCCTTGCCTGTGGAAATACTGCAAATAGGCTTGTGACACTGTTTTGTTCGCTGGAAGTTCAACTTAACAATTCTGTCAGATAAAGGCATAATCAGATACTTTGGCAATGAGACAGAGAGAGAGAGTCAATCTGGGCTTAAAAATGGCTACAGCAACTGTCAGCAGTTGACAAAGTGTCTCTGGTGCTGAACACGCTGCAGGATAGGATTTTGGGACTTCCTTCTGGGGTCAGTAAAGGTCACAGGTCGGGTCACCCACACCAAAGACTTGAAAAAGGAGGTAGAAAATATACTGTTCCAGGGAAGTGACCTCTGTAGCTCTTATAGAGGCAAAGCCATTCGTTTTCTAACAAAGGGGGGATTTGTGCATATTCTCATGTGGGCTTTGCTCCCACAGTCCCAAATATTTAACCCAATAACACACAGGCAAGCATTTTCCTTAGGACATTTTATATAGTGTCCCAAAACATGATGCTGCTCCTCATATCAGACATGAGGTCTGAGGATGAGGATAAACTTCACTTAATAGATGATTCATTAATTTGGATTTGCCGCATTAGCTTGTCTTTGAATTTTTAGTTTTTCAATTAAAGCAAGACTATGTAACTTTTGATAAATTGCAGCAACAGCGGCCTCTGCTGCCATACTGGGTCATTCTGTTGATGTCTGAGCAACCAAGGGTATCGCTCGATTCTAATGAGAGCAAAAATATTTAAAGGGGAACAGACTTCGACACTCAATTAGGCCAGAGAGCAGAGGAAAACCAAAAACATCTGCACCCACAGCAGTTAGACTCATAGTTGGTGGAGTGTGACGTAGTGCCGTAGAGTGTTACACCCTTCCCCTGGGAGATCGTACCCACTAAACCAAAGACAAAGACTTAACATAATGCAAGAACGGGCATTCGGATGTTGTTATTTGAAGGTAAAATAGTTGCATGATGTTGCTTTAGCCTGCTTTAAAGTATTTTCCTAGTATTGATTTTGACTGTCTCTATCTAGTTTCAGGATGGATTAGGCCATAAAATAAACAGGATTCCCCAGAGCCTGGGGAACTCATTTATAATACAGGACATTTCTGTTTAAAATGAATTCATTAATCTAAAAATCTGTCTGCAGACTCCATATGAACATTCTCCTATCCAAGCAAAGAGCCCGACTCTCAGCAGGTGTGAGACAAGCAGATTCAGGCCAAAGAAGCAAACCACACACACCCTGCTCACACACCCACACTCTCCCTCACACACTGTGTAAACAGCAACCATGGCAGCACAGGCCTGAGGGCTGCTCATAAGGCACAGACAGTTTGTACACTAACACAAGCATGCACACACACATGTAACACTCGGTGACACACACACTAACTGTGCTGACTTCAGTGACTGTGCAAACATAATTCATGACTAACATTTTCTTTGTTTTGCACCTTCTGTTCCTGACGCCCATTATGACCTGCAATGTCAAGAGTCCATTCCCGTCAAACTGTTCAGAACAGACTGGAACAGCAACAGCCCAATACATACTTTATTAATACTGCAATAATTACCTTTAATTTATTCTTTCTGTTACAAATGTAATACTAGTGTTGCTGATTAAGTTATTCATTTTGTCACACTTTGTAAATGAAGCAAATGTTGGACATCATTCAGTCTGCTCTCGCACACGTAAAACTTCTTTGAATCCATGGCGTGTTTCACTTTAGGTCTGCATTGATTAGAATGGTGGAAGAAGGCAGATGGTTGCAGACATACTGTCATTCTGTTTTTATGTGAAATAACAAATCAGTTTAAGTAAAAAAAAAAAAAAATCAAAATTAGACCAAATTATTTTTGCATCGCATGAGAAGGAGGGAGGCAGCGAAGCTAGAAACAAAGAGTTTGAGGACTCACTGGGGACACCTCTAACGAGAGAGTTCCCTCTTTCTGCCCACATTCCTCACATTGCTGCATTCCTCTAATCACTTCAGGATCACACACACACACACACAGAAAGAGAGAGAGACAGAAAGAGAGAGAGAGAGAGAGAGAGAGAGACACACTTAGAGACAGAGACAGAGACAGAGACGTGTTTGTGAAAGGCCGAAAAAGAACATCCAAAATTGTCTGATTGTATTGTGAAACCAATATTGCAAAAGTCTGCACATGTTTTTTTATTGTCCATCACTGCTGGTCACACAACTCAGAGGAATTCAGCCAACAGCTGCAGTATTTACTCACCAAACACTCCACCACATCTCACCTTATCTTCCCTTGTCAGTACAAGACAAGAAAATGACTTTTCTTCAAAGGTTCTTTGGTAATGATGTGGTTTCTGTAACAACACAGACCAACCCTCTCTGATTCATTACATGATATAGCAAGTGTCAGCTCTAGCTAAGGACAATAAAAAGACCAACCCAAAATCAAAAAGAAAATGTGGTGATAAGTCAACATTGATAGCACGAGATTAGACCCACTTTTACTACTTTTCAAAACCAAAAAATTACAGTATTTCAGCCTTTGGAGATGCTGGACATTCTGAGAGAAATTAAAAAAGACACGTTTTACGAAGACACTATGGTTATTGTTAAGTAGTTCCTTACAGCATCATAAAGTTTCTATCTGTGGTCATTTTAACTATATTGTGTGCAGCATTAGTAAACTGTGTCTTGTACTGCATGGAAGAGCTGAAAAGTGAAGTGTCCACTTACAAACTGAGAACGACACACGTGCAGGTGGTAGACAGAATATCAGCCGCACAACATGAAATATGAAGTAAGACAATGAGTTGAACCGATTTCTTAAATGTCGTCCCATCAATAATTTGACATTTCCTCTCACACAGAAGACTAACGGCCGCACAAAGGCAGACTCACCTGAAGCTGTCCCCGGCCAGACTGCCATAGCTGTCTGGTCTCTCTTGTCTTCGTCTGTACAAGTCTGAGTTTGACAGTTCTTTCAGCCTCAAAGAGTTCATCTCCCCTTCGCCTCTCTCTCTCTCTCCCTCCCTTCCTTCCTTCCTTCCTTCCTTACCCTCCTCTACTGAGAGAGCTCACTGTCTACAGAAATAAGAATACGCCAAAGAATGTGTGTGTGTGTGTGTTAATGTTTGAGCCAAATAAAAAGATTAAGCCTTGAGCTGCTCTCGTTCCCTCTCTCAAACACACCTCCAGGGCTCCCACCCTTGAGGAAGGACATATGCAGAGGTGTGGTCTCTCAGCCTGCACACCTATCAAATACTGGTTGCTCCTCCTCCCCCTCCTGCAGCAGGTAGACTGGGAACGCCTCAGGGAAAAGGAGAAGGAGTTGCAGAAGACGAAAGAGGCGCTGCCCTTTCTGGCCTTTACTCACACAACCTCTATTTACCTCCCACTTCTCTCCGTCTCATTCCTCTGTTTGAAAAGAAAGTCCGAGATGGACAAGAGAGACAACAAACAACAGAAGAAGAAGAAGAAGAAGAAAAGGCTACTCTCCACACACATAGATATGCTGATAGTAATGATAACAGGGCTTCTTACATGAAATAAAGATGCAACAATCATCACCGATGAGGTCAGTATCAGAGCTAAAGTGATACTGAATGTTTGAGGCTAAAACCAAATCAATACTTCAGAGATAAAAATAAAAAAAATCAGCCAATACTTATATGTTTTATATATATCATAGTCATCAAAGAATCCCTCCTGCTTGGTCATTAAAGAGCTGTGACAAAGACATTTATGTACTAAGACAGGACATTTAAAGTTAAACAATACTGACAGACACAGTAAATCCAAATACAACAAATACATAATCAAATTTGACTAAATTTTTTTTAAAAACCCTTCAGTCAGCATCTCAATCTGAACAGCAGCTTGTTTAGAAGGGTGGGAACAGACAGAGCAAGTAAATCTGCACTATAGTGAACAACGCCATCTAATATGGACACATTTAGATGGAGCATATTCTTCAGCTTGACTTGAGCTCCTCTTTTGTAAACTGGGAGATTATTTCCCAGCAGAAACAACAAACTATTGAAAAAGACAAAATGTCAATCTATGAATTATTCATCACAGCGTTATGTGGGAACAAAAGATGCTCCTCTACGGTCTCAAAGCAAAGCAGATGCACATTTTCAGATGGAGCTGAAAGTTGCCTCTCAGACAAAACTAATTGAGCTGTGAAGTCATCAAAGCAGGGACAGGATTGGTCAGAGGACGTGAAACCAAACAAGCAGTGAACACAGCTGTAAAATAGAGCATGCAAGCTGATCACCAATCTAATTCTGAAATTGCTTCTTTAAGCTAACTGTGTGTATTGTGAATGCAATCAGTCAACATCTGTCATTACAGGTATTACACAGTGTGTGCCACTTTGATGATGGTACATGGATGTGGGTGGACTGATGCCTGAGGAAAACCGTGTCTCCACTCAATATATACAGTGAAATGCCAGATGAACAGTTCACACTATGCAGATTCACCTTCTGCAGCTTGTCCTGACCTGTTCAGCATTCCACATGGGTTTGACAAAGACACACACACACACACACACACACACACACACACACACAGACACAGACTGGGAACATCAGCTCATATCCTGCTGCCGCTGTAGCACAGTGGGATGGACTGACATGTCTGAGTATGCCGTAACATTCACGATGAATCATAGCTTTAGACGTTAGATTTGAGTGTAACTCACTTACAATTCAGCCCAGTTGGGACATGCATTCACATCAAAAACTGGTCCGTGTCATACAGTCTAATTTAAAATGGCAGGTACATATATGCCATCTGTTCTGGACTACACTGTTTAAATGTACGCAGTGTGCATCTATATAAATCAATACTGAATTGAAGTTGCATGCAGCTCAAGACCAATGTCTCTGCAACATGAGTGCCACTGTGTGGGCAGCACGGGTACAACAGCTATTCTACACTGTTGCCCATAAAGTTGGAATAAAATGTTTTTTACCTCTTTTCATGAAATGATTGTGACAATGTGATTTATTCTTGATAAATAAAGTGTATACCTTCTCAACTTTATTGATCAAACCAAACATATCACAGTGAAACTTAAACCACAATTAACCTTTGCAAACTGTGTATTCAGGCGTTAATAGTGTAACAGTGTATCACCAGCTACATAACTGCAAGCCTACGACAATGTAATGATTAAAATACCTTCCATGTACAGCTGACTGTGGGACTACTGTTTGTTGGATTAACCGCTGCACCTATTCTTTTCATCTACTGAAGTATCTCATTGCTGCAGTGATCCTATTCTCTACATGACGTATTTATCATTTATCTAAAGAATCTTGGCATCATGCAAACACATTAGAGGAAGTATTCAGACGAGGACGTGTCCAGCAGACCAAATGCTGAGCAACAGATTGCAAAGATTTATGCAATAAAATACTTCCTTATAGCTGGACGTTCCTCCAAAAAAGTACACAATACAATATGAAAAGTTATACTGTCATGCACAGCTCCATAAACGATGAAATACCAGAGCTGTATGTCCCACATTGCAATTACAAATAGTCATAACAGTGATATAAATTCATCTTACCAACGTTTTGAGTCAAACTGTTGTGGGGATATTTAAACCGTTGCTAAAGTCTCTTTGCTGTCACTGCAAACACTCTACTACTACTACTGCTGTACCGTATTGCTGTTATCTCAGTCCGCATGGCCACATCACTTCCTGCTTGCTGAAATGTATGTGTATGTGTGTGTGTGGGGGCGGAGGGTGTGTGTGTGGTAGGGTGAGAATGTGAGTGTCCATTTGTGCCTATGTGCTGTCTGTGGCAAACGTGTGGATGTAAAGCCAACACACATATTTCTAGCCCTGCGTGTGTGGTTTAGGCCTTTGGCTGCCACACTGTCCGTCAGGATAAAGGAGGGGTGTGAGGAGGAGGAGGAGGAGGAGGAGGAGGAGGGAGATTGTGGGAGATTAAAGGCGGTGTAGAGAAGAAGAGGAAGGACCAAGGAGGTGTCAGGAGGAGCAGACACCCGTCAGTGATAATCAAGTAGTTCTCATAGATCTGCCATGTTTAGTGTTTCTCCAGCTTCTATAGAGGAGGTCAAAGGTCAAATCCAGTGAGCACACTGACAGCCACATTATAATGGTTGTGTGTGTGTGTATGTGTGTGTGTGTGTGTGTGTGTATGTGTTGTTAACTTAAAGGACAATTCCACTATTTTTCAACTCCTATTTTTACATATTTTGGATCGAAATAACCAGTAGGTACAAAAACTTTTGTTGATCCAGTCGATCCAGGCTCAGATTGTTATTCTAAGTGTGTTGATAACGTCACAGAGAGGACAGACATCGATTCAAATTCAGACAACTTTATGTGTCCCCAAGGGGCAAGATAGCTCTCCCTGTAAATATATCCATACAACAGATAACCAATAATTAATAATTAAGACAAGAAAAGCATATTATGGTAGGCCAGCAACCCTTGTCAAAAATGAAGTCTGGTGGCTTTGAACCCAGCGATGTAACTTACAGGAGTATTTCTGTAGAGATCCTAAAAAAATGAACCCTTAGTGGCCATTTGATGGAACTGCCACAAAGGATTAGATTACAGTCATTGTGGCTGTAATGAAACAATAAGCCTTGAAGCCACCCTTAAACACTGAAATGTGTGGTGAGAAACAGTCACAGCATTAGCAATGTGTGCACAACCAGTATTAACATATTAATAATAGAGAGCAAAACATCTGCAGTATAAAAAGATGTTTTGAGATGGAACTTAAAGTAGCATGACACATAACTAAGTCACTTTACACACACACCATGGAGGAACTGCTTAAGGACCATTGCACAGCCAATTGTTCCATACTTCCTTCTGCATCTGTCAGACTGTTATCTATCACTGGTGTAGTAGACACAAACTACTGTACTATGAAGAAAAACTGTCAGTGTTTCAGTTCTTTCTTATTGTCGTCCCACAGACAGCCCTTCAAAATCTCTTCCTATAAACAGAAACCACAATGTCTCACAGCAGTGTGGGTCAGCACAAAGAGGAGAACAGTAATACATCTGTTTGGCCACAGCTTATAGAAATAGCAACTCCACATATAATATAATCATGGATTTCAAGTTTTTATGACTTAGTATCTCATACAAATGACCAGGAAGTCAATTTTCTGACTCACAGACTTGTAGTTAAAATACACCACATGCATGTGACAGTGCCTCCTTGTGGTCTTATTTGTCATTACTGAAAGCAGTGATCCTACAGCAGGAGCCTTATTGTTTCCTGTGCTGCTCTGTTTATTTGCTGCAGCAACCAAATGTTGATTCATAAACTGATACCAGCGAGTGAATGTGTTTTAATGTAGAGACAGTGGTAGGCCTTCATCGTGCTTCACGGTTAGGGAGGCTCTCAGCGACTAATTTCCCCGTCGATTTAACAGAAATATGAATTTAGATGAGTCGACTAGTGGTGAGACATGATGTCATGCTGGGTTGGAGTGTGGTTAGCAGTGCTAGCACTAGCAGCCTGCAGGTTAATGTACACACGCCTGTGCTGAATGTGGTCGAGTGGTTATATACCAGTTTATTCTCACACACACACTTTCTAGCTCAAAATGCTGCCAAACCATGCTGGTTTATTTACATTCGGGCATTTGTTTACATCTGGGTATTACCACGAAATAGCATTAAACACAGGTGGCTGCGGAACATCTTGACAGAACATTTGTACAGTGTTATATACTAAATATTAATAATTAGTTTAATTTACTAGTTACAGTAGCTACGTTTAATTGATTAATTGCGTGCATTTCTCTATTGCAGAGCATTAAGATCATGGGACATCCCAGTCCTCCCATGAAACCTCAACAGCTACTAGAAACCCATCGTACCTCATGTTTAAAGTCAAGAATTCAATGTAGCGTCAATAAGCTACGGTATGTGTGAGTTGCAGGAAACATTTCGTACTCCTTCACACCACACGCAGCACGTTAGTATACACACACAGTCCAAATCCTACATCACACAAGCTCTTCCAAACAAGGACAAGTCCGCACTGGAGACTGGGACATTCTTCTAAGCTGCAGTTGTATCAACACAGTGTGGAATCAGATATAAGTGTAATGCGCTGGGAATGCAGCAAACCTCAGGCCTTTAAAAGACTTGCCCTCCTACAGCTGTAAGCACCAGAGTGCTTTATGAAAGCCTGATTCATCCAAGGCAATAACTAGCTCGGCAGTGCACAGAGCAGCATTCACACTGGTGGAAAAAACACTGCTCTGAATAAAGCAGTCCCCGGGGAATGGATGGTCAGGAAGTGGTTTAGAAAGCTGTAACTACTGTCCAGTGTGGACATTCCAGTGAAGGGAGGAGGCTGATCTGCAGAAAATGAGTGAACGTCCATTTTCCTATTTCAAAGTGTCCACTGCTCGTCTGTGTGTCTGTCTAATGTGCAAGTGTAAGCTGTCATTAAAGCTGGTTTTTTCATTAATTTTCATTAAGTGTGGTCAAACCTCTGATACAGCTGTCCTAAACTTTGCCAAAGCAATCATTGCCTTTGGAGGAAGTTGTCCAAAGCGTGGGGATTTAATGAATGGAAATATTGGGGGGGGGATATAGTGCTCTTGGCTATGAAGTCTTCTAGGCAGACTGGTTAAAAATGCAACAAATGTATTGGGAAGACGTTTCTGAAATCTAATGTGGATTTAGTATCATTATCATCCAGTAAAAGTCTTAACATCCACATCTACTAACACACAAAGGCTGAGTTTTACTATAGTTCTTAAGATGTCACTTTATTTCATTGAATTTAGCTTAATTGTTTTATCAAAGCACAATATGAGACTTTGCTCATCACACACGTGAAGGATCTCATCACGTCTGAATTGTTCAGCAAGAATAATGAAGTGAAAAGAAATGATTAGGATTATCAGGCTACATAAAAGAGAAATCTGATCATAATTTGTCAGAAAGACCACTAGTACAATAATTCAATCCATCTTCAAATGAATAAAACTGCACTGATCTCCTTGTTATCTAATGCTGAGGCTGAGCAGACCTAGGAGCTGTCAGCTGTGCCTGTTGCTAATGAATTTATCTGACCTCAATGATACAGCAGTTCTCCATATCTATTTTGTTGCATTAACAAAAATAATAATTAAATTTACACTACTTTTAGACTTGCAGTCCATTCTGTAAAACATGTGGGTGCTTTATAATCCTGAACAACAGCACATACAATGCAATGGGACACAGGCAGCTTTAATAAAAAGTCAGAGGCCTTACAAACCAAACTCCAGTCAGTAACTCTATCATTTTAACTGATCGACAGTCCAGAAGCCTTTTCCCCACTACATGCATCTGATAAACAGCACAAACATACAGTCTCAAGAGAAAAATCACATCTGGGAATACAGTAGTATTAAATACGGTAGCTTTGAGTCGGGGGGTGGCGCTAGAGAGCAGTTCAAGAGGCCAAGTTGAGATTGAAGCTACAGCTAGCAATGAATGTTACATTAAAGAAGCTAAATTTACACACAATGACTGTGTAACTAAACTTTCCGAGACAACAGCTACTTTTTCCAGTGCACAGCAGCCTTTATACTGAAATAAAACACTAACCTGGCAGATTTTCTAGGGTTTTTTTCATGAGTAAATTACAGTTTTCCAGCCCATGAGAGAATGGAACAAACTGGAGCAGCGTTTTTCTTTTTTCTCTTCCAGGGAGAAACTGTCAACTTCCCAACTTCCCAGGCTAATGTCTCCTTCAGGGAAACACTTTTAAACTGCTCACCTACCCGTTAGTCATTTCAGTGACGCCGAGCATCGCTCCGCTCTCTCCCCGGACCACACTGGGGGTTCCTGGCCTCGGTCGCAGATGTCCAGATGTTGTGGAGTCCGGGATGCACCGTTTTCACACGGCGGGCAGAATGGCGAGAGTGGGCCTCTCCTCTGTCCTCCAGCCATCAATTGACCCTGAACGCAACACCGCACTTCCGCTCAGGATCTTCAAAGTAAAATGCTTCTTCAAAATGTGCTACAATGATCTCAGATATCTGCTTTAGTGCAATTAAAAACATTAAAGTGTAAATACTAACTAATTAAGTCTCATTAAGATCTTTTTAAATATCATATATAATGATTTTACAAAACCACTTAGATGTGTAAAGATAATTTAGGAATGTAAAAATAAAAATTAAATTTTTATGTAGTCAAAGTTGGGAAGCCTTTCAGCGACATAATGTTCACATGTTCAAACGCAGATCATATACGATAATAATCCTTGTTTTGGTTTCATATCTATTGAGTTTCCTTGTTTGTGAATGACTCTGTCAACAGATACACACACAAAGTCTGTTTTTACATGAGTGATTCCACTAATAAGCTTTTTACTTTCACAAGGCACATTTTGACTCATCGCAGTAGGAAAAGCACAAGTGAAAACAACAAAAATAATGGTTGAATTCTATTTAGCTGCATCAGTTTCAGTGTCCTAATGTTGCGTATGCTGGGCCACTGACACTTGTAGAAAACAGCTCCATTATTATCATTAATGTTAATAATATCCGCTGTGCCTCTCTTCTAAACGTCTGATACAAAAAAGGGTTCATGTCTGACACAGGAGGTGATCCCCTCCCCTTTGTTTTTATTGGCAACAGAAGCGGTGTATATACGGAGTCCATAATACATTTTTCATCTTGATTTGTTTTCTTTCTTTCTTTCAGCACTGTATTGGTTAATTTTGTTGTGCACAATGAATAAAAAAAATTTAGAAAATACATAATGTTATAATTGTCTATTTGGCAACCACTTACAGCTCCCTGGCTCTGATCAGGTTGTTAAGGAGGAGGTTTGGTAACAAAATCATGTTTAGAGCCCCAAAATGAGACTACAAAGGTATTGGAGTGTTTACGAACATGCTTTTTGACCATATAGAACATTCTTTTATTGTGAAGGGCGGAGCGCTACTTCTGTGTGTGTGTGCTGCAGCTTCTCACTCAGCCTGAGAGCCTCCACCGCTGGAGAATCGTAATTCAGCTTCAACAGCCAGAAAACGGCAACACCCGCCCTGCGAACAGGACGTGCTCTGATTGTATTTGTTATGACACTGAAGCAGGCTGCTGCTCCTGCATCCTCACATCATTTTACACTACAAAGCTCAGAATACACGGAAAGTCGTGGAAAGTGTGACTTTCTGATTTTCTGTGGACCGGAAACTGTTGAGAAGTTTAACGTGGCGAATGGGCACCGTGAGGAAACCTGCCCCACTCCAAGAACTTCAGTTTTGATAGTGAGGTTTAAAAACCGTCCACAGGATATCAGAGACTGATTCATGTTGAGGATTTCCCTGCTGCTGCTTTGCAAAATAAGAGAATAAGGACAGATGATATCATCAAAGCAAAGTATAACATTGGGAAGAGCTGGATCACATCACAGTCAGGCGTTAATGATAGTGCTGCTCCCTGGGAGGTAATAACATGTTTACATTTCCTCCCAGTGGCAGACACAGTAGCTACTATTTGTTGTTTCCTCCCCTGACTGCGTCACGATACTAGAAACCACATATATTTCCTTAAAAGGAAAGCCCCTACACCCCCTGCCCTCCTTCAAGAGGGATCAAGACACTCATAGCAAGAAAAGAAATGCACAACTACAAAGGAAACATCAGTACACAGATTAAGTCTGCAGCTGTCCCTCCTCTCTTGTGCCGTCAAAACCTGTGTGCTTCTGCAACATAAATCTTCATGCTGAGATAAAGTTCTGTGATGTGGTTGAAAAGAAACAAAAAAGGATCCCTGCTGCTGCCTATAATGATCAGCAGATGTGAAATTTGATATCAAAATGCGCTACAATGATAGAATAAGCAGATTAAGTCCTCTGGACCATCCATGTTACTTTATTTTAGTTTACAGTTGGAAATAAGCAGAGAGAAACACAAGAACAGTCTCTGAATTAAGTTGTTCCACAGTGAACTAGCTGATATGCTGTAAATACTCATTCACTCTCATACACATCTGATTTTATAGTTACAGTAACCCATCGTGGTTCCTGCTGACATTAACCTTCATAAATATAAAAGCCTTCGATAAAATACATTCACTTATGCTGAAGGAATCACAAAAAGCTGCCACTGGAATGAGAAAATGAAAAGGCCGGTTATCTTTATTACTGCTAGGATGTGAGCAAAAATGTATTCCTGGCATGTGAGAGTGGGTGGATGAGTGTTTTACTTTAGCGCAGAATTGTGCCTTTTCTTTCCCCCAGCTCCACAGGGGAGGCCGGAGGTCGTGGTCAGACGCCGTGTGAAAACAACATCCATGGGTGTGATTGGGAGACTTCCTCAAGGACACTTTAGCAGGGCGGACGTGTTTGCTGTCACCATCCTTCAACAAGACAGCTGCGAAGATGAAGTTGCCACAAATCTTTCATGTTCAGTGATCAAACAGCAGCGCGACACCTGACAAAACCACACAGTATTCCCAAAATAGACGTAGAAAACTATTGAAGTAATCATTTGGCGTGGAATAATAATGACCACAAGGACATATCACACAGAAACACACAACAAAATCACAGACCAATAATCGCTACAGGATGTGAGATATCAAAACTCAAGTAATGAAAGTCAGAAGTGCTGATTTCAGTCTGTGAGGCATTAGTAAACGACTACTAAATCAGTCAGAAACATAAATATGCTGTAAATATGATAATGCCAGTCCCTGAACCCGAGAATGTAGAAATGCCCTCCTCCACATTCTCCATATGCTGAACCCACATATTTAACACTACTGTTTATCATTTCCCAAAGCACGCTGAATTTAAGATCTCTCTTTTTTTTTTTTACCTTCCAAGCAGCAACTAGTAAAAAAAAAATAAAAGCAGGGGTGACGTTTGCTCTGATGTGTTGTGCAACTTTCTTGTTGCAGGGAACTGCACGGAGAGAACGGCTGCTTCTAAGGTACGAAAAAAAACCCAATCAGAAATCTTTCACACTACAATGTGAAATGCCCTTGAAGATTGTTGAAAAAAAAAAAAAAAAAAAAAATCAAAGCACGTGTGATTTGTACCAAAAGAGCTGACTGGTATTGTTCTTAGCTGTGCTACACATATTAGACACACCCTTTAGAAGAGCAAGTCAAATCTTGCAAAGTAATCAAACGTCTGAAAAACATATTCAAGTAATATCATGCCAGTAATAACTCCAGAGCTACCTCCTTGATTAATTCTTCCTCCCACAATTGTGCACCTCATTCACATTATACAGTGTTGAGATTATAACATGCTCTACAAATGATGTATTATATCAACTCCCAATGGTTTCTTTTTCATATTGCCTTATGAGCTCCACTTCGAGGAGGCCTGACCCTCATGTCCAGTAAATGTTGGTATAAATGCACGCGTCAATCATAAGAGTAGGAAGAAAATGTGTCACAGTTAACACCCACTGGTGAGAGACTAATGGAACTATTGCACTGCAAATTTAAATTAATATTAAAGTCCAATATTTTGGTTTTATCTCTACCACACACTTCCTCACTCTTCTCTGGTACATTCCTTAGTCGCCTCTCTTGTCAGTGTCCCTGTTACAGGATAACTGTGATGTTTTTGAACCTGGGCCATATTTTTTTTCTTTTTTTACATATTTTGGGTTTAAAATGACTGGTAGGTACTTTGTTCGGGTGCTGTTGTCCCAAAGGATTACATTGCAGCCATTGTAGCTCGTTTGACTGCCAATCTCTGCTGTCAGAGGCGATCTACTGGACCAATTTTAAAAGTTTTTGTACCTATGAGTCATTTCAAACCTAAAAAAAATCAAAAAAATCAGGGACCGGAGTTAAAAATGTCTGAGTTATCCTTCAACATCCCGCGTTTTGTCACCATTTCGAAGCATCACAGCTCAGTCCAGGTTTTCACAGACAAGGGCCCAGTGACACTTTAGTATTGTGCTCCTGTTGTTTTTGTTGGTTGGTTGATCATCATGTCTATCTGATCCCAGACCAGCTGTGGAGGTAGGAGGTCCAGCCTGCGCCCCGAGTCCTGGACCCCTCTTCTTCACCTGCACAACGGAGATCAGAGAATACCCATTTAGATATAACGGTGACATTATTGACAGTGTATCTTGTGGCATTAATCATGATCAACAGATCGTTTATTAGGACTTCAGGTCACTCAGATGTTGTGCCTGTGCATTGCTGTGTTGTGTAATGTGTGATTAAGTGCTATGTACTTGTGGCTGTGCTCAAATACATGGAGACAAAACCAGAGTTTATTAGCAGTTTGGCCACTTGTCAGATTGCTAGAAAACTGTAGACTGGTATTACTTTATATAAAAAATCTTTTTAACAACACCCAAACCAGTAAATTAATCAATTCAATTGATTTTTATTTGGATAGTGACAGTTTATGACAAACATTATTTCAACATTTCTTATAGATCAGGTCAAGACCAAACTCAAACTCAAGACCCAATGATTTGAGAATTCAAAATTAAGGATTCAAGAATCTCAACATGAGCGCCAGGCAACAATGTCAGTGAAAAATGTCTCTTTAACAGGAAGATCCCTGAAACAGAAGCCGGCTCAGGGTGGACGGCTTCATGTCGGGATGGTGTTATGTGTGGTAGAGAGATATTATGTTTTGTTATAATCTCTTATTATATTGTATGTTTCACAAAACCCCTTCACCTCGTACATACCTTGTGCAATGGCACCCAGTTTGGCTTTCTCCTCTGGGCTGAGCTGCAGCATCGTATGAATGACGGGTAAAAGCGCCTGCCTCTCGCTGCCAGATTGCAAGAAGATGAACTGCAGCAGGACGTTCTTCAGGTACTCCAGGTTGGCCACACTCTTCTCTCTCTCCTGATTTCGCTCCAAACGACGCACCTCATTCTTCAACAACTAGAAGGTAGCACACATCAGCAACTTGAAGTAACAAAGTCCTGATCTTTGACAAGGTCCATGCATTTAACATTCATAGCTTCCCAAAATCCACAAAGCAACCTACACATCAAAACCCCAACTAGTGTGGACACGATATATTATTTGGTCAATAGGTAAAAGCCTATAATGAATATGCCCTTGACAGAATATATGCCATATTTAAGTACAACATTAAGAGGTGAAGAAGGGACAATGGGAATAATTATGCCACATTCATTTTGATCCAGTATAGTATATATAAGCATGCGCAATGTCCGTTTCTTAATTTATTTTATGTTGTTTTGCTTTATTGTTAATATATTTTGCGCCTGTATATATCTCTATACATATAATAGGTGGCTGCGACGAATTTTGTTCAGAGCTGCTTCCCGTACGCGAACCCCTTACGTCACACATAACAAACATGGCGCTGCCGTTGTCCGCTGTGTTGGGAGAGAAATGTTAAAGCCAAAACTCGAGTTGTGATAAAGATTTCTGAACGTGTGCTGTCACAGATCTCTGTTCAAAGAGGTGTGGGAAGATTAAAGCTATTTATCTTAGTGGAAAAATGGGTTTCGAGCGCCTTTTCAGCGGGGCACTCGGGTGTTACTGTCGTCAGTTTCGACTCGTCAATATTCAGCAAAAAGTCTCTCAAACTGCGTCCATATGGACACAGAGTTCCCGGAGCACAGCCACCGTGTTTAACCAGGTTATGTGTGTCGCAGGTCTGCGCAGCAGGATACTCGTCCACACAACCCGCCTCGGCGACGCTCACAGCCTGCTGGCTGCCCGCCGCAGCCTCTGCACCTCCGCCCAGGTCTCCAGAGATGTCACCCTGTTTGAGCACGACAGGACCCGCTTCTTCCGCCTCTTCTCGGTCTTCTGCGGCGGCCAGTTTCTCTTCTGGACATACCTGGCCCACTTCGCGTATACTGGGCTCAGAGACACAAAGGCCGCTACAGAGAAAGGGGAGGTTGAGGCGGCCTCCTCCATCACCACCACCGCGCTGGCTGGGATGTGGAGCGTCGAGATGAACCTGGGCTCCAGCGCCTGGAGGTACGGCTTCACGCTGGGCTGCCTGGCCATAGGAGCGGGGCTAGTCGGGGTAGCGAGTCTGTTTTGCCGGCGCTCTGTCAACCAGGTGGTTTTACACAGAGGCGGGAGGATGGTGACAGTGGTCACACAGTCACCTTTGGGACCAGGCCGAGGCAGGAGAATAACAGTCCCGCTGTCCCAGGTGGGCTGTTACGCTCACAGACACGAGTCCCCCTCATTCATCCCCCTCAGGATCAAAGGACACAAGTTCTACTTTCTTCTGGACAAAGAGGGGACCGTGACTAACGTGAGGCTGTTTGACACCACTGTCGGGGCGTTCCGGCCTGTTTAACTTGTGGTCTTTACACAGCTGCCAAAACTATGTCGGAACACTGGTCTGCAGATGAGATTTTATATGGCTGCCAAACAAAACTCCTGTTTGATCATCTCTTGAATTAAATAAAACCCATGAGAATTCATGCCAAGTCCATTTACTTTCAGAATGAATACTTTTAGATGGGTTAGAATTAAAACAAAAAACTACTTAGAATAAACATAATTGAACAATATGAATGGATTTGCGGTGAATTAATGTATGTGTTCTTTCTGCGTGTGTGTGTGCTGGTGTAGGTTTACATACAGTGATCTGCTCCATGTGAACAGCATTGGTGGCTTCGGTTTCATGCAGGAGGCTGTTCATATGCTCTATGCTGCGGGTGGCTGTACTCAGCCTTTGACAGAGCTCTTCTTTGGTCGGCTCCACCGTCCACACAAAGGGCTCTAGAGACCAAACACACACACGAGTCAAAAATTGAAGAAGTCATGGGCATTAAAGCAAGTGATCATGTCTTTATATGTCGCTACAAAAATAGAATAATAAATAAATAAATAAAGACAATCCCTCCAGTGAGCAGTGAAGTAGAATTGGACTTCCTCATGAATTTTCCTTCCTTGACCCAAACAAAGTTGGCAACAGGATGAATGACCAACTGTTGTTTTTGATGCTTGTGTCTGAGATTGAACATGGCACAGATGCTGGAAATTGAATAAAGTGTTTGAAACTGCTTGGAATTGTTATTGCAATAATATAATGAATCGCTGTCTGACTGAATAGTTTGCTTTTTAGATAAAGAAATACTAAAAGTCAGAGAGACCCAAATTGCTTTTAGTATATGTTAAAATGTTAAATTTGACTTTGGAAAAGGAGCAGGAACCCTGTGTACATGGTGCTATTATAAGCTGAACCACCACGGATGCACCTCTTATTTCAAACAAACCTTGTTTGGGGTCTGGGGACATGAGGAGATGCTCCAGGGAGGGCAGGGGTGTGAGAGCAGGAGAGGGGCTCTCGGTCTCAGTGGTCTCCATGCCTTCACCCTCCTCCCTGGCCATAGACTGGAGGTCACTTAGGGCCATGAGTCCCAGCCCTGCCTGGCTCTGATCTGTGTTTCTGCGCTGGGCGTCTGATGCCAGGGGCTTACGGCCAGACTGGGCCGACACTGAACCTGAAACAGTGTCAAGCAAATTTTTAATAGACTTTTAATAGATGAATAATAGATTTTTGAAAAGCACAGAATGAGGTTAAATGACAGAAAAACACAGTTAAGGGTGGGTTACAAAAACTAAGATTAACTTTAAAACTGGATTAGAATCACGTTAACCTACAATTACAGCCAAGCTTGAAACTTAGTGTTTGTTGTCAGTGATCATGTTGTCACTGAAATAAGACATGTAGTGCGTTTACAGTGATATTTTTTAGTGTTCACTGTCGTTAAAAACTGAATTAAAAAGCAGTGTGATCAATCTCTCATCACATGTAACAGAATCCCTACTTAATTAAACACCAAGCTGTGAGTTAGTGTCCCGCTTCACTGTGACGACAGGGGGCACCAGATTCACTCTGGTGTTCACCACTTCATCTGGCATAAACAATGACAACAAGTGTGAAGAGAAGGGCTGAAGCGTGAGGTGCTTGAGAGAGTGGGTGGACAAAAGACAAGACTGTGATTAATGGACCTGAAGCTGAACCAATCCCCTCACCTGCCCACCTCCTGTCTGGCGCACTACCTCCTCTCCCTGTGCAGCTGAGAACAAGACGCTGAAGCCCTGCTACAGGCAGATACTAGGGAGTTTTTGTGTCTGTCGATGCATTCAAGTTTGACCAGATTTTGTAGTCTGATCAGGGTTCAGAAAGTCTTACAATTAGGCTTCCTGTTTCTTGATGGCTCAAGGCCAATCAGACAAGTGGGGAAACTTAATCTTTAGCCTATAATGTGTGATATACTACTACTTCCTATCCTTCTCCGCACTCCTGACACAACACTCTTTGTTATAGAGAGCTTTAGGATGTGCACAGATTCAGTCACTCAAATATTGCTGGTAATTGTCATCGTCACTGTAAAAGGCTCAACAAGGAGGAGGGCAGTTTCAAGGTAAAGCTAGTTAGAGAAGGTTTAGAGTAAAGCTATGAGGGAAAAAAAAGACAGATTCATAGACAAATGAATTTCCTGGACGTTTTGTGAATCAGATAAATACTGACCACAGTCTCAACAACAGAGAGAACAGCAGAGAGAGAGAAAGCTGCTGCCTTCATAGGTTTTCTTGTAAAAGACTGTTTTTGGAATTATGCACTGTTTGGATTACAGAGTAAATGGGACAGAACATGTCAATGACCATAGATCAGTTTTACTGTTACAGTTGATTCATAAAAAAATAAAAAAATTAAAAAATTATGAGGCCAGTAAAAACTGTTCAGGGGCCAGCAGTTTTACGACCCACCTGCCCAACAGGGCCAGTAAAACACGCCGAAGTGGAACCACTCTGCATTTTCGCTGTTATTGAATCCAATTATAGTGGTGAAAAGGCTGAAATATGACTTCCAGTGGAGGCTAATATCGGCCCTGTAGTGTATATCGGACCAATCCTTGCGTGCGTGTGTGAGTTGCTAATGATGAGTCTCTCCAGATGCCACAGTGAGCTGTTTGCCCCACGGAGAGGCGGGAACAGAGCTGAGGAGCCTCGCCAACACCTGGCTGTAATGAAGTGACAGAGAAGGAACACGCACTCCTTTCCTAGTCATTACTATGTGTGTATTCGCTGTTTGACTCCAGGGGGCAGCTGTGTGGGAGGTGATGAATGTGATTCCAGCGCTGCTTTACTGATAAACACACCAACACCCCCCTTCTTTCCTCCGTTATAGCTGCCATCGTTCCTCTCATAGAAAAGAAGAGTAAACGAGGTAGAAAACACTCTTAACACTTGGTGCTTTGATGGATCTCTTTATACGATTCCATTCATGCACCTCTTATTTGAGCAGCAGTCACTCATCCATTCCCACTGCTACCTTATGTAAAGAATCAGATACTTATCGTGTTGTTAAATTTAACAGGATCAACTTTGTCATTTGCTTCCATGCTTACTGCTCTGGCTCTGCAGGTTGAAGAGCTGCTCCTCCACACGAGTTAGCTGGCCCTGCAGGGTCTCCACGGTGGCCCGGTGGTCTTCCTGCAGCTTCTTCAGCTGCTCCCTGTAGGTCTGGCGCTGGGCCTCGACCTGGGAAGACAGGTCAGCCTGAGCCTGGGACAGATCTGACCGCAGAGCCACGTTGTCCGACTGCACTGACAGCAGCCTGGAGGTGGAGACAGAGTGAGCGCAATTTAGAGGAAGAATTTAGAGACCACTA
This sequence comes from Pempheris klunzingeri, assembly GCF_042242105.1. NCBI lineage: Eukaryota > Metazoa > Chordata > Actinopteri > Acropomatiformes > Pempheridae > Pempheris > Pempheris klunzingeri. Next base: position 12,766,333 of record NC_092021.1, read on the forward strand.
ATTAGGTCAGTAGGAATGAGATATCACAGGAAAGTGGAGAGATGAGTGGAAATATTTATAATAGAGAAAATAGCTATAATACATAATAAAAGCAAACATGGAGGATCAGAGAATCAACATGGTGGTGCGGTAAATTTTTCAACAAGACAGGATCAACAAAAAATCAGCCTTTAAATCAAGCCAGCTCACCTCTCGCGGAGCTCAGCCTCCTTGCTAATGGTTTCCTGGAGGATTTTGTTGTGCCTCTCCAGCAGAGTGTCGTGCTCAGTCTGGAGCTGCTGCAGCTCGGCCATGCTGCTGTGGAGGCTCTGCTGGCTCTCTGCCAGCCTGGACCTCAGCTGCTCTACCTGAGAGGACAACTGCTCCCTGCCAGACACACCACATAATCATTATATTCATATATCACCCGGACTGACGTGTCTAAGTGTTCATCATAGTCCATATTTTGGCACTTGCCTGGCTGTGCATCTGGCTGATTGTTTCTATGTTCTTCAGCCTCTTTAAGGCCAAAACTTAATTAATTGAGTTTTAAAGGATTACTCCTGTATTTTTACAACTGGGCCATAATTTACAGTTTGGATTTGCACCCAAAAATGGGCTACAAGGGCTGTAATATAATCCTTTTGAGCAACTGTGCCTGATCCAAGTCTTTCAACTAAAAGTGCTGGTAGTTTCCACTGACAGCCTCAGATTATTTGAAGGTGTCAGACAACATTACGGACAGGATCCCTACAGAGACAGACCTGTAAGATCCATTCCACTGAATATTGGCAAGATGCAATTCACCATTGCCCTTTGTGATTGCGCCCCTGTATCTTCCTGTGTCATGCATATGTATCACAGGATGTTGCTCTTACCTCTCTAATTTGCCAGAGTCTCCGTCGCTCTGGGTGGTGGTTTTGTTCTTCTGCTGTTTGAGCACATTGTGGACTCGGACCTTGTAGCTCTCAAACTCGCCAGCTGTTGCCATAAGCTCAGTCTGGAGTGAACACAAAGATTCAGAGTAAATAGCAGTAAGCAGCCCACATTATCTGTGGATTATATAAACCTTTCTGCTCCCTATAACGAGGAAGTAAAAACTACACCCGAGAGAGTTTTGACAGAATTTTACCCTCTGTTGATAATGATAACTTTTAATGGTATAGCACCTTTCATGCATAAAATGCAGCTCTAAGCTTCACAAGTATGGCATTAAAAAAAAAACATAATAGACAGATAATACAAACAAGATATCCATGGAAACAGGATAAAAGATCCAAAAAAAAAAGATGCTTTTCCTGCTTTTCCAAGACAAAATGTCTGCCGTGAAAAGGGTTTACTCAACAAAGCAAATATGAGACAAAGAGTTTGTTTGTGTGGGACAATGTGGCAGACGTTACCAATGCAGACAGGGAGTCTAACAAGTTTGATCTGTATCCTTTGCTCATAGTGCTGTAGTTAATGTGCAGTTAACACAGACATTCCAATGTGCATCATACTAATTAATATAATAATACAAGTGTCAGTTGCCAGATCATTTTTCTATATAGCAGGTGTCAGACAGAGACCATTTTTCTCTGACTGACTGAAAAAACAGCAACAAAGCCGCAATTAGCGCCTTAATCTACTGTGCTGGCTTTACTGCTGAGGGTTTGAAGGGCACAGAAGGCAGTAGGAGCACAGCACACGCTGCTGAGTCAGCTATTTCCAAACATGTACTTCAGTAATGCTTCAGTTATTGATGGCAGCTTTCCCTTCACGTCTGTCCTGCAGTGGTTTGACTTTTGAAAACTGTAGCCAATGAAAACGCGGGATATCGTCTCAAGATGTGGGACGAAAGACAAGGGATTACAATGCTGGGCACTCCCAAATAAGGCGGGATATCTGGTCACCCTTTTTCAGCCATCTAACAGGGTTTCACTCCTATATTCACACGCTGATAAAAAATCCATTTATAAATATCTGACACTGTGATGTTGAGTTGCTGTTAACAACGAGACAAGAGGGGACAGGAGGGAGACCTAAGCAGGATGATGAACCGCAAAGGCAGGATAATAAGTGCTGATTGAGGGATACAGCAGGTAAAAGCCAGAGGGAGGCTGCTGACAGCAAATTTCATAACTTCTATATAGATTCGCGTTGATATAAAAGGAGGTGGACAAAATATTACGAATACTTCTCAGTGAAACACAACAAAGTTTAACAGCAACACAAACTACAGCCTCCCAAATGACCTCTCAGGGATGGTGGGAAAATGTAGACGTTAGTGGCTGTACACTGCCAAAACCGTGTAACTTAATTACAGCAGTTACATGACAAACATACAGTAGTTGGTGGGCAGTGACTTTCCGTGCTGGGGCCCTTTAAATATCAGACATTTCCAATGACTTCACACTCTGCAGAAACAAGCAGTTGATTGATCGATTAGTCATTTGACAGAAAACAGAAAAAGCTAATTTTGATGATTGACTGTTTGTCATTCTATAAGAATAAGTGCTGGTTTCAGCCTCTCAAACAGAATAATTTGCAGGTTTTATCTCTTTTATATCACTGCAATTAAAACCTGTTGGACTTTTAACTGTTGGTCAAAGCAGAACAAGCACTTACAAGATGTCAGCTCAGGCACTTACCAATTGAGACAGACATTTTTCATCATTTTTTGACTTTGTGAAGATTAAGTGATTCATCAAAAATAATTGAGAGATGACTAATGTTGAACCCCAACAAGCAGTTAAAAGGAAAAATTGAATAACCGAATGTGTGTGTTTGAACCTTAGCAGTGTCTCTGTCTTGCTGCAGGCTGTTGATGCGCTGCTGCAGGGAGCTGCTGGTTCTCTGCTGCTGTTCCACCGCAGACCTCAGCTGCTCCTGCAGACGATGGCGCTCGGCTGTCAGCTCGCACACCTCGATCTCAACACACAAACACACACACTCACTTCAATATGTGACTTGTTAAGAGTGAAATGTTGATTTGTAAAACTATAGATTTAATAAAAAGGACCAGCTGAGAGAAGCTTTGCTGGGAAGTGCTGGCTGTGTTACCTTGGAGCTTTCTAACTGCTGCTGGTTAGCCTCCAGCTCTCCTTTCAGAGAGGCCTGCAGCATCATGAGGGAGCTTTCCTGCGCGAGTGCACGCACACACAGACACACAGACACAGACACACACAGACACACACAGACACACACAGACACACACAGACAGACACACACACACACACACACACACACACACACACACACACACACACACACACACACACAGAGAGTGAAGTTTTAAATGCATACACCCATATACTCAAACACAGCAACACACACAAATCATTAACTACTCCCAGCATCTTCATGGCTTTCTCCACAATCATGCCCACACATCGTTGCATAACACTATTTACATTCATCAGGCAGCAATGTTACATACAAGTAACAGGAAATCCTGCGACACACACACACACACACACGCACACACACACACAGAGACAGACCTGTTTCTTGGCATCAGCCAAGTCCTTCTTGGTCTTCACCAGCAGCTGTTTCATCTTGGAGGTCTTCTCCTCCCCCTGGTCCAGCTGGGACTTCAAAGACTCTGGAGACACAAATACACCAGCACAGGCACATGTGCACGCACACAGACAGCAAAATAAAAAATGGTTTAAGTGAAATATATACTGCAGGCTTTTTAATTAGGGACATATCTTTCAATATTTTGTCTTCATAGCACAGCATGACAGTGTACAGCCTCAAGAAAACATGGAGAGAGACAGAAAAATGAGTTCCATGGTAGATGGTGAATCATTAAGGCTCTCCAGGAATAATAAATGTTTACCATCAGTGAAGCCTGGAGTTCCCAGAACACTAGCATCAGACCTGTATGCATTACTTTTTCAAAATGGAAAACCTGGAGTGTATCACAACATGGAGTACAAGCCTAGCTAACATTGTGGAAATTGTAGTGATGTTACTCTCCGTCTCATACACACCAATTTCCTGTTTGAGTGTGCCCTCCTTCTGGGCCTGTGTGTTGATCTGGGCCTTTAACTCTTCGGCACACTCATCTCTCTCCAAGAGTCTGGCGTTGAGTTCTTTCACCAGCCGTTCGTAGTCGGCCATCTCCATGTCCAGCAGAGAGCTCTGCTGCGCCTCCTAGAGGGAGAGCCAGCACACGACATCATTACACAGAGCAAAGCGAGTCAGTCAGTCAGGTCATTTAGCGCAAACTTTGACGGGAAAAAGACGTCATTTAGAATTAAAGCTCATTTTCAAATTGACAGTTTAAGCTGTGCTATGTTGTTAGATTTTCTGACACAATACCACAATAAATTTACGAAGCCAAAATAAGTTATCCAATTATATATTATTATATATTGTCAAGTAAGAGACATGGATGTGACAATACTATGCGACATGCTTTACAAGAGATCTGGGATTGAGTGTGTGACTGGTGGGACCCATGAAAGGCTTAAGGGGACTGTAATAGATCTGACAGTAATTTAGGACCTGACCTTTAAAAGAGTAAGAATGAATTCTTGAGACATTACATAAAAGAAACCTTTTCCTCTCAGCATGGTAAACTTTGACTCTTATCTTTCTTTATTCAAGCTATATATATATATATATATATATATATATATATATATATAATAAAGAGTCAATAAAGCTTGAATAAAGAAAGATAAGAGTCAAAGTTTACCATGCTGAGAGGATGTCACTATTATCATGTATCAGCTGTATGCTTGCATGCAGATATTGTTTCCTGTGCTCCAGCCTCAGCCCTTTTCCCTCATCCTCAGGCCTTTTTTTGTGCACTCGTGAAATGTCTGCTCTAGTTTTTTTGTGCAATAACCTAGTCATATATATATATATATTTGTTGTAATTAATGCCACTGAAGTTAACAGTTAAATGTCACTATTATCATGTATCAGCTGTTATTATACAGATCAGTGAAGAGCAGACAGGAAATGGGTGAGAGAGGGGGGTGGGTGACATGTAGCAAAGGGCCCACACTGAATTTGAACCCTGGCCCCTCCAGTAAGGACTGAGCCTTGTGGTATGCACTCTACCAGGTGAGCTACAGGTGGACGCGACCATTATTATCCTTAATAATAATCTAATGATAGTATTTAACTTGAATATACTTCCTCAGTGTACCTTTATCTTTATTACTTAATTTGTTTTTCTATACACTCAAAAAAATACAGCTGGCAGCTTTCATGTACGCCGCTCTACTATGTAGGTCTCCACTAATGGAAAAGAAACAGCAGCTCCTGTGCTGTGGGCTACAATTGCTCTCTTTCTCTCTGAGAGGTGCTGCTGTAGCTGGAGGCCGGCCATCATCAGTCCAGTCGCTTGACTGGACGGGCCCTCAGAGACACTAGTGTCTGAAAATCTGTGTGCGTGCATGTGTGTGTGTGCGTACCTTGCGTAGCTGCTCCAGCTCCTGGGCAGTCTGCTGAGACTGCTGCTGCTGCTTGCGGAGCTGGGCTGTCAATTCCTCTACCTCCTTCATGGCAGATGACAAGTCCTGGACAGGCGAGCAAATAAAACACACGTACACACAAAGTGGCCTTCAGTATGTCATATAAAAGGGTTTTAAACCTTAAGAGAGGTTTGGTCAAATGTGAATCGGATTTTGTTTAACCCACTGCACGTGGTTTTATTATAAGATCAGCTCAGAGTATCCATCTCTACTTATTTCTACCTTGATCTTCTGCTCTTTTATAGCTCTCTCGGCCAGCAGGTCTCTGTCCAAACTGGCGAACTGTCTTTGCAGCTCCTGGTTTTGGGCTTCCAGCTGCCTCACTGTGCTCCTTGCAGTTTCGATACCAGCCAGCAGGTCCTCCTTCTCGCTGCTCATTGTCTCCGTCTGTAAAAGCATGAACAGTTCAAGTTACTATCCCCGTCGGGTGATACGTTTACATACCCAAGGTGGCAACTTGTCGGGAACAAGGTGATTTGATGATAAGAAGGGGTGGCCTCCATACAGAGGCACAGTTTTTACTCTTATATCTTTAAGTAATAAGTCAAATATTCTCTGCCTCTCCTCTAGTTGCGATCAAGGGCATCTTGAGCATGTTCACCTAAAAACTACATCGACCATGCACCTTTGAGGAAACTTAGTTAATGATGAGCTCAACTTGAAAGTTGAAAATCACAGTTAAATACAAATAGCGTTGTAGATCATCGTTTCACAGCTTCCCTCAAAGGTGCACGGTCCATGTAGTTTTTAGTCGAGCTTGGCTTAAAAAGCCCTGCCCTCACACTCAAATAGCCCCTGCTTTGGCTTAGATTTGCTCTGTATGCTTGCATGCAGATATTGTTTCCTGTGCTCCAGCCTCAGCCCTTCTTCCTCATCCTCAGGCTTTTTTTTGTGCACTCGTGAAATGTCTGCTCTAGTTTTTTTGTGCAATAACCTAGTCAAAATTCCCCAACCAGTAGAATGCGGGGTGTAGTGTTGACCAATGAAATGATGCCTGCCTCACTGTAGCCGTTTTATTTGTCCATGTGCACAAACTGTATGATTGCAGTATGCAGTTTGAGCAGAAGCAGAGAAAATCTAAGTGCAACCAGGGACTACTTGAGTGTGAGAGCAGGGTGTTGGAGGAGCTGAAGGTGAATTCAATCAGTCACTCTCTCAAATTGGAAGGACCGCGCTCTTGAGTAAAGACAGGAAAAATAGATTGTATTGTGTTAACTGTAGCTAGGTGTCACTAATTACTGTTTTATTTGTTGAGAATATTCTGTGATTTTCTTAAAGTCACTGAAAACACAATTTCGCACTGGGAGAACGCTGTTTTACTTTACAGATTCATGGTTTTCACCTGAAAATGCACATGAAGGCAAAGGCACCAAACCTACACGATCACAAAGCGACACATTTGAAAGTCATTCATGCAGAACTGACAGCGGCAGGCTCTAAGGGCTTTCTCTGCAAGGAACACTGAACCAGCAGCAGCAGCAGCAGCAGCAGTAGCAGCTACCTCCCATCATCTGTCAGCCAAACACTGAAACTATGATTGGTAAACAGAGACGTCCAGACATACTCTGAGATTCAGTCTGCCGTCCCCCCCTGAGACCCATGAGCGCACACTAGAATAAACCTGTGTCTCAGAAAATGATGTTGCTCTAGCACACAGCAGATGGAAGCTATACTTCGCTCCATTTACCTGCCTGTTGTCCTCTCGTTGGAAAGAAACAGTTATGGGCTTTGGGAGAGGAGTATATATAAACAAAATTCCTCCCTAGCTCACCCAGTCACATCTGATGGGCTATTTGTGGGCGTTGGGCTGTCAAGCATAGCTGGGCATAAGTGTCGCTAGCTAAAATGACTCACTGTAAATCAGATGGAAACTGAATTATGCGCGAAGTATTGGAGAGATGTATTGCTGGACAAAGTGGCACTGTTTAGATTTACTGCAGGCTGAGAGCAGTTTGTGTGTTTGTTAGCAGTAATGTGTGGGTGTGTGTGATTGAGTGTGTATCTGTGGTACCTGTGTGACAGCACTGCTGAGTCGTTTGGTCAGCTCAGCAATCTGTCTCTCTGCCGCCTCCACCTTCTCCCTCTCCTTATCCAGTTGCTCTGTCTGCCTGTCGTAATCTATCTGCAGGTTCTACACACACAAAAACACATATTCATTCATTACTGGAAGCCGGCTGAGCCGTTCAGTGAAGGTAAACACCATGCATCTCAGATAACAGCTGCATTTACATTTGAGCGTGGGACAAAAGTCTCATTAGACACAAGAGAGCGGTTTCCTTTCTGATGGAGACACAGTCGTGGAGCACAAGGGGCTGTTTATGGAGACCTCTGGTAGAGACATGAAGTCGGTTTCAAAGTGGGCACGCATCCGCTTGCCAATTAGCATATTAGGAATGCACAGAATGAATTAAATGTGTAACGATCTAAGCTGTCAGTTTCATTTTGTGTTATCAGAAAATGTAATCACTTAAATGGTCCATCAGATGGAGTCACGTTTCATACAGCATGGACACCAACGGTTCTGCCTTTTTCAGCCAGCCATGGAAGTAGAACAAGGCACTGTGTAAATACTGCCATGTGTTGTCTATATTCTATACTCTCAGTCAAACACTGAGCAATATCAATTCTATTACATACATATTGGTAGTCTTTTGTGGAATCTGCTGTTATATTAATTGAAATAATTACTCACAGTAAAATAAGCATCCCTTCTGCATATTATGTGAAACAACAAGGCTTTTAACTCAGATTTTGGAGGGCTGATACACAGCCTACCACACAACAGTACAGTGATAATAATTACTGACAATTAATGATCACTGGTTAAGAAATTAATTCATTTAAACGTTTTTCTTTTTTTTCTAGTACCTTAAACATGTTTTGACTGAAGGTTAGTCTTTTGTTGCTGCCACTAAAGACACAAAAATCAACACAAAATCCAAATTTCTAATTAATGTGTTAATGTGATTAAATGATAGAAATTTGTAGTTTACGGAGAATGTTTAATGAAGGTTTTACTCATTCATTACACTTTTCAAAGTAAACAATGACATAAAAGGTATTCATGATCACAGCTCTGTTCACCACTGAGTTTCCATTCTGTAGCCAGTTAGACGACCAAAAATTATACACGTCCATCAACCTGAAAACAAGGCGGTTTTCCATTTACCTTTTAGTGGATCTGATCTTTCCACCAAACAGCAGCTATTTGCAACAATGACTTTATGGAAGTAACCTTCGGTAAGATGCTTCACTAAAATGTCAGAAAGTTACAGAACTCAAAGAGGATATCCTGTGAAGTCTTACCTTGTAGCCTTCAGCACCATGGATGATATCTTTCATAGAGCTGTTCACTTTCTCCCTTTCTGCTTTCAGTGATTCTACTTCCTCCTTGAAGGTTGCAACCTGGAAAACAAACAAATAAAGTACAGATTAATCTGTGTGCAATAATCTGATCACTCAGGAGAACATTTATCTTTAATCTCTATTTATCTAGTGTCCTGGACATGAAACATTGCTCTCTGATACTATAAACTTCACTGTAGAGTCTGATGGCTTTTTCATATTAGAATTTCTGTTACATTTTCTGGCATTCACAGTTTTAGAGTTTGTTTCCCTGCTCCCAGCTGATTGTTTAACCATTTTAACATAAGGATTTCTGTGCATTTAACTTTATCATGCTCAAAAGTCAAATTCATATTGTCAAATAAAGAAAAGCAACATTTATAGCTTTTGCTTCATGCTACCTCTTTCTTGCTGATGTCCAGCTCCTTCTTTGCTTTGATGGCCACTGCCTTGATTTTGTTTATCCTCTCGTCCTTTTCTTTGTGTTCTTTCTCCAGGAGAGCTGAGGGGAGCAGCGGTTACACAGTCTGAGTAACATTCAGAATTTAGAATCTATAATTTGTCATCCTGGCTGAGCACGCAATTATTAGAGTTTTTGAAGGACCATATATTTAGTGAAATAACTTGCTGAAGAAATATTAGTTTATTTTCCTCATTAAGTGTCACCTCCATACCTATTTTCTTTGTGATCTCGCTGTCTGTGTTTTCCTCAGAGGAGGCAGGCTGGGCAGCAGACTCCTGAGAGAGTGACAGAGCAAAAAAAGAGAAATTAGGGAGGGAGAAAACAGAATAAAAAGCACTCTAATCACACATCAATCACATTGTTTTTGAAAGGAAGCATTGTTTTTTGTTTTTGAACCTGCTAACAAGTAATATATTTGCTAATACTCAATAATTTCATAATTTCCATAAGAAAAACATTCCCCAAACATTTTTTTTTTCATCAGAATTGCAGTCCAGCTAGAGCGGATAAGCCTAACAGATCAGTCATTATCACATCTAATCAGGCAGTTAAAGCAAAATATGTTCAACCACAATGTATTATTTAGAATATTTGACAGCGATTATGATGAGTGATTATAATCAGAACAACGTTATCTGTCAAATTCACACATCTTTTGGGCTGACACATCAGGAGCCCCACTCACCTGCAGAGCAGCCATCTCGGCCCTCAGTTGAGCGATGAGGGAATCCTTCTCTGCCAGCTGGTCTTTGAGCTCTCTCCTCTCTTCCTCAACATTCTCCATCTCTCTGCCCTGCCCTTTCTCTGCCTCTTCTTTCTCTTCAGGAATCAAACACATTTGAGCCTGCAGTCTCTGGTTCTCCTCACTAATCCTCTCATTGACAGACTTCATATCCTCCAGGTCTTTCTGCAGCCCTTCCATATCCTTCACCACCTCCTCCAGGTTGCTCCTCAGCATGTTCCTCTCCTGCTCCAGGTCCGTGATACGAGCCTGCAGCTCCCTTTGCACCTCCTCTGGTGTCATTCCCCCTTGAGCCTCTTCAAGACTACTTCTCAACAGGCTCCTCTCCTTTTCCAGCTCATCCACTCGTGCTCGGAGCTCCTCAGCTTCTTCGGTGGAGTTTGGGACAACTTCAGACTGATTTTCCTCCAGAGCTGTGATGGTGGCGCGAGCCTGCTCAGCCTCCCCCACTAATGAACTCAAGTTCGCCTCTAGGAGCTTCTTTTCAGACGTCTCCTGCTCTAGCTGAGCCTCCAGAGCTGCCAGCTTGGAGCCCAGAAGCTCCTTTGTTTCCTGAGCTTCGGACAGCCCAGACAATGCCTTCGCCAATTTCTGATGGAGGTCAGTCTTTTCTGTGGAGAGGTCCTTGATAGTCAGCTCTAAAGCAGAGACTGTCTCCTGCCTTCTTTCCACCTCCTCTTTCAGTTTCTGCTCTATGTCTGCCCTCTCTTCCTTCTCTTTTTTCAGGCTTTTCATCTCCTGCTCTTTCACCTCTCTACACAGAAGTACCTCTTTCTCTTTCTCCTCCAGCAGCATCTTGAATTCTTTTGTTTTCTCTTCGTTCAGCTGTTGCATTTCCTCTTCTCTGTGCTGAAGCTGGGATTGTATTTTGTCTTGCTCTTCAGTCAGCGTGCTGACCATCTCTTTCAGGTCTTGGTTCAGGTTTTCCTTCATCTGCAGCTGGGAGAGGATCTCCTCATTCTTGCTTGTCAGTTTCTTCACAGATTGCTTGAGCTCACAAGCTAAAGCTGTTTGTTCCTCAACAGAGGACTGGAGTTTCTGGTCCTCAGCCTCAGAACCTTCAAGCTTCATGTTCAGGTCTTGTACGTTCCTCATCAGAGTCTCTTTCTCCTCTGTAACCTCTCTCACGCTCACCAACAGTTCATCCTTCTCCTGGCTAAGATTTTCGATCTTGTCTTGGAGCTCCCTCAAAGCACTGGCCCCCTGCTCCTTCATGGCTTTGTACTGAAGAACAAAGTCTTTCGTCTTCTCACACACTTCTGTCTCCATACCTTGCAGTATGTCTCTCATGTGTTGACACTCAGCCAGGGCAGAATCTCTCTCTCTGGTCAAGGCCTCACACTGGGCCATCAGCTCCTCTGGATTCAAGGGGTTTTGGTCCACAAGACTGACTGCTGATTCTTTGGATTCAAACGGGGAAGGGTCCTCTTCATCTTTGTGTGCTTCACTCTGTTGCTGGAACTCTCTTTGGACCTCTTGTTGGTCAGGGTCCAGGCTTGCGGCTGTGTCATTGGGAGCACTTTCCCGGGTCATTTGCAATTCATTGATTTTGAACTCCAGCTCTTCTCTCTCCGTCTGGAACTCCTCTTTGGTCCTCTCCAGCTCTGCCTCGAGCTCACCCTTCACATTACTGAGCAGGGTGAGCTCATCCTGTAACATGGTGCTCTGGGCTTGAAGTTCTTCCAAGGCTGCTTTCAGTCTTCCGGTCTCTGTCTCCTCTCCATCACCGTGGCTGGAGTCACCCTGACTGCAGCCAGACAGCTCCAGCATTTTGGCGATCCCTGAACCACGGGCAGGTTCCTCATCTTCCTCTTGCACATCCTGGAGGTAGCTGTCTGGAAAAATAAAAGTAATGTTTGCTGAAAAAGTCATCTTATGTGTAAACATATGTACAAAAATAATATATATATGATAATACAATTATCATATATAACCATTTGTTCATTACTTTGTTAATTTATGAGAAGACTTCACTGCAACAGATAAAGCTCCTGTTCTGACCTCTGTCTTTAAAGGATATTTCGAAACCTGAACCATATTTGATTTGACATATTTTGGGTTAAAAATGACTGGTAAGTATGAAAACTTTTGGAATTGGTCCAGTAGATCATCGCCACCAGCAGCTGAGAACGGATTTTTTTTACATTATTAATTACAAAAACAGTAATTCTACATAGTAGTTGTTAGTCTACTGTTGTCTTGAACACTTTTATTTGTGTAATTGTGTGACTTTAGTGTTTTAAAGGGTTGGTTTGGATCCAACACAATATTTGTTTAACAAATGAACTTAGTAATAAAGGCAGCAGTAGACCACACGCTCCCATGTACGGTGAGGTTTTTGTCAATGGAGTCTGGTGGGTTTGAATAGCATGATACGACAGCTGTTTCTAGTTGCACAAAAAGGATCTTAAAGGTCTATCTCTGTAGGGATCCTTTCCATAATGTTGTCAGACTCCTTGAATAACAATCTGAAACCCATCAGGGACAAAAACATACATACATTGTTCCTCGCCTGTTGTTGGTTGCTGGTGGAAGCTTTTGGACTATTTCCAAAGGTTTTTGTACCTACCAGTCATTTTGAACCCAAAATATGTAAACATTTGAGCCCAGGTTTAAAAACATCAGAGCTAGCTTAAATGAAGTGCTGTTATACCTTTGAGAGCGAGCTGCTCAGTTAGCTCCTCGTGAAGCAACAGGAGACGCTCTCTCTCGATTTCACAGTCTTCCTCCAGAGCCCTCATTTCCTCCTCGTGCTGCAGACTCTTCTGCGCCAGCTCCTCCTTCAGGTTCTCCACCTCCTGATGGGACTCTGTCAACTCCCTTTCATGGCTCTCCTGCAGCTCAACAATCTCCTTGGATTTTCGCTCTTGGATCGTTTCAAGTTCAGTCCGAAGGTTTTCCAGATGAACTTCTAAGCTGCGGCGGACTTCTTCTGCACTGGCATGTTCCGCCTGGCACTCCCTCTCTCTTTCACTCTCTCTCTCTCTGTCACTTTCCTCTCGCTCTTTTAGTAATTTCTGGAAATACACTACTTCTTCTTGGTGTTTGTTGCTGGATTCCTCAATGCTGCTCTCTAGAGTCTTAATCTTCCTTTGGTGATCTTCTATTACATGGTCAAGCTCTCCTTGCAGCGCCGCTAGATCTTCCTGCAAAAAATAAGTTATGTAGGTATGTTATGGCAGTTTCATCATAAACATGCATGCATTAATGAATGGACTTTATAATTTACAGAAATACAAAGAAATGTCAACGAATGTTTGGAGTAGAATTCAGTGAAACTGGCTAATTCGCCAGTGTTACACATCATACAGTATCTGCGTTGTATTTCACCTTGGCTTGCTGCTTAGTCTTCTCTAGATCTTTACGAGACAGTGCAAGACTTTGCTGAGTTTCTGCCTTCTCCAGTAGTAAGGCATCCATCCGCTCAGTCAGCTCCTATTACACACACACACACACACACACAATTCTCATGACACAGAACGAAAATGAAGTGCAGCATGTTAAGAGAAGAATATCTATAGCAGACACATGAGATGCTGCCCTATAAACAAACCTGTATCAGAGTGGAGTCATCTGAACTGCTGTTGTTGTTCTTGGATTGCTGTTTGAGGGATTCAACTTCTTTTTCCAAATCTGAAAAGTCACATACTTCTTAGGGGTGGTGAAAAAAAAAAATCGATTCCCATAAGAATCTTGATCTCCCGTGATTCTGAACTGATTCACAAATATCCAAAATCCATTTCATGAATGTTAGTTGAAGTGATGCTGACGAAACCAAAAAAGTGGAACTAAACTGCGATGGCAGTGCGACACAGGGACAATCTACCGTGCACACTTCGCTTGTAATCCATTTTCATATAAAGCAGAGTTGCAAGCATTTTGCTGAATTAATGACTAAATAATTCCCTTTGTGAGACAAATGTGAAATATATTGCAAACCTTCAACACTATCAATCTGAGACTAACGTCAACGGAGCGGAGCAGCGATCAGCAGTAACAAACCAGACTGATTGGTCGACAAACACTGCATTTAACACCTTAAACCAACTTTGAGGGGAAGACAGTAGCTTGGTGCTCAGTCTGCTTCAGCACCCTGCACCCACTCAGCATCTCTCCCCCTCATTTCATTATTAACATACAGACATGAGACTGTAAGATGGTGCTCAAAGTAGCTTTTTAAAATGAAAAGGCTGCAGATTATTTATATAATATTTTTATTATAATAATATTTATCATAATATTTATATTAATTGGCAGTCATGTTTCATATAATATTTCAGTAAATCAAGGACATAGTGCACCCTTGTCCATTCCTTCATTCAAATGAGAATCAATTCAGAGTTGATTCTTGATTCAGAACCGATCAAAATCAGAATCTTGGAATCATAACCAAATCAAATCGTGAAATTTCCAAAGTTTGACAGCCTTAATACTAATACACTACTGGCCTACAGAAAAAACTAGCGCAAGCTTCTACGGCCTTTACAGCTACCTGCATATCTGCCCTTCATCTTCTGCATGGCAGCCATCTGCTTCTTGGCAAATTTGATAAGGTCATCTTTGGACAGTGTATCCAGCTGAAAACATATTATTAAAAAAGGAGACATAATCAATGCATATCTAGCAATGAATCATGTTATACACATTTAAACACAGATTTTGATAGCTTCTTTATGCAATACTGTGCAGTACCTTTGACTTGGCTGCACCTGCTGGTGACTGAGCCACAGACTCTACTCTGGTGCCACCAGGGTCCTGTTTCAGTGAAGGGAAAAAGATCAAATGACAAACCCAGCTAAGTTCACACTGCAACAAACACATTTAAAAGGAAGAGGAATAATAACACTTTCAGGTATGCTATACTTTTCCTCCTATTCGTTTTCCAACGCCTTAAAATGTGATAAAAGACCAGCCTCACAGTCAGCACCGTATTTCCTTTGAAAATTCTGAAATATAATGTTGCTCTGCTTGTAGGCACAAGTACATAGTTCATATAACCATGTTTTAAAACATCTTACGTTTTATTAGGAGACACTTTTCTATTCGGCATACATAAACCAAATAAAATAGCTTTAAGCGATGTGAATGGCGGATTTAAAGAGCGTCAACATTTACACAAGCAACATAACACTCGATGGCGGAGGCGAGCAAAGTCACTCACTTCGGAAAGCTGATTTGTGAGGTACGATTCGGGGACATGGTTCATTTATGCATGTTGTACCAGAGGAGTGTAGCTAGCTTTGTCGAGCAACGTAACTAGATATTCAGACCATTTAAATATCAAGGTTTGGAATTGATTTCTTGTGTTTAAACAGCATATAATGTGTAACTGGATCTGCTGCAGGCGGTTAGTGTTCCCAGCCCTGTTTCAAAGTCCTCTCGCCATTAAACGTGAGTATCTTAGCACCGCTACTACAAACGACAGAGCATTTTATTACTTGCTAACTTGAAGATGCTGTAAACGCATTACTATGTGTGGCTGAGTGGCTAAAGCTAATTAATCGACACTGAACATTTACCTCCATCTCAGTCGAAATTTAACAACTTCTCCGTCGTCTGACAAACGCAGAGAGATAACCGGTGAGTCGACCGGACAGAATCAAAGCGATATGTCGAATAATTTCCGATTTCTTGGGGGTTTAGAACGAAAACATCACCTCTGTTTTGGTTTTGAGTTAACTGGCTAAAGCAACGACTAGCTTCCGCAAACGTCAACCAAGTGACGTCAGAATAATTTACGTCACGCATTCAACAGGATACTGAACGAGACCAGCAGAGACCCAAAATAAACATCTATTTTTGGTTTTCTACCGCAGTCTTTTGCATATTACAATATCCACCTATCACATAAATACAGTATTACCACTATTGCACGGTTATTGCACTGTATATGTGACAGTGTTACCCAGAGGCAAGGATGTCATTAAGTGCACAGCACATGACCTGGTGTCTGAGGGCTTCCAGCATGTGACATTACTGAGTCATGAAAAGGTCAAATAAATCCCTTTAACCTGCTTTGACACAGCACCCACACAAGACAGAAGAGTGAGTGATAAATAGGTATGGTGGCCCATAGCCGCAGGACAAATTGGCTGGAGCCACATATTAAATATACTCTTGTTACACAGATGAGTAACATTTCATTGCATTTTAATACTTGAATCCATTATAAAAGTACATTACACATGTGGCTTGAAGGGAGTGCACGTGGCACGTCACAAGGAGCAGAGGTAGCACTGCATTGATTTAGTATATTATAGTATTGCTTTTTTAATTGTTTTTTACCTACAGTCCGCTAACAATGAGCATATTGTGGGTTACACATCAGTGCACTGAAGAAATGCACCATTTGTAGTACCAAAATATGGAATAAAAAAGAAATAATGCAGTAAAATAATACAAGTATGTTATGAACTATGTTATGAATGTGGATTGTGGATTAATAATGTCCAAACATTTTCATGTTTTCTAAATTTGATGCATCCTACAATGTATAACTGCTACAAATGTGGATGGTAATTCTTATAACCTTGGTGCACAACCTAAATATAAAATATAAGATAAAATGTAACATGTAAGATTTTGATGGAACACCTCTATACCTCCATACTTTTGTACAACCTAACTGTTGTTTATTAACTCCTTTACTCCTTCAAATAAACAAATGTCTCATTATTTTAGTGTGTTGTAAGTGTTTTAGCTAAACATCATACTTAAAGGTTTATTTACTGGGTAAAAGAAGAAGCAGTAGCTTGGGTACAGTGCATGTAAAAGAAATATGTAGCACGTCTTCATGTGAGTTGTTCATTAACACGTGCAGTGGAGTAGTCAGAATAACATATATACTCCTAAATGACATCAAACATGTGCCTTAGTGATATTTAAACATATTTTCCTTGATGGACAACACAAGATCTTGATTAGGAAGATAGAAGCAGTGCAGAGAAATATGCACATGCTGACACATTGGTACATTCTGTAGCTAAGAACTGACAACTAACTGTTCTGATTGTTTTTTCACTGTGTATGCGAGGCCGTACGGGGCATACAATCATCCCAAAGCTGTCTGCTGCTACCATGTTGTTTTTGGGACTGCTATGGGGTGGGGTGGGGGGCTCTGCCCTCATGTTGACATCAGGCCTGTCACAAACTCAGCAGATGGATCTGTATTCACATCACGTGAGGTCCAGTTTTAACTGTTGAATATGGAGGGCGTCTGTTTTGACACGGGTGATAGAAGCACTGACGGAGGCAGCTTAGCAAGATGCCTCTCATCCTGACAAGGCTGGGATGCTCTGGGCAGAGGGGCAGGGGCTCTGCCGACTCCCTCTCATCTAAAAAGAGACCCATCTCTGCCTTCCGCTCCGCCTGGGTCAAACACACCCATCCATCACAGCCCCTCCCTTGTTTTCTCCCAGGGCATCGAGCAGTATTTTGTTGCCATTTTTCTCCCCCCACTCGTGGCCGTCAGTCAGGGTAGGCTTTGCAGTAATATAACTGACACTGGCTGGCGTTCAGGGAGTAATGAATAGCCTAGCTGGGTCTATCAGGAGGAGCAACAGACACTCGTTCATGCTACTTTCTCTCTCTTTTATTTCTCTCTCTCTCACTTTCTCCTGCTAGTTTTGCCTCACAGTTACCACATTTCAAACTAACATGGTGCGTGCTGTACATTCACCATTTTCCTGCTGCTCTATGTCACCTAATCTCTCTTAATTCAATTGGGAAATGCCAGGATATGGATGTTTTCCAGGCTCCTCTGACTGCAAAACACATGTTGTATGTTTGACTTTGTAAAACTAAGTAAATGTTGTGGTAAATAAAAATGCATCATAAACTGCTAACGTAAAACCAATTATTTGATTATATGAATTATATGGAAAGAACTATGCATTTTACTTTCCAAACGTACTTGTGTTAGTCTACAAAGTATTGCATTAAAAGGTATTTTTTCATGGCTAAGAAGTGATATCAAAGAGATATCTATAGCTGCGGAGCTAGTGCCAAAATTGTAAATGTGTTACGATGACAGATTTTTAGTTTGTTGGAATTAACAGCAAAACTATTTCTGGTTCAATCAATGCATATACATGTTGTCATTTCAGATTATCTGAAGATCATAGTGAGGAAATAAACCAGGATCATAGCCAATCATATATAGAGAAGATGGCTTATGTCACAATGATAGAAACTGCTTACTCATTCGAAGTGTTTATGGTGAATAATAAATAATATGCCATAAATGTGGTTAATATTCCATGACATGGAGTTTTATATGATGTAACGTGAAATAATATTCCACTAGTAAACAAAACATGCCAAAATTAATCCAAGTTAGATGTTATTTGGTTGGTTGACTCTAAATTTCTTTTATGAAATGGTCAGATTGGCTACGGTAGCGAGGCCAACCAAAGCAATGTTAGCTGTGGTTAGCTCTATTATTAGCTTTGGTAGACAACAGTAGAGTAATTTCATATACAACTGCCAATATGCGAAGACCTACTTCTGATTGGTTAGGTTTAGGCATGACCGGTGTCTGATTAGTTAGTCACAAGCTAATCACACCCTAAAGCATACCCTGCATTGTCTGTGTTTTTCTAAATTTGACCATAATTTACAAAATATAATTATCATGTTGTAACGAAGAAGACTAGTGAATGTGACCATAAAATCATTAGGAAAATGTTTATTGATAAAATTGGACTTCTTTTTGCAACCAGTTCTTTGAGTAACATAACTTTTGTTTGTGATACTAATCAGACTGTTTTAAACCCTCACAGCCATCCCTTGAGATTAATCAATGTAGTTGTAGAAACACTGAAATGAGGGGGAGAATGAAGTAATGGTCCTCCCCAGCTTCCATCCCCCTCTCCACCTTCATTTGCTCATCCACTCCACTGCACTCCACCTCCTACCCAATCAGTGAAAGGTGACTTTGGGGGCGGCGGGGTGGAGTGGTTATGCCACTGACCCCCTACAGCGTGATTGAAGCCTCTCAGTGGGGCCCCTACAAAGGCCTAGAAAGATGGGGTTGTATATTGCCTGAATAAACAACAATCTTACTGTTACGGCACTGTAATTTTGCAATTTTAGCTCAAATGTGCTAAATAAAGAGGACCAACTGACTTGGCGCTGATAAATGCAAATATATCATACAGGTAAAGCTAATACTGACCAAGTATACCTGCAAATATATGTGGCCTTGCTTTGTAATTTTCCTTACATAACTATATTATTCATTCTTAGATGCATCTAAAGTCTGTGTAATTACAGTACCTGTAGTATCTATTCATTTTCAATTGCCTCCACCAAAGCATTTGTATTTGCATTTGTTTGAATGAATCTATCAGATAAGATTGTTTCATTTACTCAGCATTTATACCGCTCCACCCCTTATTTTGTTCATCGCTTCCTGCATTTGCTTTCTTCCTGACATTTTACCTCCACAGACTGGCAGTACCATTAATGGGTTTGACATTTTAACATATAGCTTTGACATTTTAATGTATTAATAAGGGAATTGAACCACTCAGATTGTTCTTTTCACAACAGACCCTGAGAGAGTGGGGTTTCTAATAAATAACCAAAGCTTATACTCCTGCAAGATGACAGAGTATGTCATTATGTTCTGAGCTACTGTTAATAGTGTTGGCCATTTACATAATAGGTTAATAGTTAATAAAGTCTGTGTGTCATAATCTCAAGAGAAGGTAATCTGTCACAGGTTATACGTCATTAATCAAACATAGATGCTGTAAATGAGAGATAAATTCGCCTTTTATGATTTATATGAGAATTCATAAATGATTATTTGATGAATTGGTAAACTTGTGGTTGCTCTAGTATTGTTTAAAGGGAAACACTGGTGAACACAAGGAAGCCCTGCCTGTATTTTACCAAGACTGGCTGCAGAAAATCACATCTGAATGATGTTCTTGGTAAGAATCACACATTAATCTAACTAATAATAGTAGCACAGCAGCAGATGAATATGACTAAGAGTCTATGTCATGTTAGCAGCTCTGTGAGGCTGTACTTAAGACGCAGTACTGTTTAGAGCTAAACATTAAAGTCAGCATGCGAACATGCTTGCAGGGGCAATACTAATACGTTGATGTTTCACAAGACTGATGCTTACCTTGTTCACAATGTTAGCTTGGTGAGTTAGCATGTTAACATTTGTTAACTGGAATTAAATCGAAGTACAGCTGATGCTGATGGGAATGTTACTAGTTTTCAAGGCATCTGGACATAAACCAAATTAAATCACACAAACACAACCATTGGGCCCCAGGTGACATATCACTCTTGCAGATTTGACTACAGAGGCAGTAAACGTTAGGGTGGGGGGATATACAGTGCTTTGGCCTGATTGTGTGTTTGTGTGTGTACATACAGTGGAGGCTCCATTCTGATGCTCGTCTATTATTGATGATGCCAGACTCACTTCCTGCCAGCCGCGCCTCTGATCTGATTAATCCAAACTGCTGAGTTGACCTTCGATCTCAGCAATGATCAGGTTGACTTTTTGAGGCGGCAGCTACAAAATTCAGAGACAACAGACCAACATGCCGTTTAAAACACTAAATCTGTTTGAGATTGCATACACTTGTCAGTCATCAGTATTTATTGGTCAAACTGCAGGTGCCGAACCATGCTGGGTCCTGGTTTTGTGTAGAGCAAACGTTTCTGTTGCCCTTGTTTCAGTCTGCCACTTTTAGCAGGGGGATAGAAGTGAGGAATCAACAGATTAGGAAGAAAGAGCAGTAAGTGTAGCAGTTTTCTCTTCCATGCCCATGGGTGTGTTGTGTATAAATAGTTTGGTGGCTCAGCAGGAGAACAGCACTTCATCAAGGACCACAGGCACAACCTGCATCCGTCTGCACTTAGACTAAAGCTCAGTCTTGATTACAACAGTCTTCCTCTCTTCCTCCTCTTCCTCTTCACCACTCAGTTCCCTCTTTTGCCCTCCTCTTCTACATGCTCACAGCACATTTTTCACATCCTGTACAGATGTTGTACTTTAACTGATTTATTTCCTCCAACAGTGGAGTTGAAACAAGGTTGTTTAGTCACCTTTCTCCAAGAACTTGTCAGACAAATAACCTCTGGCTCAATGACTTTGCTGATCATCTGTATCTGGACTTTTCTGCTGTTTAATGGCTTTTATTTTTCAGTGGTGAGAATCATGTTGCACTTATGCGCTGAGTATAATGTCTAACATAATGCACTTTCAAGTTTGAAGTTTGACGACATTGCATCTTCATACAACTCTGTTTGGAAATCACTACTTTTATCCACAATTTTTCCATCTGTGGTGTCCAAAATGCTTCCACACATTACTCCTCAGATGGTTTGGCATCATGAGTAAATGCTCAGCACGGCTTAAGTTTACTGAAGGCATCAGAGTGACAGACAGCTGAAGGACAAAGAACATCCTTTTGTGTTTATGCTCATTCTTGAAGTTCATTCATACCTGAGATGTGATTAAATATCCAAAAAGTTTGTAAGTGGACCTTTGATTTGAGATTATTGTGTCACACATACTGTGCATTTTTTGCTGTCTTAATTATGATTTCAATTGAGAAGTGACAGCCCCTTGTTGCAAAGCAATAAATATGTCCAAACATTCAAAATTTGATGTTATAAAATATTGATCAGAGATGTTTACAGGTCCTATATGATGCAAAATGCACCTTTTAATGTCTTTTCAACACAAATATATCACCAGTGTGCCAACAACTGCCAAACTACAAGAAAAGACAGTGCTCTCTATTTTTCTGTAAGTTGACTTATAACAGCCTCTACAGATGTATCAGTCGTGTTGTCATTTTTGTGGCTACTTCTCTACCGCCGCTAGCTGTAGCTAGGTAGCTGGCCAAGCTACGTAGACAGATGATCTTAATCTCAATCTTAATTCCACCCATTTAAGTCACTGAAGAAACTGGAGATGAGGGCTTTTTTTTTTTCAAGAAGCCTGGAACCAGTCTAGCTGCGTTTCTTACTATTTTTAACCACTAATACAGGTGTGCATTCGACTAGGCCAGCTGTTAGAGAATTGAAAAGACCAAGACCATCAGCGAGTACATGTCAGTGTGTTGTACGTTACTCAGTTGTGCAGTCACCATGGAAGTAATGTACACATTCACTCAGCCTAGTGAGGCAGCCTTGACATGACAGCCCTGTTTAACGCATGGTCCTTTTAAAAAACACAGTCCAATTCAAATATGTAGCATACATGCAACAGGCCGGTGTTGATTTGATTAGCTGAGGTGGAAATACCACGCGGTAGCTTGATGAGTTGATGAGGATGAGGCATCTGGGTTCACCAATGACAGCCGTTTGCTAAGTGTGACTGAGATACTGCCTCCTCCCTTGCTCTGTCTCTCTCACGTTTCTTTTCGCTCCATCTTTCCCCCTCTCTCCAGCTTTTTGTCATTCCTCATCAGTCTGGTGGAGCTATGGCCTGTAACCACTGGCCTGTAGCTCTTTGTGTGTGTGTGTGTGTGTGTGTGTGTGTGTGTGTGTGTGTGTGCGTGTGTGTGTGTGTGTAAGAAGACTCTTAACTGAATGTATTTCATCTGCACTGGATCACTTTCAATCAGAGCTAATGGAAGTGCTGTCCGATGCTCAGCTCAGCCCTGGTCCTCAGTGTACGCACAATCTCAGCCCTGCATGCACACTGTTCGTGTGTGAAATAATATTGTCTGTCCCCATTCACTGTAAACTGTAAACTTGTATGAAAAAAAACAGCTCAGCAATGAGACAGTGGACAGTTGAACTTGAGGCAATCCTGCTGGGTTTGTGAGAAATGATTCAGTAATTACATTACAGTGACTAATATTATTACTTTGACATTCTGGGGTTCAATCAAGTTGACAACTGAACTTATTAGCAAATTAATCAAGTAGATACGAAACAATATTATCATTAATTTTTTTAGGGTTGTGCTTGTTGTGAATGTCCAGTATTCACTCTTATTTCAGCTCCTTTTTGGTCTCTACCAGCTCCTGAGGGAAATATGCTCTTGCTCTTTAGCTAAGTAAGTAAGTAAGTGGTGTACAATGAGTTTTCAGAACGTTTTTGCTGAAAACAGAGTCAGCTGTGGCCGTAAATAACACTATGAGAGCGGTGAGAGTGAACCGGAGAACTAAAACAATGAGCAGAGAAACAACTCATGCCTATGGTCTTGAATGACAATGAAGTTTACTCTGCCTGACCTTAGATTTAGGCGATAATTCTCTATGGATTCATCACTATGAGCCATCCCCTTCAAGAAAAGCAACTTACAAATTCACATTTCTGTTTTCTGCACATTCGTGCATTCTGTGCCAGCCTATTACATTACATACTTAAACTCATGTTATATCATTTTTTTCTTTCATTAATTCACTATGCAATATTTTTGTCTTATTTTTTCCCACGTTATATTCACACTTACAGAATTTGCATTTAGCATTCATTTAATTTGCTGCATATATATTTACATGGTGTATTTATTCTTTACCGTTTTAAGTTTTTACTTCTTCATTTATCTTATTCCAAACCGTATGGCTCTGCAAAATAATGGCTTTTCATTTTCTTCATGAGAAACGAAAAGGCCTGATTCAGCATTAGTGGGCAGACTTACCATTTATTATTGCACCCTTGTGACATCTAACAGGATGTGCTTAAGTGTAATTTAAACTTGGATATCATACTGAGAGCTCCTACACCTCTCTTTAGCTACAGTTATGCTGTATTTAGCAGCGGCCAAGAACTCCTCTCTATTTTCTCAGCAATTAAGTAGCATCAGTCACTGTCAGAAAACTGGCCCTGAATGGTAAGCACTCCATTAGTGGAATTACAGCAGAGTCAGAGTGCTGCAGAGAGGGACGGGGAAACAAGGGAAGTTAATGAATTCCAATTGGTAATCCATCAGTTGTGATATACCTTTTGCAGGAAACACTGGCTGTGTGCACTGAAGTAGATTCTAAAAAATACCCAATTTTGAACCTGTCTAAACCTATAGTCCACAATAAGGTGTAAATAATGAATTGCTAACATATGTTGATGAGGGCAGAAACTGCAATTAAAGCGTAGTCTTATTGAGGAGCTCTAGAAAAGCTGAACATGTTAAAAAAAGACACCAATTGAGAAAATGTCCATCTTAAACAACATCCCTGTGTTTCAGTTAGGAATAAATAAAGTAATGGATTTACCAATAAAAATTGGCTTTGGCCTGTGTTTTCTACCACTATAGATGGAGACTGTTTTCAGGTCTTATGTTGTATGGCGTTGCATCAGTAATTTTTAACCATTTTTAATCACTATGACCACAATCTTCCCCTTATCTTAAACAAGTACTTTTCTCTCCTGGATGTTACGGGACCTATTTTTAACCCTGGGCCATACTCTTACAAATTTGGGTTCAGAATGACTGGTAGGTAGAAAAGCTTTTGGAATTGGTCCTGTAGATTAATTCTCAGCTGGCAGGCGATAACAGGCAGCAAATGGCTCCAAAGGCTGCACTGGGGCAATTGTGCACAAACAAAGTACACTCACTAAATGTGCTTATTTTTGCCACTGACCGTTTCAGATTTCATTTCATTATAGAAAGCGTCCCTACAGAGATGTAGGCACGTAAGGTCCTTTTTGTTTAACCAGAAACAGCCGTTGTATAGCGCGATTCAAACCCACCACTGACAAAAACAGTAATTTTATCTCACAGAGCATGGGAGAGGTTCATCTACTGTTGAACACCAAAGTCTTGCAAAAACACAAACATGCTAATGAGACAGTGGTAGACTGCGTAAAATTACAATTTTTTTCAATGGCATCTGGTGGCTTTGAATCAAGCACTATATCAACTGTTTCTGGTTAAACAAGAAGGATCTTACTGGTGTATCTCTGCAGGGATCCTTTCAGAAATGTCTTCAGAGACTTAGAATAACAATCTGTGATCTGCTGGACCAATTTTTGTACTAACTGGTCATTTTGAACCTAAAATACGTAAAAATAGGGCCCACGTTTAAAAATGCCGGCGTTATCCTTTAACCATAGAGGTGGAACATCAGAAAACCCTCAAGACCTAATGGTCAGTTTGGCTCTGAGGACTTGTTTCAAATATGCCTCTTAAAGTGACACATTTGAAAGTGCCTGCCTCACTGTTTTGTGCATTCATGCATATTTTCTAATACAGTATATACTGTATGCAGGAGCTTTAGTCAGCTCTTTATGTTTTCACTGGCACACAAAATCTATACATTTAATAGATATGGTGGATTTTCTGCTTGTTCAGACAAGTTTTGCTCCATAATATCAGATGGATTTGAACTGACATGCTTTAATGCTGCAAATACAATACTGATTCTGATTCTGAAATACAGTTTAAATACTTGATGGGTCCCTCTGTGTAAACAACAGCAATAAGATGGTGATTAAATATGGTCTTCACTTTCACATTAAAAGTTTGACATCAGGGAAACATTGTCCATCAAAACCTGATTGTGTTTGAGCTCCAAACATCATAGAAGTAAACACCTAGCCTGTCTCTGCCTGCCTCTAATCATCACACTGGTATCAGCAGCACTCCTTTGGCTCATATCACTCCACCCACTGAGCACAGTAATGTTAACGTTAGCTTGATCTGGGTGTTGAGATGGAGCCAGGTCTCTGTAAAGATGTGGAATTGGAGTGTCTGGTGTCAAAGTCTGACACTTTGAGCGCTCAACCATCCACCTGACCTCATCCATTAGTTGTTTTGTGGTATAACAACATCACACTACCACCACCTTGTTTGTGTTCAAAACCTCCCTGATGATGCACTTCTGGTGATTGCTGACTGAGAAAATCCCTTGTGTGTCGTGCTAGTAGGTCAGCTACCCTGGCGTCTGCTAAGATGCCAGGGTATTAGTGAGGTCAAAGGTGGAGTGGTTGGTAAGTGATAAGTAGCCCAGCTCTCCTTAAGGCCTCTACATCTCAAATCAAATGCTGCAAGAAATGAAACCATGGCTGAACTGGCCTTTTCCAATCCCTTTCCACAATCTCCTTCATTACTCAACCTGAGAGGGTTCTATTTTTTGGTGCTTTATGGGCATCATATACACATTTCCAGGGGAATTTCTTGTATACTTCTGTCAGTGCATCTCCACCGTGTACTCTGATCAAGATGAACTGCTGTGTGCAGCCCAAATTCAATCCAGCAGGACCCAGACATCAATAATATATTAGTGGCGCAGTTAGCAGCCTAAAGATATCAGTATTGATCTCCTACTTAGATTCAGCTTGTTTGGACTTGGAGACAAATAGCCTCTCCGCCTCTTTCGAGGAACCCATTTAATTTTACAGAAAGAGTTACTCTACTGTGTTGCTGCAACTCTGCTGCTTATGTCATTCACATCATCTACTGTAGAAGTGATGTTAACAAAGATGGGCTATGGCACGAGAAACTTTTTATTATTAGAATTGTTATGATCATTTCCATTAATGACAGAATGCTGTATTCATTTATTATAATTTCTTTCACATGGACCGACTTGACGGGCCAAAGTGAAGACTTGTTTGTAGGTGTCAAAATGCCACAACTGGAATTTTCCATCAGATTGATGGAAAGCGCTTTCTCCAGATTTGTGAGTATGGCTTCCCTCCTATTTTAAGAACAGGTCAATCAATGCTCTCTCTCTCATTCTCTCTCTCTCTCCCTCTTCCTCTGTTGTTTTCTCTCATACTTGCTTTTTGTCGAGCAAATCAATGCAAGAGGAGCATTTTAGTGGACTGAAAGGGTGGAGATCCTGCCTGGTCAAGGTTGCATGCAAATTGTAACATTTATTACTCATTCTGTCCGTGCGTCACGCCCCCTCTCTTGCAGGCAATTTCTAAGATTGTGTCAGTTTTCTTTTTTGTGGAAAATATAAACAACGAGACGGTAAATCTCTGCAACACTGTTTTGTTGTGGGGTTCCACTGGGGTGCAGTCATGTATTTGTCTACCATCTGTTTATAGATGACAGAGCTGAGTTTAAATGCCAGATGGACATCCTCTCCTTGGGTCACCGACTCCATAAAGACACTGAACACCAAACATCTGCCCTTGTGTACAGTGCTGGGCAGAAATGGATTTATTAATAATGTGTTCCCAGTAAAGCTTCGTAACATCAACAACTAATTGGTAGGGATGGTATCAGTTTCTTCTCATTAGTTGGAGCAGCTACGGGCTGGAAGTTATTTATTTAACGGGTTAAATGTTAGCCTTGTCTAAAATTTCCCTCAGTGTTAATGTGAGTTAATGTGAACTTATCTATCTATTCTAGCTATCTACCTTGCAGACATCATTATCTTATCCCCCTCCATTAACCCAACTTCATTCAGTATGAAAACACTAGCTAGCTGACATTAATTATCTTGGCTGTCAACACTTACCAAGAGTTGTTCGTTTGAGGAGCTTCCTGCAGCTCAAACCATGTCTTAAAACTGCACTCAGTCACAAATATAACTAAATGTACAATAAATAATGGTGTCTCTCCAGCCGGCTGGCCCATTGGGTCCTGTGGAACCCAACTGTCCTTAAATAACAGCTGGTTATTAGCATTAAACATCACGCGAACAGAACAGACATTGAATGAATTCTCTTACATGACTGTCACAGGTAGGAGTGGAACACACAGTTAGGCAGGGGGTAATGGTCGGAAATCCTGCAGAAAAAAAAACAGTCTTGTGCAGGGCTCTAGTATGCAGTGCAAAAACATAAGCAAAGTCTGGAAATACCCAGACGTCATACTGATGTGTAAAAAATCTCCAGTGTGTGTCAGAACAGTCTACCTGTGTGCAAAGCATGTACTGGTGTGAAGGAGGCTGTGTAAATTATCACTTGTTTCACAAACAAATTAGAAGGCAACTTGCTGAATACTCAGGTTAAATTTATAGGCCTAATGTAAAACTGTTGTGACATTAGGCTGGTTTGGGGTTAGGTGGTTCGATGTAGACATTCTCCATCAAAATCTCGAAATCTGATAAATGATAATACTCATGGCTCAAAACTCGTGTAATTTAAGCACTGTAATATTAATAGTAATTAGTAATATTCATTTGAAATTGTTACATTTCATTAGATGTCGATCTCTTTCTCGACAATCAAGATTGGCTCATGGGAGCCTGTGGTGTGAGCACACGGCATCCGACATGCGGCCAGTTGTAATGTTGTGTTATGTCATTGTGACACGCTCGCAGCACGCTCTCACGGGGACCAGATGAGAGACACGCAGACAGACAGGGCTGGACGGCCTGTAAAGATTTTTTGACGGTCCACTGGCCCACTGACATATCAGCCCACCACGATTTGTCTATGTCAGATGGCCAGTACAATACTGCTCAGAGCTCATACCTATCACCTGTAGTGTGGAAAGTCTGGTTTGACATGAAGGAGTGTGTGTGTCATGTCTTCCCCCGCCCATGACCCCGCTTACGACGACGCCATGATTGGACAGTTGATTTAACTGTGCCATTTTGGCATCTATGTTCCTCCTTCCTCTTAAAATAAAACAGGCTCCCTTGCAAAGCAGGCAACAAAACACCTTTGACACAGTTAGGGTGAATAGTGAAATCAGTAAGGCGTAATGTGAGTAATTACATTTGCTGTCCAGTAATTAATAAAGTAATCTAATTGCTTCTTTGATGATGATTTGATTACATTTTCTGGCAACACTGCTTGTGCGTATGCAGGAGAAATACTGTAAATGACTTTACACAAAAGTGATGCCTTATGTAAAAGGCTTTCAAGGGGATAAATGATTGAGAAATATTAACAAACTTTACATACTCCACTGATTAGCTGCAAAGATTAGCAACATGTTCTGAATGTGATTTGTTATGTTGTTTCGTTTAAATAAAAGACAGCACTGTGTGATTAAAAACTTTTAACTAGAAGAGTAAAAGAGGTTATAGACCTGTGTCATCCTCTATATACACAACACAATATAAACCAGTTTTATCCTGTATCCTCACTCAGTGGTGGTCATGCAAATTGTGTGCGACTGCATCAGCATCCATTCTGGGTCAGCTTTTGTATCTAGAGCAGACAGTCCTTTTGAAACTACTGGTGTGTTGTGCCCCTGTCACTCAGAAACTTGGCGTCTCAGTGTGTGTGCGTGTGTTTTCCTTGCTCCATCACAGTCTTCAGGGCTTTATCCATTTAGCTCTCCACTCTCACTGCCTCGAACCAAAACCCACCTCTGTTGCGACACAGATGAAGCACTTTACTCACTCAAGACTTTCAATGCAGAGAAACATGCAGACAGAGAAACGCTGCTGTGTTTTTGTAGCAAAAAGCACAGACTTCTTCTACACTTGTGATAATTAACTGAATATAATAAATAGTCACGTCAGTCTACAATGATTCTGCTAAGATGGAACAACAGGAATAAAGTGAGTTCATCCGAGCAACAAAGTAATATAATATAAACAGGCATGTAAACAAAAATTTAGCTTTACAATTACAGTGGAGGAAGAATGTGAATCTTAAACAATGCAATTTCCATTTAATTGATCTCGATTTAAGGGCCATTCCTCTGGATTTGGAAAGGGTGTCCCAGTCCGACACAGGAGCAATAAATTGGTAAATGGGTTAGCTCATGTTAGATTTAATTATCTTTCCCCATTCAGAACAGGTAATCAGATTATCCTCTGCTGCTTCCTGTATGAAGCAGAGGGAGACATGAATCGGAACTGCAGCAGAGGTACTGAAAGTACAAATATACGACTGTGACAAAGCTTTCTCTTTCTCTGTGGACAAACTACGGAACAATATTATATGAATAAGCTCACATTAACCATCTAGAACATTGTTTTACATTAGTTATGCTGCTCATTTAATTCTTTCATGTCCACAGTCCAGTTAGTGCAGCTGCAATTCCACATTGGTTTTTTTTCCATCCACATAAACAAGGAACTCTTTTCCCGGTAGATATTTAGAGCAATTACATTATGGGAGACATCACTTAAAGAACCCATAAATACTACTTTGTTAATTACACTTTCTAAGCCTGAGACAACAATGGATCAATAGGCTTTTTGTAACTAATGGAAACATGTCTTTATAATATAGTAGCCTTACGGAGCCCTTTAACATCCACATTCAGATGCAAAGTACATTGTTTTCATGGCTCTATATGACCACACTAGAGTACAAACAGGGCTGACCAGAGGCTGTCTAATGGCTATACTGTGTTTGATTAAACTTATGTGGCTTTGTGATACTGACTTATTCTGAATTATAATAAAAATCAACATAATCTCATTTTAAAGTTTACTGTTAACAATAACTTGAGTGCCCCTGTCACCATGGCACCATAGCTGTGTAATACAAATCAAATTTTCCCCCATGATTTGGTACGTTCAGTCACACCATGACAGTATCTGTCAGCGTTACAGGCCATTAGTTTTAAAAAGACATGAAACAGAGCTGTGTTGGTGTGTTTGGGCCTCTTTTGCAATCATCAGCACCAGACCATTCAGCAAGGATGCTGAATTATCTGAGAAAATAACCCTTTGCTTGGCTCCCTGTGAAAGAACACCAGTGTTACAAACTGGGGGGGGGGGTGATGTATTAAGAGAGCTGGATACAGTGTTGGAGGAGGGGCTCTGTTCATTGCTATGAAAGGTGCTCAGTGATGCCCTCTGCTAACTACCTGTTAGCCCTCTACTATAATGAATAGTAATAAAATGATTTAATTGTGCAGCTCTTCCAGACTTCCCAAATGTTTTCGGACTGAATGGATCAAATTCGGACTCTCAAAAAAAATGTAAAATGTAAAAAATGTATCTGCTGATTTCACACTGTAAGTCTATGGAAAAAAGTCTTTGCTTTGGAGTCTTTGGAGTGGACAAGATATTGGCATTTTACCAGGAAGGGAGTGTCTAACAATAGGTTATTGGTTGCATGAAATACTAGGCACTAAATGTTGTGCCTGTGCTGCATTTATTTAGACCATTCTTTGTGTAATCTGTCTCTTGTGAGTCCCTCAACTTAATGGAAGTGCATCACTGAATCACTTGAGTACGGGTGCCAGTGTTTTAAGCTCAGAGAGTGGATGTTGTCTTCTCTCTTTGTAATGCTAGTTTTGGAAGACCTCCAACAGCCAGTCACCTAACATCATGGAAAAACTTCTGTCATCCTGACTGTCCCACTGCTCTGTGACCCACCCTCCCCTGTGAAGGCTGAAACATAACCATTTTTATGGCTTTTCTTGTGTACGTTTATGTACAACTTGTGTACATGTGTTTCAGAGTAGGATAACTCCTATAACTTTTTGCACGATACATTTATTGTTATTAGAAAAACATCCAACACTGATTTGGACGTTGTGAAGTCTCATGCATTGAAACACAAGTTACATTATTAGAATGGTATAACTGTGATAGTATATTATTGTGAATCTCTCTGCCCAGTGACACTTCTCTTCACTCAGAGAACTGTAGTTACATATGTAACCTTTCCACCTTCGCAGGAGGGCGTTTCCTCTGGCAGGGTCACAGTATAAGATGACATTAATGTCACAGTACAAAAACAGCACAGTACTCAGTGCTCTACATTTTTTCTGCCTCAAGCTACACTCACTGAAAACAAAAAAAGGAAAATAAGCAGAAATTAGACAATTTTTGACTCTTAAAACATGCCTTTAAGTTGAAGGTTTTCAGGTCTCTCTCTCTCTCTCTCTCTCTACGGAAACGGGATGCTCTGCCTCTGTTGTGTACTATAATTAGGTTTTGTTATGCCACTGGACTCACATTCTCTTGTTAATTAATCAATTATTAATTGATTAGTTAATAAGTAATGTGTCTGTTCAATTAGTGATTACTTATGGGACCATGGGAATCACCCAAGCCCAACATACTGTATTCTGTTTGCTCGGGTTGTAGTAATCGCACGCGCATGCGCGCACACACACACACGCACGCACACACACACACACACACACACACAGAGTCACGTTTCCATCACTTCAGAGGATGCTACAACATTACATACAGTCTGCAGACCGGCCCTATCCTTATCACTAACCTTAAACCCTAAAATGAACGAATTATGATTATGAAGATTTGCACTTATACATTTGCAAAAGGAAGGCGAGTCCCCAAAACGTGACTGTTAACAGATTTATGTCTCCACACACACACACACACACATATACATACACTCACACACAGTTATAACAGAGAAGACCAATATATAGTCACATGGAACCATCCCTCTTGATTCATGAGAGATGTAAAACTGGAGGGATAATCAAATAAATAACCAAGACTACACTGGCCAACAACACACACACACACACACACACACACACACACGCTGCTCATCAATCTCTGCCTCTCTGTCCGCCTCTCTGGGTTGCTTCCTCAGCAGCTGTGTGTGTCAGTGTTTGTGTGTGTGTGTGTGTGTGTGTGTGTGCGTGTGTGTATGTATTTGCCCGTGTGTATGCATGTGCGTGACGACGGGGGATATTGGCAAGATAAACCCTGCTCCTATCATATGTCATCTTTAAATGACAGTGTCGTAAAGCATCACGGAGAGCAGAGTGGGGGACAGGAGCCCTGCCAGGGCTTTGTTAGCCAGATAAATGTTTCTGCCCTGTTAGCCTGTTAGCCTGCAGCTGGTATCACTTCTAATCAGAGACACATCCTGCCTGATGCAACAGGTGCCCTGCAACTGGGGGAGAATAAAACAAAAATACAGATATAATTTCACCGATACTAAAACTGATAACTTTGTCTTGTTATTGTGTGAATTTTTTGTGTAACACACAATAACAAACAAATGACCGATGGAAGCAGCAGTAGACCCGCCAATCTCAGGCCCTGCCAGGTAAAATTGTTGTTTTTGTCAATGGAGTTTGGTGGGTTTGAATAGCACAATACGACAGTTGTTTCTGATTACAGGTGTATCTCTGAAGGGGATCCTCTCCTGTAATGTTGTTAGACACATTGAATAAAAATAGAATAAGCCGGTCCAGTGGCAAAAACAGCTCAACTGGCTCAGCTACCTTTAGCGTCCAGAAACAGATTACATTTCTGCTTTAAGCACATGATAGAGGATGGATACTCTAGTATGATACAAAGATATATAATGTGAAGGGAATTCATGAGGTTTATCTAGTAAAAGAATTGATATTGATAAATCAGTGGAGCAAAAAAACTATTTTCATTCTAAAATGGCACAACCAGGCATTTTTACATAAACCTCTCAAATTATAATTTCAAATGGGATGGATCATTTATTTGGCTATTCATCAGTCCCATCAGAGTGCAGCTTGAATAAAGAATCATTTCGTCTGTGCCAAGTGAATGTGTTATTAAATGCGAATTGACAGCTTCAGTTTGAAATGAAACATGTCTTTCATATTTCTTTCATATTAATGCATGAGCGTCATTTCACCTGCCAGCTTCATCCTTTTATCTCAGTCTTGGATGTTTTTGTTCCTTGACTTGTTTGAAACGGAACAGGCGTCTTAACTCATTCGGTAGCAGCTGCTGAAGGAAGCCAGATGTGCAGTGGCAGTGAAGCAGAAAGAGGAACCGATTCACAGGTGGACGCACACACACACGTACAGGATGTGCCCAAACCCACGTGCACGAACCTTGTTTGCAGCATTTGCATGTGTCTGCTGTGGCTTCAAGGCTGCTCCTTCCTCCGCTCAACATTCATTGTGAGGCCAGGCATTAACTAAATCACTCTGAAGGATTCCCCCCACCCTCCCCCCAAACTGTGGTGTAATATAATTTGTGCATCGAAGGTTGTGTGGGTTCAGCTGATTACGTTAGCATTGCTGTGACAAGAATCAGCTCCTGTCAGCTCTTCGGCAAGGGGGAAAACAAGGTTTAGGCAGCTGGGGGTGGAGGTATAACTTGGAGAGAAAGAGGCGATAATCATTGTTTCTGCCTTGAAACTAACAAAATACAGAAATAATAGGATGAATATTTTATATTGTCCCAGGGGGAAATTTGTTTTCCCCTTAGACTTTAAGATTTAATGATTGGCCTCAAGAACAGAGCAGCCCAGTTTATTTCTGTCCCATAACACCTTGCTCATCACAGTGGTTTATTGTGAAATGGTAACATAAAATATGGGTTTTGTTGAGCTTTATTCAGTTTGATCTCCTCTCCTCTCCTCTCCTCTCCTCTCCTCTCCTCTCCTCTCCTCTCCTCTCCTCTCCTCTCCCCCCAGGCCTATTAAGGCCTAATTGGAGCCAAGCTACTTACCACTGATGGGATCAATAGGAGAACCACCAGTGGAAACACACCATTTTCATTACTTACCGCAGCTCAATACACGGGCAGCCACCACAGCAGCAGTAATAAGAAAGCCTGCTGTCAAAAGAAAGAGGTGCAGCTGAATTATATTCCATGATGTGGATGGGTGATGGTAATTTTCTTTAAGTGAAACGAACATGGCCGAATAACTAAAAATGACATTTTACTTAAAGTACATTGGAGTACATTAAAATCATTAATGATATTCAGAGCATCCAGATGAAAGTGGTAGAAGAATTGAAAAACAGAAATTAGAAACAGGGAATTTATGGTGAAGCAGGCAGGGTTGAACATGAGCTTTTTCACTTGGGAAATGTACATGTGCATAGGTACACACAGAATCACCTTCACATACGCACACACGCAAATTGCAGCTCCCATGAGATGTGTTGTTGTGTGAGATGGTCTTTCCTGGCAGTGTTACAGTGATAGGAAATCAATAAGAGCAGCGTATTAGTCAAGTGTGCAAGAGAGCGCTGTCTATCAAATCAAATCACGAAATATGCTGCCACAGTTTTCTGTCAAAACTCAGTCTTACTGCTGCACGAACAAAGAAGGTGTTTGACAACCTTTTTTTGATTGAAATCAGGGGAAAAAAATCCAATTTGCAAACAGATTAGAAAGAACAATCGATTTGGTGCCGCAAATGAAAACCCCTGTGGTTTGTCTAAATAAAACTGCTTGATTGCTCTACTGGTACCAAGTTAAATACACTGGGGTTTTTTTTAAGGTAAAAATGAACGTGAGCCTACCAAAAACGTCTGTCACACCTTTCACCTCCAAATAATTTGATCTCCATTGTCCATGGTTTTCACGGATAAAGGTCTTAAACTGATTGTGAATGGAACATGCTCTTTTCAAGCCATCAAACAATAAAAACAAAAGTGTTGTCAGTAAGTACAAGAAATGAGTCTCAGTGGGTCTGACAGCTGAAAGCTTGATATGTAGCACATGAGAAAGACCAGAAACACACACCAGACAGGCTTGTCAATACATCTCACACACAGCAGGCAAATATATCTAAAATATCAGATAGTTCTGCCCAGTCTCATGCCAAAGTGTGTAATAGACACGGGAGGATATTGTGTCCCTGTTACGTTTTAGGGGAAGGTTCATGATCACAGCAAAGGATGAACATTGTGTCAAGCAGTGAGAAAGCCTCCGTAGGGAGGTGGTCGGGGAGGTCATATAGACCAAACAGGACGTTCTCACAGGAGATCTGGCTTCCTTTTTCTGTGTGAAATGAAAAGTCAACTTTGAGTCACCTACGTCATACAACTTTGTAACAAACCACATAGTTTTGGTGCTTTATTTTGAACGTGTAAGTACACATTGCTTATGAATTTTTGTTATATTGACTGAGAACATGTGGTTTTGACATTTACACATTGTTCATACCACGAGCAACCATGTTCACAGACAAGTCAATATCAATGGAAGCCGGCGACATGAAGCTACAAACTGACGCCCGACATTTGTTGCTGTGTAACGGGCGTGACGCACTAGAGGTGCAGCAATTATTTCTCCATTGCTATTTTCCAGCTCCCTGTGCTATTTAACCCTACCGTTTTGTTTACTGACGCTAACATTCATGTAACACACATCTATGTAACACACATTTTTAAGTCACAATGGCAGATTGTGGTTGTGTGTAGTTCAGCTATCTGACACTATGCTAGCTTCTGTGTATTGCTACCGAATCATGTTTTCTAGCTATAAAGATAATCATGGATTCAGTTCAGTTATGAAGATTTTGCCTTTATTCCATAGTGTTCTTTGAACCTAATATCATTTTAATATATCAAACAAATGTCCATGTGTTTTGTAAGAGTATAGTACAAAGACACACGTCTGATTCCTTATTAACTCGCCTCTGCAGTCTGACAGGACGTCCTCCATAAGGCTGATCAGCTGAGTAAGTGAATCAATGAGCATATGAGTCAGCAACACAGTGATGTTTGCAAATTTGTTCTCATGGATCAGGGGACCGTGACAAATGTGATTTAACTTGTCTGCTAAGAGACATTGTGAATGATTGACAAACCATCCTGGGATTGACAAACAAAATGTAACGTGAAAGAGGTACTCTTCCATTTTCACTCAATTTCCACATAATCTAGCGCCAGGAACAAAGTAACTTCAGGGAATCAATGAGCAAACACACAAAAAAATGATGTGATAAGTAATAAATGTGCATAACTGTTTCTTTGATCCAGGTTTATACATATAGAGACTGTAAACTCACCAGCTGTATGGGTCAATGCTACTGTTGCAATTTTTTTCTCCACCCAAAAAGACGTATATGTATAGAAGTATCACGGAGAGCGACTGTAATAACACAATGCTGTACATTAACATAAAGTCAATTATAGCCATGCGATATTTCCCGTGGCTAATTATCCAACCTGACAGCGTCCCTGTCCAAAGGTATTGTCCAGAGTACATCCAGATCACAGACCATAAGCATAATTTCATTACTCTCTGAGAAGACACCGTGCTTTTGATAGAGTTAGACATTAGATAAGAGGAATTGTTACAAACTGCAGTATCTCCATTTTTTAAAGAAAAAATCACACTATGTTTGTTACCTTTTTAATACAAGCTGATTGGACCACAAGGGATAGTGTTTAACAGTCAGTAAGAGCCGCCCTTCTCTCTTTCTCTCTGTATTTGTTGTGGCTAACTGTCAAATGTGAAACCCCCTTGAGACTGAAAGCAGACTGCTAATGACACAGATCTGAGCTTCTCTGAATCACAAAGGAATGAAGAGAAACTAAAATATGTCTCTCCCAGCACAACAGTTATCGCTGAAATGGCAGAATGGGATATAATGAGAATCTGGCATGGATTTCATAATAGTAGTGTTTATGGTGTCTGGAGCACTGAACCAAATGAATTTCCCCATGTGGGATAATAAAGTTATTCTTATTCAAAGACTGTCTGTAGCTTTCACAGCCCAGGTGGAATGAAAGCCGTTTCACCTGAGCTGTGTTGTATTATTGATTTTCACTTACCCTGTCAATTAAAATAATACTTTGAGGCTTGTTTGCTTTCTTGCCGAGAGTGTGATGAGGGGATGAGTAAGGATTATTTTTAAATGCAGCTGTGACAACGGCACCTAAAACGCAGGTGAACAGTGGAAATTATACAAGGACAGGCTGAATTTTATGTAAATGTAAATGTAAAATGTAAAAACACAAAGTGTAGAAAGAATTTTTTAGAAAGGCTTAAAAAGTCTTACATTAAAAAATGCAAATATATTTTGCTTAAAAAGGAGAGAGGAATCTGCAAAATGTCCTTTAAAATACCCCAGGAATTAGAAGGCTGTCCTGGTCCAAGTGTCCTCCAGTGAACTGGCCTTGTCTTGTACATGAGGCGCGTCTGTCGGCTGCTTTCTGGCACTTCCTCCTGGCTCGCCCCCCGTGGGTGCTGTCCTCTGGATCACTGCTGGCCTCAGCTGCTTGCTGGGAACAAGAAAGATTCTGGCAGTAATTGGTCTCAACACAGTTAGCCCCCTTGCTTGTTACTAATACTCATACAGCCAGGAAGAGCTTTGGACTCTGCCAGTCATCTGTGTCACGCTGTAGTACTACTACATCAGAGCTCACCAGCCAGCGGTCACCGTTTCTTCTCCCCATCATGCCTCTCCGTCAGCTCTCTTCGAGGTTGCCTGTCTCCATTGAGTCTGTCTCCATAGCTACATCTCCTCCATGGCTCCATCAGTTGGCTGGTGTGTGTATGGGAGGGGTGATACTAGTGGAGTCTGGAGAGAGCCGTCTGACCTGCAGCTCCGTGTTTGCCTGGTGTGGTTTCCAGGCCGGGCCTTCTCCTACCCCTCCTTCCCCTGTGCCTAAAGAACAGCTTGCTCATAGGTACTACAAGTCAGACATAGCGCTCCTCTCGATCGTTCTGTCGTTCCCCTCCAACGTTACACCACCGACCACTCCTGCTGCAGCTGTGAAGTGGCTGTACGGCAAAAAATACACCAGGCGCATACATTTAGTAGAGAGCCGCTTCTAGGACATGCTGTGGTGCCCCTGAAGGAATCACAAGCCTTGCATTGGCTGTAATCATTTCTGTCCTACCTGCTCCGCATCATTAAAAATGTTGCAACATGTATTTTCTATGCGTTCTTCTAGGCCCCCACCCTAAAAATTATTAGAATGGAAGGGAAATTGTACTTTGAGTAATTTGTTAAGCAGGTGCTTTTTATTTTTTTTTTTACCTTTTTTTGAGTAGATTTCTCTCATGGTAATTCTCACTCTTAAGTGTAGTATTCTTCTACTTCTTGTGTCACCTTTTACATAAAGCAGGAACATTGCAGAGATAAATTGTTTTTAGAAATTAATTGTAATATGATCACAATGAATAGTTGAATTATGCATTTGAAGTGTGCTTATGTTACACCACTCAGACTGGGACAGTGTGATGTAGAAACATGAGTTCACTTTTATTATTTCACCGGCAGAACTGGTCAAACAAAACAAGCCGTCGATGTCGCACCGGGCACACACTTCTCTCTGGAGGGTGTAATTATGCTCGAACCAAATAACTAGAAGTTTCAGCATAATAAACCGCATCAAGTGTGAATACATGTACTATGGTTGTACTATACACACACACACACACAAAAACAGTATCTTTCTAGGTGTCACACTTACAGAACAACAGTCCATTGTGCTCCCTAAGTAATACATGTCTGTTTTCCCTCTGTTGTCTGTTGGTTATGGTGCTATAATAGTCTTGCCATAGCTCCATCTGTAATAAATCCTCCAATATTTAATGTTACTGTCTACAGTATTGGTAGCATTTATTCCCTGTGCTTTTTTGCATCACATATATAGTGTTCCCTGGGGACACGGTGGCTATATATGTGTGTGTGTGTGTCTGTATGACTGTGTATACCATGAAAACAGTTACATAAGGAGCAAAAACTGATGGTCTTATTATGTAGCATAGTTGCACATCAACCAGCACTGTGTACATACAAAATTGAAGGTCAGAAAGTAAGACTAATGCATTGTTGGTTTTGGTCTCTCATGGCACAGGATAACAAACAGAGAAAAGCGAGACTTAACTTGGTGACAACTTGGTGATATAGAAGGCAATTTCTGCAGAAACTGCGGTGTGAATCCTGGCTGTCGAGTGGCTGAAACCAATGGGATTGCTGGTTTGAATTTGCTTGAAGAAGCAACTGAAAGGGTGTGAATGAATTGGAAAAGTCGCGGTGGGTGGGTCTCATTACTATGAACAGGACTGAAAAATTGAACAATTCCCAAACTGTGTGAAAGATATGGAACACTTCAAAGTTTGTATATTGTATAAATCAGTAGTTGCGTATTTTGAATACTTTTAGAAGGATTCAAAAGTTAAATAATACTCAGAATGTACAGTATGTAGGAAGTGTTGGAAAGGTGGGAACGAGATGAATTTGCAAAATATAGCATAAACTGTAACAGCTTGAAAACATTAGCAAGTGTCTGATTAGTATGAATGGGATTCAAAAGCTGCATTGCATTGAATGAAGTTTCGATCTCAAAACATGAATGAGTAGATAAGTCTTGAGAAAACACTAAATGTTAGCTAGCAATAACACAGTGTTCTGACAACTGACGTCCTGCCCTTGCAACAAGTGCTGTGGCTGACAAGCATCTGTGCTACTAACATTAGGTTAAAGTTGTTAATATTAATTCAGGTAACACAGGCGACTCATTTCACACAGCGGCAAATGAGCAGCCAACACATGAGCATATAATGTTAGCCTGTAGCTTGGAGCCATAAAACCCTTCTATCAGCATATTTTTAAGACATTGTGGGCGTCAAATTGAAGATGACAGATTTTGGATGCAACCAACTACAGAGCAACTCTTCGGTTAGTTTCAACTTTTGCTAAATGAGATCCCAGCATCTCAAACCAAAACAAATGTGCGCTTCAATAAATATGCATAATAATCCATTACAGGTTTACAGGGTGACACTTTGTGGAAACCCTGGTTTTACTCCTGAAGAAACTCTAGTTTCCCATGAGATCAGCTGTTAAATGAAAAAGGACAGAAAGAAGGACATAGCTGCTGTGTGGGTGGAGACTCTCAGTCTAGCCCATTCCTCACATGAGCTAAGGGTGCAACAGTAAATGTCTGGCCTTCCCATTCATTTCTCCCCCCACCCTGCACCCACCTCTATCCTAAGAAGTGGGGCACTTAGTCTAATGTGAGCAATGACGATGACTGTTTTCCAGGCTGGCCATAATACGCAGTAAATGGGCCAAGATTTATTACTATAAATTACATCATCCCTCTCTCTTTTTTTAGCTATCCTTGTTATTTAATGACTTACTATTCTATTGTCTGCTCACTTTTCCAGTTGTTCTCTTTTATGCTGCATTTACGGCTCCTTTTTCTCGTCTCTCTTTGCTGAATTCATCATAATATGCTTTACCAGCAAAAATGTTACCAAATGCTGTGCTACCACAGTGTTTGGGTATTGAAGATTCCACAATGTGTTTTACTAACTTAGGATAGCATAAACCTGTGCTCAGCTTTCAGTCAGTTTCAAGAAAACTTCATTTCCGCTCCGTCATTCACTACCTTTAGGAACCTCTGAACCAGTCATACACTTTACCACCTCTTTCTATTAACAGTTTCAAATGCATGAGGCTTCCTTCTCTTGGCTCTCACCACCCCATAAAGAGATATGGATAGTGACTCATCTCTCCCTCTGGTTTTGGAGCCAATCTATTTTGTTTATTAAGCTGTTTCCGTAGATTGATGCTTCCAGTCCAGAATGCAACATCAAGTAACGCGTTCCCCATCAGTATCAAGTGGTCCAAGTGCAAGCTGCATCTCGAGTTGTGGGTCACCTATCTCCATAAATCATTTTCTCTTCAACTTCAGATCAGCCAGTCAGGAGCTACTTTTCCTGAATCCTTTCCTTATCCTGAATTTGACGGGTCATGTAAACAGCATTTTCCAGTTGGATACTCTGGATTAGGCCTTATTCCAAATGAAGCATTAGATAAATAAAAGATTTAAGGGATATCAAAGAGTATAATGCATAAAATAATATGTTTGTATCTTTTCATCAGCTCTTCCTACTGCCTTTCTGAGTGTATTTGGTCCTTTTACAGAGAATAAGTCATGAGTTGTGCTGCAGGGCTGAATGAATGTGCTTGTCTCTCTCTGTGTATGTGTGAAACACATGCAACTGATGACGTTTAGGGAATTCTCTGGCGTTTTAAACACAGCGGAAGCTTCAGTGAGGACAAAGCTTGAGTCGTGACGCCTGCAGCTGGGCTGTAGGGTTGAGAGAGATACATACATGGATACATAGAGAGTGGAAACAAATCAAACACAAAATGCTTACTCGACC
Organism: Pempheris klunzingeri; assembly: GCF_042242105.1. Lineage (NCBI taxonomy): Eukaryota > Metazoa > Chordata > Actinopteri > Acropomatiformes > Pempheridae > Pempheris > Pempheris klunzingeri. Next base: position 12,807,988 of record NC_092021.1, read on the forward strand.
AGCAGGGAGTTCAATCAGAGGATTGTGGTGATAAACACACGACGAGCACAGCTCATCAAAGGTTGTGTTCGATGGATTATGTGGAGGTCAGTGATGCGTCAAACATAAAAAGCTTCACTCAAGAAGAGAAAGTTCTAATCCTGGCTGCATATTAGGTGGGTAACAAAATACACCAACATAGGGTATATTGAACAAAATCAAAATATACCTTTATTTTCTATATTGTTCTCGTTGTCAAAATAAAATAAGAATATACATAATTAATTTATCTTCTTAGGCACAAGTTGAATGTTAGCTTTTTTGGAGTTGGATTATCTGGCTGTTGAGTATTATTACTACTGCAGAGAACATATAAATTCAGCTTTGTAAATTTGATGGTCTCAGACCAATCTCACGTCTGTCACCTGCAGGCGAATCACTGCAGCAGGTTTGTTTGGCACTTACACTAATAACTATTATATCTGCTCACATGCCTCATTCTATTTCTACAGACAGAATAATAGCTTGCTGTTAGGGTCTGGAGGCGTGGAAAGTGCATACGATTCCCACAAGATGAAGCAGTGACAGTGAGAAGTGTAACATCCACACATGATGTTATTCTGAAACCCCCCAAATCAGTTTTAGTGGCCTAAAACATCCATCCATCCATCCATTGTCTATACCGCTTATCCGTCAGGGTCGCGGGGGAGCTGGAGCCAATCCCAGGGTAGAAAGAGGCAGGGTAGACCCCAGCCAATCACAGGGCCTAAAACATGACGGTCTCAATTTAATTTAGCAAGACATGCACATAAGAGATTGATTAAGAAATGGCTGTGAGAGAGGGAAAGGAAAGGAAAAGAACGGAATGTACTGTAAGAGGTACCATGAAAAAAAACTGATGCTCCTATTTTATATAATACCATCAAATTACATAAAAGTATTCCTGTTAATTGAGCTAAGGTTGCTATTGTAGAGCCATTAAATCCTAAATTTGGTGCAAACTGAGTTGTTTAGGATTAAAAACTAAAAGCTTACGATATTGTTTGGTCTGAAATTTCAGATGTGGCCCTCTGGTCAGTAAATAACAGGGTTTGACATACATGGGGCGATATTTCCTTGTGAACTTCCCCAATTGTAATTAGTATCTTTTGTCCACCCTGGATTTTTTATGTTTCCAATATAGTCCTGTCCCTTTCCCATTAAAGGGATAGTTTTGATTATTTAAAGTGGGGTTGTTTCAAATACTTATCCGTAGTTAGTGTATTATCTACAGTAGATTGCGGTCAACATGCCTCAAAAGAGTTAAATAGCAGGCAGGAGTCCCGGCACAGATGCTAAGTAATGTACTGCAAAAAACACAATTTAGCTACCTAAAAAAAGGTCCACCTAAAATCAGTTTAAGTGTACACTCTATTTACAATATTTTCTGTGTTCTGCAAGGTAAAATTACTGTTTTTGTGAATGGAGTTTGGTGGCTTTGAACCAGCAGAAGTAAGAGAAAATGACTTCAATTCCCTGTCAAAAGGACGTTCTGATGACAATGTAAAGCGGTGAAAATATTCCACATATAGCTTATAATAGCATAACTTTTAATACATTGAATATTTATGTACAATAAAAAGAAACTTTAGCAATATATCTATATATTTTCAGCCACCAAAAAAAGAAAGTTATCATCTTTTATTTTTTCTACCTGGGAAGTAGAGTTTAATACTACGAGGGAAACGCAATTTGAAGGTTTCTCCATCAGCCAGGGGTCAGACCGGTGTATTCCTGCTGGGATCTGAGAAGTGTGTGTGTGTGTGTGTGTCTGTGTGAAGGAGAGAGATTGACAGCACTGACAGTTTTGACAGTTATAAGATTCTGAGGTGGGCGTTTTGATTGATGCGTCCAAGCAGGCGGCAACCCCTAGATTAAACCCTCCACCAGTCAGTCAACAAGTCAACACACATACACACACACACACACACACGCACGCACACATGTATCCATATGTTTTTCCTATCTTATTAAATAGATCAGACTAAAACAATAATTGACAACTGATGTGTGTGAAACACACAAGAAAAACATGTAAAAATGTACTTTGTAAAATTAAAAAAGCTAAGTATGAAAATACAAGTATGTACGTATTGAGAGAGAAAACCAAATCATGACTGTGCTAAGTAATATAATTTATTCAACTGACCTCACATATGTTTACAACTATACTCTTATAGACACTGCGATAAATAAATAGCTGTAATTTACTGTCAACAAACATAATTTTCAATGCTGCATTTAAAAGTAGACTAATTTGCTCTTATGCTTTTTTCAGTATATACATTTATCACACAAAAATACAGCATCATTGCAATTTACGACATATAGCCACAAATGTGCCAGTTCAACGGCTGACATTGATTCTTTTTTGTGTGCGTTCAGGTCTTCTGTGAGTAAACCTCAGTTACGACACACTTATTGTGAGGCTTATCTGATCTACATTCACATTTAAGTCCAATGAGATTGCCTGACACTTTGCATAGCATCAGACCAACAGCCACCCAGTTCACTTTGTCATCTTGGTGGCAAATCTAAATCATTTATGTTTTAGAGAGGGGATAATAGTGTTAGGTTGGGATTTAATGTGTCTTACCGTAACTCAGCAGGGGATCAAGTCCCCTTCACTGTGAAGACTAACTTCATGGCCATTTTGCCTCCTTAAAGGATAAGGCTGGTGTCATAGTAGATTTTCCTTACTGTCACCAAATCCCTTGAAAAGACCAAAAATCAACAATGAATTGATCCCTACCAAGAATTATTGTTATTATCGTGTAGCCAAAGGCTGATGGAGCTTGTACCGTAGAGCTCCATTGGTCACCAAAGAACTACTGAAAATCCACCAAGGAGCCACACCTTTTCAATGGATGGCATGTACGTCTTTAAGATTGACATGGGCACTGTAGCCATTTGTCCTACTGCATTGAACACATAATGTGTATTAATCTGAAAAACATTCCCAACTAATGCACCATTTACTCCTCTTTGAGTAACATTTTCTGGAAACTCTGGAAGCTGTGATAGGAAATTACTCTGCCATTAAAAGAAATAGCGTTATGTATTTGTGATGCCTTTTAAAGATTTATGTCTTCAGTAGGAATGAATGGGCTTGCAGCAGAGTCTCATAGACGGGGAAGGGAGGTCAGGGAATACTGAGAGACAGGCTAACACATTGTTGGTTTTGGTCTTAATTGCTGACAATAGATGAAATACAGAAGCCTTATCCTTTAACTGAAAAAGTACTTCTATAAAAGTGGTCACTTTTTCGAAGCGTTCCACGCTTGACCTTTGAATTAAGGCGAGTACATAGATTCAAAAAGACACCAACAAACCACAACAATTCTGAGAGGAGATAAACACAGATAACTGGACAATAGTAACACGTAACAATGCCAAAAATCACTGTATAAAGTGACAACTCCTGTACTTGACTCTTCTTATACAGAGCAGCAGTGTGCCTGGTAGTTTGAAACAGGCTTACCAGGGAAAATGAAAGGGTTGACATTGGAGAATTTATGTATGAGGGTGAGCAATCAGTAACAACAACAATTTCAACTTTCATCACTGAGTATAACACACTGTTGATTTAAACCCTTATAAACTGCAGTTTCAAACCTCTTTGATGCATTAATCAAATGTCCTGAGGGCTAATCGACTGGGGATTTCGATCAATAATGACCGGTGCTACTGACACCATCCCGAGAGGAACAATCATTTCTAGTCTCCGCTAACCTGCTGTGGCTGACTAGTCAATACCTGTTTAAGGTGAACAAATAAACCATCATAGGCAGACATACACACATATTTCAAAATAGTTTCTGTGAGATAATTCTAAATAACCACATTAGTCCTTCAAAATTATATCAATGAAATAAACTGTACATTAATGCCAATCAAAGCTGTACTATAGTCACTATAGTGATTTTAGATTTTAACATTTTCATACTTTTTAGGTTCCATTCATTTACATATTAAAATGAACTTGAAAAATTATCATCATGTGCGTTCTTTATTGTTGTCAATGTTATCTTTATATAGTAATGTAATGTGAATGCACATTGATTCAGAAATGTACTACACAATCCAAACTTTGACAAAAACAAAGACTGCTAATTCATTTTCACAACATATTAAAATGAATGGAAGCCAATGGCTGCCTGGGTGTTAAACAAGAGAAACGTTAAAAAATCCAGGTTTATTTTCCAAATTTAAATCTGTGTACACCAAGGTGGTGCTTAGTTACAGCTGAAGCTCCTATGGTATTATTTTCATATTGTACATGATGATTGTGCAGTATAGGATTTACATCCAACGTTCAGGGTGGAGGATGTTTGATGTGTTTGACAACAGAGAGCTACATTTTAGCTGCATCATATACGAACAGTTGACGATGACTATATATTATACTATTTTTAGATATGACCATCATCTTTCCTCAAAGCTGCTCTAATCAACATTTTGTCTAAAAATGGGATCAAGTGATAGATAATTATCCCCCGACTTTGTAGTCGCCTCAACCTCAGTGGGTTTTAGCATCTTTCAGCTCCCTATTTTGGTTTCTGGGTCCACAACTTAACTACACAAGTTTTGGTTCACTCTTACTGCTCTCATCAACCTCGTTTCCAGCTGATGGAGGCAGCTGTCTTCAACAGAAAGCTAACCTGCACAACCTGCAATAATTAGCGGCTAACTGGTGAACACAGTGTAGTATTTAGCATCTAAACAGCCAGATATTTCCCACAGGGGCTGGTGGAGAACAAAACAGAGCTAAAAGGAGAGTGACTTATATTCATCAGATGGGGCATGATCATATCTCATTTTGTAGTTGCAACATGGTGATATTGTAGAAATAACAATGTAAAAGTTGGCAATGAACGTTAAAAAATGACTATGACTGAATGTAATCTGGGACCTTGGAGAATTATTCAACATCAACCTTCTGTTTGGCGAGTCAAGGGTTTGGTAAATATTTTGGTGATATGTGGTTCTTCATTTAACATTTACTGTGTCTGAAATTAGAGAGTATGACAGTAGGATTAAGAGCAAGGTGAACACACAACATAAAATAAGTGGAAAAACCAAAATTAATGTCTATTGGTCTTCAAGTTAAAAAACAATAACACTAACTTGCAAATTTAATACAATTTATCTATATATACAACATAGGTCCTAAGAATATTATTGCTCTATTAATAAATATACACAAACATAAAAGTCTAAAAAGTTTCTGGAGTATTAATTTGATGCCTTTTTGTTGTCAGGTGTACACATATGCATGGACATCAACACACACACACACACACACACACACACACACACACACACACACACACACACACACACACACACACACACACACACAACATACATACACAGACACACTCACACTGCTATGTAGACATGGACACAGTTCCTTGGTTAGATATTGCACTATTCTCATCATTGAGCAAACCCTTGTGGATGCCGTCGTATATTTGTCCACTGCAGTCTCATTGTTTTCCCCTGAATGCTCCTCTGGTCACTGTAGCAGCACTTAAATTAAAATGGTTGTAGTGGTTGTAGATTCAAACAGTCATGATTTTGAAAAAAAAAAACCTACATAAATAAAACATAAGAATGAGTATAGTATGCCTGATGGACAGTCAACCTCCTGGCTCTAGGCAAGGGATCTTAAAAAAGAAGGAGGCACCATGTCATCAGCATAAAACAAACTTGTGGAGTCACTCAGAAGCCACAGCAGATTTCTGTTGATTTGGCCTCCAGTGCGGCAGTAGCAAGTTTCCTGAAGAATGTTGATGCCTCTTTGATTATTCCTTCTTCTTCAAATTCCTTGTTTCTAGTTTTCTTTGTGCCTTTGTTGCCTAGTTTTCATTTTCATAAACCTCTGGACTGGACGCACCATCATCACTGAGGACCTCAGTGTTGGTGAATGTCCCAGCGAGGGATGCACCCAGGCCCTGCTTGACGGGTGCCATCTCTGAAAGAATGATGTTATCATGGTTGCTCACCAGAGTGGCCTTATCCATGATCTCCTTGCTATGCTTGGACACCACAGCGTCCAGGAAGTCGTACTTGTGTGACAGCATACCGCTTTCAAATAGGTACTTTGTCAAGTAAGAAAAGGACACATTTGCTAAGAAGGATGCCAGCATGGACACAGTCTTGAACGGGAATCTCTGCTGGACAAAGTGCTCTACATCCCCAGTGAGGTGGTGGATCTTCTCCTGCATCACCCAACCAGGGTAGAAGATGAAGGGAGGAAGTTTGAGGTAGGGCTCCCCTCCACCAATGCGCAGCAAAAGACCAAAGATGTAGCCAGCTACAGAGCCATAGGTATTGGTGCCCTTGATGAATAACACACTTAGAAGTTGGGGAAAGATGATGACGTAGACCAAGTCAGAGCTCAGGTACCACAGGCCGTACACAGATCCTGTTAGCAACGCCATAGCAGTGGCAAGTGCTCCGAATACAAATATGGTGACGCGCATCACCCAAACAATCTCATTATCTGAGGCCTAGAGGAGAAAAAGAGAAGAAAGAGTTAACAAAGTGAAGGAGGAAACATAAAATGAGAAGAACACAAGGCTGAGGACGGGGAGGGAGGCTGTGCCTTGGCACAGCAGTGCTTTGGATTAAATGCTAATGTCAACATGCTAACTTGCTCACCATGGGCATGGCAACCTGCTGATGTTTAGCAGCTGTTTAGCATGTTAACTGACACCTGACCTGGTGTTAAGAGAAGTCAGAGGATCACCAATTCATCCAGAGGAGAACATTAATACATGCATCAAATTTAGAAGCAGTCCATGAGAAACATGAAACTTATTCTGACAACTCAGAGATTTCACATAAAAACCAAAAATGTCAACCTGCTGGTGGCAGGTCAAGAGGAGGACCAGTCAAGGGTTCACCTAAGTCACTAGGATTCATGATCTCTGGGGACTATCAGTGCATGCACAGTATTTCACGGCAATCCATCCAATGGTTGCTGAGCCATGCTGCTAACGTGGCTAACATCAAAATACACATTTCATATCAACAAAGGACTAACATATAATCCACTACGGGGTTAAAACTCTTTTCTGGAGATTGGTTTACAGGCCTTCATGTTCAGTGAAGATTTAGCTGGTATGACAAACAGGTATTGGTATGACAAAGAGTCGGGGTTACAGTATTTGATGAACTGGGGATGATGGTTAGGCCATTTGAATGAAGGGATGGCAGCAATTGTTGCTATGTGTGACCAATATTGACTCAAAAGAATTACTTGTGCGTTAGTATCAGACGTTTAACATTTCATGTTAACATTTCAATGCAATACTGTGTTAGAAGAGGCAATACTAGCAAAGTAAAAAAGAACCATTAGCCAGTATTTAGCCTGGGTTTGGCTCACATTCAGTTGGACTCCAATTCATTATTTTGGCCTCAGCTTCTCATTCATTAATATTCAGCTCTCTCATCAATGCCCAAAACACATTTGATACCATTGCTTCTAGTCAGATTTGGGAAGACAGCATCATTAATATATGAATCTAATAAAAACTTCCACGGTTACCAGCTGGCAGCTTAGATTGTTCGGAGTGTTGGCAGCTTAAGTTGTAATGTCATCCAACCTGCACGTGCTATCATGTGACATGACTCGGGATACCCCCAAGTCATGTCACATGATAGCACTTCAGAGACATCTTTCAGAACTTAACCAAGAGCAACCTATTCAACATACTCTTGTCCATAAGCTACAATGAGTATTGCTGTTTTGGGGAGCTCTGACAGATATCCCAGTTGTTCATTCTCAGCTGAGGGAAAATGGGAAAATGTTGAAATAATTTTCCAGGACATTATACTTTTTCTCTCATTTTCTTTGTTTTCTGAGACTACAAAATTGGGCAACTATTTTCCAGGTTTTACAGGATGTTGAAAACTCTACTCTATAATTTTGAAAGTTTTTCAGTTTTTCAGAGTCTCAGCTCGTCTGTTTGAACATTGTCTGAAGGTTTAGATTCTGGCTTTGCATGTCTAGCAGGCACAATAAATCAATTACTACTGTTGTTTTAAGACTCACACAAGATCTGATGCATTTGTGAATCACTGGGATGAAACTAGAATTGATTTATTGATTGTTTGACTGATGCAACTGCTGGCTCAGTCTGTGCAGATGTGTGTTAGCGTTATTGTTTAGGCACTCTTACCGACTGCCGAAAGGCGAGCTGATAGATGTTCCTGGCGAACATGGAGCTCGCTGAGAGAATGGATGAGTCTGCTGATGACATGACCGCAGCCGACACCGCCCCCAGACCAAAGAAGGAGATGTAGGGTGGGCAGAGGTGCTGAAGCACTATAGGAAGGATCATGTCTGATTCATCCTTATCCTTCGGAGGGAGGGACCCATAAGTAGTCTGGTTCCAGTCTGGTAGAAGAAATTGGAGGCTTTGTCAAAAATGTATCATTGTAAAACATATAAATGTAAATGTCAAAGCCCATATTTTCTGCCTTTTTTGAACTGTCATATTATCTGCATCCAAGTATCAGGATTATCTACTGTATGTGCCAAATAAAAAATGCATTAGTATTATTGAATTATTGGCCTGAACAAATAAGCAGTGCCGTAAACTAACATAGCTAAAGTTGCACAGGATGTACTTGGCACATGTTCTTGTGTTGAGCTTAATAAAATTACGTTCCTGGCCAACTTGTGGAATTTTAAGTGGACTGACAGCATTACAATTTTTGTACTGATCCTGCAGCTTTTCAGACAAATGGCTAGATTTTGGGACCTTATTATAATATGCCCCGTGGATACACCTGTTTTAGTTGCTGAGAAACAAAAGAGCTTTGCATGCCTGTGTGCTGAGATTATCGATGTAATGCTTTACTGTTAGTCAGAATAAGGAAAAAAGACATAGCAATAAGAGGAATGTCAAAAATAACGAATTCTCATTGAAAATATGTTATACATGCATTATTAACTATGGTTAATACACTGGTTTGTGCCTATTGGACCATTGGTTCCAATTTGAAATATGAGCCAGTGTAGAATGTATTATACAGTTTAATTGCATTTTAATTGTAAATTTGATTAATAATCATTTCATTAATAATGATTAATGTATGCGCTAAGCTATTGATTCTAATGAGACACTTTGAGCTGATGGAATACAGATGTGTTGTTTCTCAGGGGGAAACACTGAATACTTCCACATTTGGGGATTAAAAAGGTCAAATTTAACAGAGTCTACAGCCAAGCTGGCAGCTCAGTGATCCAAACCATATCATGGGTATCATCAAAGTCTCTCATTATGTTGAAGTGAAACGAGGAGGTCTAACTCTGTAGTGCACTGTCCCCATCCTCTCATTCAGTGGGACGACATTTGTTCTCTTCCCACCATCATCATCTGTCTTTCTGCCACTTTCTTCATCCTGTTCTTCATCCTCCAGAGGTATACACACTCGCCCTCGCATAGATATTCACAAGCTTCAGATGGACCAGATTAATTAGCTCCTCTTCTGATGTAATATTCACTAAATCGGCGTGGTCTGATTACTCTCTCCTCTGCCCGTCGTGACAGGATCCGTCTGATGTTGTTTACCCTCCAGACACTGTATACATCTGCATATACACATCTGCAAATGGGGTGTGAACAACCCAGGAAGGCATTATGCTTCCTTTGATCACACTTTCCTGTTTTAATAAAGGATTAGATTCCTGGATGTTTTGATTGTCTTTTGATGTTTCATTAACTGCTTAATCAATGCTTGTGTCTGTGTGCGTGCACATCCTTTACGGATCAGTGTCTGATATGTTTGTGTTCATCTGTAATGTAACAGCTGCAATCCAGAAGTAACTGTGTGTGTGCAGTATAGAAATGTTGGGTGACACTGCAGTTTGTGTCATTTGTAGGCATAAATTACAATCAGTCATAGCTATTTGATCAATTCTGACTCAGCACTTGGCTTACTTCCATTTACAACCTGAGGTATTTAGAATCAGCATATGCTTCAAAATAATTTAATAAATATAATTAGATCTAATGCTAATATAAGTACCTTTAAGACAAATAAAAACAACTGGATAGTGTTAAGTCCTTTCTACTCTCACCTACACAACTACTATTTATTGCTGTTTTAGCTGTGTGATATTCACTATTACAATAAACCCATATAGAGCTCAACATTTTGAAAGTATTCACATAGTTGTGACTAACAGGAGTTTAGTGCCTAGTGACGCTCCAGTATGTGTGAGTGTGTATATATTCACCAGTGGAAGCCCCTATAGCTCCTATGAGGACAGAGGGGACGGCCATGACCAGGCAGCCGAAGGCGGCGAGGAAGGAAAGGACCTGGGCGTAGGTAGCTGAAGAGGCAGAAAGAACCCGTTGAAAATAGACCTGCCAGGGAATCCCCCCCAACATCTAGAAACAGAAACACCATAGTAAATACAGACACCAAACCACAGCACAACAGTCAGCCAGCTACCACCACTAGCACAGCGCTGAAACCTGCTCTTAGGACGGCAAATGTAATAGATCGCCAACTGAGCCTCCAGTTATTCTGAAAATGGCTAATAATCAATTCTCATTCACCTTTAAAGGAAACCTGTATCTCAAACAACTGATAAAAAAAGCCTTAATTATATATGCTTCACTTAAACCCCTGCCTGTGTACACAATTTACTTTACAGTAATATACTGTCTCTCTGTGAATCTTCTGATGCAAAATTATGGCTTACCAGCAAACAGAAGTTGTCCGCCCAGAGCCATTTGTCTTCAGGCTCAATCTTCCCCAGCCAGGGTGACTGGTAGATTTCTTCCTTGGCTGAAACGCTGATGTCTGACACGGCAGGATTGGACAGGGCAAAAGGCACGCTGATCCACTGAGGGAGAGGAGGGTATCAGAGTGCAAATGTTATTATTGCTATATAGATAATCAGGGATTTTAACATGTTTCCACTGTCAAAGTTGTTGGCTCTGACACTGAATCCAAGTTCTACTTATTGTTCCACAAAGTTTGACATAGTGTCAATACAAGGCATACTGTGGACGAGTGTCTTTAGCTGCAGATCAGTGTGTTCCTGCCAATGTGACCCATGTCTGATATGAACACCACAATGTTTTTTTCTGTGTTTTCACCACTTATATGAATACTTAGTGTCTTTCTAGCAAATCACCCCATTAAGATGATTATAAAATAATGGCTATTGACAGCTCCATGTTTTGAGCTGATACACTTTGAATAATGATTTTTGCCTTCACTCTTTAATCTTTAATCAGTCTGTCCAGTGCTGAAATCAGTTGTCACCTCTGGGTAGATGTTGACAGTAACACTCACCAAACCCAAAAAGATGCAGAAGAGCTGGACCACATCTGTGTATGCAACAGAGTACAGTCCTCCGACAAGAGTGTAGAAGATAGCTATCAGGGCTGAGATCACCACCGACATGTTGATGTTTATGTCCACGATCACACTCAGAGTGGCACCTGCAGGACAGTACATTCAGTTCATCAGATCAAATCGTCAATCAGAGAGAGAAGAGAAACTGTTATGGTGCTCAGAATGAGCTTGGAGCATATTTCTAACATGGAGGTAACATCGAAGTAATCCTGTCCGATAATCACCTACCCAGGGCAGATAAGATGGCTGCAGACCAGAAGATTTCCCCCATGAGTGCGGGGATGAAGAGCAGACCCCCCATCCTTTCTCCATACAGCTGCTGGAAGGGATCCAGCATGGTGACGTATCCACGTGAACGCATGGGCTTGGCAAAGAAAAGGCCGCCTGAATGAAGTCGTACATAAGGGTAAGACAGACAAACAGAGAACAGGCCAGTGTAAGAAGTGTATTTTACAACCCCTGAATAAGTCGTGGATTTCTGGTTGAAGCAGCTTTCCTGTTTATGTGTATGATACATTGTAGGACCATACAGCTACCCTGCTACACGCTACAGCACCAGAGGGTGGTATGACATTTACTTTACTGTATTATTCAAAACATCATAGTTGAAACTGATTACAGTATTAATCCAGTTCAATGAATGCTGACTCATTATCGAGCTTGTGTTATCATCTTGTGGTGTTTACAGAAGTGTAGTATGTGCAGTATGTTTTTCTTATTTCTAATAAATGGCTGAAAACATGACAAACTGCTCATTGCTGTTACTTACACAAACACTCTGGCTCTTACCTACTACCAGGCTGAGAGCGTAACCAAAGGGCGCCTGTGCCCAAGCCAGGCCGTAGTCTGGCAGGTAAACGTACTCTGCTGTCCCATTGATGTAGCCCCCACCCACCCAAGTGGCTGAAACCAGGAAAAAAAAAGTAGATTAAAATGAATCTTGTAAAACAGACTGATTGCCAAGAGAGACTAATTAATGGCATGCCATGTTGCATAAGCTGATTCTAATAATAAGATTCCTACAAGTCATGATGGTCTGTTGGTGGCAGAAAAGGACTCACTGCAGTTGTGATTATAATTTATCAAAGATCAACAGAGTCCATTTGGTGTTGGGAATACAGAGCCATGCAAACATGACATGGCACCTTTAGATTATGGTTTGGAGATATTTAAAACTTCTCAGTCAGCAGTTATTGCATCTTTAAGTGATCAGAGATTTAATGTTGGTGGGATTTATTGTCTTTTTCTGGCCTCACATGGCACACAGCTGTGACAGGACGCACACGTGAATATATTGAACACCCAAAAACAAAAATTCAAAGACTCAAAGACCTTCTCACCGGTCATTGTGAATCCACCGACGAACAGTCCGATGTCTCTCCCTCCGACCATGATGCTCTCGCTCCGGTCGCCTCCATGAGCGGAGTTCTTGTTCTTCCAGGCGGCCCAGATCCCCACGAACAGAATCAGGACATAGAAGATCACGATAGCCACCAGACCCTCGGCGTGGATGGCCATCTTCTTTCGTCCGCTTCCTCCCGCCGAGATCAAGTGTTAGTGCGCGCGGAGGAGTGGATTCTCATGGAGAGAACTTTGAAGGAAAAAAAAAAGGAAGAAATGCGTTTCTATGGACTGTGTTTGACTTTGAGCCGAAATAAATGTTTCACAGAAGCTTCACACCTTCTCTTCACAGCGCAGACAGACTGTAATTACTGTGCGTCCATGAAGAGATGATCAAATCCTTGTGGAAAGGAACCACTGAGAAACTTAAAAACACGACTATCCGAACCAAATTCTCTACAGCTACAGGCATAATTCGCACTAATTTTAAGGTGATGAGTGACTACACTACAATCTATGTAAAACAGACACCCAGTGCTTTCCACCCAGACAACACAAAGTCATTCAAATTCTAATTTCATGTTTTCGACGCACAGATCATCTGCAGGTTTACTGCAAATGACCAGTTGTGAGAATTGTAAAATCCCCCGCTCACCAAATAAAGGAAGTTATGTATTATAAACACACAGAAATGCACATTCTTGCCGAACTAAATCTGATGTTTTTCTAATTCAGGTCTCAAAAGTCGAATTGCTACAAGAGAAAGATCAAATTTCAATTTACCCACAAATTACATTTAAAGAAAACAACATCAGGAGAATTTCTAATCCACATTTCAAGCCGAAAAACGTATTTTTCGAGTCGAAGTTTTGTTGTTAGTGTGAGAAAGCATCCAATCCGTGAAACCAAACCCGTACAAACAGTAGAGTCCTGCTTGTTGACCAGATATTTCATCCATTACAATAAAATAGTAGACGACCGGTTCTCAAAGCCTCTTTGATTTTAAGAATTCATGAATACTGTAATGCTTTTTCCACTTTGATCTTCGTTTAATTCAGCGAGCATAAAACAATCACATTTGATTTGGTTCGATAAAAGCCACGACCATCGCTCACCGTGTCCAACAGACGCACCAAAGGAAGAGGAACAACCGGCGCCCCATCATGTGTTACCATATCAAGAGACATGAATCAGGAAATTCCCAATCTCGAAATAATTGCTTTGATCAGAGGAGTTCACAGATTATTAGTGTCGCACTTGTTGTCCACCTTTTAAGACAGTTGAGGATGTTTTACGCGCGCCATCGGTTAATCCAATTATTTGACCAAGTTACTCACGCAGCGTCTGTTCATTTCAAATCTATTCTAAAAAAGAAGTGTCCTGGCTGCGCTGTAGCTTGATATGACTTTAAAAATTTGGACCGACGTGGTTTTGTTTCCCGAAGCGCTGTTGTGCGTAAAAGTCCAATAATGCTTCCCAAACGTGACGCACCGTCAAAAAACTGCGAACCCTCAACTAAAGGAGATTGAAATAGATGCATAAAGGGTTTTGTGTCTCATGTGCTGCATCACCGGAATCAAACCTGTGGGTTTCAGCTCCCCATTGCGCTGACACCAAAGGTTCCAGCAGGCCGGTACTGCATTATTGATCTCTGTTTAAATCAACATCTGTCACTGTGTCGTTATAATCAGCCAACACATGTAAAGTAAAAGAAGAAAACATTAGAAACTTACCTTTCCTTCTGAGGAAACAGGTTTAAATAGATCACAGGAGCGGGGCCTCCAAAGGAAGATTTAAGAAAGTGTCGAAGACGATTTTGTTGGAAAAATGTTAAAGTAGCGCAAAGTAATCCTCTTGGAAGCCAAACACAATTCTCCTATGTTGTTTTTTAAGTCACCAATGCTCGTCGTATAGAGAGAGAGGGAGAGAGAGGTAGAGGGGGAGGCGTGAGGAGAGAGGGTGGAGGTGGGTGGAGGGGTGGAGATGAATGGGAGTGGTGGGTTTATTGGGTGCTGTCAGGGTGGGTAGATGGTGGATGAATGTCTTCCAGGGCAGGACGAAAATAGCACCTAATAGAGAGTGGCATGACGCACAACCTCTCCGGGAAAGCTTTCCAATATCATAATATCATGATATTGGCGTTGGATGAAAGCTTTTCTTTGCCAGGTTACATTTCAGGCCTGATTTACGATCCTGCGCAGGTTCTCGCTTCCTCTTGCGATTAAAGCATCGCGTTTATTCTGCAAACGCCGGCTGTATTGGGGGGGGGAATGTTGAGGGTGTAAACCGAACACGGGATCACTTTTTCATTTCACGAAGCAGCTTACGCATGCAACTCTGAGCCTTATTTTGTCCAGAACATCACTCCACTCCCAAGTTTTTGTTTTGCATTTAATCAAAGCTTCCAAGTCAACTTATATGAGTAGACATAAGCCACAAAGAAGGAGCAATGGTAACATTGTTTTGGTCACTTTAAGTCTTATGTCACCTAATGTAGACATAAATACATCAAGTCTCCCTCTGTGTATTACATGAGGATGAATAGTGTAATGGCAGAAGTCACTTGTAATGGCTGTATATCACACCTTTGTGTGTGAGCGACATTATCTTCTTCAAATGCTAATGTATATCTGGGTATAAGCTGTATGTACACCGTGTAAAGGATGTGACCTCCCGTCGTCCGTCTTTAAACCATAACTGGAAACAGTAATTAATGATCTACAAGTCCACACAGCTACAGCACCTGTCATCCTGCTGCATTTGTTTCTTCAGTTTGTGTCTCATGGAGGAGGCTTGAGAGGAGCATTCAGGCCGCTGTCCACGGTGCTGAAATGTGAAAACTAAGAGTGAGTGTGGTCCTACTGATGGAGAGTTTATTTTGTGTCCTTGCTGTGTCATTTTCTTTGGAGTGAGGCCTTTTATTAACACCTTAAAGGATGACTCCTGTATTTTTCAACCATGAGTAAAATAAATGTAAATACATTCATGAAAAATGCTACTGAAATATCACATTAAAGCGATGTTAAAGAATAGCTCTGGTATTTTTAAACCTGGGCTACATATTTTGTGTAAGAGATGACTGGTAGGTACAAAAACTTTTGGTTTTGGTCCACTAGATCGCCTCAGCAAGCCATGAACGAGCAACAATTGCTGTAATGTAATCCTTCGGGGCAACTATGCCCATTCATGTGCATCCACTGAAATTCTTGTTTTTGCCACTGACAGGCTCAGATTGTTATTTGAGTGTCTGACATCATATCGGAAAGGATCCCTACAGAGACAAACCTGTAAGATCCTATATGTTTAACCAGAAACAGCCATTACAGTATTGCTCTCTTCAAAACAACCAGACTACATTGACAAAAACATTAATTTTACCTCACAGGACACAAGACTCACAGGTCTTCCACTGCCTCAATCGGTTAGTTTCTCTGTGTTATTGTATGACTTTGTGTTTTAAAGAGTTCAGATTAGAACTAAAGTGTCAAAACAGCAGTGTCAGAGCAACTAGACAAGCAACTTCCATGTTTGGTGGGGTAAAAATACTCTTTTTTATAAACAGAGTCTGGTGGCTTTGAAAAGAGCGATTCAGTGTCTGTGTCTGGTTAAACAAAAAGGATCTTACAGATCTATCTATGAGGGAAAACTTTCTGTAACATTGTTAGAAACTATCACTGATCTCTGATCCTGTCAGTGGCAAAAACAAGCATCTTTAGTGGACATTCTGCGATGAGCAAGGAGGCCCAAAAGGATTATATCACAGCCGATCTACTGGACCAATACCAAGAGATTCTGTACCTCCTAACTGAGTCATTTCAAACCCAAAATATGCCAAAAAATAGGACCCAGGTTTTAAATTTAATCATCACTTTGCTGTGATATTTCAGTTGCATTTTGTTTTCGAAAATGTATTCACATTTATTTTCCTCGCAGTTTAATATGGTTACTTTGCATCAGCAAGATTACAAGCATTTTTCTTTACTGAGTTCCAAACTAAACAGAATTAATTATGTGGGCTTTTACCGGCATTATAAATGAGCTCCTTGATGTGAACGAAGATGCTGATTAGTTTGACTGCTGGAAATAGGATAAGTGACTTGCTTGAATTGTGACATGTCCTCTAATTTAGTATGTGTGTGTGTGTGTGGCTGACAGGCTGCCAGACAGAGGGCAGCTCTAATTGGAAGGTTTTCTAACAAATAAGCCTCAGGAACAGGTCGACAGTGTTACAGGTAGTCTGAGGCAGGCAGCCTGGAAAGCCTCATGAAAAAGAGGCACAAATAACTTTGTATTCAGCATCCATGAAGATTAATGCATACGTATCTATAGCTAATGACTCAGACTCTATGTAAGTGCCATTCAAATGTCTTACAAATGATGTTGTTTAAATGGATTAAAACAAGTTCTAACTGAAGGCTTTCAGCTGCTCTCTCAGAAGACCTTTGTCGCCATCTAGTGGTCTTCTTCAGCTTTGCTCAAATCTCTGCAGGGGGATTTTAGATCGATGAATCAGGAGCAGAACATATTAACAAATGCTTCTGTTTGTGACAGTTAACCCGAGCCAGACCTCCACAGGCCAGTCTGATGCTTATAACTGCAGCAGGTTGTCCTGAGTGTTAAACTGTTAGTAATCATCAGTGGCCAAAAGGTGTCACTCTGTCACCTGCTGCAGGTCTTTGTCACAGCTGACCTTTTGACTTGTCGTGGGTGTAACTAACACTGTAAACGCTGGCTCTGTTCCATGTAAGTATCACAGTAACGGTAAAGCTCAGTGACATGAGGTAGAATGTAGCCATCAATTAATGTTACAACTGTGTTTTTCTAACTTTGCCACGTCAAAGCATCTGCAGTGAGAAAAGCTTCAGCAAACAAGGCAGACGAGCACTTATTTATGTTTAAAATATTAGAAACTGATCATCATTGTTTTTATTTTCTTTGGCATGAAAACTGAGAAAATATACCATCCAGTTTTGCTTTTAAAGAACTATCATATTTAAAGTGGCTTTCAAAAAGAGTTAATCCCCACTAGAACTCTGCTACAATAAGGAAGTGAGCGAACATTTGCTTATCCATTAGCGTGAGCGTTACAGTGATTCATGTCGTCTCTTCTGTGGCAATTTGCAGTAAAATGTTGCCACCTTCTGGTCCTTTAGGTGCACAACAGTGGGTCACCGGCTCTCTAACGCACACACCGCTCAGAGGTTTGTTAGGCTCTCAGATGTGGTCATGAGGAGTTAGCAGGGAAGCCTGAGCAGTCTGTCTAACTGTGATGTTCCTTCAAATGTGACATCAAAGTTTTGGTCAAACATGGTAATGTAACATACGGTTCTTCCCTTTTCTATGTTTTTACTTAATGGGTATGGAGGTGGTAAAAATACCTGTGAAGATATTAAAATAAGCTGGAGAGGTGTTCACTTGATGCAGGCCTTTTTCCTTCAGAACAGTCCCTGTGGCTCTCTACTGTGTTGGTGTTTCCACCAGTTAGACATAGTTATTGAGCCTATAGCCACTGCTGGAAAGGGAGCAAAGTGAGGGAGCGTGATTATCTTTCAGGGCCTGTGGGGGCTTATAGTGCGGAGCAGGGGGGTATATGTTGTGGAAGGCAGGGGGAGGTGATGATGGCTGATTCCTCTGCATGTGGAGGGGGCTCCGTGACCTGTCACCACTGCTGCTCCAGCACAGCACGAGTCCTCCGGTCAGACTGAGGCAGGCCGAGGCGTATCCGAGATACACGGCCAGGCCGATCTCATACTTCTGCCCGCTGGGGAGGAAGGGGTCGTAGAAGTCCAGGATGACGTCGTTGGTGGTCCAGGACACGGTGACCAGGCAGAGCAGGCCAGCGCAGAGAAAACAAATCCCCCCACTTAGCACCAGGGGAGATTTGATCAACGAGCTACGGGCGAAGCGGGTGCACTTCATCCCCATGACAGAAACCAGAGAAGCCAGGACTGAGGTGACGCAGGACAGCACCATGAGCGCCCGGGCAGCCTAATGTGGAAGGGAATGAACACGCACTTCACCTCTGGGATTAAAGAGCATTCTGATTTTAGTCTGTACGGTTAGAAACCTGCATTCTGTGCTGCAGCAGTTATAATCAATCCACTGGTTAATCAATAAATAGATATATTTAGAGTATGACTAGATAGACCCTGTGTGAGAAGTTACACATTTTTAAAGGACATTCTGCTGGACTCACCTAGCTACTTGGCTTTCCATTACAATGATATAAATCCCCACATTTTAGATGCTGAAATCTGAGAATAATTCTGAAAAATTACTCAAACTACTAATTGATTATTAAACTACATGTGGTCATGATAGCATAGAGTGCTTTGGATAAAAGCTTTCACAAAATGGTGCCTGTGTAGTACCTGCAGGTCGCGCGGCAGTGCCAGTAGAGATCTATACAGCTCACACTGGTAAATGCCAGTGCTGTGCCAAACACACTCCATCCACAGGCCTTTCATGTAGGCGGTGGCTGTTATGATGTTGGAGCCCACATAGGCTGTGTTGCGCCAGTGGGGGAGCAGCGTTGCGATCACAGTTCCTGCGAACCCCAGCAGCCCCAAGAAGAAGCCGAGGAGTTGAACCGGCATGCTGGCCATGACTCGGCTCACTTGGACAGACGCTCGAGCTGCACAAGCACAAAGTAAAAGAGCAAAGTTCAAGTTTGAAAGCTATGTTAATGAGCACTGAGAGACTATTTGGATGACACAAAAGTGCATGCGTGACAAAGCAGGCTCATATATATACATTGGATGAGCACATAACATAAGAAAAACACAGAAAGGACATATCGACACCTACAAAAGAAACACTTGAAGAACAAAACTACGGTCCTCCAGGCTGAAGACGAGGCTGGATTCCTCCTGTTATCTGCATGGTCCCCAGCAGTACAATAAATTCCACTGAGCTCACATCCAGTCACAGAGTCTGAGTCATTCCTCAAGTGTCTCCAGAGTGCGGGGCGAAAAAAAAAGCTGCAGAAACTTTCAGTATTCTGGCATCAGTCTCTGGTGAGTGGCAGGTGACTGCATCTGTAACTAATGAGAGCAGTGTTCAGCTCCACCTGTTCAACGCTCTCCTCTGGAGGGCAAACCACAGCAGTCTATTTGTTAAGCTCCCCACCACCCCTCAGGAAAGGAGAGAGAGGAAATTAAACATTTACAGAAACCATCCAAGCTGAGAGTATGGTTATAAACCACTAACTTTGAACATTCTTCACAGCTCTGAAGGGTATTAGAGAGACAGGAACTGAATGACTAGATGACAGAGCATTTCAAGCTGATGGGCCCCAAACTGTGGCAATAAATGGATAATAGAGACTTATAGTGTAATATTTAGCCAAATTATATTATGTACACTTTCATCTCTGACTTGAGATCACTTGGTACTGAGTTCTACATTTACAAATTCACACATAGCCGTAAAAAAACAATCTCCAGCAATCTTTAGGTCGCAATGAAATATCCCCTCCCTCACAGTAGGAGCATGTGAGACTCATTGGTAGTTAAGCATTGACTTTTGTTCCCTCTCAGTGTTTTGAACAGAGTGTTCTCTCTGTGAAAAAAAAAGCAATGGCATTCCAAGTCTCAGAAAGAAACAATGTCAACAATAAAAATGTGTTTTAATTAGTTGGCAAATAAAAACCCCAGAAATGCAAAAATCGCAACAAAGAAAATTTGTTTGAAAACAGAGAAACCTGTAAAACTGTGCTCATTCTTTTGACTTCCTCAGAGAACAGAGGGTGTTCATATGGCCTGATTTATTGTTCTGTGTTAGACCTGGCACTGTTGGGGCCTCTTAAAATATCACAGATACAAGCCTCATTGTGTTTACTTAATGATTGACTATGCAGAAGGCATAACAAGTAAGCAACAGGAACAAAGGCAAGGCTGTAAGAGGCATCACATTACCCATAAATTAGTCCATCCAACAGCAAAGACAATGCAATATTCATAACCTTTTGTCACTTGGCAACTGCCAATATCTACACTATAAAACACTGCATATGATGCTGCTTCACCTTTCACATTTCAATATTTAGTAAAAACACGTTTGAATACTCACCAACAGAGAATTAGACAGCCATAGCCATGGGTGTCCAGACGCTACACTTCCAGGTAAATGGGGACATTGGTATTGATTCCACACTGACCTGCTCCTTCTGTCTCTGTTGCTGTCTTGGCGGAGTGTGTGTCAAAGTGTCTGTGTGGCAGGGCTGTCAGATATGTGACTGACTAGAGTTAGACATCATCATCATCATCATCATCATCATCATCATCATCACAGGCATTATCCCTGTCAGTGTCAGGAGCATCATGCCAGAGATGACATGAGAGACAGTCCCAGGGCCGGCTTGTTGCTCCACACAGATAAACGGGGGCCGATTGTCAGCCGCGGACCCGGAGGCAGAGCGGCGTTGCCAAGCAGAGACTGACAGAAGAGATATTGTCCTCAGTGGACGTGCTGTTTTTGTCTCAATAATTCAGCTCTCTGCCTTGTCCACATCTGTTGAGTGAATAAAAGGAAAAGCGTGAATGAAAAAAAAAAATCAAATCAATCAGCTTTTAAACAACTTGTAGAAAAACATTAACATTTGTTAAAATTGGGGTTCAATCAGCAGGCAGTTTAAACAGCACTACTACACTCAATCAACACTGCAAAGGTGACAGCTAAACTGTACTTGATAGCGATGGTAAGTACCGCTCTGCATGCCGGGAGAGGTCACTCAAAACTGCAGTTGTCTCTGCGCTCCTCTAAGGTCCATCTTCTTCCTCTGCAGTTCTTCTATCTCTCTCTCCCTCTGTGCCCCAAGTGTAACCTACCATGACATCCTGTTGGTATACAAGGGTTTTTTTTCCCTGGCTCTTCCCCTGGGTCCCTTGTGTGGTGCTCAGTTCTCTGTCAGAGCTCTATAGCGAAGGGATGATCCTCTCTAAGGTCTGCCTGTGGGAGACGCCATTTGAATGTGGAACACTTAATAGTCTTAGCTGAGCAGAATAATCCCGGGATTAGCAGCTGATGGTTTGTTGTGCACAGTGCTGGAGGGTAACACAACCACAATGGTGTGTGTGGTACTAACCCACAAGTTTTTATGTCTTCAGACGTCTGAAAAGCTACACTCTGCTTTGTGCAACACACACACACACCTTTTCGACATCATGTATGCAGATATACACAACCTTCTCAAGATATAATACAAACGAACATTTTAAAGACCCACACAGGCGACCTGCTCAGGTTGAGGTTGGGTGGAGCGATGATGGAAGTCATATGAGGTCACCAAACTTAATGAACTAACGCTAAAGACCAAAGCCCGAGCTGTTCCCTCCTAACAACAAGTAAACAAGACTAATCAGTCAAAATGATTGAATACCTCTGTGTGGGTGTAATATAGGGACTTTAAGATAATTGGTTTGGCAATAAATCAAATATTTAATTTTGCAAACACAATCTGTAACTGCTGGATTAATACTTGATATTTCATTAAAAAAAAGTTTGGACACACCTTCTCATTCAGCGGGTTTTGTTTATTTTTCATTATTTTCTACATTGTAGATTAATATTGAAGACATCAAAACTAAGACGGAAAACATATGGAAATATGTAGTAAACAAAAAAGTATTACGCAAACCAGAATATGTTTTTTATCTTAGATTCTGCCCTATTTGACTACCGCTCTAGCTAAGTAAAGAAAGTCCATCATTACTTTAAGACATGACCGTCAGTCAATCAGGGAAATTTCAAGAACTCTGAACGTATCCTCAAATGCAGTTGCAAAAACCATCAAACACTCTGATGAAACTGGCTCTCGTGAAGACCGTCCCCGGGAAAGGAAGACCAAGAGTTACCTCTGCTGCAGAGGATAAGTTCATTAAAGTTACCAGCCACAGAAACCGCACATTAACAGCACCTCAGATTAAAGCCACATAAATGCTTCACAGAGTTCAGTAGCAGACGCATTTCAACATCAACTGTTCAGAGGAGCGTTCTGGTCGAAATGCTGCAAAGAAGCCACTACTGAGGAAGAACAAGAGGAAGAAGAGAACTGACTGAGCCATGAAACACAAGGAATGGACATCAGACCAGTGAAAATCTGTACTTTGGTCTGATGGGTCCAAATATGAGATTTTTGGTTCCACCCATCACGTCTTAGTGAGAAGCAGAAAAGGTGAGCTGATGGTTACTACGTGTGGTTCTCACCGTGAAGCCTGAAGGAGGAGGTGTGACGGCACACTTACCCAGCGTGACTACCACAGCACTCTGCAGCGACATGACATCTCATCCGGTTCGTGCTTAGTGGGACAGTCGCTTGCTTTTCAACAGGATAGTGACCCCAAACACACATCCAGGCTATGTAAGGGCTATTTGACCAAGAAGGAGTGTGATGGAGAACTGCGTCAGGTGATCTGGCCTCCACAATCACCACACCTAAACCCAGTTGGGATGGTTTGGGAGAAGATGGACCGTAGAGTGAAGGAAAAACAGCCAAGAAGTGCTCAGCACCTCTGGGGACTCCTTCAAGACTGTTGGAAAACCATCCCAGGTGTGGATCTACAGGAAGCTGAGCTGTCATCAAAACAAAAGGTGGCAACTTTGAAGAATCTCAAAAACAAAACATCAATCTACAATGTGGAAAATAATAAAAATAAAGAAAAACTATTGAATAAGAAGTTGTGTCCAAATAAAATAATTTAGTCAAAAAATTAAAATAAATTAAAAATTAATAAAAATAAAGAAAAACAGCTGGGATGTACCATAACCACAGAACTAAGAAACATCTGTACGCTATTAGATTCCAGTGGATTTCAGTATACTGCAACACTACACATGAGTATACTTCGAAGTAACTACGAAATAACTAATAGCTACCGCTAATACTTCTTCGTATTGTCTGGATACTTCACAATGTGAATGTTTAGGTTGTTTTTTCACCACAAAGAGGAAACAAGGAAGAGAAACTTCTTCTTTACTTCAGTGAAGAAACGCCGCTGATTTCGCGCCCTTGTGTCCAGCTAACATAACGTTAGCAGCCGACTTCACTTTTGCAGCTGACATTGACCTCTTACCTTCATCACTAAATCATTTGGTAAGACACTGTATTGCTTTAACGTCAGCTAGTATTCCCATTATTTATCTGCCTGAGGCTGTGACCACATAAACTTTAAAGTTAAGACACAACTAACTAATCTAGTCTCTCGGGTTAGCTAGCTAGGCTACACTAGCTAGCTGTAGTGACTTAGCATGGCTGCTGCTGTCTTGAGTTTTAGCTAACTTTAGGTTAGCTTGCGGTGTCTTGTACTTTCTGGTCACATTTCTTCATGTTTCCTCCACTACAGTCAATTCAGCAGTGATGGTAATGGTGAGGAGACCCTCCAGAAATGCTGGGAAATACACAGTAACACTCAAGTCCCAGCAGCACAGGAGGACTCAAAACAGGCCCCGACCCTGCAGAACCTACATGACCCGGAGCCGGTGCCTCACCAGGGGCAGCTTCTTCCACCGGCTGCCGTCAGAGGTGTTCGACATGATCCTGGATAAACTGTCCGGTAGGTCCAGTCCTGTAACCTTAGCCTGTGGTCAGCATGGCCCTCAGTGCTACTGAATCCACATTAAACTCTATGAAAAGTAAGTTTTATATAAATGATTATACAGACTATGTTTTAGTGTATATAACATTCATTTATTATTTATCTTTTGTATTCAGTATTTTTTACTTTGGACCTTTGTTTAGCTGACTCAGTCCCTTTGAATGTGAACTAAATTTCTTGAGGATGACAATAAATAACACAACATTTGCACAGATAAAGTCCTTATATGTTGTACATTGCTCTTTTTACTAATTATCAGCACATATTTGATGTTTTGTAAAACATGCATGCACATATGAATTAAACAAAACAGTAAACACATCTCAGAAAAAGCATATACAGCGTACACAGCATATATACCAAATATTGCACTTGTGTTACAAAAATTATATACATCTCTCCAGTTTAACCTCTACTTTTAGACAAATGAGTAAAGAGAACGATGCCTTTCTAGTCCTAATATTTGAGCCCTACCTTCTTCTAGGGCTTAAACACAGACAAATTTGCAGATTTTTAAAGTATTTATGAAGAATGAAGAAAAGTGTGTGTGTTCTTCAGTGCTGGAGATCAGCGTGTTCAGCATGGTGTCCAAGGAAATCACAAGCTACGTTGTGGACTACATATCCACCCTGGCCTGGAAGAATAAATCGATTATTCAAAGCTTTCACTACTCCACCTGCCTTGAACAGAGATCCACTCTTGAACACTACAGAGACCTGGGTAACTGGCAATTTCTGTATCACTTAATGTTTCACCTTGTATAGCTTTCTGTACTGCATATGGCCAGTTTATAACTACCAACCCTTTGATTTGTGGCAGGCATAATGCTGATAGCATTTCATGTTACATACATTTGAATGTACGGTACAAAGGATAAGCTTCTCTGCCAAGTGAAGGGATAGGATTAGGTTTGTCATTTTTTTTATTTGATAACAGGCTTTTGTGTTCAATATCTCAGGTGTGTTGTTCAAGAGATCTACCCTGTTGCTACCAACAAAGGACAGGTTAAAGTTTATTTTTAGCAAGTTTTCACAGGTAAGAAAAGAGAGGTGAGAGGGTAAACAAGAGCAGATTATTGTGGACTATTAAATGTTAGGAGGAAAGAAGAACATGAGAATAAAGACAATTATTAAAAACATGCACTTTGCAAGTTAATTAGTCATATTTAGTTTGGCTGCATCATAGGGAAATAAAACAGCAGTATTTCTGACATATTTTTTTCACAAGCTACATAATGTCATCTGATATTTACAACTTCTAACTTCTGTTCTTTCGACCGCACAACTTCCAGAAAGCAAATTTTTCATCAGCAATTCTTTGTTTTGAAAATGTCTTCCTTTGTCCTCCCTCATTTTAATGTTAAAAAAAAAAATCCACTCAAGATGCTTGTTAGCATGCTAAACAAATCAGTCACATGAACAGAGAAAATGTAATAACACGATGATTCCATTTATCTGATGGATTAGACTTTAATCGTCTTCAAGACCAGTCATGAAAACCCATTAATGATTTACATACTGTAATTTGCCCCATTACCGTTCATCCTTTGGAATTTTACATATGTATGCAGTGCAGTTTTGTTGCTAAAATGATATGTTATTCAGCCTTAATATCTATCAACCGTAACCTATGCTAATGATGAGGCAGAATAAATTAAGTTGTCCCACTGGTCTGTTTTAGATCCCCTGCTTCATGATGGAGCAGTGTTTAGCACCAGACTGCATTGGCTTCTCCAGCTACGGAGTCTTCCTCCAGGTGAGCGCCTCATATACAGACTGACACTTAGTCAGTAAACTGCAAGTTGGATGTAATTAAAGGAAATCACAAAGCAGATAACATTAAGGGTGGTTTAACACAACTGTCCTTTCATCTAGTCACATATTCATTATGTCCCACCCCAGTGCCTGGAAACATTTTATTAGGGAAATATAAATCCTCTCTCTTACTGGAAATGTTTAGGTATGTTGTGTTGAATACTTACAGGCATTGATCGCAGGCTGGGATGAGTTGGAGTGCCACAGAGTTTTCAACTTCCTGTGTGACCTCACAAATCTGCTGCAAAAAACTGAGGGAGTTATCAGCGGAAAACCAGGTGTGTGTTTCAGTGTCCACAAGTGGAAAGGTTGCTGAACATATAACAGAGCAGAGTAAACGTGTAGTATGGAGAAGAAAACCTTTGTGGGGACGACATTCTTTCTACTAAAATAACTATATTTGGAATCCAATTATTTTGTCTTTAAAATAATTAATTAATTAATTAATTTTACAGCCTCCTACTGACTATGGGCTGACTGTCCTAAAAGGCGTGATACAAAAAACAAGCTTCCGTACTTGTCGGTCTGTCCTCAGGGGTGAGGTGGTACCAGGAGCTGCAGCTCCGTCTGTTCTGCCGCCAGGTTCTGTTGGATCCGTGGCCGAACCAGCTGGATTGTCAGTTCTGGCTCACACAGCTCCTGAAGCCTTGGCCCCTGGTCAGCCAGGCACACTTGCTGTTCATCCTCTATGGACCTCTGCTGCCTGAGGGTAAATTAAAACAATCAGTTTGTGGGGTTTTTGTTTATTTTACATTGTGAGGACGTAGTAGTTGGAACTATCTTACTTTTGTGAGATTTATTCATACTGCCTCTCAGATAATCACACTGTAATCCTCCGTGGCTACAATAAGTGGTGTAATTCTGTGGTAACATGAATGCTAATCTGATGGGCAGAAATACAATCTCCCCACCTTTCGACGGAATTCTGTGTTTTGAGTTTTAGAATAAGTCACCTACGTGGGGGGGGGGGGTCCTAGTCTTTGCCTGTCACAATTATTACACTGTTGCCTGAGTATTTGAGCTGACAGCGATCATTTTGCATAATCATTAGATTCCAGAATCAAGGGAATTCTTGTCCAGTGTTAGAAAACAGCATAAAAATGTTTTGATGGAGAGCTGGTGTTGTGAGATTAGCGTGGATCCTTTGAGGAATAGCTCAGTACCCAGTGCAAGTGTGTGGTGGAGGGAGAGAGAGAGTGTCAAAGGCTGCACTCAGGGCAGCGTCCTGGTGATGGAGCAGTGGAGAAGTTAGGTTGTGTAGCAGCTGTAGGCTAAATATACTGTTATCAAGCATATACGCTGCATCAGTTTCGGCCCTGGAGCCAAAACAAACTCTCAGCTGTGCTTCCCAACCACAGACTGACCACGGTCTGTTTTCTGCACCAGATTTCTCAGCAGTGGAAAAAATAACTGCTACCCTTGGTTGTAATAATTAATGTTTTGACTGAAATATGTTGAAATTAAATCAAACCACCTGTATTGTCCTATTCTGGTGGAGTATGCCTAGGTGCCTTATTCAGCTTGTTGTCTGTTTTTTTTTCATTGTGATGTGGTATAGTATGACACAGTTAGTAAGCGAGGTGCTCTCCTCCATGCAGGCACCCTCGGTTGGCAGGATCTGGTGGAGAGGGGGCTGCCTCACGGTGCTCTGTGGGACCTGGCCAAGGCCATCCTCCTGCTTTTCGGCAAACTAGAAGTCAACGGCCAGACCACCATTTCAATGCTGGCAATCTTGGAGGAGCTCATTGGTATCATACAGTGGACCTCAGTTGTTTTCATGTGACCCCCAGATAGACACATATCAGGGTTACAGACCCTGATATGATAAGAAATTATAAGACTAAGACATACGCCATAGATGCATTTGACTGATCGTAGACTCACTTGTCCTCCTCATCATCTCCAGTCATCCCTCAACCATGGCATGTGGAGAATGTGGCTCGTCTCTTGGTGCTGTGCGGCAGCAGTCTCTGCTACACCGTGCTGGCCAGCAAGGCCATCAGTGGACGACTTCTTGAGATCTCCAGACTCATCGTGTACATCATACTGGTGAGAAAGCTACTTATTTTATCATTAGCTGAATAGGGCAACGGACATTGGCAAGGAGTGTTGTGATATACAGCTGTTTATGTTAACATTTGGTGTTTTGCTCCAGCTTAAAATCTGATGAACTAAAGTTGCTTGTCTTCCTCCATAAAAACTTGCCACAGACAGAGAATGTGAATAATGGAAAGAGGAAAACAGTGTGTAAGGACATGGCCAGTAGACATGAAATCACAGTTCATCAGAGTGGGTAGTTGTCAGCCTGCGGTCTCACACACACTCGCTGCTCCCCGCAAGTTATTATATTTCAGTCGAGCCACTTAAGCTGAGCATAATACCAGGGCCGTAGTTCTTCCACACCTTATTGAAATTATTCTTAACTATTATTGATAAAAGCTAGTTCATATATTAAAGCTATGACAACATTTGTGCTTTGAAAAGGCTTGCCTGTTCAGTTTTCTGTTTTGCATGGCTTCGTCCTCAGGTGTGTGAGAAGGACGGCTATCACATGTCCTGGGCGGTGAAGTTGGTGCAGCAGATCTGCAAGGTCTTCAACACGGCTCCAGAAAAGTTCTACTTCATCCAGCAGCTGGAGAACATGTTTTCAGAGGTCACCAGGGAGGTTTTTGAGTTCTCTGTAGCAGGTGAGGAGAGCCAACTTTCTGGAGAGTAAATTTGATTTACATTCATACATTCTTTAGTTCTTTAGTCTTGACACCAAAAATCATTTTGAACCTGTGAGGATAATGATTTCTTATATCAGGTTATATAATAATGTAACACAGAAATAAAATATTGAATGTAAAATAATAAAACAAACAAGGGAATTACATTATACGTGGAGATAGTGTAATCTATGTTTCGGCACAGGCAGATTCAAGTGGTTCCCAAATAAACGTGTATGTACTCAATAGATACAAAAAGCATTAAGGCGTATTTGGGATATGTGTGAGCAGGGTTGAGTGGTAGTTTAGAAAATGATGTTGCCTGCAGCGTGTTTTGAAAATCTGTGTTAATGGGTTGCTGTGAATGTGTGTCACAGCACAGACGGGAGGAATTTATTGAGAACTTCTTATTTTCTGTTATTGCAAACAGTTTTAGCTCAGGTGGGTGTGTTTTCGTCTCAGTTTCACCACCTCGCCTCTGATGCTCTTCCCTCCTTTTCTTTTTATCTGCACCCCATGCTGGACAATAACACACCCGGCGTGCTGCAATCATTACATTAACTCTCAGCTAATGCAAAGGTATGAAAAACGTAACGTGTTTGAGCAAGCTGAGTGATGAGTACACATGGGTTTCTCTCAGCATGTGTGGCCATTAGAAAAAGAAAAAAAGTGGAGTGATTTTGACTGCATGCCACATACACTTCCGTACTGTATACATCTATTTGTATTCCCTAACTTTTTGGAGTTTTGATCCTTTAAACCAATTCCCCATGAGAACCGCCCCACAGTAATGGGCTGCATCTGTTGGTGGTGAACAGTTCAACCAAAGAGCGATGTTCCTCTCTCAGACAGATTCATTTTTATTAGCTTTTAAACTGAGGTAGATTTGAGAAAAGCCAGAAAAACAATCATAGTTTTATGAAGTATAAATGCTTTTCCTTTTCCTTTGCTACTGTATCATTTTGACCATATTATTGACCCTTTGATTTATCTTGTAACTCCAAGGGGGGTCCTGATCCCCCCCGGGTTGGGAACCACTGACGGTCTTGCACAGTTCTCAGAGCAGAATGTAAAAGTGCTATAAAAAGTAATTTATTCCATCATCTTTTCCCAGAAAAT
This sequence comes from Pempheris klunzingeri, assembly GCF_042242105.1. Taxonomy (NCBI): domain Eukaryota; kingdom Metazoa; phylum Chordata; class Actinopteri; order Acropomatiformes; family Pempheridae; genus Pempheris; species Pempheris klunzingeri. Next base: position 12,837,970 of record NC_092021.1, read on the forward strand.
CACATGGAGACTTTCCAGACCCTGTGTATCCTCCAGGACTCAAGCGCTCACTTCCACACCAAATTCCTCCACATGCTCCTCAGATAAGAATGATGCAGATTCAAAGTGACAAGAGGTAGAAGATGGGAGGAAGAGTTGGAAAGAAACTGCAATAATGAAGGGGGTTAACTAAAGAAGTGAACAAAAGAAAGGGATGAACCTTTACAAGAAGAGTACAGCACCTCGTGTAGGAGCTGACTTTAATATGAAGAGTGTTGTCATGGCAGCCTTGACAGTTCAGAGAAGTCTGAATTTGGTTGTTCACTATTTGCAATAGAGCTGTTTAATTACTTCTGCCAAACAGCATGGTTTATTTATATACATTTTATATTTCTGTCAGTGTTAAAATCTTGTTCTTAAACATCTTACATGTTCATTTTGTGTGTTTAGTATTTATTTATCTATTTATTGACGGTAAAAATATTTATTCAATTCTTATTTATTACATTTATTATTTATTCACATCAAACCTCTGTAAATATAGTTGTGATACAATAATTACATTGTTTTTGTATGATTTATTAAATTGATATTTCCAATTCTAATGTGTCCTCATTCACAGATCTGTTTTAAGTGTGTAAAGCAGCCTTTTGTGGCCGTGGCCCTCTTAACAAATACATTAAAATACAAACGGCGTGCACTCAGCAAACAACGAGCTTTTATTATCATTATCGTCCAGGTACAATATTCAGCACTGATAGCATTTTGAAAAAAAGTTCAGATGATGAAATTAGTTACATTAAAGCATGAGTCATGGAATAAAAAAGAAGCAGCTTCAAATAAAGTGTTTAAATGTTGCTGGATACAGAAACGATATCAAGGATATTTCCAGTTTACAGTATGTTTTCTGACTGCATTCACATTTGTATCAGTTATGTATAACAAGTAACTATCAGTGGCCCCTTTAAATAATCATGGAGTAGTCATAAACAACTGATATAGTATAATGATGATATCATATACACTATAAGCAGGATTCTTCAGGAAGTACTAGGCTATATGACATTGAAGTTTAAGGCCTACAACATCAAGTGTGACAAATACGCCAGTGATGGTGAATGAGATCCAGTTACCACATCAAGTCCACGGTCACAGGTACCTCAATCATTCATGTGCTCATTGTTTTGATATGTTCTGGCAGGAGAAAAAACAAAATATACATTTTTTTTAATGGAGTCTGGTTTTGCTTTTATTATGGATTTTAGTTTAAATTGAAATTACCTTGAAATAAAGTTAAACCTGAACTTTGGAATCGATTCAAAACATCTTGAATTCAGAAACACGTGATCTTTGTGGCATTTTTGAAAAACTGACTTTAAGGCTCTACAGTATATACCACATCTGGAAGGCATTTATTTCTGTATGTGAGATTGAGTGATTTTAATAGTACATCATTTTTCTTTTAATATTAATTATGGTCCCAAATACCGACTTTTTTGGGAATGATCATTTGGCCTTACATGACTTAAATCGCATCCAGAGAGCTAAGGAAATACAAGCAACCACCACAATCACCTCACATGTTGACATGATATAATGATGATCATACTTACTGTGAAATTTGTTCTGTGGGTATGAAAAAAATACAATAATACAGACAGAATACAGACAGTATTTGAGCATTGACATTTAAATTCTGATGACAATTTAGGTGGCCCTGCATGATTTTTTTTTTAATGTAATTTACTAAACAGACTAATTACCTTGTAGCCAGTCCAACCCTTCCTGTAGGCCCTCGCCTTTGATAGCATTGCTGGCACTGTTGAAATAAGGAGATGTCGAGGAGTTAATCTCCCCGTGGCACACGTTCACTTTCTCATGACTTTTCTTGGACCCTGGATGTTTAAAGCTGTCTAGCTCTTAATCCACCTGCCCTCCATCTGTCTAATGAGTAAACAGGGTGGAAAACCTGTTTAGAAGAGAGCCAGGCACTGGAAGAACTGCATGTTGCTGTGCCTCCTAATGAATGTTTAACCTGAGCCATGGAACATGACAAATAAGCAGACATTGGGAATTGATCCAGGAAGTAACCAGTGTATAAACATGCCTGGTTTAATGTCTCTTCTTTAAGACGTTAAGCTGTGACTTTGGAGGCACAAACTGCTGCAGATGGGGATGTGAGGGGGCTTGGCTCAGTTCAGATGAATGACTGCCGAACACTAGCGTGAGACCTGCAGCAAACTACTCAACAGTGTCTCTTTTTCTGCCTCTGCTTGGAGAGCCTTCATCAGGGTGAATATTTTACATTAATGTGGTCACATTGCTATCACAGTATCCCCATGTGTGTCCCCCCGGAGTAATATAAGTGAGGAACAGTAGAAATAACTGACTAAATACTGGTTTGCACTGACATCGTGCAGGTAGTTTCATACACTTTGAGAGATATTTTACCAGATGTGCCAGGGTTTGTCTTTGATGTTCTCCAAACACAACATCTGTGAGACCTTGACAGAGGACAAGGCATCCCGCAGATCCGTCTTGTTAGCAAAGAACAACACTGGTATCCTTTTGTGTTGGATATCTGGAAAGTACAACAGGCGTGAGGGCCAAGGAAACATCAGCCAAGGCCAGGGTCAAAATATTCTTAAAAGGTTTCTTCTTAAAAGGTTTATACATTAACGAATTATTTTCTTAAAATAAAACTTGAAAAATAAAAGTTGTACCATAGTGGACTGTGTGCCATGACACACATCTAAATCTAGCAGGTTTTCACTGAACCAAAGTTGACAACCATTGACTTCAGTGATTTTTCTTGAAGGCTGAACATGAAATAAATGTATGTAGTCCTCCACCGGACTGAAAACACACAAACTCTTCGCCTTCATTGCCACATGGTTGGGATACGAGCATACGAGTCCCAGGACAAAGCTAATAGTAATAACAATGCCGTTAAATGTCCATTAAAAGTGCATCACCTCTATAATTTCATAGATTTCACAGATCTAAATGCTGGATCATGCCTGATGAGCACACGAGGCATACAGTACATGATAATTCTTTACTGGGAAAACAGTATCTCTACTGTGTCTTTATACAAAAGGAGTATAACAGCACAGCATGTTTTTCTACCTTTGTGGTTGAGAAGAGTATCTAGTTCTTCTTTGGCAACAACCATTCTCAGTTTGTCACCGCTGTCAATGACAAATATGATGGCATGGCTTTCTCTGTGGAGGACAAGAGAAGAAGTTATAGTTGACACAGTGTCATGCTACTGGGACATGCTTTAATATTTGATGAGCGTTGGGCTTGTTGTGTGTTTAATACTTGTAGTAATGCTCCCATAGGTTTCTATATCTGCTCTGCCCAGACATATCAAAGACTGTAAAAGACAGGCTGCATGCAGAGAGAAAGAGAGACAGAGAGACAGTGCCTTAGAATGATTCAGACATTTTTTAATGTCATGTCTAAACTAGTCAAAAACCAATAAATACACAGTATAAATGTCTATAGAATTCTACCTTGAACTCTTGAACTTTTCAATGTTGAAGCCAATTGTTGGAACTATTTCTTGTGCCTGTGCCTGCATGCACCCACACACACAGACAGGCATACACAAACACAAACACACAAAAACAGACAAGTAACGGCAAAAGTACGTCAACAAGTTAGCACTACAAGGAAAGTATAATATGGGCTTTACCTGACTAACATGTTTCCACTCTTCTGACAATGGGCCTAAATGATTCGATTGCTGAAAACAAGCAATCAGTGAATGATTGCAGTGAAATAAAGAAGATGTCGACAGGCCTTCTCACAGTGTTTATCCCAAAATATTATGGTATAAGTAAAAAAAAAAATCCTGATGGCAGACCACATGGAGTAGACAAAGGCCTCTAAATTTCACAATAATGTTTTCAACAAAGTGTCAAAATGCACTTACAATAAGGCCCACTTTCATGTACTTACATTAGGAGGTTTGAGTTGGTTGATGATGGTAGTTTTGCCACTGTTGTCCAGGCCCAAACACAAAACGTTGACCTCTTTTTTCCTCAGGCCGAGCCAGCCCGACAGTTTATCCAGCAGCCCCATTGCACTTGATTCACCCTACACCATTTAACCTTAATCAATCTCAACACATCACCCCATAGATAGCCTGACTAAATTAGCAAATTCTCAAACAATAATGTCAAACATAGCCGCAAACAGTGCGTTCCCGGTGCTTGCTGTGAATAGGCGAGATGCCGCTTGGGCATCCCAGCTTGTGACAGGTAATCCTATTAGGGCGCATTAAGCTCTGTGAACCACCCAGTGACCTGATCATGGAGTATGGAGCTCTCCAGGCCCCCCCATCGTGAGGCATTTGATGAACTACTCTAACTCATCTTACCTTACTTTTCCTTAATTATCAGTCTGCATCATCAGTCTGTTGTGTCAGTCTGTGTGCTTTACAGTAATTCAAGCAATCTGTGCAATCTGAGTGCTGTTGAATGTCTACAATAGATTAGAAAAAACAGATGGAAAATACATTAATATCACATCAAAATAAACCAATGAGGTCATAGAAGTATCAAAATGTGCTCACTATAAGTTCACATGTACAGACATATTGTAATCCTTGGAAATTTAACGTCAATTTTAATGTCATGGAACAATAAGTGTTATAAAGAGTGGATGCGGCAAACTGAGCAGAAAAAGTATCATGCACACAATCTGAAAGTTATATGTCAAATATAACATTTTCAACATCATAACATTTCAGGAATTAAAATTTGACTCCTCAATGCAGGGGTCTGGAGCCTGTCATTGGTCCAACAGCTCCATCTTTTGGTTGTCACTTATGTGCACGACTTGTTGCCAGGTTGAAGACGCGGTTAAAGTCTGATAAATCTGACAATAATTTACAATGAAAGCCAATTAAAGAAACTGGGCTAACTCAGTGAGAGATGGCTTTGTTAAATGAAGTTATAGCCACTGCACAGGCTGCCTCTGCAAGGTTTCTTCAATGAGTCGAGGCGAGATGGGAGAGATTTCTCCTTAATTTCAGCACCGAAAACGAAGGCATTTCACAACCTGAAACATATAAGACCTAATTTCTTCCTTCGAATCAATTTCTATTTTGATTCTCTTTGCTCGCTCAAGTTAAAAATCGAAACAAAATTAAATGAGCAGTCAACCACCAGAACTGTTCATCTTTATTTGCAAATAAATATTCGCTGTAACTGCCTCTTACAGTGTGCAAGATCTACAACATCTCTTTGGAAATTATAGAAAAATAAAATACAAGAATTATAAGTATACTTGTACTTTGTACAAAAGAACGTTCTAACATTGCTCAGCAGTAGAACATGCTAAACAAACAGCATCTGATATTCTCCATATTCTGTAGAGGGGTGGTGACTGTGGGCGCGTGTGTGCAACTATGTGTGTGTACGTGTGCTTGGATGTGTGCGCGCGCCTTTCCTACACCTGAAAGCCTTGATGCATAACTAGGTTGTGACCGAAAGGCACAGATCTCTAGATCCAGTTTGCCTTCGACATTAATCATTGAGCCCCAGTTTGTAACAGAAACCGCAGCTGTGGAGGGGCGGCCGCACTCTTGAATATGGAATACAACTCAAACTAATGGCTAGGTCCTGTGACTGCACTGAAACGTATGAACTACTCTGAAGTGTCTCTGTTTGCATGGTTAACAGACCGTAAGGCATTTTGTGCAACTGTGTCAGTGTGTCTATGTCTATGTGTGTGTGTGTGTGTCTATGTGTGTGTGTGTTACTGCTGATGCTCGAAGGACACATGATGAGTTATGCTGCTGTTCATGTTCGTTCTCTCTCGGCCTTCCTTAAAGCCATTTCCTCTCTCTGCCGGACAGCTCTGCCCCGATCACACAAAAACCTACAAATAGCCAATAATCTTCCCGCCAGGTTTCAGCTACGTCTACTTCCTCCAACACGACTAACTGGTTATACTCTGCGGCACTCACCACTGACTTAGAGAATGAGGAAAAATGTTGATTTCAATGGCAAACATCTCGACAACTTGACATCATCTACTGCAGATCCAACAGTTTTCAGTTCAAACTACGTTTATGTACACTGGTTTCTCATACTGCCGCAACCTTCACATGACCACAATGTACGAACAGACGGGAGTTGAGCTACTTTGTGAAATCCATTCGGTTGCGTCGCACCAACGACGCGTTATTCCGCTTTGACATCTTGCTCCAGAAGTGCAAACCACTGCCTGTATTAGTGTGTGTGTATGCAGGGAAAAGGAAACAATGAGTGTGTATGAAAGGATTGCAGCTTGTTCTGAAAAACCATATAAGTCCATGTTAAGTTTCCAGGCAATTTCAAACATCTCCTATCTCTATCTAAGTTCTGTGAACATTCATGTGTTAAGACAGTGGAGTTTGTGTACTTTCAGGCAATGAATAACATTCACAATCCAAAGAAAAATCAGGCTTATCACACAACTGTGAGTACACTATAGACTGTCGGAACAGACTTGTATGGTTATTCATCTGAAGGCAACGGATCCAGTTCTGCAAGCTTAGCATGTGACAATAAAAACAGGTGGCTGGTGTTGAGTGAGCCTCATGTTTAAATGTCAACAAGAGGTCTCTCATTGCACGATTCATCGTCTCTCTCTGAGATACTGAGGTGACTGCATAATACTGTATTGCTGATTTGGATAAAAATCTTAAATAAATAAACATTTTAAATTAGATCCAGATTTACTAGGGCTTTCACATACAGGACTGCACATATATAGATATTAGGTTATGATAATAATTATCGATTAATTGTCTATACACTTTTAAACATTCAAGAAATCTCCATAGCTTGCTTTTCACTTCTCTCTTCAAGTATTAGCGTACCAGATTCTCTGGAGAAAGGGTAAACTAAAGCAATGCAAATAATACCTTCATGATAACTTATCAAACTCCAAAATAAAAAATATCGAGGATACTTTTTTTTTCAAAACTTTTTCGATTGCACACTCGATAGCAGCTACATGAGCACAAGACTCAGAGCGAGAAAAGAGAGAAAGAAAAAGAAAAAAGAGTCAAAAGATTCAGTAGATTATGTTTGCAAATCTACATCTCTAGATATTGTTGCTTCACACACAAAGTACTGCTGCAACAAGGCATTACATTCCCCTAAGTGAGGGCCTGGGCCAGTCTTTAAAGTCTATCAGGCTGTAATAGTCTGGCAGAACCAGGTATACTGGGTAAGGGGTGTATAGTAGGAAAAAGTCTGTTACTACTGGATGTAAGAGAGACCAGGAGGCAGTCTGCTGTGGTGGTCTGTCCAATGACCTCCTGCACGAGGGGTTCAGACTCAGGCACAGGCTGTGGACTGTCTCTCCAACGGTCTAGACTTCACTTCCATCAGGTCCATCTATCTGTCCATCCCAGGTTGTCCTCATACATGGAAACCCTTCTCCTGTTCGTGCAGTAGCTGAAGGCGGAGGGTCTGTACGCTGCTGATGATCCGTCTCTGGTGGCCGATCAGCTCCACTCCAATACGCCTCACATCTCTAGGCCGAGAGGAGAAGCACAAAGACACACACACACAAACACACACACACACACACACACACACAATGCTTTAATTCTTACTTTTTTCCTTGATCTCATTCGTTGCTTTTTTTCTGGGGGGGGGGGAGTTGTGTGCACAAAAATCTTGTAGGCAGTGATGTTTTGATCCCAAATGAATAATAAGCTTGAGTGAGGATTAACAAATGGATCTCATTTTCAAGCACTTTTCTCATTTTATATCAAAAACATTTGATATATGTAAGAGGTTGTGCACACTGACTTTATTATAGTAATATAACATAATAAACATCAAACACCTGACACAATTATCACAGCAATATCTATTTTCATTTGTATTCTATAGATTTTTACATGTATTGTTTGTCTCATTACATGTTTTTTTTTTTTTTATCAATTATTGATTGGTTATTTTCTCCTGCTGAGATTTGGCTCCCCTTTGTTGATTGGTTGTTACATGCTGTGGTTTAGTATGAAGGGAGCACAACCGAAACAATGACAGCGTGCAGAAGTTTATCCTAAAAAATACAAAGAAAATACAAGCAATTTTGTATCACACTTAGATAAAGTTGGGGAGCTTGGAGAAAAAGAATGATCATAATCAAAGCAGGCTGAAATAGCCTGACTTTTAATCCATAGTTTGAGTAACCTGGGATCCTACATCTCATATCTTTTAAATCCACACCCCAACTTTGAAATACAGGCTTTATCTCACTTATGAAAGCTCCCTACAGCCACAGAAAGCATTCAGAGTCTGAAGAGTACTCCATACGTCATGAGTATAATTGATGGAGTGGCCCTTTAAAACAACACTGCTGCTACAGACATAGGTCCTATTTGGTTTTGTGCCATTAGATAGTGATTAAGCTGTGGCTCTTCTACTCACTCAATGCTCATCCTCGCCACAGAATCCAATGTGTTGTAGCTTGCTGCCATGAAATTGCTCTTGTACTGACTCATCTTAATGGAGTCCAGCCAGTCGCCAATGGAGATGAACATTGGGTAGTCCATTTCCTCCCCCGGAGACTCTGGTAGACTGACAGAAATGAATAAAACAGATAATTTTAGATCCTTGCAGTATTTCAGAGGTGGCCTAACTGGCTTAAAGTTCTTCAGAGTGACACACACTTGGTCCTAGTTCTAGATGTAGGAGTGAGAGCAATTTATAAACGTTCTTAACCAAGAAAGTCCAACTATCTCTACTTGGATTTTGGACACATGATGTATTATAGCTCACTCTGTTCTGGGGTAACAGTACTCCTAGAGAGTGTCCTGGGAGGTCACAAATCAACAGCTCATTTACACTTTATAGATTTTATGATACTAGCAACTCTTCACTGCTGTACCTCTGAATGTCCTCTACCAGTGGCAGCAGGCTGCTCGGATTACGGATCAGTTTATCCAAGAAGGAAACAACATCGGCGAATTTGGGCCGATGACTCCTCTCCTTCTGCCAGCAGTGCAGCATCAGCTGGTGCAGGGCCACGGGGCAGCCCATCGGTGCAGGCAGCCGGTAGCCCTCTTCGATAGACAGAATCACCTGGAGAGACAGTTGGGTGTGATGAAGAATGATGTCTAAATGTGGAAGACGGCTGCTGTGCTGAATTTATTTAGCTTGACAATGTATCTGTTTGGTTTTAAAGTTAGAGACTTATCAGATTATTGTCAATCAGTTTACTTATGACCAGTTTTAAAAGGCATACTGCAGATATATATGGATATGCACGCAAAAAGAGAGTAAAAAGAGTCAAGCTCAGGGCTCTGTGAGGCTGTACACATGTGCACAGGCGCTTGGAGATAAACGTTAGTATGCTGACATGCTCACAATGATAATGCTGAAATGCTGGTGCCATGCAGGTTTAATGTTTACCATATTTACTATCTTAGTTTAGTATGCTAGCATGCTGGAGGTCATTAGCTTCGTAGGTATTTGCTCTTCAGTACTGGACAAAGTGAAATTTCAACCTAATGATGGTGCTACATGAAAAGTCAAGGGATCACTCATGTAATTAAAACTGATCCTGTGGGGATCATGAATGACCTATAATTTTGCTAGAGGAAAAGTCAGGGGATCACCAAAGTCATTAGGATTCATCCTGAAAGGGAGCCATGAATGTCTGGCAATCCCTCAAATAGCTATTCAGATATTTCAGTCTGGAACAAAGTGCTGACAGAGGAATAACAATGTCTTTGAATATGTATCACATGTCGGGGCAAACAAACTGTGGACATGACAAATCTTCACCTTTAAGTTGACACATCCAACAGTTATGGAGCAACACAATAATTAATTTTTAGTCTTGTTTCTGGTCATCTGGTGAATTTAAGTCCAAAAATGTACTCTCTTTTAGCTCAGTTTTTGGGCTCTTTAGGTGTCTGCCTGCAGTTTGGTGAGCAGGTAGTGTACATCGGGTTTTCATGTCTTTTCAAAGCTGATGGGAGCTGCAGATCGGAGTGATAATCCTCTGTATGCACATCACTAGGAGCGACCCGTTTTACATTACATGTTGTCATTTGATACATTATTATTTCTATTTGTTAAAAAAAAAAAAAGGATAATAGTCGCTTTAAGCTACATTAATAATAGCTCTGGCTGTCTGATTGAAAACCTGCAGCAAAGAGACGGACTACAACACCATGAGTCAGAGAAATAACTGATAAAATCAACAAAAACAGCAAGCATCCCAATATTTAATGCTTTTGTGAGCTTTTATTATTTCCCATCACCTCCTCTGTGAATGGCGGATTTCCTGGGTAGTACAGATAAGTTTGAACTTGATCTTTTATTCATGTGCCCAAACATAACCTGTACTATAAATCAACATGTATCGGCTGCAAGCGTAAATTCCTCTGAGCTGATCATGTGTGTTACTGTAGGCCCGGGTACATCTCATCTCTCCATATCATATCTGTGAGTTTATGTGAAAGTAGAGATCCATGTATCTGTGTAGGGAGCTGTGCTAAGTGGCTGACCAGGATGAGATAGTGTTTGGCTGGTTTTTGCAGCTTGGCTGGCCTTTTGCCTTGGAAAGCACATCTAAGCAATTCCCAAACAGCACAAATCCTCCCCAAACCCTGGGACCTTAGTGAATGTGTGTGTGTGTGGGTGTCTGTGTATAGATGTGTATGAGTCTGTGTGTAAGGGGTTGAAGGGATTACGGTGGAGCTTTCACACTCAGCGGAGAAAGGGATGGATCTGCTTCCTCCATGGCCCCTCCAATCCCTGACCACAGCCCAGGGATCAGCGGGTTGCTCAGCCACACTGAATCCACAGCTTTAAATTCCCCCTGTACCGGACCGCAGTCCTCTGAACCTTTGACCTGCTCTTTCCCTTTCTGTCTCACTCATCTTTTTCATCCTTTTGGCGAATCTCACCAGCATTTCTGTTCCTCCCCTCCTCTCTCTCAGAGGTAGGCCTTTGATGTGAGAAAACGGTCAGGTAGCAGGTTGAAGGGCAACTATTTTAACAGATATAATGGAAAATAGACCCACAAATTTACTCAGCGGGACAGGACTCGCATTGAAAAGTCAATATTGAAGTGTGTTGCCGTGTTGATGTTAGAAAACCGGGGTAGTGAGGGGAATATTTGTCGAAACAACGCAAACAATTCTCCTCCATCCTCTAATAGATAAAAGAATGATCACTGAGATGCCTCGGAGAAAATCACTGAAAGGAATAGTCCACTCAAAAGTGAAAATATACCATGAGTCTATTTATTCCTTGTTCAGTAAAACACCAGTTGTGCTTCCAGGTCCGCAATGCACTTAGTGAGTTAAGTAGTGCAGCTGTGCCAACCAAATGAGCCACAAACTGTTTCTGTATATATCTTATATTGGCGCTATATAATTAAAGATTGATTGACTGAGGGCAGCATGGTGGTGCGGTGATTAGCACTGTTGCCTCACAACAAGAAGGTTTGTGGTTTGAATCGGCAGGTTTGTGGTTTGAACCTTGAACCTTTCTGTGTGGAGTTTACATGTTCTCCCTGTGCTTGCGTGAGTTTTCTCTGGGTTAACCCGGCTTTCTCCCACAGTCCAAAGACATGCTGGTTAATTGATGACTCTAAATCACCCATGAGTGTGAATGGTTGTCTGTCTCTATGTGTCGGCCCTGTGATTGACTGGTGACCAGTCCAAGATGTCCCCCCCCCCCACGACCCTGGAGGATAAGCGGTATAAACAACGGATGATTGATTGATATACAGTGGTCCCTCGTTTATTGCGGGGGATACGTTCTAAAAATAACCCGCAATAGGCGAAATCCGCAAAGTAGTCAGCTTTATTTTTTACAATTCTTATATATATTTTAAGGCTGTAAAACCCCTCACCATACAGTTTATACACTTTTCTCAGACAGGCATTAACATTTTCTCACATTTATCTCTTGTTTGACTTGTTTGTTTGTCTTGCAAACAGGCAGCACTTAAAAGTCACACTGCTAGCGATTGAACATTTATGTAAATTTGGCAAGCCGAACGCATTCTGTACTGTGCAGAGACACGGCACGGAGGAGATTGATTGACATTGGTCTACAGTCCCTTAGCCAATCAGGATGCAGTACACAATGCGTGTTCATATACTGTAAAAAAAAAGCATGCAAAATTGCACTAAAAAAATCCGCGAAACAGCGAGGCCGTGAAAGGTGAACCGCGTTATAGCGAGGGACTACTGTATCCCAAAGATAACTCAAGAAAGAGTTTGAGAGCTTTCTGACTGAGGAGGAGAGTGAGCAGGAGATAATGAGGTAAACATACAGTTGCTGAGTTATTTTATTATTCTTCTTGTCACTTGTTTCACATTTCACACAAATGCACTGTAACCCGATGGGAGCGATGATGACAATACTCACATCCTGATTGGACATCTCCCAGTATGGCCGCTCCCCATACGACATCACTTCCCACATGACGATGCCATAACTCCACGCGTCACTGGCCGAAGAGAATTTCCTGTATGAGATGGCCTCAGGAGCAGTCCATCGGATTGGGATCTTACCACCCTGCTCACATGCATGAAGCATAAAATAAAGACACACACAAATAAATGAAACACTCATGGATACACTGACACACTTGAAAGGAAAAAGCACACTGAGGACATCCTGAGTCACTCATTGTAAAAATGTTTGTTATGTATGCCATCTGATAAATCACTTAAAAATTACACGGCATTTTGAGACCATCTAGCTTATCATGACGTATTTCAGTGAAAAGGGACAGGACATAACGTTAGGAGGAATTTAATTTGAATGTTGAAAAGAAGGCATGCCACAACAAACATGGAGAACTACAGTGATCCAGAGTTGGATGCTAGCCTCCATTTAATCCTCGAGGACTATTCACCTCCTTCAACACCTTTACCAGAGAAGGGAGAGGTACCCATCAAAGTGCAGGAGTTGGATGAAGAAGAGGGAGAGGATGAATATATCATCCTTGGAGCGAGGCCATACATGTTTGAGCCTTTGGCCATTGCAGATCAAATGCAGCAACCGGGTTCTGAGGCTCAATCTGACCCACGGGAGCATCTCGATGCGTCTCAGTGGTAACGTTGAGAGTCAATTATTGTGCCATTATTGCATTGGCTAGCCAACTTTACAGTTGATCTAAATGACTGGCTGCATTCAATCCAATAGTAACACAGTAATTAGCTATCAGGCTAATCTGGAGCTGCCACAGATAGCACACAAGTATTTTAGGTCAGCAAATCAATGTTTGAGTTGACACTCGAGGACGTACCAAGCTGGTTCTAGCGAGCTAAGTAATAAATCTTAGTTCTGTGCCGCTTAAAGTTGATTGATGGGTTGATACAGTGATGTTTTTTGGTAGGAATTGGTTCAAACCTACATTAACACGTCATATTTTATTTTACATGAAAAAAAACTTTTTTTGTAATGTACTATTAGATATGTGCACAATGTGACCTGCAATGTGATCTAAAAGCGTTAAAAAGGCATTTTTCATTTCAGCTTGACTTTAAGTTATAGCTCAGCATCTCAGTGGCTAAAACCGGAAAAGATTACACAAATGAAGTTATGATATTACATAACATGAGATATTAAAACATGCTCAAGTGCATGCTGAGCCATTTTTAAACACATAGCAGTAATAATATTTCATAAACACTGATAAGTCCTCTCCTATTTTGAATCCTGAAACTTTATCACCATTTCTGTGTTCATCACTTCACCTTTGTCCTCACCTCACCTCAAGCTTCACTTCCCCTCTGTGGATTTCAGCTGCACTCTTGTTGAGCAAAAACCCAAACTTGGAACCAAAGGCACAGTAATTCCTTCACACAGTAACCTCAATACAGACCAGGAAATGGAGGTCACCGCTCAGACAGATTTACAGAATGGCGTCTTTGCAGCACAAGAGTTTTTGAGGTTTAGCTTTTGCTATCTGAGGCAACTCAGCCTTTCGCTGGCCGCGGGAGAGAGAAGTCTAATCAAGGAGGAGTAGAGTGATGCATCAGTTTGCTGATGTCTCAAACTTACATAGATAGCATCAGTCTGTGCAATACAATCTTTGCATTAAGAATTTAAACCTTCCAAATCCCATGTCTTTCTAAAGACTTCCTACACTGATAAGATTTATATTCATGGGAGACGATGAACTTGCTTTTGAGAGTAAAAATGATAAGATACAGCAGCAGGTGTGTTGGCAGAAATTAAAAGAAGTCCATATGAGTCCTGTCCCTTATTTCAGCACTGGTGTGGCTTTCAGAAGAGTTGTCAGGGTACTGTGGATGTCAGGTCATGCACGAGCTACGTCAGTTTTGTTGTTATGTGGTGATACAGGGGTGATCAGCTGCAGAACAGCTGGTAGGGTGTGTCTTTGAAACTCTCCGTAAAGCCCCGTAAATTGAGTTGCTGTTTGCTGAGTTTCTACTCCTGCTCCTTTCATACTTCAAGACTCCCTACTCGACTTCTAATGAGGTTCTCTCACAAAGCCACGAACATACCAGGAGGAGTCAGCCAATTGGCAGTGAATATGACTGTGTCAGGTGTACCGTTGTGGTGTAAGCAGCCTCCGGGTCGTCCTCCAGGATTCGGGACAGGCCGAAGTCTGACACTTTACACACCAGGTTGCTGTTGACCAGGATGTTTCTTGCTGCCAAGTCTCTGTGAACGTAGCCCATGTCTGACAGATACTTCATGCCCGAGGCGATGCCACGCAGCATGCCGACCAACTGGATGACAGTGAAGTGGCCGTCATGTTGCTGACAGGGAAAGCAGAATATGGAGAGAAATGAACTGACAGAGAAGCAGCCATTGCTAAAACCAGAGACAGCAGAGGCTATGTGAGAGAGAGGGGGGTCAATAACAAACAAAACCAACAAAAAGAAAAAGAAAAGGGAGTGACACTGACAAAAACAAGACAGTTTATTGGCAGGACTATATGTGACAATAAATATTGCTCTCAAGACAAATGTCTTTAAAAAATTAACCATTCTAGTTGCAATACCCTTAATGACCCATGGTGGCAGGCAGATAGCAAGACCACTTTTGGTCAAAGATATGCAAAGGAAGTGTTGTTTTTACACACTTAGATGAGGGCCTTCAGTAGATATGTTATGTTGCCATTTTATATTATACAATACCACCTGATAGAAACATCAGAATCGCTGATCACCTCAACACTCACCCTCAGAAATGAGTCCAGTGATCCATTTTCCATGTACTCCACCACAATCATCACAGGCCTGCCTGCAAACACACAAACACAATTGTATTGCTATTATTGCACTGGCTAGCTAACTTTACAGTCGATCTAAATGACTGGCTGCATTTATTCCAGTAGTTAAACAGTAATTAGCTTTCTTGGCTAACAGCCTAATCTGGAGCTGCCATAAGTGCCACTTTCCACAAAGTGAATAAATTCGGGTCGGCGGGCCTGTAACCATGGTATATAGGTTAGTGGAACAAACACACATTTTCTCTAAAGATTATCTCTTTGCTATCAGGGATTTCCTTTGGTAGTAAGGAGAGTCTACGGTGGAGGGTGAAAGACAGAAGGAACGTGACGGCACAGAATGTAATGACATTTCCATTTGCTGAATAAACACTGTGATGTACAGTTAAAAGTATATAAGCTAGTACGTGGATCTTTGCTTTTGATCAAAGATGCTCTTAGGCGGTGCTTGACAATATTATTCATCAGTGAAACCTCTGACACATTAATGACTGCATGTGTGGGCCGTCCCTTAGAAAATAACCTGCAGCTTTTGTATAACCACCTGTGAAGAACTGGAGTTATATCCATAAAATTAGAAATGCCTTATGCAAAAATGAATCAGATGTGATTTTTTTAACAAACAGATGCATTTTTTTGCATTTAATATGCAAAACACCCTATTTTTTAAACATGTTTTTGCAGTTATTGTCATTTATTATATAAACCTGATTGTGCATACAGATAACCTAAAACAATACGATAAATTATTACCTGTGGGTCATCAAACTGTTAGTTAAGGAACAGTGATTCCAAATGGTTCTCTGATGAACCAAAAGATAATATTTGGAGCCATGTTGGTGACACAGTAGGCTCTGGTGAACAAAATCCCACTGTGTGTGTGTGTGTGTGTGTGTGTGTGTGTGTGTGTGTGTGTGTGCAACTGCCAGTCTCAGACAGTGAAAAGGAAAGAAGGGGCTGCGGAAACAAGCACAACATCAGCGGCTGATTGATGCATGGAGTCGCGCTCAATTCAAAAAACTTCTCCATCTCAACATGTCCAACCTGCCATTCAGGACCTGTTTAGTATTCAGTCTATGTGTGACATAAAACATTAGTTAGAAACAGGCACAAGCTCAAGCTCTCCTTCCAAATGTTATTGTTTCCCCACAGAGGATCCCTACAGTGTTACAGATTGACTGGTTTACAGCTGGGAGGCAGTTGTCCAGGCCTGTGTGCTGGTGGGTTGTAAACCCTTCTGAGCTGCAGGAAAGAGAAATAAAAGTGTTACTGTGGTGAAGTAACACCATGATATCACACTGCAGATTCAAGACAACTTTTTTCCTCACATGGGAATGTGAAAACTGGCACGATGGAAGATATAGTAACACTACAACATATGAGGTTAAGCCAAACGTAAAAACGTCCCTTTAACACACTTGAATGGCTTTTAAGAAAACAAGATGTCTTCTATTTCATAATGCAGCAGAACAATATGTAATTTATTACTCATTGTGCAACAACATCACGCCTGCTCTACGGCACGGTTTTTTTTAACCAACAAAAAGGGATCTTAAACAGATTATGACCTGTAACTCAAAAGTCTAAATGACATATGTCACCACTGCATCAGGTGCAGTAACAGGCAGGCATTAACAACCAGACTGTTTGTAGTGTTAGTGTATAAGGTGAGACACTACAGGCAAAAATGTTGATTTTTCATGCATTTTGAGATTTTGAGCTACTTTGTTTCCATAAGAAGTCTTTCAGACTAGTGGAAAGAAAATGTCTGAAACACATACTATACTTAGGTGTTTTACTACACTTTGTCTATTTGTGTTTGTTGGTTTATCCTCAATTTATATATCAAACAGCTGTTTTCTATGAGTTTCTATGAGTTTTAGCTTAAGCTTAATTACATAATGCATGATTTGCATATTTAAACATAGAATTTCAGAAACCTTGTAATACAGAAAAATGATGTCTTGATGCAAGTAATCAAGTTTGGTGATGGTGATGGTGATATCTATAAGTTAAAACTTTTAGCCTACTGACCTGTAGTGTCTGACAGGATGCAGCAGGTCAGACTGGCTGACAGCAGCAAGGCTTCTGTGATCATCATATTATGTGTTTTAGGCTCATTCAGCCTAAACCACAAGTGGATTTATAATTAATATAACACAGAAAGCCTTCATTTTGGCTTCATTTCACATATTTTCATGTTATGGCTGTAAAGCAGAATCACAAAAGGCCCTTCATTTATTCACTAAAATACACTGTGCAGAGCAAGGTAATGTTTCAGCTGTTTAAAATACAACATCATTTTATTAAAAAAGGGGGGAACTGGATTGCCAAGGACTAACCTCCTCCTGCACCTTCCATTGGCATTCACAGCAAATTCTGAACAGGCGCAGGTGAAAACATTGCTCCTCAGGAACGTGCACATGTCTTGTGCTCTGCACCTTCATAAATGCTGTTTGCATGGAATGTGACTCTTTTTCATTGGAAGAGACTGTGCTGAGAACCGGCATTTTTGCATTTTGTGCTCTCTTACAATTAAGGAACTAAACTGATGAATAGGTATGCTGTGGCATTCAGACAGTGATGCGGTAGCTTAAACTCAGAACACCTTCAGATAAAACTGAGAAATACTGACTGCGATAACATTGATTTTTACACAGCTTGGATGCTTTTAACATTTTAAAAAATCAAATCCAAATCAAGCATAACATCAGCAAGGGACTGTTGATCCTCACCCTGCGCTGCTGTCACCAGAGGAAAGAAGGCACACTGGGTATATGGATGGATGGATGCATGAGCAAAGCATTACCATTCTAGACCAAATGCTCACATGATGTTTTTTTAATCTGAAAAATCGTATCATCACACCATTAAATTTGCAGATATTTCCCTCCAACACCAATCCAGCAGGGATAGACAGGAAATTACTTGATCAAGCTTGGCTTTTCTGAGCTAATTAGCAAGGTCTGGAAACAATATATAGTTACGCTGTGCAGCGCCTGAGCAAAAACAAACGCACCTGTTAACTAATGTGTCTAATGTGTCACCTGTTATCTTAGAGCAGGTATAGCAGTCACAGCACAATACTCTCCATAATTAGTCTCTGAAGAACAGCGACAGATGTATGGAGTGAAAGATGGAGAGAGCGGGAGTGAGAGACAAACAAACAGACAGGCAGACAGAGAAGGGACACTCAGAATGACTGTCTGTCTGTGGTGCCCCACTGCCAAGCACAAATGGCTTTTGATTTAATGATTTGGTGTGTGTCGTGTATTGTTGCTCTGACGACTTCCGCTCTCATTAAATGCAGATGACTGAGCTGGAAACTCCGTTCGTGCCTCTAACATTAAATGGTGACAACAACAATGTTCCAAATTCAAATGTTAGTGCAGTAAAACACGATTCTTCCTAAATAAAATATATGTTTTCTAGCACTCAACACTTTGATGCTCATCAGCATGCTGTATGTACTTTATAAAAAGTGTGCTAGCATGTTAATCTCTAGTCACACTTTACAAATGACAAAAAAATCTCTTAACTAAGGGCCCATTTATAACCTTCCTCTGGACCTTTCAACTGCATTCTATGGAAGATGATGTTCTTATTATTTTTATTACTATTTCCAAATTAAATAATAAACTGTGGCACATTACTTATAATAACTGCTCTAAATAGGGGAACCTGACATCAAGAGAGGATGTTCTTCTTTTACTTAATTATAAGAGGAAAACGTAATGGTTAGTGGGTTTATGATGCTCTTTAAAACATCAAATTGAGTGAAAAGTTAGAAAAATTCGCAAAAAAAGGCCAGATGTGATATTCTATGGAATGATATCAACAGATGTGAAAAATGTCTTTTCAGTGCAGCTGGGCGGTGTTGTTGACCTCTGATGTGATGAAGAGTCCTTCTCGGCCACAGCGACTGAAAGTGCGTTTATTCTTTTATCATCGGATGTCTTAGTGGAGAAATCATGTCAGTGTTGTGTGGGAGGATTTTTTCACTCAATAGCTTGAGAGATGGGAGATTGTGAAAACTACCGTAAAATCTATCGGTGCAAAATATCAGCAATCAGCAGCTTCACTGTGATAATGGCAGTATCGGCCTTTAAAGGCCCTTATCAGCTGAATCCTTGTCAGCTGAGGAGTGTCCTCTATCTACATTCAGGGCGGGGTTCAAAGTCTTCAAGGGACCCATTTATATTCACAGCGATGTCTCAGTTTATACACCCCATGTAAAAACAACCATATGTTGCGCTGGGTGAGCCCCGTAAAACAGAGCTCGTTAACACGTACACACACACACACACACACACACACACACACACACACACACACACACACACACTTTTTGCATATTCCTGTGCAAAAAAAGGGGGCTTACAACTTACATGACACATGACGCTCACACTCACTCTGGATATCTAGAGGATAATGCATCCTCTCCACAAGGCGTAAGCACAAAAACAAAACTATGTGTGTGAACAGTGAACAGTTTTCTCATCTTGTAAATGCCAAGATAAACACATAGTCACTCTATACCTAAAAATGACATGACTGCAACCATAAAGAGCACTTTTACAGCAATTTACCATTCATACGACCAAAAGCATACATTTATCTATCAGACTGTGGCGAAGAGTGCGATGGGTACAGAGACAGCAATTTCAAATGCTCTCTTATTTCATTTAATTTTGCTTTCAGGCAAAGTGCTTAATGAGAGTGCAGCATCTGGGTTGCCCCAGACAACAAAACTGAAGGGAGGTTTTTGATAGATAGTGACTTTGTTGCAGATGTTTGTATGACACATTGCTCTTATCTTTGTTTCTGTGAGTTACTGGAATTCCTTTAGGGTCAATGCACCACAGGATGTATGACAGGAATGTACAGACAGACTGGCAGAGTTGTTTCATACCAGCATCGAGCAAAGTCATGCTCGGTGACATCCCATACTGAATTAACAGACATCTCCCATAATCCTACTTACTTTTGGTGACCACGCCCTCCAGCCTGATGATGTTGGGATGGTCGAACTGGCCCATGATTGATGCCTCACGCAGGAAGTCCCGCCTCTGACGCTCCACGTAGCCTCCTTTCAGTGTCTTTATCGCCACGGCAATCTCCTTCTTCGCTGGTGTTCTCAGGCGACCGCTGCACACCTCGCCAAACTCACCTAAAGTGCACAGACACACACACATATAAATCAACTCAGTGAGGAGTCTATAATCTAAGACCATCCGCATGCATGACGGTATGCCACCTGGGGGCAGTGTTGCAGTTTCCATCTAAACTCCAGCATGATTGCGTCTTATCTGATTAGTTCAACTTAATAAAATTCTCTCTTTCACTCTCTTAAATATGTTGAATCTATTCTTACACTTTCTTTTGTTCTCTAAACCTGTTAAAGCGTAATATTCCTACAGCCTATGCAGAGAAAATGACAGTGAGGCTTTCTGAAATGGAAGAAAGTGTACTTGTGTGTGTGTGTGTGTGTGTGTGTGTGTCTGTACAATGGTTGATGGGGCTCACAATAATTAAATGTGTGCAATGAAAATAGATCATCTCCTATGGCACATTTAATTGTTATTCTAACCAACATGAAATGATCCTCTTCCACCCACAGACACAAAATCAGTGAAACAAGTGGATGAGTGTGTTACTGCAGGCCTGTGTGTGGGAACGTGTGTGTGTACATACCGGCTCCAATCACCCTCTCGATGCGGATCCTGGACGGGTCGATCTCCTTGGTGAACTCGTGGACGGCCTGCGTAGGGTCTTCATATGTATCAGGGTCCACATAGGTCTTTATACCTGGGAAAGGGACTGTGTGGAGAGACATAACAGATACAGAGATGATGAGCTTGAGTGTGTTTTATGAATATCTTGATCTGATGTTGATCAGGCTGGAAAGTAAAATTAGCTAAACTTAGATTTAATCCATTTTTCAAGACTCACATAAATTGTGAATTCAAATTAAACAATGTATAAAACTTTTTACTGCAGCTGCCAATAACTGCCTCTACCACTCGTGCTACTACTGCTGCAACAAATACTACCACACCAGGGTATTTGTACACAAGGGGGTACACCTGCAGTGGTATGTGGAGAGATTTTGCAATGTCTCATTAAAGTTATGGTTAGATTATGGTTTGATTAAAAACCTAAACTTATATCAATATTATAAACACACAATTAGGAAAACAAGTGAATGCGAGGATGATCTTTGGTATTTTCATCGTCAAAATAGCCAAGAAACGACCTACAATAAGCCGATGAAACGGCGCACACGTCCCACCAACATGAATAAGTTGCAACGCCATAACATTCTGTGAGCAGAGCAGCTGATCTAGAAAGCTAAAGAGAAACTGATACATATCTGAACTATCTCCAAGTAGCTTAGGAGTAATACAAGTGCAAATACGACCAAATCCACTGAAAAAAAAAATCCAAAACACGGACAATTCCATGTGACATTTTTTTGTCTTTATATAATTGATAGTGTTCTCCACCAATACTGATTAAGAGCAGGGAGCCATAAACAGACAAGTTATACCGTCTGATGTTAAATATCTGGTCTCCAGCAAAGCACAGGAGCAAAAGTGTTACTTCACTGTGAGACCACACACACACACACTCACGTGCACACGCACACACACAGACACACACAGACACACACAAACACACACACACACACACACACACACACACACACACACACACACACACACACACACACACACACACACACACACACACACACACACACACACACACACACACAGAGTCCTTTAACTAGGCCGAGGTTTTAGCCTCTGCTTCAAGCAAGCGTCCACCCTGTGGATGCTGCTGTTCTTGCTCTGACCCTGACCTCCCAGTGGAGGGGGTGGGGGTGGGCTGGACTGGAGGTGGTGTTGGTGGGGGGGTTTGGACAAGAGCTGCATTTCTCCTTCAGGGATCGATACAGTATCACAAAACAAACAACAGTTGTGTCTGATGCTTGAACCGACAACAGCTAAACCCTGAGGAACCTGCTCTCCTCTCAGAGCCTCTGCTGAGCATCACACTCAGGGCTGAAACCTTAGACTGGACACAGGAGATACAGGGTTTCAAAGACTATTACTTTAAGGATGAACACACACACACTCCCTTATAAGGTGTGAGTTTTATTCTAAGATATGAGAGAACTATGGACAGCTTGTTAGCCACCTTCAAAAAGGAACTTCATGTATATTTCTCCTCTTACTTTTTGCTGTTTCTGGTCTCAGTCCAAGTGTACTCACAAGATTGCCTCATTTCTCTGTGTCTACTCCTCTTTCTCTACCTTTCAACTTGGTTGCCCTCATCTCTTTTTCTCTCTCCTCTCCTCAGTTTCTCCTATTTTATCTTTCTCTTGTGTTGCCCCAATCCTCACCCTCCTGTTCACTTAACATCTTTCTTTTTCTCCCGCTTTACAGCAAGTTTTAGGAGTTCTTCAGTATTCTTTATTTTTCATTGTTAAGAGTTGACCAGTTTTAGTTATGAGAAATATTGTGAGGACAGACTTGATTTATAGTCGCTGAAAAAGATCGGATGAAAGAAAGCACTGAGGCAGGCTTTGCTGCGTTTTGTGGAGATCTTGATGTCGTGCGGCTGTCTGACAGTGAGCTTGTTTTAGCGACCTCCTGTTCCCTCCTCTCCAGGAAGTTTTCATCTGCTCCTCTGTGGGAGCTTTTCTCAGGTGAACTTTTAGCTGTTTCCCACAAATGTCACCATCGCTCTTCATCATGGCTCATTTATTTTTGTCTACTATGGGTTTGTAGTTAAAGTATTCCCATACAGGACTGTGCCGCTTTCTCCCTCAACTTCAGCCGTTTTCAAAAAATCTCATCTGCTATCAAGCTACTTCCTCCTCTTTCTGGCTTTACTGCAGCCAGCATCCGCTGTGTTGCACTGCTGCCACCCTCTGGAAATGGTCTGTTAGGCGGTCATCTTCATCTAGATCCTTTTTAATCAGGCCAGAGTCTCTCAACAGCTCAAATGAAACAGCAGCCCCAGTGCAAATGGAGGGACAAAACTGAAATGAAGCTAATTTTACCTTGAATGTAGTTTTAGTTTGTGTTGCATTGTTCATTATAGTTTACATTTTTTTAAACTATGGTATTTTTTTTAGATTTCTATTACCAAAATTATGTTATATTTTTCACTGCTCGCTTTAGTCCTAATGTTAATTTTCATTAACTAAAATAGTCCTGCTTTACAGCTCCCATTTCAGTTTGTTTTTCATGTTAAGAATGAAAAGTTGGGCAATAAAAGACAAAAGACAGGCAAAAGAGGGAGAAAAGTACCGGAGTGCAGAAGCAGACTGCTCAGGGGTGCAGCTATGTAACCACATTCATCAAAAAAGAGGAGGAAAAAAAAACTTGTGTCGAACATCAAATGAAACCTGAGGGGCGGGGAGGATGGGTGCTGCAGACGAGGAGGAGAGACAGAAAGATGAAGGAGCACGCTTGTTTAAAGGATTTCGCCCTTGTGTCTCATCTGACATCTTAATTCCTGAAACTGTCATATAAATACAACATTTGCTTCCTCACTGTTTTTGCATTCCGTAAAAGCTTATGGTGCCTGTGGTCATTCCCATGCAAGATTCAAATATGCATAAGCTCAGAAATAAATGGTAAATGATCCATATAGTAGTACACTGTGCGTGCTGAATGCAAAGACAGAGCAGGTGGCTAGCCTGCTCGCTGCTAACTGTGTCTCTTCTTGTTTCTAAACCTCTTATTGGCAAGCACACATAAAATAAATCCTGGCACTTTTTCACCAAATGGTCGGACATTCTGGCAAAAGTAACTTTTAACACTAACATTATGCAGTGTGCCAAATATAATATCATAACCATGATTATGGAAATGAATTCTTCTTGAGTCAATCTTTTTGCTAAGTGAAAGTTGCGAAAACACTGTGAAACACGAAAAAACACCCGACACAACAGAAGAAAGAAGTATTTATTTTCATTTACCATGTCCATTTTGATAATTGGTCCTCCTTTTCTCCTCTGAAGTCATCTTGGCCTTAAAGTACCACTGACACCTGGAAAACACATTGTGTGATGGACAAAGTTAAAGATTTCCCTAGAACATACTATAATTTTACTTTTTCCATGCAACGTCAGTGGAACAACTGACTACTTCTGCGCATGCAGAGGGACCTTTGGAAGCCTGGAATTAAATGTTTGTTTTTCCTGTGAATTGAAGTGTATTAATAGAAGAACCTCAACCAAAATGTTATATAGGCTGTTAGGGATCAGTGTTTCCCAGTCCTGGTCCTGGGGGCCCACTGTCCTGCATGTCTTAGATGTTTCCCTGCTTCAACACATCTGATTGAAAATGAATGGGTCGGAAACATTTCAAACATGCAGGGCAGTGGGACTGCAGGACCAGGATTGGGAAAACACTGCTACAGATAATTTAATAGTAATAGTATTCACATTAAACACATTTGGAAATCCAACGATCTTGTTGTAGAAACAAAATCTCATACTGGTGATAGTTCAAATCATCTAATAAACTAATTTTCTGCAGAAAGACGCTCATCGTGCAAACTCCTAAGTATACTGAATAAAGCAAGAATATACTTTTGTTTAATTTCAACTTTTTATTTGTAGCACGAAGAATGTGTGATTTCTTCTTTCAAAAGTTACATAGTCTTTCTTAAATTACATAGGAACCTCTTGGCGAACCGCAAACCTTATTTGCATAATTTGGTATAAACAGTTAATTACTGATTACCCTCATAACTTCTACAGATCCTGTTCAACTGTTTTCTGTACTGTTCATGTGTAAAAGTGGACACATTAAGAGGGGAAGGTGGTCCACTGAAACTGCTCCAGGTCCAGATGTGTATGCTAAACTATTGCTTTTACCAGTTATACTGTAAAAACAATGTGATGTCTTTTGTAACCAAAATAATTGTTGACACGACAATAATACGGGTCATAAAGTTCTGTGCGTGAGGTTTCTACAGCAAAGGCAGGTTAAATACAGTCCCTGCTGTGCGTTGTTGTCTTGTCTCGTGTTTCTCTCACACTTCTACACCACAGACAGACACCTGCACAAACCCAGCAGATGGAATGTGGCATTTTAATAACCGCACACTAAAAATGCTAATTTGAGGAAATATTAGCACATGATGTTTAATATTGAAAAGTTTAGATGGGTCATGTATAGGAGGTTCCTGAGAGATGATGTGAGGAAAAATACAGCAAAAAAGAACCAGACATTGTGTGGACTGGTAGAAAGAGAAAGAGGCCCAGTAACATCTCAGAGAAACTAATTAGTCTATGATATTTTCATAGAAACACAGATCAGTATAAACAGTTCATGAAAGCTTCAAAATTTCTGGTAAAAAATCCTACACTTAACATTATCAAACACCAAAGAACTGACACAAAACTATAACATCAAAAATGGAATGCATAAAAACAAACAATATTGCAAGGAATCATTGGAATTTATCATTTAAAGAAAGACACTGGCAGGCAGTACGAGTCTGGCCTTGGTTTATAGACTGAGCAGTGAAGATGAAGGTGGTGTGATTCTGGGATGTGTGCAGAAACATACACATAAACATAAGAGATTAAGGATTCTTGAGAAAATTAAAGAAATTAAACTTAAAGGAAAAATCAAATGGTTTTCTTTCAACAAATGACTTAGGACCGTCAGTACACTTGTATCCACTAATGCAAAAACTCCCTCACCCTCCTGAGTGCGTGCGTGTGTGTGTGTTTGTGTGAGAGTTTATCTGGGCACAGAGAGACTGACAGACAGCCAACTTTTGATAAAAAAAAACTGCTGCCAAGAAAGTCTGAAAAGCTGAGAGATTAGATGACAGCATCTGCACAAAGACCACAGAAGAATTCATCTAAATAGATGCTTGGATGTTATTCCAAAATAAAAAGTGAAGAAAACACAAAGTACCCGGTCAGAATCCCACACAGAGCCAGAATTCCGTATATGGCAAAGCACAGCTTACAGACAGACTGCTAAAATACCAACAAGTTGTCATACTCAGGGACAAAATTGGTCGTGTAATGACCCATATGAGCTTTTCTGATCTGCCATCACTGAGGTTAAGGTTTGGTTAACTTCAGGCAACTACGGGTGTTTTCACACAGATGCTTTTATGTCCTGTTAAATTGAACTCTGTTTTGCTTTCTCACTTGGTGCATTTCGTTTTGGCACGCATGAACACAACAGTAATCGGGTGCAGACTAAAACAGCTGCACTAAGATTTGAAGAGGTGGTCTCTGTCAGGTCCCAAATAAACTGGAACATGGTGGGAAAGTAATCCTGCACAACTACCAGGTGTAGGAGGTGGCTCCAGTAGCAAGGTGTGGTTTGCACTCTGGGATACTGCAGAGCATGCTAACTGTTGATAGGTGGTAGCAGCAGGTCAGAGAATGAACTGAGGTCCATGTTAACTTCTAAAGCAGTGTTTCTCTCACAGAAATATGCACTAATCCAGAAAACAGAACTTTCCTCCAGTATTCACCGTCTTGCTCCCGTAGACCGTATAAAAGAAGTGGACATGGCTTCCAGGAGGTGCCTTAAACCTGCATCCTTTCTAATGGCCAGCAGGGGCGACTCTGCTGGTCACGAGATTGTACTATGAGAAAATGACCCTACATCTCACTTGATTAATACCTCAGCAAACACTTTCATAATGAGGTTATGATCTCAGTCGCCAGTTTCAAGTCTTCTTCAACACATCATGATGCTCATTTAGTAAATTATGGTCCCATTTAGAGTAAAACAGACCATAAAGCAGGCTATGCTTTAGGACGGGACTACCATGTGACTAACTAATCAGAGGCAGTGTTTGTGGAATGAACATCACTTCTAGCTCGAAAAAAACAACAACCATGAAACTAGGATGCCAACAGCAATAACACCAAACTCAAGGCTTGGAAATGATGGCCCACAAGCCAATGGGTGATGTCACAGTGGCCACATCCACTTCTTTTACACAGTCTTTGCTTGTTCCCACCCCTGACACATTTGACCAAGAGGCGGAGTGAGCATTCTCACGAGGTTTGTGGTCGTAACAACAGTCACACCTCTTGGTCCATTATCTGCCCACTAGTTAAAAAAAACAAAAAAAAAAACACAGAAATTGCAGTCATTAAAGCAACTATTAAAATTAATTCCAGTGGTCTGTTCTTTTCTCAGTTTTGCCTCAAAAAATAACATTTTCATGTTGTTATGAGCATGAAGGCAATTTGATAAAGGTCACCCCACTACTGAAAAACAAAACACAAGACTGGAACCTACTAATACTTTCAAACTGATCTGCAGGTTTTTCACAGTAACATAAGGACTAACTCTGAGCTACAATTTAATCAATTTAATTGGAAAAAGTTTTCAATTGTGCTGCCACGCAAAATACAAAGGGAGCGAACCCTGTGAGGCTAATAGCGGAGGGAGACTGTATTTTCTCTAATTTGGGGAAACTCACCAGTAAAGTCAAACACCTGGTCTGTTGTTCACGTAATAGCTTTTGCTGACTGTTAGTTGTTAGTAATAGCCCCATTCATGAAATATCTGGTACTTATATCGGTGCGCGGCTGGAGAAGAGCGGTGAGATGGAAACTAATGACACGAAGGAAGGAAGGTGCTCTGAGTTCTCTCACAGGCTGTATCGCTGATGAATTTTCAAAATTTATTTTGCAGTAGGGGGCTTAATTAATGACCATGTGCATAAGGGAAGCCCCCTTCTCCCACCAGTGGATCCCCTGACAGGTTTTCATCATTTATTAGACAGATTTTCATCAGTCTCACAGCACCCATGGATACCTTAAAGGGACAAAACTCCTGGTGCCGGAGGTATAAATGACGCATATGCACAAAAACCATACACACACCTTTTCCCACACTTGAACTAGTATTTATAAAAGACAAGTGTGGGATGAGAATGTGCGTATCACATACTTCAGCACACGCATAGTTTTAACTACTGTGGCGAGTGAAATGGTAAGAACATGAAATATAAGGTGAGAGGCACAAAACATTGTTTAACTTGTTTGCCAGTTTAACGATTTGTGTTATTATTTTGCTGTCTACATTGCAGCTAGTAAAAATGTCAAAGTCAAAGGCACATTTATAACCTCATTTGTCTGTTTCAATGTGAGCTCTATAAATTAATGGCTGATTATCCTTCCATTGATTAACAATGATGACTGAGATACCACCTCGATGATGGTTAGCAAGTACATGTGAAGAATTGGTGGTATGGCTGCTATAAATTGCCACAGTCGTGCGTCATAGTCGCACGTAATGACAGCTGTTAGAGAACAACGCTGATCGGTAAACTTGCATCAATAAGCAAATGGATGTTTGAGGGTGTTTCTGTGTCCATTTATGGCAAATTATGGGAGTGGAAATGAGACTTGTTTATGTGCGCCTCAGTGGTTTAGATTCACAAAATAGAACCGTGTCTGTCCAGAGTTTTATGCATCTGGGACCAGGTGTGACTTAATTCTCATTTTCTCACATCCATGTTTTTGGCACTGATGAACGCTGACAATTTTTGGAGGGTTAATATTTTTGCCCTTCACTGGTAAACAAACAAAAACAACTTCCCAAAAATTACACACAAACTATTTAAAAGTGGCCCATTCACAGTTTTGTGGTATATGAAACTTTTCTGTGCATACAACATGTTGTGATAAATGTATACACTGCTCTAAAGACATGTTTTTAATATCTTTGCATATTCAACCTTGTGCTTCTGTTCAGGTGATTTAGCAGTGCTGGACATGCCAACTGAAAAGTGTTTAATTCGTTGGTGTTTATTCAAATGAGAGACGGGGATGTAAAATTACATTCATGAAGTGAACTGCATGTCTAAAAGAAACTTTAAGGGAGTGGCAGCGAGTAGAAGAGCAGAGCCCAGAGGCTTGACCCAAACCCCCAACAGAGATGGAGCAGAGGCAGAAACAGAGATCTCTCATCGTCACACTGTCACTTCAGAGGAGAGTTCTCTCTTCACTGTCAGTCCACCCCCCCCCTTCCCGGGCCCTGGGCCTCCACACCCCTGTGGTCCAGATGAAAGATGCTATCTCCTTCCTGAAGATGAGGCTGGAGGAGCACAGGGAGAGAGGTCTGCATCCTGGCCGCTGTCCTACAGGATATGACGGTGTTGACATATTTTGCTGCAAAGTTTGGGTTTGGTTTAAGGCTAAAATATAAACATTACTAACATCAAATGTTCCTCTGAAGTATTGCTTTGAATATTAAAACTAAATGATAAATGGATTACTGTGCAAATTCATAAGTTTGCCTTGCTTCAACATACCACTCTGCAGTACAACCATTCCTCCGACAGCAAACCGCCTGATACAACAAAAGGCAACAGAGGTGAATCTTTAATATGCAAAATGCTTACATCAATTCAAAAAAGAAAAAAGTTATTATATATAGTCTATACAGCAAAAACAAAGTGGTACACTTACTTAAAAAAATTGGTGTAAGAAAAAAATGGTGTAATGTCACTAATGCAAGATCATTATAATTCCCAATAAACTCTGGTGTTTTTAGACAGATACACATTTTCTCACCATTTTGGAATAGTTCACTTTCATGTTTACTTGGGAGGAACAAAACTGAGGCCATGTTTTCCTCAGTGCACTCACTGTCCCACCACCAAACTCTGATCACAATCTGGACAACACAAAGTCAGCGAATGATAACGCTGCATGCTCACACAAACCAAGAAGCACCTTGATATAAAGAATTCATGTAGATACACAATATATCTCAGTCACTGTCCAAAGCTCATGACCTCAGATGAGGGTTGGAAAGTAGATCGAAACCACAACAGTCTCTTCACCACTACAGTCTAAAAACAGCATCCACATTACTGCTGATGCTGCACCCATCCATTTGTCTATCTCTTGCTCTGTTTTACACTCACTTGTAAACAAGACCCTGAGATACTTGAACTTCCTTGCTTTGGGCAGCAACTCACTCCCAACTATGAGGAAGCGATGCACGTTTTTTGAGGCAGAGGATCATGGTCTCAGACTTGGAGATGCTGACTCTCATCCATACCGCTCCTCACTCAGCTGCAGACCGCCCCAGTGCGTGCTGGAGGTCACGGTCTGAAGGAGCCGGCATCATCTGCCAAAAGCAGAGACATAATTCTGAGGTTCCCAAACTGGACGCTCTCCTCACCTTGGCAGCATTTGGAGATCCTGCCCATGAATATCACAAACAGAATCAGTAACAAGGGACAGCCTTTATGGTCCAACACCCACTGAAAATGTGTTTGACTTTGTGCTGAGAGTACGGACACATACGGACGGTTTGATTCACACCCAGGTTAATTTGAAGCGAGATTTCTGATTATTTTAAAGAGTACATTTCCTCATCTCAAATGTGATGTGTGGCAAGGGTGCTGCCTCAGTAACTGTTCTAATCAACAAAAACAACCCCCAACAAACAGAGAGCGCTGTACGGCCAAATAAAGTAGCTAAATGATTCGATAATGCAGGCTGGGATGGAATATGTTGCTCACAATGTCCACACTGTATTAGCGGAGAAAGTGTGTGTAAGTGTTTGCTTGTATGTGAGTGCGTGTGGGTTCATGTGATCACATGTGAGCCTCCTCCTCTTTGAAGACTTAACATAATCCGGGTTGCCAGATTAGAGCAGGTGTCAGAGGGCTACGAGCTGCAGGTTGCCAGATTGGGCTTCAGCTAAGTGAAGTCTGTGGGATCCTGGACACTGATGGACAGAGCAGATAACATGGCGGGTAACACTGGCAGAGAGGACAAGAAGGGGATTAGGAAGGCTACTGTTGACCTCTGCTGATGGGGTCAAGCTGTTCATTAAAGAAATGGTGGCATGTGCCTTTATCAGTCTTTTCCAGTCCTATCCTCTGATCCCCTTTATCCGCCTATCCCTCTCTCTCGCAGGCTTTAATGTTGAAAAGAGGCCGCACACAGACACAGACGCACACAAAGACAATTATTACACACAAAGACCTTGGCTTCTTCCACTGCTCTCTGGCCTAATGAGTGTTGTTACAGTACATATTCACAAGCACTTAGCACACCCACACATGTCAGTAAAACAACCTTGCCTAGAGCTCTAATCATAGCATCACTATCATTCAAATCACTCCTCTCTTGCCCCGACATCCCTCTCAGTCACCTCAGCATTGCACATCTCCCTGACGCAGAAGCTACGGAGGCCACAAAGAAGAGCGGTTAAAGAAAATATGAAGGGAATGATAAAAGAGCAGCAGAAACTATTCAAGAATAAAGAGCACACATACATCAAGACTCTTCAGCTGGGCTCCATCTGTGACAGCTTTAGCTTTCGTACAAGTTTTCACTCTTCAAATTTAGCATAAGCAGATGCAAACATAGATGTAAACTTGGAAAGCTTTTAGGGTGGTAAGACGCCTCGTACGGCAGCTCCTCCTATATCCTCGCATGCGTAGTGAAACCTCACATCTATGAGCTGTAAGACTGAGAGCTCTCATCACTCTCAGGCAGCTCAAGTACATTTGGAGCTTGTTTGAAACTGAAGGACAGTGAAAGTCCCTCCTACACAGGGCAGACGGATCAGATATGACTGATCGTGATGAAGTCGAAAAACACTCCAACTACTGCTGTGACTGCTTTTAGCCGGATCCAGGTAAAAAAGGAACTTGTGCTAAAACGCAAAAAGCAGAAAGGTCTCTTGTACCTGGTGAGTTTTTAATAAATAAACTGAGAACACAGACCCACCTACACACATATCCCATCACAAAAATAAGAAAAATACTGTGAATCCCTGCAAGAAATCTACGACTTTCAGCTTTTTTCTTTTTTTTTCAAAAAAAGGTGCTAGACAAAAAATTCCTTTGACATCATGCCAACAATAAAGGACTTTATCGTGAGACACCTTGTCTGATATATGAACTGACCTCATGTCTGTGAAGTTTGCTGCTCACTTGTGAAAATTCTCTGGCATCCAGCACAGTTCAATGCTGACATGAATATGCAAGTGATTTAAGCTGCAGTTTCTGTAACGGGCACAACATCCCAGCCCCAGAAAAACCAGGGACATTTACTGTGAGCTCAAAAGGTGCGTCACAATATTGCAGTTGTCTGAGATTGTTAAGTTCATAAAAACATATATAGTGATGCTTTAGACATAATTTACATAATAAGTGAACAAAAGGTAAACGAAACGCCAGAAAACAACGTAAGATACGATAACTAACTACATTACTGCCCCCTGAGTATCTGTGTGGTTGGTTTTCAATCACTGAGCGTGAACTTTCACTTCAGGGCTTTCTGGTAGAAAAGACTCCAGGAAACCAGGTGAGGAAGATTAAAGTCAGACATAGTCACATGATAAAGTGATGTCATGATGGGTGAATGGTTCTTAAGATGAATTTAAGAGTTGTTGCACAAAACTGATGAAAGGAGATCAAGGTCGATCAAGAATGATCTGTGCACCCACACAGTCCTGAGAGAAGATAAAATCAGCCAAATCAGTGAAAACATCTATGTGGATGTACCATAGTTGTAGGGGTTTGCAAGCAGACACCTGTGTAATGAAATGGAACACATTTGTATGAAGGCGCAACAAACACATTTGAAATGATTACATTTAGTGTGGACACATTTTTGGAGTCGATCTGTCAGGATTCAGTGTTTCTCTTGCTGTCAGGATAGAAGCCTCTGCAACAGGATTTAGACCATCACGGGACATTAGAGTGAAACTGCACTGACAGCCCACGGTTGTCCTCAGACAGTACAAGCAAAGCACACAGAAAACTAAAGTAGCGACATACTGAATGACACTGCCTTTGCTTAAACCGAAGGGGTCTTACCTTCCAGTGATCAGGAGGAAGAGGGTGAGGATGACGAGGAGGGTAAAGCCACCGACCGCTGCTGTGACGATGACCAACACCTGGCCTTGGTCAGAAGCAATGTCTGATGCTGAAGGTGGTGGAGAATGGAGGATGGTTAGGAACAAGGGACAAGATGCAGGGTTGAGCGGAGAAGAGACGGAATATAAGGCAAAGCAGAAGAAGGAGCGGAGGATGGTGGGAAGAGGCGGAGGAGAAAAAACGATATGGAATGGGGTAAGGGAAAAGTGTGAGAAGTCGAATTCAAAGTGCAGACAAGGATGATGAAGGCAGTGAGGAAAGAAAAGAGAGAAATTAAAAGGGAGGCAGGACAAAGTGAGACAAATATTCATTCCATATTATCTTAAATATTCCTCTCTATCATTGCACCATACATACGCCGTGTAAGCTCTCTTGATAGGCAGATATTACGGAGCGATGTTTGATCAACTCTTTGTAATGCAAAAAACCCTCTGTCAGCTTTCGTACTGGAATGATTCATATGCCTGCTGCTGTTTAATTAATATTATTCATTCATGAAATTGTGATTTAGTCCATGATCATTTGGTTAAATTGGTCCTATTTGATATTCATGATTTTCCCTTTTCTGTGTCTTGTCACAAGGCTAACGAATCCAAGATAATTGAAAGATGATTGCTATTACCAAACTTATTTCTATAATATTTCACGCTTAATGAATATGAATTGGAGATCAGGGTGCGTAGTCTCTAGCCCAATGAAAGAGGCTTGTGTGGGTTTATACAGTATTTGGGTGTGTGGTTGTTGAGTCAAGAGCATGTATGTGTGTGTAGAGTGTCAAGACCGTGTGTGTCTTTGGCAGGATAAAAGTAATTACAGACCACTCAAAGGGAGGGAGAGTGAAAGTGGCGGAGGCCAGATCACACAAGACAATTCTCCCTGCAGTCGGATTCACACATTCTTCTCATCCCTAACTAAGCAGATGTGTTGGACTGATGCTGCTGTAACGAGGCGTGTGCATGTGTGGAGACAGGGAGAGAATGGCGGCAGAGGACAGGATGAAGAATGCAAGGTGAGGGATGAGGAAATGGATGACAGAGGAGAGATAAAGACAAACAGGAGAGGAAAAAGAGGCGGAAGTGACAGGCAAATACACAGACGGATGGAAAAGCGAGACGAAACAATGACTGACAGGCGGACAGACAGACTGACAGGGAGAGAGAGAGCGACAGGAGCCAAATCTGCTTTCTCTTTCAGATAAAAGGCCAGGCAGTACAAAGGCTTGGCCAAGCACTGTCTGATCTACAGATAAAGCAAAGCTCTGCAGCTTTGGAAGGGAGAGGGCCACTGTGAAGCCAAATCACCCCATAACAAATACCTGACCCAACATAAAAGGGCAGCTGGACCTTTGTATTTTATGAGTAGACTTGAAATAGAGCTACCACTCAGACACACAAAAAAACAATGAAATGCATTGAACATCAAGGCCATATTGTCAGATTCCTCTGTTGATTGTATTCAATTGTGTTATTGCCACTGCAACTGATATCCTGATCTTCAAGGGATAACTCTGGTGATTTTAAGTGTAGGCCCTATTTTTTATATATATCAGGTTTGAAATGACTGGTAAGTACAAAAACATTTGGAATTGGTCCAATAGCTAGCCTCTGCCAGCAGCTGAGAACAGGCAGCGAATAAACTCTCATGGCTGCAATGTAATCCTTTGGGGCAATTGTGCAAGATCAAAGAATGTTCACTAAAGTACTTGTTTTTGTCACTGACAGGCTCAGATTGTTATTCAAATTGTCTGATAACTTTACAGAGAGCGTCCCTACAGAGAGAGACCTGTAAGATTATTTTTGTTTAACCAGAAACAGCTGTTGTATCACTTTAAGTTTAAAGCCACCAGACTCCATTTACAAAAACAGTAAATTTACATGGAATTGCTGTTCTGCCACCGTTTGTTATTGTGTGACTTTTGTGTTTTAGAGGTTTTGTCCAGATCCAACAGAATATTTGTGCAACACAATAACACAAACAAACTAACTGGTCAAAGAAGCAGTGGACCAGCCTCTCCCATGTTCTGCGAGGTAAAATGATTGTTTTAGTCAATGGAGTCTGGTGGATTTGAATGGCTGTTTCTGATTACACAGTAATGATCATTTCAGTCTACTTGGGACATGTAACAATTTGTGACAGTAACAATTTCAGAACATACACACACACACACACACACACACACACGTGCTGGAAAATCCGTTAAGAAACACTCAACAAATAAGGTAACTAAAGTGTCATTCAATTGAAATGGGAGAAAGAATCTGGAGTTGTCATTTCAGATGAAGACTGGTATATGTTATGTGTTCTGTGCAGTCTGCTTCCACTAGTTCAGGCCTTTGGAGAGAAATCTGGTGGCAGAACTTGATTAGATACTTTATAACTCCAAAGATAAAATGAGCACAGACGGGTGAGAAGGGTGAGATGAGAAGGGTGTGTGTTGGAGGAAATATGGAGAACAGCTGGCAGATCATTTCCATATATTCTGGAGCTGCCCAGTAGTTCAGCCATACTGGCAGGAGATAATTGGGGCAATACAGAACATTTTTGGTGAAGGAACTGACTTTTTCTACAATCTATCTAGGTAATATTGCAGCTCATTTACTGACTAAAGACAAATATCGATTAAAGATATACTGTGACTGCAAAATAGTTTCAGACTGAACCTCCAACAAAGACGGACAGGATAAATATTGTGAATAATAGTCTAATAATGATAATAATAATAATAATAGAGTGACTTTTGCACTTAATCTAGGGGCTTATAAATTCATGCAATACTGAGAAAAATGGAATGTGTTTGGGACTTCACAAGATGATTTCTAATTTGTTACTGTATGAACTGACATGTATTTCCATGGCCTGTATGTGAATGTATAGGTGACCAACTGTTCCTTCAACGTTTTCTATGCTTCTTTGAAAAAATAAAGTTAAAAAAAAAGGGTTGGAAAATGTTCAGCAGTCATTTATATCATATATATTTTCTGTATATTACTTTGAGCAAAATCACTCTGCTGTTAGGACTGAGATATGAAGCCTCTATAGTGTTTGTGATTTTGTGGCTGCGTATGTTTATCCCCTCCCTGTGCACATTTTCCAGGATCTCATCAAAAAGTCAGTGCTTGGAATCTTACTATGGATGCCCTTGTTGGTGGGCCCATGTCGAGGCTTATTATCTGCTGCTGTACCCTTAGTGCAGGCTGCCCTGGGCGCCACTCCAGGCTACCTGAACTTCATCTGACCTTGAACTGCTTCTTGCAGTGAGCATATTCTACCTGTGACTGTATTCTCTTTAAGATGAGCAAAAAACACATCGAACATACATTTTAATTATGTATAATTATGTATTTCGACTCAGGTCAATTAAAAGGTTAGAGCTGAAATTTGTGAGATTACTTTCTGGGCCGAAATAATTATTTTCATGCAAAAGGAAAGGTCTTAACTGGCCTTGATACAATCCATAAATTTGTTAATGGATTTTCGGACTGCTAGAGCTGTCTGACCTTTTTCCCTCAGCCTCATGCCAACCTGACAGTGAGACGTTTTGTTTGCTGCCAACACCTTTCATGATTTCTGCATATTCTTAAAAATTCACCACCATACAAGAAAAACTGCACTTTTAGCCTTTGGCCTAACATAAACATAATGCTAATAGTGATCCTAACTCCAAACCATATTCCTAATTTTATTCTGGACGTTTGCACGTGTGAGGCACAGCCACATGCTTTGGAGGATTTCCTCTATCTTCTCTATCTATCATGTTGCTGTGAAAATACTGTCATTGCCAGAAGCACACATATTCACACAAAGACAGACGTATCACAAGTGCTGTAGATGGTCTCAGGTACTTACAGTCTCCTGTAGTTTTATATTCATATTTAGGCGAGTAGGAGCTGTATCCAGCTGGCGTGTGGGTGCGTACACTGAAGACGTACCAGGTCGCTGGTTTTAAACCTGAGATGATCACACTGGGAGCCTTGGTGCGTGTGGATGAGTAGCTCAGCTGCTCATGTTCCTGTGGGAGACAGTGGAAGATGATCAATATAATCTAGGGAAATTACAGCAGGTTTCGACTAAAAATAATCTCGCCACTATCTACATGAAAGGGTAATTACACAAAAGTGTAATTACACAAAAGTGTGTAATTACTGCTCCTTTCAGGTGGCTTCTGATTGCAGAACCAGTAACAGGGACTGCTTCTGAGCCACATTCTAGTGAGGGAGAACTCAAAATCCAACTTGATCACTTTCGTGAACACAAACACAGGCAATAGACACGTTTAGTGACCTACAGTACCCGTTAGTGAAGTTGCATAGACATCCTTGTCTTTTAAAATGATATTATGCACATAATTATGCACAGAGAGCATAGCTGAATTGTTAATTCAGCTTAAAAAGGGTTATTATCTGTCCTTGGAAGCGTATTTAGAGTGTTTTATAATCATATAATGGCTTGGCCTATAATGGCCTTGGGACCCTTAAACTCCAGGAAAGGTTCTCTTAGGAGGAATGGCCTGTGCCGTTTTTCTGTTTTGATAAGATGAGAGAAACTGATGTGATGGGCTGTAACTGTATTCCTATCCCTCATAACCCCAGACATGGCTATACTGCACTAGGAGGACTGTGCTTTCAGTACATCTCCTTAATTGCAATAAAACTTTGCTAGTGGTGAGACCAGCAGTCACATGGGCTCTCACCCCAGAATTTTGCAGTTTGCAGTGCACCCAGTTTCATGAAAACAGAGCTTTAGACATTGCATAGACACCCTGTATGTAGAATTAAATTAAAGCAGCCCATGATGCTCAATGATGATCCAAAGCAGCCATTGATGATCAATACTGATATCCAGAACTGAATATATCTGTTTGAGTCAAAATATGAGTGTATAAATAGGTGCTGCTCTACAATTTTAGACTGGATCTGGACATAAGCAGGATTAACTGTACCTTCTCATAATATTTGATCTCATAGTCGATGATGGGGAGTGTTGTTTGTTCGGGCTGCTGCCAGGAGAGAGCAATACTGTTTGGAGAAGCCCAGTCCTTCTTCAGAGCCCCAACCAGAGACGGACCTAGATTCAACACAAAACACACAAACATCAGTTTTAATGTCTTTCCTCTAATTACAACAATTTTTTTGTTGTTTACAACACAGGTACACTAGATAGACAGGCCTTCACGTGTGTATATATATATATTACTACAGAACTGAGATACAAAACATGTTTTAACTCACTCAGGCTAATTGATTTTACATGAATGCACAATTCTCCTTCAAATATTCTGCTCATTTAACTATTCTATCCACGCACACTTAAGGGAAATAATAATGATAATAAATAAGAATGTTTATGATTTAGGTCACTGGCATGGTACATGAATAACTGGTTACACTGAAATGAAGTGGTAATGCATTGAGCTAATTTGGGTTAATGCAGCATGTTGTTCCTATATTGTCAAATACTTTGGCTCAGACCAAATACCTGTAAAAACTAATGACTAATTTCCTTTAACCTCAGGTGCAGTTTGATTGAGTGTTAGCTAATTACCTAAATAATTAAGAGTTAGCATGCTAACAAGGGAAGCTACAGTAGAATGATGACCATATTAAACATTACCTGCTAAATCAGCATGCTAACATTGTTACTATGAGCATGTTGCATGCTGACGTTACCATTTAGCTTTCATTCATTCAGAGCTGCTACCGTGGCTTTAGGCTTCACTCTTACTCTTGCTGATCTAGGGAGAACCAGCTGACCCCAGCTGGCAGTCAATTTTATAAGACTGTGCATTGAAAACAAGGTGTGGAGTTTGTCCACGGTGCAGCCAGCATACAGTGAAGCTATAACGTACAGCAGGAAATCCAGTTCACAATGTGTGTGTATGAGCATACACTTAAATGAACAACGCACACTAGATTAAAACCATTTTTGTCATATTTGCTGAAATTCACATAACAGCCCAACAGCAATAAATAAATCAAATAATTTGACAAAGATGAAAAAAAGCCAGTGTCTGTGGCTGCCCATGAAGCACACACCTCCTGAGCTATAGAGAGAGCCAGACTCTCAAATTTGTGTACCACAACAGACTCTAATTCAGGAGCTACCTGTTAGCACTAAGCTCGCCCTCTGAGCTGAGAACGCAGTCTCGTCATCACTATCATGTCATCTCGTCCTCTTGCAGTAGACAGGCAGCGTGCCCTCATGTGTTTTGGGGACGAGGCTGTAGAGAGTCGCCTAATGGGAGGGAGTGAGATATTTTCGATTGGAACCATTTTAAAATGTAGCTACTCTGACTAGTTTGCTCAATTTTACAGATCCTGCCTTTAACACCAGTCCATCTTGTCAGAAATAATTATCAAGCATTCAGACTTACACTTAATTATTCTATTTCAGAATAGGTTTTAGTCCTTTCAAGTCACTGCAAAAAAAAAAAAAAAATACACATTCACACAGCTATTCCCCTCTCCCCTCTCCCAAAGGAGCATCTTGTTGTAATTGAAAATAAGTCGAGGAAGCTACATCTTCTTTTCTTGCACTGAATGCCTTGAGCTGCGGCTCAATGAATTTCCGCTGTGTAATTAATTGCACAGAGCTCCCAAGAGAGGTCAGCAGATGTAACTGGCCTGAGAGCCATTATTATACGTTATATCATATATGTTACAGAGCTGACTCATTATGTGGATATAAAATGTAGGCCTGCTTTTCTCATGTGTATTCAAAGCGAAATGATGACACTAACACTTTTTTTTTTTCATTTATTCTACAGTTGTGTGGGGAAAATGTTCCCGCTGTAGGTCTCACTGTGTCTGATGCTGGGTATTAGGGGAAGCTTTGGGTTCAGGGGAAGAATAAGGGATCAGGAATGGGGGTTCAGGGTTTGGGGGTTGTGGAGGAGAGCCTTTGGGTTAGGGTTCGGGGGAAGATAAGATGAGAGCTGTAGGCCCACTGCTACTAATCTGATAAAAGGAGCTGAAAGTGATCACCTGTGTTCCCTTCATCCCTCTCTTACTTGCCTCTCTCTTTTCCTCACCACCTGCCTCTTTTTGTTCATTTGCTCTCCATCTGTTGTTGGCTTTATCTCTTCTTATCCGTATACACGGTTTTAACTCTCAGTCCTTCTCCAAATCTCCCTCCTCGGTTGGAAGAAATTAATTATCAGTGTATCAGGGAGCAGGAACTCAAAAAGGAGAAGAGATCCAACTTGGTTGGAAGGGAACGGGGAGATGTGGGGATGTAAGTGTGACTTTAGAATGGCGTAAACAGAGGAAGAGGAGACAAGCAAAAATTCTGTACATAACAGTTTAAGTTTAAAGAGGACATATAGGTGAGTATTTAATAATCATTCAAATATTCAAATTGCATTGTGATTGTATTGTAAAATGTGGACAACGTGTGTGTTTGTAAAGGTAAAACTAGTTGTATGTGTATTTGCAGAAAAACAACTCTATTTTGATGGAAATACTTCACACATGTTGGCCATTATTCAAGTGCCACACTCATGATGACTGTGATCACAAACGACTAAAACGTGCATTTAATCAAGCAGCCAATAACTCAGGTCAGTAATTTTAACTGGATCAAATCTTGGTGACCGATGGAAAAGGGCTGGAGGGGTTAGGTGTACTGTGCACCATCTAGCATAGAGTCACATCAGTTGCCTTTACATGAAATGCATTTTAATGCTTGGCTTCTCCTTAATAACCACCAACCTAATAGCCATTTAAAATTTGGTAGGTTGTCTGAAATGCTAGCAAAAATAGAACAGCATAATATCATGCGTGAGTGAAAACAACTCATAAAATTAGTATAATCAGCAAGCACAAAGGGCAAGTTCTGTGTGTGTATGCATACATGTGCATGTTAGGGCTTATTGTTATGTGAAGTGCACGCACATGTTTTTTATCTTATTAAAGACAGAATGGAGCAGCTGGGGTAGAAAATAAATCCTCTTTCTTCCAGCAACACTATAAGCCACCACTGCTGACATCTTATTAGGTGTTATTATTACATATAACCTCTCATATTACTCATTTTACTCATAGTGTGCTCATATCCTCAGCTCTGTCTGTCCTCAGTGGCAAAGAAAATTCATCTCAGGGGGATTTTATCTGATCTAACTCCGTCTAATGAACCACTCTGTTGAAGCTGCGACGTTGCAGGGTTTCCTTCACTGCTTATGCCAGCTGGGTACAACAGTGGCGGCAGGGCAGTGTGGTTTGCGGCTAGAGTCATGCAGCGGAGGCATCAAACTAAGACACAGCAAGATGGTCGGCATCTGCTGTTAGCATATTGGCCCCTGATAGGGAACAATAAACACAGCCTAAATACAATCTCCCTCTGACTCACAGATTAAAATCAGCCTCCCACCGCAAGGCACTGCAAAATGCACACTCACAGGAGTTGTGCGAGCAAACAAAGGAACACAGTTTGCAGAAAGCACATGTACACAAGACGTGTGCACACACAAACAGTACAATATGTTTGTTGGAGAAGCGCTGTCTGGCTGGCAGGGAAAAAATAGCCAGTGGAGATGTGACAGCTCCGCTTGCACATCAAGACAGATCTCATCATGACATAACACACAGAAATTCCCTTCCCTCAGCGCTCATACAGAAGCCACCGTTGCTCTAATTCAGTCATTTTTCACAAGCTTAAAAAGAAACATATATTATCTACAGTGCATTTTCTTAACTAGAGTCTATGTTCCTAACTGAGATGTTAGAAAAAAAAGTTCCTATTCCACAGAAAAACTGATTTGATTTTTGCACCTGCGCATGCTATCAGATAAGTGTGGGTACATTCTTTTTTTTAAATATATTTTAGGTTTTTATTTCATTCTGTAGTGTTCCATATGCATTCAAATCTGAAAATTCAAATTTTGGTCTAGGTAAGTTTTAGTGTCAAAATGTCATTTTTCCAATCCCACATGACCTGATTTCTGCATGGTGATGTTGCTACAAGTAAACCCCCTAACTTGCCTAAAGTGCCCCTTCTCTTCTTGACTGAGCCAAGCCAGCGTGTTATCAATCTTCCAAATTAGCTATTAACTATTAGACAACTCCCTACCAGTTACTCTTTGTTCTTCCTTCTCCCACCCCCTTTTTAAAAAAAAACTCTATCACTATCGTTCATTAGCCTTCTGCCGAGGACACTCAGGAGGCGGAAACGCTGTGAAGCGCTGTGACATATCACTTGTCAGACGTGTGTCCCTGCTGTCAGCGGGATGCGTGTGTGACTGTGTGGGGTTGAAGGAGCAGAGGGCATCAGTGTTCTAACCTGAGACATGTTTCCACTAGAAAAACCAAGAAAGGAGCAGCGGTGAAGTCACCCTTTAACTCACCTTAATTTCACCTCTGGCTGTTCTTTTGAAGTTGCTAAACTCACAATGTTTTATGTAATCTACAGGTATTCTGGGTTATTTTACACAATAGATGTGGAGTATGTAATGGGCTTTTTGAATAGAATCAGAATTATATACATTAAGTATAGTATTAGTATTGGTCTCTGGAAAACTGATGAGTTACTCAGTGTTGTATAGATGTAATGTAATACACATTAATACAGAGTTTGGGAGAGTTTTCTCAAAGTAATTATTGAACACTCATATGACATTGAAGCATAGAAGTCATCAAAAATTCAAATCTGAGTTCTTACATCATAATAAGTCTACTTGGACAAAAGTTAGTCCAAACATATTAGACACGGGTGCCAAGTGGAAGAATATTGTTTTTTGATGAATTTTTTTATTACATTTTTTTATGAGTATGAAGCACATCACTGTCTGCAGGCATTGGTACGATACTTTGAGGACACGGGACAGGTCTTTAATGATTCTGTATGTGGGTTATTAGAGCTGCAGCATGGAATCTGCCAGAGGAACTCACTCTCTTTCTCTAAGATGCGGGAGCATTGGAAAGCCATTACAAACACCAGTCAATTAAAATGCCCGATGGATGGATTTTCCAGTCAGGCGTGGTTAAGCTCAACATAAACTAATGGGGAGTCTTTAAATGAGCTTGACCTGCATATGATTTTAATTAGCTTTCCTGCCCTAAAGGCTTCCATTAACTGTTTGAAAAAATCAATAGAGCCAGTATTGATGCTGTGCGAGAGCTTAAACGATGTCCTAACACTCTTCTGATTCACTGCCGATAGAGAGATGAAGTGGGAGAGAAACACACGTACACAATATAGGTGCTCCTACAACTGTCATATTGATATGTCTGTCTCTTTTCTCCGTGTCTGGATGTGTTTTTCCTGCGGGTGACCCAAATTGGTCTCTCAGCATGCATCTTCATGGGTGAATGGAGTGAAAAGATTTATGGGAACAAACACACGCATGTGCATACAAACTGTACAAGGATATAAATATTCAAACCACCTGAACTTGATTTGATTTGATTCAAAGTAGTTTAATTCAACACCATTCGAGTTCAAGCCCTGTCTGCCATCGACAAGTAGGTGGTGTGCTTCAGAAGCTCTTCATAGCTGCTTCAGGGTACTGAGGAAATGAATGAATGAATTGAAGTTGTCTCCCGTGTTACCGCTGGGACCTCAAGTAATCACTTGGAGCAATGTCACATTTGTAGAATCTGAAATGTCTGTGTGTGTGTGTGTGTGTGTGTGTGTGTGTTTAACTGTGGTTTTGTGAGTGTTGTTTTTACAAACTGCGAGACAAAACTAAAGTGACATTGGTTTCTGCTATGGGGACTATCATCATTACCCTTCATTAAAGCTGGAGGTCATATCCCAGTGCACTGTGGGTCATCTCTCTCTCTGCCACGAGCTCGGAGCACAAACACACAGACCGCTCCACTGAGACGGTCAAATAAAGTGTTGCCTCTAAGACTCATTAAAGAAAGTTGATATCCAACGTAAATGAGTGACTGATCTGCTCAACTCAATCAAGCACAGTAATTGAAACTGTTGCCTCCGTAGTGCTAACCTCTGTGTTATCCACTTGAGAA
The DNA here is from genome assembly GCF_042242105.1 of Pempheris klunzingeri. Taxonomy (NCBI): domain Eukaryota; kingdom Metazoa; phylum Chordata; class Actinopteri; order Acropomatiformes; family Pempheridae; genus Pempheris; species Pempheris klunzingeri. The sequence continues at coordinate 12,882,084 of NC_092021.1, forward strand.
TCAGATCTCCCTGTAATTTGTGCCTGCTTGTTGGACTGTCAAGGTATGTGAGGAGGTTGTTACCATTCTCATGCCTGTACATTAAGTATGGAGATAGAGCCAAGACGTAGCTTAGCATAAACATTGCCCACATCATTGCCCAAAAAGCAAGACTTATCTCAAATCCAGGTTCCAGGTGTTCCAAAAAAGTTTACTCTATAGTGAGCAGAAAACTGACATTTCTGACTCTTAAGAATCACCATCATTTTACATCATGACTGGTATGTGTAGTGTTACATGACTCTAATTTTAAAGTCACCCAACGTAAAAGCATTTTATAGCGGACAATTTTAAAGTGCAGTACAAATACAGTGCATAGATTTTACACTGAGAATTGTGACATTTAAATAAAATGTTGGAAAATTGTTGATAGCATATTGGCGACCTATTTTCTGTACAGGGTTGCCATCCATTTCACCAAGAGGTTTCTGGGATGATTCGTATGCTGGGAGAACTTTTGGCAGCTTTGGATTCAGTCACTGAAGATGATATTGGTCATTGCATAGCACCAGTACATAATCCCTTCCACTGTGTACTTATAGTAACTTCACATTCCTTCCTCCATCTCCTTCACTACAATCTCCATAGAAAGTGCTGCAATTTGCTGGCCAATCGTCTACAGCAATCTCCCACTGTGGTGATATGGGCTTCTTTTTTCTAGAAGCATATTGTTGCCGCCTGCAGTCTCAGAAAGGAAAAATGGATGTGACCCCCATGACACTAAATAGCTGTCAACTGGCTCTAAACTGGGACAGTTTCTTGTTCTCCCCCGGCACACCTGCAATCCCCCCTGCTGTGGTGGCTGTCTTTGCTGTGACAGTGGAGAAAAGCTCCTTAGACTACATCGCCCCATCCAGATGGTGGCTACAACAGTCACCCGGACCATTTATCATGTGTATCTGCTGAGTACAGGGAGTTAACAGGTAATTAAAATCATCAGTCACGCAACAAAAGCAGGGATTGGAGGGGTGGAGCGGAAAAGAGAAAAGGAAAGAGACCTTTCTGCGAGTTTTGAGCTATTTTCACATTCTTTCTGTGGCTTTGAGTTGTGGTAGGAGAGTGGACACTGAGAAAATAGATATTGGGAAAGTAAAAAAAAGGAGAAAAGAAAGGCGAATCAAAGAACCCTAGAGAGACAAAGCCTGACTTTGGATGGTTTTGGCTTCCAACTGGTTTGCTACATTTAAACCTGTATCTTCATGTTAAAAAACAGACAGATACAAAAAGAAGAGGTGTACTGTCTCGTAGAAGAGGTTTGTGCGCTAGCTAGCCTGTCTGACACTCTGAGGTCGCGTCTTTAATAGGGTCCCAGCTTGCCACTGATCCCTCTTGTTCCCACTTAATGGGGACGTGGAGAAGCAATGACGTGTGGGAAAGGCCAGTGAGACCGGCCCTATACTGGCCCACCACAATCAATACTCATTTGGCCTCCACCTCTCTTTCCCCAAAAGTAATTAATGAGAAGAACGGAAGTATCTGGCCGCTGACAGCTGATTTTCCTGCCGGTCCCTGTCCTTAACACCCTGTCCACTTCTCATGCTGCTACTTAAAAGCTTCATTATGGTTGAAACCAAGCATTCAGAATTGGAAAGTGACACAGATACGGGCTGACACAGATGTCGTTGTGCATAATGTTCTCACATGTATAAGGATAAAAACCTAGAAGTGGTGCCATTCTTACTTCGGTTTAGTGCAGTTAGATAAAACACAAATGCATTTGCTCTTGCATTTTTTTTTCAACATAAACTTTATTGCTTTTGCAATATGATATTTTGACCAAATAGCATCTGTCTCATCTAATATGATGGAGTTTGTTTGATTACATACTCATTGCACAAAGGACAACCGCACTGTCACTTTTTAATTTGAAATTCAAACTACTTTTCGATTGTGAGAAAACAAAATGAAGATGTTAATTCCAATGACAGTAATGATTTGGAGGATTATGATTATGGGTTTCAGAAGACTATTTTACCTTTACATAATTCAAATGATGTTTCAACAGCACACAGCCACAGAGGAACCAAAACTGTGGTTTAAAAGAAAAAATTGTGACTTGTTTCACATGAATATAGTTAGCACTGCATATCAGAGCAGCGAAAAAAAAACAACTTTCAGTTGCTTCAAAATCTCCTCTTGTCTCCTCTCCTCTCTGAATAGGAGTGCAGAGGGAGAGGAGTGCCACTGCAGTGGAGGTACAGTATAAATAGCAGTCGACCCTCCTATAGCACCCAGAGCAGACTCACTGCAGCAGAACACACAGCAGGCAGAGTGGCAATACGCTCTTTCCTGTAGAGCTCATTTCAAGCAGAGCGATCTATATACAACCCTGCTGTCAAAGTCAACCATCCTGGAGGTAGAATAACCCACACAATTGACACAGTGCTGTGTGAAGGGGTCGCAAAGGATTTGCTGAACATAGAGGACAGCATGCAGTGTAAAAGCACTCTTAAATGCACACGGTGACAGTAAATATGTTAAGGAATATTGCACTTCCCTTTTGGGCCAATAACTTGAAACTTCCAAAAATGTGTGGAAGGTCACAGTTTCATGTTTTCTATGGAACAAAGAAAATTCCATTTTGCAGAGATGGCTGAGACACCTCCACGGTCCACGCACTGGCCAGCAAAAGTGACACAAACTGATACTTAAGAAATAGAAAATGGTCTAATCAATACTAACACACATTTGTGGAGTGAAAGAAGGTCACTAAAAGGGCTATTATAACTCCTACGGATTCACAGTTTTTAAACTGTTGAGCAAAACTGAGTGGTGACTGACATGTAGTCGTGTAAGTAGTGTGTTATACAAGAAGAGGCAGAGTGAGCTTGATAAAAGAAAGCTTGTACCTGATGTCTCACTCTGAATATATTTGAATACACTGTGGAAATGGACTACAAACTGTAACACCATAAGCTGAGTGTCTTCAGTGGCTGTTAAAATGTATAAAGGTCTATGGAGATTTAAGTTAGAGCTGCTATCATTATGAATGGCTTGATGGAGTGAGGCTAATGCAATTTCATTTAAATGAACTGAAGCGACAAAAGGCATTGGCAACTGATTTATCTAACATTCAGAAGACAATGGGGCTGCATTCTAGGGAGGAAATTCACCCCGAAGATTGAGGAGGGGATTGAGGTGGGAGCTGAGAGAGAGAAAACTTCAGAGAACATCCATCAGGATTGCAGAACAATGAATCCAATCACTCTGTATTAATGAGCCAATGCTTAAAATAGTTCCCGTTGTGAGGTGAAGTCAGGGGAAATGATCTTTGCGGGGGGGGGGGGGAGAAGCTTCCTGATAAAAGTCTGGGCATAAATCATTTTGTGGAGTAGAAATAGCTAATCTCTTTTCCTTCAAACTCCCCACCTGCTCTGAACACTGCTGAATAGTGATCCTGGGGAATAGCTATTCTTAACGCTGACTGGTGAATAGGTGACTTACTGTATGTCTGGAGGGCTCAGAGGAGTTGGCTGAAGATATATATGGCCACACACAACACTGGAAATGTGGGCAACTCAATGACGGCCTTCAAAGCTTAAAGAAGAAAAGCATGAAGGTCTTTCTGAAATCTAGCATTCAGCCACTGTCCAAATGCTGAAAGACTTTAAAAGAGAGGTGCAACAACAACATTATTATCTCTTCTGAGCAGCACTGAATTTATTTCCTGAGTTTGCTTGATAATTGATAGCGACGTGGCTCTTTGGATGGCAATGTCGGTTGGTTGGTCCACCACTTTGGTCCACACTGAAAAAGTATTTCAACGACTCAAGCTTAACTTTAGTAACTTTATTGACTCTCTGAGTTATTCATTCGTCCGGTGCAACTGACAGGTCAACATTTTTATATATCAAATACTTTGGTTTATGACCAAATACCTGCAAAACCAATGACATTTCCATGAACCTCAACAGCTTGCTAAATTGCTAAACTGGTAAATATTATATCTGCTAAAGCATGCAGGTATTGTCATTGTGTGCATGTTAATGCAGCCGCACCTTCACCACATGAAGAACAGCTAATTCAGAAAAAGTAAATACAATAGATCAGTGCGGGTGGTTGATCGTAATGAATGGCATTCATTATGTATAGCAAACTCCTTGAACAAATGCATCTCTGTCTCTCTACAAATTACCCTCTTTTTAATTATTCTTGTTGCTGGTGTTAGGACCTGCAATGACAGCTGCATGACATAAGATAAGCTTTAGGGCAATTTACATTGCTCTAGAGCATGTCAATTACTTGGGAGTTCATGCTGATCTCTCAGGTAATTCACACTAATCCGTTATGTGTGTCCTTAAAGTTTGTGTTAACTGTATGACTTTGTCTCTGGCCCACCCTATCTGTTACCCATATTAAGCAGGTGAGTATTTGTACGCTGTAACCTGAATACAAATAAACAGATACAAGGCCAACAATGGTACAGATCTTCCTACTGAGCCCAGCTGTGCAAATTTGCCCTTTTCCACCTCATTTTCTTTTTTCTAGCCCTCACCATCTCTCTGTTTCTCATTGTCATCCACACAAAATTATAACCAAATCCAACTCTATCCAATCTACAACAGCATGAATATTATTCTAACGGCTCCGTCCACTCATTCTACCAAAATGCAAAATGCAGACATGCCAAAGTTCAGCCATTTAGTATTAATTGTGAACCTAAAACACGACAATCACCTCTTGGGTTCTTGTGGTCTGACTCCACATCTGTTGTTTTTCTCCACAGGTCCAAACTGAACTAGTCTGAGCTTATGTATGTATGTGTGCGTGAGTGTGTGTGAGTGTATGAATGTGTGAGGTAGCAGCAGGTCATGGGCACAGATAAAAGAGGGTGCTGAAGGGCAGAAAATGGGCAGGGGGCAACAGATGCCCCAGGTCACATCAGGCCCCATGGGAGGCCAGCTAAACAAACCTGCCAACAAACACAGCGAGCAAACACCTGCTGACATCATATCGCAGATGCACACATTCATTATGTCTACACAAACACACACACACCCATCCTATTATGTACAGTGCATACCATTATAACTGATCTCCTGTGTTGCTTTTACTCTTTTAGAAATAGTATGTTGAGCTAATTGTCTGGCCAACTCTGGTGTACAACTTCACACTTATCTTGATGTGTTGTGAGGCTTGAGGCAACAACTGCGCAAAGATAATAAGAGAAAAAGAACTAAGACTAAACAAACAAGTGTCACGAAACAACTGTCTCTTTTCTCTTCCATTTTCATGGAGGAACTATTTTCTACTAAACAACAGCAAACTATCAGTTACGAGCACGGGCCTCTCATATTTTACTGTTATTCTATAAGCTCATCATATGTCTGTCGCCTCGCTGTCCTTTGAGAACCAAGAATCTCTAAAAAGTCTACTTTTTATAAGGTCAAAAAATGTTTTGTGACATTTTCGAGCTCCAAGATGTTCTACATGGTTTATCTACATTAAAGAATAGCAGAATTTACTCAACCCATAAATGAATACTTCATCCTTCAGTACATCACAAATATTCAAAATCTCCATGGTTACATGGTTTTCACAGGACAGGACGGGGATGAACAATTTTAATCTCAAAAGTAACAAGTAAACAAGTAAAAAATAAAATATTTCCATATGAGATGTAGTGGAGCAGAAGGATATGAAGAATAACACAACCATTTTAATTCATATAATTATTCGGTGTTTACCTTTATAATACTATTTTTTGACTTTATGGTAAATTATTTTAGAAAATTTGATGTATATTTTATGTCTATATTGAGATATTACTTGTAAGTCATATCACCAAGCCCTAGTTCCTGTATCACTACACAGGTTGAGCCAATTATTTTAATTATGTCATTATTACTTCTCTTTGTAAAGGAGCATATAATCCCACCATATCATGGCTGAAGAGTGTAATACTGGTAGATGAAAGAGATATTTTCCATATCAGCTTATTAATGTAGTTTTGACAGAAGCTTTTGCTCTCTCCTCTTTCCTAGAGGACTGTGCTGGAGTGTATCCCAGCATGCAATAGGTAAAAGGCAAAGAAATAACCTGGATTGGTCTCCTGTCTATCGCAGGACTGACACACAGACAAACACAGACAGAACAACATTGTCACATTTCTACAGTTTACAGTGACCAGTTATATCTGATCCACATTGTTTTTCAACAATGGCAAGTTGAGCACCCCAAGGAAAGCTACAGAAAGAACAGAAACAGAAAGGACCAGAGCTCATATCAAAGTCTGAGTCTTTGTTGCTCTGTGGCAGCAGCCGCAGTTACCAAAACTAACATACCATACCTGCATTAGAATCATCCCTAAACAAGGGAAAATAAATGAATAAAAAGACATCACTTTATCACTTAAACCTTAAAGTGACTGGAAACGGCTGTCAGACCTGAGCGTTTAATCTGCCATTTTATTTCCTTGAAATGAGGCTTTTCATTTAACATGTTAGGATAACAATGACACACGGTATGCTGAGGAAACTCTGCCAATTTCACTGAAGATCTGGGTATAATAGATTTTTTTTACCTGAAGAAGGGAGCAAAAAGTAAGTGTTCCACATGACAGGTAACAGGTAACCAACAAGACAACACACAGAGTCTATTTCTTGTGTGTTTTGGTGGTAGTAAACATGACTTGGAGAGCGAAGGCTGATGAGAAATACTGGAGATCTTCATCCTATGTTCTCTCTCCGACTCCTCCTCTCTGTTTCTCTTCCTCCCAACACTAGCCTCCTTCTGACAACTCTCTTTATTTATCTCTTTTCTCATTTCTTTCTCTCCTTCCCTGCGTCTCGTTCTTCTCTTCTCTCATTCTTTCTCTTTGCAGAGCTGATGGCAGCGGCTGGGTTGTGATCCAATCACAGTCTGGCTGCAGCAATCACGGTCTGCTGATTGGTTTTATAATCCTCGCTCAGGATCTCAGATGGGAGAGAATCAGCTGGCCAAGAAGTGCCGCTCTGAAAGCTGTCATACTGATGCACACACTCACGCAAACCACATACACACACATGCATGCACACACACATACCCGTCAAAACACACGCGCAGACTTTCTTCCTTTCTCTCTGCATCTATATCACACTTTTTGACTTCACATCATTGCTTTCATTCTCTGTACAAAAGTTCTGTATGAGTGTGCATGCGAGTGTATGTGTGGTGGGACACGAGTGATTGAACGGCAAAGAGGAACGGAGAGCATTCACTTAGCTCCAGTTCTCTTTCTGAAGTAAACTGTTTTTCATTTTGTGTGTCTGTATGCTTTTAACTTTGTTGTATGTACATACACGACACATACACAACATGTGCATCCGTGTATTTCAGTATGATGCAAGACCGCATCCTAGCCATGCAACATCGCGGTAAATAGAAGTGATTGCTGCAAAGCTACACACACTCGCGCCCAAACTCCCAGATCAATAAGCTGAGCATCAACTCTCATATTTAAACATCCAGAGAAGAAAAGCTAATCTTCAAGGCACAATATCGCAGCTAACTCCCCGAACACTCAGAGGTAACAGCGGAGGTTTGATTTGCCTTCTAGCATGGATAACCACATGAAAAGAAGGAATGTAATTAGTTAATACACACAGGTGCTGTTCATGAAAAATACAATAACTCATATATAAACGCTTACATGACTACAGGAAAGACCGAATCAAAAGTGTGTGTGTATGATTGGTACTTAATTTCCCTTTTCTCACAACAGTTCCCCTATAATTCTTATTTTTAGGTATAATGTGCTCAGGACAGTTAATACCAGACGAGAAGCTTTGACAAGGCTGTGTGTTACATCTAATATCCTGTGTTCTGCAACTTGCATTTTGAATCCTAATTCCTCTGTCCTGCATCGGATGCTTTGGGTCTTACTTTCTGCATTGTTCAGCATGTTGCATCAGCCTGTAACCTACTGTATGTCCTATTTACTGTGTCCTTGTCCTACATCTGTTAAGCTGTATGAGGACAAATACGACTCCTACTGCTAATGTGAGTGTCTTCCTACGTGCCTATCAAAATGAGTTGTACAAGTGTTATTTGGGAGCATTAACAGCAAAAGTAGACCTCATACTGTTTAATAATCCCATAACTGCCTGTTGCAGCATTTTGCTCCATAGTGAAGGTTTCAGGCCTGCAAAGAGATGGCAAATAATTAAAGATTTTATGAGAGAATTTGAATCCAGCACCTGTTGAACACAGTGTACAATTTTCTTTTTTTTTTTTATTGCTGTTCGGCAATGTCATTGGCTCAGTTTACATGAGCTACTGTACACTGCCTGTGGTGCTTCAGATGTAAAATCGGTTACTTGAGGAAGTGGACACAATGTAAATTACATTACAGATCTCACAATCAGTGGGAGACAACAAAACAACTGTTCATATTATTCTCCTCAAGTGATTATAGGCTAAATGACCCAACCAGCCCCTGTACATTCCTGCCCTTCCCTGTAATTCCAATGGTTATAGCAATACGATGATGTGAGTGAAAGTAAGACTTGAGGGTAAGATAAGCGGAGGTTTCTCCTTCAGTACAAGGTTAAAAAGTGTTCAGGAAGGTTCTGACAGGTAAGTACGGGGAGTTGGCCTAATTGGTGTTTTTGGTGCATAAAATGGAGAATTTTGTAGAATCCAAAGGACTCAGACTTGAGAAGTGAGAGGGAGCCTGTGGTCATCTTGAATGGCCAGACGACCAAGGTTTCTGTAGGTACGTCATGATCGGTAATCTCAGTACAACAGTGCCAGTAGCACCAACAGATAGGAAACAATGGCACAGCAGGTACAAGTAATTCTGTCATTCTATGCGTTTTCGGTGCGTGATGCGACCTTGGAGGATTTATTGACTATGCACTGCAGTTTTTTTGTGTGTGACTGACTGTGAGGTGAAATAGTGAAGTATTAAGAGGTATCATCAGGTCTGACATGCGACTTTAGTCAGGATTTGTTCAGATGGTAGCACTGCAAAAAGGCTTTTTGGAGATGGTTTAAAATACATCCATGTCAGGAAAAAACTACAAAATACTGTCTTTAAAGCTATGTTCTTCAATGGGGGTGGACTGAAGGGGTGAAAAAGTCTGCAGGGTAATTTAGAGGTACCGCCACTGAGCCGACTCCCCACAGTCCTCTAGTATACTGCAGAGAACAAAAGCTGCATTGAAAATCACAAACTGGTTCAAACCCATGCACACACTGGGCATTAAGTGGGTTGCCATTTGCTTTTAGACGTCCATCCTCCTTCATGTGTGATAGAGAAGTGATAAGTGCTGAAACTGCAAGGATTCCTAAATTACAACCAGTTTACCAGTTGTAACAAAAATGATGGTCTGGTCAAAATATTGTCGAAGCTGCAGCTTTGTGCTCCACCACTGCCTGAACACACAGTTACCCACTCTGTTCCCCTCAACTTGTGCCAGCTTATGTTTATTCTCACCTAAGGTTGCTCCACGTTCCTTCAATTTCAGCTCTCAGGAATTGATTATCATTATGCCAATAATCCCCAGCACGTAACACTGTGGTGTGAGAAACCCAATTACCACCCTGTAACCTGTGACCTGCATTGTAAGCAACCTGTGAACTGTGCCTTTTTTTTTTTTTTTTTTACTGTACATCCAACACTACTTCTTCATCCTGGTACTATATCCTGTGTCCTATATCTTTTTTTTCCCCAACTGTTTGTGGAGTGCCTTCTCTTCCAGACACATTGTCATGATTAAACAGGAGACAATTTATCAACAGTAATAGAAGAACCTGCTGTTTAGTTTATTTATACATCTGTGTGTGTTTGTGTGTATGTCCAAAGATCTAGCTCAGTTCTCAGTGTCCTGAAAAGCAACAAAAACTTTGTTTTGTTTACTCGTTCTACTCGTTAACCATGAAGAATTTTGCTGCGCTATTCTGGTCTAACACTAGAACACTGGTCTAAACTGTAAAATTTCTACCAGCTTTCACTTTTACTTTAGCATGAGTTAGGTCCTCTTTGCCCTTATCATGTTATGATTATAACCATATGAAATGTTTTTATTAAAGTGAACTGTGGGACCAAATATGCACTAGTTGTGGCTTCGTCTCCTAGAATAACGTTATCAGTGTTTCAAAGCATTGTTGAGCAAACCTTGCTTAATATCAACTCATGGCCCGAGAACGATTGAGATCTAGATTTGGATTAAACAAATGCATCCTTCTTACAAAGCATCTTCAGGCATTATGATTCTGGGCATACAGGCACAACAAGTCATTTGTATTGACAGTGGCCTAAAGCAGGAGAAGCCCCAATGCATATTTCTATCCTGCATTCATAAACAGACACCAACCGAAAACAAAATTTAGTTTGCACATCTTTTGAGTACTGTGACGAGTATGCACACAAACACACACGCACACATCTGGTACCACAGCTTTGCCATTAACTCAGTATGTGTGTTCACTGGGGTGAAACCAAGCCACTGGGAGCATCATTCATTCCAGGCCTGCAGGAAACGAGAGATTGCGAAGCCCTCCTCGCTGCCCACCCATCTCTTTCTCTCTGTAACACATACATACACACACATGCGTACACACCCTGTCCCCCATGAGGTCAGTAGGATAAGCTGGTTTGAGGAAGGCATGTACCCTTCACTTCCTGTCAATGACAACATGGGCTGGTAGCCGCTACGCACCACTGAATCTAAATCAGTCTCTCTCTGTCTTTCTCTCCCCCTGTTTTTGTCTGCATCTCTCTACCTGACATCTTCCTGTTGTGTCTATTCCTGACCCATCTCTACTCCCCAATCTTTGCATCTCCACCAACCCCCAAATCGTCTTTGTTTGAGATGAAACTTTAATGATTCCCTTGGGGAAATTGGCTTGTTGCAGCTGCAGATATACAGTCACAACAATAATAGGATGCAAGAAAGAGAAAATGTTTTTTTTTTTATGTGTGTATGTGTTCAGGGTAGGAGGCACTTTGTTTTGTTTACTCATTCTAGCACTTTGCTTGTCTTATTTCCTGGGCTGATAGACTATTTTTATTAAATAATAGATATCGTTGTTATGAGGAATTATGCAATTATGATTATTGCTTTTTTAGTGTGTACCCTCTCTGGGCTTCCTGGTTCTCATTGTCCAATGTCAAGTGTTAAATACAAGCAAGCACACACTCTCAAATAGGCAACTCTTATGTCTGTTAAACTGTGTTCTCGAATGGTGTGTCAGTTAATTCTGTACTTACTTGTTGTAGTTAGAATAGGCGACGAGTTGGTTAGTGAGTTTAGTAAACTGGTCTTGGCCAAATTTTACCTTTACAATACACAATAATAAAGTAAATAATACAATTAAGAGCAAAACTGTCAAGAAAAATAATTCTATGTAATAGATTTGCATATATTTCAGATGAAGAAAATTGTAGATCTGCATCTCAAAAAGTAGGTAGAAGACCAGCTTTGTTCTTATAGCCCATCTCCTCCGTCTCCATTCCTTCATTCCTCTTTGGGCTCCAATCACACAGGGGGCCGTCATCTGTCTGTTACTCCTTCAGTCTCTCCTTTCTCAAACGTCATGTTTTTTTTCTATCCATCAGCTCCCTCAACACTCTCCTCTGTCCCTTGGCTATTGTTGGATGAAACCCCAAAGATATTCCGAGGCAGCTGGCTTGGACATGTCTCATTTCAGAGTTGTCCAGTGCTTCCTGTTAAGCTTCATTTAGGTGAAACCTTTCAAGGCTGGTTTGAGAAGATATCAACAAAACTCCCTCTAAAGACGCAGCTGATAACTTTAAACACTCAGTTTGCTTGAAATATACAGTACAGGGGTGTGTTGATGATGATGTTGGTCATTGCTTATTCACGGTATATTATGATGCTGTTACACTGAAAAGTCAGGACTATTTCTAAAAACTGCTTTGCCATCTTTCAGCACCATCAAAGTTTACATCATTGTGATTCATAAAATGTTCTCAATGATTTTAACTCATTGCTCTGTGACACATAAATAAGACAATCCTGAAATCTGATGCACTATGAATAATAAAATGCTGAGTACTACTTGTATTACTGAGTATTGCTAACTTATTACTGTTACAACATTTTCTAATCAGGCTGGTGTGCTTGATAAAGGGGTGTAGCACCAAGGTGAAAACAGTGATGAAGAAAATTGCTGTCTATCCCAGAGGAACTTGAGAAGGAGATAAAATTACTTAACAACAGCCTGACACAGCCTCTGTGTGTGGCTCCATGCAGGACTTTACAGGATTATTCATGTAATATTTTATTAATCTTGCCCAGGTTCTTATCTGACTTATGAGTGACCAGGCAGGGGTTGACTGTTTTACTCAAGGACACTTTGACAGGAAAACCTTCTGGTAACAGGACTGTGTAGTCTGTGGGGATTTACTGCCAGTGAAGCGTGTGTGTGAGAGTTATGTGTGTCATCCATCTGTGGTTCTGCTGCACACGTACGCACACACGCATGCACACACACAAAGTGGCGAATAACCTAATTGATGGGCATTTAATGTCCACACACACATACAAGAACAAATAGATGTGTTTTCTACGTGAGACTTAGAGAAATATATTGAGACACCTGGCGATCATCAGGCTCTAATGTGTTAATAGTGTGAGAATCAATAATGCATAAAGAGTCTAAGCAGAAGAGGAAAAAATACACAGAGAGGGAAAAATTTGTGCACACCCACACAAGTCAAAGGGTCACTTTATAGAAGTTTTTTCCACAAACCAAACTGACTTAGATGGACAAGTAAGGAAAGCTTTGGCTGAGTTTCCTTTCTTCTGTGTTTCTCTTTTCATGACAGACTCCTAAACATCTGCCAAGGGAGGTTAATCGAAACATTACCTTTTTTTTCTGCTTGTCTCTCACACTTTTTAATTCAGATTTCCAGGACTGGTGTAGTGTTGAAAGTAAGAAAGTATTTGGGCAGAGAGATGCTGTACTGTAAGTGCTGACTTGGAGCCATTGTACACATAGTCTGCCGTTTTCTAAGACAATGATCCTACATGTACAGCAAAAGCAACCAACAGAGGGACGTCAGTCTCAAGTCAATTGAATTACCTCAGTCCAACAGAGCAGGTGTCTCACTTGCAGTAGGCCAGACTTAAGATAAAGGCCAAACAAAACTTAAATTGTGCTTCAATGATAACTTATCCAACAAATATCTGTCCTCTAAACTCCTCTAAATGGGATGACGCTAAAATGGATACAATTTCCACACTGTTCATGTGATGTGGATGTTCAAATAAAGGAACACCTTCAAATAAACGTCAGAAACTCACCAATTTAACCTCAAAGTCAGAGTTTCATTTCAAACCTAAAACGCTGGAGTACAGAGCCAATGCAACAAAAGTTGCTTTATGACCCTAATACTTTTTGACTGAACTGTTAAATCTGTTCTGTTTTTCAACTTTCTCTACTCTCTCATTGTGCTTTATTTTCTGAAGTCCTTCAACACTGGCCTCAATTACATTTGACTGCTGACTGGGCAATTTTACAGTGCTACCTTCAATGTTGCTGCTAAGCAAGATGAACTTATACTGGAAGTATTGTTTTCAGAAGAATTCATCTTGAACTGAGTGCTCATGTCACCCAGAATACAGTATTTTCCCCATACAATTTAATTCAGAAATCCTTGAAGATGTATGGGGAAGTCTTTGATCATCTGTGTTCATAGATGATCAGTTTGTACTTTGAATTTGAAAAATTGAACACAATAACGCACTGAGGGTTTAAAATGGGATATTGAGAGTGGAGTGCGACATGGAGCTAAAGGCCAAGTGTCACACACACCAGCACAGATACTTCTTGACTTTTCTTTGTCTGATAATTCATCATTTATTCAGTGTAGAAAACCATGGTAACAAATACACTTGCTGTGCATGCTTAGCTTACAAATGTGGATCATATTAGCATGAATACCTATTCGTGGCAAACCTCGGCACTGTGCTGTTCTGGCAATCAGCTCTTTAATAAGTGCTTTTCTAAAGTTATACTGAGCATCTTCCCCAAGGACTAAAAGGCACAATGATTTGATTTGTGAAAACAAACAGTCTGGATAGTCATGACAACATATGCCAACTGCAGCTCATTTGTAAACTAACCACCAGGGACACAGTATGACAGAGATAGGAGGCACATAGGCAACTGGCTAATTGGCAACCTTATATGAACCACTTTTGTAGCAATTCTTTCAGCTGTGATATGCTTCTATCTTCTATTTGTGAGTTAAATTGGTTTTACTTTGAGAGTTGATCATGTTATTTTGTGCTCCTGATATGCAGGAATGTCTCTTAATGATAGATATACACTATTTATGTCAGACTGAGAAGCTTCACATCGCTTTGGGCTCCGGTGTGAATTTGTTCCCCTATAGACTGTTTATGGGTACTATATATCACAAGGCTTTCAATGGTAATCACCAATGATGCTGCAATCCCAACCCATTTAGGTCACTACCCCACAGCCCGCACCAGTTTGATGGAGCTATAGTCATTATGTCTTTGTGTGTGCGTGTCTGTGTGTATGAAAAAGTGTGTGTGTGTCCGTCTTACTCAGCATTATCACTCCATTACAGGTGCAGGTTTTTTCACACAGCACACGTTCTGTTGTGCTCTGTTGTTTATGCATGTGTGTGCCTGCATGTGTGCGTTTGTGTGTAGAGTGCTATTTGCACAATTGCAAACACAGCACTCCACTCTCCTAATACATAGAGCGGTCTCTCCTGACAAGTGCACTCAATCATGCTAATTTTTTACGAATACAGCATTATTCAACTGGCAGAGACAAAACTGTGAGTTTACCTCCATAAGCTTTTGTGAAAAGGTGACAAGTTACCAGGACACTTATATTTGGGTTTGAGGCTAATTTATGTAAACTTTTGAAGAGGATGCAACATGTAACCTATTTTAACAGATTTTTAGTTTTTTCACAGGTAACTCACAAGAACTTTCTCACTACTAAAATATTATATCGGAAAAAACAAGTAGACGTTTCATGCCATGCTGTATTTTATGAGAATGACTTTCAGAGCTGATAAATTAACACTAGCGAAGTGATAATTAATCAGAATAATTGATAGAGCTGAGCTTTCGGCTTTCATTTCACATTTGTAAAGCATATTATGTATGCACTGCTTGTTGACTGACTTTTATAGAATGTGAGAGAACTTAATGTCTTGCCATCATAAACGGAGCCAGCTAGATGCACAGTATATCACAAATTTTATGCATTGTTAAACATAATGCAAAAAGGCAAAGAGACCAGAAGGAAATTATGCAATACATTATGTAATTTGTGCATAACATGGATTTTGAAAGTGTTTTTTTAAAAACATTTTTAAAGGTTTTAAAGTCAAGCACCACTTTTATTGTATTTAACCATAGTTTTTTTTTTTTTTTTCATTAAAACTAAAAACACACAATACCAAAAGAGGTTGAGGCAGTCTTAAATAGATGGGTTCATGGACAGACCAGCTTCTGTGTGGAGATTAATAATGTGTCTTGAGAAGTGTTGAAGACAATGTGAGCCCATCGTGTATGTGACTCCTCGCTCTCCTTGAGGACTTCACTCTATTAAAAGTCAGAGTGCCAGAGGAGGACAAACAGCATTATGCACACAGTGAAAGAACTTACAGTAACACACACACACACACACACACACACACACACACACACACACACACACACACACAGACACACACACACACACACACACACACACACACACACACACACACACACACACACACACACACACACACACACACACACACACAAGCCCACGAGGACCCACCTTTTCCCTAAAGCACTCAAAGCGATAGGTGAGTTTGAATGTTGGTCTGCTTTATAAAGTGTGTAAATCCAAACACATATTTACCTCTGAGACCTTCTCATCTGCTCAGTAAAGATGAGAGGAGCTTCACAGTGCAGTGACTATAAAGCAATTGAAATTATACTTGCATTTCAGTCTTCCTGTGGAGACGAGTGCTTGAATGCAACAACAAAATACAGCTTCAGAAATACATTTTGTGTATAGTTTATGCAGCAGATTTTTCAAATTGTCTTTCAAAATACACCTAAATCTAATACACAATGTATTAAAAGGAATATTTGTATGCAAAATTGAACTTTTATGTTACAGCACAAAGATGGACCCGTATCATCTTGTCCTCTCTTGCCTCCACTTTCTACACCTTCACTGAAAACTGTCTTTATTCCTATCTCTTTCATCTGTTTGTGTCCCACTTCAAAGGTTGCTGTCATGATTACATACTGGGGAGCAGAAAGAGACATTGTAGTTACACAGCACATAGGAGAGAAAGACAGGTCCAGTCAGAGGGCAGAAGTTCACGGAGGGGAACACCTTCAAAGCAGCGCAGAACTTTACTCCAAAGCACAACCGCTCCTTTGGTTTGCTGGCAGTGAGTCACATTTGTCAGCGTCTGTCTCGGTTTAACTGTCATGTGCCATTGTAGTGTGAGTGCAACAATACTGAGTAAAATATCAAGTAAAGCTAAAAACATGTTGTACGCTATTTGGCATAGTGTACACACTTACAGCCAACTGCAGAATATCCAAATAAAATAAACCCCAGTTAAAGGATTGACAGTTTATGGACAGAGAGAGATAAATGTATGAGTTACAGTAATGATTGAGTTTTGAATTTGAATGCAAAAGTAAAATGTATCATCTAAAAGCTGCAATGGGGTGAAGTAAATCTCAATGTGAAATATTTCATTTGACTCGTTTTTTTTCATTTTGAAGAGACAGATAAGACAGATAATGAACCAATGACAATATCTATCTGCTATCCTCAGTAATGAGAAGGAATTGTCATGACATGCCTTTGACATGTCTTTGAAATGGAAGACTCAAACCACGAGTGGGTTTGAATTTCGTTAGATTTGATCTTTTCTCCTCCAGCTTTAAATATTCTATAAAATATACGCTATATATTTATATTCTCCTCCAAGTTAAAAGAAGGGTTGCTGGGTGCAGTATGCATGGGTTGACTGTCACGTGTATGCCAACGGGTTCTAATAATAACAACATGTAAATCAACAAAAGTTGTCCAGGAAAACTAGACTCAGCTGCATGTATATATGTATACAGTACATATACAGTATAGAGGCGTCCTGTGCTGTATATGCATGTCATGAAAATGATAAGTATACATGAATAGATGAATATATACATGTATACAGTACATCTTGGAGATGGATATGACATGCAAAAAGTCTCCTGAGCTGGAGCGGAACCACAGATGTTGTTGTTACATTTGTGTTTAGACACCTTGGCTACTAGACTGTTCTTTTGATGCAATTAAGACCGAGCAAATCCTTGGTGCCACGCGACATGAACAGCTGGAGGAGATTGTGAAAGGACAGATGATAATCAAACTCTGACTTCACCAAATGTCACAGGTACAAAAACAAAGCCAAAAAATGATGAGGCTCGAAGCAGGACTCCCGTTCTTCCCGTTAAAGAGGAGTTTTTCCTGCCACTGTTGCCTAATATAATATCTGACGCTGCTCATGTGGGGATTCTTGAATCCTTAATTTTGAATTAGCTGAAATGCCGACAAGTAAGAATACATACTTACAAACACCTGACCACACACACATGCGCATTCACACACACACACACACACAAATAAGAGATTTAATTATCCACAAGTCCATTACCCTTTCATCTAAAACAATCATTCTAGCATGATTAGTCTTTTAATCATAACTTCAAAAAGAAGACAAGTCTGCAACACATACTGTACTAACACAAGGTTGACAAGGGTGGGAAAAAAAATACGTGTTCTTCAATTTAGATTGAATGTGAGAACAAAGCAACGGCAGCAAACACTTCATTATTTCCAGAAACACAGATGAAGCCTGCTCTGCTCTGCTTGGTATTCATCACCAATGTTGTGGAGAGAAGAATGAGTGTGAAGATGGAGAGATGAAGACTGTGGGGTTGTCAGTGAAGTGACTGTGGGTGTGTGATGGGATCAGTCACCCCTGGGTGCTGAGGTCACTTGAGTGGGGTTGGCGAGGACTGGAAAAGACCAGAGAAGCCGTAACAGTGATGTTAGAGGGTAGTTCTGCTAAACACTTCCAACTTCCACAGCAGGTGAATAATTCAGCTCATAGAGTTCTTTTACAACACAGTGAGGGGGAGATTGATCACAGGGGAAAACAAAAGGAATCTCTATTGCACATTGGCCAAAACACAGTTCTTATTATCATCAAAAGAGGGTAAAAAGGATACAAGAGAGGGTACACACTATAGGGTCCTAGATTTAAGTTGATCCCTAAATATCCTTTGCTGATCCCTGGTGATAGTGATCACTTACATAGTAAAATTTGCAGCAATTGTCATGTTATTTTGTTAGCATGTAACCTTAAATATATTTCATATACAGTGCTGAACAAATGTATCAGACCACCTGTCATAAAAACGAGAAAACACAAATATTTTAGAAATCTGTCAAAAACTTGTTTCAAATTTAACATTGTATTATTATTTATTAGGCAAATAACAAACTGGAACAGCTAAATAGTCCTTATTCACATATTTTAACCAAAAATCTTAATATTTTGTTTGACCTCCTTTGGCCCTGATTGTTTTCATGTACTTTTCGACCGTCTCTTTTGTTATTGAGCTCCAAATAGTTCCTAGCTGGTCCCAGAGACTTGCTTTGGATTAAATTTGTGTGTGATCTATTTTTTAATTCAACAAATCCCAGATCTGTTCGATAGGATTCAAGTCTGGACTTTGACTTGGCCAGTCCATCAGTTCCACTACTCCAGATTCCTTTTACATCATTTCAAATACATCATTTTGATTAAAGAGCTTGCACATACTGGTGGATTAACCATTACAGAAATTTAAAAAATATTTTGGTAATCAGCAATACTGTTAATTTAGGGCAGCGGAGGCAAACACCTTACACTGGGTGGTGGTCTAATAAATTTGTTAAGCACTGTATATTCAATATATATTTCATCTATACTTCAACATATTTTAATATTTCAATTATATTAAATTCACCTCCCATACAGTTGCCATGAACGAGGAAATTAGCTATAGATACTATGCTGTAAACATGTTTATTTCTGCTGTAAAGTGGACATTTTAACATGGGGTCTATGGGGATTGACTTGTTTTTGGAACATGCCTCAGGTGGCCATTTGAGAAACTGCAAGTTTGGCACAGCTGGGCTGGCTTCATGTCTTTGTCTTGGATGCTGCCACTTGATATTTCTCTCAGGCATTCGTGGGGAAAAAACTGAGCAAACAAGAGTGTGAATATTGGACTTACATTCCTCAGCTTGCCAAAAAACACGAGTCCAAATGAATGACAATGCTGCTCTGTATCTGCTGGATACTGGACAGGAGTGTTTGCCAACAAGTTCACCTTATGGACCTAAAAAGTGATAATACATCAGTGTTGTGTTATGTTAAGTTGCCCCCAGTTATTGCAGGTTTAAGTTTGGGTGTGTACCATGGTAAACTGCCTATCTAATGTAGTTGTGGTCTGTAGTAAAGTATCATCGGGATCATTTAAACTTTTGGGGAACCATAGGCCGATGTATCAGCTAATTAAAGTCTCACACAAGTGCCTTCAGATAACAACAATTTAGAAAAATAGTAATTGCTCCTAGACAGTGCTAACATATAATGAGCCCTGACTGAGTGAACAAAGAGCGATGAGGATTCTGATAGTGATATTACACATTTCTAATTCAACAAGTTTAATTAATATACGTTCATATACGTGATCAGATCAGACAGGTTCAACATTCAGACTAGAGCAGATGAAATATCCATCTCCACCATTTCCCAAAGGTACCTCACTAGATAACTAAGACACACAAATGAACACACTACTTGAGAATGATGTGCGAGTGATATTCCTAATTAAAACTAAACTTGCTCACTATCATGGTTTCACACAAAATAATTGAACTGGTTGCCTTTGTTTTGGAATCATAATATCTTTTCATAATACTGAATCACTACACATTGAGCTGAAGTGAAATTCATTTAAATGCACTGAGAACTCATTTTGTTTGAATTAAAACCAATTATTGAATGGAGAGGGGGAAGTTAAAATGAGGGTGAACCAGGACGAGCAGACGAGGGAGGTGTGATCTTTCAGATTGTACCAGAAAAATCAACAACAATTTGCATGAGCTCAGGTACATCATTTTGGTTACAAATTTATTAAACATTTAGAATCCATCTTGATCATATTTTCCTAACGGTAAAATTTTCACGTTTCACGTCTTAGCAGCAAACTACTCTCACAAGGTGAGACAAACAGGATCACACATTTTCAGTAAAACTTTTTTTTGGTGTAGTGATAAACTGCCAATGCCTTTCATGCTGCAAAGTGTTGATACACTCATTTCCCCCAGGTAACACTTTCATGGAGTAATGTGAGTCTTTCATCTTGCACTTCACTTCACCGATCACTGTAAACGCCGTGTTGCAAGACCCAGTATGTCGCTGAACGTGTGCACATGCTGTGGTGTTTGGAAGTGACAAGAGGGTGAAATGCAAAATAACATAAAGTACAGCTCCAAAAAATCTGATGTGATCAAACTGACATAGATTTTGAAGTAGATTCATTTGATCTGTTGATTGAATAGATGTTCAAATACAACTTATTTCTATTCGCTAAATGGATTAGAGAGTGAACACTGGGATAACACAATTTTCTAATTTGAAGATCAGGGGAATCAACTTTCAAACTTTGTGAAGAGTCATGATTATTCATATTCTACGCTGTACTAATAATGTAATTACAGTAATTGTATTATTATAATTGTACATTATGTGGATCATATATCCAATCAAGGATAGACCAGACCAAGCACAAACATTATATAAATGTACAGCAGCTTAGTTTAACTGAGGATTATTTGACTAAAGGCTCTTTAACCTGGACTATGATTCAGTACAATTCAGCTAAGTCTAAATGCTCAACCCCGTCTCCTAGAAATTATGTTTATATATTAACGACATTTCTTTGAGTGAACGAAACACTACATTTATGTAGATAACGGCTCTGTAGGGATCATTTGTGTGATGCTGTCAGCCACTTGATCACATTACAGCCGTCTACTGGACCAATTCCAAACATTTTTCTACGTACTAAAATATGTAAAGATGGGGCTTCTGGACTTATCCTTTAATTACCAACATTTCCTCATTATGTAAATAGAAAACGTAATCTGGTTGGCATTACGTTTCCCTCAAAACGCATTTGCTGTTGCAAATTAATTGTATATAAATGTAATTTAGGAGACAGGAGGTGAAATATTAATGCAGGTGTTTTTTTATTCCCTGAAGTTTCATCTCAGCTGTGTTTATTTTCTAGTGATACATTTTTATCAGGATTCACAACTAATCTTCTATTGCACTTACACCAATCAGACTGTATTGACATTATAATGATGTCAGAGTGATGACAAAAGAGATGCATTAGATAGTCAGCATTCAATGTAGATTACTGGAAATAGTACTGAACTCCTTTTACAAGACAAGGGAAGAAAAAAAGTGATTTGATCAACATGACATTTTACCAATAGGAGGAAACATTATCCTTGAAAAATGCTAAAAGGAAGAAAGAATAAAATGACTTAACGCAGTGCATCAATGTCATACTGCTGTCTTAACACAGTAAAATATAATGCCACGTAGTGTCAGCACTTATAATGATAAACATTCACAACTCGAACATACACATGGCCTTAATGTAAAATATGGGAGGGAAACAAGGATGAGGGAGAATGAGGAACAGAGAGCGACGACAAAGAAGAAGAAGAAGAGGAGGATAAAGGCACATCAGCAGGATAAACATGCTTATAAATCACTGTAGAGGCAGGAAGCTGTCGAATAAATTTACCCCATCCTATTGTTCCCCCCCTGTATCTCCCTCCACAGGTGGCATGAATATTGTGTCTGTATGTGTGAGAGCGTGTGTGTGTGAGAGACAGTGATGATGAAGATGACCTGGGTACTGAATAGTTGCAATGACATAAACAGCAACATGAGACATGCGCACACACGACACCCATGACACAATGACACAAAGTATTCCCTACACATATATACACACGGCACTGGGTAATTGGGGCCCCCTGGGGCCGATCTCTAGGCTTGGGTGCCAAGGGCGTGCGTTCTTTACAGAGAGGCAGATAAATCAGCTGTTAATAAGCCAGCAAGCATGGAGGCTCTATTTACGACCGCTTTCTCCACAAGGCCAGTGCCACCAGCTCAGCTGTGGTCACACACACACACACACACACACACTTCATCTTTATCAGACAGAAGACCCCCAAGATACACATGCCCACATAACTGTATGTCAAAGGAGAAAAAAAACTTCTCCCACAATGTGATATATTCAGCATTTTTCATCAGTAGCTCCTTCTTCCTATTAACCCATAATGGTGCCAGACATGCATCTAAATCTATCACACACACACAAAGACACATCGTGGATTTCAGCCATCTCAGGCTGTACCAGAATGGTAGCTGGAGCTAAGCACAGCAGCACAGCGGAGAACAGTATTGATTCATCCACAGAAAGTCACCTTCCCCCTCACCCCACCCCGGCCGCTGCCTTGGGGCCCCCGGTCATTCCACTCTGCCAATTTGTATGGCTGTTGTTATTATTAGTGTTTCTCCAGCACAGCGCTTTGGTCTCGGGGCACGGACACACCGCTTTATGATGCCGCGCCTAATAAACATCATTGTGATTTTCCCAGGCTAGTAATTAAGTGTGGGGCTAATTTGTCATAGTTAGTTAGAGCGTGGCGCGATGCCGGGAGAGGGCTGCCTGGGAGTGGTACGGTGGCTGAGAAGGCCAGGATAATACACACTACAGTCCCTGACAAAAGTCTTGTCGCTTACCGAAGTTGTTGGAACAACAAATAATAACTTGACTTGAAAAAATCTGTGTTAATTACAGTATTTGTCACAGGTGAAGCTCTAATCTGTGATTGGTTGAATCATTTAAAGGCACAACAAGACTTTTGTCCAAGCCAAATCTGACCTTTCTGTTCTAATTAAATGATAAAACTCAATGAATGATACAAAACCTTATTTTGATACAATACACATAATCCAGAGGTCTTTGCCTTTCATATAAGACATTTCAGGTTCTATTTTAGAATTAATTTCGGCTATGATTCAATTCTGTGTATCCATCCATCCATCCGAAGCGAGTAAATCGGTGCTTCTGATTGGTTCCCCAGAGATTTCAAGAGATCAAATATCTCTCATGAATTTCACAATAGATTGGACTATCAGACCACCTTCAGTGATCTACAATTGAAGATAATGTGACAGTACTAATAATATCTTCACAATACAACAGACACTAATACTGACAAATACCATATGAGCCAAAAGGTGTTGTTGAGGTTTATTGTAATGAATAACATCCCTGATCATTATGCACCAACATATTCAGGTTTACTATTGAATCATCATTTTTATTAATCTTTCATTACTACAACCATTTCGACACACCATTAACTCCTAACTCTCTGTGTGCACAGTAAGCTTGCATGCCAGGTAAGCATATTCTCAGATCAATTTAGATTTTGATGAAGTCTAGGTTATGCACGGTGCTGGTGTATCCATGCGGTTTGCACCGTTTACTGGAGAAAGTAAACCACAGATGAAAGTCATAAAGATACTGATGGGAAAGCCGAGGCAATTAGTGTTCTGAAAAATTACATACTCATCAAGAACAATATGAGACTGATATTACACCAGTTAAACACAGGTTTGATTGTGTGCTTTCATTTCAGCTGCTTTCATATCCTTGCTAGGATAATCACATTAACACAATATATCATTAAGCCTGAACTTGTGCATAGTTTTGTGTACCTATGTGCAGATAAGCTCTTTATCATCTTTGATTTTGTGGATTGTGGTAAAATATCTATATCTGTCTTCAGGTAAGTGAAACAAACGAAAATAATTTGGACCTTTGCAGTCAACACCAAGTCAACGAGCAGCACTCCTCACGCCATCTTCTCCCACGTTACTCCATATCATCATGCACATCTGAGATTGTTAGTTTTACCCACCGGCTTTTCATCTACAAAAGACTGTCTGATTAGAGTCTCTCAAGTTGTGGCAAGAATGTTCCGTTCCGTCGCCGCAACTGAGAACTCGATCTGTCTCTGATTGCTTTCAGTGACATACACAATTACCCAGCTGCTTCCTGTGATTAAAGCAACTCTCCTGTTTCTAGGCCATTTCATCCTCCTCTTCCTCCTCCTTCTCCTTTGCCTCTTTCTGCAGTCATCCACCTGTCCACCCCCTCTCACCAGTTATTTCCGAGACTGCATTATGAAATCTGTCTATTACTTCTGAAATCCCCCTGCTTATAAGCTATTTATGCACACGCAATTATGTTGAAATGAACTAACTGTAACACACTTGCGCAGAAATATGCTCAAACATATTATTACATATTGTTGAATATCTCAACTACCATCCAAATGCATGTTGATGCATTGACAGAATCATAATGCACATGTATAGGAAACACAAAAACAAACTTATTTGAATCTGAAACTTGCATAACTCAAATTAAGTTCAACATTAAATACACAAAACAATTTAAAGTTTGTCAGTTTGAGTCTGAACTTTGATTTTTTTTTTTTACTAAACCACTGTCATCCCCTCTGTGAACTCTTAACCCAACCCTAAAAAACTCCATGTGAGATGGGTTCTATATTTCTAAGCCTGTTGAGTAAACTCATTAAAATAAAGATGAGTTGTTAACGTGGTGAGTCCACTCAACTGAACTTGAAAAAATGAAGAAAGAAATGAAGATCAATGAACAACAGTAGCTATATTGATGAGAGCTGGGCTGCCTACCTAATCAATACAGATTTGCTGTATTGCTGGCAGTCACATTCAAACCATGATCGATGCTGAATCACAAATCTGCCTTAAGTGTCTTGAATGGCATCATAATGAAATGTGTTTCCACTTTTAAGAAAAGACTATATGGTTTATATAAACTGCTGCAAACTCTGCAGTGTGCAACCAAGATACCTAAACCACAGCTGGAGTCTACCTGCTGTACTTATGTTTCTGTGTGAAACGTGGAAATTTGATTTAAAAAAAAAAAAAAAAATCACACAAAGGCGAATAATTTCAAGTTTTAATTATTACAGTGCACACACACAAGTACACAGATGTCTCTGTGTGTCTGCATCTCTTCCCCTGCACTCTCTTTATCCTCTGCCCACATTTCTTGTCAGCTTATTTACCCTCTTCTTCATTCTGTTACACTCTTCTTTACTCTTTCGATCCTCTCTTCGCTCAATCATCTTTTTATACTCTGCATCTCGCTTTCTAACTTCTCTCACCCTCTTCTATTCCTCTGTCACTCCATCTGTCTTTGTCCCGCTCTTCTCCTGCTCTCCACATTTATAAAACCCCTCTCTCTCCCTCTCTGCATTTTTCTTTTCTTTCTCTAAGTCTCTCTGTCTTCCTCTCTATTTACCTCTTAGGCTTTCTCCCTCATTTCACTTCTCTTCTGTTCACTTAACCTTCCTCATCCTCATCCAGCTGTCACTTATTCTTCTGGCTGCCTCTGGGTCTTTCCTCTTCCTCCTGACCCAGTCACCTACTTTGGGACGGCACCCAGGGCTCCCTTGAGCAAGGCAGCCCTCCGGCAATTACACCCCTTGTCTTATCTTCAGGGAAATACTGCTTGCTCAGTGAGTATGCAGAAGAGACCAAAGGTTGCTTTTTTTTTTTTTAATGTGAGAAGCAACTGAGTCTACTGATACAATTTGGCCGTGACCCACATTTCTTCTAACAGAGGTAAAAAAAATAGTGCAAGTGAAACTACACTGGTGGAGAGGATCAGCTGATTTTTAAACGCTGAGGTGCAGCTCACAGGAGGCTGTGTTCACTCCTGTTTCCACCTGCTATTGATGGCTTTCAGAGTTTCTACTAGCTGGTTAAAAATAAATATCACTGTGGGATGTGTCTTAAGGCTGACTTCAAGAACAGGCATAATTTCCCCCCCGACTGTTCTTCTCTTTCTCCAAGTATGAAGGAATTTACTCCAGTCCATTTATAATTCTTCAAACACAGTCTCAGTCCATGTATGTATGTGTTATAAAGATTGATGCTCATGCATACACCAGATGAGCTTCACTGTGAGAATCACGAAATATTGAAAAGGTTGTGCCTGACAGGAAATTATCACACAGGCCTTAGCTTCTGTACACCACTCACGCATGTGTACAGTAAAGTTGTGTGTGTGTTCCTAAAGAAGCCCATCGTAGGTACGGCAAATCATATACTAACCTCACTGGCACAAAGCA
Source organism: Pempheris klunzingeri (assembly GCF_042242105.1). NCBI lineage: Eukaryota > Metazoa > Chordata > Actinopteri > Acropomatiformes > Pempheridae > Pempheris > Pempheris klunzingeri. Next base: position 12,908,463 of record NC_092021.1, read on the forward strand.
TTTACCAAAAGGGCCATCTGCATTTTAATGACTAAGTCTAATTTATCTATGGCTAGTGTACATTATTACAGGAGACTCTTGATATTCCTCTCAACACATAGAAATTCACATGGCTGTCTCATTTCTGCTGATGGCAACGCTATGCTAATGGCGTTAGAATTTTCTGTGCACCTTTCCAAACAAGCCCATCACAGAGAGGGTTAGGTGGATGTTTCTAGGGAAAAGTATTTGTATATATGCATATCACTGCAGTCGCAGAAAAACTGATCACTGCAGCATGCTGTTTTTATTTTTTCTCAAGAAGGTTTGCATGGTTATCTTTGAGTTGAGTGAATATGCTGACCTTATGCACACTTTAAACCATTTCAAAAACCACTGCAGTTTTTACACTGCTGACAATGTGACAATAGGCCTTCTTCATCAAAGCAACGTGCCTGGCTGATGACTGCTACAAGTCACTCCTCGCAGGACAGTAACCTGGTTATGGAAAACATTACAGAATAAATGCTCTGTTGTTTAGAAAGGCAACATAATTCATTGTAGAGAATGATTCAGATTGAATAATGAACGCGCTTTCACCTATAGGTTGCACAGATGTAATACAGCGATGTGCATCTATTGAGGAGAGTCTAGTAATCACTGCTACAATAGTCCTATATTACAACTGCACTGAAATCAGTTTAATAGTGTCAGTTGTGGACACAAAGCAGTTTAGTTGATAAACTGATACAGTGGTTTGCATTGGTTGTGTAATAACAGGAGTATGTATCACTGTGTGTTATGTGTATGTGCATAGATACGTCACACTGTTCTGGTTCATTTGTCCACAAGTGGTGGGATTCAGACACAGAGGAGTAAGATGGTAGAATTCTTTACTGAATTCTTTACCGAATGTTGAAGGTGGCGTGTAATGTAAGATTTGCTATTGAGGATAAAGTTCGCCCTGGTTCTTTCCAGAAGCCCATGCCACCGTACTAGTTTGCTGTGGTGTGGTGCAGTTTTGTTGCAACCAGCTTTGACTTCCAAGACAACAGGCCAGAAGAGTCAAGAAGAGACACAGAGACAAGATAGCTGCTATAAGGTCAGTGTGGGACAAAACGGTGCACTTGTTTTACAACCCTGGGCTCAATGTCACTGTTGATGAGCAGCTTTATAACATTCAGGGGCCGCTGCTCCCTCAGGCAGTATGTACCATCTAAACCTGCAAAATATGGAATCATGCCCCTCTGTGACGCTGCTTCATCATATTGATTTTTTTTTTTGTTTCTCACTAGCAGTGGCAGGAGCCATTGAAAAAGCAGCTGACAATGATGGTAGGGAATAAGAAAAAAATGATAAAAATAAAATCAAATGAATTATATGATTAATCAAATCAAACAAAATCAATTGAATTCAGTTACATAAAATTATTAATTAATTTAACATAACTTAATTAATTCATATCACAGTTGAATTCATTTAACTAATTAAGGCAGCTCAAAATCAGAAAAAAAGAAAAGAAACATTTAAAAATGATGTTCTTACTGACAGAAGGACTTGGTACTGTGTGGGCTATTTGTATGCATGAATCATCTTTCCCATCCCAAACAGAAACAGCAGGTCCCATACGTGTTAATCTTCACCACAGTAACAGTATTTTAAAATTAGCTCCTAGTTGAGGTGTGAAAATAAGATTTTAGACCATAAGGTGTATAGAATACTAACACAAGGTTGGAAATATGGAGAACGTTTTTACATACAAAACATATGAGGATCTTATAAAATATGATGCTGTACTTTGCTATTAAACTAACCAGTAGTGTAACAAGTACCTGAAATTGTAAAAGTAATAACATCTGATAAAATAATTGATTATTGATAACATATCATCCATCACTTTTCCTATCTTTCTTTACATTTCGCTGATAATACTTTGTGCTTTCACTTTTGCGTACAATGCAGGGCTTTATCTTACAATTTAGCATTTTTAAATCATGATGTTTCTATTTATATTGAACATCTATACTGTAAACTATACCGTGAAATATTCAGAAATACTTGGAAAAATACAAACCAGGATCATCAGCACTTGGGCTACAATGTGGGCTATGTAGTTATAGCCTACAACCAGCTGTGTGAACAAAAACCTCCATCAAATGTCACATGAATGACACTATTGATTAATTGACAAAACTCTGGTTTCTGTCAAGGTGATAGTAGTAAAATACATCACATCATTGGGCTGCTTATCACTGGCTGATGGCCAGGAATCTGCCTCTTCCCTTGGGCATTTTAAATAGCTGCAGCTGGGTATATTAGTGATGAAAAGGGTCTTGTGTACAGCTTGGGGACCTGCCGTGACTACGTGCTAAACTGGCCATCCTAATGAAATAAAAAGGCTGAGTGTAACATTGAGTTACCTGTGAAGGCAAGAGCTGTCCCCTGTGACATAGAATAATGCATTTAATGTGTTTTGGCTGTATGAGAAAATGTATTTCTCCCAGACTCCCACAGCAACACAAGGATGGAGGGAAGATGGAGAAAGAAGGGAGGAGCAAACAAAGAAGAAAGAAAAAAAAAACATGTTTGGAAAGGAGAGAACGAAGGAGGAGGACAGACATCCAATAGCAAAAAAGGGGGAAGAGAATAGTCAAGGGACGACGGGAGAGGGAGGAGGTAGAAAACAGAAAACACAGTGTTTGCAAATAACAAATTAAAAGCATAAGCCTTCTACACACCAAACCATGTCTCAGCGGAGGTACAGCCCTTTCAGCATAAAAGCCTTATTTGGAGCAAGTATATAGGTAGAAACCTCTTCTTGGCCTCCTGCCATTATTTACAGCAGCAGTTAAGGATGCAAAGCTAAAATACTGAAGCAACTGTAATGTCATTCTGAGTTAAATCTTGGCCTATCTTTTTCTACCACCTGCATCAGGCAATAATTACAGTGAACATTGTCTACTTAAGTGTGCAAACAAAAACCATATATATTTAGCGGACAACATTTAGAACTGTTCATCATGGATCCAAAACATACAGTGAAAGACATCTCAAAGTCTGACTCATGACCAATAAGTTCAAAGTCAATTTTGCAGCTCTGAATAGATTTGGTTCAATAAATTTGTTTGCAATTTTATCATGTATTCAAGAGTTATTATGTACATACAGTAGTGTGGCAAACAATTACAGGACAAAGCAAGCTAATTTAAAATAATAATGAAAATGTTTTTTCTCGGGCTGATTCAAAAATTGTTAAGTAAAACAAAATTTGTGTTCTCACCATAATGCATTTTGTGTGTCCTTGAGGTCTAACCAGCAGTTTGAATGGATTTGTATTCACATTTGGTAGCAGTCTTCACCTTTCCTACCTTTGGTGGCACATTGCTAAATTCATGTGAAACCATTGGCAGGAATTTGTACTCCGTCACCTGTATGCATGTGCATCACCTGTATTGGTGATAATTGATTTATTTATCATTTCTTATTTGCTATCTCAGCTTTCATTTCAAACCTTCCTTCAACATGAATGTACAGCAGCAGTGATAAGAGGGTTATAAGAGTGGTGTGAAAGATTAATAAATTATAAGCCATAAGAACTTAGACTTAATCCGTCTCCCAATGAAATGCTTGCTTAAGAAAGGATGTCATATGTGAAATATGATCTTTGACACACTGTAATTAACTTGTAGATGTAATGGGAAGGATCAAATTTTTTCACCCAAGAAAAGAAGTTCCTTTAAAAGATCAGTGTTGTCGTTAAAGTGACACACCATACAAGTAACTTTCACTATCAATTAAAATTCAAATAATACATACTCACCACCCTGATCAGTGCTGACAGTGATGATGGCAACCTGGCGGGGGAAGGAGCTCATGTCTGACACACCATTGAGGGATTCGATCTCAAAGGTGTAGTTGGCGTGTGCTGTGAAGTCCATGACAGTGACTGTGTTGTTGGTCAGGCCTAATGGTCGCGGTAGGAAACGAAGATCCTCCTCACAGAGCTGGCACTGGTCGGGCTCGGGGCCACAGCGTTTGCACTGGACATTGTAGGTGAGATCCCGACGGCCCCCAGTATCGCTGGGAGGTAACCACTCTAGCATCAAACAGGTGTCATTCAGGTTAAACATCAAGTTGCGGGGAGGAGATGGAGGGCCTGTCGGTATGGGGAAATAATAAGAAAAAGTCATATAAATTGATAAATCAGCTATAAGTTAAGGTGTTGATGATAAAAAAGAAGAAACACAATTAGCTGTGTGAAGTTGTGTTGAATTCTGAAAATGTAAAAAGGTGTTTATCCATGTTTTGAAATAGCAGTAATCAATAAAATCTTAAAATGGATTCTAAAGATAAGATGGCTACTCCCTCTCCTCCTACAGCTCCACTTAGCAGATGGTTTTTGAGCTGAATGGATATTTGTTGAAAGTTCAAGTTCATGGATGAACTTTTTTTTCACGTTCTGCCTTCACTCCTCTACAGGTGAATTTCTGCTATGTCTTCACCAGCACAAAAAACAAATAAAATTTAATTTCTGGCAGTAGAGCTGGATTTTGTTTGACATTTAATTTTATTGAAGCAGTCCTTTAGAGTAAGAAAGCTGCCAATAATTCTATGAAGGAGGCAACATACAGAGCAGTAGCAGACAAATTAAGAAAAGCACAGGCTCCACAATTGACACCTGAGATACACCATGGCCAAGATTGAATTCTGAATACTATGCACAAATATTAGCATAGTCTGTTAAAGTGTATTTAAACAATCTTACTAACATTAATAGCTTTTTTTTCACACAGGTACATTTCAGTATAAAATTGTTAGGTTTAAATATCACATATTACTGCTCTACCACACAACTCTTGATAATGCATTCTGCTGTGCAGTAAACATCTCCCTTACATTTCACTTTGTTGATGGTATTTTTGTGCTCCCAGGATGTGTGTGTTTGTGTGTCAGGGTAAGTATTGTGCTATAGCAGGCAGCCAGCTGTCAACAGGGTGGAGTTAAAAGGCCTGAGGGATTTGAACACTCCCGTCCTGCCAAGCTCACTGTCTGCCTAGACAATGGGATGTTTCCCTCTCCCTCACCATACCTCCATACCTCTCCCTCTCTACCTTTGCTAAAAATCTCAGCAGACAGGAAAGCTCCTCCTACACCTCCTCCACTTCTGTCAGCGTATGTCCATTCTCTCTCTCTCTATCTCTGTCTGCCTCTATCGGCCATTATCTCACCTCCTCTATTCTCTCCATCGAGGAGAATCCACCCACCTCCCCTCCTGCAGAGCAACACCACTGCCATCAATCAGCTACTATTCTCCTCTAGGGGGAGATTGGTATCAGCACCCTCCTTCCTGTCTCTCTTCACTGTCTACTCCATCCAGCATTTACACTTTCTCTCCACCTTTATCTCTTCTCCGGTGACATCCTCTCTTTCTTTTGCCCTACCTTTGTCTTCCTCTCAGTCTTTAATCTCCATTTCTTTTTTTTTTTACTTAGACATCAAGGAAAATGGTTTATGCTCTGGCCTACAAGCTCCTGATTAAAATGCATTATGTGAGTAAACAAAGTACTCACAGCTTGTTAGAATATATGTGGTAGTCTGCTCCTCTTAGTTTGCTAGGTTGTCACACCCCCACAAGCCTTTATGCACAGTGTATGTTTGCACTGGGAGCATAAGTGGCCTTGGAGATTTAGAACGTGCTTTTGCCTGGAAGATTTAGTTCAACCATTAACAACTGTTGAAGGGCCCTTGAACAAGGCACTAAAATGAAATGTTGCATGGTGAACCTGGTGTCTATTTGTCTTAAGTGGCCATTGGTTTCATTTTTTTCCATATTTTACTCAAACAATCTCCAAATGTCAATGTTCACATACATTACCTACCCATATTCAGAGTAGACTTGTGGCTTTTTGCTGGTGTTTTATGTTATACTGTATGTAATTGCTGTTAATATAAACGTTATCAGCATGGTCATTGGTCTAATGCCCTTATGTCACTGAGGTAAAAAGAGAGTTTAAGAACTAGAAAGCTTGCAGAGATAAATGCAGGGATTTCTATGAGCTGAAGCAAGGTGTTGTTGCAATCACTTGACTCTAAATTTAAAGATGAAAACATTATATGAAAAGCCATGCTTTTCTGAAGCTTTCTTCTACAAACAGTGCATCTTGCAGGGGACTGTAAACTCACAGCTTCTCTTCAATGACTTGGCTTTGTCTTGCCATAAAAGACAAATACACTCTTCCACCCCGTAGAGCTCTCAGACGTGGCCCCGTCTATCTCAGTGACAGCTAAATGGCTTTTTAATTAAAGGAGAATTAGTCCGGTTAAACTGTAATTTAATGCAAATATGAAGTCGTAATGACAGTCAGTGAATCATCAGTGAGGAAGAGGCAGCTGAACAAAAGCCATGTAATTCATCCAGAGACTCTCTAATGTATAGTTTCACACCAGATAAGTCTTGGAGACGAGACTGGATTTACAGCCGCAGCAAATTCTGAGAGACCACTGGAGTAATCCACCAGCTCCAGAGACAAAGCAATAACTTACCCAGACTCTCATACACAAGCTAAGACATCTTTAACGTGAATTCCCAATTAACAAAGTTGCAGTGATAGCAGTGAGGTTCAAAGTTCTCCGCCCGACTCTGATCACATCAAAAACTATGACTAAAAGCCCAGTACATCTATGTGACGTTGTGTCAAATGAGTAATAGGTAACAATTAAGTATCGATCTGTGTTTGCGAGTATACTCACGTGTACAAGCCATAGTAGGAGGATCTTTCTCAGCCCTGAAGAATCCCTTTTCACAGGGGCAAATAGCAGCTCCTTCTCCATAGCTGAAACTATGCGGAGGACACTTTGAACACCTGATGTTACCAGCATATGCCTTGTAGAAGCCTGGGTGACATGCTGGGGATGACAGAAAGACAATATGACAGGATATGAGAGCAAATCGCGGCCATGTTGTGGTTACATAGGAAAATATAACAAATTAAGAGATCCAATATCCTACTAACAATGACACAATGGTTCTAAAATTCCTATGGATTTAACATGATCAGTTGTTAAACATGTCGGGTATCTATCAGAAATCCATTCTAGGGAGCATTAGACTTAACAGATTCATGAAAATCAGGTTTCCTTTAAAATATGGAAACTGACGCAGGAAGGTTAACAAAATATAATGAGACCACCTGCTCTAGTTTTAAAAACTTTTCTTTTAAGCATGTTTCCATTTTATATGAAAACAAAGGAGTTTAACAGACGCAAAGTATATGAAAATTATTGCTTTTTTTGAAAAATTTATTAATTTTTCTCAACTGGAATCAAAACACTTGCTATGAAACAATCCTCACATATCCTCACATAATCCTCACATCCTGCCATCCTCCTTTTTTTCTTCTCTCTTCCTGAATGAGAAAAAAGGCCTAACCCTGAGGATGCTGACAGTCACAGCTTTAATGGCTAATTTCTAATTACTGCTGGTGCGTACGTCTTAATGACTAATTAAAGCTGAGGAAATGTGATGACAAAAAACAGACATCAATACATATAATATAAATATATAACATTCATCATGTATTGTTTGATCTGTCAAGACATTTTGTAAATGTTTATTCATCAAAAAAGCAAAGTTTCAGTGAATATGCCTACCTACAGTGAAATAGGTCTTTCACTCAAGACAGTTTTACATGTCACAGCAAGAAAGGCACAGGTGTATATGATACAATGAATGATGGCTTAGTAATAAGTGATTATGTTATCAACACTGGTGTTTTTCCTTCTATGACAAACCAAAAAGAAAAGGGCATTTTACAATAAAAACAGAACTGCAAGTACAATATTAAATATACAAATAATTCTGATCTGACAAGAGCTGTGACACTGAATAAAGCAGTGTCACACAGCCACACAGTCCTGACAAGAGGCTTAAACAGAGGAAGTGCAGGTGTGTAGGTGTAACTTGGTGAGTCAAAAATCTACTTTGCATACAATAATCTAAACATAAAACACATTTAATCAGAAAAAATGATGTTAATTCAGTGGCATTCACATGCATAGTGTGCCTCATTCTGCACCAGGCTGGTTACCGTAATATTAGACAGGTAAGTGTGATAAACTCACAGTACAATTCTTCCACAGCATCATTTACCCAGAACTGATTGTGCTTCACAGACATGAATAAATGCAACATTATATGGTGCTGTTTTAAAACAACAGCCAGACATACTGGCCTGGCACTGGCAAGTGTGGTTAAGAAAAACACCTCTCTGCCATCATTAATGTTATCAGTAACACTTCCTCACCTCCTACGACAAGTCAAAATGTCTACTGTGAAAAAGGTCGATTCAAAATATCATAAACAACATTCTGCAATCTCTGCACTGAGCAGACAAATCAAGTGTTAAAGCTGAGTAACTAAACCGGTTTTAAAAAATGTACAGTATTTAAAGTTAAAATAAACTTTTCTACCTACAATATTCATATTAACCACTAACAGTCATATCATTTTTTTAAACTAATTTTTACAAAGCAGACATTTAAAGTTGCAGCTCCCTGAGAACAGAGAGGGGGATTTTAACACCTTTGTTTGGTGCATGAAAAATGTTGCCAAAAAAGAGTCTTTCTTGTTCTAATCCAACACTAACTCCAGAGCTTATTCCACAAGCGTTGTGTATGACAGCATGTAATGAAGATGCTTTCTGTTGGTTACACATTCACACAAAACACATGTATTACTATCAAACCCAGGTCTTTTGTATTGAAATTCACAGAATGAATAGAAAAAGCTGGCCAAGAATGCATGCTTTGTTAGTTTTGTACTGCCTTAGCATGAAAATGTGTAATATCTCCTTTCAAACCATACTTCCACTGCATGATACGACTCTGCTCGGCGTGCCTCAACTCGCTTTTGGTACCAGCTACTGTTCTCAATTTTGTTTTCCACTGCAGATAGTATCCCCTCAATGCAGAGGTGAGTCTTAGTTGAAACTGCCATGACATCTCATCTTCAATGCGACACAAACACACAGGACCAACGGAGACAGAGATGGCCTTGATTCTTGGCATGACTTTTGAACACGGTGTGGTTTTGCGGGCAACCATTTTTTACAGTCAGTGTTGGTTGAATAAAAAAAGAAAATGCAACCTCTTTTGATGGTAGCTTGGTCATTTAACGATGGGGAGTTTTTGCAGGATTTCCCATGTCGCTTAAGTGATGATTCTAATGACAATTCACTCTGTGGTCTGCAGTGTTTTCAGTACACCTTTTAGTATCAGCCCAGCTTGCTTGGAACCTCAAACAAGTTCATAGTAAAAAGGTGATACAGAAAAACAAAAATGATATTAAAAGTACCAGGTACTATTCAAGAATTCTGCCAATGAGAAACCAAAAGCAACACAGTTCCAAACGCGTGGAGTTGAGCTAAGTAGCACCATGCAGCAGAAAAAAGCCATAAAGGAGATAGGAAGGAAGAACTGAAATTCCTTTTTCTCAGACTCAGACATATACATATCATGTAAAAACAGCTTTCCTTATGAAGACAGCGTCTACAACAATCTGCACATTAGAGACCGGCTGAGGCAGTCTTTTAATAGCATTTTCTCAACTTCCAAAGCACTCCACATCACTGAGATGTGCAAAAGTCTCCTGCCTGGTGAGATTTCCATTGCTGCTGGTTGTCACCAAGCACATCGATTTAACAAGGTAACGCAAGCTGAGCCATTTGAAAGGATTCACCTTGAAGCACCGAGTGCCTTTGTGTGTCTCCATTGCTGCCTGTGATAAATGGAGCTGTAGGGAGGACAAGGAAGCGCCTGAAACCACGACTGCTCTGATCAAATGGGTACAATTAGGACAGAGGCAAAGAGGTTAACAGACACACACGGGATCTCTCACACACACACACACACACAGGTGGCACAGGTTGACCTGAACTAGTGTTGTTTATCTGTATGGGGATAGTTTGTTAAATTCCACATTTATTGTATTAATGAGCAATGTTACACAATTAGAAATGGCAGTTCAAATATCACTATCAGGTCTTTTATGATGCTCTATCCAAGGCTATTTTTATTTTATGATCATTCTTATCCTCTATTTCAACAGAAAAAGTGTCCGATGTCTGAGGAAGATAAAGACTATTAATAACACTGAATATCGATGACTCATGACCTAAATTTAAAAATTTTCAAATTGATATTGGCCTTCAAAAACTTGACACACACGTGCATGCAGCACACATACACACAAAGGTTATCCGTATCAGTATGATAAGTGGCAGCCCCATGGCGTAGCAAGGCTACCTCCGTCATTAACCTCTGATACTGGGGTGTCCTTGAGTCAAAAACTGTCAGTCAACTCCCCCACCCCACTGGACTGTGTTTTAGACTCTGTCAACCTAATGATGCCTCTGTCCGACCTTCGCTGAACTGAGGGGATGTTCCTTTTTGAACCTCGCAGCATCCTGCTGCAATCTGTCTGGCCAGGCTCTGTTCCAAGGCCACAGTGGTGCTGTACAATGGCTGACCATGCATCACCCGAGGATGGATACGCACATGGTGGAAAGCAGGTACGCATGCTGGTATGTGGACGTGGCAACTGCAGTGTCAAAAAGCACTTTGAACTAACCAGCTTGTCAAATCTGAATGAAACCCGGAGGTTTTGCCTGGGAAGAAGCTGAGTCATGACATCTTACATTTATCTTACATAATGTATATAACACTTAATATATTATGAAGCCTCAATTTCTAAAATGTATTATACATGCGTTATAATGCACTATGTAGGTAATCCATTATAGATATATGCTTAATGGAAAGTGTTCGCAAAGTGTGAGGCTTTGGTTGGATGCTGTTCACACCTATGAAAACCAGAGCTCAGCAAGGGAAGAGAGAATAGTGTCCTGACCCACTGGCCTTTGGGGCTCTGATCTAACTGTAGGCCCTCAGCCCAAGGTTAATGAGATCTGGAAGTCATCCAGAACATCTTCAAGCCACAGGCTCAGAGCCCTGAGCTTGGCCCTGAGACCCAGAGGCAGCAGATTGGTCGGTGAGGCCTGCTACTTCATACTCACTGGACCTGAACAACACCAGAGCAACTGGCAGGCACATCATGAATGGGGAGTAGTCCTGTCTGTCTGCCTCTGCCTGTCTCTCTACTGTCTCTTCTGTACTGTATGACCATCTACTCAGTTTGCCTCGCTGATATCTGATCAATTCGATGGTTCAGTGTTTTCAATGATTTCAGATAATTGAACATTTCTCAACCTGTCTTAAGGCAGGCGTTTCCCTCTGTTGGTTTACCCTCTATGGAAACTTGTCAGCCCAGTACCCCTAAAAAATGTTTTATGTGGAAAATAGTATGCCCTACACATGCCGAGGCAGAATCAACCGATGTGGAGGTTGTGGTGTTGCGTAGGTGGTTTAACTGTAACCACAAACTTTCGCCAACCTTAACCAAATGTTTTAATTAATTTCACCTTAATCATACTGTACACATAATGTATTTCCACTAACACAATCTTTCCCAATCCTCATACCATATTAGCCATGTATCGTAAAAGAACATGAACATTTTGAAACCGTTGCTGCTGACATTGGCATTCATTGTGAGGTTTTGCAGCATTGTCCAATAATAACATTCTGCTGTGGTGATAAAGTATTGAATAACCAACTTCCAAAATCTCCAGACATTTGCTTAAGAAGAATTTCTATTGAGATGTTCTACAATAAACACTATATTTTCCTTTCAATCAAACATCAACATGAAGCCTTACTACCTTGAATAAAGGCACCTCTCGCTGTGCAATCAGCAGCCTTTAAACTTTCAATATTTGAAATTTTTGGACATGGACAGACATAGCAGTTGCGCAATATTTCTCTTAAACTGTTCACCACATCAGGTTCTCAACAATGTTTTGGTGAACTAAATATAAAAAAAACACACTTAATTCAATGTGGGCACCCAGTCATTCCTCAACACTGGCCCCTAACTTAACCTCTCAATGACAGCTATCTAAGAAAGTCACAATAGTAAATACTATATGACTATATGAATGTACTATATAAAAAAACAGGTTTCATTTTATCATCATTACATCCTTAGCTTTAGTGTCCCATTAGTGTCTAAATTTTGTTTTAGAATCCTAAGAAGAATCATTGAATTGAATATTACTATATAATTTCAGTGGCAATCAGTCCAATGCCAGACATTTAGAATTATCACCTTCTTCTTTGCTGGCATCTGCTCTGTGTGCATGTGTAAATGACACCCTCTGGTTCTTTGCAGTGCATAGCCGGTGATGGTGGGTTCCACTCCCGGTGGTCAGCGAAGAAGAACAATTCCAAGAGGAGCACAATTCTGCAGCATTTACTTGCAGAACCACATCAACAAATGTTGCAGAATAGTTCAGCTCTTGAAATCAAAGGCAGCGTGGTGAGGAGGCGATGCAAAGGATGGGAGATCATTGCAGAGATGGTGGCGTTAAAAGGCGAGATGCAGCCTGAAACTTATTGCATATGGAAAAAAAATGGAGACTATTTTCAGTTTCATTCCACGCCAATATTACCCTGCTCTGTGTCCCTTCTGTGAAAATTATAAAACAATACAAAGAAAAGCCTTATTGCTTTTTCTCTGTGTTGACACAGTGCACATATTGTCCATACATATCTCACATATTATCAGAATAGTAGAACCTAGTCCCTCTTTTTACTCCACACAAAATAATATCCATCATACTCCACTTGGGGAGAATTAGAAGCCCATTTTCCTTGCTATGCAACATGATGCTCAGGTTCACTTCCAAACAAAACAAAAAAACACTGCAAATATCAGTGAGATAAAAAAGTATTGAGTTCTGAGCCAACACAGGTCTCACATACAAATATGTTGCTTCCAGCTGTAATCAACTATGCAGCGCTAACACTAAACATAATGAGAAGTCACACCTCTTCTCCAGCTTGTCTTAGAGAAATACAACACTTAAGGAAAACCCATGTTTAATAGTTTCACGTGTAATCAGGAACAACACTCTCAAACTCTCAAAATGAAAAGCCTCTCTTCTTTGTGTCAGTCTGCTTCTCTTTCTCATCAGCCTTCCCCCCTCTCCCTTCATTAGCTGAAAGCAGTGAGCACTATCTCTGATTTGCACTTGAGGATTAGGGAGCCTCTCAAACACGTCTCTGCAGAAGGGTTGAAATTGGTGTTTGCTTATTTAGTAACAGAAGGTGAAAGAGGAAAAACCTCGGCTCGAGCCAGACTTATCAACTCAATCATTCAACCTTTTGAACAGTATATAATTTCACAGTTTATTTGCGTTACATTTCTTGGGTGGTATTATGTGTGATATATGGATGCCATATTTGTTTGCATAACCTCACCAGTCTTTACAACCTGATATTTCAGCCAACTCTTATACAGGCTTCTGTTTCCAACCTAGTGGTTGCTACCCCTTTGCATTCATTCTGTCCTCCTTGCTTCTTGATTTTACAGCAAGCTTGACACTGTGATGAGGACAGGAGAGTGAGTCCCTCTCTACTTACTACATGCCGACAACTTTAGATATTCTGAATAAATCTAGTGGCATCAATGTACAACATTTGCTATTTCTGGTTAATTTGGTCTTTTATACACCCTCCTGCCACAATTATTTGAACCTCATCTCTTGCATTGATTTTTTCCCCTAGTTTAATTAGACTGGCATTTTGTAGCATGAAGGTTTATTGCACTGAATCAAGTTTTGATGAAATACAATGCCTGTAAATTCATTATTGGTGATCACAGGTAATAGAGGTAATAAGCTCTTTTAATGCAGACCATTTTTGTTAGTTGAAAAAAAAACAAAAAAACCCAATACTATTAACGAGGATAATTAGAGCTAACTACCTCTTCCATTGACAACATGCACATTGGGGGGTATTAGAGACTTAATAAAGGATCTGAATCACACATTTACAGCTCTCCAATTACTGCCTGATACAACTTCTACTTCAACTATAACAGGACAATGTTTTGGTTGAATACTTTGACTGTTATGGTGACATCTGCCATTTTCTTCCTCTTTCAGCTGTGGTACTTTACAGACCGCTTCCATTTGTAATCTGTCCACCAGTCACTCTTCTTGACCAACTGGCGCTGCTCCTCATTCCTTCATCACGTCAAACCTGTTCTGTGTTTGCTCATTAAAAGGAGGCCAGCATTCAGTGTTACTCACCAAAACTCATTGTGTGCATCCTTGAGGTCTAACAAACATGTTGAATGTATGTCCTTCCTCATAAAACATTATCTAAAACTCTTTATTGTTTACACCCATGTTTACATGCAAGCAGTCTTCTTCTTTCTTGCTTTTTCTGGCACATTGCCGGTTATCCCGGTGCATTTACTGTCACATGTAGATGTGACAAACTAAACTGGGATCTTCTCACAAAACTAGTGCTCCATAGCGATGCTAGTGGTGAAAAACTCCCCTAAACTGTTACTGTGGGAAAAGAAGTATTCACTGAAAAAGAACACAGCTGCAATATTGTATATATTGTATAGGACATGCAGCTCATCAGCTACCAAGTGTCCTCTCAAGTTACTGTTACAGTAGTCATCACATGACCAGACAATTAGGTGGACCAGAATAAAACAATTTGTTTCTGTTGTTGTGTGACTTCAGTTGTAGATTTCAACAATACTGGAAGATTTATTTTTCTTGTATGATTGGTTGTATAAACAAAACATTAAATTGCAGCGTTGGCATCTAACATGTGTAATGTATTGTTACACTGGATAGTAATATCTTTAAGGGAGATAGTGAGTGAGAGGGGAACTAAGAAAGACACACACAGAAACTGAAGAAAGAGCTAATTAACAACCAGACAATGAAATGAAGATGAAAACATAAAACATTCAAGAGAGTAAGTGGCAGTTTTCACCAAAGACAGTGCTGGATGGGCTCATTCAGGGGCTGCCATCGCTTACGTGACATTATCAGAGACAAAGATCTTTTTATGGACTTAACAGAGGTCAGCATACTGATCCCTTTATGGCAATGTTTCTGGCAGCATAAAAAGAGCATTGCGCCAAATGAACTAACAGAGTTGTAAACTTCCCAACAGACCTCTATTAAGAGAGCAGAGTTCCTCTCTAAATCTTACTGTAGAGACAAAACAGTGGCTGGTAGAGGTTTTAGGAATGACAGTAAAGCTCTGTTTTTATAGTGCGAGCTTGACTGTGATATAATGTCCTGACTGGCTCCAAGACAGCTCTGACCTGTATTTGGATAGGCCTCATGCATGATCACGATAGTAAATCCACGATGCTGCCTATTGTTGGCTAGTGGGCACTGACTCCATCAGTTGACCCTGCCCTGCAGGCGGGGGCGTTTAAGGATGGTGATGTCAGCTGGCTGTTTTGTCCCTCTCTTATTGATCCAGAGCAAGAAGTATTAAAGTCTTGTCTATCTATATGTGCATACATATTTGCTTTCACTTCACCTCAACTGTTCTTAAATGTCCTTAAGTGCTTTTGTTGCTTCTCTCCCTTTCTCCGCCAGAGACGTCTGCAGTACACCTGACTTCCTCTGTGTGAATGTCAGTTTATTGAACTCAGATTCAATTGATGCCACATATACAAATGTGGTGTAAACATTCAGGTTATGAGCAGGTTTTGTGATATCACTATGAGATTAAAACCTGTTTTTTACAAGAAAAACAAGAGGAAGAGAGCATGCGTGTCAACGTTTGTATGTATGGAAGCCTACTGAATTTATTATAAGGTGTTTTGAAGATTAGCATGACTTGGCCCCAAACTTTTCCCTCACTCCCTGCCTTCCTTCCGCATGATTGATGCTGATTGTGGTTTTAACACGCTGTTAAATCGACAGCAAATCGTCTTTAGCAGAGGTCGCATTAGCATAAAGGCCTTCTTGTGGAAAATAAACAACGGCAATGTCTTCTCAAAAACAACACAAACAAAAGGGGGAGGTAATGACATGGCAGCCCTTTAGTAACATCAACCACAACATAATGGAGTTGGAGTGAAATTAAAATGGATCAGTCAATTTAAATGCCTTCACTGATGCTCTCTCTCTCTTTGTCTTCCTCTCTCTTTGTTTTATTTTACAATTCACTGTCACAGTCTTACAAGCTCAAATCCAATGAAATGTATGTATTAGAGAAAAATATTTACCATACCATGAGCATATGCATCAAGATTTGTAACTGTGAAAACATAACATAGATTTGCAGACCTACACGCTGCATGGCACTAAGAGACAAATTGTAGTTGACAAAAATGATGGAAGTAGCAGAACAAATCATGAAGAAAATCTCAAAAGGTGCCTGAAAGGCTTCGAAAAAGCTGAAGTGGTATAATCCAAAACAATCTACTTTTGGAATCCAGAAAATCAAAAGATGCAATAGATAATAATGATGGTGGTGATACTGAGATTTTAAACTATGATTACTGCTTCTGCCAACCAGTCAAGTTGGAGTTTACATCCATCTCTGTTGAGACTCAGATAGATAGATAAATAGATAGATAGATAGATATCGTCACTACATGTATTTTAGGAGATTTATGAGTCTTAACAGAGGTCGGTGTAAACTCCTACTTGACAATATACTGTATATATATATATATATATATATATATAGTGAGAGGGAAGTTGTTACTATATTGTCATGTAATTCCAGTGAATAATGTATGAATAATATGTTTATCAGTGATAAACATACCGTCTTCACTTGGAGACTGTTAAGTAGAAGTACAGAGAGCTCCATCACAGCATGGATCGCCTGAAGCTGAAGTATGGCAGACTACCAGAGGAACAGGAGCCCCCCGGTTGTAATCCGACAGGAAGTGAAGAGGGTGGACTCAAAGACGCACCTTGGAGTACAAATCACTAAAAAAAACTGGACTGGTCTCACATCAATTGGTGTGTGAATTAATTGTGGGAAACTAAAGACAGAGTCAAATTCTTGTATATGTTCACATTTGGCCAATTAAGCTGCCTCTGAGAGAACACAAAGTTGACAGCACACAATGATTAAAATATGGATGTTGCTGCAAAGAAGCCACCAATTCTACAATATGGACACAGCACAGTACACAAGCACCACAGTTTCAAGATGGGCATCCATGAAAAGTGACACCAATGTAGTATCTGACGAACTAAGAAATATGGTTAAAATGTCGCTTTCTTCTCCTGAGCTATCATATTGTTATCATATTGCTGAATAATTAGCATATAAATTCTTGAGTTATGGCCAAAAACATGTTTTGTGAGGTAGCACTGACCTTTGACCTTTAACCACCGAATTCTATTCAGTTCATCCTTGACTCCAAGTGAACATTTGTGCTAAATGTTATGAAGTTCCCTCCAGGCATTTCTGAGATATTGCATTCATGAGAGTGGGACAGACAGCCTGAAAACATAATGCCTCTAGTCATGGCTGTCTCCAGCAGAAGGTGGAAGAGTCTCAAAGGAAAGCTCTCGACAGGGTTCATCCTATGGGGAGCATGAGAGGGCTAAGGTAATTTCATAGCAATCTCCAGTCTGTATTAAGTGTACATTTTTGTTTCTTTTTCATAGGTAAAAAGTAAATGTTTAAAGTATTTGCATATGAATCAATGAGTAAACCACCATAGAAATAAAAATAAAAAAAGATATCAAACAGTTGCAAAAGATAACTTGCAACTTACTAATGTGTAATCAGTAGCCTTTATAAGCCTAAAAAGAGAATGCACTTGCTTTACTTCATGGTTGGTGTGTAGCTGTACACTATAAGCCTTTCTGGTCCACTTGGAGTTTGTGACTTGAGAGATCTTGCTTAGAAAAGGACAGAAAGCACTCCAAGTGCAGTCATCTGGGATGATGGAGTGTGCCTTCATGGGACTAGTGGGAAGCATTTGCCAGTAATTAGGAGAGAATGAGCACAATTGGAGTGCAAGCTTCTCTTGTTAATGATCTGAGGACAACACACTCTCCATGCACGCTAACTGAAATCACAAACAAACTCACTCATATGAAGTTGTTTTATGTCAATGCAGTTCTGTTAGTACATTTAAAAAGCAGTCAAGTGGCATAAAAGTGCCAATCAATGGACCACAGCCTGTGTGACAGAGTTAAGCGGAGCCAGACAATGTTCCAGCATCGAGCCTATGAAGCACATAAAGAACATATGTACTTTACAGAAAATATGTTAAAGATGAATTATGTGTAGAAAAACTGTTCACAGTTTTAATAATGTTCATGATACGCTTCCAGCTTCTTTTTCTCTTTATGGTGCAAAATTAAGGATTTATTTTTCTTTCCCCAGTCTGGCAAGACACCTCAGACCGCTGCTATGTGGTCTAATTAGCTGCTGCTGCTGAAAGTGACAGCATTCCGCTGTTCAAATTCTTAATTATCATCTCCGTCAGGCGTATGCTTGGCTATCTCTGACAAGCGTAAGCCTGGAGGGGATCAGGTGTTTGGTCGTGAGTGTGTGTGTGTGTGTGTGTGTGTGTGTGTCTGTCTGTCCACAGCTAATCTCTCAAACTACTGGACCGATCAGCCTCACATTTTTTACATGTTTTTATGGCTTTTTGCATTGCAGGGAACACTGTTTTATACCATCATTGGCTGCTGATTCCTCACACCTCTTAACCAGCTGGTAGGGGATGTGAGTCATTAACAACTGCTTTAGTTTGTAATCACAGAGCAAAAGGTATTCGGCTAGGCGAAAAACAAACCTTACCTCGTCTGCTGCAGGCCACATTAAGGCCTTTGACATGAATCCAAATCTTGGCTTGGTCAACCAGTTTGAGAAACCTTGTGTATACAGCTTGAGTCTACAATTACAAATACACCAGGGGGAACAAAGGCTGTGATAAAAATGATGTTAAAAAATAAAAAGCGTACAGTGGTAATTGGTTTAATTTAGGTCACAGTTAGATGTAGCAGAGATTGCTGCACTATAGTCAGCACAATTTTCTAGTTAGTATAGTTGTGTATTTATCATTAAATATTCTGTGTCTGTGTGTTGGTAGTGATAGTGGAGTAAAAAGAATTTTTCTAGGGAATGGTTAACTGTGCTGCTTTATTCAAAATGAGCTGTTAAGGATAGTGAGAAAACTATGTGAGTGCGAGTGAGAGTGGGAAGTGAGTGTTAAGTGTGTACACTTGTGTTCGTGCATGTATGGGTGATGACTATGTACGAGTGGTTGGAGTGTGCATGTAGGAGGATGAATATGTAGGTAAGTTAGAGTTGCAAGCCTCAGCTCTATACGTATGTATCCACACATACACGCACATACTTGCTTTACTAGATACACTTAGTTGCACCGTGGCACAGCAGCCCTGCAATGAATCATACTGAGTATTGTTTCTATTATTTTGTCCATCCCACTTATACGGTATAAATTGTGTGTGGTCATATACTTTTTATTAATTCAACAAATCCCAGATCTGTTCGATAGGATTCAAGTCTGGACTTTGACTTGGCCAGTCCATCAGTTCCACTACTCCAGATTCCTTTTACATCATTTCAAATACATCATTTTGATTAAAGAGCTTGCACATACTGGTGGGTTAACCATTGCAGAAATTAAAAAAATATTTTGGTAATCAGCAATACTGTTAATTTAGGGCAGCGGAGGCAAACACCTTACACTGTATATATATATATATATATATATATATATATATATATATATATATATATATATATATATATATATATATATATATATATATATATATATATATATATATATATATATTTATTTATTGTTATTATTCAGCTATTTTTGCTCAGTCATATCGTTTCAGGTTTCTGGTCGAGTACTACTTTACTTTGTTATGGCGGTTACATTTTATAAATCATGGTAGCATAACTTTTGCTTCTAATGTATTTGCTATTCAGTGATAGAGTATAAACTTTCTAGGAGGCAGGGTTGGTATGTATGGTATGGTACGTATGATTTTAAGGGTGTGCAGGCACATGACTGTATGAGGAACGGTATCAGCTCAGGCTCAGCTGCTTGGCATGAAATCTAACACACATTGGCTGTTGTGCTGACACTCCTCTGTACTGATTCTGCAACACCATATCAGCTCAATTTTCACTTTAACAACATTATACATTGTGAGACATCTGAGGCTGAGTGCTGATGTGTTAAATAGTTGGGCTACGACACAGGACAACTTTTCGTCACCTAGCATGTACTTGCTGAGCCCAATGGGATTGCACGTGGTGGTCTACGTGTTGATTAGATTGAAATAGGTTTTTGAAGACTGACATCAACCAATGTTCATCATGTGTGAATGACTGTGACTGTCTGATATTTCATTATAATGGAAAAAGGAAGATGCGTCCTTTGAAAGCCAAAAGAATAAAGATACATTGTTTGGATAACAGGAATACATTCAAAGTTATCAATGACTAAAGTGACTATTTCTGATGCTAATTCCAAATTCTAATTTCAACTGTCTCTGATTTAAATTTTATTCATATTTCCTTTGATTTCACTTGCTTTGATAAATAGCCAGTATGAACCCTACATCTGACACTGAATGCATACCTACATCTGCTTTGATCTGGCGCAGAGTGATGGCGTGTAGTGCTGGCACAGACCGACGCCACATAGCTAAAACTTTACAAAACCAAAATGAAACTGTTTTCTAGCCGATTATCATCAGCCTTATGCTACATGTTTGAATCTGGTCTGCATCTGTTCTGTGAATCATTTTGCTTATTAGCATGATAGAGAATTGTTGTACTGGCACCTTACATGAATAAACTTGTCCAGAATTTTCCACATACTACAAACATTTTGCTTGGGTAATGTATAATTTTTCTCTAATGAGCAATCATTAACAATATTATAATGAATAGTGTACTATTTTTGATATTACTACTGCTAATAGTCATAATCATAATTACAATCTTGAAATATATTAGATTGTATCAGAGGTGGGCCACATTCACTGGATCATATCTTATGTTTAATAAAAATCTCTCATTTATGGGCATATAATCCCAATTTACACACACTTCCACACACAGATGAGCAGGCACTATATCCTTTTAGATCCCTCCCTGATCTATAGAGTGTAATAGTGTTTAATAAGGCTGACATTACGCTGGGATAATCCCACTCTCTCATGCACCGACACACAACCAATTCCATTTCCACCGCCTCAGCTGTTTTCTCTGCGCTCCAAAAAGCTCATTTCAAGAAAAGGAGGCCGGGGTGCAAAATGAGGCCTCAAATATCAATTACCACTGATGGGAGAGAGGGGAAAAAAGCTGATGGATGCTACATTTCCTCAAATCCTTTGCTGTTCTTTTCATTAGAGTTTAATATGTTTTTTTATTATGGGGCGATAACAGCATATGATGAGGAAAAATTAATACCGATTGGCCTAATATGAGACCTTGGAGTGGAAAAAAAAAGGAGAGCCTTCAGAATGTGTGTGTGTGTGTGTGTGTGTGTGTTTGTGTGAATGTGTGTGGATCCATGTCTATGCTTGTGTGTGAATTATATATACATGCTGGGAGGATTCCTGGGAAAATTCTGCAGCTGCTCTGGCTTGGGGTTTTTATGAATATATTTCCTTACATGGTTATGAAACATGACAAAATTTCACAACTTCTCCACATTTTTTCCTGTATGAAGCGAAGGAAGACATTTATTATTATTATTATTATTATTATTATTATTTATTAGAGAAAAAAGAATAAGAAATAAAACAAGAAAATAATATTGAAAATATGTTTGAAGAGATGGATATTAACATGATGAATTTATATCCATTTGCTCACGGTAAGCACGTCCAAAGAACACACAAAGTATTCAGTTATAAAGAGGCAATAAAAAAGAGAGGAAAAAGAGCTGTAAGAGACTGAGGACATTTTCAGTCCTTAGGAAGGCTCAGTATAAATACAAAAGCAGTTTTAGCAGAGTTCAACAAAGTGAATAACTGGGACAAGAAGAAGTCCACTGCCAAATGACCTGAGAGGTGTGGGTTGCTGATGACTTTTCAGCATGTCTGACATTGTGGAACAAGGCCATTCAGTGCTTTATAGACATGCAAAAGATTCTTAGAGCCAATTCGAGTACAGAAGTAATGAGCTCCCTGTCAAACTCCCTACAGTCTTCTGAAGAAGACCATTATATTTTTATCCATTTTGCAGGTTACAAAAGCTTGCAGTTATGGCTTTGGTAAGAATATCTGAAGTGATATATCATTCATCATGTACCACTGATGATATGTTTCTGAAAACTGAGGTCACATCAAGTATGACACCGTCAGCTTCATCTGTACTTTCAACAGGCAAGAAAACAATATAAACCTGAATTTATTCCCTCGTTTTCTCAGCCCACAGGTGTTTCTACTTTTTGTCTCGTTCAAGAGACAAAAAAGCTGGGGAACATCTCATGGTGTGGCCAGATTAAACTGTTTAGGGGCCCAGGGACAAAACAATTGCTATTTGGCCCCTGTTGTCTTCAAATGATTCATTGTATTTTGCACAGGGAGTCACAAACCATACTCCTATGCTCTTTTCTGTGAAACAGTAATAGTTTGAGGATGGAACATGACTTTATTTAGGCAAATAATACATGAATATATATTACTTGTGAGCACAATAAAAAGCTACATTTACATTATTTTGACAGCAAGACAGGACCACAGTATTGCATAATAATGCCAGACCCAGTTAATATTACACCAGAGTACAACGTCCCCAAAATTACCAAATACCAAGTGATAATCAGTGAGATTTATTGATTTTCATGAAATGCTGAGCATATACTTTGTTGGTTCTGATGCACTGGTGTTAAAATCTGTCTTTTTCTTTGGTAATGATTTTAATCCCTGATATTGTTATTTTGAGACATGTGGGAGAAACATGTGGGTAGCTGAATAATAACAAAGACAATAGCCATTAGCTGGGTTGCTTTGTCGTGTAAACGCTGCCAGTGTCTCTGCCCTATGGCTCTCTGTCCATATAAATCGGGGGGAAAAGTGAGAGAAACAAGGTGTGTATGAATTAATCAAATCTCTCTGCATTACTTCCAATATCCTTGGGATCTCAATGAAGCCGACTCAGTCAGCACACAGCTCGGGCTTTAACAAATCACACCGCTGTCCCCAGTTTGCGTAATTAGTTTAGTGTTATTGCATTCGCATGGAACAGAGGGTGTGAAATGTGTTATTGCTTTTTAACTGAACACAGTGGGTGAACTAATGTGCTCAACATGATCAATAAATCATATCTGAACACATCAACTCCCTGCCAACTGGAAAATGAAGCAGTGGCTGGGCTTCTGCTTGCATATGAAATAAAGTTGTGAATAGTGTTTGCATGTAATATATATCTCTAATATGGGAAAACATGTATGTGCCGTTTACATGCATTAAAACCAAACCAAAAATAGAAAAAGCTCTCCCCCCCCACGATTTCCTAAAATAATCAAAATAGTACCTGTTAAGAGCAGCTCCAACCTGATCATCTCAGTCTCTGTGTATCTGCCTTAACAATCTTCTCATTGCTTGTCTTGTGCTCCTCTCCTCCCACACTGTGGGTGGCTGAGCCAGTTGGTCCACTTTGTAAAAGCCTCCTGCAGTTCGCTAATCATGTTGACCGCCAGCTACCAAATTAAGGCTGTCACTGCCGCGGCTGGATGCCGTCGGTCCAAGCAATGTGGCTTCCAATGGTTAAAGGGATGCACCACAAGGGGTCATTCCTATCATAGTCTGTCATACAGATAATGTTGTCATGTGAAGGCCTCGCGAAGTCTATTTTAGGTATATTCTCTTGTGTTCTCCTCAGATCAAGGATTTATGTCATTTTTGGCTACACACTGTGTTACATTCGCGCTAGTGTGGCTTCAGTGTTTTCAGTAGCTGTTTTATAGAGCGAACAGAAACAAATATAACAAACTGGAAGTTTTTAGGATCTAAAAAGCAAGTAGCTTTAGTGTTTACTCCGCTCTATTTATCCATTCCTCTTTTATTTACTTGAAGGTTAAACTATTCACATTTGCATAACTTTGAAAATACATAGGAGTCAATTTACAACACTATTACTATTATAACAACAACATCAGATAGAAAATATTTTTAAAGCACGTTTGCTGCCGTTCCACAAGCACTTGGAAGAGTTTTCCAGTCCTATATAATGGTTGGCATGCAGTTTGGATTCTTCAGGATTTTTTTCAAGATGAAATTGCAAACTTTTTGATTTAGAGGATTTCCTCCTGTCCTGTCTTTGAACAAGCACACACACAGACATAGACACAGACACACACACACACACACACACACACACACACACACACTGTGGCTACATGGTGCTGTAAATACATTAATCTGTTACGGCAAACATTTTGAACAGTTGTTGAGCTAAGGGGCAGACTGACGAGCTGAAAGTATTTTAAAACTGCACAAATTAAGTTATTTAACAGTCATATATGAGGTTTTTCCATTTTCAAATGGCTTATTGTTGTGATATTTTAGTTTCACACTGCAGGCGACTGATTTCTATTCACTTTGAGTCTGGTGTATTTGCAACCATACAGCTGTGATGCCGCTCAAAGCCTGCATAATTTTGATATAGTCACAAGGCTCTGGGGCTAGGTACTCCCTCTAGCTGACATACACTGTATCAAAACAAGCATAATGAAATCATTTAAAAGTTGTTGAATGTGCAGCTCTCCAACAAGTTACCTCGGCCAAAAGGCTCCCTTGAGCCAGCCCCTGTCTCTTTTATATAAGAAAAATTAGAGAGAGAAAAAACATTTTCCATAATAAAGAACTGAGGAGTTCTGAGGAATCACAATATAGTTAACAGGGTAGCTCCACCTCTAAACAAAATGCAAATACACGACAACACTCGCTTAGTAAAGGGATTTAATTAAGCACATATCTGTGCATTTCCCTTGCATTTTAACCCCAGTGGAGTCCTCCAGCAGTTCAAACATATTAGAAAAATGCCTGGTGTCAGAGGATGATGCTGCAGCCCATTAGCTTATCCACAGGCACACATGATTGAATATTGGATGAGACTTTATATCTGTTTCGAGGAGCACTTTGGCTGCAGCTGTATGTGTGTATGTTTTCAGAATCACCCCTTAGGTCCAGTGTAATTGGAACAACAGTGTATAGGAAGACCTTCATCAAGAAGTGGCACTGACAAACACCACATACAGTACCTATACTCTATATTCACCACACACCCACTCTCACATCGTACTGCAGGAGAGTTGCAAAATGACTCCTAGGCTATCTTCTTTTCTGTCTTCCTGTTAAAACATTGCTTAATGACAGAGCGGGGGAGAGGAAGATTTTAATTAGCCAGCAAAGAAGGCTTCATTAAATCTCTCCGCTGGCCTCTTTCGTCCTGCCAGGCGCTGTCCTGATACAAAACTCTCACTGCCATTAGGTAGGACTACATAGTGGCAAGGGAAAATCAGACAAATCTTCCACTCAGCTTGACACCGTTGATGATTTTGGCAATTTTCATGGTATATGAAGATGTAAATGTTTAGACTGTCAGTGCTGCCACTCAGGTCATGGTCTTCAGTGGTGTACAATATGAGGGCATGTTTTTGTCCATGATTAGCTGTTGAAAAGTTCATACTAATATACAATACAGGCCATTTCCTTTCTGATGTAATCACGTTTGATGTCACGTCATTACGAAGGCTTCCTTAACAGCAAATTACAGCCTGTTTTGCACAGCTTCAGGTGTTCCACGGCCCTTTTCATGCCTAACATATCTTGCTTTTACTTTGTCTTCTTTTCTGTACCTATGGTGCATCTTTACATGGTTGCCAAAGTGGATGAAATGGATCAACATGTGATCAAAGCTTTTATTTGGTTTCACCTGGCTCTATGAAATTACCTGCAACAGTAAGGCTAACTCAACCCACATTTGAGAGTAGATTTCAAATCATTTACAGCATTTTTAATATTTCTACGTTTCTAACTGTGGAAGCAAAAAAAATAGCAGATAGATAGAATTTGTGTGAGGCAGCCAGTAGCTGATGCTCGGCTTAATGTATTGAGAAATTATTTTTGCCTCAACAAACTGAAAGCTAAGCTTGTTGGACTGCCACAAGTCTTGAAACACTAGTTGTGTAACAACTTAATATTCTAGCACTACTGAGGAGGAACAGCACTTTGAGCTTGAGTGATTGCCAACAACATAAATGCGTGCTAGGAGTGGATGATGTCAGAGAGCTTTGCTTTAAGTACAAACACATAGAGACATTTGCACATCACACATACAAAATGCCTGTGATGTAAATCGGAGGAAATGTTCGGCACCTTTCCAAACTTGGACATCTGCTGTAAAGTTTATTTCTTTATTTTTTGGTGATGCAATTTCAAAAGCAAGTCTAAGGGAAATGTTGCTCATCCCCTTGTTAAGGTTTCAGGATGACCAATTAGTGAAGAATTCAGTGAAAAAGAGCTCACACACTCCCATACAAATATGATCCCAGCTACCACTGCTGTCTTTATGTGCTTCTACAGACAGCCCTCCCAGGTCTGTACACACACGCTTTTCGTCCTCTTCCCATAATCCTGCCTCTTTCCTATTCCTCCATCAGCTATCACAGTATATCACTTATACATCCGTCAAAGTTCCCGAGAGACGACTGTTACAAAGAGAAAAGTGAAATGAGAAATTCCCATTGCCACCTAATTGCATGGCCAAATCGATCCTGTAACAGATTCCTTCTTTCTGCCATCCAGTCTCACTGACAGCGCTATCAGACAGACAAATCAGAACACTGAGTCTGTTTCTGTGTGTGTGTGTGTGTGGGTTGCTCAGCCTTCAACATTGCAGGTCGTGGACAGTCAGACATCTGTGTGATTGCTAAGAAGCGAGAAAAAGGCAGATTGAGGTTGTGCAATACTCAAATCATACTGTTTTGTTGGAGATGAGTTTTAATGTGGACAATCCAATATAAAACAAAATGAAAAAAAAAATGGAGATATGAGATGGAAAATGTAAAGGTGCTCTGTAAAATATGCGCTGGATGGATACATTATGTAGAATGGAATACAAAGCCAGATCTACAGAGCAGCATCTGCAATTGCATTTGCTTTCAGTACATTGCATATTGAATTAGATAGATAGATTAAATAGATTAAATTCTATCTTTCTCATGACCTCACAAGAAGCACTCGACTTTCCTAAATGTACATTTACGCAGCGAGAGTTCACAGGTGATCTGTTAAGAATGAATCCTCAATCAAGTGGTTTTCCTCAGTGTTTCTTTTCACTAGATTGTGATGGTACAGACTCACAGATGGACACTACAAGCCTTGTTCACACATTTACATAAACAACTTTAGAACTTTTAGAACCGTTGTTACCATTAGCTGCCTTAAAAACTATGATTTCTTTTGTAAATAAAATGCAGGCAGCTGTGACTCTGACAGTCACCTGTTTTTAAGTGGGTGACCCTCCCGAGCACCCAAACAGCTGCAAACCATATCAAACGGAGGTGTGCGTCATGCGTCTGAATCACCCCTTGTTCTTTTCCCTTTCCTCTGTCTTCTCTTGCCTGCCAGATTTTCAGAAGAGGCTAAAGTTTCCTCCTCTTTCATTCCCCTTGTATTGGAGCAACATCCTTGAATGGAACCCACTGAGAGGCTGGAGACCTGCGCTCCCTCCTGTCTCCTTAGACCTGTCACAGAAAGCGTCTCCTCCTCTCTGCAGAGCAAACTGCAGATGTGAGGAAATTGTCTGCATAAAAACTGACCGAAGTGCAACAGAGCGCACAAACCCGTGTTTCTCTCTGTTTTGCTGGAGGAAACACAGCTGAACTGAACAGGGGACAATGAAAGAACTTTCCTTTTGCTGTGAAAAACAGGCTTGAAACCACATGCTTTGAACTGTGAAACAACACTGTTGAACAGCCATGTAAGGCCAGGGCAACTGGGCATACAGAAACAGCATTACAAATACACAATATGCTCACAGATGTAAATGGAAACTGCTGTTGTTGAAGTTGCTGTGATCTATTACACTTGGTATTGGCTAGTTAGCCGTCTCTCATATCATAGAAACACATTCAGAACATGTACCTCTTTTAATATGATCGAACTAAATGACAAAATAGTGAGCTAACCATCAATATTTCCATATTCTACTGAGTTTATACCAGATTATTTCATGTCCTTCACCTTTCTTTGTGATTACTCCCACAACACTTAACACACAGTACATTTCAGTACTTGTTTATGTTCTCATATATGCTGTAGATACGGACACACATTCCCACATGTTCACACTTACAATAATATCTGCTTGTGAGTGCGTCTGCTCTACTGTCAACAGTTTTAAAGGGACACACAAGCACATTCTCTGTCTGTTTGT
Source organism: Pempheris klunzingeri (assembly GCF_042242105.1). Classification (NCBI taxonomy): domain Eukaryota; kingdom Metazoa; phylum Chordata; class Actinopteri; order Acropomatiformes; family Pempheridae; genus Pempheris; species Pempheris klunzingeri. The sequence goes on from NC_092021.1 coordinate 12,936,807, forward strand.
AAAACCCATTTTTCTGGAGTCTTGGAATCAGGATTTTGAAATGTGGTCCTGATAAACACAGCAAGTGCAGGTTTTAAAAATATTTTTAATGACTTAAACATTGTCAGTACGTAAATAACTCAAATCTATGTGGACCATAAATTCTTATAAGGGCTTTAAATACTGTATATGTGGACATGTCACATTACTTCCTGGGGGCAGCACAGTGGTGCGGTAGTTAGCACTGCTGCCTCACAGCAGCCTCTCTGTGTGGAGTTTACATGTTCTCCCTGTGCTTGTGTGGGTTCTCTCCGGGTACTCTGGCTTCCTCCAACAATCCACAGACATGCAGGTTAGGTTAATTGGTGACTCTAAATTGCCCGTAGGTGTGAGTGTGAATGATTGTGTGTCTATGTGCAGGCCCTGTGATTTGCTGGGTGTACACTGCCTCTCACCCAATGTCAGCTGGGATAGGCTCCAGCTCCCCAGCAACCCTTAAAGATGAATGAATAAACACTACTTCCTGTTATTAGACTATCACTGACTACATCAACACTGTTTCTTAGCTTGTATGTATGCATTCCCATTCAACACGGACAGTTTTTGCCCTTTTCTTGCCCCCTGCTGATATACCCCATTTTCACATGGAGCCTTGTTCTTGCATTTGCAACAACAAATGAGATTTGCAACAACTAATTTCTAGGTGTGAACCAGCTTGTTGTAAGGCGGATTAACAGTTTCCATTTGTGGATTTGCAAATGAAGATAATGAATTGCTTTGTGATATGTTTATTAAAGTAATACAATTTTGTCATAGACTCACTTTTTTTTTTTAGTTGGTGGTGAGAGCGCGCAGGAGGCTGACTTCTTTTGCAAAGATGTAATTCTCCTACGCACCTGTCTGCCTGCCTGGTGTGCATTAGGCAACATTTAATTCAGTTGCAAGCATTGCATATTATATCAAGTAAAACATGAACAAGGTCTTTTTTTTTTTTACTTACCAAAAGCACAAAAAACAAGCTGTTTAAAACTTCATACAACTAAGAAAAGCAGTAGACCTTCGCTCTGCAGTGCATTGCTGTTTAGTCTAGTTTCAAATGACAGGTAAAAATGTGAAAGCAGGTAATAAGAAGACAAACAGGTGAGGAAAGAGACTGCGGTATACAGGAGAAAGACCTTGGTCCTACGAGTTGTATGTTTTGAAGCATTACAAAATGAGACATTACGAAAACATGCACCTCCATCCATATTTCAGGATGTTGACTTTCACCAGCTGTCAATCATGTTTTCTCTAAAAGGAGGCTTACTGCTTTCATTCCTCCTCAATTCAAAGTTTTGTGAAGCTGACCACAGGCAGTGAAATCTTGGGTGATGAATAAAACTCGACTGGCTGCACAACTACATACTTGAGGAGACTGAGATTTATTATATTTATTTCTTTTGTGTGGTTATTAGTCCCACTTCCTTTCTCACTAACCTTTTGTGTCAAATTTGTTGTACAGCCAATCATGAATACCATAATGAAACTGTGGAATAATAGTAATAATACAAAGCTGTGATGTAAACATGAGGTAATTACTATATATCATACAATTTTAATTGGAAAAAAAAAAGTGGAAATGTCAAGAAATATGATATCCCGACAAATCCACAGCCGATTTTTATGAAAAGGTGAGAAATTAGTGAATTGTCCTTCCTAGTCCCTACTTGGAAGAGAGATCAGTATCAGTTGGATTGGTGCAACTACTACTATTAGCTCATGTATTTGGAGTGCGATGTAGTTAAATGGGGTGAAAATACAGATCAGAAATTATCTATCCACATTGATTTTACTCTTTTTTCATTGCAAGAGCTGTTATTTTGATCTTAAATGATAGCATATACTGTATGTCTATGTGGATTGAACTAGACGATAAAAGCACATTGTTGGCTACTGGTTAAAAATGTTCATCGTTAACCTATTGCATAATTAAGTCACATAATATACACCTCGCTTCGGCCCTGCATGGTTTCTGTTTTGTTAAATGGGCCACCTGCTGCTGCTGCTTAAACAACATGCTCAGTTTGCTTCATTCAAGGCCTGTTTGAATTAAGTGAGCACTGCCGCTCATTATGATGTTGCCATGAGTAACAGGTTTCATTTAACACTTTGACAGAGATGCCAGGAGAGTCATACTTTAACTAAGCATATACATACATTTTCATTCAGGGATATTGAAATGACTGTGGGCTTTGAGGCCGTAGGTAGAAGGGTGGCTGCTGAGGTTTGGTTGTGGGGGGTCCTTGTGTAAGATGGTGCTTAGGGCCCCAAAATGTTGAGAAACGAGTTTGCAAACCATGGCAGCTGCAGGTATTTTTCACTTACAGCACAATTTCTTTTTAAGTCGGCTTGATTAAAAAAAAGAGACGAAGAAAGAGAAACAGTAGGGGAGCGAGCCAGGTGGCCAGTAAGTGCCCTCTTCATTGATTCTGTCTTCTGCTGTGTGTGTGTGTGTGTGTTTTATCAGTGCGTGTGTGTGTGTGTGTGTGTGTGTGAGACAGCCAACAGACGGTCATCAGGTGCAGAGGTTTGGGTCCACCACCCTGGGATCTTCTGGTGCTCTGACACCCACATAATGTTAATCACTGTCCATGATCCTGTCCTGCTGCTGTTAACACTCAGGGGGAAGGGGCTCCTTTAACAAACTTACTCAAAGCCATGCAGTCATGCATGCACACTTGTACAAGCGTCCTAGGGACAGATGTATTAATCATGTATTGCACTGTAAAATACTTAATTGGCACTTTTGTGAACTGAAATTTGCATCCACTATGACTGTTATGAGTGTGATACAGCTGAGAGGAGGATGACAGTCAAATAATTGCTGAAATGATGTATTGATGCATCTATTAGCAACAAGAGTCAATATTATATTATTATTATTAACAGGCTAGTGAGCTTAGTGCTTCACACTTAAGATTTATATTGTAGTCACAGAAAATCTGTTGTCAGAAATATTGGAAACATGATCAGTGTGTCAACATCACCTAAATTATTCTCTTGCAGTACAGCACCAGCAGTAGTACTGTGCGTCCTCTCTTACTTGGGTCAGTGTTGGTCAGCCAATGTCCTTCCTTATTCAACTGTTCTGCTGCGAATGTGTCCTTAAGAGTCAGTTATGTTTTGCACTGCCATTAACTTTGTTTCCAAGGTCGAGAATAAACTTTGAACTTTAAACTGAAGCCAACATAGGTGGCATCTTCCTGTGGAAACTCAGAGGTTTCAATGTCTGCAATAAGAGGCTCTGTGATTGCAAGAGCAATTGAACTGGACTCTCTGGAGGCGGTGATATAGAAAAGGACACTGTTTAAGTTGGTTAGCATCCTGAACTTCTACTGCCCGCTCCACAACTTGCTGGTTGAGAAGAAGAAGAGAAGAGAAGTCCACCAAACGGAATAACTCATCCCTGCTGTTTCACAGTATGGACATCCATGGACTGGGAGAATACTGAAGTCTTACTGGACTAGCAAATTGAATTTTATTATTACATATATCCTTACTTCTGGTATACTCTCACTTCTTTTTATTTCTTGTTTTAAATTGTATTTTTCACCACAATGCGGTATGTTAGAGATATCACGTATCTACGATATCTAACATTGCTTCGTTTTGCCATTGGAATTACTTTGGATCTTGATTTCTCTGTTCTAGTGTGGTTTTATTAGATCTAATTACGTTATAACTAAGTTAGAGGTAATCTTCGATTGCAGTGATTCGGTGTGAGCCTCTAGTGTGTGCCTTGCTTTATTGTGTTTTCCTTGAACAAAAAAAGTTTTGAACTTCTCGACATGTCTGGAATGCAGAGTAATATATGAATGTCAGAAAAGGTGATGGCACTAAACAGTATAATTGTAAACACTTTCATCGTTCTTTTGCCGTCACTTCTTTATTACCTGCTGTCACTCTGAATAAAGAAAAGGAGAATGCTTCACTGATGGAGACACAGGCAGATCAATCCCCCATAAAACAAGCTGTATTGGTTTATAAATCAGGTCTCCAGTCTCTGCCTGTGGCTGCTCAATAAGCATACATCAGCTTGAGTGGGATGAGCTGCCTACTAGCTGCAGCTGGTGATAGATAATAAGGATGCACAACCACATAAGTACACACACACACAAAGCACAGAATAAGAGCAGGAAATACACACGAGATGCCCATGCAAGCAAATGTAGATGAGATTCAAAAAGACACACAGTCTGAAACACAATCTCCTGCACACAAACTCACATGTAAACACACACCTACAGTGTATACAGACAGGCACTCGCAGACTATCAATTCTAAAGTGATCCTAATGACGAAAAGGCAGAAGTGTACACACACACACACACACACACACACACACACACACACACACACACACACACACACACACACACACACACACACACACACACACACACACACACCACCACTACTACCTCCTCCTTCTCCTCCAACTCAGACATACACACATACACAATAAATATATAACACTGCAAAGTGCTCTTTTGTCTCTGTAACTGTTGGCCTTTACTGTATTATAAAAAGCCACTTTGCATTTTTGGGGTTTATACGAATTTCAGGCGAACCATCCGTTTGACTAGTTGCTGAAGCCTAATGGTGCAGAGTGTTACCATTACAAAGAGTGATGACAACTTGAAATGGCTCCACTAAAGGCAATACTCTAACGTTCAACTGATTTGTGGCCAAGCACTACCACTTAAATTGCAACCTCATATTGTATTTGGGCGGCCCCAGAAAAGTAGGAACTCAAAATGTACATAAAGAAAAATGAATATACGTGAAATACAGCATGCACAACACTGTCACCTTTACATTTCCTTCCATCCCTGCTCAGTTACTGAATGCATTTAGATTGTTACATAAAAGGTGGTGACTGAAAAGTCCCACAGAAGGAGCTGTTTAACCCAATGTGATTAGCTGTACTGGCATTATCCGTCTTGCCTGGCACGATGACCAGTCAAACATATCATAAGTACTGCAGAGAGGCAATACTCTGTCTCATGTCTCATTTAAGAATGTAGACGTTTTGTGTAATGCATCTGTGGCTTCAGGCCGGCATTTCTCCCTGTTCTGTGTTTAGATTCAGGCCACTGCTGTTCGATATATATTGGTGATGGTGTGCTCGAGCCATGGGAAGATTTGTAACTGCAATTAAGTGTTTTCTTTACTATTTCAAGCACACACACTATCTTTTGGGGTTTAATACATTATTTAAGAGTATTCAGTTCAATTATCAAACTTTTTCGAGCTGTTAGAGTTTAAAAATGGTTGTCAAAGTAAACACTCTTGCCATGCTTGTAACATTTTTATTTTCATCTGATCACTTCTGTGCTCCAACACTGTGGATGATCTCATGCATTTTAAATATGGGTGAACATCATTGAAGATGACAGCCTGTTCATAAAATCTCAACTGATTATTACCTCTAGCATTTCTCTCGTTTATATCAGTTCCCTTTAACTGAATGTACCTGTATGATTAATGTTACAATGAAAGTTTAAAGTATGCATCGCTCATGCATTCATTACATCACACTCATCACACTTTCTCAAAAACACAAAGCCTCACAAACTTTGTTGACACATGTGCAGTGTGGAGATCTCTGTAATCGCGTTTAAATAATTAGCTACATATGATGTGCACAACACTTTCATTCTAACATTTACCCTTCTTTAATAACCTCCTCACCAAGAAAAAAGCAATGAAAAAATTTATTCTTTATATATTTTATTTCCTTGGGGCACTAATCACAAAAATCAATGTTTTTTTAAGAACAGACCCCACATTTTTTGAAATATTGGCCTCTACCAAACGGTTGAGATGTCGTAAGTAAAACATGTTTTCAATAAGATATAGTGAATCAAAATGTGCTCTACCATATGGTTGAGCAGAAGGTTAAAGGGTTAACCTATTTTTGGAAATTATTTTGTCACTAAAAAAGAAAGGGAAACTTACACTCAACCAGTGGAAGAACAGATGGCTGTATAATACACACTTAAAACCCTTAACATTTCTACCTGAAAGTGTAATTCCTAAAATGTCCATGTTAAGTACAAACCACAGTGAAGCGTGTGAGTCATCATCATTCCCAGCTTTAAACTTCCTCCTCTTTAGTTAATCTCTATTTTATTCATGTCCAAAATACTCATCCTATGGCTTATACCCAAGCTTCAGCCTGATCAATGAAGTCATCAGCATTAATTCAGGCAGATTCCATCCGGCACATTCTGAGGTTTCATTGTACGTCTGTACTTGTTAGGGGGTCAGCCAAAGTTCAGACCTCAATCCACCCTCAGGGGATCGGTTTCACACCACAGTCTTCTCTAGAACTGACCCAGTTCTGCTATCGCTGCTTGCCGCATTCAATAGCTGGCTTAAGTCTATCCATGGGACATTTGTGCCTGTGTGTGTGTGTGTGTGAAAGAGAGAGAGAGTGTGCGTGTGTGCAATTCCACCAGTGTGACTAACAAGCTTGGCTGTTGCAGTCCGGCAGATTGAGAGACACCTACTGCTAGTTAAAGCCTTTCGTACCCCGGGGTCATGGGCTCGCCTCCTGTGCCAGTGCTGCTCATATATGAGAAGATAGAGGGATAGGGTGAGGAAGAGTAGCAACGAAGTGAAAGAACTGTCACTTTTCTGTTGTTAAAACATAAACAGACATTTTTTTGCAAATGGCAAAATTTGATGTGCAGCAAAGCATTTCTTCACTGTTTTTGTAAAACGAAAACACAATATTGTCGATAAGTCTTTGTGGGTTCAACCAACCATTATTACACCTGAAATATGCTCTCAATGACCCCTTTTGAGCTGACTTTATGTTTCACAACAATGCCACAGTGTGAGCCACAGTTGCATGTAGGCAGCAAAACTGATACAACTATAACAATAATTTTATTGACATGAATAGTTTTTTCTCTCATTTGTACTGCTTGACCTACCCTTGGCAAAAGTAAGTTTGTTTGGAGCCAGTAAACAAGTGCAAATGCAAGTGCACCCAAGAAAACTGGCATTGCTACTGCACTATGAACTTGCATGAGAATTAAGGCCATTATGCTGTAGAGATAGGAAAACAGAAGGAGCCAGAATGTGAACAAATGTGTCAGACTTTTAGCAATAAAATGGTGGTTTGTTATCAAAATTGGAGCGACTGCATGTCATTTTAAAATGTGTCACTTGTGTTTAGCCACCATGGTAAACGTCAGCGGCCTCTGTGCAATGAAAAAAAAAACAATTGCCTTAAAGGATGGAAAAGTGAATGCGCGCCCAGTGGTTACTGAGACTGACCAAGGGTTAGCTTGTGCATTAGATGGGTAAATGTGTTAATGGGGCTCTGAGTGTGAGGGAAAGACATCTTGCTCATGCGTACAGACCATCAGTATGCATGAGAAAAATATGGATAGTGATAGTGATATCTTAATTAGTACGACTTTCAAAACCCCATCTCCACCCCGCTTGCTAACGAGCGCTGCTTATAAATCATTCATTTTTACATGGCTGATGAAACATGTGTATGTATATGTTTTAATTATTGGACACAAGAGTGTTAATTCTCTTACTTTATGGCTGCAGGAAAAACAAACTGCCACTGAGAAGACAGTCGTCGTCATCGATGCTGAACCCCCAATAACCCCGGTTTTTTTTTTCCTCTCTCTTTTTTTTCCTACAGGGTAGAAGCTGTCTCCCGCTCCTAAAATGTGCTTTCATTTCTGACAAGTCTGCTCTTCAATCCAAGCCTGTGATGTGTTATCTGGGCCATGTCGTGCTATACATACCCTTTAATGACTAATTCAGTCTCTTGGCTTACGTACTAAAATAGAACACACACATATGAAGGAAAAGGGAAATCAATTGAAATGTTGCAATGTTTGACAGGACTGTGCTCGAGGAGACAAAAAAAAGAAAGAAAAACATCAGACGATGTCGCTCGCTTGCTTTTGTTTTCTGAGTGAGAGAGTATGAGGTGTCGAGACAGGCAGAAGCTGTATGTATGTATGCAGGGTGCCGGTACGTTGGGGAATTTATTTTTTCAACTGTCTTTGATCACTTCCCGGCTTTGAAGTAACTCTCAGTGAAGGGGGGAAAAAAGCCAAGCAGAAGTCACCGCAAGTTCACATCGCAACTAGGACTCGCAAAAACTGCAATCTGCATAATTTATTCTCTAAACTGTTGAAATGCAAAGAGATGAGAAGATCTCTAGGTGCCCGACAAATCCTCTACCCCCACCCCCCACTTGACAACCCCAATTAAATACTCTCCCTCTTCACATTTGTTCTCAATTACAGCTTGAAGAGCGACGACATGAGAGCCTCTAATGCTCATCAAGTGACTGATTTAAAGAGAGACAGTAGAAAGAAAGCACCACCGATTAGGAGAAATGTAATTGACATACAACATAAATGAGACAGTTGTGTAGAACGCACGTAAAGGAATCTACACATGAACTATCAACATGCCTTTCTCCTCTGCATCTCCATCAACACAACACATGACAGGACATTTAGACAGGACACAGGTTTTTCTTCTTTGTCTTAGTATGCTGCTGATTGTTTGACTTTGTGTGTTCATTCATTGTGACAGTTGCTAGCGGATTCCTTCTCGTTTCTGGGAGTTCTTCAGAACCCAGCAATTATAACCAAAGGCTCAAAGCAGACCTTCTAGACAAACATACACACACAGTTGTTTTCTAGTATTTGTCAGTACCAACCCTTACCCCTTACATTCTGACTTCAAACACTCTGTAACACAGTAACCCACTCAAGTCAAACTTGAGCCTATTTCTAACTACTTAACCTTACCACTAGCTCCAATCTCGTTGCAATTATCTCTTTTATAATACTTTCACGTATTGTGAGAATCTGAGTACAGAGTGCAGTAGCTCCAGTCAAAGTTCTCACACTTTTGCAATGTTTACTTAAAGAAGCTATTTGCAGCATGGCTTGATTTCATGCACAGGCAATTTAAAGATGACAAATTTGACCCAACTTTGTGTTGCTTTCACTAAAACTTAGTTGAAACTAAAACTAACCCCATTTATGAAGGAGGTTGTTATACTAACACCGGCCCTTATAGCAAGATGTGATAAATTTGTCGGTTTTGAAAGATTAATCAATTTAATGATTACTCTTATCATATTTAAATGTTTGATTTGGAATAATGTCTAATGAAAGTTTCTTTTCATTATTTTCAGTGATTATATCCTGCGCATGTTGGCAGCACGTAGTGACAGACAAAGGAGCAGTGGGCTGACAGCTTTTTACACTGGGCATAATTCAAGCCGTGTCAAGCCTTTGGCAGGGAAACTTCACGCCTTTTGAGTGGTACACTGAGCTTAATGACAACTCAGGGGAAATATGCATTAGCATAGCGTCAGTGATCAAAGAGCTTTCAATTATATTCTTTGTGATAGCTGCAAAAGCAAATGCTTATACAATGAGCGTGTGGACAACAAACAAAAAGGCACGCATTCTAGTTCAGCCACACTGCGAGATTTGCATGAAGTAAAGAGCTCATAGGACTGCGAATTTGAAAACGCTACAGCTAAACGTTCCCATGTCTGATGAGAAAAGCTCTCATTTACTGGAAATCAATGATTATGCGGGAGGAAAGAATGTCATGGAGAAAAAGATGAAGAAAGTTGTCTTCATGCTGGGGGAGAAACTAGAGACCCTGCCTTTGATATACCTCAGCTCTTAGAGATGTGTGTGTCTGTTGATGCTGAATGAAGTGGGGTTAAATTTATCTGACAATCAACGATCCACTACCAGCACACACACACACACATACTCTCTCTCTTTCTCTCTATTGCCAGACACTCCCAATTAAGCCTGAAGGGCCATGCTTGTTAAACTAAAACCATCCTTTTCTGAAATGTCACAGTGTCTCCCTGCAGTGTGGCCCATCTGTAAACAGCTCTGTTGCTCATGCCAGCCCGAGCCCCCTGGTGTGTCTCCTTGTGTGTTTGTTAGAGCATGTTTTGTGAAAGCAAAATGGTGTGTCTTGCATTAACACTCAGTTGTGAATATTTCAGTGCATTTTGGGCTTTTGTGTGTTGCGCTTGTTGTTGACCACGCTGCCAGGTGGTTTGGCATGCGTGCTGTTGTGATTCTGCCTTGGAGTGTGAACATGTGTGTGTGTGTGTGTCTCACGTGATGAATTATGTGTGTCCTCACCTAAGCATCCCCCCTCTCTAGCGTGGGTGTGTGTGTGTGTGTGTGTGTGTGTGTGTGTGTGTGTGTGTGTGACATCTCATTTGGTGGGCTGACAGGTTGAAGGATATGTGCTGTAATTGTTGTCGGACTGTCAACCCGACGTAATTGAAAATGTCTTATAAGTGAAAGTTTCTTCAGGATGTTTGTACCAGCATGTCAATTAACATTAACATAGCAGTTCATGTTTGCTGTCCAATTACCAATTACCTTAGACACTACATGTGCAAACTGTGCCTTGCCAGATTGTGTAAAATATTACCTCAACCTCAGCGATCTTAAAAAACTGCCAGCACAATTTGTGATTTAAACATTTGGAGATACTTTGCGATCATAAGAGCACAGTTTGATCTCAGAGTAATGAGATGATAATGAAAAAAAAAGATAGCAAAAATGATTACCTCTGTACACAACAGAGCTCTCCGGTGCTACCTATCTGCGAAACACTTTGAACTTGGTTTTTAAAATTGAATGAACAATAAAATTGTCAAATAACAAAATGTCAGTGTGTTGTGTTATTTTCATTCCTTGGAGGTATTCATCATCCTTAAATATGAGAGGTGCACAGCAATTCTCAATGTGTGTGGTACGGCATTAGTTTAAAATGTAAATAGATTGCTCTTACTTACTGCTCCAGCCCAACACGGGGAAGAACCACTTTAGTTCAGCAAATAACAAATAGCGCCCAGCTACAGACGCACACACACATACACGCACTGTGATTACATTATTCATAGCACTGCAGAGAGCTCTTACACAGAGCCTGACAAACATACAAGACCTGCTGTAAAACACTGAGTGGTAACAGCACCAGCTAGATTGTCTTACAATAAGGGATGGAGGGATGAGAGAGAGAGAGAGCGAGAGACACTGAATGTATGTGTGTGTGTCAATAATTTAGGTTGAACGTCGCATCTCGTCGCATTAACACCAAGGATTGCACTTATTGATGTTTTGGTTTGTTTGTGTGTGGATGTGTGTGTATGCGTGTGTGTGTGTGTGTGTGTGTGTGTGTATGTGTGTCAGTGTGCAGGCCTATATTTAGACACAGGCATAGTAGCCAGTTGCAAAGAGTGCTGCCAGCCGGGAGGGATGCCAGGGAGGAGTTGGAGGCATATCTTATGCTATATAACTTTATTTAATAATAGAATGTCATAATACACAACACACAGGTACACACACACACACTCACATTCACCATTTACCTGAAAGAAAAAAAACAAAAAACTAAGATTTTAGTCAGTGTCACACAATGTCCACTTACAAGCACATGTGTGTATAGAGCAAACTATATAAAAAGAAAATATTGGTATCACAGTCCAAAGAGGAATGCTCACCTCCACCTACACAAAAGGTGTTAAGACAAGAAAAACGTAATGGAGATTAATTGTGTTAGAACTGGCTGCTTTACAAAGAAGCACCTCTTTCTCTGCCTCCCTCAGCTTTTTCTCTCTCTGCTCTGCTCTGTTACTTCTCTTTAGAGGGAGTGTGCAACACCCAATCTGAAACTTTTATGAAGCTACAAAGCAACAGAGAGCTAAAAAGTATTAATTTCTACATAATGAAATCAATATTAAAGAAATTACAGAAGTGCAGAATATTCCTCTAAACCTTAATACACATTAAACGGGCTCAAGGCTAACAGTTAAAACAATATAACATAGCCTCCATGAGACGTACTTATAAACTAATGACAACCAATTAACAGCGTTTAGAAAAAGCTTAATCTTAACCGGAAAATTTTAAAAGTTAGCAGTATGCTTGAGTTCAAACATGCTCCTTGAAAATGCTATTTTTTCAGCATAATCTGGTCGTCATATAGAGCTAAAGCAATTAGCCGATAAATCAATTCGACAGAAAGTTAATTGGCAAAAATGTGAGGATTTGCTGCTTTTCTCTGTTTAATATCACTGTAAATGAAATATACTTGGGTTTCGGACTGTTGATCGAAGAAAACTCAGACATTTTATAGACCAAATGAATAATTGATTAATCAAAGAAAGTAAATGGCAGATTCATTGTTAATGCACACGATTACTAGTTGCAATCCTAGTTTCACCTACACAATCACCCATGTAAACCAGAGATCTTTTAATATTTGAAATGAAACGATCCCATTTGTTTGTGTGACAATATTCATTTAATGGCTGTGGGTATCAAGGAACTCTATAAACTTTATTTTTCAGCTGCATTCGAAGTAACAATCTAGATGTGATAAAGGCTTCGGTAGGCACCTAAGATAAAAAAAGAAATGGTCATATAACCTTATGTTCCCTGTTTGTTTTTGCTCATTCTTTCTGAAAGAAATGGATGTCAACACCACAGGCAATGACATCATCACTCATTGAAGAGGACCATGGCAGATGTACTCTATCATACTTGTAATATTAACAACCCTTATCTTATGTACTTGGCACACAGTTAAGACATAGAAAACAAACAAATATTGGATATTATTTGGGGCATAGCTGGGGTCCAACATGGTGCTGTACCAGGTGTACCAGCTATCTAAACCAGACTACTTAGGTTTAGGGAAAGATGGTTTCAGTTAACGCAATAAGTCAACATTGACTTTGGCCTCACATGCAACACAAATAGCGGCTTTCTGCAAGGTGATTACATCATCAGGATTACATCAAACTCTCACGTGCTAGGATCAAAATTTTGTCTCTCTTTCACAGTTCCAGCTCCCCCAAAAGTCTCAGAGCAGGTAGATTTACTTTGTGGTGACAAAGAATTTGTCATAGCGGAGAACAGACAAGAGTCCCTGTTTCAAGAACTATTTGTTCAAAAAGAAACATTAAAATATAGCCACATGCACACACTTTATATTTTACTGTGCCCCTGCTGTCTTCTGTGGTGTCATTCTAAAATTATTCCACGACTTATTCCTGTGTCTGTCAACAGATGTGGAGGAGGATGCCTGTTGAAATGTAGGTTATAGAGGTTATTGTTAGCTGTTAGATTGAATTAACTCCAGCTGTACTGCAACACACTGACACCCCAAACTTCATCCAGGAGATGATAAGGGATTCAAGTACTATTGTGACCAAAATCACTGGGTTTGAACCAGAGAAAACAATTCTTTGGCTCTAGCTGGGTGGAGAGCATGTCCTTTTTTCCTACCTCAGTGGAGCTAAAGCCCTTTTTTAGATTTCACACAGCTCATCTTTTCTCTAGGTTTGCAAGTCAGAACTGGAGTGTTTGTCACATATCTGCAGCTGGGTTGGTGGAGGTTATCTCAGGAAACTAATTTAAATTCTAAAAAGATCTGCATTTTTTTTTTGAGACCTGAACATGTAATGTGAAATGGAGAACTCTGACCCACACCTCTGCTCATACCACAGCAAATCTTCTCAGGATTCTGTTGCATTTAAAAAGTGAAAATAATTTAACTAGAAAATATTTTACAACATTTTGACTCTCTCTTCTATGCTAGCAACAGGAATGGTTTCTTCTGTTTAACATGTTTTAACCAAGGCTTGCTCAGAGTGATTTATAGAGTGCCGATCTGGAGAAACATCAAATTTATTTTAATACCACATAAACAACCAGAGATGAGGAGCACAAAGGTCAATGCTGTGTTTTTTTTTCAAGCCCTCATCAATGATGGTATTTCACTGAAATCACAGATCATTCAAACCTGCCATTTCTTTCCAGCCAAGTCAGGGAGCCGTAGCATTTAAAGGAGCAATCACTGTAAACTGGGGATTGAAGCATTAGCTTAGCCAGCCACCTCAATTTTTCTCCTTCAATGCCCAAGGCGCTCCAGTGGTACCTTATACGGAGGCTTTTAATAACGACACTTGTTTGAGTCCTGGAACAATGAGCAAGGGCTGCATTTCAGGGCTGACATTGCAGTAAAATGCCATCACATTGCCCAAAGGGCTAAACTTAACCCAAGTGTGAAATCTGCTTCTTAGAGAGTGAGGGGTGACGGATACAAGGGCAGGAAGAGAGTAGGCAAATTATTTTAGTCTTTAGGGCCAGTAGGGATGCTGATAGATGACATTGACGTGGTTGCTTATTGCTGTAAATGGCTAATAACAGAAATTACTCTTTTTCAATTATAACCTCCTAAAATCATGATGGATACAATGTGAAGAAAACACATCTCAGACAGATTAAAGGTAAATGGATACATAGACACCAACTATTCAAGTGTTAGGCGGAAATACACTATATGTTTAAAACGTGTTTTACAAAACGAACTCTTGGGTTTGTGGTTCTATGTGATGTGATGTGCCAAGTCAAACCATTGTTGCTAGCATGAAGAACAAGCCAGCAAATACATTTCAACTCGTCTCTTTTCCATCGCAAAACCGCTAATGCATACATAAAAACAGGGAAAAATAATAACTGGACAGATATGAATGAAGTAACCACACTGGTACAGTCCGGCTCTAATCATAGCTGCAGTTTAACCCCTGGCCTGTTGATTGCGATGCAGCTGAGAGTGCAGCTGGGACACCTCGCCGACCTGTGTCACAAGATGAATCGTAATCAACTGTACAAGGACATCTGGTTCTGGATGGTGGGAGAAGAGCAGTGAGTAGTCTTAAAAGCATTTTTCAAAAGATCACTGAGCGAGGCCATAGTTTGTGGTGGTTGGATAAATGGATCACTTTTGGAGGGGAGCAAAACTGCACTGTGTCATCCAATTTGAGTCAATACTTCCATTTATTATGCATCTTGTTCACTCTGGTGTAAAGGTACATTCTCCTTATTTAAATCTAACAACTGTCAGTCCGATACAGATGAAGGAATGGGTTTGTGTCTACCTGGCACCTCACCCTAAGTCCCAGCATCTTTCTTTATGTTAAACCTTTTACAGTGAATTTAAAACATTTTCAGGTTTTAAAATCAGTGTTATTCAAGTAACGGCATAAATGTTTGTTGTCAGACTGACGTTGCGATTAGCCAGGGAATGGAACACTTTTTGCACTAAGTGGCCAGTTTTTCTGTAAGTGCTTGTAGATTTATCTACTGTAGATTATATACAGGTATACCTGTTGACCTGAAATCAGGTTTTCATGAGGCTTGAAAAGAAGTTGCGTTGGACCTTTATGAAGGTATGTGGGTTTGTACTATAGCATTCCCAGTGAGCGGTGCCACCAGCGATAGCGCAAAGCTCATATCAGAGAGTTCTGGATCAAACTGCCACCAAGCCAGCTGAGGTAATCTGTCACACCAAGGTAGTCCCTGGGATGGAGGGTGGTACACCTCTGATATACACAATAAAATACACACACAACATTCCTCTGTATGTGTATATGTGCAAACACATGGCCGACAGGACTGAATCACCAAATCCTCTAAAAGAGCTCTGATGCATGGATCTTTAGCTGTGACACAGGAATCAGCACTATGTTATGTCACTAATGCACTGCTCTTTGTACATCACACAAGGTAATAAGCAAGAGATGCACTGAAATTCTCCTGCACAAACACATAACAACAATTTTGTAATTTTAACCATTTGGGAGAATTTGAAACTCAAAAGCTATAATTCAGCCATTCATCCTTCTGTCCAAATAATGTCATCTCGATAACATTGTTTGGGATTTGTGTTACCATAGCAAGCCCCTCCACTAATCTTGCATCTTATATAACCAGAGTTACTGGCTGAGTACATCTTAGCCTTGAAAAAAAATGACCACTTTGCAATCCCTGTAGTATTCAAAAAGCCAAGATACACGAGTAGCAAAGGGAAAAGGAAAGTTCAATTAATGTCAAAGTAAAGCACATTTGAAAGAAAAACAGAAAGTATTAATGTATCACAGTACAAGATATCCTAAATTACAAATATACTTACACACACACACACACACACACACACACACTAATAAAGTCTTAGACAGAATCAGGGAAGCTCTCTGCCATCACAGTAACAATCCTAAACACTCTAATCCCCTCACATTAGATCGTATCTTATTCTCCAGAGAGGTGGCAGCTAGCAATAACGAAAGGAGCAGAGGAAAATGAAAGGGGGGTGATGAGGAGCAGGCGGAAATGAAGAGTGCAGGTGACAGAGAAAAATGAACTTGCTTTTGTAAATGTTTGCTGAGAGCACAGATGTGGGTGTATGCGTACAGTATACGGAATATAGGGCTTGTGTAAAGATGGGCAGCCATTGAAAAGATATCTTTTGTTTATAGTTGCATTTGAATGCATTCGTTGAAATGCAGGATGTAAACAGAAATAAAGCCCTGCAGACATCATATCAGCTGCTTCATCTATTGTATCTATATTGCATGTTAACTAGACCAAATAAGAAACTGACTTCCTGGTGAGGTTACTATATCATACTGTATGTCTTAGCATGGTGATAAGAGATTATATGAATAAATGTAGGACCAGACAGAGGATTGTAGATACGATAAGCATGGAATATACAGAAAGGGTTCAAGTAAGGGAAGAGTTAGAGTAAAAAAAATAAGAATAGTGCTGCATTCATGTTTAACTAGGCAGGTGATATTAGCCACTTACTTTCAGTGTTTTCACCTCAGTTTTCAAACTTTCAAACTTAAAAAACTTTATGTCAGTTTTCAGGAAAGTAAACAGTGAAAGACAATACATACAGTACATACATTCATGTAGGTGATTTTAGGTGAAAAATCCTCACCATATGAAGACTTATATACACTTCTTTGGAGGAAATATAGGACAAATATAGGATAATTCAGCACTAACGCAGAGTACAACTATCAGGTTTAAGGTTTAGCTTGCACATACAGTATGAAACCCTCAAGTGGGAAAACAATGATCAGGTACGGATGTTGGCAAAAAAAGAATCCAATAATAACTAGACAGCTTCAAATAAATAACACATGAAGTCATGATTAAGTCAGAAGTTGGTACTCTGACATACTACATCCATTCACTGGAGCTGACAAAGACCCACACTCTAAACCAGAGCCACAGAAAAATATTTCTTTTCAGTATTGCAAGACTTGCGTCATCTCAACAGATGCTACATTGATGAATTAAAACCAAAATGAATGAAAATTGGAAAACTCACCACCACATGAGCCGTCGATCTCCTCATAGCCAACACTGCAGACGCATCTTCCCAAGGGAACCAACCAGTCTCCATCAGCTCCACAGAAGAGTTTGGGTGTATCTCTTTCTTCAGCATGGTCAATACACGCGCCTCTCACCTCCACCAATGAAGAAGAGTCCACACGAGGCACTGTGTCCGGAAATGAGGCCAGGTTCCTCAGCGTGAACGGACATTTCTTATAGTAAACTCTTACTGAAACCAAAGCAATGCAGGCACCGATGTCCTGGAATGCCAGATAGAAGCCCTTCCTGGTCATGGGTCCCACCTCGCGCACCTCCGTGTTGAGCTTGAGGATGCGATCACCGAGATCCATCTGAGTGAAGCTCTCATCTGCAGCAATGGTGTCGATCTTGGTGTATTGTGCGGGCTTGAATTTGACTCCATGGGCCTCATCTGTCTCATGGTAGAAGAGATTGAAGGTCTCCTTGCAGGTGCCAGACACCCAGGGGATGGAGTTGCAGTCACGCAAGGTGAAGCGAAGCTCCACGTAGATCTTTTGGGCAGCCTGACGAGAGATCCAGTTGGAGCGAAGCCAGTTGTTCTGGTTGGGCTCCATCACGTTGCAAACCTGGAAAGTATGGATGGGCCGGTTGTGCTCGTCCATCTCTGTGATGGCATCCCACTAAACAGGAAATAAAAAGGGGGCAGGTAGGTAGAAGAGGAAAGAAGAGGGAAAGAATGAGTCCAACCATTGGTCTCAGCAGGCAACAGTGTTCGATATAAAAGGTGACAGAATAAAGAAGTTTCCCCAAAACAACATATCTTTATGCCCACGTACATAGCCCAATAGTGGCCATGGTAATTATGGGGGGACGAAAGGAGAAGAAAAAGGTGACCTTACAATAGCGCAACTGAGAAGATCAGAGTAGATGAATGGATGAAAAAACCTAAAACTTTAACACAGGAGGCTGCTGTTCGTTGCCTGTTTCCAATCATGGATAAGTGTTGTTTTTTTTTTAAGCATGACTATGATAGTTTCTGAACCTTATGTATGTGTTTAATACTGTAACCATGAGAGTGAAGCTCCTCTACTGTCAGGGCTTAAAACAGCAGGGAAAAGAACTAAATAAAGTGGTAAATGGTCTGTACTTGTAAAGCACCTTTCTAGTCATTTCAACTACTCAAAGCGCTTTTATATTATATCCTCATTCACCCATTCACACATCATTAATTCAGGAGGAATCTAAGTTGGAGGAGACTATTCTTTCACACACATTCACACACTGAAGCTGCTTCAGGAGCAAGTCGGGGTTCAGTGTCTTGCCCAAGGACACTTTGACATGCTGACTCATAGCTGGGGATCGAACCACTGACCTTCCGATTGAGGGACGACCCACTCTACCTCTGAGCCACAACCGCCACTAAACTAATCTCTTTTCCTCTTATTCTTTCAGGTCTTTCTAGGAAGGTTTTCTTTTAGAACGATGTCTGATTCCAGCTGCCTAGTCATCAGCTCTGCAAATCCCTGGTCACATGATGAGGGCGTATGGCAGCTTTGAGGGTCATGGGGTCACCTGTCCCCATGTTGATAGGAGAGAAGTTAATGGGGGTTTTTAGCCTCCTGGTCCTGCACAGCTCTCTGGTTTTATTAGAGTGGGGACTGGCTACATGGGTGACCCCAAAACACCCAACATCAACCTCCAAGAATCAAATTACCTGCCTGGGAAAAAGGGCTCTCAAATCACTTTGCTTACAATGCAGCAGTGGACACTCTAAAAGCTGCAGAGTTTGCCTACGTGTGTGTAGTTAATATTTAGAGTGCTATACAAACTGTTATATAACAGGAAGTACTATATATACCGTTATTGTGTTACTTTACACACACACTAACATTTCTAAATTTCCCAATCCCTTTCTGAGGCGGGTATCCTTTTGCCTTTGAATAAAAGCTCAAATTTGGACATCTAAAATAGAAACACAGGACACATTAACCCTTAACTTTTATTTTGGGCATGAAAAGTCAAAATCAGCCCCTGTGACTCAAGAGGATTGTGGATGAGTTTGAACAATGAAGCCCTGCACGTGCCCATTTTCGGATAGCAGCATTGCACACCCAATACAGTGTCCTGGTATGAGTGAAGCATTGTAATCAACACTGTTTTAACAGACAGGAGTGAGTGCATAAAGCTATTAATTACCAACCAGCACATTCTCATGATTATCATTCTGTATTTAAAAGTGAACTGACTGCATTACACATACACACTGACACAGACACAGGCACTTTAATTCACTCTAATTAATGGCTGGAAAACAACTCCTTTACATGCAAACACATCAAGAGAGTTTTGACAGAGCTGCTGGTTAATTTACCAATACTATTTGCCCAATAAGCTCATGCATTTAATAAGCAGTTTTGCACTCAGCTAAATATTACCTCTTGATGAGAGTGGTAATCAAAGCCCAATGTTTGCTTTCACATACTCATTATCCTTTTTAATAACATGTTCTAATTCAATCACCCAAAGACGACAGGCTTTAATCTGCTCTTCCCTCAAGGTATAATTGTAGCATTACATTCAAACAAATTGATTTTGATTAGATGTGATATTGCCCATCACACGTGTGGCAATACACATGAATTCTGTTGGGCAAAGAAGAGCACTGCAGTAAGTTCTTGGAAAATATGGCTTATCATTATGTGTAATTATTAAAGATGTGTCGTAAATATTTTAGTAAAATGTGATATATTTCAGCATATTCATAGTCAGTTTCAATTAACAACCCATAGTTGAACAATTTGTAAGCAACTGCATCCTCATGAAAGCACAATTGAGTCCGTTCTTGAGGCATTTTTTAACAGTGGTAAGCGCTACAGTTTAGAAGAGTTACTGTAGAAATGGTGATTATACAAGAGAATACCGTGTCCTAGTTTAAAAAGAAAGTGTTTGACTTTGCATATTGGAGAATTGAAAAAGGTAATTTATGAAAATGTAAAACAAGTACAACCGTGTCTTTGGAGAGGATGTTAACAAAATGAGATTGGCGACGAGTTTTTTTCTAAGACATACTGCACTATCAACAGCTTCAAGTTCAGATTAAAGACACTGACAAACCAGATAATCAGTATTGCTACAAATGTGTGTATCCGTCCAAATTCCTACACTAAAAACAATGTTTTCAGTTTCTGTCAATCATTTCTCAATTAAATTTAGCACGTTAAATGTCTAAGTTAAATTTTAGGTTCCTATAATGACCTGAACCATGTCTTCACACACATGCACACACAAACACAGACCAAGGTCAGACATAGCCCTCAGCCTCTATAACCAGGATGTTTTTATAGGCTGAACTGAAGGGATTTGAGATATAATATCTTGGTATAAAATTGAAGACATTCCTCTTATTAGACTACATTCTTTAACAACAAAGTAATGTGTGAAAGATGTGGGAGAGAAGATAGAAAGCAGGAGACAAAGAGATAAAAAATAGGACGTGTTAGGAATGTAAGGCGGACGGTCCTTGAGAGCGTTTTATCCAGAGATATAAGGGAATTACCGAAGTTGCGAGGCAGTGGAATGAGCTAAAATGCCACTGTAGATAAACTGTGGTCAGAGACAGAGGGATAGAGGCAGTAGTATCAGCATCATTCATCCCAAAAGGGGAGAACAATCCACATCGCTGCTTAAATTCCCAACTGAACACCATTCTAAAGGCCTCCAAGACCTTAACATCTTGTGAGCTAGCTAATAATGTCAAGCAGCTACGGGGTGGCAACACATTTAAAATAATTCACTCTGCAGCTTCACACTTACAAGGGCTGAGAATTCAGTTTTTTCTAAGTTGTCTTATGCTCATTGACATTTATTTCCTCTTAACTGGAGTTCAAAATTTAAAGGGAAGTTCAGTGACAGCATCACAACAAAGCCTGTCGTCCCCTTGAAATCACCAACCTAGAAATACCTCAGCCACTTTATTGGATCTTTTTCAAAGCAGAAAGCAGAAAACTTTTAGTGAAGCATTGCCTGGCTTCCTCACTACCTTGCCATCCAGCCTTAGCTTGCATAATTGAAAAACGGTCAGAAAATGTGGTTGATTGATTACAGTCTGAGACCAAAGCCCTTATAGCCCATCTCTCTCTCACATGACAGAGAGCCAGTCAGTTTACTGGCCACTCGCCCAGAGATGAGCTCCTTTTATTAAAACTGCGAAACCTGGAGCCCTATTGAGAACAGCACTTTTAACTATAGTGTCATAACCCGCTCCACTCATCCTTGATCGAAATTAAACATTTAGCGATCCTAAACGTTCCCGCCATTAGGTTGGGTCTGAGATTGTAAAAAAAAAAAAAAAGTATTCCACACAATTTAAAAGTCAAATGTCCCTCTGTGTGAATGAGAGTGTGTTATGACCTACTATAAAAGAATTAATTAATAATTATATAACTGACAGAAACCAGTGGGGCAGGTTAAAGAGTGGAGCTTTGAAAGGTTTACTGTCAGACATGCAGGAGACGTGCGCTCATTGTCTGAAAATGTTTAAATCTTTATAGATTTGGCTAACACACACGTGCGCCCACACACACACACACACAAAAGATCAGGTACAACTGCCATGTTAGGACAGACAGAGAAAAGGTGGGAGGAGGTTAGTTACATCTTGATTAGTGCCGCTACACTGCTCGACTTGTGAGGAAACCACTTCTGTACTAACAACACACACTCACACAGACACCTGTATACACAAACACAATTTTCCATATAAATTCAGTGTATGGAAAAAGCCGCTTAATTTGGATTACCTCTCCTGATTATATATTCAGTGTCTTCTTAAGGAGTCATCTGAGAAGTGGGGGTAAGTGGCCATTGGAGATAAGACTGCCATCTGTTATATTGATACCTGAGTGTCTATACATGCGTAGTATACTCTCAAATTCATCGATATACACACACAACTGAATGCAGTAGCACAAACACACACACCTGCCTCATTCATTCCAAGGATACACCCACATACACAATCATACAGTATAACTGTGTTGTTTTATGCATTCAAACAATGAAATTAACAAATATAAACAGCCCCAAATATGGAAATGTAATGATACTGATTTTTTTATGTGGTGGCCGGAATCCCTCAGCAATTTTAAGGAGGAATTACAAATGTCTTACGGGAGATAAACAGGACACTGCCATTGTATGTTGTTGGTGGGTAAGAAGAATGCAGTGAAATCACAGGTGTTCATTGGGGCCACATGAGACTAGATCTGAATAAATATTTATAATGTCTTTTTCTTTTGTCATCACTGGGGATTGCTGGACTGTACAAAATGTCCTGTAGCCTCACCTGATTTACTAAAGCTTGATGCTGCTGTGGTTACACACATGCACACGCTGTGACAGCGGAGTTGGGAGCAGGTGTGTTTTCCCCAGTCTCTTGAGACTTCTCTCAATTAAAGCAAAGATAAAGACTGGCGAGAGGGAATAAAAAAAAAAAAAACTATCCAAAGTAAACACCCACAGCGAGGCTTTCTTTCTTGAAATTATTCCTGCTAAATATCTTTTGGGTTGTCTTTGTTTTCTTTCCCTCCTCTAGCCGAGCATTTCTATGCAAACATGCAGCACACAGACACAGGCTCACATATCACCATTATAATGTAGTTCCTTTTGCAATTAAAGCTGAACCAAACAAGAACGTGAGGTAGAAACAAAGTACTTTAAATGCCATGTTTGACGAACAACCAAGTGTCTTGCAGAATCACTGAGAACCACTCCCTCAGCAGAAAGCTGGAATCACCCGTATCAGATGGTGTGTCTGTCTTGTCCTTTTGGTTATATTTACCATTCAACAGCCCACACTAGATGGGTACAGTACATCCGGGAAAAGTTTCCACTCACTATCATTTGAGCATCCAAAGCTACACCACTAAATAAATATTTCCCATCACTTATGGTATGTTTAGATGTTTAGTTATGTTTCTAAAAACAATTTAGACCTTATACACAACTAATCATCTTTTGTCATCCCCGAGTGATCACTTCATTTGAAGGGTCTGATGTAATTATTTTAAGTCCTTTTAGGAGATTCAGTTCTTCATTCTTGTCAGTGTCTATTCTTCAACACTCAGAAAATAGAGTAATAATTATATTCCAATTTTGCTTGCTAAAGCTTTCCTTCTGTCTTTCATCCATCTCTCTCTGGTCTGTCTCTCTTTTCCCTCTATATAATCTATCTCACCATTCCCTCCCCCTTTTTCTCCTTTCCCCCATGTCTCTCCTCTGCTTGTCTCATTCTGTCTACCTGAGGCCCTCTCTATCTCACTCTGCCCAGTACACCTTTCTGAACTGTGAGAATGTGTGTGTGTGTGTGTGTGTGTGTGTGTGTGTGTGTGTGTGCGTGCATTGCCACTGTCATTGGGATTGAGAGATTTTTATTTAATCCCAGAGCCTCCCTCTGTGATAGATGAAAAACCTCCACCTCCTGCTCACACACATGCACACACACACACACACACACACACACACACACACACACACACACACACACACACACACACACACACACACACACACACACACACACACACACACAGTAGTAATAGGTATTAGGGAGATGGATGAAGAGCCTCTGCTCACTAGGGAACTTGATGTCAGCTCTTTGACTTTATGAGAAAAGAACAAACAATGAGAAGAAAGTAAAACAACTAAAACTGAGTGAGAGAAAGTGATGGGGGAAAAAAAGGTGCAAATACAAAATTAAATGTGGTCTTCCGGCATTTTTATGAGTTTTGAATATTAATGATCCATGGATGAAAATTATGACTGTAAGAGAAGTGAATAAAGTTACTAACCCCCCTTCCACACACACACACCCCTCCCATCCCCTATTTAATAAAATTTAGTCTGAGACCGTGGGGAGCATTTTTATATTCAAAGCACCTCATTAACTCAAAATTCAGTCACTCACTTGCTCACTCACTCACTCCCTGAAACATAACTATGGCACTACATGTAGTATATAGTGACACTTATTTTCCAATGTCACTGTTCAGTGTTTAGAGACATGTAAATGCTATATTCAACTCCTGTCAGCTCCTGACTTGTAATTTTGACATATTATAAATACATGAGATCTAACATCAACTTCCATTTTCTGACATTATAGAAACAGACCAGCTGCCGCCTGTTCTCAAGTACAAGCTTAAGTTAAATCATATCTCAATGGCCATCTGAACTATCCCAATAGTTACCACAAATGTATGCCCATGTGTGTTTGTTTTATCAATGAAGAGAGTGAGTGTGTGTGTGTATGTGTGTGTGTCAGAAGTTGGTCTATAGACGGCTCATTAGGGACAAGTGGGGCTTAACTTGGGAGATTTCATCAATATCTGGCAATCTCAGCCAAGTCTTTGCGTTTAACTGAGTGCCAACAAGAGAATCAATACTTTGATTGGGGAATTATGGAAATAGATTTTCTCTGTGTACTTTACACCTTCTAATTCAATTACTAAAGATGAGCCAATGAGGAATATTGACAGGATTTGACACTGGACAGAACCTGCATAACAATACTGATGATGTCAGAAAATCTTTTATATTGAAACTTTGGCAAAATGGAAGCAACTCACTGTTTTGCATTTGATAGGCTGGTAGAACAATTTATCATGCATCCATGGCCAATAATGACAGGGTTGAGTTTCTGTCTTTCCTTTGCAACATCTTTCCAAATTTCCTCTCCATTGCAGGTAAGAAAAAGGTTCTCCACCAGTAAGGAGATGAAAATTAGAATGGGGATGTGGGTGATTCATGCATAGACGTTTGAAATTGCCTGTAAGGCACTGCATGGAAGAAAAAGACCCCTTCACATTTGCCTCTTTGTAGAGTAGATAGCTTGAGATGACCCACTCCATGTTATGTAATTTGTCCCATTAATATATATGGTGGGGGGCAAAACTCTTTTTTATTCAATAAAGATGTGCTGAATTGCCAATGGGCAGCCCTTTTTGGAATATCAAGAGGGATAACTTTTGATGAGACATTATAATAATTATGATAATGATATGAATTTCAGAGATTATTATTGAAGAAATTAAAATTCAAACACAAAAATATGATTTATGCCTGTGAGAATAAAAACTACTATATGTGCAAAACACATCAGTTAGACTAAGATCTGTTACCAACTCGTACAATGAGGCTGATGGGTTATTTTGAGAATGATGGCCTTGGGCTATTGATTGATCCAATGATAGGTTAAGAAAGACATTCATATCTGGTCTATAATTTAAGCGCTCCTGTCAGTAGTTCTTTGGGGTCAAATTTATTCGGCGTACTGATGGATATGAATGGCACTCTCCTCGCCGCAATGATAGTTTTAAAGCATGAGACACTGCCATCAGATTCTTGTAGATAGTTATTGTTTCAATAGTAATGGGCACCGTCTGGCTTGGTGATAAGAGGCTTAAACAGCTATATAGCATTTCTTATTAGCAACTTGTGGGGCATCAAATTATACAATTCAAATTATACTCCTGTTTAAATCTCTATACACGGTTCTAAGATGGTAGTTCATTAGGCTGGATTATTAAGGACATTAATAGTAAGGCTTGCAATGGACGGTTAAAGAAAGTAGTTGGTATAAAGTGTGTATTGCGTTCTGTAGTTAGTATGTAAAATAAAAATGTATAATCCTGACAAACAAAATAATAAGAATTTGAGGATCCAAACCCACCGATACTGCTGTCATCAGACCATTTCAGCAGAAGTTTTAGCTCCTTGAGATATATAAAAAAGAAAACTGAGTGAAATCTTCACTTTCTAAAATACATATTTGATATATACATATTTACATATATACATATTTACATATATACATATTTTTTCGAGAAATGTATTTTGCCTTTCCTGGGCACCATTGTAGTGTCTTAATCTTGTTGGTCTTTGTGCTGAATTCAAGCTGTGATGCAAGCTGCTAACATGCACTGACTTGAATTGGGAGCCTCTTTTTTTGACAAACTAAAGACCAAACTGAGAATAATACAGTGTTCCAAAAGAGAGCTATGCAATTCAAACAGGCAGTGAATCTTAATAACTCGTTATTTTATGCAGGAAATTCATAAATTCATACATTGTGTTTCATCTATCATGGGATATGACAAGATAAAGAATTTTAAATACTACCAACCATCCCTCTGTCATTTTTGGCAGATTTACCACTGGGAAAGATTGACCACTCAAAATAATGAACCTTACAGCAAAATGTCAGATATGATCCAAACTTATTAGAATTAGCTCTGCCCTCTATATCAATGAAATTAGTTTCTGTAGTCATTTGTTAGATGATTCTGTGGTATCACAGAACTCTGCTCATCATTTATTTGTAAGTTGGACGCAATTTGATGAAGTTGTTCTTCGACATCTGGTTGTTTACGACTGTTTAAAAACAAGTAGGCTGCAACCCACATTACTCTTCCACACGCTCACACACAAAGTATCTCACTGACCATCACCAGCACACCCTAAATCAATAGGAGCAAGTGAACAGTGGTGAGCAAATGAAATCCAAAGACCATGCGTGCTTCTTATTCCTGCATCAATCAAAGTGGATGGGTGGTGAGCAGGGTGGAGCCAGAACACCCATCTGTCATCCCTGTGGTGCTGTCACAAAGTGACACCCAGTTGGTCATGGCCTCAGTCATCCTCAGAAGATAGCCACGAGCGCTGAAGATAAGAGTTCGACCTGTGTGACATTTTAAAGACTGCTCGTGTTGGACTGATGCTTGCAGTTGATATTCAGTATCTTTGTATGCTGACCATCTTTAAAAGGCAACAAAACACCCAAATAGCAGAGATAAAGTGTTTCCTCTAGAATTGTATTCTGGTCATGGTGTAGAAACCTCTGCAAATTAATGACAACCAGTGAGAGAAAGACTATTAAAAGACTGTTAAGTATCTGCAGTTCCTTTGATTGCGAGTTTAACAGACTGTTGAATAAATTCCTCCCACTACACTGGAATGATCTTTTTGATAGGACATTGACCCAATAATAATTCAGCTAACTGTTGTCAGTGAGGAATGTCTATCATTATCAGAGGTGTGTGCAGTACAGACTGGCTGCTTAATGATTTAACTGCCAAATATTAGCCTGAATATTGACTATACAAAGGGATAACACTCACTTTCTATACTTTCTTGAAAGCCATTTTGAACGGACAGAACTGCACATATACCTCCTTGTTTGGGCAAGCAATGCTTCTTGAAACAAAAGAGGGAAAAGCTTCAGCAAAGAGAACAAAAGATCTGAGAGAAGACAGAGAAACGCAAACAAAACAACTCACTGACCAAATTCTACAGTTTAGGTTATTACACTTTTTAACCCTCTGACATTGGAAGATCTGTGCAGACTATGTTTGCACACTTTGAGATTACAGAACAAAGAGGTAACCATGTCACATTTCTAAAGATATTAAAACCGGCAGTTTTCCTGAAACCTACTGCTTGCTTGACAAAAGGGAAAAGAAGGAAGACCAGTGGGACTGAGCCTCCCACACAATGTGACTATTCCACCAGCTCACCACAATGATTGGGGCCATCCATCAAGATTTTATTGATTCCCACATAATAGAACTCATCTATGCAAAATGAATTGGCCTTGTAAAGTCACATATATCTTTTCCTTTAAAAGACAGTGGAGTGGCTGATGATAAATGTCATCATATCAAGGAAAAAAAGAAAGTAAAGTGTCTCCTTTCATGGAAATAAGATGTTACTGCCAAAGCAGCGTGGTTAGACATTCAATATGTTTGGCTCCATCACCACCTTATGTCTGTGTTGTGTATGCTATTTAATTTAGCACTAGCTGTTGCAGCAACGTATTTATTGCGCACAGTATCATGTCCATTATAGTGAGTCCCAATTTATTATGCATTTGTGGCAACCATAAATTGCTCCTACCGCTGTTAAATCAATCAAGCCTAACCTTAATGGTAAGTTCGACATGCCCTGCTTTTTGGAGTCTAAGAAAATACTGCCCTGATTCACACAGTACATCACAAGCATCCACTCATCTGAGTCCTACCACTTCTGGAGCTGAACCTCACCTCTGACCTCCCAGAGAATTTATAACACAATAAGTTGAGTAGTTCGTACTTCCTTAAGGGTAAGACCACAGACGCTGATGTTCAAGAACATCCACATCAAACCTTGACGATGTGGGTTTAGAGAAGCTACTGTTTGATGCTCATCTTTTAGCCATTCTAACAGAATGAATTCAGGGCTGGCAATGTGGGTCAGTCGGTCGGACATTTTGGTTCATACTGATGTATCTTGATGGACTGCCATGTAAATTTGTACAGACATTTATGGTATCATACAACATATTCTAATGACTTTGGCGATCCACTGCCTTCTGTCTCGACAACTACTGGATGTATTACCATGGCTTTTGGTGTACATGCTGATGTCCGCCTCAGGATGAACTCCAACAACTGATCCCTTAACTTTTCATCTAGCGCTATCATCAGGTTAAAATTTGAATTTCTCTGATACTTTTATGACCAAATACCTGCAAAATGGACATTGTACTGCTTATCATTGGCACGCTAGCATTGTCATTGTCAGGATGTTAGCGTTTACATTAGCTTTTAGCTCAAATACAGCCTCAGAGAGCTGCTAGCATGGCTGTTGGTTTTTGGCTCTTAAATTGCCATATCAGCACAAAATAGATCGCAAGCAAATCTGTGGTTGTTCCTTTGTAGCAAAAGAACATTTGTTTTGAGAAAAGGTGATAGGAATTGAGTTAATTAAATGTGGCAAATAGAATTATGATAATTAAGTAAGAGTCAGATAAGACTGCTATCTTGCAATTTGAAAAACTCATAATGTCCCTGTTACATTGACTATTGGAGCTAAGTGTTTTCAACCCTCAGGGCAACAAACACCACAGAATCCCTAGATATTTGCACACAAAAACTGTAAGATCTCAAGTTACAGTGAATATACACCATCATTCCTGGCAAAAACAACATTAATCAGCAGTGTCATAACCCACATTCCAGTAAAACCCTTTATACCTGCAGGATCAACACTGGTTAAGGGCATGAACCTCATCTCTTTTCAACCTCCTCTCCTCCATCTCATTTTACTAAACGGTGATATGCCATTCCCCTCCACATATGCTGACTCTTTCACATCTGCGTTGACACAGACCAGAGACCTTCCCCCCCCCCCCACCCCCCACCCGCCCCCCCCCCCCCCCCCCACCAGCTCAGACGAACTATGCGTGGGAAAAACGAGGGGAACAGAGCTTGTCGTTTTACATATCTGTTTTTGCTAGAGAGGGAGGCAGGCAGGCAGTCTGGAATGTCAATGTGTGGCTCAGCAGCCTCTGACTGATGTGAGATCACAGTGACGGTTGCACACAGCAGTACAACGAATACGCACACACACACAGACTTTGCCAGTGGGTGAGGTAGCAGGGTGCAACTATAGACAGCTTAGATAAGACCAGGTCACCCAGGTAGAGGAAAGCATGCTATGCAGACACACACACAAAGAGAGTCTACCTAAAATACTAAGTTAATGTCGAGTTATCCTTGTGTTATACTCTCAACAAAAGGGATTCAATAAAGCCCTCAAGAAAGGACTTGGGAGCTATCGCAAATGTTATGGTGCTTAACTTTACGGGTCTCTAGTGATTATGAGATTTATCTGAGACTTTCATTTCTGTATACACTCTAACCTAATCAGTAAGCCTATTGAAAACTATTCTTTTTCATAATGAATATCTTCAGATCAGCCCTCCAAACTGATGAGTCAAAAGCAGGGGCCTAACTGGCATCAACACTGCAGTCGATGATAAAGACAACTCTGGCATTTCAAACTGTAGAAAAGGTCACCGCTATCTCATTCTCTCTTATCTCTTTGTCTCTGTCCCAATTCAATTAAGTTCAAATCTGCTTTATTGGCCTGACAAACAAAAAAACCTGTATTGCTAAAACCATATTGTATTGATTGAGGTTACGTAATATTATGCTGTCATCTAGCATTGTTGAGGATGTATGTGGGAATGAAAAAGTCAATAAAATGTGATCCATATGGCAAAGAGAATGTAAAACAACAATGTAAGACACGGACACCTAGCTCACTACATTTTCAAATACACCCAATATACACCTTTTCCTGTTCAGTTTTTCAGTGCGACACCTCTATATACTTGTTTTATTTGTGTATTTTTAAAAATACATCATAAGCCAAAAGTAAGCCTTGTTCACATAAAAAAAAAAATTCTTGAATGAATATCTCAGAGTGCACCTGAAGGTGGCAGCGTTATGGGGAGAGAAGCATTGATTAAACAGAAATAATAAAATAACTGTCATCTGGAGGAACATGATAAATATCATTCCAATTCTAATGTTTCATTTAGTTAATTATACTGTCCTCCCTCTGCAGACACAGAGGATGAAACACACACAAACACACCCACGACACATCGCCTCTCGCCTGTTTTCACAGTCTGCTGCTCTCTGTTAAGAAGAGGTTGTCAGAGAGACAGAGAGGGTTGTGAGAGAGAGGGAGAGAGAGAGGTAGTGACACTGAAGAAATGGGAGAGAGACATCAAGAGGATGGGAAAGGGGAAGATGAACAGTAGCAGAGTCACAAGACAGAGCAGGTAAGAGGTAAAGACAGGGAGGTGAATGCTGAGTTTATGTAACAGTGTGCAAGGACGATGTCTGCATGTGTGCTTCGCAGCACTTATGTATACTTGAGGGCAAAATATTCTCCCATCAGAATGGAAAAGGAGAGGAAAATAGCAGAGGACAGTTTTTAAATGGTGCTGTCGGATAAGGACTGAAGGTTAAGGTGAGATTTAGGATTACTGTAGGCTTAGGTTGGTTGGACGTAAATTGAGCACAGTGATTGTCTGTTATACATGATGTTCAATCCAAGGCATAAGCAAAAATCTAAACAGTGAGAAAATACAACAAATAATACTAGGCTGGCAAAGTCATGGCCCAAAATGGGCCCAAATGATAAAATTAATGTCCTTAGAGGAGTAAAAGCCCTCTGATATTTTGATAATAATAATAATGGTATGCATTTGTCTTGACAGATAAATAGATAAATAGATAGATAGACCTGAAACGATTCATCTTATACATTTTCCTGACAAGTGACCTTTTGGTGTTGTGGAAATAATGACTGTGACTCCTCACTCCAACACTAGAGCATTTGGACTCCTCTGCAAACAGCTTAAAACAGCGTATAATGTAACTTGCATTCAGCAGCAAAACATAAAGTAGTGTGACATTTTTATACCACAACAGAAAATGTTGGGGAGGAGGTGTGGTGGCTGGAGTATACAGTTTTTTTTATGACATAAAGGAACATATGGGTGCAGTCGTGTATGTGTCATTTTCAATTTACAGTCCCTGACAAAAGTCTTGTCGCTTACCGAAGTTGTTGGAACAACAAATAATAACTTGACTTGTAGTTGATCAATTGGAATCTGAAATGGCTTATATGAAAGGCAAAGGCCTCTGGATTATGTGTATTGTACCAAAATAAGGTTTTGTATCATTCATTGAGTTTTATCATTTAATTAGAACAGAAATGTCAGATTTGGCTTGGACAAAAGAAAAATATACAGTAGAAATTATATTTTATGTTGAATACACAAACATGCTACAATAACATCACAGCATAAAGCTATGGTCCCTTGGGAAAAAGAATCAATATTGTGTATGACCCCCATGAGTTTGGAGGACTGCATCCATACGCCTCAAATAATTTATTGATGAAGTCATCTGGAATGGCAAAGAAAGCAGGACTCCCAGAGTTCATCAAGACTCTTTGGTTTCATCTTCCAAGCCCTCTCCTTCATCTCACCCCAGACATGCTCAATAATGTTCATGTCTGGTGACTGGGCTGGCCAATCCTGGAGCACCTTGACCTTCTTCGCTTTCAGAAACTTTGATGTGGAGGCTGAAGTATGAGGAGGAGCGCCATCCTGCTGAAGAATTTGCCCTCTCTTGTGGTTTCAAATGTAGTGGGCAGCAAGAATTTGTTGATATTTCAGGCTGTTGATGTTGCCATCCACTCTGCAGATCTCTCGCACACCCCCATACTGGATGTAACCCCAAACCATGATTTTTCCTCCACCAAACTTGACTGTTTTCTGGGTGAATCTTGGGCCCATGCGGGTTCCAACAGGTCTTCTGCAGTATTTGCTGCGTTTGGGATGCAGTTCAATGGATGATTCATCAGAAAAATCTACCTTCTAACACTTTTCCTCTGTCCATCCTTTCACTAAGCTGTGGGCCTTTGCAAATGCAACACAATTTTTTAGTTGCCTTCTGTTTAATGCTGGCCTCTGAGCACTAATTTGGCCATGGAGACCACTGCGTGAGAGAATTCGACAAACTGTTCTTCGAGATACAGGGGTTTCTGGTGACCACTTCTCATGCAGCTCTGCTGCAGCTGAAAAAGGGCTGGCCTGGACTGTCGAAGCAACAAACGGTCCTCTCGAACACTTGTCTTACGGGGTCTGCCTGACCTGGGCTTGTCATGAACTTCAGCAGTTTCTTCAAATTGTTTTCTTATCCTCTCCACTTGACGTTTGGATACACTGAAGATGTCTGCCACCTCAGCAGCAGACTTGGTCTTCAGGTTCTTGATGATCAGCACTTTGATCTGTGGTTGAATCTTTGGCATGTTGTGAGAAGACAGGTTGCACTTCAGATGAAGGTCTGGTGTGCTGGGGTTCTTTTTATACACACCTGGGAATGTGTTAATTACAGTATTTGTCACAGGTGAAGCTCTAATCTGTGATTGGTTGAATCATTTTGTCCAAGCCAAATCTGACCTTTGTGTTCTACTTAAATGATAAAACTCAATGAATGATACAAAACCTTATTTTGATACAATACACATAATCCAGAGGCCTTTGCCTTTCATATAAGCCATTTCAGATTCCAATTGATCAACTACAAGTCAAGTTGTTATTTGTTGTTCCAACAACTTCGGTAAGTGACAAGACTTTGGTCAGGGACTGTACTTATTTTCTATTTTTTAACTGCAGGGGGGGTCCAGAAAACTGGGGGGAAACCAATCTCCATACAGGTAGGCCCAGATTCAATCCCAGGCACTTCTCGCTGAAAGGCAATGGTGCTCGCCACTGCATTGCGTCGTCCCGACCCAGTTATTTGTGTAAAATAGTTAGATAGAACAAGGAATAAAATAGCTGGTGATGACTATGGCCTCAATACCATCAATAGAAATTTAATGAAAGATTTTTAAATGCTTATAGAATAGAGTTTGGACCTTAAATGTGCTAGCAGTGGAATTACTCCGGGCTGGTTTATTGGCTCCCACGAAAAAAAGAATGTGTCATGTACTTGACTGGTAGAAGATTGGGCACTTAATGGACAATGGTACAAGAAAGGGATTCCTATGAGATAGAAAAAAGCACTGCTCCTGTTCTGCCAATATACAATACTTTCATTATACACTACATTTTCGGTGTAGTGTATTATAACTACAGTAGCTAAAGCAGTCTGATACAGTCCTGCAATACATCCTACCCTTGTCAAGGTTATAATAAGTTCTTGTTGAAACATTTTGGAAGAGGGGTTGATTGAGATTTACAATATATTTCTGTAAGAGACTTTAAATCAAACGGATAGATAGAAAATTTGACATCTATGAAGGTGCATTAAAAAGGTTAGCGGATATATTTATCGGGACTCTTAAAACTGCAGAGCCTCTTCCAGGATACACAACATTGTTTATGGTTTGTTTTCTGGTTTTTAAGTTGCCATGTTTTTGTTTCTCACCGCCTGTCTGTCTGGTACGAGTAGGAGACATCTTCCCTTAGCAAAGCCATCTGACTCCAGTCTGTAATGCTTAAACAAGCCTGACTGGAAATGAGTGCAGACAAAACGGGATTGTCTGGCTTGCTCGATCAATTAGGACAGAGAGAGCAGCAAAGAAGTGGACAGAGAAAGCGTGTGGTGAGACACGGCTTTCAGCATCTTCAGAATTTGTATAAAATGTTAAGTGCATTTTAGAGAGCTTGCCAGACAAAGCATTAATCTACAATGAAACCATATCCCTCTAACAGGAACCATCCTCTGACCCTAAACGCCCCGATCCACCTTCCCATGTAGGTTCCAAGATCTTGATGAAGTTAGACTAGAGAGCTGAGAAGAAAACAAGATGTTTCTCTCTCGCATCCGTCTGTCTCTGCTTGTAAAAGAAAGAAAGAGGATAAACTGTGGAGCTTCAGGGGATACATCTTAGCCAAGTGACCCTGCCTCTCTTCTATCACAGCTCTAGCTGAAGAAAAGGAAGAATAGAAATGAGAAACAGTCACACACAGGGAATGGTAACATTTCAATTATTTGCATAAACGTTTTTCCAGTTTAAAGCAGCAAGGCAGTACACTGAAATAATAATAATCACGTACAAGTAATCATGTCAGTTGGTTGACTTTACAAATATGTATATTGAATTGTAAAAAACATTAACAAACAGTTAGTGCACTGTGGCCGTGACAGTCACACCCACCAGATTTCAAATTGTCCATGAACTCCACATTAGGACAGTATTCATTTAAAATGTTCCCACACAGCTGACAGTTTTGGTGACTTCATCTGACAATTTATCACTTGGCCCAAATAACTGCCTAATGATATATTTGCCAGTGACCTGCCTTTGCTTCACTTTCTCCCCAGACATGCTCTTTATAAGTGGGTTTTAGAGGTCTGGGAGACAAATGATATTCGGTGCGGGGACTTCGCTATAGTTGAGGGTTTGGTGAATTAATATTGAGGGTGGAGGGGAGAGGAGGGGAGGAGGAAAGGACGAGGTTTCACCCTGCAGTGCTGCGATCAATCCTCTACACCAACATTTTGTTGCAAAATACAGCGCAACTCCTATTCATCCACACCCTCCACTGGTTTGAGTTTGGATTGAGGGGGTTTTAGGACATGAGCAGTGACTCATATTCAGAATGAATGAGCAGAAATGGAAGGTTTTCTGTATGCCACACCAGCAGTTTTACATAGAAACATGTAAACTTGACTTAGCTACCAAAAGAAAAGGTCTCCAATATTATTTCGATCTAAGACCCTGCAAACTTGCACATTTCTGTCCCGCCTCTGTTTATATCTAAGCCATAGGACTGGCTTAGATATAAAATATTAATATGGATTCAAATTATTTGAACCCGTTGGAAACCATTTGACTTTTTGAATATGTATGGGAACCACTTCAATTTTCGGCATGACAGGATACAAGACCTTCACCAGCTGCCAACAGTGTACCGATGCAGCAGCATCAGCAGCTGTTAAGGGTGTAATGCATGTGTAACAGAGATGGAAGGTGGTCATCTTTATTGTATGAACTCCTACTGAGATGCAACAATGTGTCACAAAAACACAGACAGGAAAGATGGTGAGTGACAGTGCAGGGGGGACGTCACATACTTGGGGAAATTATGAGGTTATTATCCCTAAGAGTGAAAACTGATACTTTATTCTGCTACCCATGAATGTGATTAGAGGTGGTCAGTGGTAAATATATGGTAACTCAGAGCAGAACAGAAAAGGGTTTTTCTGACAGTAAGTTCACTATTGACTGATTGGTCCCAACTAATGTTCGGGGGCTTAATCATAGTGCTATTGGTAAAAAATGGTTGGCAAAGTGTAGCAAACATATTCAATTAAATTCTCTATTTTATGTATGTAATTCATTTGACAGCTTTTATGATCGTCAGCAACTGAATTTTAAGAGGTTTTTGTGGAACCTGTCTACAGGCGGGAAATAAAAGCATTAAAATACTCCCCAGCCGGTCCCATTGTCCCCTTACAGACAGACACACTTTTTGCAATGACTCATTGCTGTCCGACCATGAAATAGAGTGCTCTCTGGCTGACTTTTTGAGCAATTTATGCACTATATATATATTCTGTGCTGTCTAATAGAGGCATCAAATTCCCCCCTAAAAGTCTTCAAACCAGTTCATTTAATTAAGCATGGAATGTGATCATTATCTTTCTGTCCTTTGGAATTTCTCCATGTAAGTTTTGTGATTTCACAAAGTGTTGGCCCATTCCTGGTACAGTGATTGGAGCGCTCACTCACTTCGACACATGAGTGACATCGATTGAAGTCTGTGAGGATTCTGTGCTCATACGGCTGGACTTTGGGACTGGGCCCAAAGAACACATTTCCAGCTACCACTCTCTGTAAGTACCTCTGAAAATTATTAACGGTTGCAAACGTAATACTGAATGCACACATTCTGGTGAGAAAGCCATACTGCAATAAAAAATAGAAAATGTGAAAATCATGCAAAAAAAATAAAGCATTTTTTCACTCTCTTTTTCATGCCATTGTGTTTAGTTTGTAATCTATGTGTATTAGTATAGTATTTATATATTTGAAAATATAAAGGAATTATTAAAATTGATGATGGGTCATTTCTAAATGACCAAGTCAACAGCACTTTCTTGTAGCACTGATAATGCATTTTTCACTCATCTGTCACTGTTCACTGACTTCCGTGATCATTTGGAGTATAACATGTCAACTTTGTGTTGATTAATCTCTGTTTCGAAATATTTCCTTTCAATTTGAAACTGGCTTCAATGGCTCTTCCAGAACTTCACTGACATGTCCGTGTCCAAACAATACAACAGGTGAAGGTGCATTTTGTTTTATTTTGAGGGGACACATTTCCTGGAGTTGCATCTTAACGTGTGTCAGTGTGTGTGTGTGTGTGTGTGTGTGTGTGGTGCATCTTCCCTTGCCTTTCTATCTGACCACAGAGAGTGTGACAAATGGATGTGTCAGAGCTTGATGGAGCACTGCGATTGCTCCGCTAGGCACAGAGCTATTACAAGACTATATAGACAGCCCCAAAGAAAAATCCTGTTTCAATCAACCACACATAATCTGGGAGAC
This sequence comes from Pempheris klunzingeri, assembly GCF_042242105.1. Lineage (NCBI taxonomy): Eukaryota > Metazoa > Chordata > Actinopteri > Acropomatiformes > Pempheridae > Pempheris > Pempheris klunzingeri. Next base: position 12,974,003 of record NC_092021.1, read on the forward strand.
AAAGAAAGATGTTCAACTGTTGATAGAAAGAGTCGTGCGCTCGTCCTAAAGGAAGACTGTGCTCTGTTATAGACTTTACAGTAAATCTGTTAGTGTCTTAGAAAGTTGAACTGATTTGTGCGGAAGTTTTCTGTGAGTCTTGCAGAAAGGTGTGTTCAGTATGTGTTCAGCTTTCAGAACATCTCACTTTAACAACTGTATTAATAATATAAAATAAAGCTGGCAATACATTTTGTCTATGCGCCTTAAAAAGTCCCTAAAAAAACACTTCATTCAGAGCTTTCTCCAGAAATGTAGTGGCATTGTTTTGTATTAAAACAATTACATAAAACCACACAAGCCTAATGCTTTCCAATGAAATTCAAAGAAATACGATTCTCAAAGGTAACAAGCTCCAGTAGAGATTTCTGGCACTTCTCATATTACAGATTAGAAATCCTCCCACACCACACTGAAATGATTTTTCCGCTCAGACATCTCAAATGTCAAAGATATTATAAAGGCGGCATGTCATTTAGTAGGATTATATACATGGAGCTTGTCGGGGCTTAAAGGCATTAAAATATTTTGACAGAAAAGACTAATTTTAAATAGCTTTAATCCAAGGTAAAAATAACAGAACAGAAAGCCTCTACAAACCTGCATCGACACGATCAACTGCAGAATTTTGTGTGACTTACATCATAGCCACAATACATCATCTGCAAGCATTAATAAATGTGCTAAAAGGACTGTTTTATTGTCCAAAAACACAACCAAAGCTGTAAATACATACACTACTACATGTTTCTTGCTTAAGAAATGTTTGGTCTGGTGTGACTGATGTGTAATGTCTTCTTTATGGCAGTGATCAGCCTGCTGGCACTGCAGTAAATTCATTGCTAGAAAAGTGCAGAGTTGAGGTTTAGGTTTGGAATACAGTACACATGCGTCAGTGTCACTGTTATATATTTTTCTGATGCAAGTCAACTGAAACAGACAGGAGAAAACAGCCTACTTAAGATAAAGCACCGTGACCTTGGGCAGGTTTCCTCTAACTGGGCCACCTCACTGTTCTTTTGGAGTGCATGTGCGCATACGAATGTGCAATAGTGTGTGTATCTACGCACGTGCGTGTGCGTGTACAGAGAGACAGAATGGAACTGGTGATGTGTGACACAAAAACCTGAAAACTTGAATGTGTAGCGTAAGAAATAGAGAAACGTACTGTACAGGGGCAAAAATCAGTTTGTGTGTTCCTGTGAGCGTGTGTGTGTGTGTGTGTGTGTGTGTGTGTGTGTGTGGGTATCAGCAGGCTGTCCCTTTATTAAAGTGTCTGTCAATTCCCAGAGGAGCACAGCCCAACCCTTCTTACCTGACTGGCTGCAGTGCCATAACCAAAAAAAAAAAACTTGCTTGGCTCGCCATAAGAATGCACAGTTCATCATTTACTTATTTATTTTGATTGGAAACTACCACAGGAAAACCTTTAAGAGGCTATTCTTTACAGCAATGCGCACACAAAATACAAAGATGTGAGCCTATAGAGCCGTTTTCCTCTGCCTGAATGTGTATGGCTGTCTGTTGTAACGGCTGCCCTCTTGTCTGAATATATAACTTCTGATTATCTGGCTGTCTGTGCTAATGCATGATTGACTGCTTGAATACCGGTAGAACTGTGTAACTGCTTGTCTAACTAGCTATAAAAAATGAATGGTTTTCTGGCTTTAACCTCTCGCTGTCCCACTGCTGTCTCTCTCCCTTTCTCTATCTTTCTGTCTGTCAATGCATTTAGAGTAGGAGTTTTCTGCCAGCATTCGTCGGCTCATCTCAAACCAAACACACACACGCCTAGTTTTTTTTGCCTTCCAGTGTGTTGACATCAATTTGCAGCAAAGGTAAGATGAAGATGAGGAGGAGGGTGGAGGAAATCGGGGGGACACGGTGAGCGGAGAAGAGGACAGGAGGAGGAACAGAAGGAGAAGAAACTGATAAAGACAAAGACAGGTGAAGAGAGAGAGGAGGAGAGATTTCTAGCACTTCTCAGTCAGTACAATTCAACTGATACTTGAGGAATGGTTTTTATCCTTTGCAGGACTAAACAGCCTCAACACTTATAATTCGAAGTAAGACATTAATAAGTGGATGCACTTCTGATCATCCTTTAATGCATTAGATGCTTTTATGGCATGTTCATACAGCAGGCCACATTTGCTTATGCATTCACATCACATCAAGTTGATTTTTAAAGAATCTATAATAGAGGCTTTTGCTAACATTCATTACACAACATTAGATAAGAGGGAGGTTGATAGCATTTTACCCAATCTGAATCCAGTATTGAATCCAATTGGGTTTAGCTTTCAACATGTTTAAGTGAGTTAAAACTCAAAGATTGAATTTAGGTCCATGATCACCTTTTGTTGGCTGAGAAGGCAGAAACACTTTGGGTTTGAGTAACAGCTTGATTAATATTCACAAGCCGTAGCTACGACCTGAAAATGAGAAAAGCAGCATTAGATATGAAATGTTGATTACATGTGTGACACATTGAAACAGGTGTAGCCTATTTACTTTGCACATCTCATTTACGCAAGCTACTTGCTCCAAATACTGCCGGCCATAACTCAGATCCATTAGCTGGATAAGCCTACTTTCTGGTAAATGTATGGTTTGTTGCAAGAAAGAAGAAGAAGGGATGAAGATCCCCTGTTGATTTGGCTAACTCAGATTGCTCAATCCTCTTTTTAACTTCTAAATGGATTTCTACACAGAGTGGCGACTGTTGACTGACAGATTCACATTAGAAAGAAGGTCATTATGGAGTCAGAATGGACATTAGAAATGATTTTGGTGACCAGAAAATCGAAATTAACTTATTGTCTGAGTATTGTATTAACATTTGTTTGGAGCTTATCCCAGCCTAAATCTTTTTAAATAGTATTACAAGAGATTTTTAAAGGCAGATACACGTTAAGAACACGGGGCGGGTTGAAAGCCGATGTTTTTCCCTCTCCTGTGAAAAAAAAGATTTGACACTGTTGGAAATGAACAATCTTTGACTGGATAACTGGATAACCTAAATAAATAAAAGATATCTGGATCTCTGAACATCAAAAAATCAGGTAGGGCTATGTAGAATAAGTCATTGGGTTGGGGCTATTTTTAGTTTTGGAGCCCTCAAAGTCAGGAAAGTGAATTATCCCTTTATCACCATAACATTATTTGAAGTTTGTGGTGTTATTATGCATGATGTGCTTAAGCAGGAACTTTAGCCTTGTTAGTTACTTCTGCATATGCCGCATTTAATAAAGCAGTTTTTTTTTTGTAACTCCATATTTTATCATTTTTAAAAGACTATCCTGAAGTGTGAGTTCATGTATTGTTGATAACAAAACATCCCTAAGTGTCATTTGGTTGGATTATATTATATATATATATATATATATATATATATATATATATATATATTATATATATATATGGAGCAAAGTTCCACCAATGCTGATAGTTTGTCGATCTCTAACTAACAATGTTGCACTGTACCACCGTTTTGGTGTTTTTATTCATGCATTGTTTGTCTTGAAGTGTTATGGAGATGTATTCACTATGTAGACTGGATTTGAAACATAATGTTCTATGAAGATTTCCAAATCTTTTTCACTCTTCAAAAGAAACACACGTCTGTCTGTCGAAACTCCACCTGTCTTACAGCAACCACACATTCTATCTTCACCCCTTAGTTACCACTACTTCCAGTATTCATGTATTCAGCTCCTGCATTCACCAGGGCACTAATAACCTCCTCACTCCTTCCCTTCCACTATTTTCTCCTTTTCTTTTCCATTTGCATCCATCCAGTACCTCGATCCCTCCCGCTTTCACCCTCCCTCTCTAACTCAGCTTCACTGTATTCCTCACACGGTGAGGGTTAGCCCGAAAAGCTGTCAGAATATGTTCTGCTGTCAGTGAGATGCCGAGTGGGAGCGCATTAGATATCGGCCTCGGTGTGTCCCTGACAAGAAACAAGCCAATTAAGGAATCCCCCGGCACTGCTTAAGCCCGGTTATGGCAGAGGTCCCCGAGACGAACACTGGTGTGCTAAATCATCATACCTTTTTTATATTAGAGCCTCCATGGGGAGAAGTGGAGTGATTCAGGATTTTTCCTTTTTTTTTCCTCTTTCTCACAGCGCTGCCGGCCATCACTCAGCAGCAAGCCTTAGAGAGGTTTATCTGAGCTATGAAGGACACTGACATACAGATTTTCTTCTCTCTCCTCTTCTCTGTTGTTCAGTCTCACTCTCAAGGCTAATAGTATTAGTGTTGGAGGAAGTGCTTTGAGATAAGCCTTAGGTCGCGTACATGCAATCAATTACTGTGGTTAAATATTGCAATAAAAAGATTACGGATTAGAATTGTGGGAAAGTAAAGAGGCTTGAGAGGGCGCGCAAATGCCTTTGTGAGTGTGTAAGCACTTGAATGTGTGTCTAGTATGGTAGTCATTTTATCCATTTTCACTCTCCAAAGTTATATCCAATCACTCCTCGACACTCTAATTTTCCTCCTCTGCGTCTTTCAAAAACAGAGAGATTCATGTCTCATGTCTCTCTCTCTCTCTTCTCAGCTCCATCTCTCCCTGACCCCCACCCTCGAATTCAAAGTCTGAATCTGTCAGCAATCCTCTGACAACTTTCTGTAAAACTGGCAGAGCGATTTGTTCAAATGACTTTATGTTGAATGGCTGCTGCCTGAGCTTACTCCTGTTGTGTTCGGTGAAAAATAAAGGAAGCTGGGTATTATCGTGGTGAATCTTCATGAATGAATAACACAGAGGGAGTCTGCAAGACTTTTAGATTGAAGCTTACTGACGCAAACAATCAGAATCCTAAAATCTGAGAATTAATGGATAAGTTTATCAAGAATGTGCATCTTCCCCCGTCAGTCAGTTCTGAGTGGATTTGTTGTCGACTGCTATGTGTTTGTTTGTTTGTAATTATTATTTTTTATTGTCATTTTCACGAGGGTCTCACGAGGGTATGACATGCTCTATAATACCTTCAAATTGAATGGGCCATACATGCATTTTTAGCAAAGAGGCCTGATATCAACTGCAGCTAACAAATAGAGGACACACACAAATATCTAAATGCACTTAAAATGACCTTTTGGAACACGTTAGACTAAAACTGCTGCTGCATCAGACTTTTTGTTATTGTTGCACTGAATCGCAGTTTCATTCAGAATGCAACAACAAACCCGGATCGTGTGCCATATCACTGAGGACAGTGATGATACAGCTGACTGCAATATGAAAAGAAAAAAAATCTGCCTTCCATATAATCTGCAAACCTTCACCTCTTCACAAACACACACAGATAGCCACACACCCTGAGACAAATGTCATGCCCTGAGCTTAACACTTGTGTGGTATTGAGGTTGCACAGCCTAATATTGGACTTAGCTGTGTCCTGGCAGCAGTAAACCAATGTGCCGCTGTTGTGCCAGTCGATCTGACTTATTGAATGCTTGGGATCTCTGACAATAGATAAAAATAGGATTATTTCTTCCCTTTATGATGGACAACCATCATTCCAGTCGTCCAACCTGCCTATGCTCCGCTACTATTATAATGTCAATGAGTGAAAACAAAAGGCAACATTAGGTATTCTTAATCCCTTAAAGCTGTTTCATATAATTTAATAAATAAAATGCTCCTTTCTCTGCTCCACTCTCTTACCCCCCACCCACCACTGGGAAATGACTCATGCATATTTCAGCAGTGTGTCTGCCCATTCTGAGTGGAGCTTATCGTAGCTGCATGTAGACACCAAATCAAGCCTCTTTTCCTTCTCCTCTGTCTCTCTCTCATTCAGCCCTCCGACACCCTGTTCTTCATCACTATTCAGAATTTCAGAACATGGAGAGAAAGACGGAGAATAGAGACACATCTTTGCCTCATGAAAACAACCTCTCAACATCTTTTTCACTTGCCGCTTGCTGTTGGCATTCTCAAACACGCGCAATTATTAACTTCCACTGGAGGAAATAGTTTGCAGAGTCAAAGTCCTTGAAAGATGCTGTATAGATCAATTGCTGTTCAATATGCACAAATATAATGAGTAGACCCTTTGAGCGTGAATGTGTTTTCTAACTCTGAGGATATTCCCACATTCAGTCAAGTCATTAACAAACATAACAACAGCCCTGCTTGCATGGTTTCCCCTTGCGGGCCACTTGAAACAGATCTATTTACTTTCCAAGCTAAGCAGGTATAAAATAATCAAAAGGTCACCTTGCACTGAAGGCTGAGCATGACCAAGACATATGATCATGTTTACAGTGTGTAAGCATCTGTTTACAGCTTTCCAGTGTGCTGGAGATGGCCAGGATGTGGACCTACAGGGAAAAGCATTCTACTGAGGGGGGAGAAATCACTTAACTGATTGAAGCCTCCGCCTTTCCCTGTAATTTTCACTTTAATTAAAACTATTCCCAGGTAACTCTGATAATCACACATAAGTGCACCCATAGCAGGGAAATTCCAGCGTTGCTAATGAACTCTTACTACCACACCGACGGCTAAATCTTTCCGATAACTTTTACCATAACCAGTTTCAAATGCAAAGATGAGCAAAAGAAGGCAAGGAGAGGGGAAGATGCAGCATTAGTCTATATGGGTCGATTAATATTATAAATCTCCTTTGCTGTGATGTGTTGTAAAGAAGAGGAGGAGTGCTGTAAACTTTTATGTTTTAACCTGCTCTCAGGAAATATCATGTACTTCAAGCTTGGCTTTAGTAGGAAAACAACTCTACCTAAGAGGTTTGAGTTTTTACTGCAGAACGGGAGTATTTCATATAAATAAAAACTGGATACAGTGTTTTTTTGGATCTGTGTGTGGAACAGAAGTTTTCAAACTTTGCAGTCAAAAATCTCACTTCTTTTCTGAGTCATAATTCTCTCAAGTATGAACACAAAGATTTATAGAATAGAGTTTATGAATAAACGTTCATAAATCTTCTTTGAAATCATAAAAAAGCTGCTCCTTAGAACTCCAGACCTTGCCTGGGTATCATCACGTTTAAAAAATGTTATCAAATTCTGATTTTTCAAATGAATCCAGTGACAGTCGACTGAACATTTAGGGGTACAGTGCAAACAGGAACAGCTTATGACAGATTCTGCATACTTTAACTAGTGATAACTGCCAAAATGTAAAAGAAATAAAAGCTAAGAATAAAGAGGTTGCAGGTCATAGTAACATTAAACTTTCTGCTAAATCCCTCAAGGTCTCCAAACTATGGGAACTGTTCCAACTTCCTAGTTTCAAGAATAGCCCAGAATGGCTCATCAACATGATTCTTATGCTCCTCTGTCCATTCATGTACAAGTATTAGCCCACTGGCATAAATCTATCATCATACAGACAAAAAGGTTACCAATATAAGAATAAGTTGTACAGTTGCCTCACTTTTGTATGAGACGGTGGCCCATAGTGTCAGACTTAGAAGGCCTGTAGTGTGGAGCATTGTTTCCCTTCTCTTCACTTTGGCACAGAAAACTACTTTCCATCCTTTATTTGGCTTGTAAACCCATAAGATATGACAGCGAGTAGGCAGCTATAGGACTGTAGTGTCTTGCTGAAGGACACTTCAAAATTGCTGTTGGTGGGATTATGCAAAATGCCACAGTGTCCTATGTAGCAATGCTAGCAGACACCTGCTGTGGTTAACCTATTTCTTCAACAAAACCACTCACCTTCCTCTCTTTACAAGAGTTGTTTACTGGCTTTTGATAAAAACTCATCCATAAATATGCAACTAAATTTCCACTTCACCTTCAGTTTCATATCATAACCAGCTATATTCTGGTAAACTCATCATCAGGTAATCATGTAGGAGCAGTTACTGCATATGAAATTATTTTAAGATGTGCATTGGGAAGGACTCACAGACAGCAGCTTATATCCGGAACTAGAACCGGTGTGCGACTCTGATAGGCAGCTACATGGTGTACTGCTGTATCAGCCTGATACCAGGCTGTGTCTAATATGGTGGGGATTGACTTCTCCTTGCTGGCTCCCAGGTAGTGAGGAGGATTTAAGCTATTTTACCTCCCCAGATCTTCACACCTTCCCTCAGGCCCTCTCACCTCGATGCCTTAAATATTAATGGTAAAACGGAGGATAGTGGATGAGTGAGGAGGGGAGAGGGCTGACAGCTTAATCATGGAGGCAGCAGCCTCTCTCTCTCCTCTTCCTTAACGCTGTGGGCGGCTGTCACCACGACCTACATGATGTAATCACCTCCATAACCCTGATATGGGCCACCAAGGGCCTTGCAGGGAGAGATAGAGAGACAGAGAAGGGGCGGCGGGGACCTTAGGGATCTTCCAGCAGAGGATCATTTAAAGTCAAAACCCACAGAGAGTAAGTGTGGAGTTGTAAGGATAGTGGAGAATGGCAGAGACTAGGGCTTAAAGTATTTGGGGAAATTAACGTATATGGGAAAATAATCAAATTGTGGTTTTTACACCAATATTGCAATTGCTATGTGATATTTCCTTATATTTTGTATTATTCACTATACACAAGCAGTAAATCATCCAACCAACACAACACTCTGTACAGTGTTATGATGAAATGATGCAAAAACCAATGACACTAGAATGTTACTGTACATCATTTCAAGCTATGTATTATATAATCATCATGACTTAACTTTTTAATGAAATCTGAAAAAGAACAAGAACACTAGTGTGTAGAAATTAGGAAAAAAAAAAATCTTATCTGACTCGGGCTCTGTCACTCTAAACTTACGTAGATAACTTAAAGCCCAATGGCAACATTTCAACATTTTGATTTAACTTAAAAGTAAATCTCAACAACCCCTGCTCCCCTAAGATACCAGATGCCCAGTGTGGACATTAATTTATATATTATGAATCTAATTGAACGCCAGACATTAAAAGGAATGTAACAAGTCACACAAATTAAAGTGCACATGGACTATGGCTCTAACTGGCCAATACTGAGATCACTCAACAAGTGGGTTGAGGGGCATCATATATTTTGATTTGGACTTTTTTGTGATGTTGTCTTGTTCCTCTTTATTTCTGTTAGTCAGGTTTTTGTCCATGCGCTCGTCATACACGGCTTCGTATGGCTTTTTTAAATGCTACACATGTAGTGTTACCTCATGTTTCAGCTACGATAACAAGGCACGTTCTGCGCAAAACCTGACCTGACTCTGCTCTCTTCTTAAACCCAAAACATGTCCAGATAACCAGCACACTGTTCCTCTTTGACACTGAAGTCACCTGTTGCTCTTCGATGCTTGGCTCTGGAGGCCTCTGACCACTCAGTAGTACTGCCTGCATCAAAGCATGTGTGTGGCATTGTACAAGTTTTCTTCATCTACTCTCACTCACATGCGTCCCGTGGAGCGTATGACAGCCTGGATACGTGAGGTGCATGGGGCCAGGTGTTTCTGACCCTCTGGTTGATTAGATTGTGCCGTGTTAAGCAAAGCAAACAATGTCGCTTTGAATTCAATTCATTGTTCAGCCCTAGATGAGACACTGCATAACTCAAAAAAGTGACTCCACTACTTTTCTTTAGTTATCACATTACTGTGAGATATCATAGATGATGTTCTCAATGATCAATGATCCAAGTATTCAACACTTTGAACCCTCTTCGAACTCCACAGGTTTATGACACAGTCACTTCATGTGAAAGCAGTTCACTTATATTTCACTTATATTCATTGTTCTATTTTGGATATACATATATGTTCAGAGTTTTGGCACCACAGAACCAATGAAGCTTTTGGTGATGGTGATGGTGAAGGTGAAGGCTAGCATGATGTTGCCATGTGATGGTATTTTATTTTAGGCTCCATGTCGAAGTGTCACACTGAACCCCAACTTGCTCCTGAATCATGGCTTCAGTGTGTGAATGCCAATCCAAATTACATTCCTCCTGAATGAATGATGTGTGAATGGGTGAATGAGGATGTCATGTAAAGCGCTTTGAGTAGTTGAAATAACAAGAAAGGTGCTTTACAAATACAGACCATTTACCATTTACCATTTACATTCGGGAGAATCTGCATCACTGACTGTCATGGTGCATAAGCAATTTCTGTTTGATCTGTAAGTATGACCCTACAGATAGCAATCAACTTGATTACTTAGAATATGGAAAAAAATACAGACATCTCAGACTTCTGCTTGAATGCTATTGGTTAATTACTTATTTTTCAATTACCTATTTTTTTAGTAATGTAAAGAAGACAAACGTACTGTCATGAGAGATCACAAAAGGTATACAGATCAAAATTACAGCCACAAGCAGTTACCTTAAGTCAGGGGTGTCAAACTCAATCAAAGAAAGGGCCAAAATTTAAAACACGGTCTAAGTCAACATTTAGTGAAGACTCTAATAGTGACTCCTTCATTATAGTATATAATATAATATAATAATTTGTATATATATATATATATTATCCAGAAATATGAATTTAAACAGCCAAACTTCAACAACTTTTCCTCAATAAAATAAATAGAATTTTAAATAATTTTTTTCTTTTTTGTACTATCCTGATGTTTTGTCTCATAGTGTCGTCTTATATTTATATTCTTTAATTATAGCCACATCAGCTCCACAAACAAGACACACAGGTTTACCTCCGATATCGACAAACAGGTAAAATTCTGTCCCCCACCTGCTTTGAAAGTCTCTGTTTTCAAACTCCACTTTTCGCTTAGCCATTTATTTTGGGGGGGCTAACTTAATGGCGCGCTTCCACTAGTACCTACTCAGCTCTACTCGGCGTAGGTACGGAGTAGGTACTAGTGGAAACGCGCCATAAGTGTCGCTATAACAGCGCTGAGCGAGGCATTGATCCGCTGATCGGTGTGTCATTATACCTGAGGGAGGAGGGGCCTTGAGTTTGACATATGTGCCTTAAGTGAAGCACCTTATACTTTACATTTTAAAAGACACCAAATAAAAGACTGTGGAAGCCCCTGGCGTTTTCCTGACAATAACCCCTTACACCCAGTACATTCTGGGGAAAAGGGGAATTAAGCATAGCCAAGCAGGGACTGACCACAGTCCAAATGGCATTGACACAGTAGTATAACCTCTGCCTCTATCCTGTAATTAGTCTCCACGTTGAATTGGGCTGTACAGTAGTTAAAAGACATGGAGACAAAGATGGGAAGCTGGTCGTGAACAAGGGATGGAAGTCAACTGATTCTGTCTTTGTTGCTCACTTTATATAACAAGACGACATTTTCAATCCTTCAGATGTTCTGACAGCACAGAGAGGCAAAGGTTTTGATGCAACATGAAGGTTTAGATCTGAGGATATTACGGTTCCTTGTCAGCACATCTGTGTTTTATTACTCCGTTACTTTCAGCTTTGCACTAGCTGAAGTTTTGATTTTCAGCTGGACAAGATACCGCTGAGGAGCTGGAGGCACTTGCTGCCAGAACAAAATAGAAATGTACAAAAATACAGAATAAGGTACAGTACATGCAGTCATTGCTGCTCTAGTAACTGAGAGGCAACTGGGGGTTAAAAAGGAGAGTTGAACACCAAGTTTTTGCTGTATGAATGTTTTTTAACTCAACTCTTCCATGCTCCGCTGAAGAACTGGAGAGATGAGTCGAAAGAGAAACAAACAGTACAGGAATTGATGGGGCAAGATTGAACAGCAGCATGATAGCTTCCTTAGAGACCTGGCTCATTATCTGTCCCCAAATTACAGTATTTCCCATGTGGACAGAGGGGTCTGAACAAAAACTAGGATGCAAATTTGAAACATGTCGCTGTTACCAGTTCTGACCTGTTAAAAATCAATATAATTGATCTCATTGATTCAGCACTGGCCATGCATTTTGACCAGGACACACTGGACAGTAAGATCGAAGGCAAAAATCTGGAGCAGAGTTGCCCTCCTTACCCCGTTTATCGGATATGTCTTCCATCCAAGCTCTCCAAGCACAGACGTCGTATCAAGCAGCACGACTGAAATGGGAAAGAGACGGGAAAATACACCCATTAGCAATCTGTCGACACACAAGAAGTCCTATTTTCACACTGGAAATTGAAATATCAGTCATAAACGTGTTCATTTAGACATTTTGTATATTAACAGAAATGAGTTTCTCAGATGAATATTTATGAGCGTGGCTGCGTATACAATGGGAGCAACATTTTTGCCACTTGCGATACAATTTGACGACTGATGGATTGCAGTCAGATTACTGTCAACAGTCCATTCCCCTCCAGACCATCCCTTTCTCTCATGCACGGCTTTACTTCAGTCTCACTCACCCCAGTATGCTCTGCTTCTGCCTATGACTGTGACACTGTTCACAAGAAAATAATATAATCTGTCCTCAAGCCTTCATATTCCTTCATATATATGTGTTTCACTGTGCAAAATATTGATCAATATCATGTTATGGTTTTTATGTAGGTAAATTATAGCTTTGGTATTGTGTTTCCCCAGAGTTTCATACAAGGATATTAATCTCGCGACAGCACAATAATATCAGTCAGTTGACTCTAACCTTCCAGGTAGTGTTAGGAAACAAAGCAGTTTTACCCTAGAAAATATTGCCATTCTTGACAATGTTTTGTCTTGCTCTCAAGGACAGTAGATTTAATAATTCAGGAGGAAAGCGCCTCTCCCAGCAACGAGTGATTTACAGTGGAAGGGATCAGATATGGCTTCCTGAATTTACCATGCCTGTGATGCCATCATAACACCACAAAATTAAAAAAAAAAAAAAAAAAATGTGCCTACACTTGTGACAACATTAGGGAATAGACAGTAGACACAGATCCTGTTGCATTTCCAAAATACATAAATATTACATGGAGCCCATCCAGTCACCTTGTCAAGTGTGCCGAATGCACGGTATGTGTGACAATACGGTTAAGTTCTAATTATGTGTGGATGCACTGCATCATGAAGTAGATATCAGAAAACATTTGGTATTCACAGGAAGAGTGATAGCTGGCAGAAAAACAACACCAGACCCAAGAGGCTTGTTTAAAGCCAATCATTTCTTGCACATGCTATGAGTCATCATTGTTGAATGTCATCATCACTTGCCAAAAATTTCATCTTTCCACTCGTCCTTGGGCAGCCATTGACTTAGATCTTAAATGTTAAGCTGTGAATCACACATGCTTATTACTGACACAGATTTCTGACAAACCATAGTGTATTCTTCTGCTTGGATAATGACTGAATTTTTTAAGTGCCAGTCAGTCATGAATGTCCACTTAGAGCTCTGTAAGTGGTCCTTGGGGGGGCTCATTATGCCAACACAAATCTCTATCAGTGACAATATTTCCTGAATAAATCTCCATTAACATAATTGCTGTGGGATAGTTAGTTATTACAACTGAATGTACATCAAAGGAGCTATTAGTTTCAATGATGTTATACTATTATTTCAGAATTATAATGTCAACTCAAAAGAAAAGAGATATTTATATCTATGAATGTACTCTGACAAGATCAAGACAGGCAGAAAACAAGAAGGGACGTTTTTGAATCTGTCTGTTCCACAGTTATGAGCCAGTAGACCTCTGATGGAGCCTGGTTGACAGAGACTGTCCAAGCATCTGCTCACTGAGATTTTCCATTGTGTGTTCATGTACTTTAAGTTTCTGTCACACACAACTAAATGCACCTCTACTTCCACTCACCTCCCAGAGAGCTGGTGCAGGACACACTGCACTGACACAATGTAACACCTGTTGTGGATCGAGCCAAACTGGTGTATCACAACAACCAATAGCTAAGAATCCAGAGAGCGAAGATGCAGAACCCCCGTTGTCACAGTCACAAAGACGGCAAAAATTACAGGTTGATGTTTGCAGCACCGGTATGATTGTACAGGAGGCAGATGTGTACAAAAATAGGAGGAGGGAAGAGGAAAGAAAATTCCTCCTTATTCTGTGACTTTGTGTCTCTGTATCGGTGAGGTTCTTTGTAACAAATATGGTATTTTCTGATGCAATAACTTCTGAGCGATATAAAAAATATCCTTCAAAATGGGTCATAAATGTGATATAACCTGTTCATATAGTATGTACTGACATAGCATATAGATACTGAACAGCAACTGCTAAATCTAATGAATTACAAGAGCAATTGTAGATTAAAAATAAAGTCCTGCCTAAAAGCAGCGTTATTGTACTTTTTTGCCACTGGGTACAAATATGTCATCACCTTTTAAATTAATTTGACAGACTTGTTAGCATACAGTTGCCTATTCAAACATTCAACTACCCACAGTGTTTCTGTATTTCTGGCCACCCACTGAATGTATTCATTCTCCTTGAAGCGCTGTTTTTTGGTCTTCACCAATTGGCTCTTAGCTGCTAAATGCTCCACTTAGTTCAACAGTTAGTCACTAACTATATCCGCTGTCTGGTGCTGGGTTGTCTGAATCAGCACTGTAAATACAGATGTATATTTTCACTCAACACAAATGAATCTTTATTTTTTAAACCTTTTCAAATGTTTTAATATGGTAGGTAAAAGCTAACCCTAACTCTGTTAATGGAGTGGGAACTCCTGGTGGGCCAGATAATGTATTTTAAAACATAATGACCATATGTGCTTCCTGCAACCTGAATTGCAAGTGAGGCTTTTAAAGAGAAAGGAAATTTGTTTTCCCTTAAATTAAGATTAGGTTTGAAATATCATTGGTAAAAATCCATGTACTTTAAGATCATGTAAGATCACATTAGCAAAAACAGAGGATACAGAGAAGGAGACAGACATACTTTGCAGCAGGAGTAAAAGAGTAGAGTCCGATCACATGCAGTACTTGACAGTTTAATTATTATTCTAGCTATAGCTAGACCAACGAGTCTTTTGATCAACACCATTATTTTTTAATGGAGGTTTCTGACCATTGTCATTGTTATATTGTTGGCTGTTATTGGTGACTATTATATTGATAGTGGCTGTAAATCTATGGGGTTTCAAGATGGATTACCAAAGAACTTTATTAGTTTTAAGGTCAACTTCTAAAATGACATTCAGACAATTTCAAACACAAAAGCACTGAATGCTACAGAGGGGACCTTGAATGATTCAATTATCTGGTGACCATTGAAACTTTCTGTGCTGCACTAACCCCATTGGTAGGACCAACAGAAAACATTTTCCTTTTCCATTTATTGTTGAGAAAGTTTGAGTTTCAATAGATGGTGCTCTTCTCTTTGTCTTCATATTTTGTCTTCACACCAGGAATGTTTTGGAACAGCAAGTGCAAGCATTTAATGAGTCTTGTTGTGTTATGTCAATTTATGAAAAACTATAGAGAAAAGGGCATTGATTTATATGAAAATGTAGCAGATTATTCTATTGATTGACCATCCTGTACCACACAGCAAGGGAGGGCTTCATGCTGATCCTTTGAGACTCATCTTCCAATCCTGCCCTCTCTGCTCCGCTAGCTTAGTTTAATATTTCCTCCATGTTGGCTGGTTTTGGATCAGTTCCAGTGTCTCTGTGGGACTTTTTCTGTGCATCAGTGCCTGGTTTGTGCCATGTTAGTGCCAGGGCCAGGCTGGAAGACTAGCTGGCAATGCCAGTGCTGTTAATGGACATCATTAGACTACTGTGTGCAGGTAAGCAGCACAGTCCCTGGAGGACGGCCTAATTACTGAGAGTTGGTCTTGTCGCTCACTGCGGTGAGCAGTTTCACACTTCACTTTGTCATAAAAAAAGAACAGCTGACGTACATTAGCAGGCAGTATGAGGGAGTATCCAACAGAGAGCATTGCAATGTTGGGTCTAAACCTCGTGTTTCTAAAAGACCAAGCAGCTTTTGTGTGCTGACACTGTGGCTGACACTTTTTTTTTCCCATTTCCCCAGTTCCATTTATTATTAGTGGTTATCATAACAACAAAGAAATTAATAAAATAAAATAAAAATAAAATTAATTGCCATGTTTAATTTTTGTTTAAGTAAACAAAACTGTTTTTGAAGTGTGAACCAGTTATTTGCCCCCACAAACCAACACAAGAAAATAAAATAAGAAAAAATAAAGAAATTAAAGAAAAACATCAAAAAAAACCCAACAAACTAGATTTCACTTAGAGCTGGGTGATAGATTGATTTTATCATTTAATTTGAATTCAAGGTTTGGAACTGAAATTGATTTTCACTTGAACTTTGGTAATTACCATCAATTCCCTGAGCTCCCATAGTTCACAGTAATGTGACATTTGCTCTCTAGAGATTTGCATGCCAGGTTGGTAAAATATCAACATGGCAGCATGCACTGATAAAAGTGAGGAGTTCCCAAAAAGGTACTTTCTCCTCAGTCGCTGGGAAGGTGTTCGGTTTTTCAGTGTCCGACCGCGAGCAAACAAACCGCTATCCGCTGTGAAGTTTGTTTGATGTCTACGACGACTAAAAGCAGCAGCAGGACTCGTTTATTTCAGCATCCAGCAACAGAAACATGCTGCTGAGTGGGAGAAGTGTGTGCCGCTGTGAGTCGCATGAGACAGTGGCAGCTCTCACACAGGTAACATTGGCAGAGTAATTCTTTTTCGCATCAAAATAACTAAAATCTGAAATTTAATGTAATGTAAAAAAAAAAAAGAAAAAAGGAAGAACTTGATTGAGCTGAAATAGTGACAGTGACGCAGGTGTGATCTAATGACAACGGCAGTGTCAGGAAGCATCCCCAACCAAAAATATTACTGCTTTTGCATGGTAGTACTTCGTGGCTCAGTTGGTTGTAACGAAAAGTAAAACTAAACCAAATCTAAAACAAAAACATTCCAAAGTCTACAAGCTACCAAATACAAAGTGCAGTGACTTGTTAGGTAGACATGGCATATTTGCATGTGTGTGCACTTTCACTCGTGTTTATGTATTCTGGTTCTGGTAAATGTACTGAGCAAAATATCTGCTACTGTACAGTAAAACTGCCTGCATGTACACATCCGTCCATCCTCTCCCTCCCTTTCTCTCCATAGAGTTATCTTTCAGTGAGGCACCCACAGCCCCTGCCTGGAGCTGAGGGTCCTTCGGGATTTCCACTGGTTAGATATAAATAGAACATGAGCTGGCCGGCTCATAAATATATGGAGCTCCAGTAGAATGATGACATCTCCTGTCTGGCCTACAACCCTTGCAGGCCACACAAACATCTCAAAATAACTACAGCCCTAACAACAGACCCAAAACCAGTCTCATCCAGTGTTGCTTCATGTAAATTAGACTTGGGAACAGTTTGACTATTCAGACGGTGATACTAGCTGTCTACAGGTACAGGCTGTGTACATCACTGGCACAGAAAACTACAAAAAGGTCCTTCTTCTAGTTTGTTTGTTTTTTTGGCTGAAATAATAAGTCTACATAGGATGGTCTGATTTATTGGCATAGAAAAAGTGGAATAAATTAAACAAGTCTGGATGATGAGGCGATTTTTGAATATGGTGTGACAATAAATCTTTCTACCCAAGTTGCAACACACTGCTTTCTGTTGAAAGATTAATGAAATATTATTTGTATGCATCGGGAGACGGTTAGAAAGCCTTACACCCAAACAAAACCAATTCAATTTCCAAACTCCCTACATAGCCCTTCTGGCAAACAGCAAGTCAAACAGCAGCATTTAATGAACAAAGAACTAGCGAAAAGTGATTTTGGCGACTATTTCGGTAAGGATTCCACATTGTCATTTATGGGTGTAAACAAGGTGCTGAGCTCTCAACAGATGAGGGGGTGATATGCTGTGAAATGGAAATCTATCCATAGCAGAGGCATCCCGACAGATATAACAAGATTTTCAACACGTCTCCACACTCTGCTAAGATCAGACGTTCGAACGGCATAAAAAATGGCAGCAAAGCAAATCGTCAAATGTTGTTGATTAGATCTGATATAGGCTGTAAGTGTTTTTAAACGAGAGATTAGTGAAGGGAATTTTTGCCAATAATATGTGATTTAGCCATTCAACGCCGGGTCAAGTACTGTCACCGGTGTTTTCAATTAGATTTCAAAGACATCACCAATTACTTAGACGTGCTCACGGAGGGCAACAAAAGGGTTTTGGAATTATCTCATTATCTTTACTCAAGGGCCTATATTTCACACTATTCCTGTATTACCACTGACCATTTTTCAAAACATGCTAAACGCTTGTATTGCAATTTCCTACTATGTCGGATGCAGCTGTTTTCATGAGTACACGCCTACACATTTATTTGGCTTAAGTAGACCTGATGCAGAAGTTGGGTGGAGCTATGCTGAGAGTTGCATGAGGTCGCTAAACACCAATCAACCAATAAGGATGATAAAAGGATAAAATCAGCATCAGCGCTTATAAGAAGATTGGTAACAATCAAGCTCAGCCTATGCATGTCTACATGGTCATGGTTTTGTGAGGGTGAACCCAGAGTGTGTAGGGCCCTTTCAGACCTCAAAGTGGTATTCATTCGTAATACACTGTCCACACAAATTGTAGCCAACTGGCTAAGACATACAGCACTACCAGCAATGTCCATTTAATCCCAAAGCTAATTTGTATAAATTACATTTCAAAACAAAACAGCATTCACTGAGGCAGATTTGCTCGACCACCTCATGAATTTGATATTTATTTTCCTCAGGTGTAAAGTATGAAGTTGGTCTTGTTCACCAGGTGGCCATAAAGCTCACTAGTGCAACTCAACAGTCATTGTTGTAATGCAGGAGGAAGTCAAGCCCTGCCAAAATGAACAGCCTCCAACCTGGATTCATCTCAGTCTCTCTACTTGGCATCATGCCTTTCACTTGTACTTTACTTGATAACTCTTGCATCAATTAAACTACATTTTACAGACCTAACATAGCTTACTAGTACATATTAACTGTGTACACAGTTGAGAAATCTGAGGAAAGTGTTAGAAATAAAATTGTTTCTGAAGCGGTGGATTCTGAATAAATCCAAATACATTCAAAATGAAACTGATTGTGAATTCACACACTGGCCTTGTGTAATAAGAATTCACATGCACGCATGGCGACAACACACAAACGCACCCCGTGGCCTGTGAGTCAAAGGTGCAGAGTTAACATTTTTGTGGCTGCCTTGGATCAGCTGATTGATTGATTTCTCTTGACAGCACACTGCTGGTGAATATCTCCCTCATCTACAGCAGTGATAGTGATCTTGGAGCTCTGTGGGTGGTGCCAGGGCGAACAAAGGCTTTAATCAGCCATCCGCATAAATCAGCGCAAAAAGTGGCATTATTTTGTTGATGATTAAAACAGCTAGATCTTTTTGAGTCTTGAAATCTGTAAACAGCCTTAGCGACAGTTCTCTACCATGTATTGTTGTCTGGCTTTAAACTCTCAAAGACCCAGCAGTAAAATGCATTTTACCAACAAATGTAACATTCACATGTGGTGCTTTCATTTGACTCATCCATCGTCAAGGATGGACTGCTTTCTTGATTTTTCATGCCTGAATCTCTTTGTTAGGAAAAAACAATCTGAACACTGTCAGAAGTGTAGAACAAAGACATAATCGTGGATATGAGCAGTCTTCTACTCAGGAAAATTTTTACAAGGGCTCAAGAAATCCGATTCTTGAATGTTCATTATATTAAACATAGCTGCTGTCGACTTCACGAGGAAGGAAACAGAAAAGATGAATAAAAGTAAAGATTATGAGAAAGAGATCTATTGATGGGGAAAACAGGCTTTTTCAAAGTTGGCAGTGAGTGAGGAGAGCTTTGTTATAACTGTCTGCAATCCCAGATGGGTTGGTGAGAGGGATTGTCTGATTTGTTGCTGTGAGAGGAGACACACAAGCAAGAAGCAAAAGGTGATTGGTTTTTATTGTTTCCCTAACAGCTGACATCTCGGCCAATTTTGCTTGTGAAATCCCCAATCCATGGAGCTCTGTTTGTCTGCGTTCAGAAGCATCAGCCTCCACTAAAACACCTCTGTGTAATGATGTTGGGTTTTGTCCACAGCCTACCTATAAAACACAGCATACACTGTAGCTGAGCAGGAAAAATAATGTACTTCCAAGTTTTCATGGTCATGGGATGGCTGGATCTCAATGTGCTTTCATGCCCCTGCACAATTTAGAGTCTCCTCAGGAGTCCGATATTAATTTGGCAAGTTTTAAAGTAACAGATTAAAAAACTAGCATGATGTGGCAAGATGAGAAACATTTATGGCCCAGCACCTAACAAAACACTTTTCTTTGTCATCTGAGTTATTAACAGTTTTTCCATTTTGAGCTGCACTGCTCCGTGGTAGACAATGACTGCAATTTTGCCACTTAGGTCCCAGACCAGTCAACATGAAAAAGACCAAAGTACAATAGAAAGCAGACATCAGTTCAATCATTCAATCTGTGGCAGAGAAAAACACAGAGTGAGGCTGTTATGTAGCAGCTGTCGAGGAGAACAGGGAGTAGCATCGCTCTTATTGAGCTGAGAGAACAATAAAATATAACCTGGGGGGCAGATCCCGCTGTGTCCCGCACAATCAATAAGACTATTTTAAACCTCACTGATGCTGCAGCTGTGTGTGTCCACGTGGAGCTATGGAGACACACACACACACACACACACACACACACGAAGCTGATCATATAAAAAGAAAGGTGCCTTGCTTCTGCAAGGGGAGCGTTGCCTTGTGTGTACGATGACAGACACTCTGTTTCACACTGTGCCAACACAGACACAGAGGCATGCAGCACAAAACAGATGTGCGGTTTCGTGCATTTCAGCGTACACGAGAAACAAAGTCCACACACAAGCATGTGCACATTTCTAAGTGCTCACTTCATAAGTTCATCCTTGGCAGCTCAGAACCTTTTACTCTCTGTGTCTAAAATGTGCTGCAACACCCAGTGAACAAAACAGACATGCAAGTCTGCACTGACACATTCCAACAGACGCACACACATTCTCACTCTGTCACCCACTTAATGATTCAATCTGTGGCTGATCCTCTGTCTCTCCTATGTTTGACTGTCAGTCTGTGTGTGTGTATGCGTGTTTGTGTGTGTAATGAAGAATGTGTGATTAAAGCAGCCTCAGGGCTGTCACTTCAGCAGATGATTTCCATAAAAACAGCATTTAATTTATTATCTGATTTGGTGTTTGGATAAAAAAACGGAGCTGAGGCAATCTGTTTTACTCCACTGAGAAAATAATTAACTTTTAAATCTGAATCGTGCATTTCTGTGCTTAATTTGATTGTTAAGAGTAATATATCAAGAGTAATTATCAGTTAACAATTTTTAGTAATATATGTGCTGCCATAGACATATATTGATCAACAGGAATGTGCAGCTATTTTAAAACAAAAGAGAAAGACAAAAAGTAATATATGACAATTAAGACTTCTCAATGTTTGAGCACACATGCATGAATGTCAGTAGTGAAGGATCCCTTCTCAGTGAGGATTTGGTGTTTTCACTTTGATTCAGCTATGGAGTCTTTTACTTTATCGGCTCTTACAGTAATAAGAGTGCGCAATATATCCTAAACAGTGTCCATAGCGAAAATGTTCAAAAATGAGGGAATACGTGGGAAAGCATTGCACTGAGCAGAGTAAATAAATTACAGCATGCAGGCTCAACAAATTCGGGTATTTTAGTACCAGATCATTAAACTCACCTTGGTTACAGTAGCTGAAGCGAGTGAGGGCAATTCCAAGAAAGAGTGAAGCGAGCGAAAATTTGTTTCCAAAACTCATGTCTGCTGCAACATCTATCACCGGCTCTGTCTGGGATACTTCAAGCCGAGAGGTAACGTGGTCAGAGAAAAGCGCGGCTGGATCCTCCACACGCACCGATCCGCTGGTCCTGGTCCTCACATTTGGTCCCAGATGGTGAAAACTGCCAGATGACGGATCAGGAGCAGATCCATCTCTTACCTGGAGGCAGCGGCGGCGGCGATGGCACGAAGAGATGTTGGATAAAGTCGCAAAAAGATGTAAAGTGAAATCAAATGTTCGGTCAAGGTGAGAAACACCAAGCTTCTAACAACTTTGAAGATTTCCCATGGACTTCCGATACTGCATTGTATCAAAGATGCTCTAAAATGTCCTGATCAGTGTGGCGCGTCTCCGTGGCGCACAGAATCGTGACAGACTTTAGAAATCCTGTTGTTGGCACGGGAAGGTGCCGCGGACTACCAGCTCCACTGTCTCCAGCCTGGTCCGCTGCAGCAGCGAGATGAGGACGGTGAGCGGAGAAATGATTGGGATGCAGCGGAGGAGAAACTGAAGCGACGGCTACAGTGGGAGACTGTGCGCATCTGTGCAGGATGCTCGGCACTAGAGGGGGTTAGCTGACAAGGCAATGGTCTGTGTGTGTGTGTGTGTGTGTGTGTGTGTGTGTGTGTTTTATCTCATTGGTTCAAGTGCAGGGCTTCCCAAATGTTTCCTCAAGGACCTGAAAACGTTAAAGTAGACCCGGTCACTGCGTAATATGATTTTGACCAGTTGTGGACCAGTTGAACCCCATCTGACAGAAAACTCTGCCTCTTATTGTGTGATGTAAAACGTCGGCTGTAGAGGATGAAGCTTATGATAAGCGTCTTGCACATGGGAAAATGTATTTAATAACTAAATTTAAACTTCACTGAACTTTGGAGTCAGTTTTTTTTAAAAGTGAATTGATGCATTAATTATTAAAATTTGACTCCGATATATAAAATTCAATGTGTCAAATACGCTTAATGCATTAAATGACAAATGTATTATGTGGCTCGACTGTAATACACCATACATTTTAGTTTTAATCAGTAAATCTGTGTGATAATTTTGCACAAAGTGTAAAAATTAATTAAAAAACACTCAATCATTTCCATCATTGGCAGCATGGAGACTTTTTGGAAGATCTCCAAATGTTGTTAATGCACAGCTGGAAGCCCTGCATACAAATAAACGATAAAACAGGAGTCTGCAGTCAATTTCAAATTCAGTGTAAACTGTCCAAGTCAAGACGTGTCATCAAATGGATTCTTAAAATCACGTCACAATGTGTGGATTTCCAGCTTAAAGACACTGATTTGATCACATTTACCTTGTAATCATTGGGCTAACCTAAATACATTTTCTTCAGGGGGGATTTTGTATTTGATCCATTGTGTCCCAGCAAGTATAATATTAGTGGCATCTGGAAATTGCAACAATTTGAGAACAATGCCAGTTCAGCTCGAGTCCTGACAAAAGTTATATTTCATGGAAAATAACTCTTCAGCCAACATCACTGCTGTTGATTAGCCACTTTATGTTTAGCATGTCTGTACAACAAACTTTGTCTCAAAGGAAGTGTAGCTTCATATCCTCCAATTTTCAGTGTAACAGTGAGCTGCTCTGCTTGCCAAGCCGGGCCAATGTCAGCCAAGATTAGGGAAGGTCTTCCTCTCATCTTCATGGACGTCTCATCGAGTGAGTAAGCAAACCCTCCCCTACCTGACCGGGTTAAACAAAGCAACGCTGGCTGCTGTGATGAGACCCAGTCAATCAGGACACAGGAACAGCTTCCTGTCAGCACAGAGGAGGTAAATACATCAACATCACAATCCGTCACCACCACTTAGCTCTCAGCCAATCACCAAACAATGCAGAGAAGCTGCGACTGACTACTGACTTTGTGCGGCTCGACGTGCAAACACATTGGAGGACGGAGAGTTGTAGAGTTAAATATATTGACCACAGTGGCCTGTTTGTGTCTACTGTAGCTGGAGGGATGCCGCACATTCTACAGAAATGGATCGAGCTATTAATATCACTGGACAGATGTATTGCAGATGTAGAGTAAGTAGATGGATAAATGTTGTGGTGCCTGTTGAGGTTATAGAAAATTTAGACTGATGGCAATAGTGTGTGTACTGTCGATTTGTCATTGTTGGGGACACAGAATTAAATATTCTAAGCACCGTCACACCTGCCGCTAGTTTATCCTTTTATGCCTCAACAGCAGTCTATTACACAGTGAGCAAATGTTTGCCTTTTTTCTTCAAATTTTTATTTTCACTATATTTTGTATGTTGTTATGATAGTATACGCATTAACTCCATCTTTTACTGCTATCTGGGCCAATCTGATTATTTTTTTTCCCCCAGTATGAATACATTATCTACAACTACTGCACTTCTCATGCAATTACTATTAATGCTACTACTACAAATGCAAAGTAGGACATATTACCGATGATTTAAATCTTCTCTCACCCCTGTAGTGGGCGATGACTGAGAATGATGATCAAAGAGGGCAAAGTGTTGAGAAGAGGTCCTCTACTGCCACCCCCCTGCAATGATTTGGTTTCCTTTGCTGTAATGTTGGTCAATGAGCTGTGACTGTAGTGTATAGGGGGCCTAACTGTGAGCTATGATTCCCCGTGTCCAGAGAGAACAAGCTCCATCCATCTGTACTCATCACAAGCAAAGAGCTGGAACCAGACCACATCAGCACAACTGACAGAGACAATGAGACTTTATAACGCTAATGGATTCACTAATGTCCTGCTCTCAATGAAGTGCCAGCCCGTACAGAACTGCCCCATACGTGGATTGAATCCAGACAGTTAAAAACTTTCACCCCAGATGCCTTTGGCGTTGTTGATAGGAATCCTGGTTTACTGGGGTCAATCTTTTTGTTTGGTAGTTTGTTTTTAGCTGTGATGGGTCTGGTCTTAAGGTCAGTACTTGCTTTCATGCGACTTTGATAATGCTTTGACTTTTCCTCTAGCACTACCAAGTTTATATTTTTGTTTTTTTTTTAGTGAAAGGACAACAGCTATTGGATGGATTACCATGAAATGTGGTACAGATATGCATGGTGCGCAGAGGATGAATCCCGCCGTCTTTGGTCCCTTTACTTTTCCATTAGTGAGGTTCAAGTTTCTGCTTTTAAGTAAAACATCTCAGCAATTATTGACATTTTATTTTATGTTTATATATATATATATATATAGGGAATAAACCAATGCCTCACACCACAGTGTTTATAGCTTTAGCTAATTTGCAATGCATGTCCCTAAATGTACCTTTTAAAACACATGATACAGACATTCATGTTGCCCTCAGGAGGAATTATAATAACTTTGGTGATCTCCAAACCTTTCATCAAGGCCAATTATCAAGTAGCAAAAAAAATGCTTTAACTCACGACCAAATGTCTGCAAAACTGATAACAGTCCAATTAGCCTCGGCTGTGCACATCAGCACGTTAGCACTGTCATTATGAACATTTTGGCATGGTGACGTTGGCTCAAAGCACCGCTGCTCTAAAGTATAAGCACACAGAGGTGCAAGCACGGCAGCAGACTCTTAATGTTGTTGTCTCCTTGATAACTAGAAAAATGTAGATGACAAAGCTTGCCGTTCTTGGTACAGTCTGTACAAGATGTGTTTTGAGAGAAGGGCTTGTGATTCTAACCTCTCCTGATTGTCTCAGTTCCTCCTCCACCTACACACAGCTGGATACAGCAAATTCAGACATGTTACTTGGGGCTGCTGATGTCAGGTAGCAGATGTAAATGAAAAAAAAAAAGCATGTTTGAGGTAGACGCTGACACAGCTGTTAGTACAAACAGGGCATAATCCTGTTCATACTTAAATATCAGGGCATAAAAGATAAAAGAAGTTTGCTTGAATTTTATCAAGTGTTAAATTTCAAAAAATTTCAATGTTCATTTCAAACAAGGCAGAGCTGTTAGCAATACAAAGAATTATGAAAATTCAGTGCTGCCCAGTCTCTAATGGAGAAAGCAATAATCAAATAATTTCATTGCTGTGAGGCAAATATGTGTTTTAACAGTGTCTGGGGTGTCTTTCTGTAACATTTGCAATGAAACCTGCATTACACCGAGCAGCGCTGCTCACACACCTATAAGAATTTAATTAATGTGTGTTTTAATAAATAGTCTTCTTCTTACGTACTGTGTTTGAAGGGGCACTAACAAGGATGAGATTCCCAGCAAGAATAACATTCTGGGGGAATCCATAAACATTTTTATAGTCTGACAGAAAAATTGTGAAGTTTGAAAATAGTGAATAACTCAGCTGAATAAGATTTTTCAAGCCCAATTAAGTCCAACTCTTGTTTGTCCAATTCAAGCCAGGTAAAGATACAGTAATTAAATTGACTGTGAAGCTGTGCTGTCTAAGAACTTATAGAGCAGTTAAACAGTGTTGTTATGTTGGCACAATAAAGATTGAGCCATGGATCTGTGTTAATTACTCACTGCTCGAGTGTAACAATTAAAGAAAAGACACGCTAAAGAATTGAGTTGATTTTGATTAGACGTGTGAATTTTAAACAAGTTATAGACCATTCACTCAGTAATAGCTTTGTCAAGTTTTTGCACATATTCTCCATGGTAAGGGACAAATTCTTGAGACTTGAAGGGTTTGTGTTGCAACAGCAAAATCATTTTCCTATTCTTGATTATTGCATTGGCCCTGAAGGAATACTCGGTTATCTATGTAAAGTTTCACTCTTTTGCCTGAAGCGATGATGACATTTTCAAATTGCACAACACAAAACGGTGACACTGGCAAAAACAATTGCTCAAAAGCAATCCATGATTACAGAGCTTCAAAATTGCCTGCAGCAATTTACAGTCTGCCTTGTCTTTCAATCTGTTTTTCAAAATCAAGCTCAGCTTTGGATTTACATGATGTGTTTGTATGGTGCTGCCTGGCCTGTAAACACAGACCCCTGAGGGTGAAGCACAGTGGAGAGCATTAACCACACATCTACAGGCATGGGTGCATACAATGTTGTGCACTGACTCCTTCAGGGACTTCTTCCATGCACAAGGTAAGGCTAAGGGTTAAGTTAAGGGTTTGATTTTCATTGACTCAAGGGCTTTTAGACAAAAAAGACAATCAGCTCTTTTGTCATTTGAGTAAAAATCAAGCATACCAGCTTCTCATAGGCAGAAACCTATCCTAGTTAAACATTAGCTGATTATTTGACCACAGCACTGACACATCAGCTTTTCAGTTGATATGGCGAACTTGTTGATAAACAGCTATATATAACATCATGATTTGAGAATTATTTGGAGTGATGTTTGAGGCCAACTGGCAATATTGACTCTTTTAGCTCCGTGATTGGTCTCTACCAGCTCCTGAGGAAAATATGTGGCTCTTTAGCTGCTAAGTTGTGTTAATGTTCACGAGTTAGTCCTTACCTTACTTCCACTGCTGTTTAGTGCTGTGCAGGTGGTGGTGCAACCAAAAATGATGCTATAAGAGCGGTGAGAGTGAACCAAAACAGTAAAAATCACAATTTGTAAAGTCAAGGGCAGCTACAGATTGAGGTGTTTCACATAGCCACATTGTTTTCATATTGTTACTTAATACATATCAATTAAAGTCACTTTTAATAAAGCAAAAAACGAACAAACAAATCAGACAACAATAACTGCAACCAAGCGCTCTATAATGACATATTCTTCTGCAACCGATCATTGCGAGAGCCGTGTTAAGCTCCAAAATGTCTCAAAATAGTTTTAAGAGAATTATGAGCTTTTTTGGGAACTTAAATGGGGGAGGCTGCATTACACAAACTCCAGAAGCGAAAGTGAAAGTTAGGGCCACCACCGTGCTGCTTTGAAGCTGCTTGTTTGAAATGTACTGTTGTTGCTGCAGTACGCAAACAGTGCCACACTAGACTCCCAATGACCACAACAGCATGATACCACCAACACAGTGTCAGGTATTCAACTGGTGTCTCAACACTGATGAGAATGAATTTTACTCTACTCAAAAATTCTATTCAATTCAATTTCTAATTCAAGCCAACATGACACATTGAATTGTTTGTGAGGAACGGAAGTTAGTGGCATGAATAACATTAACCTGGACTACTTCTATATGTTAGCAGCTTTTATCAAGGGGTGACAAACGACTGGACCCCCAAAATGTATCAAAATACACCCTCACCCTCTGGCACTGATGTGAAATTACTACTGTATGACAGCCCAATGTGCTAAATACTACCCTGTGCATGTTTTAATTGCCCCACTGTGCACAATGTGTATGTGAAAGCGAGCGATTGCCAACTTATGAGCTTATATCAGTGTGGAACAATGTGTATGTGTCTTAACATTTGTGGAGAAAAAAAAGGCCCTTCAAAAACTCATGCTGCAGTCTGTAGCTGGAGGGTTTCCAGGCAAATTGCATCTATAGCTTTAGCCAAGTCTATAAAACCTGCCAGCATCTCAGATATACATGATGGCCTTTGTGTTTCGCTTTTTTTTTTTTCTTAGTGAATCAGCCCCAATGGGATGCTAGTATATTTTGGAAAACACACAGAACGTGACATAAATTGGGTTTTCATACTCGATTCATCACACATACAGCTCAAACAGTATATTTACATTTTGATGTACTTTTAGGGCTGTCTAATTTGATAACACGCATACATTGTTCACTTTTATTAAAAAAAGTGTTAAACTTTTGAAATATCTTCATTTCAGTTTGTGAGTTTGTGGAAAGTGCATAACCACAACTCCTCATTTGAAACAGACAAATACTGGGTAGTCAGTAAGAAGTAATGAAAAGACTTGTAGAAACTCAATTAAATGGCATTAACAGAAAATCTGTGTAATGTCACAGTCTACAGCACATCATTTGACAAATGATGATGTGGCCCAATTGTAACATTCCTATCCTACATCCCTCTCAAGTTAGTGTGTTCATACTAATGGGTAAACATGCAGCCTAAACAAAATATGCGTCATGCATATTGAAATATCTCCTTGTGTATGCTATGCAGTCAAAAGTAAAGTATAGTTTCCTCTGGGTTCCGTCCTTGTTAGGACACTGGGTCCTCATAAACAACAGAAGTACAGGAGCACAAACTCTCCTACAGAACAATTTTTCCCAGAATGACTTGTGGTGTCTATCTTACTGCACACAGACATGCACGCTCTCATACACACTTGTGCTACACCTCTGAGGTTGCCCACCTCCCTGGCTGCCTAATGGCCCATAGGCTCTAATCTGGATGGCCACAGTGCTCAGGAGAATGAGCAGAGCAAATAGAGAGAGCAGCTCATCAGGCCTGAGAGCCGGTATGTCGGTAACCCCAGCTGTTAAAGAGACATCAGCCCATCGTTCAGAGATGAGAGAGGGAAACAGGACGCCTTCACAGGCCGGGGTAATTTCCAGGGACTGACAGTAGATAGTTCCTCATAAACCTTTCTTTCAGCCTAATGTCCCTTCAGCTATACAAGAGGCTTTGTTTCCCCCGTGTCTCCTGGTTTTCCTTATTATTGCTAGATGTATTACTGCTTTCTTTCCCCTCAGTGTAATATTTTGTGCAAAGTCAAATTACCACATATGTATGTATATGCAACCAATGAGAAAAAATAATTTGTTATGACTTTGTACATCAGTGAAAGACACTATATAATAATTAGTAAATGCATTTGTGCCTCTTTGCTCTCCACACTTTAGATAAAAGGGATGAGCTGAACAAACTCATGAGTGCACCATTGCACACTTACTTGCATAATCTCTCATAATTCCTGCACATTTTCTGTCATTAAATTAAGTTTTGAAAGGTGTCTGGAAATAAATCCCTCTCTGTTCTTCATTGTTTCTAAATGTAGTGTTCTCTAGTAGGAACGGAGTATAATTTGCTCACTCAGCAGAGTGCCATCAAGCCACTTGTCTTGCAGTGGATGCCTATTACACAGCAAAACAATGTATGATTCTGAACTAATCATGTTCACAGTATAAATAAAAAGGACTTCCAAATGGAAATGACGGCTGTGGCAACAATCATGTACTGTAACAAACATTATCATTCACTGTACCTTTTTAGGATAAGTGTCTCCTTTAATTTTCAGATGGGTTCTTAAACTATAGTCAGCAGTGATGCAAGGTGGCATTCAATGACTTGACAGTTCCTGAAACATGCCCCCACCCCATCTTCAGCCCCAAAATTTCCATTGGTAATTGACAGATGGATGGATTAATGGTGCATAAAATGACCCATCCATCATAGGGGCTAAATGGGGTGAGAGAGCACCACTCTGTCAGACATGCCTTTTTAGTGGCTGGTTCTCATGACCCCTGAGTAACTGGATACAGCAGTGGTGGTCTTTATTTTTCCTGCTGTGAAAGACCTCTCACAGCTAAAAAAAAAAGACTGATTTCTCTGTTATAACTTGTGATCTAACTGAATTAGCACTAAAAACAACACTGAGTACTAATGGAGCTGAAGTTCTGCATGCTTCCAAACTTCCATTTGAAGATATTAACCCTCCACTGTGCATAAATACAACTGCCCTTTATTTACATGTCTCTTGCTCTCTCTATCTCGATATATATTTAATATAAAATAGTATGGTGGCTGGCAGACTTATCTGAGAGTCAGTTTTATCTCGCTACTTCTAGGCTGCTAAGCAAAAAAGTAAGCCATTGTAAACAAACAAACAAACAAACAGATGTTATGTTTTATTTGTAGTTTACCACAGACAGTGAAAGCAGTTCAGGCTTTGCAAACAAATAAATGTAAGGAAACTACGCTGCCCCAGAGTGGCCACAGTGAAAAAAAAAAGTGTATTTAGGCCACATTTCACTACACTGAGTGCATGAAATGGCACAAAATACCATTAATGGCCACATTTTGATTAATTTGTGCACACGACATAAATGTATGTACTGAGAGCCAGCGCAACAGATTCCCTGAAATACAATCGGTCCTCAGCAGCAGCTGTCACACAGACATCCTGCACACTGTGTGAGGACCAGTAGCATCTTGTGCATATTGTGCTCTCTGGAGGCTTCTGCTCAGCCGTTTCAGTGTGACCCCTATGGGGTGCCCTGGAGAATGCTGTAACTCGCAGCGGCTCGGTTTGTCTCCATAGGTGTAGCTTGTTGGCCATTTAGCATAAATTAACACAATAAATTAAGACATACAAATAACATTTCTATGTAAAAACAATAAAAACAATATCTATATTCAGGATTTTGGGTGGAGCTGAAATAAGAGCTTGATGATGCAGTGGAGCTGTACTTAGCATGACCGCTCACCTAATACTATATTAAGTGCCTCTGTATCAGAATCGCTGACCCTGGAAAGGCAATAAACAGTGGCTGGTGATGATAATAACCTGGAATTAGGGATAAGTAAGAGTTCCCTTTCACTAGCATGCATTATTTAACCCTGTCTGCAACAGTGCTCTGGGTTTAGGGGGCTGACACTAATAGAGGTTGGGTTGACTGCAGTGAAAAAGGCTTTGCTGGTAAAGTTAAGCTAGGCTAGGTTAAGCTAACAGGGAAGCAGCAGGCTACCTCCTATCACCAAGATCGCTTCAAAATAGACATATCTAAAGTGATCTAGACTCAGCAGCTTGTCAGCAAGTGCAGGACTGTCACACCAGAGTCCAGAGTTCACAACCACACTCTGGTCTGTGGTTATGTTTGGGCAGCAAAAGTACTTTGGTTAAAATCAGAGAAAGGTTGTGATTTTGGTGGCACACAAATGAAAACAAATGAAATTTGTATGAAATTAAACACAGAAAACAAACAATGTATGTCAGTGAAAATTTGACTGATAAGTTCAGTGCCAACATTTTTCCGAATTGCAAGGTATGTTGATTAACAATATTTTCTCATTACATCAATAGAAAACGCAATTCGGTCAGCATTATATTTGTATTTGCTGTTGCAAATTAGTTGTATACAAATGTAATTTCAAAGAGACAGGGCTGGGATATAACTAATGAATACATTTGGAAATGGTAAATTAAATGCAGTAATGATTGAATTTAATGTGTGTGTAGGTGTTTGTGTGCATGTATAGTTATTTCATTAAAAATGTGAATCAGGCAATACAATATGCATATAGTGAATATTGAAATGACTATACTGTTAACCATGTGGTTACCATGCGAGAACTACAACTATAACTGGAGGGATTTGAGGCGTACACCTAACTCATATAACCAGTGGAGTCAGAGTGATAAAACAGTGACGAGGCAAAATTTTCTGTCAGTCATGGATAGGTGCAAGTTAATGTGTGTGCACATGGCTCTGTGTGTGTATGTGTGGGTGTGTGTGTGTGTGTGTCAAGCATATACATACTAGTGCCAACATGCATATACGTCTGTGTGTGTATGTGAAGTCAAAGGCCCCACTAATGGTTAAGTGCTACAGCCTGATGAATAATGTAGTAACAATGGGCCTGTGCTGCCGCCTGCCTTTTCCTCCATCACTGGACAGCACAACCCATAACAACTATGACATAAGAACGATATAAGGCATCACATAATCATACTGATGTGTAAAGTGCAATGATAGTAGTTAATTAGCATGCATCTGAAAAATGTTTTGCAGATATAGATTAGAAACAAATATGTATGAGACAGTGCACAGGACCATACCATTTAGACTTTCCTATCTTCTTTCAAAGCAGACACATTTTACATAAATAACATTTAACTTATAGTTCATAATATGGAGGCATGAAAATGATGTACGTTATATGAGGATAGGGTTATTTCAGAGGATGTATAGAAGCAGTCACACTTGAAGAGATGTCTCATTAGACTAATGGATCAGGAAAACAAAGTGCTTGTAAGTAACTTCACTGGGAAGGAAGATCAACATCGGACCACATAAAATCTTTTAAACCACTTAAATACACCTCTCAACAGGGGTCCACTAATTGCGAGCAGTGGCAGAATTTCTGAATGACCTTTGAGTTTGAGTGATTTTGATAAGGGGACTTTCCTCCTCATCTTATTCAATCTTTAGCAAGTTTAGTCCTCAAAGGGAAGTAACTAAACTTGAAATAATCAGTTCACTTCGAAGCAGAAAACATGAACAAACTCATTTATATACAGTGAGGCGACTGTTACCTTTTGATGAGCAGCAGTAAACTGAGTAGTGTTGCAAAAATGCAAATACAGACAAGACTATAAAAGAACAAGTTCAGAGGTAACATCCACAAAACTCTCAGGAAAAAGGAAGCCAAACTTCATGGCTATTTTTTATTAGAGTATTTGCACTTCAAACACTTCGAGCCAACCCTTTAAAAACATCTTCAGCAGGGGATCTTAACAAAGATAGCGGACGGTTTATTTCTGATGAAATGTAAACTGTGGAGGCCAATTTGTAAAAAAAAAACCTTTCATATCATATATCATTTCCATTTGAAGCAAATAATATAATTACCATGTGAGGGGTGAGAAATGGCCGATCATTGATTGCACATGATTGTATTACATGGACACTAACATATACACAGTATAACCAGAGACTTAACATGGATTCGTGTTTTTGAAATCAATATCATTTAATGCTTCTGCCAATATTTCATGTAGACAAACATAAGTAATGTACCGACTGTATAAGGATTCATGCTGTATTATTGACAGAGCAATATTGATAGATTAAGGTGCTTTGTAGCTCGTAGAGCGTCTTTTATGGTCAGTTTGTAGTTCTATGAATGGAAAACCATCCAGGTCACTGTGTGCACATGCTGGTTTAATATCAATATAGTAGTGGTAACGTCAGATCATATGATTTGACATACAACATTAAATGCCATTTCTTTTATCAACCCTCTAACAGTTAAGCTGTTTTTCCCACTTCACTAAGTTAGTTTACTGTTCCAAAAAAATTCAAAATCTTTTGTAAAGTCCTTCACCCCATTCAACCAACACCATTACCACAAAAACAAATAAATAAAAAACAAATACAAAAATTATCCAGTGCACTGCCTTTGACTCCAAATTGGTGCAAAACATTATTAAATCCAAAATGTTAAAGCATTAAAATATCCAACTCAGTCATTATTGGATGTTTTCTTTTCCACATCTTTGAAGCAAAATCTTGATGTGGTTTGGAAATGTTTCTCAGACTATGATTGATCATGTACAGTTAGGAGACGGGGCCGTCACAATCGCCCGCAGGTAATACGCTCCTTTCATGTTTATTAGCTTTTATGATGAGAGAAGATTAGTTTAATAAAAAAGACTTTAAAATAATTTAATAACATTGGAGGCCTCATGGAGGCCTATTAATAGTGAGGTGATGCAGCCCAGGAAGTCTGTCCGCGCTTCAAGTCTTAACTCTTATCCATTAAGGGTCTCACCTTCTAAAAGGGGAAATATAATAGTATTTTCACAAAGCTGGCAGAACGGTTACATCAGAGGATCAACATTTCATATACAGTCTGCGTCATTACCAGACCTTTCAGTTTCTATGTTTCCCAGTCCTCCTTATTCTTAGTAACTGAACAAGAGAGTGAATAATTATGTTGAGCTATTTTCTTCATGTTAGCATTATAGCAGCTGACGTGGTAATTGCAGCCTTTCAGAGGTGGGTGGAGGAGGGGGGGGGGGGGGGGGGGGGGGTATACAGAGAAGAGTCTAGCTACTCAGAAAAGCTACTGCCTTATTTAAGACCTCTTCACTTGCCTCAAATCGGGCTCTCTGTCAGCAGCTGTCACACCATAATCACCCTCACACAGCTGCGCACACACACTCACACACACACACATGCGCACATACAACCAAATAATAACTCCAATCAAACCTTTTCTTTCATTCCAAAGCTAAATTTGTTGTTTTTGTTTGAAGAGAATACCGTCAGAGAATACAACATCAGCTACATCCACTGTGCAGCCTGATTCATGCCATTTCTAACCTTGTGAAGCACTCTCAAGTTTTGGAATAGATTTCAGATAGCGTAGTGCCAGGGACAGTTGCTAAGCCCAAGGCATATTCCTATAATTAGTGTCATAATAGATAACCACAGTCTGTACTCTTCATTTCTCCTCACCCTACGGCTGTGGTGATGAAGCTGTTACCACTTCAATTAGACCAGCGATAACACTAAGCAGTCTTTTCAAACTACCATCCTACATTCTAGGCCACTGTTTATGTTTTATGAGGGACGTTGTAAAGTGTGGTTTTTGCAGTGAATTTCCTGAGGATCAAGACATCCTAAATGTTCATATTTCATCACAGTTTTCACGGGTTCAGTTCATTGCCATTTTACAATCTGTTTTGAGATAAGGTGGCATTTATGCGCTCCTGGGTAGACTGCATATGAGAAGGGACAATAGCATTGTTTTAGTCACTCTGCCAGACTGACAGTGTTG
Organism: Pempheris klunzingeri; assembly: GCF_042242105.1. Taxonomy (NCBI): domain Eukaryota; kingdom Metazoa; phylum Chordata; class Actinopteri; order Acropomatiformes; family Pempheridae; genus Pempheris; species Pempheris klunzingeri. The sequence goes on from NC_092021.1 coordinate 13,009,136, forward strand.
TCAAACAATCAGAGAGAGCTGCTCGGTCCAATCCTCACAGTCATTACAAAGAGCAGTGCTCTCAAGTGATGGGTTTGATTCGTTCCAGAGCAGCATGCTTCCCCTCGGCATTACACTTTGAGATGAAACAGTAAGTATGGCTCTTTAAGAGTAGAAAATATGCAAACTTGACCTTTTCTCCTGACAAAATTGATTAATTGAAGGTCTGCATGGATGGGTTTGATGAGAGCAGCCAAGTAGAAGCGTAGATTTGTGATGGCCGGTATTTTGTTTACATCTGCAGACGGTCACATTTTAATATGCATATTGTGCGTGTTCCATGTGCAGATGTTTGTGAGATTTACTTAAAATATGCTGCAAATATGCAACGGGGCAGATTTTCCCATCCATCCTTGCCAATGTCAGAAAGCAACCAACATGACACAAATTCACAAGAGAACAAAACAATGTTTGAAATGTAATTTTTACATTAATTGATAGAGTGATTCACTGACGTATTTTTTTCTTTTTTTAATCACTTCTATTTAGAAAAAATAACACATTTTTCTAATTTCATGGGGAAAGTTTGTCTTTGTTGCAGTGAATTAAGATATCTGGTCAGTGTCCAGCCTGGTTTATCAAAATGCTCCATCTGCAGGCTTTGCACGCCTCTTAAAGAGCTCTGTATTTGCTGAGCCACAGAAGGAGCATGGATGGAAACAGTTTCCTCAATGATAGACTGAAGTGTGGAGATGTGGTCCTGAAAACGCAGCATAATGCTATCAACAAGCTTCCTTGAGTGTTATATCCAGAAGACCACTTTCAAAACCAGAAGTCTCCAGTCCGCCAGCTGCTGTCATTGAGTGACACTGTAAGACATGAGCTACATTTATAAGTCTTTAAGATACGAAATCTAATTACTATTATTATTTTTGAATATTATGTATGAACCTAAACGTTTTATATAAATATGCAATATTTCATATTTTAATTATACAATGAAAATTACACTGTTGGCCACTGGCTATACTGGTGTACAGCAGTCCATACCTATAGAAAGCATGAACAAATATAGTGAAATATCCTAAACACAGCCTATTAAGATCGGCGAGCCCACTTCATTGCAAATACAATTCCATCCTTAATTATGGTAACACATTTTGAATATTCCACATTTAAGTGAGATCACTCTTTCATTATCTGGTATTAATGTTGTAGACCTGGTTCAGGAAATTAAATAAAAGATATCTGATTACAAAAAGAAAAAAAGTTAAGCACAAATCATAGTCCAGTGCAACTGTATTATAGAATAATTGACCACTTTAACAGCATGAAAAGAAATTAGGAATATTGTTAATTATGGCAGTAAAGGTATCGTTTCCAGAATGCTATACATCATGTAACCTGTTGACATTCTTAGATTAGTTGAAGTATTCATTTAAAAATGAGTGTGTGTCAACCTCTGAAAAATGTTCACTAATTCAAACATTATAGTAAGGAAATATAAGTATGATTACAATTACGCACATTTGGTCTAGATCAGTCATTTTTCAAAAGGTCTTAACCACTTGTGTGCCTTTTAATCAACAAGAGAGAGAAAAGCAACGTTGAGTTTGTTTTTTACATTTATTTTCTATCATGCAAAAATTATGATCATAAAAAGACAACTTTAATGATACAGTCAGATTACAGAATAAACTACAACCAGCCAAGCTTAAAAGGTTCGTATGATAGGTATGTGAAAGGAGAGTCCTGCATGAATGTATGCTGTAATTAGAAAAGTACTGTAAGCTGTTGTCACAATAATATGGAGCTATGGAAAGCAATTAGCCTGGCAATGAAAGAAGGAAGTGCTTCCATCTGTATTCCACCCAGACTGCAATCCAGTGTGTGTGTGTGTGTGTGTGTGTGTGTGTGTGTGTGTGTGTGTGTGTGTGTGTGTGTGTATGTTTCAAATGCGCACTCCCATTACCGTCATTCTGCTCACGTTGGTGGGCCCTGACCAATCATACTGTTTCAAGCTGGGTCACACATAAACAGGTCTGTGTTTGGGAAGCCTCGATTCAGTCTGTTAAAGCCATCAGCCAATAATCTCTCACTCTCACTCCGTGTGTGTGTGTGTGTGTGTATGTGTGCGTGCGTGCATGTTTTTGTGTGGATGCGTGCGTGTTGGAATGTGTGTTTGTGAATCAAAAGGGCAAATCGACAATGTTGGACTCAGCTGACAATCATCTGGTGCAGTGGACCAAAGGCAGGTGTTGAGAATGACCTTGACTGTCCTAGTAAGGGCAGACTCACACAGTGTCTAGAAATATCACAGCAACTTTTCATCACTGAGCGAAACACTGAATAATGAAATAACTTCCTGAGATTTTCTCAAGGTATTCGTATTTATAATGCTATCACCTTCACGACTGTGGGCCATATTAAACATGTCAGAAAATACAACCACATAGCTGTATGGAGGGAGCTAAATTATTTTAGCTGCACACTTTTTTTTAGTGCTTTTTTGTCAGGCTGCTACATAATTATTTATTCAACTTCATTAACCTCATTATGATATTTAATGGCATGCCATCACTACTACAGATGGCATTCCATCTCTGTACTGTGAAAGCCATGTATCTTCAACATTTCAACAAACTTTGCCTTCACAACCATCTGATAATTAAATATTGTTTCTTTGAATGTGATAATTCACTGTGTTGTCTGTGTATTCTGAACTACAATGTGTTTATCAAAACAATCAAATGGCACTTGATTGGTGCCTTATGTGGTAGAAATGTAGTGACATTCTGTTAATAAGTCAGTGAATAAATATTTAGAAAAGGAAAAGGTGTAATTATATTTATTTTTACATAATGTTATTCTTCTATTTTGAGTGTTGTTATACCATTTCTCCAGTACAAGAGGTTTAAAACATGTCTTCTCGACAATTACAGAGAATATATAATATCTTTATGGGGCATAAAATCATCACACAGCAACAACACAATATTGTGAACTTCCCTCTACACAGGCTGTGTCCGTGTGTGGCAGTGTGACTGATTTTTGCCATTAGAAGCCCCTAATGATCATTTTACATTCATAATACCATAACTGTCTGTGGCACCACTGTTATCGTCAAATACTTCATTATGCCTTTCCGCTTTTATTCTCTTTCTCTCTCGTTCACACTCCCTTATGTATTTATGTTCTCAGGGCTTTGAACTGACCATTTCAGCAAACACTTAGTCCTCAATATCCAGCACAGTTTAGTTGTAATTACTGTTGTCTTAAATGGTTTAGAGTAAATTACTGCTTAAGTGCTTTAAGAAAGCCAGGGCGTGTCCTAGGAAAGCTACAGATGATGATGTGCAGGGCTTTAAAATTTGAACGAGTGCAGTAGAAATAAAGGTCGAGTTCATAGTGCTGCTTTGCGTCCTGACAATGGTTAAACCAGCTTACGGGAATGAAACTGACCTTATATTAAGAGCAGAATATCAGCCTCTCAGTGTCATTCACCTCTGGAATTATGGATGTGATGCAGTTTGTTTGGCAAGATATTCACCGATTTATAGTGCACTGCCTTTCTAATGGGATGCTCTTTACCCTGAACTCACCATAATATGATATCTATGATATATTACTATAGACTATTGATGATCACAATCATCATTTAATTTTTCATTTCATCATCATTAAAGTTTTTATTCATTCAAAAATATTAAATCTAATGCAGCACACTTTGATTAGTTCTGATTATAGTTTTTTTTTCTTCCCTTGACATCATGTTAAACTCAGGGAAAAGGGTTTTGAGATAATCAGAGCCAATTGTTGGTCATTGTCACCATTAGTCTGAAAACACTGAATCAGTAAACATTTTTGGCACAGGAAAGACACAGGGTCTGGTATTAGGTAGTGTGTGGAAATAAGACAACAGATATGATCTATTATCTATGACAAGATGATATAATTTAACACCAAACACGTGCCCACATCACACACGTCTTGTGTTTTTCACGAGGGATCCTTTTTTCCTGGTTAAATTTGTTCTCCTTTTATTCAGATAGAGAGAGTTAAAGACAGAGTAAGGGAAGAGGACAGCCTGCTCCTCCTCCTCCTCCTCCTCCTCTCTGGCTTCCGTGACTATCACAAGGATTCAGAGCTGACTCTAATTCAACAGGACTGTCATAGCTCATGAAAAAATCATGTCGTATAATCAAATCGGAGTAAAAACCCTGCGCTGGGCCTCACGGGAGTCTCCGTGCGCCCTGAATATTTCATGTAATGGAGGCTCTCACCACCATGGAAACTCTCAACAGTTCAGGATTGCGTGCAAATATTGACTGTAGTGTGCAGGGCCAGGGGCCGGGACAGGCCGACTGCGCAACCGAGCCTGAGTGAGTTTTATAAATAATGGTAATCACATGTGACACCACTCGCAGCAGGAGGGCTCGTGGCCACTCATATCCTCGTACTGGATTGATGTTACTGAGTGCAGTGGTAGAGTTAAAACTGGGGAAGGCACAGCTGAGAGAAAAAGTGGCGGCGGATGAGAGGGGAAAAAAAGTGCCCTGATGCATATGAATTGACAAATGTCTGTTTTGGCTGCTGAGAATGGAGCTCAATTGTAGGTCTGAAGAAACATCAAAACACAATTCAGGGCTGACATTCATTGGGCGGAGGAGAGAGGAGGGGGCCGACAGAGCACCCAGACTGCAAGCACTGCACTGTGGCTAAGCTGCTGGTTTAGCAGGGCCTTCTCCTGGTGCTCAACACAGAGAGACACCAGACATCCAAGGAATGAAGACTCACTGAAGGGGAAGAGGCATTAAGTTGCAATAATATGATGTTTTGTACAACTCTTATAAGACCTATTTTTAATTGTTTTGGGGCAAGCCCAAGGCAAGTTATCAGAAAACAAGAGTAGGTCAAGTCTCACATCTGTCAGAGCAAGTCCAGGTCAAGTCTCAAGTCTCTCAGACCGGTCCGAGCCGTGTTTCGATTTTGACAGAGCAAGTCTGAGGTCAGGTCTTGAGGCTCTCATAGAAAGCCCCAAGTCAAGTTTCAATTTTGACAGAGCAATTCAGATCTAAAGTCAATTGAAACATGTCTCAAGTTAATCTCAAGTCCTTCAGGGCACATAGGCGTTGAGTTGCAGGTGGTTTAGGTAAATGATGGTATTAGAACATTTTCCTCTAAATGCTCCATTTTAAGTATTTTTTACATAGCTGAGACCAACTTGTTTCAATGCATAAAGCATAAAGCATAAAGCTTCTTGGCAATGCAAGCCCTCCATGTTGTTGGCAAATTAACAATGCAGTATATATAGGAACGTAGAATTCACTTTGGATACAGTGAGTCTCAAGGCCAAAATACTAAAATATGGCAGTTTTAAATTGATGGCATATTGGCCTCCAGCTTATTAGCACCCATGAATTACTAATACTCCAACTGTACTTTTTCATGTCAGGTGTCCTATTTACTTCTGAAGTATGCTTCTTCATTACACATGGACTCTCACCTGGAGGAGACCAACTTTAAACAATGTGATTGTGATCAGAGAATTCGACAAGCAGAAGAGACCACGTGTTCTTTTTATTCTTCCACGTAGCGGCTGGGTAGCTTGGCACATGCAAGTGCACGTTCAGACACACACACCACTCACGCATCATTTAGAGGATAATCACTCTACTGTAGACATTACAAACATTGTTCAATGAAGTGCAGTCCAGACAGACGGCGTGAAAATCAAACTGTATATATGTGCTGGTAATGGCTGGGAGTGGTGCCGTTTGCATGTATTATCCGCACCTCTCAGACGTGGTAATTGAGGCTCAGTGCTGTTATGAGTCTGGGTGAGAGGCAAATAAATGCATCTCCTCACTGCTAATGCCGAAATACGATCCAGTCTGCACATATTTACTGTGGGCTGCTTGGTGTCTGTGCCCGTAAGCCTGTGCATTACGCCTGATTCATCAATCGCCTGTTTATCTTGCCAAGTGAGTAAGAAAAAAAGACCAGCAGTAAATTCCCATTATTTGATGACATGTGATGAGGCCATGGGGGTAGAGGAGAGAGACAGCATGGCTTTGATACAGCAGCAGCCCTTCAGGCAGCGGGTGTCATCTGCTGGGGCAGATCATTAGTGGTATCACTCCAAGATGATGTTTTACGGTTTGGTGAGAGTTGATTTACTCTGATCAATGAGGGATCTGACTCTGGCGAGTAGAGCCACAGTAAATTTTAACAACAGTGATGTTATTAGCCTCATGGTTCTTGGACTGTGAGGCCAACAAAGAGTTTACGACAAGCTGCTTCACATTAGACCTTGGCACAGATGGCTCAGGTTTTAAAACTGCAATCCTGGAGTGTCAAAACACCACTACATAACCCCACAGTGGATATTTCATGCACCTTTTCAAAGTTGCCACATAGCTGCATGTACACACTTCCTGAACTTCATAATTATTTCAACAGTATCTGTAAGTGCCTGCTGCTGCATGCAAATAGCAATAGCAATATTAATATTGACATATATTTATGTTTTTGGTGTGATAATGTACCAGTTTATAGTCAAGCATAACAGTTTATCTGATAGTTTGTCAAGCACCCAGTCCCAGTCTAAAGTAATGAACAGTTACTCCAAGTAATCGCTCCTGTCTTGTGAGACTCTGCCTCCTACTTTATTAGTCTAACGCGAAGGTTTGCCCAACACCAATGTAATGGGGCAAACACAGGCAAAGAGCAGATGCCTGCTGCAAACTCATCTGAAAAGCATGCAATTTTAATCGGTATGCAATCACTGCAAAAAAACACAACGTACACAAACCAAAGGTGTTTTCACAATCCCAGTCTTTCTTTCAGCAAACTTTGCATACAGAGACAGATTTGCAAGGTTGGACAGGATGCGACTCAGAAACAGGAAAAAATAATACAAAAAACAAACAAACAGTGTATATTCCGTGACTTCATGTTTTCTATAACATTTTTAATAAAACAGTGGTGTCAAACAAAGAAGCTTAACACACAAACAAGCAAAAGGTTCACCCATAGCAGATGATGCCATGCAGGCCTAAGGATGCAAGCAGGAACGCATGAACTGTGAAAGATATGTCACCATCTACAAATGAATGCCATGGATATATAAGAACCAGATAATAGGCTCCAAGATTGCATTTTCATCCCAGTTATCCCTCTTCACCCAGTATACATGCTGACAAAGATGTTTTATTTTCCTCAGGACACCAGAAGCAACTTTATTACCAAATAAAAATAATAAGTACTGTACAAGTACAAAGCTGAGAATAATAATACCTAAATATAACAGTACAGGTCGACACATACCACCAATTAACTTGTTGGTTATGTAGCTAATGTCTGAGCTCTGTATAGCAAATCACAAAGGTGTGCTCTCATCAGGAAGTAAATCCAGTTTTGATTATTTACTTCAGATAAAATTGTCACTGCCAACAGCAAACAAGTGAGAGAACATGAGAAGCTCCCACAGGAAAGGGGAGAACTCCACCCGGACCATTTCCTTTTGACCTGAGCGTGGTACAGAAGTGGAAGTGGAAACATTACCAGTAAACATAATCCAGGCAACAATATGTTCCACCTAGAACTTAATTAGTAGTATATAAACATAATTTCAAGGAGACAGGGTTGTCTTGGTTCATGCCTTCAGCTGTGGAGAGAATTTCATTTACATACATATACTGACTGTGCCTGGGTAAAACAGATTGGGTCTGGCTGCTTGCTGCACTCCGTCACAGCTCTGCATGATACTCCAATCACTATTGTACAATAAACACCATCTCCATGGCACACACCCTACTTTGCATTTTCACGTGCTGCATTTCGGTCAATGATACAAATTCAGCGTCAGTGCAAGATTTTGTTCTTAAGCCTTAAAAATAATGAGTGTTGTCATTGCCATATGCTTTGTAATATTTCTCTAAACAAACTCAACTTTTATCTTTATCTAACCCCGAGTAGGTGCATAACTTCCTTTATCATTTCTGTCAAACACGGGTTTCCAGAAGTAGTGGCTGATCTGTTTTGCTGTAATTTCTTGAAAACCACTGGAGACCAATAAAAGTCATCAGCCCTGTTTTGAAGGAATTCATTTTCCAGGGTGATGTGTAATTAAATATTTGAAATGGCTCCACAGCTAGATATGTAGGCAGAGCAGAAAGGACGTTAAGTGTGATTTAGTCTAAAGTGTGGAGTGGCTCCAAGGTCTAATGAGCAAGCTGTGTTTGATACAAAGCGAAGCTAATTTTTTTCCTGACTTTGTTTACCTTTAAGGAGTTGAAGTCATAAAACTCGCTAAAGTCGAAATATTTGCAACTCGAGCGAGCGTGTCCTCACCTCACTTCAAGCCGTCTACAGTGTTCATTTCTGTTTGCATCTTTCCATGCCACTTTCATGCCATCTCTAAATTTCGCTCTGCTTTATATAATGTAGTTTAGAGGCAGCATTCTGCATTTGTTATGGAGCAAACAGAGGCAAGTTTCATCTGAGTGTGAGCAGAGACATGCTCATGGGGAACTGCAAACAGAAAGAGGATAGTATAGAGGCTATTAGAATTCTCCATTCATGAACTCCTCTTTAGCTTTACTCATCTTTTAAATTCACAGGAAAAAGTAGGTAAGCAAACATACTATAGGTATCATGTGAACATACAGTGGTCTTGCTGTTAGCGTATAGAGCAATACATCATTACAAATTTGGCATTTAAAAGAATACTGCATATAGAAATAATAATATATGCAGTATAAATAAGTAAATTAGGATTTGGACAAGTCACTTCTCTAGAATAGCATTGCCACTCTATAAGAAGTACTGGCAGTCTATGTGTAAGATACTATAAATATAGAATACAACAGGCTATGCAGAAATATATGAATAGTATTTATAAATGATGTGATGTGTTACACTTCACTAGCAGGTAGTTTATGCAAGAAGATGAGGACAGAATCTGATGTGTCAGTTGTCTGCACCAGTGAGTACTGCTCCAATCTGAGCACTGATAGAATTCAATTAATCAAATTGCCTGATCTGACCACTGGACTCTCCCGTAGAGCCTTTAATACTAATTTAATCAAACGAGATTAGAAGATCATCTGCTTGCTAATGACACACCGTCTTTTTTTTTTCCAAAAACTGTATCAAATTCTGTTCTAGAGAAAAAAACTTTTGTGGTCAGAATAGCCAATATAACCTGAATCTAAAGTTAGACAACACAGAGAACCACCTGGCCTTTAAAATCAGTCCCAAGAGAAAGTTCTCTCTCCCTCTCTCTCTCTCTCTCTCTCTCTCTCTTCAAAGTGCTGTGTAGTGCTTCAGTGCCATCACTTGCCTTCCCCTGATGTCACGTTTGACCTCTTTCTGTTGCCTCTCCTAAAAGGAGGCAAGCACGCGATTCTGTGCTGCAGGGAGGAAGCGTCCTATTATGTTATTCATAATGCATGCTTTATCACCTATGAGTTCATGAGGTCTAATTCCACTCCTGGGCCAGCACGTGTTTTTATATAACGTACTTCTACTGTTGAAAAATTGTTTGGCTTTTTTTTATGTAGTGGGCTACCTTGATATTTACGGTAAAATCCAAGAAAAGGAGAAATGTCTTTCAATTACCAATGCACCACAAAAGAAAAGTGATGAAAAGCGAACTAATAGAGTTAAAAATATTTATAGTATTTTTCCAAAGTAGGCAGACGTGTAACAGTTTTTCCCAATTTATAATAAATATCTTTAAAGGAGCCTGTATGTCAGTGTGCAAGTAATCGCATTTCGTATTTATTTTCACTTGTTTATTTCACCTGTTTACCATTGCACAGTCCTCAGGTGTATATGAAATGAGCTCAGGGAGATATGGTGTTTAGACAACGAAAGCACACAAACAGCTTTGCCGACACCATTCTGTATGTAATTACTTTTAGAGGTTGCACAAATAACAGATGGAAAGGTGACCTTTTCATAATATTTATTTATGCTTGAAATTTAATCTGTTCCTGTCTGGCCTTTGTGGAAGAGAATGAGGGAAAATGCTCAAATATCAAAAGGAGGCAGTGTTAGACAAAACATGCAGAAAGATGCAGAGTGCTTTAAAGGTTTGTTTTAATACGTTTGTGCTATGCTACTCCAGAAGTAGCTTTCAGATCATTGAAATTTGGATTTTTATTTTAAGACAGAAAGAAAACATCTGACACTCATTTTTGCAATCAATAATAACACCTCTGCTGTAACTTTAGCAACTGGGCAGTTTAAATTCCCCGACTTTTAGTTCATTGCTCATTATTTTCCAGTCAACTGACCTTGCAGAGCCAGTTTGGAGCTCGGTAGTATGTTAATTTCTCCCTGGCTGGAGCCTGCTCTGCAAGACCCTAACCACTGGAATGAAGCCAACACAGCATGCCGCTCTGATGCAAATCTTCACTCATGGTATTAAAACACCACAATTTGTCACTGAAAGTCTCTCAAATTTCCCAGCATTGTTCCTCTCCCACTGCGAGCGAGGGCTAATTCAAACATACTCATCAGCTTATCTCCTCTCCGCCTCCCACTTCTGTCTCCTCCCATCTCCTCAAGAGCTAACTCAAAGATAATTTGCAATTCTCAGTGGCAGAGGAATTGATGTCTCATCTTGGTGCTAGGTAACAGAATTATGTGAGTAATGAGAGAGCGATGAAAGAAAAAACCAGACAGAGAGAGAGAGAGAGAGGGAGGCTGAAAAAGAGACAGATGTTTTGATATGAGGAAGTGGTTGCTTTATCTCGATTGTTTTTCTGTGTGGGAAGCGGGAATCCATCATGACATTTGCAGCTTTGCAGGGTTTGACGTTAGCTTACATTTCATGGCATAGAATTCCTTTATGAATCGTACCTTTGCTCAATACATTGAGAATGCCATTGCTAGAGGGCACTGTTCAGTTGAGATTTGTCCGTTTCATTTTCATAATCACCTCTTTTTTTGAGACCGTTGGTTCATTCCACCAACTTTTATAGGCAGAGTTTTGAGGTTTACAATGGATCAATTACACAAGGCAGTGATATGGAAATAGAAAAGGTCTTTCCATCCCTTCATTTGTGCCTTTGTGTACCAATCTATCAGATGCAGACTTTGAGGCTACTCGAGACTTTGATGCTACTCACCAAAGAGTGCTTGCATTGTCTTAGCTAATGTAATGTAATGCCTAGTCCACAGGAAGCACTACTCTCTGCAGGTCAAAACCTTATAACGTACAAGGTTAGATGGTATAACATAAAAAACTGCAACATCAGATTAAAGGCTACATACAAAAGCACTGTGGCTTTTATTCAGTTTGGGCTCTGCGTGTGATGACCCAGTCAAACATGATATTGGACAGTACTTCAAAGTGTTGCCATGACTGTTACTATGGATATAGTTTCTATAGTGGAAGTAATAGTCATTTTTAAATCTTGTGTCTAATTATTGATGTCTTCAGTATGAAGTGATGTAATAAGCAGGACAGTCTACTTTGTCCCTCACATAATCGTACGGTTAAGGCCAGAAACACAGAAGACAGTCGGTAGGATTTTGAAGCCTATCCTAAAATTAACTGGAGGCCACAGTAAGGATGCAAAGATGGGGGTGATGTGGTCTTGATATATGGACATTGTTAATAACCGGGCAGCAGCGTTTGCATTTTGATGTCAGTGGGAAATGGAAGCCTGAGAGAAGACTCGGTAGAGGGAGTTACAGCAGTCCAGGCTGGATGTAACTGATTCATGGGGCAACCCTCAGAGCACATTCTGTGAGTGAAGGAGAGCTCAGTAGGCGAGAATCATCAAGCACAGAAAAGAAATCATAATATTATGAGCTTTGATTCATAGCATTTATGATTTATGTATTTCTTTAGCCGCAGTTCAACTCCAGTTGAGAAAAAGTGTCTTTTACTATATAATAAGAGGCTCTATGCCTGAGATAAAGGGGTTGGATGTCTCACAAGCATATTGAGGTTAATGCAGCCTAATGCAGTGTAAATGTTTTGGGGATAAGAGTGGAATTGCTGCAGTTTCTCATTTCAAAACATTTCAAGACCACAAAACCACAATGCCCCTTCCTGCACATTTACTGTTGAAAAACACTTTTGTATTGTGTTCATGTACAAATATCAGTCTTTTTTTCACATTCATTCAGCCAGCACTCGACCTGCACACCGTTTACGCACTTCGACGTTAAAAGGCACTTTGCATAACGATGCATATGCACACACAGACTCACATAGATATGCCACATGAAGCCAACAAGCTGTATCTACAAGCACGCAGATCCACAGGCACTTGTTAGCAAGTGAGGACATTTCAATGACAGACATATTGTCAGCCCATGGGTGATTTCACAGCTCAGAAAACAGACTGAGTGTTGACGCTGCCATCAAAATACAATAAAAATACCTGTTTTTTCACGTTCTGTTTACATAAACAACAACATATGTTGATGAATAAGTTATCTAGAGTGCAAGTATTTTATCAAGCATATAAATTTTAAATATATGTTATACTATAATACAGTAGCCTAAACTGCACTATAGTATACTATGGTATACTGCATTAAACTATACTACAGGGGCCTATACTGACTGCACTACATTACACTACACTACAATGCTTTTAGTACCCACAGTTCTTGTGTATCTTATCGGTTTTATTTCCTTATCCAGTTTGGTGCTTATTTATCATCTGAACACATTTAGCAGCATTGTTTTTGCACAACAGGAATTGGATAACATGATGTGAAAAGCTTCCATTGAAGGCCATGGCATAATAATGGCAATCTGTGCATAGAAAAATAACAAAGCAAAGACAAGGTCAATGAGACTGCAGCACAGGTTGACAGGCTTACCAATTAGTAAATTGCTAAGCCACAAGCCCCTGTCGTTTTGCTTGCCACCACCAACAGTGTGTGTGAAAAACATGGAGCCATAGAAATGCTGTCAAGAAAACCAGTAATAAAACTGTGACAGCAATGACCACTTGAACAGCCTGACAAATAGTGAATGTAACAAGAGGAAATTGTATTACAATAATTATCATCACCCATCCCTATGTTTTCTGATTTTTTGAGATTTTCTACCCTGAGAGCCATTCATACAGAGAGCTAATGAACTGAAGAGATACCAGGGGAGATGGCTCATCTGCAGCAGTGCAGTATGTTGTATGTCACATTTATAATTTGGTGCTAGTAAATATTTTTCCAAGTATATTCGAAGGACAGAACATTTGTTTGTATCTACATGGTCATTTCTAAACAACCCCCACCTCTCCCACATGGCCCTTTACCCTCCATAGACAGCCACACCAAAGGTGATTTTGACAACACAGACTGGCAGTTTGTATAGGTCAGATTTTATCACAAAATCTGATGAAACTGTTTTCTTAATTTTCTTAATCAAATGCTATGAAACTATAAAATACTATAAAAGAAAATTGTGAAAAATGCAATTCAGAAGTTGATTTCTATAACTTGCTTTCATAAAGAACCAGAGAATCACACACATATTCATACTTGAGTCAAAACCAGTGAATGTTTGGCACTTTCATTTGAAAAAAATTCATCACACTATCATTGAAATATTCATCAATTAATGTTGTGGCTAATGGATTAATCAGCAAATCGTAACATGCTGCAGTAGCTATGAGCTGACGGTAACACTATTTTGTTTGAGTTTGATCATTGTGGCGTTCAACAGAGTTGTTTATTTGTCAGACTGAAAAGCTGAGAGAGGCTGTCAGTCAGCAGCTGTGTACAGAGCAAACGGGGGCCCAGCCGCAGAGCCACGAAGACAGCGGCCGCTCTTCCTCCAGCAGTAGTCAGGCAGCGTGCGTTCATGTATTTTGGACGAGTGGCTTTGTAGGGAAGCAAGTAGATGGGATTTTTTACTTTCAAAATGTAGCTTCTCTTGCTAATTTCCTTTACGTGACTAATTCCAGCTTTTTTAAAAGGCCAGTATCACCAACTGACATCGGTCTTGCCTTGTGCATATTTGTGAGCAGACACAAATTGAGCTTGGTGGGAGTGAGTGTGCACCCTGGCATGTATAAGTGTGTGTTCCTCACTTGAATGCCTCCCGCTGAGAAGGCATCTGTCTGCATAACACCCCTCAGGTAATAACAGTAAAAGTCCCCACCTGCTGTGTAAAATGAACTCAGTGCCACTCACATCCTCTCCGCACACAGACAGGTTGTGTTTATATTGCAGGTTACCATCAGAAGCCACCCAGGGGGCCTTACAAGGCTCTAATTAGGTGAAGGGTGAGCTATCAAAACCCGAATCAACACACCAGATGACTTGACTGAGTTTTGTCTTGACCCATCATTGGACTAGTTCTCCTGGAGGATGGACCTGACCAGGGGGTTAATTCTTCACATGTGGCCGGGAGTTCAGGTTAAATGCAGATATCAGTTTTATTTCAAGTCCAGTGCTTGCCTGTCAAAGTTACCCAGCTTTGATGTATTTTTGGATAAGCTGTCAGCGCCAAACTGTTTGACATTGGAATGCATTCAATTATGAATCCCTGAATCAAAAAATATGTAATTAAATACTGTTTTTCTGACATTTACGGGCTGCTGAATTATTTTCAACTCCAAATGAGCTCCAGATTTCATCAGTTGTCGAGTTTCAACTCTTTGAGTGAGACTAAGCATGACTTGTCATTGCCTTCAGTTTAGCACAGATGAATCATTAAATTGATTACTTAGAACATATCTTAAAATCTGTGTGATTAAGAAAAATTAAGGAGCCATGTTGGTGAAATAAATGTACCTGTGTTTATTGATTATCAAATAACAGTTATATTAATAATTTGGTGAAATTGTTTTCAGTAACTCACTATGATATTTATGTGCTAAGCCACATTGTCCATCCATACAGTTAACTGTGAGCATGTCATGAAACAAAAATTAGATTAAAAAAAAGTTTTATGTGAATATAAAGTGTGTATGAGTAGTTGTAAAATAAGTTTCAGATCATTGGAAATTAAATGGAAAGTTTAAGTGCACTATGAAATCAAATAGGATGTGGCAACATAACAAACCTTGATTAGGTTTCTAAGTGCTGTTTGTTCCTCTGAATTCGACAAATGATCAATTAAAATATAACATAACCAACCATATGGTGTATCAGTATCAGCCTACCTCTCTCTCAGCCCTTTGTAAATATTGAGCTAATAGCTACATGATGTGCGCCAACTACACTGAACTAAAAAAACCCTTCTGGTGATAACGTGATTTTCCCTACAGGGGAAGAGTGGAGGAATTGCTGGCAGAGTGGAGAAATGAGGTGGAGAGGCCTGCCTGCAGCAAGATGTATGGCTCTTTGGGCATAAGGCTAGAGGGGAAACAGACTTCGGCTTTATCTGGACAGTAATTGCATCATCAATTACAACTGCTAAACGCTTTTTAAGTCACCTGCTGATGTGGCCACCATTAACCTCGCTGCGCTTGACCAAGGTGAACACTACACCGCACAACGTATGTCAAACACGCCATCAATGTACCTAAGCGCACAGTCAGGCGTGCCTTTTTCCTCATAGACACCAAGATAAACACGCACGCTTTTACACACAGTCTATCAGAACAAGGTGTTTTTTTTCTGTTTGTAAAACTACAGTGTGGATGAAAATAAAATTGGCCACAAATTTTCCACCCCTAAAATACGCTTTATTTTGCAATTAAATAAAGTACTTCAAGGGCAAATTTCATTTTATGCTTGAAATCTTTATTTTGCAGAAGAAATTTCATTCAGACTGCTTCATAAAGTACTTTGCCGAAGTAGCCGAGTAATGGCGTGTAATGCAGCCAGTGAGTTACTATGCCCTCTTTCTCCTGCTCTATGCCTCCGTATCTAGATCTCTGACTGGGAAATCAATACTGTCTCCAGCCCAGCATAAGTCAATATGTGTCACAGTGCCTTTTCTCTCGAAGCATTCATGTGTGTTGCATAGCTGTGACTGTGTGAGTGCATTTACACAGCATACTGAGGCCAATCGAAATATCAGAACTCCTTGTTCACATAAAATGGAGGGAAAATCCTCCAAAGTGAGGCCAATTTGCTGGTCTTTATCTAAAAAGGCAGTAGTTTATTAGTCTATTTTTAAAATTCTGTTTTATGGATGATGTATCAGGGAATTGCGATTTGTCCTTCTCGAGTCACTCAGTTACCCTTAGCTGCTGAAAATCTAGCCTTCTATTCAGTCACACTTTTGAGCCTCTCGATCTTCACTCTGAATTAGCTTACATATGTGTTGATCACTGCCTTCAAGTGTGTGAGGGCATTCTTCTGTGTGTGTGTGTGTGCGTGTGTGTGCATTTTTACACGTGCTCATATTTTGTACTTGAGGAAATGTTCATGCGTGAGAGTCTCTGAGAGTGTGTACGAACGCCTCGGGCTGTCTCCTCTTTTACCTTTTCACCCTCGCTCTCAAGGCACAGACCATCAGGCTATAGGTGAACCCTCCATGCAGGGTTACAGCACACACATCACGCTATGGGGCTCTGGGACCAAATCAGATCTCCCAGGAGATTCATGGCTTAGGCTGTAAGAATTTCTCCCTGCAAAGTGATCAGTTTAGGAGGTTTGTCATTTCTTATGTCTTTCTGATTTGAAACTCAAAGGCAAAGACCGGTGACAGACCAGAGGGTGCCATCTGCATCAGTACTTGCTTTAGATAATGACTGACAAGCATGGGCCTACAGAGCTTTGTCGTGATGATGAAATCAAACATTATGGGCTGACTTTGTGAGTTTAGACCTATTTATATAATTGATTCATGATTCCCCGTCCTGAAATGCTAATCTTTGGGAAGCTTGCTTTATTTTTGCCTTTCTATGTGGAGTTGACATGCTCTCTCCACGCTTGCGTGAGGTACTCAGGCAAGACATGCAGGTTGGGTTAACTGGTGACTCTAAATTGCCCGTAGGTGAGTGGGAGCACGAATGGTTGTCTGTCTCTGTGCGTCAGCCCTGTGATTGACTGTCCAGAGTGTACCCCATTTCTCACCCAATGTCAGCTGGGATTGGCGCCAGCCCCCTGCGACCCTTAAGGATAAGCGGAACAGACAATGGATGGATGTTTCTGAACTGCGTTTCCCAGTGATCACAAATGGTTCACACAATGAGAAGTGCACTTCTCTCTTGGATGGTACTATTTTTCTTAGTGTTCATAGGGCAACCCTGTCTCGATAGATGATCAAAAAGGAAAATGTAAAAATGTGCGTGAACTGGTCAAAGCTTTGATCTCAACTGTGATATATCAGTGAAAAATAGACATTTGTTTATATGTATTGTAAATGTGATATACAAATGACTACCAGTAAGAAGGACAAATAAAATGCAGATAATGGAATAACTGTTTAGAGACACAGGGAACAAAGTTGTGTGACTAACTATTAAAGATGTCGCTTTAAACTTGACAGTACTGCAGGTGTTACAATTAAGGATCGTTAGATTAAATACAGGAAATCAATTAGGCAAAATGCAGACACAGATCAATGTCATGTATTGATGTGAGTGATGATCTGTACTTCTATCAGAGAGAGAGAGAGGTGGAGACTCGCCTCCTGTGTCTGTAAACCTCCAGGCTGTGCTTTCAACCCAGAATCAATGTTACTCCACTTAGAAGTAAATTGAAACAGTTTTTCCATCGAGTCCCCACCATTTTAATTTTCACCTGAAGGGGTCAGGGAGAGGACACTTTAGTGATGATGAAAGACATTTTCCCATTTTCACAGCTTGGTCACGCTTTGACACATCATTATCCCATTGACTTAATACATGATTTCCCCTCTACCTCACCCTACCTCCCTCGTCCATCAGCACCCGTCTCTCTCTCTCTCTCTCTCTGTGTCCGTCTCTGTGCCTGTAGTTCCCCGTATCCCTGTATCCTTCCCCATGATTCACCCCTACTACACCCCCACAATGGTCCTTTCTACTGTACCTCCTCTGAGTTTTCTCCCACACCCACCCCCAGATTCTCACACCTTAAATGCACTCCATCCATCTCCACATTGAGCGCCTCTTCTTTTATATTATCTTCCTCCTTTGTCATTCTCTCCCTGCACCTTCGTTGTTTTCTCTTCTGCAGTTCCTTCAGTCTGTGCCTGGTCCTCCCTCTTCCACTGTAGACAATTTAATGGCTTAAAATAAAAATCTCAAATCCCAGATTGAGTTAAGGGAGACCTATGCCCGTTCTTAGCATTGTGCATTTTACTGCCATGACAGTGTTTCCACTTTCAAGTCTTAATTGCCATCTAGAACACAAATATAAAGGGTCGCCTGAATCTTGCTTGTGCTTCGCTCTGCACTGGAGGAGAGCTTTTAAAATAATAAAAAAAAAGATTTGTGGAAGCACCACGTCCAAACACAATAAATCCTTGGTGCTGGACAGCATAAATATGAAAAATGGAGTTCAAACATTAGATAATGCCCCCAAGAACATTTATTGCCACCATGTGACGTTTTGGGCATGAGCCCTTCTTCAAGCATGAAAGTATAAGCAGAGGCACACCTACAAATGACAAAAGGGTCATCTGACAGGTCATGTGACTACAAAAATAGTGATCCAGGCATAAAAATACTAAATAGTCGACCACATATTCACAATTAATATGTACAAAAATCTGTATACTCCATATATACACAACATACCATCTATTCCAAACTACATATATATCATAATAAGATAATCAGGTAAATAAAACATCATATTTATGGCATTTTGAAAGACTCAGCAAGCTGATGAACCATATAACGTAGAGTGAAATGCACAATCAACAACCCAGGAAATAAACCGTAATACTTTACATAATATACACATAGTTCTGTAATGTACCTGAAATATATATATCTACACTTTTGCACACATCTGTCAGGTCAAAGAACCTATGTTATGCCTAAAGCTAAAATCAGGACAACTTGAACATCACATGACATAACGCCGTGCAATAGCAAGAAGAAAACAGAAACAGGAAATTGTTGCTAGACTTATTGTGGGATGCTTATGCTAATCTAAAACAGCAGCAATATTAAATCACAATGAAAAAAAAAAAATACACAATTAAATTATATAGAGGTTTTACAGTTCATCTTGAGCTAAATAACTAAGATACGTGCGTAAGCACATTAATACATGCAGGCAGTTACAGTGCTGACAAATGTAAATGAACAATTTTGATTTAATGGCCTCTCATCACTGTACACATTTAAAAAAAAATCTATAAAAAGGAAATGTTATTTAAATTATAATAGCAACAACACTGAAGCAGTGTGCCGTTTAATGTGGTTGTGGTTGTGGATGTAATACCACAAGACTATGACAGAAATAAATGGTGGAAAAAATTAGACTTTGTCATTAATCCAACTTTTTTTCAATTTTTGTTCACTCATTTATCATCAAATGTAAGCCACAATGTGCTCAAGTCATACTTAGACCTCAATAATGTAATGAATAAAAAAAGGACAGCATTCTCATGCATTATTATCCACATTATCCTCCATTTTATTCTGGATTTTCTTTCGCAGCCTAGGCCACAGTCAGCAACTGCATGTTAGGGCTATTATTTATATTCATTATATAGATCACTCTGATCATGCCATGATCAGACTTTTAGTACATCCACAAAGATGCACCAAACTGTGCAAGCCTCAACATCTGCCTCTGGCTGTTGTGTATTCATGTCTTGCCACTCTGGACTATCCAAACTGTTGTCACAGCTCCTCTGTGACTGGCACAATTACTTAAAAAGTATGATACACATAATAAACAAAGATTAGTATATCACATATTCTCCTATTTCAGATCTTTTGCACATTATGCCATTGTACACTGTGTACACTGGGCAGCTGTGGCTCAGTGGTAGAGTGAGTTGTCCCTCAATTAGAATGTCGGGGGTTTGATCCCCAGCTCCTATGGGTCAACATGTCGAAGTGCCCTTGGGCAAGACACTGAACCCCAACCTATGGCTTCAGTGTGTGAATGAGTATGAAAGAATAGTCTCCTCCAAATTAGATTCCTCCTGTATGAATGATGTGTGAATGAGGATGTCATGTAAAAGCGCTTTGAGTAGTTGAAATAACTAAAAAGGCGCAATACAAAATACAGACCATTTACCATATGAGCAAAAATAGCCCATGCAGTCCATGCCTTCAAGACCTAGCAGTGTTCACTAGTTTTTGCAGTGTGTATACCTCCATCAGATTGCTGACAGGGTTTACAAGTGGGAGGTGTTCTTTACTGTTGACTCAGGACGTTGTCAGGAACCGACCTTTGGATAGATACTCCCATACCCCAAAACACTGGAGAGCACCATCACAGCTGCTTACTTAAGAGACGGGAAATAGTCGACTCTACTAGACGCAGAGTAATTCAAAGAGAAATGTTATTAGAAGAATATTATATAAGCAATTTTTGAAATGAATTTATTACAATAACCACGTTGTGGCATTATCAGACTATTTACACCCAGTCACACGTTACAAACACATTATTGCTTTGATACAACAATAATCACGAGGTGAGCCTTTAGAAGGCACACCAGTTCCCCAAGTGAGAGCAAAGAAAATCCAATGACCTGGACAAGTTATCCTGTGAGCCAACAGAACAAAATCACTGCTTTGTGGAAACGTGCAGCAGTGCTGTTTCAGCACCACCGACAGCTACTGCCCAGTGGCAATACACTGTGGCCGCTCATTAAGAAACACTGTCAGCACCTCCTACAGAAACAACAGCCACTGCATCAGCCTGGTTCTAGCAGTAATAATGGTGATATACAGCTTTAATATACAGTGGGTACGGAAAGTATTCAGACCCCCTTAAATTTTTCACTCTTTGTTATATTGCAGCCATTTGCTAAAATCATTTAAGTTCATTTTTTTTTCCTCATTAATGTACACACAGCACCCCATATTGACAGAAAAACACGGAATTGTTGAAATTTTTGCAGATTTATTAAAAAAGAAAAACTGACACACAGCCATAAGTATTCAGACCCTTTGCTCAGTATTTAGTAGAAGCACCCTTTTGAGCTAATACAGCCATGAGTCTTTTTGGGAATGATGCAACACGTTTTTCACACCTGGATTTGGGGATCGTCTGCCACTCCTCCCTGCAGATCCTCTCCAGTTCTGTCAGGTTCGATGGTGAACGTTGGTGGACAGCCATTTTCAGGTCTCTCCAGAGATGCTCAATTGGGTTTAAGTCAGGGCTCTGGCTGGGCCATTCAAGAACAGTCACGGAGTTGTTCTGAAGCCAGTGCTTAGGTTCATTGTCCTGTTGGAAGGTGAACCTTAGGCCCAGTCTGAGGTCCTGAGCACTCTGGAGAAGGTTTTCGTCCAGGATATCTCTGTACTTGGCCGCATTCATCTTTCCTTCGATTGCAACCAGTCGTCCTGTCCCTGCAGCTGAAAAACACCCCCACTGCATGATGCTGCCACCACCATGCTTCACTGTTGGGACTGTATTGGACAGGTGATGAGCAGTGCCTGGTTTTCTCCACACATACCGCTTAGAATTAAGGCCAAAAAGTTCTATCTTGGTCTCATCAGACCAGAGAATCTTATTTCTCACCAATATAACAAAGAGTGAAAAATTTAAGGGGGTCTGAATACTTTCCGTACCCACTGTAACTGGTTGGACTGGCAGGCGTGACTAGTTCATGTGTTAATTAGTACATATTTCTACAACACATACACTTCATTATTATTGTGAATATAATATCTTTGGGTAATTCTAACAACATACTGAAACAGATTAACTCACAGTGAACTCATTTACAAATGAAAATTCCAATATAAGATTTAATACCTGTGAAGAAATATGACATCACCGGTGACATAACTTGATCATATGTAGCTGATACATTCTCAGACCGAGGACACATTTAAGATATACTGCTGCACAGCTGCATGGTTAAATATTTTCCCCTATACATGTGAATGTCAAATGTAACTTCTAGTTGTGGGCATTCTGTATGGATGACCCCAACAATACTACAGAACAAAACAAATTAACCTAATCTAATCCATCCTAATGGATCCTTATGTTTGTACTCCAATTCTGTACATCAATTCATTTATATGAAAAACATTGCCTGATGCCATTTGGTATCGATACTAACAGTTGCTTGATCATCTGGTCTCTATACTTTATGGCCCTATTTTCAGTACTGAATTGCCAGAGGTTGCACATCTGTGTTTGTCAAGACAGTTGTCTGATTGCCTGATTTGTGTTTTTGAAACAACACAATTCAATTCAATGAAGAATCCACACATTATTTAACTTTTTCTCATTTGTTGCCAAGCCATTTTCTTCTACATCCTGTATTAGGTAGTAGTTGTAGCCAGCTCAGCACTAACTCTGTCCTTTATGTCCCATCCATATTTTAATGGAATGAAGTGGTGTATGGGCGTTGAGCGGGGGAGGGCCACTGTACAGGCTCTCTGCTCCTTGGATAATTAAATCAAGCTTTAAAATGTAAATATACCATAAAACAATATTGAGCTCCGCTGGTTTTAATTGATGCCTGTCCTGAATGCTCGATGAGGCTGTTAATTTTGACTGATGGCTTCACTAGAACCGCATGATCACTGACAGCAGGCCTAAGATGGAAACCATCACACTCCTACCTCATGGGTAGTCAGGAGTGGACTTGAGGAACTTACAGTGAAAAACCAAAGGAGAGTTGTGCAAGTGCTGACATATCAATAGATGTGATCAAGAAACTTTTTTTGACAGGCGGAGCAGACAGTGACGTCCAATTATTCATACCTCACACACACACACACACGCCTATAAACACACACAGCCACCTGTATGTGTCATTCAGTGTCCTCTGTGATCATTTAACTAATTCCAACACAGCAGAGGGGGTGCACGTATGCCAGATTGAGGCATGGCATGCCAGGTCTCACATGTGTTTCGAATGTCAGCCAATACCCCCCAACCCTTCTTCTAACACAACCTCCCCCACCCCCTATCTTTACCTACCACCATACACACCACCACTGTGAAAAGGCTCTATGCCATGCAGACAGACCGGGTCCTACTGGGTGAGAAACGCAGACATAAGTTGATGTCATATTGGTAACCAATGACAGACCAATTTACTGTGCCTCCACAGAGCAGCAATGAATTGATTTAATTATATCATCCCCCGTGTTGGCATTTTCTGCCAAGCTTTAGAAAATAACATTTGACTGATGTGCCTTTTTGAAGGCAGACACAAAATACGGACATTTCTAAAGCTATAATTCTAAATGCTTTATTCACTGTCTTTGAATCTGGCTACAACAATAAAATTTGACAAATATCTGCATTGAATAAATCATTGAAAATATGTTTTCTCCAAAAAGCCTCTAAGACGGCATGTGGATGGAAGCAGATTCTTATTGGTTGAGGGTTTTCTGTTGGTTACTATCAGAAATTATTCAAAGCTACCTTTTGGAAACAGGCTATGGGCTGACCGTTGCCTCCAACTTATTCCTCTATACAGTCACTGTGTTTATATGCATTTCACTGTGAGATTCTTGCATGTAAGAAAGTTCTGATGATGATTTATTAATGGAGGAATGAAGGCCTTTTCTATTCAGCCCTCGCTGCTTCAGTAGTCTTTACCAGAGCTAAAAAAGGAAATATATAATTCATGAATGCTAATACAGTAACCATTTTGTATTGTTGAAAACAGTGGAGCGATGTAACTTTTTATGATGCCTCCCTCATTACAACCCCGTATTTAAGGACACATTTCACAACAGTTTCTTTTTATCTTTAAGAATATGGTTCAGCTATTTTGGGACTGACAAGTAGTCTATTACAATCACTGTGGATCTTGGATGGTTAATGGTGTGTGGGCAGCTCTAAACTCGACAAGTACTTGTTATAGACTTGGAAAGGCTTCTTGAAAATGGAGAAGTTATTTAATGCTGAGGACACACATGAACTTGCCAAGAATTGCTCACTCTTCTCTTCCTCCTCTTTTTTTTCTCCCCCTTCTCTCACTCTTCCTCCTCCACAGTTTCCCAGGCTCTGTTTCCTTCCTTTCGTCATCACTTCTCATCTTGTCCTCCAGCCAACCTCCCTTCCTACCTGTTCTCAGAAGCACCTCTTTTCTTATGTCCTTTTGCCTCATGTTTTCTATACCTATTAAAGTCTTTCCTATATCCCTCTTTCTCTGTCTGCCCCTCATCACTCTCTCCGTAGTCTTCCCGCTGGCCTCCTTAATTTAATTCCTTCCATCTCTCCTTCTTATATAACCCAGAGTAGGCTGAGAAGCTTATTTCTAATGACAATGATGTATGACAGTGGTGATAACTATGATCATCATTCATGGAGCTTGTTTAACACCCTTTATGTGCGACTGTCTCATGTTGTGGCTTATACTCTTATTTTGTGTATGCAAGACGTTTAATATGCAAAGTCAATCGGTTGGTTTGAGAAATTAAAGTTGAATTTGGTTCATTTCCCACAGCGTCACCTCTGCCATGGGAACAAGAGGCACACTGCATTAAACTAGCAGAATTTCCATGTTAAAACTGAAACATTCATATTTGAACCTTTTTAAAACAGAATAAACATTATGCACATGTATTTTCAGAATTATGTGACCGTTGGAAAACAAATTTAAAGTTGCCAGTGTTTGATTCAGAGCATTAAGCCTTTAAATAGACAAAATATCACAGCTGCATGGTTTGGTGTAATCTTGAAATTTAAAATTACATCAAGCCTTAAAGTAAAAGGTGTCTATGCTGCTGACTCCTTTAAATACTTCTATCATTTGAACTTTTCACATAACTACGTGACTTCCCTCAGCTCTAGAGGATAAAGGGCTCTAGTATCCAGATTAGTGTTCGTCTTAACTAATTATCCACTGGTAATTAATGTGAAGAAAAAAGCAATCAAAATGGCTACACCTGTCTAATTATATACAAGTCAAACTGCATGGGGTTTGATGCAAGAGAAGGTGAGTGATGAAAATCTCATGGCAGGACTCCCGTGCTGACAACCTGTTTAATTAGGATTAAATAGGAAGTTGTTAATTAATTAGTGTATCATGGTTGACTGGCATTGGATTCTTCATGGCCAGAGTTGGTTGGTGCTTTGAAGACCTGTGGTATAAAAACTTGCCTGGAACATTAAGACTCTCACAAGGACATTTATATAACTGGTTTGCAGTGTCCTAATGACTCCTAATGACTAAAGAATAGTTTTGAGGAAAAATTGGTGGAGAGTTCTTTAAAGGATAGGTTCAGTGATTGCTGTTTTCCATGCTGGCCGTGAAGGTTTTGGCTTTTAAAGATTTTTTAAAAAGATGGTGAATAAAAATCCTTAAGATCTGTTCTATGTAATAATTTAGTAAAAGTTTATTTAGGTTGAGTTTAGCCAAAGCTAATATGAGGGTTCAGTGGTGTAGGTTAGCCAGATATAAAGTGGGTAAGTGAAATTAATTATTGTCAATGTCAATAAATATTACCTCATGTTATGGTACAACATCTCTGATGCAGCTCAGCAAGGAGACACTGAGTGCACTTTTATCCACCTGTTTATAATTGAAAAATAAAATTGTATAGCTGAACAAAATGCAACTAATTGCAATGGAAATAGACAAATAAAAAAAAAATCACAATGTAAATCTATGTAGCATGATGACTTATTTGTCACTCAAGTCTGTACAACAAGTACAGTTGAAACTGTATAGTTCCTCAAATTAATGTGAAATAATCTAATAATGAATAATGTTCCCCACAGTTTTCCATTTTGCAGGATTTGACTGGCCCCCTTTAAATTGTCATTTCTTTGCTCCATCTCCTCCTGTAATAGATTAATGGTTTCTGACTGGTAGATTAGTGCCACCAATTGTTTCTCGGTGCGGCCGACTCCTAATATTCACATTGCAGCAGTGAATAGAAATAAGCATTAATTTGGCATTTGTTTTTACCAATTACATAGAGGTTGGTTTGGCTGCTGTCCATGGAAACAAAGAACTGCATAGGCATGAGGACTTAACATTTTGGTCTTTGATCTTTTACTGTGTGTGTATCCCTTACCATCAAAATATAATGTGTAGGACCTAATGAAAAGTCCACACTAAAACTGAAAATAATGGCTTGCAGTGTGAGCGTAGCCTTTATTAGACAGAACATGTTTACTGAGTCAGAAAGTGACAACTTGAACAACTTGGATTCAAAATCAGTGTCAACAGTCTTTTCAAACTTCTGATTTAAAACAAGCTGCTCATTGCTGTTCATCTTCACCTTACTCATTCCTATCCCATGTTGAGGTGTTTCTGTCTCACCCTCCAGGCTGCAACGTGAGCTTGAAATAACTGCTCTTTTCCGTTTTCAAACCCAAGGCAGTAAATAGCCCTGCTTTGTCCATCATCACTACAGTCCAGAGGGAACCTCAAACCTGGGACTTGGTTCCCATTGGCACTCGTGTTGGCATGTTTAGACATCCTAAGAGCAGCTGCCTGGAGTCTGCTGATAGAGTAGTTCCTGCGTTGTAAAGGAGCTGATTGAAATCAACTGGAAATCAACCCCCTCCACCTCTCTGTTCACTCTTCAGCAGGGCAGACTCCAGATGGTGCTGCCATTTACATCTCTTTTTATTTTGCTTTACTGGCACATAGACAACTGGCACTGAGTAGAAAGACGGGGACGTGGTGCCTCTCCTTTATGGAGGAGGCCAGGAAGGAGAAAGATACTTTATCCTTCACCACTGGAAGTCAAAGAACTCTCCTGGGTATGAAACTGACGTAATGTTCAGCAATATGGAGTTGGAGGTGGTAGATGCATGTATTATCTCTATCAAAGCCCTCAAAATGATATATAAACTATTACATTACTATATCCCTTGCAATTTTGGATTGCATATGTATTGTAAAAACAAAGAATTCAAAAAAATATGGCTTTGAACATCGAAAAAATTTATTACTATGTTTAATATAACGTTAGGCTTACAGAAAGTGGTTTGACCTTCTAATTTATTCGTATATCATAAGAACAATTATCACTGCCAATGCAGATATCAAAAGTAATAGCATATGATCATTTAATATTCAATATAGCAGATATGAAATAAATTTGAAAATATTCAATTTCTGCAAGCTGTATAATGTAGTACTATTGAACTGTGTTGCATTTTGTTCGAAAGGGGTAAAACAAATAAAATATAATGAATAAAATACAAAAAGCAGGGAAGTAGCCAGGGCTATTTTTATAGTGTATTTATCCTACTTTTAAACTAAATCTGCATACTCCCTTATGTGATTGTAGATCTTATTTCCAACAAATACGGGGCTCCAATTGGCTCATATATAAATATATGTTTTAGGGAACTAATTGTAAATGTTGCACTACATTTAATGCTATTAAGTGAGTAAAATCTCAGCTCAGTAGTTCAGTGGTCCTTTGACTGCTGCCTTTAAATATGGCAGAGCAGGACAAGTCACCGGCAGCACACACAGCATGCTACTGCTCTGCGGTATCTGTGTCCCCTCCCCCTACTCCCCCCCCCACATGTTGCCAGTGTGTTCGGCGTGTGTTTGTTTGGCGTTGTTTTGATCGCCGAAGCTTGTGTGTTTGGGCTGTGCTGGCTGGGCGGCGAGCGTGCCCGGCGCAGAGCTGATGGCGTGCCAAGTGCTCCCTGCGGGCTGGCTGTGCCTTCCACTCTGCTCAGCCACCGTGAATGCCGAGCCGACAGACTGCTGCAGGGGGAAACACCACTTCCTCTCTCCCTCTCTTTCCCTCTCACATACACACAGAGAGGTTGCATCCTCACCCAACATCAGCTTTCTCCTCCCATCCCCCCTTTCATCTCCCAGTTTTTCCTCATTTGCTTCTCTTCTCTTAAATTTTTTGACCACTGGTCCACTCTTTTATTCCTCTGCTGTTCCTTCAGAGACTTATTGTTAGTAAAATTGAATTCAAAGACTCATTTGAATATTTTTAGATTTCAAGATATTTTCAAATGCTGCTCAAGTTCTTAGGATGCTGCGTGTTGTGATTCTGTATCTGAAGTGAAAATGTATATTGTTAAATGTGTATTATGTGGTGTAAGCTTTGAAAATGACTTCTCATGTTGGGTGCATTTCCTTATCAAGATAGGATTTTTGTATTTCTATGTCATTCAAGTGAGCTTTTCTGCAAATAATTGACTACACAAAATATATCTCTCCCATTACCTGTATCTATTTTGACTCTTGGGTCGTGTGCTAGTTATTTCTTGCTATCCATAAGAGCAGGGGCAACATGTTACTGCAGGACTTCTGTGTTGTTTTTATTTATCTCATGGCACCGTAGCTGTTCAGAGCCCTCCTGTCCCTGCGGGTTTAGCTAGAAAACCCTGCCCGGCACTGAATTGCAGTACCTACTGTTCATTAACATTTAGCTCTAATTACCAGGCTCATTAAAGCATCGAATTAGTAGCAAAATTCTTTCAGCCTCCTCTCTGTGCTTAATCGTTAAGCAAATGGAGCATCACAAGTTTGAAGTGATTACTATTGAGATGTAAGTGCCACGGCCCCATGAAATGTCACTCAGCTGCCCTAAAAAAAAAAAAGGACTGACAGAAAAGACGGACCAGAAGCAATTTACTTCCACTTGTTTTGTGTGCATAGGGAGAGGTCAGTTTGAGCTTCAAACATCACAAAGCTATTATTCCAGTGCTGACTGGTGTGAGAAATGGCTTCTCTATAAAAGGTCAACAACATTTACATCTAGAAAAAAAAGGCTGACAGCTGCTTACCTGCCAAGCTAATGCAAAGTTCTCAAGTATTTGGGCCAATCCCAGTACAGAGTCCACATTCACCATCACAGGTACACACACACACACACACTATACATAACACCTTCACTTTTTACTGTGGGTTTTTGTATTGACTTATACATGTCTGAGTTTACTCATGCATTAAGTACACACCAGAAAATACACACATATTGACAAACACACAGTGCTGCTTGGTATTCAGGAGGTCAAGATTAAACAGCTCTTTCATTGGTTGATCCTCCCAGGTCACGACCTTGAATAGGTAATGTCAAATTAATTGATTGGTTGATACTTCTGAGAGAATAAAATATACAGCACATTAACTTAGGGTGAACAATTAATTAATACTGACATGCAGATAAACACACGTGTATCAGCGTGCTCCACATACTGAGACTGGCCTTTAAAACTTTGCAAATGTGTTGGATTTGAACCCCAACCTGCTCGTGAAGCACGGCTTCAGTGTGTGAATGTGTGTGAAAGAATAGTCTCCTCCAACTTAGATTCCTCCTGAATGAATGATGTGTGAATGGGTGAATGAGGATGTAACGTAAAAGCGCTTTAAGTAGCTGAAAGGCGCTATACAAATACGGACCATTTACCATTTGAAGCGGTACAAAACAGTAATTTTAAAGCATATTAAACAATGCCATGGCTTGTTAATTCATACGTGCATGATTCTAATTTGAATTGTTTGCTGCAACAAGGACTCTTTTGGGCTAAATAAGTCAGCAGCTGTAGTAATGAATGCTGCATTACAAGCAAAGTCTGCGTTGATTCGTCCATCACAATGTTTGTTCTGTAGGTAATATCTAAGGAAACAGTTTAAGTAAATAGCCTAGAATTCATGCATTACTATTACATACATACGATGTATTTAAAAAGCTAGCATATGCGTAGTTTCTCTCTTAAAAGACAACATTGTAATATACCTTATATTACGTATAGTATTTGGTCTGAAAAATAAATCCAATGTGCCTGATTGCTTCTCAATCAGTGGTAGAGGTCACCTGCTGTCTCATGAATATAACACTTATATAAGCTTTAAAAAAAAAAAGCACAATTATGAACAAAAGTTATTGTCAACAGAGTGAAAACTGAGCGGCCTGTTGGAGGAAGCTCCCCAGAGCAGGGTTAAAGGTGCCATGGGTGTTTAACTGAAAAACCAGCGGGAGACGGAGCTAATGTGGTGTATCGCTATTCCAAAGGCCTGCTCCTATTACAAGCCACTCATCTTCAACAAACTCTCCCATGACTCTTTCTACCTCCATACTTCTATTTCTATCTGTCTCTCTAGGTCTCACCCCTCCCCATTTCATGGCTGTTTTCTTCCTCTATTTGCTTGACAAGACAATGGATAATAACCCTGGAATAGCACAGAGACCGGCAAACGAGAGTAATCAAGCTGTCTTGTCCTGGTGGCGTTCAGGTTCACTCATCAAACCCTAATTATCACCCTGGAAACCAATGTTCCGCTTTAATTGTTCTGATGAATGAAATATTACAGAGAGGAGTCGGGCTGCAGCCGAGCGGAATAACAGCTTTTAGCCATAAAACACAGCAGACTAGGAGGAGGAGGATGAGGAGGTGGAGGATGAGTGAAGGTGACTCAGGAGAGAACAAGTCATAGTGTGAGAGAACTGGCAAAAGTAATGGATAAATAAGAGTTCAGCATGACAGATCTGAGCAAAAGGAGAAGGGAAAGGGGAGGAGAGAAAGGTTGAGACAAAATGGCAAAATGACAGCAGCAACGTTCACAGAGGCAAGCAAATGACTTAGACTGAGAATGTTTAAGTGCAGTCTAATTGCTCTAAGATGGCACACAAGGAGGTGTCTGGCCGGTAATCAAGACAGATTGCACCCAGAGGTTTTTTATATGTCTCCCAGCTGAGTTCAAATATAAAAAAAAAAAGCACTGAATTATTGGGTCTGCATTCCCATAAAACATTACACTCCTCTATGGCTCCCTATAGACTAGGAACACCAGTAATCAAATCTCAAATGTTGTACATCAGAGGCAGACACTGATAAAACAGAATTTAAAAAGAATTAAACAAAACAGATCTCCTTATCGTCTTTTTGGCACTCATCATAGAATAACATAGCTAAAGTTAGTTTTTCTTTATTTGGATTCTCGCGTTTCATATGAAGACGTCACGGGCAAAACAAACCTCCAGATAAAAAACCAAGACGGCATGAAATGAGATAGTTGAATACAACATCTGCTGAACCCACCATCTTTATGCATTTGAAATTATTCCTTAAGGCTGTAAAATAAATGCATCCTCTCCACACACATCCGTGCACACACACTTCTTGTCTCTGACTGCATATGTGAACTCTAAAGTTCTTGCTATCTGAATTTGCGCCCAGACACCTTGTTGTAGTACACTGGTGAGACGGAGAGCACTGTCATCAATAATGGAGTGTATGGGACATATCCACAGGGGTTTGTAGCATTATTGATATCAGTTCCTCCCCGGCCCCCGACCCCTCCAGTGCAGAAACAGCAGGGGTGGAGCCACAGAGAGAGCAGGGGGAGATGGCTGACAGAGTCAGAGTAGCAGCCGGGGCCTGGCCTTGCACAAGCACACACAGACACAGACAGACACACACACACCATGTGTCTCTATCCTAGTGGGGACTTCCCATTGAAACAACACACAACAGTAATCTATCACTGACCTTAACCGTCATCAAAGAAATGCTTTAATATGTTCTCTTTTATAACAACATAGTTTAGAAAAATGTACTCCTTGTGGGGCCCAGAAAAATGTCCCCACAAGAGTGCTGCCTGTTTTTGGGCCCCACTAAGCAAGTAATACAAGAACGCACTGATGAGAAAATACACACACACATACTGACGCAACACACACAAGACAATTCTTCTTCTCCTTCTCACTGAGATTGATGAATGGGCAACTACAACCCCCTGGACAGTGGGGCAGATAGTGTTGCATGTTGTGTGTACAGATGTGTGTATGGGTTGAAGGGATGATAGCTGGATGGGTGTACAGAGCTCTTAAAGAAGTTCTACTGAAAATTAAATGAAGAGGATGTAACATAAATAGTGTAAGTGTGATGGGAAAGTAAAGAGGCAGTAAATTTCACCAGCAGATGTGCGAGTAGTAAGAGTAAGTGTGTGTGCTGTCTTGTATTAGTGCATTTTATTTAAGGAAAATACTCACAAAAGGGACAGCTTTGTATACCAGAGCATAAAACAAATTGCCATCACTGTCCCAGCAGTTCATTAGCTTATAAAGAATGTGATTTTATACCTACACTGTTCGCTTCCATTTACCCACCTGACAAATGTTTGAGAAATCAGTGGAAGTACTAAGTAAGTTAATGATGTTCCACCACAACATAAAGGGTAATATAGTGAAGTTGGAGAGTGAACTTTGGTCAAATCAGAAGCTGGCCAACTAAATGGAACAGTGTTGAGTTGGAATACTATGCCCATTGCGTGACTGGCCTCCCTCAACACCTTTGCCAACAGTAAATTATGGAGCACATATACCTAGTCCTGTAAAACTATTCTTTATTGTACATTATTCATCCCTCGTAAATACATAATGGCTTCAGCTTTGCAGACATACGTACATGAGACACACACACACACACACACACACTCATATGTATATATCTATATACAGTTTATCTGCATTTGTCCTGAGAAAGTAAACATGGTTCAGTTGATTTTCTCACTGAGACCTTCCCAGTCTGACCACTTTGTCTTCAGCTCTACACTGAAGACAAAGCTCCAGATTCCTTAACTAACTATCTTAAATGCATCTACTGCCAGAATGTACGTGACTGAAACATGAAACTTGCATCTAACTCTTGTATCCACAATGTAAACCTGTGTTTAATTTAGCTGATACTGAGAGGAACGGAAACAGTGTCTATCTTACAATGTAAATAGCCTATACTATATTAGTATACATGCAGCTCTTTCAAACTCACTATGCGTTGAGTGTTGATTGAGTTGAATGCATACCACTTGCTACCATTTTTAATGAAAACAAGAAAAAATAAGACAACAAAAGCCACAAGTACGTGAGGAGGCTGTTTCAGTGGCTGGTAATAAATCACTCCTAAATTGCATATCCAAACTATTAAGCTAACAAGGCGGCCAGCAGCCTGGGTTAACTTCAAACAACCAGAGCACAGCTTGTAGGACAAGCACATACAGTGAGACGAATGCTAAATACAGGGGATCAGAGAATGAGCGTGTTCCTTTCTAAAATGAAACATTTCCTACCTAATGTCTTTTGTCCTTGGGGCTCCGTATGCAGGTCTGACTACTGGGTTTCAGCGGACCCAATAAAAAAGGGAAAGGTAAAAGAGAACAGCTCAGGTTCATCATGCCTCTGGGTAGAAGTGTACACCACACGCAGCTGTGACATAAATTATACACATATTATTAGAGCAGCAGGCTTTGACTGATACGAGAATTTAGGGGCCAATACCAATGCCATGTCTTTTGGAACAAAGTGGGCACAACAATTCGAAACTTTAATTCCCAAAACCTTCAGTGCTTCTCACAGTTTCACAATTGGAAAGCAGGAAAAACCTTAAACACATTACAACACGGACATAACAGGAAAGGAAAGTTGATTGACCAATTTTAAAGAAAGTATTCAGTTGATTGTTTTAAATCTCTAAAACGAGGTCCACATAACTGATCACAGTATGCTCACCAATATCAATAATAAAAAAACTTCTAACATATGGTTTGCATTTAAGATTTGGGCAGATTGATGGCTTATTTTTGATTTCATTTACTTGAAATGGTAACACAAAACAAGACAGTTACATCAAAATGCACAGAGAACTGTAATAAACAAACTATAACAAAAGAGAAGCATGACAACAATTCGACCTACAAGAGTAAATAGGACTTAACATTACAGAATTACTGGAAACCATAATGGTGGCACCACAGAATACCAGTGCAAGTCTTCTACAAATTAGAAGTCTTGTTCCTGTCGAGGGCAACAAGTCCTTGCCTCTTATCTGCAGTCCAGCTGCGTTGGTTGGTCCTATCAGCAGGCTGTTATCTTGGTGCCCTCTTAAACCTCAGCACTGTATGAGCTACCTGGGCCTTATCAGCGTCTGTCCTCCTAGAGAAGGATCCATGGCCGCCGGGCCTTCACCGACCCTGGATCGACCTCTCCTTGGTTCTCCTCTTCCAGCCTTGCTGGCCTGTGTTACCCTGAGTGCTCTCTTTCTCTCATTCACTTTCTCCCCCTCTTATTCTCACCCTCTCTCTTGCTCCCAATGTCATGGCATATCTAGTCGGATTTAAAGCTAGCCCATGTAACTTTTGAATGAACAAATTTAAGCGGAAATAAAAAAAAAATGCCCATCCAGAACACTTGAGAGCCTTATGTGGTAGGGTAGTAACACAATATACATGGCTACAAGATGTACTTTTTTTTGTCTCTTTCCACTTACCCTCAGGCACATAGCCTAAAGCTTGGATCATACTTCAGTACAGATGCACACAGCTGTAGATGTGCATGCAGGCAGGCATGTGCTTCAATACAAAGTACTATTTGGGGTCTGCAGAAATGGGAAATACAGTACATACAGTGCCCAGGTAACTGGGCAAATGATGGAATTTACGCCACGTGGACCCTCAAAGCCCTGTGGATGTGGAAACCATAAACCATGGCCTTAATAATAACAGCATTTTACTTAGATAATGTTGGGCAATGCAGGGGAATTCAATGTGCCACTGTACCACTGGTGGATTCCCATGGTTCTCATGTAGTCATGTAGTCAATTAATGTACTTTTCAAGTCAGCACTTGAAGTTGCTTTACCTGACAATTACTGCATCATTCTTTTAATCAGGCGCAGGCTTTAGGCTTCATGACTTATATTACAGCCAGCCACTGGGGGGTGATCAATATGTTTTGGCCTCACTTTTGGGGAGCTGTCATGTTGCCCATCTAGTCTATGGTGTACCACCTGTACTGAAGTTACTACACTGGCTTCCAGTAAATTTAGGAAATGATTTTAAAAAATTTTTTACCGTCACATTAGGTCATTAGGATGTTTAATCTTTACACTATCCACATAGTTTTTGTGGAAGCAAACTTTGCGGTAGCTCATTGTGTTTCCTCCTGGAGTGAGACGTGCTATGTAAATAAAGTTTTGCATGCTTGCTTGCTAATATCAGTATTGCATAGTCGAAGGAAAGCATTTTGTCTTCCTATAAATATATTTAATTTTTTCGTAAAAACTTGCAAACATTTTGTGCCTGACAGCATCAACGTGTCTGCATGTCTCTTCCTTCTGGGAATGCCACATTGGTATTCATAGAGTGCTGTAGTTAGAGCACCAAGCATCCAGCAAATTACTGCCAACCAATTATTCCATAACAATTGAGAACATGCATATTAGAAATGTCAAATTACAAAAACTAAATGTGTTCAGCACATGGCTTGCAAAACAATAACTGGGTATACAAGACCACAGAGCTCTGCCAAAGTCAAATTTTGTCTCCTACTTTATGTGAACAATAACATACATATATGCATAATATTTTATGCAGCAAATTTGAACTAGAGTGGAATACAATAACCTAAGAGGAAGAAAATAAAGGGAACAAACATGTCTTGCGACTGGGGGAGGGTAGCAGACTTGTTAAGGGAAGAGAAATGGCTAAAAGGAGTCATATGAAAAGGTAATACAATTAGCATACTTTCTAACTAGTCTATGTCTTGTTTATTTAAGTACATACTAAATAGAATAATTTATAAAGAGAAAAATTAAATGCTTCCGTTTACTGATTTTCCTACATGGTTTTTCCTATTAAAATTCTGGAAGTTCTTAAAAGAGATCTGTAGTACAGTACTAGTACATCATTAAAACAGACTGTAAAATGTCAATACAGGATATCACCTTAAATTTAACACTTATTAAATTACAATGATCAACAAATGGATTCAAATGTAGTTGTTAGAAGAGTTTGACTTATCCAGTACTGACATGATTACTACATGGTTGTCTTTTTATAATTATTTAAGCTATTGAGAAATACCAAATGTCATTTCTATTTTCACTGAGAAACACAAAGCAAAGCAAATAAAGACAACCCACCACAACAGCTTCTGTCTGTCCTGGTATAAACAAGGATGGCCACAATGTTTAAGAGACCAATAAGAAACATCATAAAATCAAGCCATATGTAATTACAACAAAGCCCCAAACATGATCCTATTTTAAATTCCTTGATTAAACTCAAACACTGCAGAAGGACCAATGTGCACATTCATTAAAGTTGACAGGAAAATGACAGACCGCTGACGACCCCCTGCTTCATCGAAATAGCCCGACTGTCATCAGGACATTAAAAAAAAAAGGACATTCACGTGCAAATAAATCTGTTGTGACTCATGTTAATTGACAGGCCCAAGTGGCTGCACAGAACTGGGCTGATGCTATCTCAGGTAGCTGTGCACCGAGTGTGGTGACGCTGGTGGGTTTACAGTGGCAGTAATTATTGGAGTGGCAACGGTGATGGCGGCACTAATGAGTGTTGACAGCCACACCCCCATGGCTGTTTGTTCTAATAGCCCAAACATCAGGCATAGAATGAATTAGTTTTTTCTGTCTTGCAAACATGCGCAAGCGAGCAATTTGACACACACGTAGGTATACATGCTGATGTGATCACCACCACTGAAGGGTGAGGTGCACAAAAACACAGACATGCATTGTGAATATGCACAATTATTAAAATTACAACTATCCAGAGAGGGATGACAAATCATGCGGGCTCTTTTGCAACAAGATTATATTCATGCTGTTACATTCATTCTCAGCCAGTATAACAACAACCTGCTGCTGTTAAGTGTCTCGCTGTAACAGTCGGGGGTTACGTGCCTTGTTCAAGGGCACCTCAAGTGCAACATTGTGTGTGCTGAGGCTTTTATACTTGTCTGAAGCTTCAAATCCGCAACATGTCCATTACAAAACTACCGTTATGAATGACACTCACGTTACCATTTAACTTAAAACCTAAAAGTAAACACTTTTGTGATTCACTGGTTATCAAATGAGACTTACAACTAATGGGCCTGCTGGGGACACACTTGAGTGCATTACACTTCAGTATGAACAAGCATATGCAGATATAAAAATGTAACAGCACAGATGTGGCTGAAGTCCTTTTCAGCAACTATAGAGATAATATTGTACACTGAGCATAATTAAAGGGTTTAGACGACTTCTATCACTGTATAGTGCACGGTGATTATGACAAGAGATGTGTGTCAATAAGCATGTTGAGTTGCTGCCATTGGCTACCAAACATTTTTATCACATCTTTAACATACGTTAAAATCTTGAAGTTGCACATCTGTAAACATAGACATAGTACTGGAGAAATAAAGTATATAAGTATATTGTGGCTCTTATGCAATATGTTTGAGTGAGTTTGAATGCTAGCCATGCAGATGCACATGTAAAAAGATGGACCACATGAGAGTAGCTTTTCCTCAATCCAAAATGTAATAGCATGTTGTGGTAGCACAAGAATCCAAAGAAGCTTCCTATATAACTTGGTTTGATGGTTTGGTATCTCGATAATCTGTTGAAGACACCATGCATTTTACACACAAAAAAAAAAACCCAAGGCATAGAGTGTTCAGTTTGGCTTAGAAACTGAATTTTGAATTGAGTAAGATTCTTAAATAATGAATAATTTGATATTTCCTACAGTCAAATGGTGAATAAAAATTGGCAGCCGCAATGTATATACACTATTTATTCTCAAAGAATATAGTTAGATGGATGAGAAATCCAAAATACCGCCACAAACGCATGTTAATTTCACTGGAAAAGTTACCTAAACCTTTAGTATTGAAGCACAAGGTACTGACACAATGAAGCAAAAAAAAATGGTTGCACAGAGGATTCATCCTGTACTTAGTGGGAACATTACAAATGAATTCATAAAGGAAGAGCCATGTTTTTCCTTGCAAGCACGCTCAAAGAGCACAGCCCAGGGGAGCCAGCATTGCCATAGTTTGAGAGGCAAACACTGTGACCAGCACACTGCATTCTTTTCAGAACAAAACAAGAGGCCCAAGAGCAGGAAACAACTGTGTTCATTTGCCTGATCATTATATTGTGACAACTTATCTAGCTCTAATTTGGAAATAATGAATTATATTAGCTGCAAATCCTGTTCCCTTCTAATTAGTGGCTGTGGGACCAGGTTTGTCGTTTATGAGACGATAGAGAATGGAGTAATTACATTGTATAAATCAATTAGTGCCCTGCAATTGTGTACAATGTATTTTCCAAAGCAGATTAAAGGTGCTTATGATAAAGACAGAACCTGCCCAGCACACTGTGAAGTGGGAAATTAAGAGGAGGAAGAGGAAGGAAAGGCAAAGGAGGGGGAAAAGACTCAGAGTAGAGGGAGGACAGGAATCTAAACAGGGCTACAAGGACAAGGGCATGCTGAGAGGATAATTTCCACCTCCAACTCAGGCAGAGACAGATGGGTGCAGAAGGGCAAAAGAGTAAGAAAGTGAAAAAAAAAAAAAGCATGCACCATTTGATAGATGTGAGCTTTTGAACACCAATAATAATTTTAAAACATTTTGTCACAGCCACATTTAAATGCAACATAAATTGCATCATGATTTTCATTGCAATTTTAAGAGGACCAGGGCGATTTTCAGTCATTCTCAGTAGTCATAGTTGTTCAGTTAAATAGTTAATATACTGGATAACATTTACTATTTTTGGCTCATCAAATCACTCACATTTATTCTGCATTTCCAGAATTTTAGGCTGTGAAACATCTTATTCTCCAAATCTCACATTAGCTAGTATTAATGTACTGACTGTTATTTTTAAAAATAACTGACAGTAAAGTACTATTGTATTATCTTACTCTTTAATTCTAAATGTATAGAGATATAAGTCCTAAATAAAGTAAAGATAATAAAGTACCTAAAGAAGAACAGATATTTTTATCTCTATTTGGAGAAGCTAATTTGAATTCCTCGTCCACCTATTTGATAAGCACAGCTGTTGAAAGATGAAATGAATCATATTACTAGTTGCCAAAACAATGATGAATAGCATAACAGATAAAAAGCATACATGCCGTTTTGTCCTTGCATATGACCTTGCAGCAGGTATATATCTCTGATTGTAAGCTAAATTTATTTTTTTCTTGACAGCTGGAATCTAATTGTAACTTTTACATTTTTGATTGGTGATATATGATTGCAAGTCCAAATAATGTATGTGTTGTGTTTTAATTGTTTTGTTGTGAAAATACATAAGGACTGAAAAAAAACTCAAAACACTCAAATCTTTTCACTGCGATTACACCACTTATGCAATTGTGTGTGCTATGGAGAATAGCAAATAGATGCTGTGCATTATCAGTTCATATTCAAGTAATGCATTTGTTTTCCTATTCTGCATTAAATAGAAGGCCCACATTCACTCAGATCTTTGTATGGTTTGGAAAAAAAGAAAAAATATATGAATACCTTTATGAATAAAATACACAAAAAATATGAAAAAGGTACAGAAATACATGACAATAAATTGGACCCACCAGATGTAACCCAGCTGACCTTTATAGAGACTACTTCATAGCTTCCCTGTTGCCCTCTGTTGCTAAAAGTGCCCCCAACAGATATTTCTAGTACCACATGCTCTACCACTTCACTCCTTCACTTTCTTTTTGTGTTTCTTCCAATTATTGGCTGTGAGCTTTGGCAACTCCATTCTGTGTCACCTATATAGGAATCTTTCAAAGCAAACAGAAAATTTAAAGTGACATACTATGCACCCCAGACTTACAGGGGTATCTATACATGCTCTATGGCTCACTTTAGAAAGCAGTCGGGTGGATGGGGGTCGTGTCTGTTGGATGTTACAGTATTTTGACACAAACTGTTCCAACAGTGTCTGAGGGTGATAACACAAATAGCCTTCAACAAATGATGACGAGTGCAGAGTAGAGGAAGATATGACAGAGAAGTTATGAGAGGAACAAGGAAATGATAAGACAGCAGGAAACTGAGAAGTCGGGAGCAAAAAAGGAAAGAATGACTTAGAGGACGATGAGGGGCAGAGGAGTTAATTATTTCGACATTGGAAAAGTGAATATTTTCATCTTATTTTATTCATCAAACTTATTCAGTGGTATTTCATGGGCAGCTCTATATTATAACACCATCTTTGGTCCACTTGCTTTGTTTTAATTTATGCGCTACAATTGAGGGATTAAATCCTATAATGCTGGGATCAGAATACATGATAGACAGATCATAGCACAGTGGATTTAGGACATCGGGTTGGGAATAACAATGGGTGTCGTGCATGACAACTGATTGTTTTATCTTGTTTAGTCTGTCATGACGGACAACCACCAACACAAAATCTTGGCTGCCTCACAGCGTCCCGACAAAAAAAGACTTCTTTCACGACATATTTTGTCACGTCTTGGATCTGAACCAAAAGCAGCACAGAGCTCTCTGCTGTGTACAACTGTACATGTATGGTGAAGCGAAAAGAGGAATGCTGCTGTTGTGAAACGGAGAAAGAAAAGGCTCGTCAAGCTCCGGCAATAACGCCTTAGCCTTTTTTGATGCGTCCATAAATGATTGTTGTTGACGGTTTGTTCCCAAAGCAAGCAGCCACTTCCTGATGACATCACCGACGTTGTGAAACACCACGAGCGACGATTGGTCAGGGACCAGTGTGTCGTCTTGTCGTGTCTCCTGACTCAGTCATGGCAAGAATTTATAACCTTACAATCATCTCATCTGACACTGCAACCACCGTAATTGACTGAAAAAAGCAAGCGTAGTCTGAACATGATTTAAGTGTGATGTAAAGAATTATCTAAAAAAGTACACTTTATTATTGAAGGTTTATTTACAGTTTATTATCAGTCTTAAATGTCATTTTGGCCAAATAATTGCCATTTGCCGTTACTATGCGATGGCTGGTGGATGATGAGTGATCCACTGTGTGCTTTCTAACCACTGCAGACACTGCGCAGGTTCAAGCGTACACAAAGGTTCACACATTTCTGCAGCTTGTGCTATAGACACTGCGGAGAGGAGCACCTTTTTCTCTAACTGCTGGGCAGGTTTCATGTTTGTTTTCTGTTCATACATCACTCCATAGGTTGTTAGAGGAACCCAGAGCTTCATTTTAAACAACAGTGGCAGTGATGACAACGGCTCACTTTTCAGTGACTAAGTCATGAATAAATAAAAAAAGAAGTGGAGGCTTGCGTGACAAGAAGTGATTTAACAAGCCTCTCTTTCCTCTTGTTGTGG
Organism: Pempheris klunzingeri; assembly: GCF_042242105.1. NCBI lineage: Eukaryota > Metazoa > Chordata > Actinopteri > Acropomatiformes > Pempheridae > Pempheris > Pempheris klunzingeri. The sequence goes on from NC_092021.1 coordinate 13,050,219, forward strand.
AGGGGGGGGGGTTACTTCTCTGGCCTATGTCCTCCTTAGATATCACAGTTTCTGATGGTGACGGAGTTTGATGGTGCAAGTAAAACGAATGCTAATTGAAGTTGGTGTGAGACAGATTGGAGAGAAGGAGGGTGGAAATGGAAAGAGCTTTTAAAAATACAAACCATTTCACACACATACACATACACCAGTCTATTATAAGATTTTAGGTCAGGCAGTGCTGAAAAAAAGTCAGAGAGCGTCCTCTGCTGCTGTCTCCACACTTCAGTCGTCTGTTGTGCTACAATGATGGGCATGTTGGTGAGATGGCAGCAAGAGGGGGATGATTTTAGTGATTCTACTTTGCATGCTTTATTCAACTGGAGATTCTTGGAATAGACAAACAACATTAATGAAACACTCAAATCACTGAACAGAGATGGACAGTTGCTGAAGGTAAAAAGCCATACAATGCTGAACTATCACTTTTTTTTTTTTTTTTATCCTGGCTCCACTAAAACTATCCAACTGACAAAACAAAACCAAAGCTAGAAGAAGCTAGTCGCGCTGGCTCAAGATTGAACAGATGAGGAAGAGGTAACCCAGGGGGAGATGTAGCAGCTGGAAGAGATAAAGATATGAATGCATCAAGAGAAATTCTACGAGCTAGTCAAGTCTTGAAAGAATGGATTACATTGGATTAAAACTGGGTAGTGTTCTCTTGTCTGTGTCTCCTGTCTGGTTCTACATCAGTGACCGGAGCAGAAGGTTCAGGTTTACAAACTATTAATGCTGTTAGATTGAAAGTGACCTCCTAATAGACATTTTTCATGTTCTTAAGCTTTTTGATTTTTTTAAAAAAAAGAAATCCTCTGTAGATGAAAATATAAATACATAAAGTACAAGGCTAATGTACATCCCAATAAATATGACCTTATAACATTTACGACTGCCCACTCTGGTCTTTTGGCGACAGATAGAAAATTCATGCTTGACACTAAATAACAACTTAGCACCAAGGACAGGCTACAATCACATTGTAAACATATGATACTGGGGAAGACTGAATGAGTTTAAAACCCTGAGGGGACCTGTCCATGGTGCTGACTCTCCCACACTGTGTAGACACACAACACCACAAAGTGGCAAAGCAAACTTCTGTTGCCTTGACGAAAATTCAACACAAATAAAAGACATGATACTTTTTTTTACTCACATACAAGCACATAAACAACAAGCAGAAGGAAAGGCAGCATGTGCTTGTGCGTGACTCACCTAAGTCCAAGAATCCTTTGTGGTGGCAGAATGTTCAATGAATGGGTGTAAATAATACAATGAGAATGAAATAAGAATGGCAGAGAAAAAGCAGCCAAAATTTGAGTCACAGCTCAACAACAGACCGTCATGAGTTACCAGCATGAAGCGCACATTCACTGAGCCGAAGAATGGGAGAGAGCAGCAGTTCTCAAATTTATGTACCAGGACAGACTGTTTAGCGAGCTGACCTGTGAGCCAAGTGAGCTAAAGGTAACCTTACATTCATGATGGCTATTTTGCTTTTGTTCATACAATTGTGGCATTTTAACAACGTTGTTTATTTGGTAGGCTGAAAAGTTGAGATGGGCTGTCAGTCAGTGGTTGTGTACCGAGCAAACAAGAGACCCAGCAGCGGTGGCATGTCACCACCAGCAGTAGTCACACAGTGCATGTTCATGTGATGTGGGGGGGGAATGGCTTTGGAGAGAGACCCCCTCCAAAAGGAGGGAGCTAGGATATTTTCGGTTGGATACTTTAGAAATCCAACTACTCTTGCTAGTTTCTCCAGTGTTGCAGTCTTTGTGATTTCCCAATGGTTATAGCAGCAGAATGCCATCTTTTACCAAACAAGCTGACAGACCTTTATCACACATTACAGTCCATGAGAAAAAAAAACTGAAGCAAGGGTGGATGTAGTGAGATATTAACGTAGCACCATAGAGTTTCTTGAGGAGGAGGTCAGAGCAAATAGATTTATCTGGCTTTTCCAGTAAAAGAGTTTATGGCACGGTTTTATTTAGCATATTTTTTTTCTCAATTTGGACAAGCTGTACAAGGCATGTTAAGTCTTGTTTACTTTATCTTGCATCATTTTTTTAAATTATTTTTCCATGCTTCATTGAATTTGAGTTACATAATCAGGTACTGGCATGGATCAATGAGATGGGGGTTGTCAGGTGCATATGAAATACTTTTGTGCTTATTATTCTATGTGTTCACTGGGTACATAAAATGTATTGAAGTGGACCACCCTTCCAAAAGCTCCAAATGTTTTGTGATTTTGAAAGACGGGTCCTATACTATACAGCATATCTCGCCCCCCTGCCATGAACATGCAGTTTAGATGAACTAAAAACAGCACATAGGTCAATCACTATATTGGCTAATGCACATCAAGAAGCAGCTCTCTTGAAAATGAAGTGGTGTGAGGAGACAGCATAGACATAAGAAAAAATGAAATTTGTCTCTTTTCAGGAGACGAAATGACAGAAAGGACCAGATGAAGAAATTTGGTGGGTGTATCTCTGTGTCCTGAGGCCATTTTTGGAAAAAAAAAAAAAAAATGGCTCTAATAGACTGACAGTGGCTCCAAGCCAGAAATAGGCTATGCAACAATCAACCTGTTTGCTTGTGATATCACCACCTAGGTGTAAAGGCCAGGAGGCCTGGGTGGGAGCTATCAGGATGACATTAAGATTCTCCCTCCTGACCCACTCCAGGAGTGGTAGGGGGGAAAAAAGTATACTGCAACTGTGAGGGCCAAGGTGAGTGGAAGTGCATCAGCCCTTAATGGTAAAACATCTTGGGGCGAAAGGGAAACCTGCAGAGGTGATCTTCTGACTTGAGGGAAACGTGCCCAAATCAGATCCAGGTTGATGTACCTGCTACATTTCTACTGGTGAGCTGCAATGATGTGTTGGAAGCTGTAGATGTCTAGCAGTTGGACCACAAGGTGTCCCTGGCCTACCACCTCGGATTCTCCCCAACATTTAACAGCAGAGGAGATCAAACTCCTCAGTGCCCATCGACGTGTGCTGCCAAAGTCTGGTTGAGCTAAAACATCTCTGCCTTTGAGAAAGTGTTGAAGGACTCTCAACATCACTACCATCTCTAGCAGGCTCATGTAGTAATTCTTGTTTAGAGCCATACGCTCAGAGACTTATGTGAACGCATGCATTCTTTAGGTCTTCCAGAATCTAAAGATAATGTAATGAACAATCCAAAGTACTGGGAAAGTAGCTGACAAACATTGCTTGTGACAGCTTAAATGAGACTTTGTCAAAAGCCTTGTCAAGTCCTCATCAGTGGCACCACTGAGTGGGTAGCCACCTTGAGACGTCGCATGACTCCGTAACCCTGTATATCATCTTCAAAACATTTGTCTGTCTAGATAGAAAGAATTACATAATCAAGTTTTCTATTGGGTGCAAGACCTGTTGGCTCAGATTGGAAGTATACTTCTTTCAATTCTTGCTTTGCATACAGTGTCTATAAAACAGCGAGTTTGAATCAAAACTGAAATACATCTCACTAACCATATAACTGAAAACAAAAACCTGTCTGGTACATTTCCAAACTTAATTTCCAAGGCCTAACTGCTGGAAATAGACAAGCTGTAATTTTGTCAGTAGGGGCAGAATGAAGTCATTATCTTTGCTAAGATATGTTCCTCAAAGAGAAAAAGATAAAGACAATGGCTTAATGATGGTACTTCATACAAGAACTGCACAAGCTATTGAGGAGCGAAGGAGGGAATGACAGAGTTGGATAATGTAGGAATGGGTATTCAGACTATCATGAACCACGTATTGCTCCATTTCGGTTTCCAAGTGTCTGTTAAGCTATAGCTTCTTTACATATAGGGGTTTGAAAGTAAACCTGAATTGAACTTGAACAATTTTTGGAAGGAATGAAAAATGAAAAGGCAAGTTGTAAAACTATATATACTTGCATACCATACGTTAAACACAGCATACCATTACACAAATATGGCTTCATCGATGTAACCGTGTTTGTCAAGTCTTTATAGTAAGATCTACCTCAGCTGGCTATCCATGGTTGCTCTTTTCATATTCTTATCTCCAAGCCCTGGTCATTCACTCCCATGTCCTCACCTCATGGTCTGTGCCCTGCACTCCATTAAGTCCTTATAACAGTCATGCTCTACACAGTCCAAGCCGTCTTTTAGGGCAGTGGTTCTCAAACTGTTTCTGTCATGCCCCCCTTTGAAGGAAGAAAAATTTCCAGCCTGCCCCCACCCCATAAAGATTGTAACAAAATGGGTCAAGTTTAACTTTTAATGAAAAAAGTTCAAGATCATGACCTCTCTTTTTTTACTTTTCTACAAGTAATTTGTTGTGCAAGTAAAAAACAACTTCCATTTCAACTTTGTAAACTATTTTTGGAGACATTTTGTCACTAGATCTTTTTTTTTTTTCAAAAATAAAAGAAAATCAAACAGAAAGAACAAAAACACTAAACTAAACTAGATTGCTCCATCAGACTGATTTTTAAAAAATAGATACAATTGAAATAAAATGTTTTTTTTACAACAATACCTTCAATTTGTGCAAAGAAAAAAAAAACAAAACAGATTTTTGGCAACTACCTATTAACAACAATTAACCCGTTTTCCACTGCACATCTTTTCAAAAGAACAATAAAGCACAACCTGCGCAAAAGAACAAACACAAGTGCAGGGATTTGCCAAGAAATGTTTAGTCTCTTCATTTGTGAGGGTTCAAGTCACTGAATCAGTGTTATTGGAGGCAATGAACCTGTTGTCCACTGCACATCTTTTCAAAACAACAACAAGGTAAATGTGTGCTAAAAACATCCCAAAATAAAGTAGTGAGGGCTCAGCTCACTGTGTCACTGCACTCAGAACAACAACAAAAAAAGTTCAATATGTGCAACAGAAAAGTTCACGTACCTACGTCACCGTCGTCCAACTTTGTCTTCTTTGAATCTGAAGCGTCTCCCGCTTTTATTTTCGGCCCTGTCATATTTCCATCCATTTTGCAAACCTGGACTGTCAAATCACCATAGAAGCGTTTTTTTTTGTTTGGTGTGTCACCCGAAAATGAGTCCGAGTCATCCGACGACAAACAGAGTTCCGCGCGCTAAATTTTCCCGACCTAAAAAAAAACAAAACAAAAAAAAAAAACAGGAGTGGTCACGCGCAGTTTGAGAACCACTGTTTTAGGGTACTGTCCAGTTCAGAGGAGGAGATGTCATACCCACATGGTCCAGTTACATAGAGTCTGTCTACAGAAGCAATATTGTGATAGCTCTTGAAGTTCTTGATAATAGCCTGACCACTATCAATCAAATGGCTTGACCAAAAAAAAAAAAAAAAATCAGATCTCTGTGGCAGTCTATTTACTCGCCTACCTGCCTGTACTCTGCCCATGCAACTGCTGCTAAAGCTATCAATGTAGTCACACAAGAATGGCAGAGACAGTGCAGTCAAAATTTGAGCCAAGGCTGAGTGACGGACTCTCAGCAAGGAGTGCTGAAATTTGACTTAACTTATCATCTGTATTTTCATTTCATATTTGACTTGTCCTCTTGTCAACACATCTTTCATTACAGACCGACATTGACTGAAGAGATGGACCAGTGTTCCTCACTTTTCTTTTTCGTTATATAATATCTATCGTGCATCTTCTCATGAGCTTCATGTCAGCTCTGACGTACTGCATACAGTATGCAGCTGAGTCATTATCTGAGCCCATGACCCATGATTACAGGTTGTGAGGAGGCTATTCTAATCTGTACAACCTGATCATCCACCTTTAGTGAATATGAAAATCTAAAGTATCCATATCTCGGAGCTTTGACGTTGACTTGACTCATGCATTTTCTACTTTGCCAAATCCCCGTGCTTCTGCTTGTTCTCTTTCCTAACATAATGTCGTAATATATAAAATTCACTTCCAGAAAAGTACCCTTGAGGGAGAGTAAACACAGATCCAAAGCAGCGAGCAGCAGTTCACCATCCTGTCCACAGAAAAGGTGGAGATCAAAGGCAGCGGTTCCTCCTCAGTGCCTGGGAACACATTCTTTGATCCTTTATTGGCTTGACCTCCATTCGACCTTGTGATTTCAAACAAAGGCCTTTGTTCTCATTCTCAGACCTTAGGAAGGAGCCAGATGAGTACAAACTCCAAAGTTTGAAGACTACAGATGGGAAGAAATCAGTTAGGGGACAAGAGAGAGATTGTGTCAGGCATGGAAAAAGAAAACCAGCCTTAAGAAAAGTGATGTGAAATGAACAACTCTGTATGAACTGTTTAAAATGTGTGTTTTAGTCAATAAAGTGTTGTCAGTTTCCCTGAATCCACATTGGTGTGCTAAAAGGATTTTTGCACCACTCATCTACTAAGTGTACTTCACACACACAAGGTATCGACAGGTGAAGTACATACGTCTATCTTTCTTACCTAATTTCTGTTCATTTTGATAGGTTTCAGTGGTATGTGTCAAACATTAACCTCTATATGATTAGCTAAATGTGGAACATCAGCATGGATGACCACCAGGCTGTCCTCCAAGCTCTGAAAATGGTCAGGGCAGTGCATCTGTCTCTGTCATCATCAGTCCATGTTCCAATGACTTCAAACTCCCGGGCTTCACTTTTTCCAAATGTGCTCTCATTGCATCATCACAACAACATCTGCATCACAAGTACTCCCCCATTTTAAACAATTTCTGTCTGGTGTGGCTGCATTGTAGATTATTCCACACTTCAATGACATATTGTACTGCAGATGCAAAGGGAGCAGCTAAATAATGCACATTATTTTGAGACATGACGGATATGGCTGCTGAGGAGTTTAATAAAGAGGAGGATGATATGAGTGCCAACCATGAAGAGTTTGAAAGTTCATGAAGTCGCAGCATGACATCTCAGCGTCACAAATACTGGTACGATGCCGTCATGTCGAGAAGCAGTCATGAGCTCCATTCATGGCAACAACAACAACCTTTAAATACACACACACACACACACACACACACACCCCCCTTCTATCCCTCCTCTGCAGTAGGACATCATTTCACAGGCCTAATATGAAACCCACTCTACAACTGCGCTTCACCCTGTATCCCATTACACCGACAATCATCATCTTCCCCCCCTATGTCAAACTGTGTCGGGGACTCTGTGGAAGGACTTTGGCCTTGTGTCCCACTGCTCCAGTCAGAATGGAAGAGAAATATTTATACCTGCCAGACAGATAGACTGATGTTTAATTCATCAGTTTAAGACTGTGGCCCTGCTGACCCTGGACTCTGGGAGACGGAGGCTTTTCAGGGTTTATGACCCCTCATTAACACTCAGTGGGGACACACTCTTCGAATGGGTTCACTTGCGTGCGTGTGTTTGCCTGAGCAAGATTGTGTTTTGGTTACAGTGAGATTTAAAAAAAATAAAAAATTTAATGTAGGAATATGATGTTATTTTTATTTGCCCCACTACTTCATGCGTCTTTACAGCTATCCGCGTATTTGCTGTATGTGTGTGCCTCCCATAACAAGCAGCCACCAAGGCAGCATTTCTTTGCCCCCTGACCCAGCTGTTGGCTTCCATGTCAGCGAGTGCACACCATATTACTATTATTACAAGGCCCTACTTCGACACAACCCTCACCATTATACCACATTAGGTCATTGTCATTCAGGCAAAAGAGATGTGGTGAATGCTGGCGATGAAATTATGATTTGAATAATGAGAGGGTAAATGATGGGAACGGAGGGAGGAAAGGTGGAAGAGTTTGGATGAGCGATGCCACTTCTGAGGGTTAAGTGGCCGCTCCAACCCCTCCCTCTTATTCTCTGTATTATTAACCTTACCACAACTTTGTGGTCCTCTATCTCCAGAACTATGACATACAAATACAAAGCTGCATTAACAGGCCTAATATTAGTGTTCTGTTAAAAAAAAGAAAGGAAAAATGCTTTTGGATATCATTTACATTACATAAATATCAAACAAGCCCTGATGGCTTCTTGTATCTGCTGTGAAAATGATGTAAAGATAAAAAAATAAGGATATAAGATGCTGGCAACATTTTTTTTATGAATGACTTTCTGACTGCATACCAGGGAACACATTACCAAAATGACATCAAAAACAGCAGGAGAGCATGCCGAGATCACTCTTAAAATACCCAAAAGTAACAAAATTGGGATGTGAAGATAAAGTAACATCACAAGACTCTGCTGAATGTCTGTTATCAAAAATAAGCAGGAGAAAACAGATGGGGGAGCTAAATTGGTATTCAGTCAGTCTTGGTGTTGTGTGCCATCTGTTGAGAATAAGATGCAGAGGATAGATGAGAGGGCTACTTGCTCGCTGCAATCATCCTGCCCATGCCACAGCTTCCTGGGCTTTACAGTTGTTAGACCAAAGAGCTATTTTCATTAAGTGGCACATAAGTACAGCTGCGATGATGCCATGCATGTGGTTGGTGCACACATGCACAAGTTGACAAACTCAAGTGGTAAGAATTTAAGTAAGCTGCAAACCAATGTAAATGTCATCTAAAATATGTAATTTCCTTTGAAAGTAGAATTAAAGCCCAGGGACACTATTTCAGATGCTTTAATTTGCTAGCATTTCTCTATGACTTTAGCGGATACTTCAGAATGTTATTCAATGAACATATTTACAGAGTGACAAGGAAAAGCCTCTAATAGATGCCTTTGCCTTGGTTCAATCTGGATCATCATCATGTTGTGTCAGTTTCATTAGGGTTGTAAGCATTGGTGATAATTGGTAGTTTAATTATAGATCATGCTTTAAGCTGTCAGCATGCTTGAGCTGTTTTGTTTGATATTAGTTTGTGTAGTAGTAATAATGTGTAGGTCTAATATAGATTCTGTTAACTAAAATTACTACAGCAATCAAATCAAAGTAGTTGGTGTAAATCTATTTAGCCAAAGTACCTGTAAAAATTTCCTAACTGGACTTTCAAAAGTTTACATGCTAACCAATATGCATATTGGAACATTAAAGGTAGTCATGTAGCACCAAAGTTTAAGGCCTTGTCCACACACTTACACTTTAAAAATATAACCAAGTGTTTAGGACCCAAATGCAGCACACAGTACATCAGCGAAAACTCAGTTTTATTACGCTTGGCAGGCAGGTGAACGCAGTTCAGAACAACAACCTGGTTCGGAGTCTCTACATGTTTGGAGGACGCCACAGGATTCCAGCTGGTGAGGCCAGATTGGTGAGCCGGTGAGAGGAGCGAGGAAGGAGAGCTCACACTCAGAGGACAGTTCGGTGGGAGCTGGCGGTACCGTGAGGACTGCAGCGGGTCCGGAACCAGGTGGGTGCTGGGAGAGACAGACGAATTGGAAGGGAGCAGGCAGAGTGAGTCGTAGCCAGGCAGAGGATCAGGAAGCCAGCCCGGGGAATTGAAGCAGCCTAAAGCCAGGGAGCCTCGAGCAGACAGGAACCAGCAAGGGCAGAGACAAAACGCGTGGTCAGAGACAGAAGGCTGAAGTGATTACCGGGTCAGAGACAGGCTGGGTCACCAACAGGCGATCAGTCCGGGAGAGGAAAAATACTGAGAGGAGGGTTAACCAGAAGAGCCACTGTGACAATCTTTTGACCCATTTTGGGCCACAGAAAACAGACCTTCTTCCAGGGTGAAGAATTGCAGAAACTCCATTTTCAGTGGTTTTCTTTGTCATCGTGCAGGAGGGGGGGCATTTCCTCGCCAACAGGGCTTTGGATACATTTTATTTTAACACACTTATGTGGATTTTTTTGGTTTTATGAAAGAGTAAAAACCCTGTCTTCAAAAATACCAGTGTACTTGTGGACATGGTCTGGGGCCAGAATTTGAAAAGGTCAATATTGGAGCACACAAAATGTTAAAGAAAAGGAGTATTTCACAGTTTACAGGAATTGCATTGCATACAGGATAACTTTACCCTGATTCCCATGGGAGGTGGGAGGTGTGTCGTGTTCAGCATCCGACTGTGTGAGACATCAAGAGAGACTGTGCAGAGACTTTGTGCATCACTTTAGCAGAAAGTGGAGATTGTGCATGTTCACAACATGTCTAACCTCCAGTCAATGGAAAAACCCTAATGAACACACTACTGTCAGACTACTGTGACACATCTCTTGTCCCCTTAAATTATTCTTTTACATGTCATGTAGTGATGACAATACAGACGCACAGTCTAAGGCATAAAACAGAATTTTCAATGTGTTTTTAGTTTTTAGCTAATAAATGGCAAAATTTAACAGTAACAATGAAGATGTAATTACACACAAGCACATACACACAGAAAAGCTGTTGTAATTGGTCCTGTGAGCAGTGCAGATGTGAATTCAGCAAGACAGATGCAGGGGTTCAACTCTGGTACCACTGCCTGATTTGCATGAGCTGCTGTTTGCTTGTCAGTCATTAGGACGTGCTCAAACTCACAGTAGTCTGGCAGCTGAAACAGTCTCCCGACAAGGGAGTGCAGCGATGCTCATGTATCTGAGAAAGAGTGCGAGTCTAGCCTGTGTGCCGTGGCTTGATTTATACATAAGGCTGTACTGCACCATGATAACAGCCTTATCATGGTGCAATACAAGACAAAACAAGACACCACTGCTTGTACAGCCACAAAACTCACTCAAGTGGATATTTCAATTTCCACTTGTTTATGAGAAATACTCAATGTGCAAGTTCATTCATGCTAAGGGGAAGCTACTAATTTGTGCATATAATATAGGCATGCTGAAGCTTAATGGAATGGCTCAGGCATCACTTTACATTTATCTCTGCACATTCCCTCATTTCTATAACAGTTTACTGGTTTTTGCATGGGTAAGCATTGATGATAAGGGATGACAATAATATGACACCAAAAAAAGAATCTAATTTCAGCCTCATTAATTTTTTTAATTTTTCAAACTCTGTATATGCAACATATGCTTATATGCTGCATGAGCAGTAAAAAAACAAATTAACAAATGACCAAAGACATGTACACACATCTACCCTAAATGTGTATGTATGTGTGTTTCTGGAATGCTGCTTATGTGTCTGGTTTAGTGTCCGAGTTAATTATCGCTCGTTTGGGCATTAACGTCAGAGCTGGTGAGAGTAATGGTTTGTTCATATTATCTGGGTTAGGATAATAGGGCTATAAAACGCTGGGCCTCCCTGTACTTATCACATGCATGACTACAGCCTCTTAAAACAACACACATGGCATTTATAATATACTTACAGTACCCAGACAAAAACAGAAGCCAGACTAACATGTAAGGAACTGAAGCCTGAAGTCATGACCTACTACTGCTTCCATGACAGCGTTTGATATTAATAGTCTTTAGAGTTCGACCTTGTAGATGTTTACTTATGTTGTCTTACTGTATTTTCTCTTCCAGGATTCAGAGTTTCCCCATGTTGAGTGGACAACCTTCTGAGGGGTAATCAATAACTTTGAACTTGGTGAGTAAAATGACTGCAGATCAATAACATTGTTGCCTGGATTCAAACAGCATGATCGTCTCGCCTGGCGAGGGGACAAAATAGATAGGTGGATGGAGCACTGGTCTGTAATACAAAAATGTATCAAAAGCACAAAACACTGACGCATTTTATTTTTGATTTAATGTTTCAATGTTCAATCAGGCAGTCTCACTGAGATTAAGATGTCTTTTCCAAAAGAGACCTGAGAACAAGCAACACAAAGAAACAATTAGCAGAACAGGAAAAAACATTACTAGTTAAAAGGATCATAGAAAACTACAGATCATCCATCCATCAAGTATCTTACCACTTGATGGACCACTTATCCTTAAAGGGCTGTGGGGGTTGGATCCAATCCTAACTGATATTGGGCGAGACCAAACCTTCATGCCTTTGGACTGTACGAGGTGGCCAGAGCCAGAGTATTACGTTCGGGTTCATGTACAACTTAAGAATTTTAATTTGGGAGGGATTCACAGTGGTGTCCATTACTTAGCCTGGATTTTGGATATAGTGCTGCAGGGGTTTGGTAGTCAGGCATCACATGGACTCCCTCGACAAAAAAAAAAAAAAACACTTGATTTTGGCAAATGTTTATACTTGTATGTTTTGTTCAGCAAGATATCATTCACAAATAAGTCATATGACTTCAAAGTTACCATCACTAAGCTATACTACAGCTTGAAACTACAATTGTAAGATACTATAAATTGATAAATCTACAAGTTGGAAAGTTTGAGTCAGAACGGTTACATCCTCTAGTTGTGTTCACACTTGTGCTCTTGCAGACTAGTAAGTAGACGAGTGTCCATGCTTGGCATAAAAAGCTTCAAAATTCATGTGGGGTGTTAACTGTTGCATTTTATGTCTGAGACAACCTTAAGAGAGTTTCACATTTTGTTCTTAAGCACAAACTTAATTTCAGGCATTTAACCAAAAAAAAAAACTTCGACTTTGAAATGAAGGAACCGGAAGTGCAAAAATCAATCATTTTCAGGTTTTAGAATTAATTCCTGCAGCACTCTATTGTCTCAACTGTCTATGCCGTTACTTTTGTCTATGTGTTGAGTTAAGGTCCAAATATTTGTTATATATTTGGTTACTTCATTTGGCGTATTCTCATGATGTCATTTGGGGACAGGATAGAGGAGAGTAGGCACGGCAATTTTGGTTCTCTTTACTTTACTTCTTTTATTGCCCCATGCCAAATGACTGGACTTCAGGGCTCATTTTTTCTCCTTTCAATCACTATTACTTATTTGCATTCCAACTTTACAATTTAGTCAAGTCATTTAAACTTGCAGCCATGTGATAAAAAGTAGAAAAACCCTTAAACACCACATTTCTATACTTAATGTCTATGTCCAAAATTCTGACCCACTCCATTTCATATAACATATTAATTGTTACTGCACAGGCCAGGGCATCTTAACTGGTGGTTTTAATTGTATAATGAATGCCTCTTTGGATAAATCCTCCACAAACATATCAAATCCAAGATCTGCTGGTCTTAAAAATATATGCACAATAATATAGTGACAGACCGATGAGATGTATAGCATCTCATCGATCTGTCGCTATATTATTTACTCTATTCACATCCTCACAATTCATACTCCAGACTTAACTATTTGTACATGCAATTATAGGTCTGCCTTAAAGATCCTGTCATCCTATTAGACAAGGCTTCGGTGGATTTGCATAGTGACCCAGCACTCAATTTCCAGTACTCAAGCTTGAAGATTCAACACAGTCACCCCTTTGCTTGGAACGATCATAATTTTGGCAGGACAATAAAAATTACCCAGTGTCTCCTGCAAGGATGTGAAACCCACTTTGCATAACCATCCTATCTCCTATGCCTCTGATCAAAAGAGAAGGAAACAAGTTCAGTCTTTGCAGTCACTAGAGACTTTCCCTAATATGGATATCATTTATCACGTTCAGAAGTTACCGTTTCATTAAACTGAAGCACAATGAATTCGGTCCGCTTGCTTACTTGCCAATCAACTGAAAAATTTGAGCAATGACCACTCGATTAACATGGTTAGAACACTGTGTGGAAATGTCTCATGTGATCCACTGATCATCAACAATACGTGTGGATATCTTTTTAAGTCTCTTTCTAGTTCAGAGAAGACTGACTGACATTGCGTCCTGCCATACACCAGAGAAAGTCTGGGCTGTGATCCAGCCATGCTGAATGAGAAATGTTTGTGCAGATGGGTTCTCACTCATTCTTTGAGAAGTTTTTCTGCTATTGATAATTATTTGAACAGTGAAATGCCACCCTCCTGGAGATATGATTCTGGACTGTTAATCGTACAGGCATAACAGCCTACTTAATATGGGCTACAAAATAGTTGAAAAAGGACTGGCTTGTAGAGTTTACTATTGGTCAATTATACTGGAATATGAACAGACAAGATTCTTTATGGAATGACCTTGAGTCTCTAGCATGTTATCCTAGAGCCCTTAAATCCCGACCCTTTATCAACAATATAGATCAGATATATCATTATTATTGTTATTAACCAATACATTATTTAAATCAGTAAATTATTCATAATTTACTACTGGTTTAGAGGGATGTGAGAAAATAGATACTTATTTCTGTTTGGTCACTCCTGGCATTCAAATATATTATTTAAAATATAACCAAATTTGCCACTTTGTAGGGTTTCTTAAGGAAAACTGATTATAAAACAAGTGGATGAATATACTTAAATGTATGAGTTTTGCATTTATAACAGACATTTTGGAAAAAAAAGGTTCATTCTGTGATCCAGGAGGTTGCTGATAAACGGTTTACATCGTCTTCCTTACATCATTGTCATTATTGTCTTTTAATTTGAGTCTGTGAGCCTTCTTTTGGTTTTATATCTGAGATCTGGAGCTAAAAACTTTAAAAGCAGCTTGTCTCAGACTGTCTCTTAACTCCTCTACATCTAGAAAGGTGACCCTCAGTCAAACTGTATGCAGGACACACCACAGACCAAGCGCCCCCTCTCCCTCCAACAGGGAAAATGCAGGAACCAGCAGAAAAGGCAATGTGCAAAGGACCGATTGGGGTGGAGGATGTGTGAGATCTGTGATGCCAGGAGTGATGGGATGCAAATGGATGCGTGAAGTGTTTACACATGACTAATTCCCATCTGTCAATCAATGTGGAGTCTCAGGAGATGGTAAAACCCATCAGACATTATGGGAGGGAGGAAAGGAAGGTATAGATGAGGAAAAGGGGAAAGTAGAGACTAGGACAAAATAGAGTTTGTAAAGGAAAAGAAAGAGGAAAGGAAAGGAAGACATTCAGGTACTATTGTAGCAGTTGTATATTCCCTTGCATTGTTTGATGTGTCAAGAAAACATCACCTTTGGCTCCAATCAGTCATTTATTCTGATAACAGATGCACATTATGTCTCTCAAAGCCAACTTTATGGTAATAAGCCCCAAAAAATTGCTAAAAACAAACAAGTAAGCTAACTGATGATTAGCAAGTTACACCACAGAGATGACTACAGTTTCAATCAAGCTAGCAAAGTCATCAATAATGTGGTGAGCTCAACAAATCACTCTTGAACATCATGCATTAAGATTTGAAGAGAAGATAGAGTCTGATCTATTAAACACAGCAGTCTCTCACTTCAGCACACATTTGGTGATCAAACTTGCCATCTCTAACCTTTAAGTTTCCACAGCATCGCTCATTTTATAACCTCTCTCCACCTGGGTTCGGTTTACTGACCATGAATGCTCATTTACAGAATGTATATTCATCCAAAAAATAAGTTTTAGTGTCGAGAAGGTATATTTATGTTAATAGAATATACATAAATTAAGAAAATGGTCATTTAAGATGGTAGCATTTATGATTGAGACCAAAAACCCTAGCAGACTTTACTCTTTAGTGAAGCAATACAATGACTAAGAAAATGATAAGCATAAATCATTATACGGCCTGTGTAGACAGTTACACTCGTCAGATGAAACACACTTAATCAGACACTCTTAGGCTTCCATTTCTATTGTCTGGGAGAAAATTGACTGTCTGCATACTTTAATGACCAAGATAAAACTTGCTGAGATACTTGTAGTCAAGCTATTGTCTACAGCCATGGACAAGGGAAACGTTCATTCTGTGTTGCTCGGATTCTTTTACAGCTGTTTTGCAACTCAAACTCAATAAACAAGGTAAATTTGTTGATGTAAGGGATTAAGATTAAATGGCTAACATTTTAAAGGTGACATGAAGAGGCACAACACCTGAAAAAGTGATTTCAAAAAAGGACCCAAGATTTCAACTAATCCTTAAATCTCCCAAAACAAAACTAAGACCTTAACATTGGTAAATCCACAAACAAAGACTTGACACCTCACTTAAAAAGGGCACCACAGTCATTAAACTGCTTTACGGACAGATAGTCTGGGAAAAAGACAGGGTGGCAGGGACACAGAGAGCAGGACTGGTTGTGAGAGACAGTGAGAGGGAAAGATGAAGCCAGTGAACCTACTGTGCTGATGAGCTGTCATCTTGGTATTATGTAAATGCAAAGCAGCTGGTTCACTCAAGGGTCAACCTGACAGGAAGTCAGTACAGCAGCAGCCAATCACAATGGGTGCTGGCTGTCAGCAGGGAGACAGCCAGTCTGCCAGAGACAAGGTTTCAAGAAAGATAAGCTTTAATCTGAAAAGTTTGGTTATGGCTTTCCTCTCAATTCCACATTGGTTTAGGACGGGTTCCATGTTATCTTTTACAGTAGTCTACAATTTATCCAAAAAAAAAAAAAAAAAGCTTACCAAATGTTAACATTGTTAGCCATGACTTGGTTTTGAAGCACTTTTGGAAAAAGATACCATTAATTCCAGATCAGAAGTTAAAGGTGTAATTGCGTCTGATCAGTGCATGTCCACGAAAAGTGCTAACCGGCTCAGATTGTTATTGGAGGTGTTGCAGAGAGGATCTCTACACAGACAGATTTGTAAGGTCCATTTTGTTTAAGCAGCAATAGCCGTTTCAAACCTAGCGGACTCCATTGTCAAGGGACATTTCGAATAACATTCTGAGTCAGCTGCTTTGACTGTTTGCCACCCGTTCTCGGCTACCAATGGAGGCGATCTACTGGACCAATTCCAAAAGTTTTCGTACCTACCAGTCCTTTCAAACACAACTATGTAAAAATAGGGCCATGGTTTAAAAATACTGGCATTACCCTTTAATTATCCAATTATCTGCCCATGACAGTTTTTTCATGGTAGTGGATAATTATCTTCATAAAAAGATGTGGTAATTATTTTGTTTTGTCAGGAATACAAATACAGCTCCCTCTCAACTAGTCATAAAAGAAAACTATGAAGCTCAAATTTTGCTCTGTTGCCATTTCCATGGCAACTTCCATAGCAAACTGACAATCTGCTGATGGGGACTGTGTGATATGATGGAAAGATCCAGAACAAGCAAGTATAAGTGGACCATAAATCAAGGTTGTTTTATCAAGTTCATTAAACATTATTATGGCCCAGCCATATTGCGTACAATGCAACACAACAATTTCCATTATGGCAGCATGTTCCTCTCCTTTCTCTGAGGGCTTATTTTTCAACTCTAAAAAGGAAATTTATATAAAAGCTGTGTCAGAGGACTCTTGAACTCTGATTCCTGCCATCTATCCTCCAGGAGTGAGCTGTTGAAAAGCCCATCAAACCTTCCTCTGTTCTCAGGTGACTCCCCAAGACTCCCCATGGTTCTTCAGATTGACGATGGCCTCTCTGATCTTACTAATTGATGTACAACTGGGAATAGACATGAATCTACACCTTTTTCTCCTATCAGTCTTCTTTTAGTGGTGAAGGTTTCCCTGTGTGTGTTTGCATGCGTCAATATGAACTGAAATTTTTACATGCACGTAATCCCAAGGAGAATGCTTCCAACAAAGAAAAGTATAAAAACAGGTTACACAAGACAACCCGTGGTTATTACGAGGTCTTATCATACCAACATTTTGTCTAAACCTGCCAACATCTTAATAGACATGTGAAAGGTACCCTTTGGTGTCTGTCGTGATGCGTCTGGTTCTCAGTTGACTTTTGCCTTTGTGATTCGTATTGGTGAACTGAGGTATGAAGCACATCTGCCAAAATAAGGCCGTCTGTGGGAGGACTTGCCTCCCAAAAGTATATTTTCCCACTTTTGATTACACTTTAAAATATTTTTATCAATATAAATAATTTCACCTTTGTTAAAGAGAAATGTCCCCCCTCCCCCCCAATATATTCTGTGTATCCAACGGTTAGATACTACAATACATGATAGCACCAGTGTTAACATGGCAATGACAAGATAACTTTTATCACATACTGTAGATTCAACGTTAATATTCACCCAAGTGCATAAGGAGTCTGAGCAATGAAGCAGGAGCAGCAACTACGCCCACACCATGAGACTTTGGGGAGGAAATGTGTGTTGTATTCCAGACACTGGACTTCAAAATACACCGTAATTGAGATTAAAGTGCTGACGCTGAACTTAAAAGGCCCTCACACACCAGGCTGACAGTCGGCCATCGATAAGCGTCTGAGTCCCTAGGTTTGCGGTGTCATCCGCACCCTTGGCACTACTTGGACCACCATTGTCAGCCTCTTGACCAATTGATCAAGCTGAGTCAGCAACGGAGCCTGGCAGTGAGACCGATGACTCTGACTGACATGATGAAAGAAACGGAAGTGACAAAAGCTTCCTCCACAATGAAAAGACCAAGGACTGACAATGCCAGTTGCATCCTCTTAGACATATTTTTGATTAAAAATAGCTATATTACAAAGCCTTTGATGAGTGAGAGTGGTATCTACCTGTTGCTATGGAGAGTTATATCCTCTCAGGCAGGAGCATAATATACATGGCAGTCATTTGCTGTAGTCTTTGCATTGTGTTCAAGAGCAACTTTTTGGAACAGACAGAGGTGACGTGAGGCAAAGCAACAGTCGCCTCTGTTGCAGCTTATACTTTGATGACAATGACAAAGAACGCCGTGATTGGGTAGAGGCACTCAACTGGCTAAATAACAAGTGTTCGTTATTACTGCAAATGACAAGTTGTCCTGCTGTAGATCTCAATGCTTTCTGCCATTACTGGTGTTTGAGAACAATAACAGGTTAGTGTTTGGCATTATGTGTGCAGCTGGTGGTGACCGTTATTTAGTACTGGCTACATAGCCTCCTGCTTTTACAGCAGTCTCCTCGTCAAAGGCGCTTCACCACCATTCAGAATTCCTCGGTTCTGCTACGTTTCATTTGATTCCACTCTTGGAGCAACATTAAGTAAGATCAGTGGGTAAAGAGAGCAGAGTACTGAGTAAACATCCTGATAATTGGAAAGGATTGTGTTAATGAGAAATGTATCCATTAAATTAAGCTGCCTACATGGGCTAAACAGACCAGTCACCATGTAATCGTTATTGATGATTGTCTCTTTTCCCACACACACACACACACACACACACACACACACACACAATACCAGGGACACTCACCCTGCTTGCCAGGAGACCACTTTTGCGAAATGACAGGAGGCCAGCTCCTAAACATTTGTCAGATAAAATGAACATTAAAAGCCCATAACTCGTTTGGTATTGTCCTGCGTGTTTATGTGTCATTTATGTTGTTATTCTGTTCCAAGCACAGTTTTTTCTATGTACAAAGCCCAACCTTCATACTGCTAGTATCACAAGATACTGTAGTTGTGTCATGTGTTTGTTACTTCAAAAATAGTGTAATTATTAAATTAATAAATCCTAAAAAAAAAAATTGACTGAGCACTTAGATAATTCAGATTTATGCATTTAATAGCGTCTACTGACTTCAACTAAAAAGACACTGGAACACACATTTATTAAGGTGAGTCAAACACATTACAAATAGCATATTTTCCATCTACCAGTAATGACGCGCTCGAGAACAAATGTACATAGCAGCCCACATTGAGCTTGTCAAAAAGATTTGGCTGAGCACAGAGGAGTTTGGCTCTGATGACAAGGAGAAGCGAGGCCACGACACCACAAGGTGGCTGTGTCCATTGTTGCTTTTATTTTCACGCAGAGTTTGGCACAATGTGATGAATGATGCAGTGTCATGAGTTGGTGTAATGCAAAGTTCCGGAGAATTATTTTCAAAGAACTTTTCACAGCAGTATCTATGGTCTTACCCGATGTATTGCTCTTCAGCACCAAAAGGCACAACAACCCATCTTCTAAAATTTCTCCATTGAAGTTTCTAATAAATATCAGCAGGTGAGCATTATCCCACGCATCTGTTGACTCGATCTAGATTTCAGCTCAAAAGGTAAAACTGAAAAATTGTCTCATTTGAATTTTCCAACCTCTGTGCGCTGCTGTTGAATCCAAATGCTGTTGAACTTGTTTCACACAGCTGATGATGCCATCTTTGTTCTGCAAGTTTAGCATCCAAAAATGGGTTTTTGGCTACCTCCCAAACCTCCCACAGTTGTTGCAGCTTTCAGGATCATTGGTGTGGCAAAATAAGATGACTGCACAACAGCATATTTTTCTTCTTTTCTTTCAGTGCTGCCAGGCAGGAATGCTGCACTGGAGCTAGCAAATTTTGAGATTTGCACGTTTTGGCATTTGCACGAGGTCAGGTGAGGTGCACTGTTGCCAGTTACAAGGGCGCAGCCAAGGATTGGCTAGTAGATGTGTGGTTCTGACAGCAGGTGGCTGGAACAACATAATCTGTGCTGGAAGAAGATGGACATAAGCCATCTTCTAAACATCTTCAAAAACTAATATTTCTTAACAGACAATGGCCAGCTTTGGTATTATAGCCTGGACAAAGACCTACTGTAGAGCTCTGAGCTCACAATGTCCAAAATGCGTAAGCTTGATCTCGCCCTACTGGTTTTTGTCAAACACTGGTTTTTATCCCTTATATAATTCACCGATTTGCTGACTGCTTCCCCATTTTATACCATTTTGAGCAGCAAGGTTGGAAAATAATTTTACACCACACTGACAATATAACAGACACATTCTGCATCAGCCTCTTCCACCTCTTTGCTGAAGCTATAAGATGTTAACATTGACATCTTTCTCAAATGCTCTGATGCCTCTCCAGATGATTTCAATGACTGAAGGTGTAAAAAAAAAATCCTTCAATAACCCTTTGAGTTTGGCTTTCACCCTGAACACAGATCCAAAACTGCAGCCTGTTATTCCATCTAAAGTCTGCGTTTGTCATGTTTTTATGCGATGGGGCTGAGTCGGTGGCTGCTTTGTGTTGCATTAGTCCTTTGTATTCGTTTTCATACTGTATATTTCAAAATGGTTCTGTTGCATTATGTTGTACCCGACATGGACTCAGTTAAAAACCCAAACTTAAATCAATATGCACGCAGCCTTCCCAGTAAGCCTGATGAGATCACACAAAGACATTTTAGGTGCGAGGGTGTCATGTTGTACAAATTTTGAGCCCCGAGACAGATTTGTGAACCGATTTGACGGGACATGTCAACACTTATTTATATTCACATAAGAGACCATAGGGACAGAACAATACATGCATGTTTGGACATCTGACAGGTGCCACTGTAGGTTTCAGTGGCACCTGCATGGATTCCAACAGAAACACCTCGTCCAAATATATATATAATATCTATTACAGGCCGACTAGTACCTTGTAAGTAAGCCAGCAGATATCTCAGCACCAGGAAAAGGCTTTTAAACAAAAACAGCAATATTTCAACTGTGAAACAATCAATACAAAGCTGATATTTTGAAAATCTAGACAGGAATATCTCCTTCAAGCACACTTCCCAAAGAAGCACTTGTCTACTCCTGTTATTAAGAGGAGGAGAGCATCTAGTGCATTAGCTTCAGGGTTTGAAGACATTCCTTTCATAGTTTGAACAAAAAGCACAACTCAGGAACAAACATTTTGTCACATCTTATATGTGAACATGAAGACTAACATACAAGCGTAGTGTCCATACAGCACATAAAAAAGGAGATTCAGTTCAGTTATTTAGTCCAATTAATTCAGATACATCGGGCAATATTTGTTTCCTGGGTGGAAAGAAAACATGGGCTAGCTAGCTAGCTATCTCTCGATATCTCTATATATACATATACAGTGGGGCAAAAAAGTATTTAGTCAGCCACCAATTGTGTAAGTTCTCCCACTTAAAAAGATGAGAGAGGCCTGTAATTTTCATCATAGGTACACTTCAACTATGAGAGACAGAATGGGGGGAAAGAATCCAGGAAATCACATTGTAGGATTTTTAATGAATTAATTGGTAAATTCCTCGGTAAAATAAGTATTTGGTCACCTACAAACAAGCAAGATTTTCAATTCAATTTTATTTGTATAGCCCAATATCACAACAGAGTGTCTCATAGTGCTTTACAAAGTTCACTGAAATAAACAAGTGTAAGCGAACAAACAATCTAATAAAGAGTCCAGCAGTCGATTAGGCCAAAGGATCAGTCCAGTGGATCTGTCCGAGGCATCACCTGCCCTTTATGACCCTCCTTCTTCGGGAAGGAAAAACTCAAAAAACCCAGTGGGAAAAGAGAAACCTCCGGGAGCACCACAGTGAAGGAGAGATCCAGCTCCCAAGGACGGACAGGCTGTAGCCTAGGACAGACGCACATCCATTGGCTGATGGAGAACCACATCAGCGGGACCAGGACCAGGATCCACAGGAACCAGAGAACCACATCAGCGGGACCGGGACCAGGACCCACAGGAACCAGAGAACCACATCAGCAGGGCCAGGACCAGGATCCACAGGATCAACAGGAACCTGAGAGATGAGAAAGCACAGAAACGCTCCGGGGAAGATTGCAAGTTAGAGGCAGACATTTGGCTGACATGAGACATAACGATGGAGAGGAAGAGGAGGATAGAGGAGCTCAGTGCACCATAGGAGTCCCCCGGCAGTCTAAGCCTATAGCAGCATAACTAGGGACTGGTCTAAGGCCTGATCCAGCCCTTAACTATATGCTTTGTCAAAAAGGAAGGTTTTTAGTCTACTCTTAAATGTAGAGAGGGTGTCTGCCCCCCGAACCCAAACTGGAAGGAGGTTCCACAGGAGAGGAGCCTGATTTCTGGCTCTCACAGACCTGTAACTTCTTCTTTAAGAGGCTGCTCTGTCCTCCACTCGTCACCTGTATTAATGGCACCTGTTTGAACTCGTTATCAGTATAAAAGACACCTGTCCACAACCTCAAACAGTCACACTCCAAACTCCACTATGGCCAAGACCAAAGAGCTGTCAAAGGACACCAGAAACAAAATTGTAGACCTGCACCAGGCTGAGAAGACTGAATCTGCAGCTTGGTGTGAAGAAATCAACTGTGGGAGCAATTATTAGAAAATGGAAGACATACAAGACCACTGATAATCTCCCTCGATCTGGGGCTCCACGCAAGATCTCACCCCGTGGGGTCAAAATGATCACAAGAACAGTGAGCAAAAATCCCAGAACCACACGGGGGGACCTAGTGAATGACCTGCAGAGAGCTGGGACCAAAGTAACAAAGGCTACCATCAGTAACACACAACGCCACCAGGGACTCAAATCCTGCAGTGCCAGATGTGTCCCCCTGCTTAAGCCAGTACATGTCCAGGCCCGTCTGAAGTTTGCTAGAGAGCATTTGGATGATCCAGAAGAGGATTGGGAGAATGTCATATGGTCAGATGAAACCAAAATAGAACTTTTTAGTAAAAACTCAACTTGTCGTGTTTGGAGGAGAAAGAATGCTGAGTTGCATCCAAAGAACACCATACCTACTGTGAAGCATGGGGGTGGAAACATCATGCTGTGGGGCTGTTTTTCTGCAAAGGGACCAGGACGACTGATCCGTGTAAAGGAAAGAATGAATGGGGCCATGTATCGTGAGATTTTGAGTGAAAACCTCCTTCCATCAGCAAGGGCATTGAAGATGAAACATGGCTGGGTCTTTCAGCATGACAATGATCCCAAACACACCGCCCGGGCAACGAAGGAGTGGCTTCGTAAGAAGCATTTCAAGGTCCTGGAGTGGCCTAGCCAGTCTCCAGATCTCAACCCCATAGAAAATCTTTGGAGGGAGTTGAAAGTCTGTGTTGCCCAGCGACAGCCCCAAAACATCACTGCTCTAGAGGAGATCTGCATGGAGGAATGGGCCAAAATACCAGCAACAGTGTGTGAAAACCTTGTGAAGACTTACAGAAAACGTTTGATCTCTGTCATTGCCAACAAAGGGTATATAACAAAGTATTGAGATGAACTTTTGTTATTGACCAAATACTTATTTTCCACCATAATTTGCAAATAAATACTTTAAAAATCAGACAATGTGATTTTCTGGATATTTTTTTCTCATTTTGTCTCTCATAGTTGAGGTATACCTATGATAAATTACAGGCCTCTCTCATCTTTTTAAGTGGGAGAACTTGCACAATTGGTGGCTGACTAAATACTTTTTTGCCCCACTGTACATACACACATCGAGATGGATACATACTTGGGAGGATATGAGCCAAGATAGAAAAGAGAAATCGTTCACATATGGGAGAGTGTGGGCATACTGAGCCATGAAAAGGTGTTGGATGAATATGTAAAATTAGGCAATGTTCAAAAAAAAAAAAAAAAAAAGGCGACAAAACTGGATGAAAAATTCAGCAAAATCTATTTTTGAAATGTGCTTCAATATGTGGAAGAGGAGGATATGCCGATAGACATGAAAGGCGGCAACTATTGTATAGATGTGTTTAAAATTGCATGACGGGACTGTAGAGGATTTCAAAAGAATTTAAATGCTGGGTTCAGCCAGAGTTTAAATTAGAATACTGTGCTGCTCATCTCACTCTCAGCTCAGTAGAGGCTATGGTGAAATACAGGGAAACTAAACGCTTTATTCATACCCTATGATTAAAGACTGAGAAAGAATTTTTTCTTCCACTACTTGTAATTGTTTTTTTTCCCCCGAGATACTGAGCATGTGTCATTTTTTATGAACTGTATTATGTAGTTAAGTTGTAAACCACTGATGAGTTTTTTCAGTGACCTACATCAATTACACAGGTAGGGTTTAGGGCCTGTAACAGGACTTCAGGTGGTACCTGGGAATGACACTATTCTGTGACCAGCAGATAGTTTGTTAAACAGTCTCTTGCTATTGGCAACCCCTATTAGCACAGTTCTGGAGCCGTTAATATTGTAACTGACAAGACTTGTCTAATCTGTGATCAAGCAAATGCTAACAGGCTTCTTTCATTCACCCCCTAAATGTCCCTGTTGGATCATCATCTGTCTGTACACCATTTCCTATCTCTGTTTGTAATTTAAGATATTGAATTAGTCTTTTTGCAACCGATTTAGTGCTTACCAGTGCTGCAACCAATTTAGTGCTTTTAGCTGTTTGAGGCGTTTGTGCATCTAGTAATGCAACATTTGAGGTAATTAGAATCATTTGGTCTTTTTTTACTGCCTTTTCTCTTTTTGTGGACTCAATGTACATGTTTACTGGACTAATTACAGTGTTGTACTTCCTATGACTTGATATTGTTTGATGAGACTTGGTTTCTTTCTGGTATGGACAGAATAAGAAATCCATTTGACAGGTATATTGCAGACTGTTTTGTTACTGTTTTGAATCATTTTTACAACACCCCTGGTCTAACTCTTGTTTATAGTATCTCATCTTTTCTGGATTGTATTTATTACTGAATTGTGTGTTATATCTTCAGCCTTTACTGTAGCTGCATAACTTCATACATAGTGAAGGCAGACAACACAATGTTGAATGATGACGTAAATCTGTGGCAAAATGTCACCAATATCCTCAAACCTTTAAACTACCATATAGACTGATATGAAAATTCGAAACATGGGTTTTCACCAACCTTTTGAGGATCCAATATTGTTTTGGCAATATTAATGGTGAACTAGCGAAAAAACCACCAATGTGACATCTCCACTGCCATCCATCTTTGTTTCATGGGTATAAGATATAATGTCAAGCTAAAAGAGACTGTATGCTCCTTTTGAAATCAATGTCTAGCAAAGTTGCAACATATTGCCGTTAGTCAACATGCAACTGATATGCATGGGCAAAATACATACCTGCAATCAAATCTCAGAAAATAATTTGTGAAAGAAATTTGCCTCAGTTTTGTGCTATTACTATCCAAAAATGACAAGTCATTTTTCAGGGGTGAAAAATGATATTTTATAATATCTATTACAATGGACGAATATGCGGCCAACATCTTGGGTTGGGTCGCAGTTGCAACTGGTAAGCACAGCCCTTCAGGCATCATTCTCCTTCCTAGGCCAGATGATATAAAATCCCTCCAGCAAGTTCTGGGTCTGCCCTGGGGTCTTCTCCCAGTGGGACATGCCTTCTAAGTCAGCTCACTATCCACCAGTACACCACCCACATTACTGCTGACGCCACACCACCACACCTCCATCCATCTCTTGTACCATTTTAGCCTCACTCGTGAACAAGACCTCGATATACTTTAACTCCTTCGCTTGAGACAGCAAATCACTCCAAACCTGGAAGGAGAAATCCACAATTTTCCAGCAGAAAACCATGGCCTCAGCATTAGAGGTGCTGGCTCTCATCCTGACTGCTTCACACTCCGCTGCAAGCTGCCCCAGTGCATGCTGGAGGCCATGGTCTGAAGAGGCCAACAGGACAACATCATCTGCAAAAAGCAGAAGCACAATTCTGAGATTCCAAAATCGGACGTTCTCATCATCTCAGCTGCGCTTTGAGAACCTGTCCATGAATATCACATAACACTTATCCTAAAACCTGTAATTCTTGTAGCTAAACCTGAGCTAAGTGCAGCAGTTTCACAAGATTAACTTATGTGTCACAAGTAAGGTAATTTAAATTATATAATGTTTTAGGAATAATTGGAAATCAACCTATTCATTTCAGTATGAGGATGTGTTGATTGTGATGGATAAATTGTAGACTTTAACCATAAACAGATTATGTAATCAGAATGAGGAGGAAGAAGACAGAAGAGTCGTGAAAAAAAAAAGAAAAAAGAAGAGGAGAAACAGTGAGAGGGAAACAGCACACCTTAATTTCCTCATTGATTAACCCTACTAATGTACTAATCTGGCCGGGTATGCTTTCTCTCTGCAACACCAGCCTCATCAAGAGCCAATTAGCTCCTCCGCAGCCCACGGCCATCCATCATAATGGGACAGACACACTCATCTTTTCTCCTTAATGTTGCAACACACAGCAGCCCCCTGCAGTCAATACACTTCCCCATGCGGAACTACTGTAGAATAGTGGCCTTCCTCCAATCGATAGGCCAAAGGAATTGGTACAAGGTGAATGAATGTATTCACAAACAAACAGAAAGATATACTACATATATGATTCAGTTGCAGTTAATACTTCCTTGTGCAAGTATGCAAGAGTTTCAGAGAAAATGCAATCAGTCTAGTACAGAGAAGTTGTCTGTTTTTGCCCTTCTGCCAAGTTGGCATTATCCTGGGTGTAAAAACAACCACCTATGATGGGGTGAATGTAGTGGCAAAGCTGAGGGTTTGCTTATATGCCAAGCAGGTGGTGCAGAGCCAGTTTGGTTGGACTACGAGTCACCCAAAGAGAAATGGAGGCTGCATTGTTAGGGAACCATCCTGTACAGACCTCTTTTACCTTGTGTTTTCTCCTTTGGGGATATAAATACAGTAATTTCATCCATATGTGTAAAAGAGCAGGTTAATGTTCTAGTGCAATATCATTTAACAGGCTTTTGTTTTTAAAAGCTACCCACTATGTATCCGCGTCTGAGATCTCTCCACAAGATAGGATTAGCTCATTGAACATTTATTCATGCAGTCCTCTTTCATTCCAACTTTTACAGCTTCATAAAATCAGAGCAGATTTGTGTGGGGTAATAAATGCATTAGGGCAGTGATGTAGAAAATATTTTAACTAAAGCTCTGCTGTTATAGGGCTGTGAATGTGTTCTGTCCTGTCAAGGTATTGCTCTCAGCTGCATCTTTCAAATACATTACTGTTCTGCTCCTAAACAAACCTGCTCACACACAGCTCCACACCATCTGTCACCTCAACTGCTGCTGAACACCATGTACAAAATCAGTTAGATGACTGGCATTTTTCTCCATTTTGGCCTCAAAACGGCAACTGTACCACGATACATTTATGCTTATTTAAGCCGAGTTATTTTCATGTCATCACAACAGGCCGTGTATAATTCTGTGCAGCCACCCATTAATTATACCCTCTTATTCCAGCACAGATGGACAAGCAGCACACATCCCAGACAGGTTGCCAGGCTATAACAAGGAAGTATCACTTTATATTAAGGACCTTGTATTTAGCATGAGAAGGTAATAAGGCCCTTATAAGATGCTTAACATAATGTTTTAATGAGACTAAATAGGATCATAAAGATATTGTTTGATTATAAGATATTGATAAGCACTTATAATAAACTTATTTTTAGACTGCTTTAGAATAAAATCCTTGTGAATTGTTAATGGCATTACAAACACATTTGAGTCATGCTAACTTACACTTACTCAGTTAAACCTTTACTTACATTTGTGTATTTATTAACTGTGCAATACTTTTTGCAGCTACTAGAGCTACCAACAAGGCTAATGCTACAATCATATTCACACCTATGGAGAATGTATTCAGTTGCATTGTGTGTCCTTTAGGTTATGGGAGGAAATACACACAAACAGGGGGGAGGAAAATATACACGCTTCACACAGAAAGGGTTCAGATTCAAGTCAGCTGCAGGAGTGAAGTCAGCTATTTCTTGCTGTTAGGCAACAGTGCCAACAACTACAAGCCCTCAAGTCACCCCATTCAATGTAAAACTTTCTAAAATTAATCAAATATATACCCTCAGGAAAATAATTTCTCTGGAGCAGTGCATTTACGAACATGCAAACTGTACAGACTGAATTATTGCTGTGATTTTGAAATGTTGCTCTCCTGGGTGTGTGCTGGACTGAAAGTTGAGGGGTAATTGGATAGGAGAGGGTTCCTAAAGAAGCTTGGGCATAATTTCTAATCAGCAGCAGACTCTCAAAAGACGTCTCAAAAGAGTCCAGGTGGACTCTTGAAAGTAAATTTTCATGAGACCAACACAAAATTATCTAAAGGAGCTTTTCCACTGATTCATGAATGCAAGATTCAGATTACTTTGCTCTTAGGTGGTGTTGTAGGTTATTTCCACATATTCAAGATCTTATTTTCCATCTACTTAACTATCACCATCCAAGATACTAATCCCCCTAAGAATATTTCACAAATATGCAAGCTATTGCAACTATTATATAAAAGCAGCCATGTACATCATTACCATAACTATAAATTACAGGGGGGGGACCCTCTGCACAAATTAATGCAACTACTAAGGTATTTCAGTCCTTATGATTTTCAAGTTAATAATGATGTTCCATGTATTGTAGACCATGCTGAAGAATGACTTTTTCCATTGCTCCATCAATGTTTTAGAGAGCTAAAAGGGGGTTTTATGCCACTGAATCTCCATTCTGATGGGTTGGCAAGGATCTGTCAAAAACTCAACAGGACCCCTCAAACAAAGTCCTCATCATAACAACCTTTCTACATGCAGGTAGTCATAGCAATAATATTTGATGTGATGTTATAATCCTCTAACACAGACCATGTATGAACAGCCATAGACAAGATCACTTTCACTTGATGTGGCCTCCACACCTTTCATATTATGATAGTTAAATTGAGATCAAGCTAAAATGTATATAGCAGATTCCATTTCTATAGATGAGACTTTGCAGTCTGTGCATACGACTTATCAATTGTAATTATACAGCCTTCCTCGATATAGCCTGACTAGAGTTAACCACTAATGAAAATTCAAGCAAACAAACAAAAATGACCAACAATGAGTAAAGAAAGCTGTGGACACTGGCAGGTGCAACAATATTAGGCTATAAAAATTAAAATGCCACTTTAACAGAATAACGCATCAAAGTAAACACACACACACAATATTGTACTCATCAGCTTGAATGTCATTCTGTGGGTATCAGGCACCACTAAGTCCTTGAGGTTCATCTTCTCTGCTTGGTCATTCTCAAAGCTCAGCTCCTCTGTCCTGTAGAAAGTGGAGGAAACCGCAGGCAGGAGGACTTTACAGCACGGCTCAAACGAAAAGCAGTTCAGTGTTTAATTCCAATGGCTGGCACAAGGGTAGGAAGTCAAAAATCAGGCAAACAATCCAATGAGGTCAGAACACAGGCAGAGATCAAAATTGTGCAAGGAACACAGTGCATTAAGAAAACTGATGGAACACTTGACACAAGGAACAAAGAAGAACTGGCACAGACTAAACACACAAGGGCAGGCAGGTAATGAAACACAGGTGCAACTAATTAGGGGCGGTGACACAATCAACAGTGGCGGGAAAAACCCAGTTGGAAGAAGTAAAGGCTCTCAAACGAGAGGAGGTGAGTAACAAAATAACACAGGAAATGAATACATGAAAACAGAAACAGGCATGAAATGTCCCACTATGACCATTCCACTCAGCCTCTCTGTCCCAATGTGCTCCACAAAGATTCAAACATTTTTAGCCAAAAGACAGTCACAAGAAATCACCGTTGGAGGATCCACTGCAAGCATTTCAGCATTTACGCTTGACCCAGCATGCACGTGTAGGTCATGCAACATATTGGGCGTGTTTAGTTTGGGTCCCTTAGCTTGCATGTCAGGTGGTTGCAGAGCATCAGGTGGTTTTGTTGTCTGGATTTTTGGGTTTTTCTGAACTGAAGTGCATACCCA
Source organism: Pempheris klunzingeri (assembly GCF_042242105.1). NCBI lineage: Eukaryota > Metazoa > Chordata > Actinopteri > Acropomatiformes > Pempheridae > Pempheris > Pempheris klunzingeri. The sequence goes on from NC_092021.1 coordinate 13,080,566, forward strand.
TGTTGAAGTAAGCATTCAGTAAAATTAGTAGGTCTATTTATAGATGTTTGAGAGTGTTGTCGCAGTGGATCTGTTGGCAGGAAACTTTTGACAGGATTCAGACACTAGTGAGTCAGTGCTAATGGCTAAGTACAGGAGAGGGTGTCTTGTATCGTTGCCCAGGGGCCTATTGTGTCACAGTGGGTCTATGGTTGGCGTCATATTTTTAAGCTGTACTTGCCAAAAGAGGGCCTCTTTCAGCAGGAAGGAAAAAAACAACACTTTGCGGCAACAATAGTAGTTTCCAGATGACAGATGGGTCATACATGCTGTAAATCAAGAACATACTACATCTGCCACATTTACCCTTAGTTTACATACCAGTAAAATATTCAGTGTATGTACAGCCCTTGCTTGTTTTCAGCTTTTAGTGGGTGCCCCTATTGCTGTTTCTTAGTAATCCCTTTGAACCTCTTGTGATTCCCTGGCCTGCTTTAGTTTTGGAGTTTAAGGGCACACAACAGAAAATAACAAAAGGCATCCCCTCCAGCGAGAATGCTGAATTAGCAGGTTCCTCTACTTATGGCAAAGAGCTGTAAATGACTGTGTAAACTCTTGTGAAGTGCATGTTTACCTGCCATTGTCTCTAGGGCACTGTCAAATCTATTGAGCTTCGCTTGTCGTGTTCCTGCTTCAAGATGCAAATAAGGTGTGCTTCAAAGCAGATGGAGAGGGTGAATGTGGATGTATGTTGAATCAAGTGCAGAGACAAGCCAGCCAGCAATTGGAATACGTAAACGCAATTGCTGGTTTTAGATTTGTGAAGTTGAGAAATGGTTGATCAACTTAGACTGAACAGGCTTGTCCATGATTGCACTCCTCACCTTGCAGCCTGTTTGGAGAGGCTGTATAAGACTGCACGGTACAGTATTGTCTCTTGAGTTGTAAATAAGCTAAAAATGATGGATTTAAACTTACAGAATTGAATATGCTTCACCCAGAGCAAGACTTATTTACCTAATCTACTTTCTAATTTGTAACATCAGCGAACTAGCATTCAATATCATATTGAATATTTCCTGTCCCGGTGTAGACTCAATTGCTTCATTTGCAACCTGATTCACAGCAGCAGGTATTGTTACTTTACTGCTGCTAGAAGTAATATTTTCATAACTAAACACGTTTTCCACTTGGGAAATAGTGTGGAATTGGATGTTGTTGCAACTGGGAGAGAAGACTAATCTAGAAATGGATGTTTATCGACAAGCTCTCAGTGTTGTAGAAGAGCAGCTGCTGCCAACCGGAGAATCCACTCAGTAGTCATTGGCAGGCCGTGCTTGTCTCACACACACACAAAACTGCATACACATCTGAGGCTGTTCGCCAGCTGTCGTACGCTCAAACACATGCCAATTTATCATCAAGATAAATGCAAGTTTTCTTGGAATGTCGTCAACTCGTCACCCCAACAAGACAGAGCCCATGGAAGTGATATCATTATTGAGTATCAGCTTGACTCACAGCAGAAGTGTTCGCTGCAGGGGGACTGGAGCCTTTACTGTCCTCTGTCATGCCTGTTGAAAAGGAGAGATCAGACAGAAAACAGTAGTTTGATGGACAGTTTGATGAAGTAGCCCAGCCAGGGGTTCCTAATGGAGATGTCCATCTGCTTCTTTATGCAAAGTCCTGTCAAAAAGCAGCAGGAGAGACGGTGTGAATTATGGAAAATTTTGAGATTTGGTGTTGGGAGCTTGTTTGCCAGACTCATGTAAGGCCATTGTTACCTGACTTTCAAAGAGAGGGGCACAGTCTTTTCATTTCAACAGTCTGTAAAAATGTACTTTTTTATAATCTTCATAAAGCTTTTCAATTAAAGTCAATGTTGAGACAGTGGCACTGTAGGTATATTCCCATAGAAAACATATCGTCCCTGTCCACAGAAAAGTTTAAATGATCTATGGGACACAGTTATGCATGAAAGATAAAAATGACTTCAAGTGTTAAAATGCCAGGCCCTCTATAGACACATGCCATGACTGAATATAAATAAAGGCATGCAGGTCCATGAATCACTTCAGTATAGGACTTCAGCCCTGTCCTTTTTATTCCCCACAGCCTTGACGAACAGCAATAACAGCTGCAAGACAGTGATCAATCTGCATTACATTTACAAACTACTAAAACAACTCTCACCTTTTCTCCTTGCCGCACAGCTATTGCACTGTGGTTAGGGCCCGGAGCCGAGCAGAGAAAGCATTAAACTAAAAGGTCAGCCCTCAGTTATTAGGCATGGCGCTGTTTGCAAATAGCTCTGCCCGGAGAGGCAGCTATTGATCAGGACCCGTCCCTGCTCCAACAATGAGGAATACACACATTTTGTTTGTTCTTCCTAATTGAGCAGGGTTCACCTTGTGGGTAGTTTAGACAGACGCACACTTTCAAACGCAGCTACATCCCAGATTAAATCCTTTACATGTGCACAGACAAACAAATACGCCCCCATACCAAGCACACCAAAGCATAAGCATTGCCACTGAACTCAAATGTAGCAGATGTAATCTCATGGTGTTTTGTGTGTATTGGACCTTCAGGAGGACAATCAATGCCACAGTCTTATCAAACTACGTTCGTGTATGTAGATGTGTGTCACTGCACAATTGCGTTACTTCTTATGAACTCAATAATAATAAATCATTTTGCCTATAGCTCCCTGCCCTGACAACTGTAAACAAATTTCAAGGGAATCAGAGACCATAATAAAACCTCTGCAGTCTTGTTGTGATTCAATTTTTGTTCAACATGTGAAGTCATAAACCCCAGCTACAAAAAAGTAAACACATCCTATAAGCTATTAATACTAGATCATGTAGTTTAGCTAGGATTAGTCATAAACTGTATGCGTCACTTCCTAAAGCTAAAAATTAGAGAGAAATGCACAGAAAGCTGCTTTGATGACAGTGATCGAGGGATTAATTTAAAGGGTATGTCAACAGGGAATCATATAACACAGCAAGATGCTCTTGCACTGCTCACTGTGGGCTGAAATTTTTAAGGGTGTTGTACTTCTGGCCACATCCTAGTCAGCTATGTCACAGCAAGCATTACCCCTTACATCTCCAATCACTTCTAGTTGATTTTGTGATTTGATAGCATCAACCCTGTTTCCCAATAGAACTTCACCTTCACAGTTGTTAAGATAAAAGCACTTAATAAATGTCAAAGTGTATATAAAACCTGAGTCCCCAAGAACCAAGGAAGGTCAAGTTGATTACAAGAGAAAATGTAAAATTTCTTTTGAACAGAGCTGTTGCAGTGTGACAAGACAAATTACAAGGCTGACAAAGGCAGGCATATGTTAGTAAGGGAAAGAGGCAGTTGGGAAGGTACCCAAGCGACAAACCTGAGAGTATGATCCGTCACGATTTGCCTCCAGCGTGCAATATGCTCTGCAAAGTCCACATTTTTGCTAGAGAATCTTGTCTCTGTGCCTCAAAGAAAAAGTTACAGGAGGGAGAGTATACTTCTTTTTGCACTTGCAGCAAAGACATCAATCAAAATGTCAATCAGGCCAGCTAGATTTTCAGTCAGACTGCTGTGACCAACAAAAAGGTTACTGACACCAAATGGACTTGTGTGGAGCCTTACTGAAGTGCACTTTACTCACAATTCTTGTGAATCGTTTTAATCACTGAGCCATAAAGTGCATATTTGGGGGTTCAAATGTGTGGGCATCTCGTTGAAATGGACACTATATTTAAAATTTTACAACACAATACAAAATGGAAGCTTGAGTTTCCTTTAATTCTTAAAAGTCTTGCGAGAAGCATTGTATCTCCAAGCATGAGGCATGTGATGAATTACTGCAGTTCCACTAAAGCCTTTGTTCTGTGGGAGGTCAATAACTCATCTATGATCACTGAGTGTGACCATCGTGATGCACTCTGATCAAGAGAGTAAGACTCTCTCGGTGATCAACTGCAAATCTGTCATCGCTATGCCGAGTGACACAACCTTAAACAAATCTTCAGCAGCTTGATGCCTTTCACACAGTTTCATCACTGATACTGTGCCTCGGAGAGGAAAGTTCTGTGGGGTAGTTGCTCCACACATAAATCATATTGTAATTATGCATTGTATGCAAGGCTCTGGCATGTTGACAAATTAAGCAATCTGGAGAGGTAACAGTATGCAGGGCGCTTAAACGAACCCCTAACAGATAACTTTGGCCACAGCATGTTGTATGTTACTGTCAAAAACTAGGAGATTATGAAGAAGGCCTTTGATCATGAGGATACACTGACAAAATCAAGTTCACAGTTTGGTATAATGTAATTATTTCCTGCTAAGTACCACTCATTTGCATACAAGGTTCAAGGGCTGGACTGGGCTGAAATGTCTATATTTTGGGGTGAGCGATAATTCACATGGCAGTGACACACAAAGCATTAACTAAATATTAGCCATTTTGCAAATTTTACACTTCACATTAGTTCATCGAGGTAATAAAATGTGTGTAAAAGATAACTCTCACCTTCTCATTAAAAAGACATCACTTAAAAGGAACAGAGCAAAAAGTTTATTCTTGACCTTTAGGAACCTTAAATGTAATATCTTTTACTAGTTTTTTGGAGATCTCTACCACAGCTTTCGGTCTTCTGTATGATATACAGAATAGAGCTAAATGAACACATGAAACAGCAGACACCACCACACCAGCATCTGTTAACAGCAGACCAGAGACATGAAGTGGGCGTGTTCAGTAGATTGTTTGGGTTTTTGGAAAGTGACATAAATTCTAGGACACAGCTTTCCCAATTCCAGTGTTGGAAGTAGAAAGGGGTTCAAAGGCTGTTAAACTTTGGTGAAGCCACAAGTAAGTCTGTGTTCGTTTAATACAAATGTGCCACTTCTGCTGTGGTCACTCTCCATGTCTCCACCATCAGTAAGACAAAGTGTGGAATAAACCACTGTAGATCAAGACAAGCCTCAACATTCATTTCAAATGTTTCAAAAAGTGTCAGAATGATTCTCAAGTGTTTTAATTTCATATATGCCTTGTTATTCCTAGTTAAACTCAAACCCTGCATCTTATCCCACATGTCAAAAACTGTTTTGCTCTAGCTGGGCCAGAAATACAATAACGCCATCAAAAGAAGCAGTCTCACTGTAGTCTTGCATGGCCAGGCCTTCCAGGCACTTTGTTTTACTGCTATCCCAGCAGTGGAGAAAGGTCTGGCTGAACCCATTATCAAGCTGGTATAGAGGGAAAAAAAACACTCTGACTTATTTGTATTTCTTTACGCCAATACCAGTCATCTTGGGCCGCACGAAGACCAGGATGTAGTGATGGTGCCCTTACAAAAGAGTATTCCATAATCGACCGACAGACATTCAAGAACATCAACTGTCAGACAGCAAACATTCGAAACATATTCTTTGTACATCTTTAGAATCATTCATAGAAACAACCAAGAATAACCTCCTTTATTGTGTGACCCTCTGTCAATGGCTTGCAGGCTTATACCCACAGTCTAGCTCCTGTTCCTTTAGTTCCTTAAGAGGCAAGTCTTTATCTCCTGAATGTAAAGTTTTGAAGTTAGTTATTGAAAAATATAATGCATAAACGGTGTGGGTTTATGATATAAATCACTGATATACTGACACAAACAAAACTGCAATTATAATTTACAGAAAGTATCAAATTTGCTTGCATATTTAGTTCTGATGTAGCTTTAACTATTCAGCAGTCGGGTTGATTTGATATTCATTGTTAAAGCTACGGAGAACATGACAATGGATGAATATACTTCCTTAGACATGGAGGAAAGACAGAAGTGGGAGTTTGGAAAATTAGCGTATGTGAGCAAAAGAAAATGATAGAGTGAATGAGAAGGAAGTGAGAGAGAGAGTACACAGGGAGAGAGCAGAGGCGGCAGTGTGGAGCTTATTAGGATCAACTCCCCCACACTGCAGACACTTTAATAACTGTTCTTTATGTTATAATAACACAGGGCTGCTCTGCCATGGACAGTTTCAATTTCTCGGCCAGTGTCCATCATGAGCTAGGCAGACTAAGGGCCTTGTGCGGCCTAATCGCGAACAGAGTCAGATTGCCCTCAGCGTGGCTTCGTTGGCTGTTAATGAGACTATTTTCCTGGAGTGAGCACCACTCAGGGGGAACTAATCTCTGAGTGGTGTGAAGTGCAGGGTGCAGAGGGGGCAGAGAAAGGCACTGAGCATGAAAATAGCTGCAAGACCACTTGTTTTTTAGGCTTTTTTATTTCCTGTCTTTTAGGGGATCTGAGGAAGGCAGATAACACAGAATCTTGAATGGTACACACCTGCAGCCCGAAGCTACAAGCTGCTGTCATCACTAATTTATCTAAAAGCACGAGTGTGATGGACAGAGCAGCTGGAAGGAATTCTTCACCACATGAAATGAGAGTTTCATCTTGCCAAGAAGAGTCGGCATACTCTTATCATATGTTGTTGTTAAAATCAATTTTGACATTGTTTTTTAAGAATTCCAACCTTGCAGAAACTTAACATCATTTCCATGTGGCCTCTGATGTGGTGTGAAATAACATTGTGTCACTGTCATGAGTTCTTCTTTATCTATTGATCGGTTACTGAATGACAAGAGGGAGGGTTTTATCTAATGTGGGCCTCTCACAGGGCAGGAGGAGAGGAAAGACTGTTCTTCCATGCCTTTGGTAGTGCATGTCTTGGTGTGTCACTGCCCCCTTTAGATCAGTTGAATGGTAAGACACCATTGGCACATACATGCATATGCATCTACATGCGCATACATTTCCCAAAGGTACTCACTATGTTGTTGCCTGTTAGAAGTTCGTATAGCCGTACGGCTCAATGTTAATTAATAAGACATTACAACAAATCACTTCTCTCCTACAATCTGTGCTGTGACAATTTCATAAACATTGTTGCATGTTATGGAATTCCTATCCCGTTATTATTTATGTTCAATGCCAAAGTGGGAAGCAATGTGCCCATCTGACATGTTGCAAGGCGGACAGTGATGGAGACAGAGAGATGAAGAGGAAGGTGTGGAGGCTGGGGTGGTGGTAAATGGGAATTTCATGCGGTAGATTGGAAGTCATGTCCAATCACAAGCTGTTTTTTATTTACAGAGATCTTTCCCTAATGTTAACATTAACATTAGTGTTTTAGTTGCCCAATCTCTCACCATACAATTTTTCCCTAAACTTAACCATAATGTAGTTGCCATGAGCAGATATTGTAGAAAGCAACATTTTTAACATGTTAATATATGAACCCTATCTGGAGTTTTGCAGCATCATCCAATGGAAATATTTTTATCTAGCGATAGCGCTGGGCAACAGGTTTGCTTGTATGTATGGTTGTATGTAGCGGCAGCACAATGGCTTGAATGTGAAATATGGTTTCTATTTTCCACCATCTTACTGTGCCTTATTTCAACACGCACACTCAGACACATATACTGTATCTATATGCTTATATGTATTCCTTAACCTCTCACTCTAACCTGTACATACCTAACCCTAGCTTTTACCCAGACTTTAAACCTAATTGTAACCTTTAGCCTAAAAGTAAATTCATAACAGTCCTTCACAGAATTGAAGACCAGGCAAAATGTCCCCTCTCTACAAAGATTTTCCTCATCCTCAAAGTCTCAAGTACACACACACATCCACTCCACTGCCCTGATACCCTAAATAACCTAAAACATTAAAAGCTTATTTCACTCTGCTCCCTGTCAATAGACATATTGGCAAATGAGTCTAATTTATTGGACTCACTAATGCTCTGAAATAATTTGGCTGTCTGCTGATGATTAATAGGAGCTTTTAAGCATCTAGATTTCCTTTATTAAATTTACACCAAATTCATCTCCAGCAGCCTGTGCCCAATGTTGCTTTGTCAAATAATGTATTGACTGCAATATATAACGCCATACACAAGTCTGTATATTAAAGAACAATTTCTTGTGAGTGTGAGTGTGAATTGGTGAGTGGGAGGGAGAGTTAGAAAGAGTTCCTGGATTGAGGATATGAATTTTATGTCTATGCATTCACAGATAACAGTTCCATTGCAGATAAACTCACAGTACGGTCACTGTCTCGTCACTACACAAAGCTCACACATTCACTCATACTTGTTTGTGAGGTTTAATCTAAACGCATCAATATTAAGGTAAGACAGATTGACTTAGATATCCAATAAGGCCAGCATCTGCAAACATACTGTCTCACAAGTCTCATTGTAGCCACAAAATTCATTGGCACTGTGTGAAAAGGAGAGAGAGAGAGAGAGGGAGGGAGGGAGAGGAAACAAGACTAAAGGAGACGGAATAGAAAAGAGGCAGCAGCAGCTGAGGCAACGGGCACACTGTGCCTGTTCCAGGGAGCTTTCAGTTTGTGCAAACTGGAAGAATAGGACACAGGATGTGTCTGTAAATTGAAAGGTTTTCAGTCAACTTTCCAAGGAAAAATATTCAGAAAAGGTAGATCAGGGGACAGCAGCGACAGACCGTGTAGAGAAAGAGAGGACATCAGCTGTGAGACATGATGATATGACATAGACCTTGGCAGGACAGGATATGTCTTTGTGTGACAGATGACAGTTTAGACACTTAACAACTGGCCACTCGCTTCAACTGACCTACTCCTGTGGTGTATTTTGGGAAATCTCATTTCCTGCCGCTTCCAAAAGGTTATCATCTACATTTAGAAAATGTGATTTTGATGAGGCACTTATTAGTGATGGTACAGATAGGCCTAAGAAAAGGTGGAAGAGTTGAGAGAGACAACTGAAAAGCTTAATATGTGATGTTTTATCTCTTTATAGAAGTGTCCGAACTACAGCCCACAGGTCATGTGCAACCATGACACTTGATATACACTATATTGCCAAAAGTATTCACTCACTCATCCAAATAATAGAAATCAGGTGTTCCAGTCACTTCCATGGCCACAGGTGTATAAAATCAAGCACCAAGGCATGCAGACTGTTTCTACAAACATTTGTGAAAGTCCAGTCGTGAAATTTCCTCGCTCCTAAATATTCCACAGTCAACTGCCAGTGGTATTATCACAAAGTGGAAGCGATTGGGAACAACAGCAACTCAGCCACGAAGTGGTAGGCCACGTAAAATGACGGAGCGGGGTCAGCAGATGCTGAGGCGCATAGTGCGCAGAGGTCGCCAACTGTCTGCAGAGTCAATCGCTACAGACCTCCAAACTGCCAAGCCGCCGCCACTGGACTCTAGAGCAGTGGAGACGTGTTCTCTGGAGTGACGAATCACACTTCACCATCTGGCGATCTGATGGACGAGTCTGGGTTTGGCGGTTGTCAGGAGAACGGTACTTGTCTGACTGCATTGTGCCATGTGTAAAGTTTGGTGGAAGGGGGATTATGGTGTGGGGTTGTTTTTCAGGAGCTGGGCATGGCCCCTTAGTTCCAGTGAAAGGAACTCTGAATGCTTCAGCATACCAAGAGATTTTGGACAATTCCATGCTCCCAACTTTGTGGGAACAGTTTGGGGATGACCCCTTCCTGTTCCAACATGACTGTGCACCAGTGCACAAAGCAAGGTCCATAAAGACATGGATGAGAGAGTTTGGTGTGGATGAACTTGACTGGCCTGCACAGAGTCCTGACCTCAACCCGATAGAACACCTTTGGGATGAATTAGAGCGGAGACTGAGAGCCAGGCCTTCTCGTCCAGCATCATTGTGTGACCTCACAAATGTGCTTCTGGAGGAATGGTCAAAAATTCCCATAAACACCTAAACTCCTAAACCTTGTGGAAAGCCTTCCCAGAAGAGTTGAAGCTGTTATAGCTGCAAAGGGTGGACCGACGTCATATTAAACCCTATGGATTAAGAATGGGATGTCACTTAAGTTCATATGCGAGTCAAGGCAGGTGAGCCAATACTTTTGGCAATATAGTGTATGTATATATATATATATATATATATATATATACACTGTATATATACACTGTTGCCCATAAAGTTGGAATAATTGTTCAATACCCCCAATTTTGTTAAAGCCTGAATACACAGTTTGCAAAGGTTAATTGTGGTTTAAGTTTCACTGCGATATGTTTGGAAGAGTTTGATCAATAAAGTTGAGAAGATATACACTTTTTATCAAGAATAAATCACATTGTCACAATCATTTCATGAGAAGAGGTAAAAAACATTTTATTCCAACTTTATGGGCAACAGTGTATATGGCCTGTGAATCATTTTTAAAATCAAGATTGTATTTAGGTGCTGTCGATATTCAATTGCTGCTCCTACTGTGAGCATTAGGTGTCACTTAGGTGTCACTTTACGTGTACATTACGATGTGTGTGACTGCTTGCACATTCTTTTCAGTCACAAACACTTGACACAGCAAAAGAACCAAGAAATCTCATCTATAATTGAACCATTCTATTCATAAACCACTTATATGGAAGTAAATGCACACTTTCGGATTTTAGCGTGCCAGGACTATATCACACTAATTTGTTTATATAAGCTTACTGGCACTGTAACATGATGGTGCAGCACCTGGGTGTCAAATACAGTGCAGAGCAAGCATTTCCTTTTTACTGGAGGTTTTAATGACAGTAGCTGTAAAAATGAAGATGGAACTGAAGCTACTGATGATGAGGAGGTTTTTGTGCCATTCATGAATTGTATCATTTAAAAGCAGACCTTGAGCATGAGAATGATGAAGCAAGCTCAGACAAAATGAGCTCTTAATGGGACAACTGTCAAGATAATGCCCAAGTAATCATACCAAGAGAAGTAAGGACTAGTGAGGGAACCTTAAATACCTCCACCTTGCTGCTATACGTGTGTTGGTAGTTACTCTGGCCAAAATTTCAACTTGGGAAGCCAGAAGATCTTGCAAGGATTGCATTTTTCTGAAAAACCTCAGCTGTTGTGAACATGGCTGGAGAAAAGGAAAGAGGTAACACCACTTCCAAAAGATGACTTAAACTCAAAAAAATCAGTTACAGCAGCCTATGTGTGCCATAAAATGTTGTACATAAACTTGTATTCCCCAGAGGATGAAGCCTGATGATTTTGGTGACTATTCCTCTATAGCCAACATGAGATTCTTGACAAATATGGATTGTCATGAAAGTTGGTACAGACATCCACGGAGTCCAGAGGATGAAGTCTATTGACTTTGGTGATGTCCAGGCTTTTCCTCTAGTTCTATTTCTAAAGTGCCGTCATCAGATCAAGATTGACAATGTAATGTGTCCACTGCTTTGGTTTCTGACCAAATAACTGCAAAACTAATGGCAGAACCATCAGCCTGAGCCCTCCTTTGTGCTAATTAGCAGATGTTAGCATGCTGATGCATTTAACTAAGATGTTGAGTGTGCTTAGCATTATACCTGCTAATAATCAGCATATTAATATAGTCATTGTGAGCATGTTTGCATGCTGATAGTAGCAGCACTTAGCACAAAGCACCACTGTGCTTAACAGTTTAACTACAGCCTCACAGAGCTGCCAGTGTGGCAGTAGACTCTGATTTACTATGCCTAATATGGAAACACTTGGAAGTCCACTCTATGAGGAGTACACTGAAATTTTGGACACTTAAGTATCATCATCATTTTGTGTCATCACTGACAGGCTTGGTTAATAGAAAAAAGACCAGGCCTACTTTTCTCATTCTATCATGTTCATTTTGAAGTTATTATATACAGTGGGGCAAAAGAAGTATTTAGTCAGCCACCAATTGTGCAAGTTCTCCCACTTAAAAAGACGAGAGAGGCCTGTAATTTTCATCATAGGTATACCTCAACTATGTGAGCCAAAGGGGAAAAAAAATCCAGAAAATCACATTGTCTGATTTTTAAAGAATTTATTTGCAAATTATGGTGGAAAATAAGTATTTGGTCAATAACAAAAGCAATACTTTGTTATATACCCTTTGTTGGCAATGACAGAGGTCAAACATTTTCTGTAAGTCTTCACAAGGTTTTCACACACTGTGGCTGGTATTTTGGCCCATTCCTCCATGCAGATCTCCTCTAGAGCAGTGATGTTTTGGGGCTGTCGCTGGGCAACACGGACTTTCAACTCCCTCCAAAGATTTTCTATGGGGTTGAGATCTGGAGACTGGCTAGGCCACTCCAGGACCTTGAAATGCTTCTTACGAAGCCACTCCTTCGTTGCCCGGGCGGTGTGTTTGGGATCATTGTCATGCTGAAAGACCCAGCCACGTTTCATCTTCAATGCCCTTGCTGATGGAAGGAGGTTTTCACTCAAAATCTCACGATACATGGCCCCATTCATTCTTTCCTTTACAAGGATCAGTCGTCCTGGTCCCTTTGCAGAAAAATAGCCCCACAGCATGATGTTTCCACCTCCATGCTTCACAGTAGGTACGGTGTTCTTTGGATGCAACTCAGCATTCTTTCTTCTCCAAACACGACAAGTTGAGTTTTTACCAAAAAGTTCTATTTTGGTTTCATCTGACCATATGACATTCTCCTGGATCTCTTCTGGATCATCCAAATGCTCTCTAGCAAACTTCAGACGGGCCTGGACATGCACTGGCTTAAGCAGGGAGACACATCTGGCACTGCAGGATTTGAGTCCCTGGCGGCGTTGTGTGTTACTGATGGTAGCCTTTGTTACTTTGGTCCCAGCTCTCTGCAGGTCATTCACTAGGTCCCCCCGTGTGGTTCTGGGATTTTTGCTCACCGTTCTTGTGATAATTTTGACCCCACGGGGTGAGATCTTGCGTGGAGCCCCAGATCGAGGGAGATTATCAGTGGTCTTGTATGTCTTCCATTTTCTAATAATTGCTCGCACAGTTGATTTCTTCACATCAAGCTGCTTACCTATTGCAGATTCAGTCTTCCCAGCCTGGTGCAGGTCTACAATTTAGTTTCTGGTGTCCTTTGACAGCTCTTTGGTCTTGGCCATAGTGGAGTTTGGAGTGTGACTGTTTGAGGTTGTGGACAGGTGTCTTTTATACTGATAACGAGTTCAAACAGGTGCCATTAATACAGGTAACGAGTGGAGGACAGAGGAGCCTCTTAAAGAAGAAGTTACAGGTCTGTGAGAGCCAGAAATCTTGCTTGTTTGTAGGTGACCAAATACTAATTTACTAATTAATTCATTAAAAATCCTACAATGTGATTTCCTGGATTCTTTCCCCCCATTCTGTCTCTCATAGTTGAAGTGTACCTATGATGAAAATTACAGGCCTCTCTCATCTTTTTAAGTGGGAGAACTTGAACAATTGGTGGCTGACTAAATACTTTTTTGCCCCACTGTACATCCATCCATTGTCTATACCGCCGGCAAGGGACCATATTTGGTAAGTTAAGTGGGAGTTCAAAATGCCACCCCTTGCCTCACCATGAGGCAGTAGAAGATGACAGACCGGCACGAAACCATATATGGTAACTTCATTGACCTTGATTTTCACCATAAAATGTAGTCTTGTAACGACCACCAGTAATGGTCTAGGGTTGAAATTTTATAAGTATTTCAATGAGTGCCCTATAAAGGGTTAAGGACCGTGGGCGGGCCATTGACTGGTTGCCATTCAATCACAAGACCAACACAAAGATACAGACAAACGTTCACGCTCACACTCACACCTATGGGCAATTTAGAGGCACCAATTAACCTAACCTGCATGTTTATGGACTGTGGGTGGAAGCCGGAGCCCCCACAGAAAACCCACACAGACACGTGCAAACTCCAAACAGAAAGTTTCAAGACTCCACAAACCAGCAGATTCAAACCTGGAATCTTCTTGCTGTGAGGCAACCACCACACCCCCGTGCTGCCTGGGTATAATATATTATACTATAATGGTGCATAAATTTCACATTCAGATTTTAATCCTTAAAATATATAAGAGAACAGTAAATACTATAATTAATGATTTTGGACATAGCCAAAGTCTTCCAATCTGTCTTCTTTGTCTTTCTCTGTCTTTCACTTTGTTTTATGTGTACACTCACATATTGGCCGTCATAAAAACAAACTCACATTTACCCACACCCACACACATTCTGAGATCATTGTTTTGCCCTATAGATGAGTGAAGGACAGTGTGCACCGGAGTGAACTCGCAGTTGATGAGAAAATCTGCTCTGGCGGTGGAGGCTTGTCCCAAATGAGCCAGTGCACGAGCAGGTGTGACTGAGTCAATTAAGAGTTTTAATGAGAGGGAGGCTAAGATGAAGGAAGGCGAGGAGGAGATGGAGAGAGAGGGGAGGTGGGAGTGGATCTGCGTACCTACGTGAAGGCAGGTTTCTGATCTAAGGGGGCTCTCATGTGGATCGGATCTCTGCCAAGCTCCAGCTCTCAGTAGTCTGAGTGCCTGTCTGTCTGCTTCTGGCTCTTTGTGCTCAGTTGAAGAGTTGAAAAAGGGTATGAAGATACAAGAATACTTCTTTGGTGGGGAACTTCGCTGCAGCATGAAGCGTCTAACGTTCTTTTCATCATCACCTGAGAAAAAGAGCATATTGTTTCTTATACAATACACTGCCTATGCATTTGCTAAAGTAGCTGTTGTTGTTGTCAACTTTCTAGGAACTAGTTTAGTCTACAGTTGATTTGATAATTAATTCGAGAGCATTCCATTTCCACAATACAGACCAGCTCCACAAAAATACATTGCTGACCACTGCGGTGTCTTGATACCACTACTGGGGCTGCCAATTCAAACATTTATCAGTTCATACTCATACAGTGGTGACATTTAGTAAAACTTACAATTTAATATCAGTTACTCATTCTGCATGACCAACTTATGCAAAAAATCAATAAAATCATTTTACTTTTTATTATCATCCAAGAAGATGTTGCTAATTTTCATTCAGGTCCACTTGATTTTTTTAATTACCACCATTACCTATACCATAACTTCCAAACTTGTAACTGGAAATAATGAGTAAAAAGAATGGCCCGCTCACTAGACTTTGAATCACATCAGGGCTAAAACTCTCAAGGAACCCTTTTCTTAGTTAAAAAATAAAACCCAACATGACCACTTGGGTTTTATGGATGACACAGGGAACACCAGCATTTGTGCAGCTTTATTTATATTTTTTTCTTTGTGTCTGCATGCTATTATGCTCCCGTACAATTAATCAAGTATAGCCAAAAGAATTGGGTCTTTCAATTCTCACAAAACTGCACGGTAGTTTGCAGTCGCGGTTTCCTAATTGTCTGGGTCAGTCAGTTTTGGACACATTTTTGTCACTCTCCCAAAAAAAGGAGCAATAGAAACAAGTGACCCAGTTCTGAAAAACTTAGTGTATTCTTTTTACTTCGTCCTCTCCGTCTTTCCTTGCAAATTTACTGGTTTTTGTCCGCTCCATTTTCATCTGTGACCAGCTTCTTTCTCTTGCTCATTGAGTGGGCCCCGTCCCCAGGCCAGTAGGGATAATTAGATTTGGGAATGCAGAGAATAAGTCAATGCTCATCCCAATACACACACACACACAGATGCACACTCACAGTACATTCTGGATTATGCAAATCAGTAGCTCATGCTTCCTTTGAAATGTACAGAATGAGGATGGAGGAGGGTTGCTGCAGAGATAAACACAGAGTTCAGATGGAGGACGCAGGGAACATGTTGAACTTCACATGATGCAAACAAATCTTCATAAAATGTGCTGTCCTTAAACAAAGGTCAACTCTTTGAGTTTTCTATCACGCTTTACAAGAGCAATGTTTGTGTGTTTATAATTGATTACCAATTACATTAGGCAGTCAATAAGGGAAATTCTGTCAGAATAATCAGTGTGTGAAATGCTAACAGTTATACCCATACAGGTTCAACCTGAATCATTTTATTTATGTTTATATTTAGATTAATTGAGTAATAGTTGAAACTTAAGTTAGTGTGATCAAGATGAATTGTTGTATATTCTATAGCTATTGTTGATATATAGGCCTACATACATATGCATAATTATGATTTTACATGGGCTTTCCAAGAAAATTATGTATGTTACGCTCTGCTAGCATAAAGTACTTCCATTGTGTTCATACATTAAGATCATTAGTGTATTGAGTTTGTTCATTTGTCTTGGAGATGAATTTGCCGACATGCAAGTTCAGTAGCTGTTATGATTTTATCTTTATTTTAATTTTTTTACATCTTTTCAACGTTTTTTTTAATTTAAAATGTGTAATCAATGGTCTGTGGAGCATGGCATTTGAATTTGTGGTTTTGTGACTAGATTTGTAATGAAAACAATATACGTATCTCTACAGGTTATGCTAGTGATTCTTTTACTCTTTCTCCATGTGGGGAGCATTGTAAATTAAGTGCATCCTTTTCCTGTTTTTTCCTATTTCTTTATCATACTTTAAATGATGGGGATAATGTGGGAAATTAAAATGGCCACAACTACAGTTGAGTTTTCGAGTTTTCTGTTTCAACATGGAAAAACAAGTGGTAAAGCATAATGTGATTATCCATATGCAATGTAATCATACCACTTAAAGTTGTTTTTCTTTTACAGTTTATGAAATGAAAACTAATTTCGTCACAGTTATTGGTGTCAATCAAATGATTGTTGCTTATGTTTTCATAGACTTCTAAAAAGGCAATACTTTTATATTTAATCAGAAAGTTTGGCAACATGAACTGCCATTCAGTCATTTTGACATCAAAGTTCTTGGGGGCTTCTTGAAGATAAGAAAAACACATATTTCTTCAAACCTGTGTGCTGATGCTGTACAGTGAAAGGATGAAGGATGCATGGATCCTGCTGGCGATGACACATGCAAGGAGACCAAAGAGAAACCACAGACCTGGCACTGCAGGGGCTATTGTTGCCATGAAATGACCCATATCGGAATAATAGCAGTTTAAGTATGCATGAATTCCAAGGAATACTGGTAGAAAGAAACAATGAATTAGCATGGCGTGTAATTATTATTCATATGTTTGACAAATAGGAAGGGAAGCTGCTGAAATGCAGCCAGCCAAAAGAAAGAAGAGAGAGAGAGAGAGAGCAAGACAGAGTAAAATAGAGAGAGTTATTAATCTGTGTGTCGGCACCTCTCTTCCTGCACCTTCGGGGTGGAAATTCAGGGTTATCTAAGCTCTAGTTTGTCAGCCTGAAACAACTTTACCTGTCTACACTGAAGGCTGAAGGAACAAAAGACAGAACTACAGATAGAAAAAAGCAAGAGTAGAAAACAAGATGACAACATGTAATCTGTCAATCAGAAATTAACTTTTTATACTTCCAAAAGGCAAAGGTGGCTGAACCTGAATCCAACTGATTCTAAGAATAAGCATTTGTCTTAAATGTGCTAAAACTGATACTCTTTTTGTACCCAACGAAAGTTGCCTGGAGGTCTTGTAAATGGAAGACTGCAATTTGAGTCCCAGGCCTACGGAAATATAAGTGGTGGGGTATTTTCTTCCTTACCTAAACTCTTCCTGATGAAATGCCCTTAAGCTGAGCCTCCAAGTGTTTCAAAAAAGCCTATACAGGGTTGAGAATATAGAGCTATGGTTATAATGTGCAGTTCCCAGTGCAAATGTGTTGGAGAAATATAGTGCCCAGTGTTTTTGGAAAGTCTTCTCCCTAGAATGATAGAGATGAAAAGCAATATCTATATATATATGTATATATATATATATATATACACACACACACACACACACACACACACACACACACACACACACACACACACACACAATACATAACTTAATTTATAACTTAAAATTGAATTTTGGCTGTCAAGGACATTTGAGATGAACAGTACATCCTGGTCCTGTGTGCCAGCAGGAGAGAACAAGATTCTTGGTGAAATGTGTTGCTCAGTGTATGTTGTGCTCCTTAGTAGCTGATAATATCCTGGTCTCTGTCATCTATTAGCCAATCCTATTAACCGAAACTCAAACATCATGCTTCATCATTAGGCCATTACAACTCCGATGTAATCTTGGCTTATGAATTAAATTACCTGTGTCCTACATGACTTTAATAGACTATGAGCGGGGATTTATGCCAGCAGTGGGGCTAACGTTGATAGGAAATGAGGAATTCCTCTGGGATTGCAAATGAAACAGTCTTAATGCTTAAAGTCATATAGCAGGCATGGCAGGGTATTTTATCCTTTAATGAAATACTAAAGTGATGCTATATAAGAAAAACTATGAAAAACAATTAGTTTGTTATTGGAGGTTATTTTGAACATTGTTAACACACCGATTTAAAGTGTTAAGTCTGATAAGGTCACTGTGGCTTGACATATGTGGACTATAGGTTCATTGTGACAAAGCCACCCAGAACAGAGCCTCAGGAATGTGTGCTTGTCTAACAGGGGTGAGCACTAGAAAGGAAAAAGCACCCAAGGAGAAGCAGGCTCTACATGAACAATTCATTCAAAAGTTATGCAATAAATTCTAAGATGCATAAAGTGGAGTACTAACATAAAAACAATGATGAAACGATACAAATCAAAAGTCTTTTTACAACATAGAATTATACTTACACTTTGTCTGTACAGCTCGTCTGTGCTGTTCAGACCGTGAGGCTCGCCTGGGTGGGTGTAACGTGTGGCTATTATTTCTCGGACTGCCCCGCTGGATTCAGCTCTGTGGCAATGATGTTAGATTCCCAAATGAATCATTCATTAACTCAATTCATAAAATTGTGCTTCTGTGTGGCACTGCAACAGACTCATGTTCAGCGAGCTAACCTTGTAGCACAACGCGTGTACCTACTGAGCCGAATTGTGAGTAAGCAGTGACTATGAGCAAACTAAAAGTGAGCAAAGGAGTCATTTCTGATATATAATTTTCCAATTTCTGATAAATAATCTAAAACATGCAACAGAAGTAATTATTAAAACATCCATAAAATACTACAGCTCTGACCCCGTCGCACATACGTTTTAGTTGAGGACAGATTTGAATTTCTACTCTGCATTTCTATATAGAGAAATCCCACTGAGAGTTATTTGTTTCTTACAGGCAGTGTAGACATTGGCACAACTACAACAAAATAATCCCTCAACATCTGTCTTCTCCAGCTGACACTAACAAGAGTTCACGTGGAGGGCATGACAACACAGCCAGACAAAACAACATATCAAACTATCAGAGAGCTGCAGTAACACTGAAGACATTTTGCTGCCAAACATAGAGGAGGTATAAACAGCCTAAAGGCAGCAGTTGATGAGCCTTTTTACCCAGGTTAAACGAGGCCTGGTACACAACATTTGTTTTTCACCTGCCGCTATGTTTGAGAACCTGCAGACATCTGTCTTGGCAAGAAGACGAATGTCTGTAGGGTTTATAAGATGCTAAATGATGTAAAACCTCTGGAGTTGCTGTTTTGATAGTTAAGAGGATTTTGATCATTCTCCAAAAGCACTGATACTGGTGGTGCATAATACTCAAAGCTGAGACGAGAGACAGAAAAAGACAAACTTTTGGCATGGATCAGTACAGTTACACAAGTCAACTTGTAATTATACTGCACTTATATTCAGGTACTTATAGGAATTCTAAGCACCAAACTTATTAAGTTGTTGTTGTTGTTTTTTTGTATTTATTCCTTCCCTTCTTTTGGTGAATGTTGTTAAGAAAAACACAGCAATAAAATATTAGAAGAAAGAGTAAGCACGCATGTGATCTATATTGCCAAGACAGAGAAACATCTTATGCCATTGATTAGATACACATACAGTATCTCCTATCTGTACAAAGAAGAGTGTTATTAGGCTTGCAGAAGGATCAACATCTCAAATAAGACGCACAGAAGAAATAACCACTCAACTGTCTCCTCCTAACAATCCTCCTACATGTTTGCCTACATGTAGCCCAGAGGAGCATCTTGCAGACCCCCACTCTAAACAGTGCTTCTCCCATGCTGTTTATTCCTCTGAAACACCAGTTCCACCATACCTCCTTTTGAAATTACTCTGGATAAAAAGGCTCAACTAAACACCTAATGTGAAAAAGCAGTGGAGAAAGATCATGTCATTTACTGGCCTTGTGATGAAAAATGATCAGCTGATATGAATGCCATCACGTCCATTCAGCTCCTAACCTTTTAGATATGCTCTCTTCTCTCTCTATGTCAACATTGATATGCCATAGAGAGGTAATAGCTCAGAGGGATGAATAGAAACAATTATTTTGCACTTTGCATGGTATGGTTGAATAAGCTGTCTTTACCAGTGGGGAAAAATAACAAAGTACATTCACTCAAGAGCTGTAATTAAGTAAAAGTTTGCTTGTACGTTACCTGAGTATTTCCAGTATCAGCTACTCCATGGTGCTTCAGAGGGAAATATTATGCTTTCTGCTCCACTACCTTTATCTGACAGGTTTTGTTACTTGTTACCTTGATTTGATTTGCTTTGATTTGGCACAATGGATAGTATAACACAGTGATTTTCAACCTTTTTGAGCCGCGGCACATTTTTTACATTTACAAAATCCTGGGGCACACCACCGACCAAAATGACACAAAATGACTCTATAGCCTAACGCAGTACATATAATACATATAGTTAGTAATATAGTTTCTAAATGTATTTATACTCACTCAGTGTGAAACCTGGGCCTGTTTAGATGAACACAAAAGTGATATCCTGGCAGGAATGGAAGAAAGACACACGCAAAGCTCTTCCTCAACAGCTCTCAGTCTCTCTCTGTTTTTAGTTTTTATCGCAGTCAATCTTGAAAAGCTCAGCTCACACAGATATGTTGTGGAAAACGGGAGCAATGTCAAAATAGCTTTGTCGGCCAGAATGGGGAACTCCTTTGCAGCAGATAACCAAAAACTGTCCAAAGAAAGATCAGCAAAGTTTAGCTTTAAACCACGATCTTGTTTCAGTTCAATGAGTTCCTCTTGCTCCTGAAAAGTCATGTCCTTTCCAGCAACTCATGCTGAGCTGTATGGGTGTCATGTCTCGTCGTGTGTGTTAGTTTGTCTATGTTCACTTTTGTCTTGTCCCGTCTCTCACTTCCTGTTTTATTTTGAAAACTAAAACTCTCCTCTCGTTTCAAGCCGTTGACTTCCTGCCCTTGTGTGTTTTCCCGCCAGTGTGATTGTCTGCCCCGCCCTGATTGTCTCCACCTGTTCCCCATTACCTTGTGTATATATTGTCTGCGTCTCCCTTTGTCTTGTGCCCGATTGTCTTGTCCAGTCCAAGCGTCAATGGCCTAAAGTATCTTGAACCAAGCCATAGTTTTTCATGCCTTGTTGTAGTAAGTACTGTGTTGAATTAAAAACTTGTTAATCTGTCTGTGAGTTCTTGCTTCGTGCTTTTGGGTCCACCCTGTCTCTGAGCCCCGAGCTTAACAATGGGTTCCTAACCCAGTCAAGGCACATTTAGCTACGAGTTCAGCAACAAGGTAGCTAGCTTTGAAGG
This sequence comes from Pempheris klunzingeri, assembly GCF_042242105.1. Taxonomy (NCBI): domain Eukaryota; kingdom Metazoa; phylum Chordata; class Actinopteri; order Acropomatiformes; family Pempheridae; genus Pempheris; species Pempheris klunzingeri. The sequence continues at coordinate 13,101,955 of NC_092021.1, forward strand.
CTCTCTCGTTTACCTTTGTGGTTTTTCTCAAAAAAGTTGCCTGTTTCTCATTGTTTTTACGTAAGCATACAAAATAGTCCATCGGCTTGTTTTGAACGGACGGGTGTTTCGTTTGGAGATGGCGTTTAAGCTTGCTTGGCACCATGGCGCTATTGGATAGCTTCTCACCAAGCACACCGGAGTAGGTGCCGTCGCAAACCCGGTGAAAGTAAATCCGAATGAAAGATAGCTTTCGCTGTATTGCCTCGAGCTCACCGCCTTGTCTTTTTTCTTTTGTCTACCACTCATACTAGGGCCTTCATCTGGGTCAGAATTTTGTCCAGGGCCCTGTTCGGCATTAGCATTTTCCCTTCTCAAAAACTTCTCCATCACTGCCACCTGTCACATGCAGCACTAACACTATTGTCTTTTTACAGGCAATTAGCTGTCTGCTGCCACCCACTGAAATAGAAGAGTATTACATTATCTGCCACACTTTATTACAGCACAGACACTCAACAATGGTTAATTAGGTGATATTAGATAATTTCCCACGGCACACCTGACAATCTCTCATGGCACACTAGTGTGCCGCGGCACACTGGTTGAAAATCACTGGTATAACAAGCTATTGAAACACATCGTTAAAGATTAAACCAGTGGTTTCCAACCTTTTGGGCTTTTGATGTACTGCAAAAAGCTGTGTGTAGTCGGGGTGCCATTACAGATGTCTATGAGTTGTTCATCAAATAATGAATTTTACCTCTAAATCTCTGTCACAGTAACCAAACCACTACTTTAATACTGTAAGTACAGTTTCCTGCCAATACTTACTGTATGTATTTTTTAAGTAGGATTTCCCATGCAGGACTTTTTGCTTGTAATAGATTATTTTCACACTGCTGTGTTGGTACTTTCACTTAAAGCCAATAAAAGATCTCAGGATCATTACCAATCAGCGGTGGAAGACACTGAAGATTCTCCGCTAAGCTTGTTGCTCGGATGTTCTTTCCGCCTATTACCAGGGCCAACTTTTCACTAAAGTGTCTCCGTGCACTGAGAAAATTTGAACATTGAAAATTACCTTTGCAAGGTGAGAGTCATAACTGTTAATTTGACACTGAAATTGTCTCACTGTTACAGCCTGACAGCAATTCAGCAATCCATGTGTGTTCAGCGGGGAGCAGTGCTGTGACATCTGTTTGTCACAGACCTGTAAGAACTCTCATTTAGACAGGCATCTGTACACACCAGTGTGCATGCACATGCAGAGTCAGTTTATTGTGTGCTTGTACCATGCAAGCAGTGATTCATTTATAGAGGTCATGCCACATCTGTGTTGTGCTTTGATCACTGAGTTGTGACAATTCCCAGTAAATAACTCCACTGTCCCTCTCTGTTTTTTTTCTAAACCTCTCGGTGCAGGGAGATTAGCCTGAGACTCACATGACAGAAAATCTGTCTCACTGCTCAGCTCAGACTCATGAAAACACATGGCTAGTGTTAAGTGGGGCCAAATAAAAAAAAAAAAGGCACCCATTAATTGTACCAATCACTTCAGGCTGGGGAAACACATGAGGACTGTTGGACCAGTTAATGTCTGGTTTGTCTGTACCAGCAATAATCTTGATTAGACTCTGTAATGTTGATCTGCAAAGAATATGTTGTGTTAGGGTTTATAGTTTTTGCGTTAACCTTAACAAATGACTCTCCCACTGAGGTAAACTGCCTCAATAAAACCTAATATGTTTGATATTCACAGTATGATCAGCATCAGTACCAAACAAATCATATAGGCAAACACAGATTTCAGGTTTATTTGGGGGAAAAAAATGGACTCTCATGCAGGAGTTTTCAGGGTTGGGATTATTTTGGCTGTCGAGATTGTTGTGGTTTGTGAATTCCATACAGAATAAAGGTGTAGTTGTTCTGCCAAAGAAGATACAGACAAAATTAAAAGGTGAGTCAGGGAGCTGTCAGTCAAGCACAGTCTGGCCATGCTCACATATTTCAGAGAAGAGTGAAGGCCGCAGGGAGTGCTCCTAACATTTGGGGTTTCGTCAAGCTGGAATTTCACTGCTGTGAAGATACATGGAAACATCTATGGGAAGCTACAGAGAGAAGGATGTTATGATGCAAAATTAATAGACCAACAGCAGTTTTTTTTACCTTTAACTGTTAAAAATAGAGAAAAAATAGGATGCAATATGTTCACAAAATGGAATTATTATCTCACTTATTCAATGGAAGTTTTTTCATGCTTCAGAAATATCCAAACAGTGGCTTTTGCTTAATAGTTCCCATTTATTATATCTGGTCCATTGGACAGATTCTGCATGCGCATCAATAAGGAAACTTCCTGGACACTGGGCTATTACAGAATAAATTGTCAGGAAAGATATATATTGTCTTTCGGGGAAGCCATTCGTTAATCTATGGTTTTCTAACCAAGTGTCTCCTTACAATAAATGGCGACGCTGCGATGTGGCCTTGGTGGGGGGACACTGTTTAAGCCGGGGTGTGGGATGCTGTTTGAATGATGCATGCACATACCAGAGACGAGGGTGTTCAGAGAGAGAGGCAGATTTTTCCACCTAAGTGCCTTCAGAGGTGCAAAAGGGGATGTGAAGGCCCTTGGCATGGGCTGGCGCGTCTAACGGACTGGAAACAAGGCTTTATATTCAGCAATTTATGATCTCAACGAAAGGAGTGTAAAGGGGAGGAGAGGGGAGGGAGTACTGGGAGAGACCTTGGGAGGTGAAATGAAGGACATCGTCCAAGACAAACTCTCATCAGCAGATGTCGATGAGAGACGTCCAGCTAACGGGGACAAATGGGATTGCTTCGATCTCAATTTGACATGTTGTTTTAGAAAGCCTCTCTCTGTTTTACATTCACTTTTTCTTTCTCTCTCTCCGTTCCTTGTGTACAATATTGAGCCCACCAGCCTGTCTCACTGACAGGTAACAAGACAGATGGAACATATATTGGGCCATAAAAACAATACCTTTCCTAATTCTTTTGGACAATCTCATAATAAGATCAAATCACATAATCCTGCAGGTGCTCAAAGCTGCATGGAAATTTAGAAATTCCAAGTGTCATTTCTTATGTGTCTCAACAATGAATTAAACCACAATTTCTCCATCACCAGGCACCAGCACAACTGTATTTCTCCATGGTTTTACTAGGTTGTATTGGTCAAATACGCAAAAGTGAGCAATATTTATTGAGACGAGAAAGAAATAGATAGAGATAGGCACACAAACAGAAAAAATCGAGTTGCAGACAGTGCAAAAAATATGTAGTATGACAAAATGCATGTGGCTAATTTCTCTTTCCTCGAAACTCTCTGTGGTTCCCGTGCTGTCTCCCTGGTTTGCTGTTGGCAGAGTCTCCCTATCTCTCTAGGATGATTATGTTGGCAGGTACTGTAGTTATGAGACCAGGTGATTAATCCCCCAGGGAGGGGAAACAACATTAACCTGCCTCTCAGCATTTGCCACCACATCACCTTTGGAAAAACTCACTAGTCCAACAGCCAACAGTATATTATCCTACAAAGGTTGGATCATAACCGCTGTGGCATTTTCCAGAGAATCATTAATTGAAATATTAGCCCTCGACTTTAACTGGGCTGCCGATGTTGATGAGACTACCATGAGTGAGCGTCAACTCCCATATTCCTCGTAACTTGGATCATCCAGTTTAATTTTAATTGATTTAATATAAATCCTAAAATAACTCTTTCACTCAACAGATGATGTAATGATGCCATTATCAAAATGATCAGCATATCAACATCAACTGGAAACAACCTTTTGACTATGAATGATCTCTCCTACCAATTTAAAGTAGCGTATTCCCCTCATGGGAGTGTCTTACTATGGCATTACCTGGTGCTTGAGCTCTGCTAAAGAAGGAAAAGCATTGTTAGGAACATGGTTCAGATCTCCTTGCAGTAATGGGAGATCACTGACCTGTAAAAGCCTGCCAGGGATAGAAAGAGCTCACCAGCACAGTCTGTGTACAGCAGGTAGATACAGGGTAACCTCCACAGTAAGTATCCCTTCTAGGACCTCCAGCACTTTAGATAGGAGTGGCCTTTGCAGTGATATGTTCTTTGTTACTTCACTTGCAGGAATCCAGAGCCCAATATCACCAACACATTATTGGAGGAGAAGCAGCTTGAGCAAAGAAGAAAAGAAACAATGAGAAAACTATTGAAATGCTTTATTCTTATAGAAAAAATAAGAAATGAACACACGTACAAGGATGAATTTTACTGTGCATGAGGAAAAAGGAAAGGCACTCTGCGTTAGATACTAAAAGTTGTCATGTGTTAAAGAATTAACCTTTACGCCTTTAAATGTGTGTAAGCCACATGCTGAGCTGATGCTTAGCAAAAATCATAACCGAATGTGTTTAACAGCTCAAGGTAAGCCAAGTTTTGGTATTGTCAGCAAACACTCACAGTTGTAGTGGATTTTCTTTTTTTTTTTTTTTTACTATTCTGCAACGAAGGGCAGCCATTTGCCCTCCCCCACTTGAAAACTAATTTTGGATTAGCCATACAAAAATGTTATGTGTTTTCTAACACTATGTTTTGGTTTTACAGGGATGAGGTCTGGCTTGTTGATTATGACAAATATCTGCTTATCTATCTCAACATCTGGGGCAAATCCAACCGAGGCTAAAGATGAGGGAAATGGACAAATCTGACAATTTGTTCCTTTCATCAATTCCTAGCACTGATCGGACACTTCCCACTTCCTGTGTTTCAATTCACACACTAGGAGGGCATCACAAACTTCCAATTCGTAAATTCAGAAGAAATGATGTCAAACATTTCACATTAAAAGTTGTACCTGAAGCTGATGAGAGCTGCAAATCCTGAGTATTCCTCTCGGCATTGCTCTACCTAATCATAGCAGCCACCTTGTGTCTGTTGTGCCTCTCAGTGTTTGTGAGAGAGGTGACATGATGGGAAAAACTCACATCAGTGCATGCCCTCAATGGCAAAATGTAATATTGCTATGTATGGGCCTGATTTGGATGCTTGAAATGTGTCTGATTTTACTCCAGCACCAGCTAGAACACGTGTGACCCCACAAACTTTAACAAGCCACTCAACCCTTTTCAACAGCAAATTACCAAGAGTGTCTCCAAAATGTGTCACAGAAAATATGCTAGTGTGTTTATTCCAACCAGCAGATACATGAGTTGTCCTTTTTTTTTTTTTTTAAAGTAAAATTTTCTCAGGTTTTTAAATTAACTTAATGTAATTTACGTTCATCACTGTTTGTCTTCCCCTACCTGTCTGCCTGTTCCACCAGGCCTTCTGCCATGGAATCCATCTGTCTTCCTCTCTGTTTGGTGCAGATGGAGCAACATGACAAGGGCATGGGAGCCAATCCATTCCCACCTTGTCATCTGCAGGCATTTCGATCTGCCACAGCGCTCTTCCATCTCGATTAGGGGTGGCCTGCTGGCGGGAGACGAGTCTGTGTGTGTGTGTTGGGGAAGTGGGGGCGTGTGGTCTAAGGCTGAACTGGCCTGTACCGCAACATCCCCCTCTTCCTCCACCCTGTCATCCACCTGTCAAAGCCAAAGCCATTGTCATGGTGAGGATCTGAAGAGCATCGCCACTTTACCTCAACAATGACAATTACTGTCCCCTGGGGATGGGAAATGGGAACTAACAACAGTCGGTCTAAGATGTGGCATTTCTGATAATTGAGGAAATGTTGTAGCTCATTTTTTAATAGACGTTAGAGACTTGAGAAATGAATGCGGCAGTGTGCACACGCACGCACACGTGACCCATGTGTCAATATTGTTCGCGTCTGAATTGATGGATACGATGCTGCATGTGGAGTTGAACACGAGTACGTTAGTTGTCTATGGCAGCTTTTCACATGCACATTTACGGACATAGATTTTGTTTCAACCTGTGACATATAATGAATACTGCTTAATTTCTTTACCCCCTCAACTCCTCCTTTTCCCAGTATATTCTCACCATTCTCTGCATGAAAAACTAAATCAAATGTTTAATGCCAAGTGATGTTTTATTGTATGTATTGTGTCTTCTGACTGCATGTCACCTCCAGTAAATGCAACCCCAGTTTACACCAAAGTTCTCCCACCAAAAGCACCTCTCCTTTGTCTTTTTCCACTAGAGTTAGTGGGAAAAAAAAAAATGTTCCCTCTGACTCACTACATTTACTAACATTACATTGGACATTTAATATATCCTATCATTGTTAGTTCCCTGTGAGAATTTTTTTTTCTTTATGTCTAAATTTACTAAATCAATCCAGTCATGACAGAATTTGCATCTTTAGCTCAAAAATCTCTGCAGCTATGTAATCTAAATGTTGACTCTTAAGGATTTAGCTTGACAACTTGAACATTAAACGGATATTCTCTAAAATAAAAAGTTATTGATTAAAATAAAGAGGATAATGAAGGTTCTATGATTGAAATGATGTGCTAGTTTCATCATTGTCATTGTCTCCTGTTAGTGTTACTCTAAATCTGATGTCCATTGACAAAAAAAAATAAAAAATTGTGTTCTGCGCATCAGAAAGCATGTTTTTAACGTACCATGCCTCACTCAACATACAGTAAACCTTGACATTGATTGGTTAGTTAGAGTATTAGTTAGAGTACTTAGAGAAGTTAATTACAAGTCAGAGGTCAAATATTAAAGCAAGGCATTCTCATTTGGTGGAAGAAGTAAATATCTGATATTCATCACAGTGGAAAGGTCTAGAATAGTTGAATTAGGACAAGATTTTAAATCTGTGATGACCCTTGTATACACAGGAATCATATACACATTAGAGGCATCACAATCATCAAAACAGAAACTGTACATCGCACATACTTCACCGTAACTGTGTTTTATCGAGGCTTAGATGTGCCATAGTCCGGTGGATAAATGTTTATTTACACAAATGGGCCTGTTTCTGTTGCTGATGTTTGCTTAATTCATTCTGTTAAATCCTTGTTGGAGCAAACAGAGAGAGACAGATTATTATAGGGGACAACACACACACACACACACACACACACACACACACACACACAATGAGCTGGCCTCCACTGTGTGTTTGTCCTGACTAAATGTGTTTGCTCTTCTCTTCAGGTGGACACAAAGCTCACTAGTCCATCCAGGATCCATCACCACCTAGTGATTGTTATACTGGTGTCCTTCAAAATGCACTGGCTGCTCTAGAGAAAATGTTATCTAGACTGGAAAGATAAGAGTGTGTGTGTGTGTGTGTGTGTGTGTGTGTGTGTGTGTGTGTGGGATGGCACAATTTGCCATATTTGACAAGTATTTGACAAGTCTTCCTTGTAACTTTGCATGAAACATTGGCAGCAATGTAGTTTTTATACTGCTTAACCATAGTGGGTACTGCAGGCAATCTACTACTACAACAACCGATACTACCTCCACTGCTTATTCTAATGTATATGAAAAATCACCATGACAACATATACTCAGCTCTTACTTTCCAGCAGTTGAGAAAGTAAGAAAACTGGTTTACATGTCATTCTGTCTGATCTGCTGTACACAGGATAACTGAGCTTATCTTCCTGCGGTATGGCTTCTAGCAATGTACCCTTTTTGCTACACAGGCCAGATAATGATATACAGTAACAGCCTCATGACACTAGGGGGTGAAATGACCCATGTTTGAAGTGCTTACTTAAAAAAGGGAAGGAGAGTCCAAAGCTACACACTGTTGATTGTGTGCAGCACTGGGTCTCTATCCTGGTTCCCAGGAGATGATAAAAGCCTGCTGCTTTTCATTCCAGCCATTTAACAAAAGTAGGGGCTGATTTAAATGTGGGATACAAGGGCAATACAATTAATTAGTCACAGGATTTGTAAACTAGCAGTCCTTAAGCTCCCAAGGCACTATAATCATAATAGTCATTTTTAATAAAACAAATATCTGGCATTCATTTTTTTTTCTGTTTGGCGAATCTATAATTAAGTTTCATTCTCATTCAGTCTCCACAGCAGGGCCACTTTGTGACTAGAATACATATCTGAAGTTAACTAGTTGACAGTGTTTGGTGGTGACTGGCAGCGTGTTATGGCCTCTGTTCCAAGGCCACATACAGCCACCTGTACCCCATCATTCACTTCTCCCACCTGTATAGTGATGGTGGGTTCAACAAGTCTTTTCCTTTGAAGAACATTGTGTCTTTCTGTCTTTAAAAATCTCATTTGTACTCAGTTGTTCTGGCGTGTAGCTGGTTTACACTCATTAACTGCTGTTACCTCCTGGGAGCAGGACATTGTTGACAATAGCACTGTTGAAATGACTTGTTTTAATCAACATCCCCGAAGCCAGAGATTGGCACGGCGGGATTGTCCCTATTTTATTATGATATTACAATAATCTCTTGTATTGGTTTCAAACACAGTTGCCAGTTATTTGCTTCCACCGAATGAATAACTCTGTATATGTCTGGCATGTGAAATTAGGTAGATATGCTGTGTGAAGTGATTGGAGTTGTAGTGCACAGGGTATTTTGGCACAGTTGGTATTTAAAATCTATGCTGCTCAACTGTAAATTAAAACCTAAATGACCCCAGGCACAACCTCATACAGGGCCCAAAAGGAACATTTAATATCTAGATCTCTGATTGCCTCATTTTAGTGGGCAAGGTCACCGACCTCAGCATCAATCTTTCTGATTGGCTTAATGACGATGGTTTTGACCTCATTATCCTTGCCCCTCTGACCGGCTCTCTCCCCTCCCTCATTTATCTCCTCTCACTCCTTTCCTTCCCTCTGCCGGTGTAAGACCCGTATATCAGCCTGATACTGGTCTTTTGTTAAAAGTCGGATATTGCCCTGTCATGTCATCCTCGAACGGTATGATGGAGGTTCCCTTGTGGCTGCAGCGAGTTCAAGTTCGTGTATAACTCTAACTGTGATTCATCTCAGTGTGGATGCACTGAGATGTATTTTATAATCGTTAATTTGATACCTGATGCTTAATATTTTAAGTGTTTTTAAAGCACTTTGCTCAGCAACTTTAGGGGTGTCCCTGCAAAGAAATTGGCCTTAATATCATCATTGTAGCTGTCAGTGAAGACTTTTATCTTATGGTGATATAACTGTTGTTTTCAAGGGCTTTCCACATTCAGAGGAAGGAGTAGACCGGGAGTACGGGGGGGAGGGAGCAAACGCTTTGTGTTTCCGTGTCTGCTTTAACTTGTGACGTGAAAATGGTCAAGTTCAAACATACCGAACATACTGTTATTTCTACCAGTATCACTATGTCAGTGTTAGGATTGGCCTCCAAAGTCATATCAGCTTCATCTAATCCTCCCTTTCTCTCCACCGCTCAGGGCGAAAACAGCACATATTTTCTCACACTGCAATATTCAAATATCACTCTCAAGGTTGTGGCTGAGAGGCTGTTTGGGAGTTGTTGTCTTACCTCCCTCTCCTTCGCTCTCCCCCACTCTCTCTCTCTCTGGACACTACAGTTAAGAATACAAAAGCACTGCTTATCATCCCCTTCAGTTACAGTAACACCCAGAGAGCTCTCCAGCAGCTATATTGCGAGACAAACTCTTACTTGGTAAAGTGACCAAGACAACCTGACATGGTCTGATAAACTGAGTATATTTGGGGTGATACATCACTTCACTTTTTTCTTTGAACACTTTCTTTCTTAAACTTCGCCTTGTTTATGTTTAATCTCTCTCTTTTTCCACTGTCTGCTTTCAGTCTTTTCTAAGTAGCTGGTCTCTGTTTCGTCTGCTTCTGTCTGGTGATGCAGAATCCCTCTGTTAGTACATAAAGCACTAGAAAATGAAATCATATGGATAGTATCAGTGCAACAAGGTGACAATTATTTGTAATGTAATAGTTTAGTTCAGAGCATGGTTAAAATGAGAAGTTTGTATTTTTTGGCCACTTGGGGGCAGTGGAACAAGCTGAAAACACAGCATGCCAACTGTATTAGCAACTCTCTCTTTTTGATGAGCCCCTTAATCAGCACTGTCAGTCGAGCAGCTTACAAATCCTACTTTCTATAGGGAAATTGCTAGAGACAATCTGAACAATCTAACACACATTGAGACTGTTGAGCCAATTACGACTATGATTTGGGCGAGATGACTGATCAGATCAATGTGGAATAGATCTGTTCCCATCTGGGTCAGAAAGTGATGACAGTCAGCAGATAAAACCATATAATGTCTGATGTGTAAAGATTCTTGCTTGCTGCCGGTCGTTCTCACACAGATTTTTCTTATTAACATGTTTGATATTTGCGACTGACATCAGGGACCAATGAATAGAAACAAACAACTTAACCTGAAGTTGACTTTATTTTTTTTACGTTCACTGAACTCCAATTCCCTCTTTAGACTTTACATTCCATGTTGATATTTCTTTTCCAGTCTTGTTGTTCTATCAACGTCTATCTAAATTCTACCAATGGAGCAGCAGCAATTAAGAAATGTTGAGATGAGATCCCCTTCGCCCCCAAGGTCTGAGGAGGTTGTGGTTGTGAGAGAGCGTGAGTGTCAGAGAGAGAGAGAGAGACAGCAAATCCCACTCAACCTCCCCTCAATCAGTGATGCGCGCAGAGAATGATGGGAAAAGGATAGATTACTGATCAGCCACAGGAAACAAGTTCACATACAGTACAGTTTGCTTATTCCCAAGATGCTGATGAAGGTGAACTCAGAAAACTGGTTTTGCTTTGTTGTCATAACATCTTGCCATTAGGGATAGATGACTCGGAGTTAACACACCACTGCGGTCTTATTACAGTCATAGAGTAGCATCTGGTGCAACGGGGATAAAACTTTACCAACAGAATTCTGCATAATCATCAAACGGTTAATGTTCCTTTCATTTTTTACTGAAGCAACACACCACCCCCCCATTGGAAATTACATTTGTTGGCAGTGAAATTGATGCTGTTATGATGAAACCTCATCTTTTCAGGTTTGGAGAGTGGGTTGGAAAAAAAAGCACCCTTAGGAAAAGGAAAGTTTTAAACTGATGTACAGTGGTCCCTCGTTTATTGCAGGGGTTACGTTCTAAAAATAACCCGCAATAGGCGAAATCCGCAAAGTAGTCAGCTTTATTTTGTACAATTATTATATATATTTTAAGGCTGTAAAACCCCTCACCATACAGTTTATACACTTTTCTCACATTTATCTCTTGTTTGACTTGTTTGTTTGTTTGTCTTGCAAACAGGCAGCACTTAAAAGTCACACTGCTAGCGATTGAACATTTATGTAAATTTGGCAAGCCGAACGCATTCTGTACTGTGCAGAGACACGGCACGGAGGAGATTGATAGACATTGGTCTACAGTCCCTTAGCCAATCAGGACGCAGAACACAATGCGCGTTCATACACTGTAAAACAAAGCATGCAAAATTGCACTAAAAAAATCCGCGAAACAGCGAGGCTGCGAAAGGTGAACAGCGTTATAGCGAGGGACTACTGTACTAGAAAATACACCTTGGACAGAGAGCGAAAATTAACATAAAACTCTGATATAATTCATTAAAAATCAAATCCTTCACCCTAAGTATGTACTCCCATGCAACACTGGCCCCCACATTATCAACATGGTCGCTCCATTTTGAAATCACAGGGTTTTCACCTCACAGTCGGAGGGCATAAATGACTGCAAGCAGCTTCCAAAGTTTTAAGAGACAAAGACTGAACTCTTGTCCCCACAAAACTCTTCTCATCCTCAAAACTTGTCTCCCCTCTCTCCCTCTGACGCTGCACTTCAAACAGCTTTGCACAGCGTGTTATGCTGCATAGCAAAGAGTGGCTGTGTCCCTTCCCGTGTTGAAAAGGCGTCTGGGTTTTAGGGAGCTTGTCAGTAGAAATCTGTCAAAAGTACTCAGTGGAATAACTGGGGCCTATGGAGTACAATACCCCCGGACCAAGAGGGCTTACCCATGAACCCAGACACTCCACATAGAAATGAACTTTGCAGATCAGAAACCCAACGCCCTAGTTGACACCCTAACCGCAATCCCATTGTTTGGCCTTTGAAATGCACACAATACACTTCTATTTGCTCTGCTCTATTTTCCTGTTCAGGAATAAGCCTGAGGGTAGGGCTTATGAATTCTCTGTGCTCTCCATGCTGTTTCTCCCTCCTCATTTACTTAATCACGTCACCTCTCATTTCTCCAGATAAGCAAATAGGCCTCCTGTCTGCTCTTTTCCCATTGGCCATACTCAGGCTTGTCTTCAAAGGGAGGGGAGGTGCCTGACACAGACTCAACCAGACTTCTTGAAAACTTTCCCTGCTTGTGAGTGTAACTGTCCTCATGAAGAGTCAGTGGCATAACCGAGTACTCAGATCTGTAGCTCACAGCTGATGAGCATCAGGTGATTGTAAGGGGATCTGAAGATGACATGATGTTATCAAAGAATGTGTGTGCTTTTTTTGGATTACATTTCTGGATGGGAATGCTGACAACGTCAAGGTAAAATCCTCATTTCAGACTGTAAATGTGTGTGAAAGTATGTTGCAATTTGAGATTGTAGAGCAAATATGTGGAAAGAAGCCTTTATCTTTTTGTTGCTTGTTACTTCTATGCTGTATGCCGTTAAGTCCAGCTTAAACATGCTTTAAAGTAACACCACTATTTTAACCATGTATATCTTTTTGAATATAGGCATAATTTTGGGAAAAGCAGAAGACTGTTTGTCCTGTGATAAAATAAAACATTTGGGGACTCTTCCTGTTCCACCTGCATGGAAATGAGAGTATGTCAACACTATATTTCCTTCAGAAACACAGACAAAGGAGCAGATGGGTAGCAGAAACAAAATATTGGCTTGTTTTAGAGAACAAAACGTTCAATCACACAGAGAGAGGCTGGACTCCTTTTGCGAACCCTGCTCTACTTCTTCCAGGTTTTTAGGCTAAACACGGGAGAATGTGCCTGGAAATCCTTTGAGCAATTCTTTTAATCAGCTCTTCTGGGTCGGGCAGGTAGGGAGAGAGAGAGAGAGAGAGAGAAAGAGAGGAAAAGCAGAGGGAGAGAGACCAGCCAAGAAAACAAAGGATACTTTTGCATCCTTTGAGCTCTGAGAAGTTCGTAATAGTTACAGCACTCCCTCTCAGACAACACACTCACACAAAACAGGGTCTTTCCTGTTTGAAATCGATCCAGAAATGGGATAGTCTGATTTGAAATGCTCCACTTCTCAGCAGCCAAACACTCTGTTCCTCCAGCACAATCATGTGCTTCCAAAAGATTATGTTTAAGGCCTCTAAAAACCCAAATCCTTGTGCTGCTGAGGCAAAATTTAGACATGCCCATTTGAATGCATGGGAATTTGTGGATGAGTGCATTTTACTTGTCAAAAGCGTTCAGGAAATCAGATTGTGATCATAAGCACTGCACTTGTTTACCTCGCCTTACAGATATCAGCATGCTGGAGTTGGAGAGTGAAACGTGTTCAATATTTAGCAGCTGACACGAGGATACCTTTTTATATCTCAAAAGAATATGCGTTTAGTAAACAACAGATCTGACATATAGGTGTGCTAGTTTCATGTTGTTTTTTTCATTTAAAACGTGAAACAATCTGGCATTTGTCCCTCGTTTTGCTGAGTGCGTTGGTTAGCACAAACAACCTACTCAGTTCTCACGGGAAAAGTAACTCAAGTCAATTTGACTGATGTCGCAGATAAACTTTCCGCTCGTTCGTCTCATGTTGTTTTTCAAACAGCTAAAAATATATCTCAGTGTTCAGCAGAGGGCAGACATGGATCATCAGTTATGCTCACATAAGAACAGATGAACTCATAATGGTGTAAACAAACACTGATCTGGCTTTAATTCGCACAGGACACACCAGAGTACACACTTAACTGCAGGCAGATTTGCTTGAGCTACAGTACAGGAGCTGTACTTTGTGAAGGAGCTCCTAAGGGTGGACTGGGTGTTTAATGATAGTCCCTGTCCTGGAGAGTGTCGTACACCACGTGGCTCTACATGTAAGAGGTTTACAACCAACCCTGACTCCTAGAAACAGAGTTTATATACTGATAATTTTACTGCTTACTGCAAATCACAAACTGCTCAACATATCAGTAAAATATTCTGTGACTACATATTTTATTTGTTTTATAATATCTTGCAGTACAATATGCACTGGGAACAGCAACATTATTAAGCTTTTATGATTATGCTTAGGCGCTCACAGCACTCGGTTAAGTTAAGGGACAGATTATGTTATATGCATCCTATATGTTCCAACCGAATATAATCCTGGCAGCAATTATGTTTCTCACAAAACATCACTGCATCAACAGTGATGAAGTATATAAATGTAATTTCCAGGCAGCAAGTATGCAGTATGCTCAATTTAAAGAGACAATATGCAGATACTGACATTTTGTATCATTACTTTGTTTGTTTTATTATTTCTACATTTTGTATTTATACATACTTGAGTATCTACATGTGTAGCCCAGCTGTCATTTTGATAATATTTGAATAGCTTTCTAAAGGTACATGCTCTGTATTTAAGTAACTAGAAACTATTCTGTTACCACAGACAAACTCATGGAAATCTTTTATTCAGTCTTTGCACAGTTTGACTTTATATTGAGCAGAATGAATAACTTAGAGTATCTGGGTGTGGTAACAGCTCCTCTCAAATAAACACACAATCACTCCTACCTTTATTTTACCTTTACTCAGCAGATTTGGTTAAGTATACGTGTATAAATATAAATAAAGTATACATAATGTATATGGAATGTCTATTTGCAAGATGGTGCAAATAACCAGACTGCCAATATTCAGCTATGTAGACCTGCTGCAGTTACACAATATAAATCATGATAAACTCCTGTGGGTGTGGTGGCGGAACTGTTTAGTTACAGGACTTTAAGTGAGAATGGGGGGAGACTAATTTATTTGATAACATATATATAATACTGTGTAAATACCCATATTAGCTATTTACACTCAGGTGCAAGTAGTATTGTTGACTACTGACTCCTGGTTGTCAAGTAGCATCTGCCTTAAATATATTCCTTTTTATCCACTACTGTAATATCAATATTTTCTGGTGTCTAGTTTGCCAACATGAATAATCAGTGTTTCACATTATTTATTTTTCAGTGTCCTCTAGCTAGCTAGCTTTGGTGAGGGCTCTTTCACGATGAGAGACCGCTTGGAGGAGCTGCAGCAGAGGGCGCGGGACTCTTCTGAGACAGCAAGTGACAGCACCAACCCTTTCTCAGTGGAGAATGATAATGAGGACTCTGTGGTGGCTGGGGTCATAACGCAACAGGCTGTGGTGTTCGAGGAGGAGCCAATCATTGAGAATTTCCTGTCTGAGGCTCAGCAGATCCGAGATGATATCACAACGCTGCAGACGGAGGTAATTTTTTTCTTTTTTTGGGGGATCACATTTGGATTTGGTTTAGTTTTTCCACCTTCTTTTTTAAACTTTATTATTATTGTAACACTCCACACTTGACTGAAAGAATCGACAATTAAAACTGTAGGATAATACGGTTTGTGGTAAAAAATTTTTTATTTGTGGTCAGAAGTACGGTGGCTGGGAGGTGCAAAACACTTTTACAAAGCTGGAGACAAATTTACATTTTAGAAAACATTTTTACAAATCAGAAAACAAAATTACATTGCCATAACACAATTACAAGTCCTGAGACAAATTTACATTTGAGAAAACAAATTTACAAGACGTGAAACACTTTTACAAACGCCGAGACAAATTTACAAGTGACGAAACACTTACAAGTGGCCAAAACAAATTTACAAGTAACTTTTTCAACCGGAAAGGGAATGTACCGCGTTAATCGGCTTATATGTTCTCCACAAAACGGGCAAAAGACCGCTTGACTGCCGTCCATCGTGGGTACATTCCCTTTCTGGTTGAAAAAGTTACTTGCGGCCGAAACAAATTTACAAGTAACTTTTTCAACCAGAAAGGGAATGTACCAACTGTCGAGTAGAGCCGGAAGTGATAAGGAGTTCATGGCGACCCACGATGTAAATTTGTTTCGGCTGCTTGTAAAAGTGTTTCGTCACTTGTAAATTTGTCTCGGCGTTTGTAAAAGTGTTTCACGTCTTGTACATTTGTTTTCTCAAACGTAAATTTGTCTCAGGACTTGTAAATGTGTTATGGCAATGTAATTTTGTTTTCTGATTTGTAAAAATGTTTTCTAAAATGTAAATTTTTCTTGCATTGTAAAATTGTTTTGCACCTCCCGGCCACCGTACAGAAGTGATATTAAACACAAATTTTTATCTGCAATACAAACAGGTCCTTAAGTTCTGCCAGCAGCAAAAGACCCTGGTCGCAACCATGCGTCGCTTCAGTGTGATGAAGAAAGAGAGCAGTATAACCCGTGACATCAAGCTCCAGGCTGAAAGCCTCCACAGACGTTTAGATGCCCTTTCAAAACAGATCCAAAGGACGGAGGAGCAGCAGGGACCTACTGCTGTTACTACGAGAATACAACGGTCTCAGCATGCAGCACTGTTTCGCAAATACCAGCAGGTTTGGAAGATGAATCCTGCTACTCCACAATGGAAACTTCATATAGCACTTAATTTAAGTTATTTTACTGCACAGCTTGAAAAAATAAACATTAGAACGATGCTAACTTGGGCATGAGAGACTTTTGTATTTCTAATTTTGAATAATGGGCAATGGCAAGAAAATACAGTAACATATTAAAATACATAAAATACATATATAAGATGAAAAACGGATGTTGTGAGTGAAATTACTACAATGAAAGATCCAGCATGGTGGAGGTTTGATCACTTCATTTAATCCTGTCTGTCTTTCTGTGCTAAAGTTTACAGTAAATGCATTGTACGTCATAATATATATTTTTTTTATCTTGAGTGTCCAGGAACCAAACATAAATTACCATAAAACCATAAAAAGATGGGACTATCCTGTCATTTTTCATTTCCCCTCCCCCTCTTACTTTTTATTCTCTCTTTTCGCTGTAATTATGTCCAGGTAATGCTGCAGTATAATGAAGGTCTGCTGACCAAGCAGGAGCGCTGTAAGCACTTCATTATCCGGCAGCTGGAGGTATCGGGAAGGGAGGTGACGGAAGAGGAGGTGAATGAGATGGTGGCCACAGGAAAATGGGACGTCTTCAATGAGAACCTGCTAAATGATGCCAGGATCACAAGGTCACAACTGTCTGAGATTGAACAGCGACACAAGGTGAGGTTATAACAAAGTTACTGCATGACTGATAAAGAGTTTGTTAATGCAGTCAGTTGCTGGATATATGTTCCAAGCTATTGGCTTTGTCAGAGCATCTGTTTTGTCTTTTGTGTATGTTTTGGTTTCCAAAAAGATTTTTGGGGGATTGAGTCTTGATTTTTCAAAGGTTTTGTGCTGTGTTTTATATCTGCCCGCTAAAAAGCTTTATTCAAGCTAAATGCACAAATTTTTTAGCATACAGCCGTTGCTAATACCCATTGACTGCATTTGTAAATTGCAGCATTACACTGGCAGTCATCACCATGTCTGATAGCATGAATGCTTGTGAGCCATAAGCATGGTAATCTTTCCCATCACTACTGTCTATTGCATATGCAACTAGGGGTCTAACTGAAGAAAACATAACATTGGTGCTATTGTCTTTGCTGAAAACATTGTTGACTAAAATTACCTCCTTGGGAGGAAAATTGCTCTGCTTCCAGAGGAACAACTTGGCAACCACTCTTGAATGTACAACATCCAATTGATCCAGCACATCAAAGCACAATAAGATGATGCTTGTGTATTTTCAGCACACAAGTGATGGTATATAAAGAGCTAGTAGTGTTCCATAATTGCATTTTAAGCCTTCAGCTTCTTTCCAGCCACCTCCAGCCTCTGACTAATGTTCCTCATATCTGCAGTATTAATCCCATTATCCCTTTCCACCAACAGGAGTTGTTGAGCCTGGAGAACAATATGAAGGAGCTGAGGGACCTGTTCATGGACATTTTCATGCTGGTGGAGGAACAAGGGGCCTACATCGACCACATCCAGACCAATGTAGAGAGGACACAGGATTATGTAGCTGCATCTAATGAGAAGTTCAAGTTGGCCGCCAGGTACAAGAAGAAGAACCCACTTCGACAGCTGTGCTGCTGCTGCTGTCCTCCCTGGAGATGCTGCTTATAAAACATATGCATTTTGAACCCTGTCTCCAAGAAATTACATTTGTAAGCAACACATTTGTTTTCATGATTATGTTTTGCTGACAAACATAATCGCTACCTGGATTATACTCACATTACATGTGCTGCGGTTGACTTGCGGGTGCACACGGTGCAGGACAGTCACACTTGACATTTTTTACCTCAATGGTCATTCCAAATAATGTTGTAGTTCACTTACCTGTTGGGAGTGAGCAACGTTGGATCCAAGCACCATTAAAGTGAAAGTTATGGTACTGCAGTTTTTGCTGTTGAACAGACGAGCGACGGTGCAGACAGATTCAGCAGAGCATAGAAAACAATTAGATTGAATGGCCGGAATTGGTATTTGAGGCACTTGTTTCTTTCAAGAGGATGTGAGGCGGCTACTATTGGAAGAGACAGTTCAGTGAGTGCTCCTCACCAACACTGCTGCTTATTGGAGACCTTCACTGTCATCTGACAGAGGTCACAAACAAGGGGACACCAAAGCCACTGCTAGATCAGCAAGACAAGATATTTCACCTTTTTTTTTTTCCAGAGGAACCTCTCATCGTTTTTCTGCCACATAGACATACACAGCAAAAATATGCAACTATTTTACCTCAAAACAACAACTTCAAAATAATTTTGATGGTACAGTGACTTGTTATAGGGAGAATGGGACCCATTTCATTCCCATTATGCACAACTGAATGTCTGTTCTTGCATTATGTAAATTGGGTTGAGCAGGTATAATCTCCTAAGAGAAGTGGGGAACACTTCACGGCACTATGTCACACATCACCAGCTATGAGTCTATGGGTCTTACTCTTAGGTGCAGAGGTTTTAGGTTTTTCCTCGCTCTAAAGCGTGTGCTGAACTCTGTTCCGCTTTGAACATTTTTGCACTTGCCAAAAGAGCGGTACCCTATATCGACAGAATGAAATGTCCCAACGTCTTGTAATTACCATTTATGAATGTAGAGGCCGTTGTTGCCGCTGCTCATCAGAAATTATAAATCTTATTTTTATGACCTTTTTGATTTTAATACAGCACTTTAAAATATCAGTATTTTTCTCTTTTTTCTGCACAAACAGAAGTGGAGAGGATATAGTGGAGAAATATTCTTTTTCTGAGAGATTGTGAGCCGTTATTAATTCATTTCACTTTTGGTCCACGTGCTGATTCATGAACTAAGTTGTTTAACAATTAGGTGTTTTCATTTTGTCATTTGCATTTCAAAGAATGATGATTTCTGTTAAAAAAAAATATTACTCCTTTATTTGGTTTCACAGAGGCATGGCTTCACGTAAAACCTTGAATAACAAGCCTTGATCAAAATATTTCTCTTATCGTGTCAAAACTGCGGAAAATCATTGAAGACATTTGGTTAAAAATAGGATGCAACTTTTGACGTCCTCCATTTCAGCAAATATTTAATTTCTCTAGATGTTTTGCATTTTGGAGCGGAACTTAAATATATGATTATTTTGAAACTGTTACACTGATCAGATAAACAACTCTGGCTTCCATATGTATCATTGAAATATTATAAAATAATGCTGAATTTATGAATAAATTAAAAAGAGAACAGTGGCTCTAAACTGGGCGCAAACTACAAGCAGTATGAGCTGGGAACATGCTGTAATGTTGAGCTGAAAACATCAACTAATTTTCCCTGCTGGGATAATGACTATCATATAACTTAATATGAATATATTTATTTCCAGAGAAACAGACACTTTATACTCAATCTCGCTCAGTGCCAGAGTGGCTCTAAACTAGTGTCTCATCAGCAGTCACAGTGATGTTCTTTGGTGAATCAGTGACCTTTGGTGTCTGGTGTCCGGGACAAAATACAGGTGAGCTGGGTGTGCCAGACCTAGACTGGAAAATCCGGTTTGTCTGCTATTTCAGCTTCCAGACAGCTACTGTATGCTCATGTCAGGAACAGTGCAAACAGAACCGCTAACTTGTCGCAGATGATGAGAGGACCCACTTCAATTATATAGTCTTAGTTTTAACTAAATAGACTGCTGCACTTAAAAAAAGGCACATGAGCCAATAAGTGCCAAAAAAATCACTTTTTTTTTAAAGTAATTTTTTTCACTTCTGCAGGAATTTACATCTCATGTGTGACCCAAAGAAACACCACTGCACCTGTGACTGTGATGCCTTATTTAAGTTAACTCTTGTTTGCCATAGACTGTATATGTATATGTCACCATGTAGGTTTGGGAGCCAGAAGTGATGCTCATTCCGCGAAGATGCTGCCTCTGATTGGTTAGTCAAGGTAGTCCTGCCCCAAAGCATGCCCTGCTTTATTGTCTATCTCACTATAAACGGGGCCGAAATTTACAGGAACATCATGTTATATTGATGAAGACTTGAGACTAGCGATTGAGACCATAAACTAATTTGGGAGGTATTAACCCCTTGAAGGTCCTCAGAAATAATCACGTTAAAGATCCTTACACACATAAATGTGTATGCATAAAAACAAGCCATAAAAATGTTAAATGTCTTTCTTTTTTTTAAATTTTTTTTAAATAGTTTTTTAGACCAGCATCAGCCCTAATCATACATATCAAATTTTAATTAGTTTTTTAAAAAATTAACCCTTAAATTGCCATGTTTTTGTCATGATGCGCATCATTTTATGGTCTAAAATACACAAAAAATACATGAAAAAAATTGAGAACTCTGAAAAATTCACCATCTTGCAAAATTATAAGCAATATGCATGAAAAACTGATAAAATATGCTAAAAATAAAAATCATAACACACTAGAAAGTGCTGAAGACCCTCAAAGGGTTAAGGTAATTTTCCCATAGATTTCCAGACAATCAGACTGATTTTTTGGAACCAATGGAATTCGCCCCTGCTGGCTGTTAGAAAGATTGCAGGTTTAAGGCACTTTGGCAATGACTTTAGTTTTTAAGCTATGTGCATTTCTTTTACACCCTCTGTGTTACTTACACTGCTCCCTGACAGTGACAGTGAACCCAGGTGTATAACACGAAGTGAGGTAAGGTGCTTGATGGCATCTGCTATCTGACTTTAAAAGTATTTTCCTGGATCTGATAGTGAAGTGTTGTAAATCAGCCTGACTCTGATTATAATGACATTTTGAAACAAAGACATAAATACATCAAATATGTAAATTTGAATATGTAAACCAAATAACAATTCATTGTAATTCAGCACAGCTGAGCTTCTGCCTCCTCCCAGGCGTAGTGAGGAAAAATGAAGTACTGCTGCAAATTGCAGGGTTCCTGAACAGCAACAATGCCATCCAGTGTTCACTGAGATAATTGTCATTTTAAAAAATGGGTTTCCACTAAATCCTTAAACTCTGAAAGGGTATATTACCATATACATACGTAATGATGCAGGTGTCATACTTGGGAAAACATAACTACATTGCTTGCATTTCACTCCCCAAATTCTAAGAGCGGACATATGGATATTATTGTGGTGTTGTCAGTGTTAATGAAGGATTATAAAAAGCTGACAGAGGTCATTACTCAAAACAAGAGAACAGTACACACCAATTGAAGTATTCATCCTCTACTACTTATCAAATAAAACAGTTCTCAGCCAAAAGAAGAAAAATAAACGTTTATTTCGATATGTTGCACAGTACATACTGGTTCTACGTGCTCCACAGTCAATGAAAAGATTTTTTGTGACTTGTGCTCCACAAAATTAGCAGAAAAACTAAATCAAACGCCAAAATGCCTCTGAATCATGTCACAGCCTTTTGATTTTTTTAAAATTTCAAATATGTATTATATGAATGTCCTTTCATCTCATGAAGGTCAAACTCTTCTCTCCTGATCAGACCAAAGGATGACACAAGCGAATGTGTTACAGGCTGAGCTCAGCTTGGCTCTGCTCAGCTGTCGTCCAGGCATGACTGAGGGCCCCCTTGTGGACAGTTTGACACGGGGATGAAGTTTGTCGTGATCCGAAGGTGAGGTTGGTGAATGGTGAGGACGTTCAGAGTCAACAACCTAATGAGGGAAGATGAAGCCACAGACCACTCTGGAGCAGAATAATGGAAAAGGAAATCAAAAGAGAATAAACAAGCTGAAAATGCAGGTAACAGATGATCTATTGACATCAAGTCTTTTTCCTTACAAGAGTTGCTGTTAGTTTAAATGGACCAAAACCTTATGACACATTATCCAATGAATGTATGACAATTGAATGAAAGGATGAATGAATGAAATTCAGTGTTGATGAATAGGGAAAGTCTTTTGGAATAACATTATGGCCTAAAGTTAGGTGTTAAAGTGAGCATTTGCTTGTTGCATTATAATGTTGCTGTAACAGGTTTGATGATGATGATGATTAGTGCTGTGTTATCGATTGCTGCTAATTAACATTCATACTGTAGTGACGCCATGTATCACGTCCACAAAGGATAGGAATATTTTTATTACATGTGACTTGAGGTCTCAAGCCGCTAATTAAGAGAGCAATAATAGACACTAACTGTATTGTAATGTATTCTTGAACTTGTTCTAGTTAAACGTAATTGTTTTTATATTGAATTAGAATGATCTTGTCGTTTACACTGAAAGGATTAATGTTGTTCTTTTTTACTAATATTTGTGCAATTTTATTTTCTCAGAGATTACCTTTTAAAAAGTTATTCATTGTTTCCATAATGTGCTGTATTTATCTGTTAAAGTTTTATTGATGATAAAAAAATGGTTAGTCATTCATATTCATTCAGGAATATTAAAATAACCTTGAGTTCAGAAATGGCCCTGCTGCCTTGAGAACACCGGGCCGTGCGAGACTGCACTGAGATCAGTTCGGAAACCTGTGGACATCTGACCCCGGGCAGATCAGCCGGAGCATTTCTTCCACAACTCTCTCTCTCTCTCTCTCTGCTCTTTTCCCAGCGACATTCAAACAGTGACGCACTCTGGGAGCTGCCCTGTACAACAACAGTTTTCTTATGTTCGCAGGTTTCTCTGTGGATTCATCTTGTTCACCCCCATCTCCAAAGCTGTTACCCAATATTTAATCTGAAACCACCTTGCCTGGAGGCAATCAGCAGTTTGTTTCTGTTCCTAGGTGATTTGACCTTTGACTCCGAGACCATCCCAGTGTTTTGACGAGCTCCACTATCAACTCTGCACACACACAGAATATTCGTTCCCAGATGTGATGCCATGAAGGCAATAAACCATCTCCATCCACTTTGCGCCCATAATGCTGACATGTAAATGTGAAAGATACTTTGAATTATGGCTTTTTATTCGGTAGGTTATTCATGTAAGTTTTATTTTTGCACATGTACTTGCTTCACATTCAATACAGCAGCCACATATTTATCATGAGTGCTTGTGCCCAATCTCCACACAAAGCCTATCAGTCACCTCTGATTTAATGATAATGTGAACATCTGAGACACATGAGAGTTTACGACGCTGATCATGGCTGACACAGATACGGTGACGTCTGTATGCGACTATGTTCTGTACGTATTTCTTCTATCTGCCCTGTCAGTCACAACGTGGATCCCAAAGACTCTCTCCAAATGTTTGAACATCAAAGCAGCCCTCCTGTGAGTAACACCAGCTGTGGTTATAGAGAGCTGACATTACTTTACTGCCTGGTTTTATCACTCCCATCAAAACCTAAACAGAGAGATATCAGGACCCTCAGAAAGTGATAAATCACAAAGGAACTGTACAGTCGGTCTGGCAGCAGCTGTAGCAGCTAGAATACCAGCAATGATACAATGATCCACTGATTTACAGTCTCCAATCCACATAATGTAAACATTGTTGACATAGTTGAATGAAAATGTTTGGAAAAAGTTGCAATAGAAATTCTCTATTATTGGCTAGAGATTAATCAATAACCAATCAATATATCTAATGGGCTTTGCTGTACAATGCCACAGTTTACCTGTTTCTAATAGATGATGGTTCATTCTGGTTTCCAAAGTTTTGACTAGAAATGACTCAGAGTCAAAATGCCTCGCTGCACCAGACCGGGCGCTTCTGAACAAGTGACCTCTATAAGACTAGAATTGCTGGGAAAGGATGGTGCTGTTGCAAATGGGGCAAAACAAATAGAATGAAATAGAATAAAAGTAGAATCGTACTGTAGAACAACAGAAAGAAATCGGACATATGTTGCATCCTGATGGCCGTGTGGTTGAGAGGTGGTCCAAGGCATGAAAATGCCACAGGATGAATCTTAAGAAAGAAATTAGACCGTGCAAACATTCACATTTAAGTGTCAAGCACCTGTAAGTACTAGTAGGTGTAGAAACAGATACATTCAATATATATAAAAGCTTCTTATACATACAGTAGGTTATTATTATGTACAGTATATACATGCATACATGCATATATACACATTATGTACAGCCTGTTTGTATTATATATATTATAATATGACAGTGATGGGTGCTATGTATGTGTTATTGCACGATCTCTATATTAAACTGTAGTATAGATCATGTGTAGGTACAGTGGATGTTTTAGTAGCACAGGGTTGTTATATTTTCATACTTTTCATTTAAGGCTGGAAGCCTCATAAGTCGTACCTCCAGACTTTTGTACTTTGTAGACTTTTAAGAAAGTTATGTTCATCAAAGCAATTGCCAAGGATATTCAGGTTAAAGATATACACACACTCTTACAGGGTTACTCATTTTGAGACGCTCTTAATAACCGCCTGCTTGAGATGTAAAGGTAAAACTATAGTAGTCCCAGTGTTGTAAGCCACCTAATGACAAAAGTTGACTGTTATTTATTACCTATCGAAGGATAAATGTTCAAACTTAAATATTCTGTCAGAGTGATATATGAGCCTCAGTAATAAAAGCTCTGGGAAGGTCTGTGCATGATATGCGTGCATGAGCCATCTGTGTAGATCCCATGCAGATAGAGTGAATGGTAATAGACACATATGTGTGTAGCCGCTACGCTGACTTAAAAGATGTTTTCATCTTTTTTGACAGGTGGGTAGATGAATGAACACTTGGTTTAATGCTCAGCAAATGTGAAACTGTTCTGTTTCATGCAGTGCTGTAGGGATAAGAAAACTGAATTCTATTACTCTACACCATAATGATATTTAAATTTTGACTGGGACAATTTATCTGGATTTATTTCACATGAAGGCTGATCTTTGTTTATTTTCAGCTTCTTTACATACACTAAACACACTTCCCTTGGCTCATTTTCAAACAAGCTGTTTCCTGCAGAGTTTTTCCATTTCTCCACCAAATGATGTTGCGATATTGACAGATGTAAAACACGACATGAGAAGATGTGCGAACACTTTCAGCAGAGATGACGCATTCTGCCACAGCTGCAGCTGTGAATAGAGCCTGCAATCATCCTGTCAATCAGAATCCAATGAACTGAGGGAATACTCTGGATTGTGCCTCTCTCTGAAAATTAAATATAAGAAATTAGATTTTTCAGATGATCCTCAAGGACGTGTTTGCAGCATTATAACGTACAACATCAGCGTGCAATAGATTTGAATGGATTGCAGCTAATTCCCCAATTTAGACTTGAAGCCTAAAATTTGAAGAATCAGATCTATGAAAACCTTCAACCTTTCAGATGTATGGCGTAATTTCCGACTTATTTCTCACAGCTTGTACCGTAACTTATTGATAATTATAAATTAGTTTTTCAATTACACTTTACGCTACATATTTAAAACAATTATTCAGCAGAAAAATCTAGTGTTAATGTCTAAACTAATCATCTTCCTGTTAGATCCTCAGGGAAGCAGCCAGCAGAGGGAGCTGATCTCCAAGAATTCTAATACCTCAAAGTCAGTCCCTGTTGGTTTGCTTTCCTAGACATTACTCTTCTACAAAGTCATAAAACAGCTCGTCTCAAGCTTTGTGCTTCCCTTTTGAATATTTCAGCTGCTAATAGTCTTACACAGACAGACAGTACCTGCATCCTGTGCCCCATTGATGTACTATTACCTCAACCTCAATAGCATTCGTTCCTGTTCCTCAGTGCTCAGTATTGATTAAAGTACTCAACAATAAAAGGTGAACAGTGGGAGGACCATCCAGGGCACAGCTGACACACACGTCAGGACAGAGAAGAGGTGAAAATGAACTGAGACGTGGGTGAATAAAACATGTCTCTGAGGAGGTTGCCTCGTTTCACCGCTCTCTTGGCTCAGAGGGAGCTGTGAGCTTCCCTGATGGTTAATCCTCTCTGTAATGAGAGGGCAAACACGTTCATCCTCACAGGCGCACACACACACACACACACACACACACACTTAGGCATGTATGCACAAAGTAAGGATAAGTAAACACACAGCACACATACAAAAATGGTCACAATGTTTTACAGCTGTACCTTCAATCCTGACTCTGCCTTCTGTTTTGTGCGTGCTAGGACGAGTCAGGCACATTCTCCTATCTCTCACACATCTTGCTAATATGTGACTCAATTCTCACGACAGTACTGTAATTTATGCAACTCTCTGGGGTGTCCATCCTAAAGCACAAAACGTATGGGCATGTACAGAATTTCAACGATTCATAATTTCATTTCCTACATTCGTCACTTTGCAGGAGACTCTTTTGACCTTGTGAAGCGGCACACAGGCTATTAAGACCAATAGAGCTGATGTTGTCTCAGTCCAGTCCGTGTAACAAGTAATACGATCCTGACTCCATGCTCGACTCTTCCTTGTCATCAAACTCTACAGAAATTGATTAGATGGCTCCCTAAGCTTCATAATGTTATTTACTCTATTGGATAACTGTGTGGGGAAACAGTTGTGCGGTCCAGTGCAGAAGCGGTAAGTGCATTCAGCACAATTACTGCTATCATAATCAAAAGTGGAAAGTTGTGTCTAGTCTAGGAGCCAGACTGAAGTGCTCTGCTGACAGCATGATATATTGTAAACTATGTATGCACATGTGTGTAATAAGACAGTCTAGACAGTAAAATAATAAAAAATTATTCAACTTTTTGCAACATAAATATTGGAATTCTGCCTTTCTATTGAGGCAGTCTTATTAATCATGGAAAAGTTGGTAAATTATCAAAAAGTATCTCAATCAGCTTTCTTAGATAGAAAGTCAAATCACATTTTTCCTCCCAAATACTGATGTAGGCCACTGATGAAACGTTATTTTATAAAGGAAGTAACATGTGGGATTTCATTCGAAGTGAACAACAATAAATGTCACAAAACGTCACCGTATCTGCATTCAGACTCACGTTCCTCTGTTGAACTGGGCAAAGAAGACATCTGTGTTTCCAGTAATTTTCTGCATCTGTCGTATCTGCTCATACCATCAATCCCCTTCACAGGATGTATCGTCAGGCTTTTGAATCTTTGTTTTTATTTTCACAGAGACAATAAGAAGCAGCGGGAACTCTTTAGTAAATAAACTCATAAAGGACCATGAAGCATTTTTGAAAATAATATAAAGAAACAGGGTTCTCATTATCATCTTGAACTGCAACATAATTCATAATACTGTATATAAAATTCAATGCATTCTAAAGGCCATTGACAATCAAGTTTACATTACACCAATTAAGGTTAAACAGTGGGTCCAATAGAATTAGAAACCATGTATATGAAAACTGTGATGGGACTACATAAGTTTTTACAAAACCATATTGGGGTACATTGTTTTTTCTGTCATTGTGGTTCAGCATATGAATAATATCTTTAACAAAATAACCCTTGAAAAGTCTTACATTTTCTTAATGTTCTTGTGTGTGTTTGCCTCTATACAATATAGAGACTAACATTTTTTTGGGTGTCTCTTTATCCATCTATCCAATTCTTCTACCTCCACTACTTGACTCACAAATATCATCCCAGTTCTCCGTCACATCAGTCTGGCTTTTTATGCTGTACCTGAGGGAATGCAGAGAAGCTTTAGCCAGCAAAAGATAACTAGACAGCGCTGAAACTTGTCCGCAAAATTGTGCCTCAAATTAAAAGCGATGAATTGGCAACAACTTGAGGACAAACCATGGAGTACTCTCAAAACAAAAATTGATTAATACGATTATAATGTCTTCAGTGCTTTTTTTTTTTTTCTTCCCAGATTAAATTTGCAGCTCCAGTGAGAGAGTGGAGCGGCCAACAATCATAAGTGTCACTGGGTTATGGATTACAATGGTTTCGCCCCAGTCCAGGACTCACCTCAGGGACTTCATAAAGCTCCTGACTCCTGGCCAGGCTCTCATTAGGCCCACACATCCCTTTGCCCTCCGTCTGACAGCCCTTGGCGAGCGTCGCGGCAAATGTATGTGTGCTGAATGTCTAGATTTGTAAGGCCAAACCATGTGGATCGCGGCTCACTGATGACGACACAAACAAAGACACATTGCGGTGCCTGGGATGATTTACAGTAGCGAGGACAGCCTCTGTGTGAAGCATGTCGGTTCAGATGCATAATCTTCCCAAATTCTGACAATTATTTATTTATCGCCTCTCCGTGTTAGGTTAGCGAGGCCCCAGGGAGCGCAGGAGACATACAGTATGGTGAAACAATGAGATGAGAGACAGAGTGGTACTAAAGGCCTAGGCGCCTTGTGATTATTTTTCCAGACGCAGAAACAGACGTTCTTCCACTGTGCTTCACAAGTTGATTATTATAGTTTTTACAGTTATTCTTCCCAATTTATTTTTGATTGCCTCACCAACCTCACCATCAAAATTCAAACCACTGAATTTTTACCTGCTATCACACTTAAAATAACTCAGATGTGAAAATAGGATTATTATAGAATTTTTAAGCCAGATCAACAAACTAAACACCAATTCACCATTATGTATGTAAGAATACCGAAAAATAAATCAACAAGTAGGGCTGTGACAAATCAAAATAATGCAGCTTGTCCTAGTCCTAAGATATTCATTCATATCATATACATATAAAGGTTAAAATCAGTTTTGATATAGCATCCCTTTAATTTGTCCATGAGAATTTGTACTTTTACTTTTTCTCCTCTGCCCGTGTGGATGTCAGCTGAGAAGCAATGTCATTCACTCTCCCTTTTCATAATGCATTCAATTTTTCTCTGTCTGTGAACAGCCCCTTGTGTCTGTTTAAATGGAGTGTATTTAGAGGAGATACTGGGCTTCACCCTGAAAATGACTGCTGACACTTTACAGACATTCACTAAACTCGGCGCTGGGAATGGAAGTGGGAAAAAAAAAAGACTAATCATGAATAAATTTTCTCTCATCCACGTGGCCAAGATATTCTATTTACAACACGTTTCTTTGGGCTTTTATATCCAGTTAATGAGATTTCAAATACAAGTGAAGTGAAGGGCATTTAAATTGCTATTCAGTCTGGAGGCATGGCACTGAAAAAGGGAGGGATTCCACCAGATGACAGAAGAGCTATTACCGGACCCGCTCCATTCGGTGAACAGAGCAGTTCTAAGAAATGCAATAAGCGGCAGGCGCTGGTGAGGACTGTTTGAGGGTTTGAGACTTTTAATCTAGCGAAGGTGTGGTGTGGAAAAGAAAAGAGGAGAGGCGTGAAAGGATGCCAGTGTTAAAGGAGATGAAAAGTGAGTATCCTGGTGTTTTTAATTATTCTGTCACACAAAGCCACAGGAGTCAATTTAACCCCTTTAACCCCGATTTCTCCTTTAAATGTCCTATTAAATAAAGTGACAATAAAAACTTTTTGCCAAACAGCAAAACAGTATCACATATATTTGTTTGTTCCAAATATATGCAGGTGTGTAGCTGTGCTGAAATGTGTTAGAAAAGTAGTGACTGCTGGTAGGAGGGGAGACCAACACAGACAGATCCTTATTCCTAAAATCAAACTGGATATAACATGTACTAGAAGAGAACCAAACTCTAACATGATTTTAAATACATCCTGAATCTGTCCTCACATTTTCCTCCATGCACGTCTCGTATTCCTTTCATATGAAAAACTGGCTAGTCCAACATATACTTCGGCATAAACTGTTTGCACATGTGTATTTGTAATGCACTGAATGTTGTGCAATTATAGAACATGAGCTAACCCCAAAAGGATAGATTTAATGCTAACCCCTCCTCTTAAACAACTTAAATCGTCATTATACCTGACTTTGACTGATTAGCTTTTACTTTAGCACAATCCCACATCTTGCAGTTGATCTAACTTCATTGTAGTGAGAAGAAGCATCATGGATTTGTCCCATCTTCCTGTCCAAGACCAAGAGAAGACATTTTGACCCTTTAAAGACAAGAAGACACACACATGCAAACCCATTTGACCTCAGTCTCAGCTGGGTGACAGAGACCACTAGAGAAATGAATAGTGATGAGCCTGAAAGGATGTCAAGGTTTCTGAAGGCTCCACAGACTCTGCGAGCCAGACACCTAATGTGAGTGAGAGGTGAGTGAGAGACAGTGGGAGAGAGAGAGAGGGAAAGATCAGCTGCATATGAGATGTGAAGGGCCAAGGGCTCAGGGCCCATCCACAGGGGACCTGCCAAGTAATGACAGCATCCTCCATGACACCCCAATAGATTTGAACCGGGACTGCAAGACTCGAAAAGTGCAAATTTGTGAATTCCATGTTTCAGGCAACTATTTGTATCCAGCATAGTTTTATCATATAGTTCAATATGTTATTTTTTTTACTGCACATCACACTGTCCAGGCTGTTGTTGTGTGCTATCCATGGCACAAGGATACTACATACATGACTATAATTCAGACACATTCGATGAAAGCAATGTTTATTCAGTTTTCTACAACTGCACACACACATATACATATGTGTGTGTGTGTCGTTATGTGTTTATATTACATGCGTGTGTGTGTGTGTGAGTTTATTGTAAAAATGTTTAACCAATGATTCATATTACTGACAGACCACTTCCGAGGATGGGAGGCGCCCCTGACCGGCAGCTGAGGCTTTCGGGTATCACATTTAGATCCGTTTGCCATACCAAACAGAATCTGTTGTAATCTGACATTACAACAAGTAAAACTGGCCCTAACATAAATCTAGAAATATAAATCTCATTGATAAATCCTCAACAGTAGAAGACACCAGCATGTGATGAACACAGACGATAAAAGAAGTCAGTTCCTCCCTCACAGCATGGAATATACCACAACGCAGAATTACTGTCACCAGCGGCTACTTATTGTTTAGTATACTAAACAGGAATTCAACATTGTGTTAAAGCTGTTGATTAGAAATATTTTATGCATCATTATTTTGTATTGAAGAGGCCCTATTTCATGATTTTAATGGACATCTACCAGCCAGTCCGATCTCAATAGTTTTCATGGCCATGGTGTATTTGACATGTAGCTTATAGCCTATCTGGAACAACAAGCCATTAAATTGTAAAATATGTTGTAATTTTTCATGAAGTGAGTTATGGTGCATCTGGATAGAGCCTGTCATCCAGTGCTACGCTGTGCCCCTCCTCTTCCTCTGGATGTCTCAGCTGGCACACCAGCCAGTCCCTCCCCCCATTGAGGCTTTCTATCCAGGCTCCACTGATGCTGGATGAAACCAATATCTATGGATTCCATGCAAGAAAATGTATGCAGACATCAGCCCATGACATTAAGATGACACAGATGCCACAGTTGTGCTTCTAAAATTTCCAATCTGAATAGCACTCATAAATACTCACTAGACATTTTGACTTTTAGACAGCTGGTTTTCTAATGCAGCAACATTCTTTAGATAATGGTTTTAAGGGCTTTTGCACACACTTCACAGTGGACATCAGGAACCAGGTAGTGGTCTAATCCATCTTGTCAGGAATCCCACGGAGAAAGGAAAACCTTACTCAGATAGGACATTTATCATAATCATTACTAATAAGTTGTGCTTGTTGTGAGTCAACAGTTACTCTCGCACACCTTTCAGCAGGTTAGTCGAGTCCATGCAGGGATGCTCAAGATTTATACTGACCCACAGACAAGCTGCCATTGTTCACTTCTTGTGTATTCTCATGGGTGTCCAACTGCTACATGGATTTACATGAGTTTCTGTGTCCCCTACTGGCAATTGATGCTGGTTTATATGTGTATATAAATATATGCTTGAATAAAACTAAAAGTAAAACATATAAAACAAATGAACCAGAAAATTTGAGATTTTGTGGGAACACATTAAAAATCCAGTCGATTTTAAAGATTTAAGAATTATATAAGTGTGAACACTTAAATGACCAAACAAGATTTTTATATTCTTAATTGGGATCAATGGACACATTTAATAACCCAGTCATTCAAATGTCTGTAAAACTATCTCTGTATTTTTATGAGCCTCAAATTTAGATGCTGTTTTTCACCTAGTATCTTGGTGAGAGCGCTCTTGACCACTTTTTGACCATTGACCATTTTTCTTTTACATAAGAGAAGACAACTTTGGGGAATCCCAGAAATCAGTGGGCACTAACAAAATAAGAACAAAGCATGAATATAAACAAAAATAAGAGGAAATACGTGGCTTTTCACATGAGGCCCAATGTGTGGGCACCATGTATTTTATGATATTTATGATATATGATAATAGTTGTTGAGATATTCCAGTCTGGACCAAAGTCGTGGACCACCCAGCACTGTCATAATATATAAAGCCATGCTGGTAGAGTAGCTAAAATCAACATTTAATATCATATCATTGTGGGATGGACTCTTAGTAGGAAGACACTTAACATGGCATGGGTTTACACAGCTAAAGCATCTTTATCTTTATTAGAGCTTTGTGCACAGGTATTTGTGCGTGCGTGCGGTGAAGTGGGATGGGCCTAAATGCAGCTCATGAAGCATTAACACCTGCTCCTCATCTTCCATCATCACCAGGCACATGTACGGGGAGAGACAAGTGATGGACACCTGATTGTGCATGTGTGTGCACGTGATGATAGTGTTAACACTTCAATGTTCCATTACCAGCTTTCCTCAGGCACACCTGTATACCACCGACCCAGTGTGTCACCATGTAGCTTGTAGTGACCTAGACTTCAATTGAGTTGTGACGTTAAATAGGATGAAAGAAAAAAGTGAGAACATTTAAATAAAGGAGACAATTTACATTCTATTCACCTTTCTTCTTTTTGTCCCCCTTTCATTCCTTCTCATTTTTTTTATTTTTCTCATTTCTTCTGTCCTTTTTCCTCCTCTCTTCTCTTTGCCTGCCCTGTAGCCTCATGGGTCTTCCTGACAGCTGGTTTCACTGACATGTGTTTGCCAACAACAGACCGGCGAACACTGATCACTCAATCCTCCGCTGTCCAAATATTTCAGACTGTTTCCATATCAGACCTGAATCATTGGAAACTCCACAGCATCTCTTATTCATGGTAGCCATAAATTATTCTTCCTGATATGAGCTCCAGTCACGTAAGGCAAAGCTGGAGACTGTGGCACACTTTGACAGTGAGATAAAGATGGATAGAGACCGACAGAAAGACAAAGAAAGAGGAATGACTAGATGGGCAGTGAGGGTCAAAGAAAGAGATTAGCAGCGGGCCTACAGGTATGATGTAGGGACAGGATACGGAGCTAAAAATAATGGAAAAATTCCCTCTGGACGCTTCACAATCCAGACAGAAAAAAGGGTTAAATGATATAGTGTGTGTATTCTGAAATTGTATCACTCTGTATTGTATATTCAGTAGAATATATGAATGAGCAGCATTTCAGTGTGCTCAATGTACATTTAAATGGGATACTTATGGGACCTGAACCTTGAACTTGTGATATTTCAGTTACAGAGCTGCTTCTGAGCTATAGTATCCTGCTGATTTCA
Organism: Pempheris klunzingeri; assembly: GCF_042242105.1. Lineage (NCBI taxonomy): Eukaryota > Metazoa > Chordata > Actinopteri > Acropomatiformes > Pempheridae > Pempheris > Pempheris klunzingeri. The sequence goes on from NC_092021.1 coordinate 13,135,941, forward strand.
TTTTTATTTAATTATTGTTTGTTCGTTTTTTTTTTACTTTCATGCTATATAATTAATGCTACGTTTAATGCTGCAATTACTTTCCAGTTTGTGAAGTCAGCACAAACAATAATATAGTTAAAGTACGTGTTACTTTAGTAGTTTCCACTCAGCTCGCTGTAATAGTTATGAGACTATTAGGCACTTCTTGTCACAGCTGGGAAAGCACAGGTGTTGCTAATAATATCAAGCGGTAGATCTGTTCTATTCAAGTGTCCTAAAAAGCCGTGACAGTGTGACGGTGAGCCAGTACACACAAAACCAGGACCCAGCGAATTATAATCCTCATACAGTAATACTGTATACCAAAAATTACATTGCTTTAATACACAACTTTCACCAAACCATAAGCAGCAGCTTTCAGCAAATGTTCTCTTAATAGACTATACATTTCCAGAACAAAAAGGGAAATTTGAGCCAATGCGCAATAGTTGTTGGCCAAAATATTTAATAATGATTATAAACGTGGAAATACTGAGAAGAGCGTTTGTTGTCCAAATTTTATGTTTTGAATAACTGATTTCTTACTTCATTAACAATAAACAATAACGTTCTTCACGTAATTCACTTCTATGTTCAATTTTGTCTTTCATGGTAATAGTGCAGTAAAACTCCCATTTCCCATACTACATGCTGTTGTTGTTGAGATGAATTTGTACACTCAAAATCAGTGTATCTCATGCTATTCTTTTCCTGCAATTCAGGCACTTGGATCTCTTTGTTTGCTGACAGTCTATACAGAGTTACTTTTTACTTTAAATTAAAAGTGCTGTAATAAAGTGACAAAAAAAACCAACAAAGTGGAAATGTTGTTATAAGCTATATAGCAGTAATGCAGTAGTTTGCTCCTACTTGGCAACAATACATGTATAGAGATATTACAGACATGTATTACAGTTACAGTACAGTGCAGTAATGGAGAGCAAATTTTAAAATTCAAAGCAAATCTTTGTTAGTGCAGAAAGTGTAACTGCAAAATGTTCTCCATAAAGTATAAGAACATGCTGTATATATGTTGCTTTTTCAGGGGCAACAAGAGCTTTTGCTCTTACAAAATAATAATGATAATAATACAGTAATACACCAAATGAGGGACAATGGCGTTAGCATTACATTTCTAGAACTGAATTGGTTTACTGGCCAAAGAAAACCTCACTAATATTTTGTAGATGAACTTTAATTGCATATTTACCATGGAAATAATTCAATCCTCACAGATAACAATGGTGCAGGGAAACATTACGACTTTTTAATGACACTGAGAACCTTTGATACCTTTATGACGGAACAAACAAAAAATCTTGGATGCTTCCCCTCCGTACTTCTTGCAAAAAAGACAGAGATTTGAGTACAAATGAGTCACTGCAAAATATCTTGTGAGTAAGAGTTCAGTCAGCATGAAGTATATTCCTCTTAATGGAGAAAAAGGAGCAAATGCAAACTTGTCCAAGATAGATTGTGTTACATTGTGTTCACACTGCAAGTAGTCAAGAGAAAGTGAAAGCCGGTACAGTCACACTTCTCTAAGTCCTATTCATCACAATCATCATTGTGTGAGGAAATGCCATTACATTTTAATACCACTTCTATTCAAGGGAGATCACACACACACACACACACACACATACTGTAAACACATTCAAGGTTATGTTCCTACAAGTAGTGTGGGGGCAGGTCAGCTCCATAATAAATCAGCTCCCTGGTTGGTTTTGTATTGTGTATTATTGTTGAACCCACCATAGCTCGGTACTTAAAGCCTCTGATCCATGAAGAGTGCTGGCGTGTGTCACTGTGATGGATATCGTCATTACGATGCCTTCCTTGTCTCTGTGTCTGTCCTTCTGCTCTGTGGCTTGTTGTATTTTCACTTTGCGTGTTCCTTAAAATTTCCAGTGTCACAAATAAAGCAGGTATGGAGGCTGTTGGTTAAACTGGTGTAACATTGATTTTACAGTACAATCTATTGTGCGTGCGTGTGAGTGTCTCTATACACGCTTTGAACTAAAGTGAATGTGTTACCATACAAGAGAGGAAGACAGAGCTTCTGTACATGTGCAGTGTTTTATTGACAGTAAATATATTCTTTAAAATCATTACATTGAATCATTAAATTGGCCTGTGTATGGTAGATTACATTTTATATTTTATTATTATTTCATAAAAGTATTTGTCATTATATTTTGTAATTTCTTTTATATTTAAATATGTGTTTATTTTGAAATAAATGTGGTAAAGCATCATGAGGTTTAACATAGGTGTAAATTACCAAAATTCTGTCTACAAATGATAAGACATTCCTCTGTATTTTTCTTATTGTCAACAAATGTCCTGTAGAACAACGTATTAGACTATATGTCAATACTTCTCATTACCTCTTACTGAAAATGTCTAAAAAAAATTTTTTAAAGCAGCTGGGCACTGCATATTTTAGCTAAACCTACTCAAATTAATGAAATAGTGCATTATGTTGGAGACTATTTTCAACTGTGGATTAATACGCATTTTGTGCATACAAAAGAAAATTTCAGCCAATACAGTCAACTTTCCCTGTAATTGCATTCTCTGTATCCAATATCCAGGTCATTTTTTAAGATGTTTAAGAAAACACTGAATCATTACACTATTAAGTGTTGGTATCAGCTTTAATATTTCATGAACAGTCCGTGTGCGTCTGTAGACTGCCTGCCTCTAAGCCTACAACAGACTGCTGTTTGAACTGTCACACCACAGCGAGTAGGAATACCACATCAGAAGGTGTAAAACCATCTCAATTTACCCCCTGAAGGCCTTCAAGTGATCTCACAGTTTCCTGGGTGTTGTGCTACATTTATAGTCTAACACGTTTGGGAGTCCTGTGAATTAGTTTCCTCTCTAGAACACAGAGAGGGGCGTAGCAGACAGTGCATTGAGGAGTTGTATTGACCAAGGCACTCCACTGCTAATGATCTCTGTAGGGAGACAGAGGCCACACACACACACACACACACACACACACACACACTCACACACATATATGCACACAATCCAGGGAGTCTTCATGTAGCCAAAGATTATGATTGATCGTATGAATCAGGAAAAGGAGAATCTCACGTTGGTGCATAGTCTCCAGCAGAAATATCAATGCTCCCTTTAAGGCTATATCATGCTTCTCCAAAAATCCATGTGAATGACCATATTCAGGAAGGGGTTACGATAGCGCACAGAGGCTCTCAGAGGAGCTGGTGTGCACCCCCAAAAAATCTCCACTGCATGCATCAAACAAAGGCTGAGAAGCCGAGCAGGGAAGGATATCTGGCAATGCTGAAGTTGGTCCACTGCCAAACATGAAACTACAACAAAGAACCAAACATGAAGAGCACACGGACAATTTTGACAATTCTTTTCAGGATATATTTTGTGAATTAGATTCAGTTTTCTCAGTTTTGTTTGGACAATTATTGGAGGACTTTTTTAAACAGCTTGAGATCTTAATGTTACTCTGCAATCAATTGCTATAATGTTTAAATTGTAAAGAAATGAAAAACAAAAATAACCAACTATATTCATATAATTAGTTCAGGTCCTTTTTTGCACAAATGTGGTGGAAGAAATAAAAACACTTTTCTGGGGCTGAAAATGGGATTTCTTTCCCTTAATTTTTGGATTTGTGATTTTATGCAACAGCTGACATGTTCATGCTCACAGACATAAAGACTGCAAAGAATTAGGCTTTAGCCGAAGATAACACGAAACAGCCAACAAGAGACAGCCCAAGGTTACTCAATAGATAAATAGATAAAGAAATAAAGAAATAAATTAGAATAAGCATGAAGGTGGCTTCAATCGACAATATGATCTCATCAGTATTTTTTTGTTGTAAGTATTTGGAGTTCCGTTTCCATTAAACATGGAATTCCAGCTTTGGTCTTTTTGACATTTTTGATTATGCAGTATGGAGGAAAATACACAGAAATGAGAGAGTAATATCTTTTATTCCTTTTCATAATAAGGTGAGCCCCATTCCCATATGTATGCAGTGGAGTTTTTAATTGAAAATGGAAATTTCTCTATTTAAGTCCTAATTATCATAACAGGTGGAGAGCAATTAAAATAAATGAATGGAGATGTGCCTCTGTCCGTGTGTTGCAAAATGCTTCGAGCGTATTAACTCTCATTTATACACACCTACATCTTAGGTTCTCTTATCACAGATTTCATTTAGCATTTGGCCTATATTCAAAGGGAAAAGAAGACGTTATCATGCTGGACTGTATGTGTGTGGTGGTTTCTGTATGTGTGTGCACGTGTGTGTGCGTGTGTGTGTGTGTGTGTGTTCTGGGTAAGAAAAGATGGTTTACATTCAGCTTTTGTGTATCGAACAGCTGAGAATGCAGGAAACCCAGAGCAAGTGCTGTGTGAAGCGTCTGTCATCTGCCACACGAAAAACTGAAACACTCACATCGTACATCATCATCTTCATCATCAGACACATAAGCACACACCCATACACACACACTAAGAAGATGACCGGATGTAGGAGAGTCCCAGCAGGGAGGAGGAAACATTTGAAAGTTTTATAGAAATAAATGATTTTCACTTGTGGCCACAATTGTATAAAAAGCCTTATAAAATGGCATTTTTACTTTTACTGAATTAAGTTGCAGTGTGAAGTCAAGTGGAGAGCTAACTATAATTTCAAACAGCCGTCAACAACATGAACCGATCACCAACATGAACATAAATTAATTTAAGAAAAAACAAATTGTTCTCTGATTCAGTTTTCACTTTAAAATAGCCCAGTCTATCTGCCACTTTGATTTTAAATTCACAATTTTATACGAGTTTAAGCTTAATCACATCCTCGGAAATGTGGCAAATTCTGTTCTCCCAACATAAGGCAATAATTAGCTTTGTAAAATCTACTCTACATCACTGATTACTTGTGGAAATGACTAAAGTGGGTATCTAAATTGTCTGATGGGTTCCCTAAAAGCTTAAGTTGAATGTAGGTGTACAGAAAATCTGGCTGTGGTTTGCAGCAGATAGTTGTGTGAAGTATCACTTTACCGCAAAAAGGGAAGCATGGGAGGCCTGTTCCGTGTAGACGATGGAGTCAGTAACATAGGAGCTGGTTGTCCTCTGATTGGAGCATGTCTTGTTGGTATTGGTATACCCCTTCAAGTGGACGCCAACTGCGGAGATTTAACTCTAAAAATAGCCGTAACGCATCACTGGTTCACATCTTCACAAGATGTCTGATCAAATAAGTTTAGATTTTACATGAAAAATGTTCATGTGCCAAAATGTGCTACACGGTCTTTTGTCTTGAAAACCAGACTAGGAAAAAAACGACAGAGGCAGAGAGTGAGCTAACACAGGGGAAGTTGCTAAAGACAGAAGGGCCAAATGACAAAGAGGCTCAAGAGAACAAGACAAAGAGCAAAGCAATGAGGCACAAAAATGTAGAGGAGTTAGAAAGAGATCTCAGAGGTGTGTTTGACAGGAAACACAGCCGTGGTGTCATGCTATGCCCCAGTTGGGTGTCGTCTTCAACTTCAGCCCCCGCTGATGGATGATGAGACACCAGTGGGAGCCGACCAGCAAGGCGGAGATGGGGAATTGGAACCAATGTCTGCAGCAGGCTCCTTTGCCATAAATTAAAACAGGACGGCAAGGATTGAATAGCGCAAGTTTCTACACAGTGTGTGTGTGTGTGTATAGTCCCAAGAACTAATTTAAGATTTACTTACTTACTTTTTTGGCAAATCTTCTTTGTTTGTCCTGTAAGACTTTCCCATAACTGTTTATTGGTTTAAGTTACTGCTGTAATAAACTGTTTTAGTTTGTCTAACTTAAAGTATTTGATTCAGGTAATGCGAGTAGTATTTACTATACATATAGTCCTCACAAGTGAGGAAGCACAAGTGTGTGTGTGTGTGTGTGTGAGATGTGGCCCAGCCGTGTGAACGATAACAGTCCATGTGTATGCATTTGTGCGTGCTTGTCCGTGCATGACTGTCCAAGTGCATTGACTAGCATGTGCTTGAAATCTCATATTGCGTCCAGATGTCACGGCAAATCAATTCAAGTCAAAGACAGCCGAACGTGTTTCATAAGGCTCACAAACCCACAGCAGGTGCAGCCCCTTCCAAAGCTTTCAGCAATGTGCTGGTGGTTGGTAAGATGGGCGGAAAAATGAATGGACGCAATTATGGTTGGAATGATAGGTCATCCTTATATAAAATATTGAATATCAGCGGCTGTCAGTGCACCACCTCTGACACGACCACATCCAAAATTTAATTCCAATATTATTTTTAGTCTAAATCAATAATATGTACGAGTCTTCATCAAAAATAAAATAGATCCTTTCCATAGAGCCTGTTTAGCAAATGCAATCGTCTCCCTCTGAGTATCTCCACGCACAAACAAAGCATACAGTAAATTATCCTCTGACATGATTCTACTGTAAATATCTCATATAACTCATGGATTAGGCAACATGCACATACCAGATGAAAAATACAAAATATGTCTTGCTTAAAAGCAGTACATTTTAACAGTTTTGACTTGATCTAGTTAGGAACAATTCTATATAAGTGAATGAAGGTCAGATGGGTTTAATGCAAAAACAAACTAATTCATTGTACATTAATTTCACTTTATTTATACTTTAAAAGCAGAGGGACATTGCATGTCTGTCACCTGTTTGTTTGCTACTCTATAATGCACATTCGCAGTTCATATAATTCACCTCGATGCAAATATCCATCTCAAATGTTACCACTCTATATCTAAATTCCTGCTTTTTCAATCATTTCATTCTTATAAGGCAGATCACTTGGACAAAGATAACACGTTTTTTCCTTCAGAGGAGTTCATGGGAAACTCTCATAAAATGTTATATATGATAGGAGAAGTTTGATGTATTGGTGATTTATGTCCCATGTTGTACCTCTCAATCAAACTCGTATAACGATCACACTCCCAGAGGTCCTCGTTACTAGCCTGATCCTATGACCCACATACAAACTGCACACATTAGCGCATACACATACTCGCTCAAGGAGGTATGCTGCACAATCCATGTATGACATATTTATGAAAAATATCTGCAACTGTTATAGTTTTGACTTGTCAACTATTTCATACCCCCAGAGTTGAGTCATCTGTCATTCCAGCATGGTATGATCCATTATCCCAAATTGACAGTATATGACAAAAAGTCTTTAGCGAAGGGAGTAGAGTGAGAAGTGAGAGGGTGGAAGAGAAAGATCTCTGCTGGAGAGAGGAAGAGAGAGGGATACTCTGTCATCTGTCTGGTTTGGATCGTGCTGGAGAGAAAATGTTCTTGGGGTGCACAAAGAAAACACAATAAATTACTGTCTGTGCTCCTCATTCATAACCCAGGATTATCATTTCCAATCCATACATCATATAGAGAGCCATATTGAAATACGCAGGACTAAGGAAACACACACATTCACAAAGATACACAAAGCCAAAAGCCATTAATCCACTCTGTGACTGGGAACTGGTCCAAATGGGCTTGTGTGTTTGTGTGTGTGTAGGTGTCTGATGTTTTGGTAAGAGGCGTGTAGCATTCAATCCCCCATGTATACTAATATGAGTATTGCTCTGTCATCTATAAAAGCACCTCTGAGGGCCATAACTGTAGCAGAGAGCTGACATTAAGGCAAATGCACATGCTTTTTAGATAAAAAAAAAACAAAACATAAATGTTTGAATTTGCTCTGCTAATATTTAGAGAACTTTTTTCCCCTATTTATCATGTTCTAGGAATATACAGAAGTAAAATACTAATACATAGCTAATTAATAATATCCATCCAAATGAGAACGTGGATGTAAATGCTGTGTACAAGCAACCATTCAAGCACCATAGAGGCAACTGGCTAACTCTCATATGATGACACTAGAATTACCACCTTGTGGTTGAACGTCTCTACCAACCAATAAATTGAGAGTTTGCATCCCTGTTCATCCAGATTCTACATTAGTGTCACCAATTCAGTATCCAACCTAATGTGAAATATGGTCATCATCTCCCCTTCGGTCCCTGGGTTATGGCATTGAATATTAGCCAGAAAAGTCTTTGTGCAGAACATTATGATCACAGTGCAGTTGACCTTTGACCTTTTGCTTATAAAATGACTTTATTTTATACTACATTTCTGAGAAATTTGGCCATAAATAGGGTATTAAACAAAAACAAAAAAACATGTTTTGTGAGGTCACAGTGTCCTTGGCCTTTGAGCACCAAAATCTAATCAGTTTTGAGTCCAAGTAGACGTTTGAGCCAAATTTGATATTCGGTGACTGTAACGATGAATGAAACCTGGCTGGATTGATTGGCTGTAGTTCACTTCATGTAGAACAACATGGTATTGTCTGAGAAACAAGACTTGTTTCAAATGCCAGCGTGACGGCATGGTTTGAAGTGAGGTGTTATGGTGAAACTCTGATGAAACCAAAAAAAAAGCAATCAAGACCATAGCTTTTAAAATTCAAGCAACATGAGGAATGTTGTATCTGGAGTGAATGTTGCGGATGCATACTGACAACAAGTTTGTGATGAGAGCAACTGAGGATGGTTGGCTCAGGCTCTAAGTTAGTAATTCAAAGAAGAAGCTTATGCTGCTAAGACAAACATAGATGGTATGAGCTTTCACGGACATCACAGGACTGGCGAAGGTAAAGAGTTCATGGTGACATGGTTGAACAGCTGGAAGGATATGTTTTACTGGTCAGCTTGGAAAGGTTTACAGAACGTTCATAGCCAGAAAAAAAAAACGTTTCCTGTAAGAAGAGAGGGCTAAGAGTGATAAGCTATTGATGATGCCGTCCTGGGGGTCAATGATCAGAAGTATTAGGGCCGGATTTGCCAAATATGGAGGAAGTGGTGTTGGATGGATGTTTTTAAGAGGCCATTTGTGTAAAATGGAATTCTTCCGTCTTCATCAATAAATTAGATAACTAATTCAAAACCCATTCATCTCATCTTTGCCTTCGAATGAATCCAAATGAATGTGTTAAAGTGTGCGTTACTAGGTGATGATGCAGTGCACTGCAGAACACTTATCGACTAATACTTTGACATTCTAGACTCAGAAAATGAGTATCTGATGCATGCGCAGGTCTTGTGGAGAAATGTGATGTTTGTGTTCTGCATGTTTTATTGAATAAACTCTCCTCTCATTGCAATGGCTTTTCATTGAAGTCATGGCCAGCACAAGTGTTTCACATCTAACTTAAAAGAACAAATTTACAGCCTCGCCATAATATATCAGCAGGGGTTATTTTTAGTCAGCGCATTTAGTCAGCAATTGTATTTCGGCCTAATGGTTCCAGAGACTGCTCGTTTAATGAATGTGCACATAGTGACCAAACTAGATCTGTTGGCAGTAAACTAAAAAGCAATGAGATGTCAGATGCTAAAAAACTTGGTTGTACTGAGGGAAGCTTCAGAGTCAGTAATTTCTGTGAGCTGATAATTACTCAACCTCTTTCACATTAACCATTGTCATCTGATGCGTTGTTGATATAGAAATATTAATTAGAGCAGCTTTACATTACATAATGATGGTAGCACCACTGTCAAACTGACTGTAGTGACCTGAAAATGAATCAAACTTAGACATGAAGCAATTTTAAATACCAAAGCCAGGTCAATGATCACTGGCAAGTCATCCACCTATAATTATGATAATAATTCCTTCAATTTATGTTTACGTCACTCCGTGAAACCACCAGGGAAAAAAGTGTCATTCCTTTTTCACAGCCTTCAATTCTTACCCTTTTCGTTACTCACTCAGGAACATAGGATGTGTCAACAGTGCCATATCGTCTCATATAATGACAGCAAATCATGCGGCCACACATCTGTAACACATAATTCTCAGCTTGCCACCTGACCACCTGCTCCCACATTAATGTACACCATCGACTCTCCTTGCCACCACCTACACTTCACACACGAGACAAACTCTCACAGAGCTTTGTCAGTGAAGGTCAGAGGAGAGGGTCACGTGTGGCTTGTGGCTGAAGTTGTGATTGCTGCAGACAGGGAGTCTGCCCTGGTGTGGACGCTGGCTACTTTTGAACAGGAAATCTGTAAAAGAGCAATAAAAATGACCGGATGGCGTTAGACACAAGATTGAATCAATAAAAAAAGTGAGACTTTCTCTCTGAGTGCTTTTAAAACAAGAGCATTTGATCAATCCAAGTCCACGTCTCTTCTAACATGATCTCATACTTTTCCACCTGCCCTCTTCCCCTCTCAGGTGTTTTTTTTCTGTGTGGTGGATGGCCTTATCTTTTGGAGATCTCTCTCTGGAGAAGCACTTCAGATACACCTGTTGTTGCTGTTTGTGTTTGAGCATTGATGTATCAATGCATTTTCAGTTCTGGCACTCTTGCCATATCTGTGTATGAGTGTGCATTTAATGATGAACTATGATCCCTCTCCTGCTTTTTGCTACAATCTCCCATGGTACAAGTCCATCTATCTGTGTTTCTATCTACACATTACTGCTGTTGATACAGATAAAGACAATACAGGCATTTTCTTCTTTGTTCGTCTATTTTTATTTCTATTGCCATCCAGTGATTTGCCACATTTACTTGCAAATATCACTGCATAATCTATTTGGGATTTATTTTTTTTTGTTAACCGATTAACTGATGGATTACCACGCTGAATTATAAATATTAGCAGACAAACATCCAGCTAAAGTGTTTGAGTGTAAGCCACTGAATCCCTCTTTTGCAGGGGCTGCTGTTAATAATTATAAAATATAATTTTAATCTCTGACTTCCCTGCTCAGTGAGGCAAGATAAAATACATATTTTTTACTGGCCGCTGGTGTCGTGCTGCAGAGTATATACGAGTAAGCCAGTATAGCTACTTGCTATCTTTTTTCACTTAGGACATAAAACATACTAATTGTACTGCTTCAGTTACCACAACACCACCGCCTGCAGACATCAATAAATTGGCACCTTATTGCTTCGAGTCTGCTACAGTGCAGTGCTGAACTGCGATAAAGACAATCAGCAGGGGTTGATGTCGAGCTATGACCAAGATCTATTAGCCCCAATAAATGTTTTGCTGCTATCCAGGTGAAATGTTACAGTGTTAAACAAAGCCGTGTTTCTGTGTAAAAGTTCTGTGCATATGGTTGTCACAGCAAATTAGGTCTCTAGCACACGTCACGGGTATTGTAAAGTGAATCAATGCAGTTGGTAAATAACCTAACAAGGATGTCAAGGCTGGGACTTGGGAAGGTTTATGTGTGGCACATGTTAAACCTCTATCTTACCTAAATTGGGTCTCAATTATCAAATTATGGTCAGAAATAAACCTGATGGGCTGCTAAAACCTTTTGGTGCTTTATCAGTCTTGCTCAGCAAACCAACCAATGCAAAGACCAATGCTCCCTGTAAGCCTCTTCCAAATTTTAGCCAAATTATAACACTGTACCAATCATTAGTCATTGCCTGACATTTCTCAAGAAGTTTAGTGATTTGAGCTAGTTTGGTTGATCTTAATGATAAGATGCTGGAGGACTCCAACAGTTACATGTATTTGAACTGGTATTAAAATGAAATTAAAGCTTTTTGAAATTAAAAATATTCTTGATTGGTTCAGCATCTGTATGAGTGGATAATTTTTTCCCCCAACATAGTCAGATTTACCACTTAACAGACGGGCTAACTACTATCGACTTTCTGAGTGTAAACTAGAATCTTGAATGTTGTTAAATTGCTAACTCTATTCTACAGTATAAATTAACTTGTTGAGAAAGAGGGAAAACATGTTGTGACGTTTGTAGATGTGGTACAGTCAAAATACGTCACAACCTTTGTTCCTGTTTCTTTAATTAATCATAAGTCATCGACATTGTACCAAGGAGGTCATTATGAAAAGAGCGGAACTTAAGTGTCCGATCTCGTTGCGGTCGGGTTCCTACGGTAGGGGCGCTTCCGCTCTGTGACGTCAGAGGGAAATCCGGAGGAGAGGAACGGTCCGCGTCTTCATCGCTAAAGCGTCGTCTACCTGTTTTCCAGGTGGGTGCACTGTGAAAAAACACAAATATGACTGTTCACTAAAATGCAACTTTATTTTGAAAGACTTTGAGGAATTTGTGACGGGATTTAAGTTTGTAGCGGCGAGTTAATTGCCTCTAATTCCAGTTTTGCTACTGGCGGGAAAAATGTAAAATGGCACTTCCTGTGAACGCATCATTCTAACGTGAATGGACACATCGCGCAGTTTAATATTTAAGTTTCCTTAGGCCCTGACTACCTGACACATATATTTATTAAAGTTTATTTCGGATCTGATATTTTAGTATTAAAAGCGCCTGTGAGTTTTAATCAGACGGAAAGTAGTTTGAGTTCAGAGATTATGCCCTAAATGCTGTTTATTATTTTGTGAAGGACAAGACCCGTAACATAGACGGTCAGACGTTTAACAGGCATTCATCACAGTTTGTCTCCTACTGTTTGATTCTTTTCTCCAATGAACAGAGATGATCTGTAGATGAGATGAATAGTCTGGAGCAGTAATATAGGTGGAGGCTGTGACCTGTACAGGCTGCTCACTCGTTCCAAATCAATCTACCATTCCATCACTGTGACCCAGATGTCCGTCCTTCTTCCCAGTCTCTATCTCAATCCCTATCTCATGCCAATCTCCATTCATCAGTCTTTCTATCTCCATTCTATCCTCTCATCTTCTCTTGCAAAGTTAGTAGAGTCGGACTTTCTTGGCGGTGAGAAAAAGTTTGTCTTTGTGTGCGGTACTTTTGAGAAGAAAGGAATACATGAGAGTGAATTGGACTTTCAAAAGAAGTCTGCCCTGAAACCCTTTGTTCCATGGCTCTCATGCAGTATTCATATTTAAAATGAACTCTCCCTGGCTTTGCTTTCGTTTTTTCCCCTAACTAATCAGGGACAGATTTAATGACCTTGAGGCATTAGCAAAACAGTGTGACTCACACCTGCCGCTTCTTTGCTGAGTATGTGTGTATCTGCGCGTGTGTGTAGGACTGCAAAGGGAAAAAAAGTCTTTTCTATTTTTGTTCCTATATTGAAATGCATTATCAAAAACTGTAAACGCTGCAGTTAGACAGATATAGGGCCCATATTTGTCATTAGAACCTGTGTATAACCAGGATATTGTCTATCAGTGCACTAATATCACTCTTGATATTAATTTCTTTAAACATATGAGCACTTGAAAAGGATAAATGACATTCTATAGCGTTTTGGCAACAAATGCTATGAAAAGACCCAAAGCAAATATTGCCTGTGTAGTTAAAGGTTTGGTGCAGCTTTACTTTGGCACATTTTATCAGTGTGAACGTTTGAGACCACCGTGTCCAGCTGGTTTAGGAACTCATTCAGCCATTTTACAGATGTCTTCAGTAGGAAGTAGTGGGCTTGGAACTGAGAACCACAGACAAGTTGGAGAAGGCAAACTAAAACAGTGGTAGTTTGGAGATTTGTTAAAAACACACACAGAAATTGAATGAATAATTGAATGCCCTTGCTATATATATGTATTATTATATGTATTATATATATATATGTTTTTATATTTTATTCTATCCTCTTCTCTTTCTTTTACTCTTTGGCATTCAGTGTGGATGGCAAAGTAAGATTTTCGTTGTACAGGGAAACCCGTTTCTGCACTGTACACTTGACAATAAACGCTTTGAATCTTTGAATCTTGAATCTTGCTTACCTGACAGAGAATATTCCAAAATAGTTCTCCTCCTCGTGTTGTTCCACCAGGGTTGATGTGGTGCCGCCATCTTGGACATTTCCAAAAGCTTGGTGCTGACAAGACACAATGCTCACGTTTGCTAATTATTTGCTTGCTAAATGAAGCCCAGAAAAGTCCTCTGGAGGTAGCTGGCATTCAGCTAAAGCTCTATGCGGACTACAGTGAGGCCACAACAAACAACAAAGTGTTGTAAATCCTGCTCCAAAGTGATGCGCAGGGCATGCACCAAAAGGTTTGAGGCTTTCCTTCTTTATCCTGATGCAATCTTGCTCTCCTGGGAGAGCAACATCTACACCCTTCAGGAGCAGTTCACTTCCCTGGAAAAGGAATTTAAGTGTTGATGAATAAACGACAGAAAAGGCAAGGCTGAACTAAGACTGATGTGAAAGAGAGAGAGAGAGGATGGGATTTATGGTGTTCATGATGGGGGGGGGGGGGGGGGGGGGGGGGGGCTCTGTCTCCAGTAATCACATCCATCGCCATTTCACCAAATAGTTTTTTCTTTTGCCGCTATACTGTATGTTATACTTAAAAGGGTTATGAATAATATTACTGTTCATGCAATGCACTGGGCCTTAATTCCCCTCAGAAGCATGGAAGCACTTTAGAGCTCCTCTATAGGAACAGTATTCATTTTGTATCTATACAGGAGTCGGTTTATTTCCAGGCTGATGTACATAGATTTCTAAATGAATATTAACATGTGATTGCTTCCTCCTGCTATGCCAAAAAGAGCAGAGGCATCTTCATGGCAGCAAAGTGTAACTCAAGTTATACTAATTTGGGCACGGGGGAAGTGATGATTACTTTTTGTAAAATGGCTTATGATGGCATTAAAATTGCTTTGATATGTGCCTATGCTCAGAATTCTTTCGACCAGCATTTCAAGGACTTACTGGCCTGCATATCATTAGATCTTCCAGATAATCAGCTTTGATAGAGGGGGATTTCAGTGCTGCATGACAACACTGATCGAACAGGAGCAACAGAGGGCAAAAATTAACAACACATGCTCCAACATATGGGCTTTAGTGAGGGATTTATTTCTGTATTCCAAGTTGTTTTATGCTAAACCCTTTTGTTTTAGTGTTAACAGGCTTCTCATCTTGGTTCTCAGTTTTCATGTACTCTCATCTGCCCCTTATCTCCACCTTTTTTTTTCTCTTCCTTTGGAGCCTGTTACTCAGGCAGTATGACAGCCGAAGGCCCTCGAGCCATACACACCACCTCACTCTTCCTTGCATGGGCATGATATTTTTATTTTTACCAAAAGTCCCGATAAATCACTCTAACATCTCTGCAAAATCAGAACTAACGCCGTCGGGTAATTTAAATGAGCAGACATCTTTTAGTGTTCCTGCATTTGCAGTTTCAAATACTCGAGGGTCTCTATCTATACTTCCCTTCACACATTGATCACTAACAACTACAGCTACGTCCAAAACAACACAGGTGGCAACTTAGAGAAAAGGTACACTCCCTTCTTCCTTTTAATTTAGACTTGTCAGTCTTTATGACTAATGTATTTCTTATAGTATCATATATGTTAAGTCAGTGTTACCTATAGCTCCACTGGATGGCTACTGGAAGTTGAACTGTTATCAGCAGAAGAAAACATGCAGAATCAGTTTCTACTTTGCAAAAGCATAAATGACAATGAGGCACTGACCTGCCTAATTTTGAATGATACTCTGCCCCATTGCAGAACAATTAACATATCCACATAACCTCCTCAGTTTGATATATCCCAACATAAGACAGTGAAATGAGACAGAAACCGAACTATAGACACTCTCCCACATACATAAAGTAGTAGGTGTATCTGTTTTTAAAAAGCTAATGGCTACTGATACATCGGTTGTTTTGGAGCGTTTGGCAGCATTCGAGCTGTTAGCTTTTCTTTCTGTCTAAACAATGAGCACCTTTAGAATAATTACGGAACATTAAAACTCCCTATTGGAAGCAATACTGATGAAGAGAGTATTGTTTCGGTTTATTTCAGCTGACTTTGCATTTCACAGGATAAATGTACACCTTGAATCCAGATTTCTTTAGAAACCTAGAAAAGGGCAAGAAGCTGATGTTTGATTTTCTTTTTTGTAAAAACCCTCAATGATCATATATGGCTCATCAGCATCTAAATATATGGGTTTGTCCCTAGTGACACTTCATTGCAATTACAACCACAATCCCAGTAATACGGTAGCTTGACATGTCTGTGTTATTTTGTCAGGAGCAGAATGAGATTGTGGTAAATCCCTTTCTGTTCCTTTTGTAATCCTGTGTCTGCTTTCCGACAGGGTATTGGAGCCTTAGCAGAGATATGAATCAATGACGGTATTTGCACAGTTCTTATCACACTGCCTATCTAATGTCATAGAAACCCAGGGATTACATTCACCTCCGCCTTACTACTGACAACAATGGAAGGAGGGGTTGGCCACTATGATTTATTCTCTCTCTATCGCTGTCTCTCTCTCTCTCTGCTGATCACAGAACAGCAAGATTAGGTACAAATGTGCACATTATGGGACATCAGACAAAGAACAGAGCACAAGGATTACATGGGGCTCACAACATGCTACAAAGACCAAGACACAAAAGGAGAAGAGGGACAGGGTAGAAAGTGAGTGATAAAAAGCAAGTGAAAAAACAAAAAATCAGATTTTAAGAATCTCAATGAATAGAAGTGTTCTGTATGAAAATATGTAGCCCATGGTAGATATTTTTTTTTAAAAGAGTACCAAACTCATTTTCTTCTTTGCAGTGTTTTTGTGTAGGGTAAGCAATGTAGAACCAGAACAAAGAGCCGCAACACACATCTGTCCTGTCTACTCTGCATGCAAGAGACCACCTCCAGCTGTCTGCATTATAAACAATCCCTCTGACACACACACACACACACACACACACACTCAAAAACAAGCAAATATGCAAGCCTGCATGTGCACACTCTCACACTCGCACGCCACATCAGCTGAGAACATTGCTGTGAGCGTGAACATTAAGATGTTGTAATTTTTGGGATAATTAGTTGGCCTGTCAGTTTTATGGCTGCACCTTGCTAGCTTTGAGATTAGGCCTCCGAGACCTCCTGCTCCGCTGCACACGCTACACTGTGCCATTGTGTGTGTGTGCGAGAGGTAGAGAGTTGAGGAGAGAGAAAGAGGGAGGCAGAGCGAAAGCCACAGAGAGGGAGTTATAATGCCGCTATTTAATTAGCAAACGTCATTCAACTTCATCTCTTCCATCAGTGATTCTGAACTATCACCATTACAGAGATAGAGATTTTTCTCAGTCATATTCTCATTCTCAGTATATTCTAATCACAGTCTTTGCACATACAATAATTGAAAAATTCATAGCTATCATTTATATTCAAATACCCTTTTTAATCACTGTAGCCATAACTTTTCTGAGAGAAATACTAATTATTTCAGGGTAAAAGAGAAACTCAACATGGTCTGTTCCCAAAAATAGAAGAGGGGAAAGAAATATCCAAAAATATACATGCAAACATACATCCATGCTATCTATTTACTAAGCTGTATGCTATATGCAAGAGGAGACTGTGAGGCTCTGTCAGGACTGGTGCCAGCAGGACAGCACGAATACAGAGGATAGGAATAATGCAAATGCAGATAAACGAGGTCAGACCTGGTGCAGCTCAATCATTTATTTCTAAAAATAAGGTAAAAAGGCTTACATGACCATTATGGAGGCAACACCTGATGAAAACAAGAGAGGCCATCCAATACAGGCTAACACATCTGCCCAGGAGCAGTCAAGAATCAGACAGACATAAAGGGTCAAATGGGCAGGTCGGTCAGGTAGAAACAGGTTCAGGTTGCCAGTAGAAAAAACACAGGAACAGGTAATAATGGCTATAAAGAAAAACATAAAACATGTGGCGACTTTGACAATGTTAAGTAGCCACAGTGCTGATGAGCAAAATGGAGACAGGTACATGGGAGTCAGGAGAAAAAGTCCAACAGCATCTTGTGGGCTGGTGGAGAATAACACTGAAGGGACTTGGTTAAGTGAAAATGTGGCTGGAGAAAGGGAAAGAGAGCAATGCAGAGGGCTGGCAATTTCAGTGTGAAGGGAGAGACTGAGGATATAAGCAGACTGGTGACAGCCATTCCCAGGCCAGATAGGATATGTTAAGAGTAGTAAAACTTAAGACCCTGTAAGCAGGTGAGAATGCATAATTTAACAAATGAAGTTCTAAAGTTATTCAACCCCATCGCACAGGATGCTGAATACTGTATGTTCATGTTCATTCGACATCCAAGCACAGCGCACACATCTGCACTAGCGGGCAACTTTGCCTCCAGACTCACAAACACGTTTGCCCGCGCTCTCCAAGGGTCTGACTTTGCCTGCTGAAAGGATTCAACAATTATCCAGCAAGCTCAATACATGCTCGGGGAACGAGCTTGGCTGCACAACAAAGTCTGAGTGTTTAGTTTCTTTTCATAAGTAACTGAGGCAGGCTGAGATGAGGGAAAGTAAAAGAAAGAAAGCAAGTAAGCAAGAAAGACACCTCCGTCATTTTATTTAGCACATGGGTGCAGCTTGTGGACATGTTAAACACTGTGTTTATTGGCTGCAGTCCATTAGCTCATACAGGCTCTTAGTGATTCATTTCCTTAGACATACACTTACACACACAGTCCACGCGTGCACAGAGCAATTATTCATGACTTGAAACAGGAGAAGACAAGTAATTGAATTATGTTCCATATAAACAATAAACTCAGCAGAAGTAAACCTGCTGTTTCCATGCTCCCCACTTTACATCCAGCCTCTTGGCGAGTAGCCTGTGTGTAACAGACACAGTGAATCACAAAATTATACAAAATTATAAAATGTACCAAAAAATGTATACATACAGTTTTGCAGGTCAAGGATGTAAGAAACTTTTCTTTTTTTTATATAGAGAATGATGTCGAACAAGCAAACATGATGGTCATGGGTCTTTTGGTCATCTTGGATCATGACAAAGAAGACAGAAAAAGCTGCGACTCAACCTCACAGTTCACACTTCGAGATTGAAATGTCATTGATCTGTTTACCGTCATCACCTCCCTGTGAAGCACATTGATGTGGCTGACAAAAACTGACAGCTTTTAATTACTAGAAAGCTGGTCTCTCCTTGGAACTCTCTTGACAAACAGAAATGATAAATAAGCTGATAAAACAGCCATAAATCGTTAAAAGAAACGCTTTCTGTGACGCCCATGTTTATAATGCATTAAAATATATGCATTATAGTTCTCTTATGACAATGCATCATCATAGTTATAAGCACTCTTAAATATTCATTTAACAATAATCATAACACATTATAAAGCATTTTATCAACTTATCGAATATCACATTTTGTAATATTGCAGTTAAATCTCATGTCCTGATGCCATCGTCGGATTGTCAAATCTACCGTGGAATTACATGCTTAGACGTGCAGAAAAGGGTTTTACCCGATAAGGTGTGTCAGTATACCAGTTGTTCCCTATCAGCTGTGGTATGCTAGTCGGCTTAGCTCAGTTAGTTATAGTGAAAATGGATTAGTATCAAAGTGCATGCTGACATTGTTAAATTGATATTTGTGTGGAAACACTTCAGATATATAATTTACGACATCATCACTTGAATGTGTTGGAAAGCAGAACAAGACAAAACCAGACACTGTAGGAAAAATCTGTCTCCCCGCAGCGTTCAGGCAGCCTCTCCCTGCAGATTCAGACTGTGCCAAGGTAATAACTAATGCTATAAAATTGTTTATCACTGCTGATATGTGACCATATTAGGTTGAAAAGAGCACAGGATTTAAGCATAATGGTGAAAATCCTGGAGTTTCGCAACAATGTGCCTTCACCTGTCAGTCCTTTGTATCTGCCCTGTATATGATGTACCTATGTGAGAGCAACACTCCGAACATTGTAAAATTAATTTATTTCTTTAATGAGTCATAACAAAACTTGAGTAGTCCAATGTGACACAACTTTATGATGATTAACAGCAGGATGAGATACATTTACATTTCACAAAAACTCACTGAAAACACTCAGTTGACTCAAACTAGAGATAATATCCAAAAAATGTAAAACTCTACTTCACCTGTAGCTGTATATTTTACTGCTTCATATTGCGGAATGAGAATTCAAGAGTGCGGGTAAAAACACTTAGATCAGTTGTATTTTTACTGCTTTCGCCAGGCATGGCACAGCTCTCTCTCTCACCGTGCTTACATTCTTTAAAAGCATTGACATTACATGACATAATCTCCCTCAGTTCTTTCCTATTCAAAACCTGCGAATTTAAGACCTGTGACACACAAAGTCCTGCCTGCATAAAAACAATGATCTCATATAATTCCCTGCCTCAGACACTTGTTAAAGTCCACATATGTCTTTTTTATGAGATTATAGAGTTAAGTAACAAAGCACAATTTGTTATAGTCATGTCAAGTTTAGTCATCTTCTCTAATTGTGAAGCAAGTCAAGCACAATAAATGATGACTAGATATTTAAATGTGGTCGAGAACACATGTTCACATAATAGGAGCAGAGTTTCAAAGAATGCTGAAATCTATGAAGAACAAAGTGATTTCTCTAGACAATGGTAACACCAAATACATAGATAATATCCAGTAGTGAACATTTTGAAGGGACTAAAGCAATCACAGCCATTTGAATGAGACATTTGAGTAAGTTCTCACAGTAACTGCATCAGACGACAGGACCCATTATCTACACAGACAGGTATCCCCGTCAGGATGGATAGTAATCACTTGGTGACCCCCTGACTTTTCACTGTGTAGAAAAAAAAGCCAAATAAACAGCTGCTGGCAACTGAATCTAACAGCGCTATCTTTGGCTTCTGACAAACATAATTGGCAGCAGTCATACAGTAGGTGGGAAGCCAGAGGGGGATCACATCTACTGATCACATTGTCACTGCACGAATGACTCCTATAGTTTATTGAGCTGTCTGAAGAGAACATTTTTGTTGTTTTTAAGTATAGTCAACAGTGAACAGTTTGAAAAGACCACAGCCATTTTAATGACATTTAAGTCACAGTAAGTTCTCACAGTTCTCACAGCATTACACTACAGGGCCCAATTTCTGCAAAGACATTAGCGGTGTTCTCGTCTAGATGGATCGTAATCAGTTTGGTGACCTGCTGACATTTCAGTCTGAGCCTATGTTACACTGTTCTAAAATGACACTAAAATATGTATTCCTTGATAAAAACTTGTTTTATCTGGGAGCAGTCTGACAAAACCAGAGGAACAACAATGTGAAACTTGCAGCAGTATCATCCGGCTCCAGACGTGTTCCAACATTAGTAATTGGTGTTCATACAGTGGGTGGGAAGCCAGAGGGGGGTCACGTCCTATTCACTGCACTAGTGGATTCTATAGTTTATTGAGCTGTCTAAACAGATTTTTTTTTTTTTAAAGATTTGATTGTATATATCACCCCTATTTCTTACCTAAATAATGTTTCATTAGCCTTCTAAAATCCATTTAGTGTTTGGATAACTTACATTATTATCCATCTCCTGAGGAAGCAGATGACATTGGATATAGATACCTCTCCAAAGGTTTTATCTTCCTCCCATGACTAAAGGACTTAGTAGGAGAAAGGCTTTGCAAAGAGGGAGCCTGTTTTTTTTTTTTTTCTTTTTTTTTTTTTTTACATTTTACTTTCCAAAGCCAAAGTGAGAAAGTAGAGACTGTAAATACTTCAGACAGAGCAGGCTGGGGGGAATTATGAGCTACTAAGAGCGTCTTATCGTGGCAGAGGGGTCATTCATTTTTAGCTTGGTCAAGCAGAAGAAGAAAATTGAAAATGAGATTCAATGTTGTTAAAATGATTAGAGGAAATCTCAATCTGCTTGATTTTTTCTTTTTTAGAATTTTATTTTTGCACTGTACTGCACAAGTTCATATCCTCTTATAATGAATTGACCACACATTGCTTTTCAGTTGTTATTGAGAGAAATGAAATTCCATTAACCAGTTCTTCACTTAAATTGAGATTGTTTGTCACACTCCCTCTTCCCGAGCAAGGTAATATTACCACCAACCTAGCATACTCCACACATCATGACAAATGTGTCAAATATGGTGATAAATCAACACTACCAATCAAACTAGCCACTGCAATATTACAGACTTCCCTGAGTAACCCGATGACCTTTGTGAAACAGACAGATTCTAACAGACATCATGCTGGTCTGAGAGTCCTGCCTGAAGGTATTACCCAAACCACCACACACACATGCACACACATCTCCCTTGGCTCTGTCCTGGGCAGCATATGGCAGACCTTGAAGTTCAAGGACACCAGTGTTTCACAGATTTAGGAGATTCATCACTGACAAACACACATTCATCTCAGCCTTACCCTGTGGGAAGCACACGCACAGGCTCATGCATCCATGCTTGTGCACACACACAAACACACAGCGACTACATACATGACCGAACAGTCAAGAGACGGAGACACCAGCTCCACAGATTAGTTTCTATCTGATGACTGGAGGTGCATGACAGTGGCCTCGCAAAAGGCCTCGAAGGGATACACACACACACGCACACACGCACTCTCACACACACACACACACACACACACGCACTTTCACACACACACACACACACACACACACACACACACACACCCACACCCCATCTCTTTTGTTGACCTTGTGTAGATCCAAGAAAGTCTTTGCTTGCACTCGGCTTAAATTTCTCTTTAACAGTTAACATTAAAAACAATGTAAATCCTCATGTTTACTTTTTTCCTGTGTCAATGTGAAATCTATCTTTTTTGTTTTGTTTTTTTGTTGCTGCTGTTGATGTGCAAGGGATTAAATGCGATCCATCCATACAAATGCTGAAATATGCAGACATGCTGTACATGATATGGAACATTGATGCAGACACACAAAATGCAGCACATGTGTCATATAGTCAACAAACAACAAGCGTTGGCCAGCTCCTCTTATTTGTCAGCAGCGCGGCCTTGGTGTCTCAGGCTGACATGTTTGAATAATCCAGGTTGTGCTTGAATAAGCACAGCTCGTATCAGCCTTCCGTGCATCTGATGGATCATATCTGTTCGCCCGAGCATTTGTCACAACAAAAAGAGGAAACAGACACAATAGCTATGGTAACTTAGATTATGTCTGATGCCTCACCCACCATTGTTAATTATAATAGATGTTCCATACAGCATCTATGTGCAAGTGTGGTGTGTGTGTGTGTGTGTGTATGTGTTTGCTTTACAAAAGAACATACACTTCTGTGATAAAACAAAATCTGATCTCATAAAAATACATGAAATGACGTGAGTGCTTAACAACGCATTATGGAGTGGTAGCTCGTAACATATTAAAATTATGTGTTGGCGCCATGGAAACTGCTATATAGCACTACGATATGACCATTGGAGAGTGCCAGCAATAGGCGTACCTGATAACCACGTGTTTGTTATTGTTGAATAACGTTATAGTTTAGTTAGGTTTGGGGACCAAAACTACTAGTTGAGGTTTAAGAAAAGATCATTGATTGGGCGAACTAAGTACGACACATGAACAGCAGCCTCCTGGGTGAAAGTCCTTTGTTTGATCCGTGCAACCATTCTGGACTTTTTCACTTTTTACACTATATCACCTGACTAACACCGTCCATTGTATGGTGTTAATGAACCTGCCGATTGTGTATCCACCACAACAAATGATCCCAATTGGCTTTGCATCACCATTTTTCCATGGTGCAGGCATGTAATTTTATGCCACCACTACACTACTAATTTCTGTGCGATCAGTCTGTCTCTTAATCTACTAAAATGGCTTTGTTGTTGGCTTGGGCACCATGTATAACTGAGTTAATGTGGTTGATTTTAAAAGGTTTTATAAACCAATGTTAAGTACATACTATATACAGTTGCACCTAAAATTATTCAACCCCCATTGCAAATGAGGTGTATTGGCAAAATTTACAAACTTACTTTCAGCTGTGTTCAATTAAATCAAACAAGAACAATTTAAATAGCTCAACACAATTAATACTACAGAGGATTTCTCCAAATTCAACATAAAATGCCACTTTTAATGGTTACTGCAGTCTCAAAATTCAACTCCCTGAATAGAAGCCCTCATAAGAGCACTAGTTTGCAAATCAGGTGTTTTTTCTAGCAAACCTGATGCAACTAATCATGGGCCTCATTGGTTGCATAAGGTGTGCATAAGATAGAACACATCAAATTCCCTAACTGGCTAGGGGTTTGTTCACAGTGACGTTTGGTTGCATGTTAGAGATATGGGTAAGTCGAGAACTGTCCAAAAAGTCAAGAGAGGAGATCACTGACTTTCACAACAAAGGAAAAGGATATTAAAAGATAGCAAAGGCATTGAATGTTCCTAGAGATACTGTTGGAAGTATAGTTCACAGTTCAAAGCTGAAGGAACACTGGCTACACTACCTGGAAGTGTCAGAAAGAGGAAGCTATCAACAGCTGCCACCAGATTTCTGAGGAACATTTGAGTGACTGCAAAAGACCAGCAGCAAGACTTGGTGGCAGCAGACACTGAGGTTTCAGTTTCTACAGTAAGGCGCATACTAAACGCTGAAGGCCTCCATGCCTGAAATCCAAGGTGTATACTACTATTGAAACAAAAGCACAAGACACGTTGGCTCCAATATGCTGAAAACCATATCAATAAACCACAGACTTGGGATTCTGTTTGCTGTAGCAATGAAACATAACTGGAACATTTCAGGTCTATGGATCCGTGATATGTCTGGAGGAGGAAGGATGAGGCAGATGCTGAAAAGAACACCCTGCCTACAGTGAAGCATGGCGGTGGCTCAGTGATGCTCTGGGGCTGCTTTGCTTCTTCTGGCACTGGAAACCTGCAGCCTTTTTAGGGCATGATGGATTCAATCAAGTATCAAGAAATCCCCGGATAAAATGTTGTGGTCTGTGAGGAAGCTGAAGCTTTGGCCATTGGACCTTCCAACAGGACTGTGATCCCAAGCATACCTCAAAGTCCACCAGGGCTTGGCATCAGAAAAAGTCTTGTAAGCACAGGAACAACGTCAGAACCTGGTGTCTGGCTATGCAGTAAAAGGCTGCTTTACCAAGTACTGAAGATGCTATTCAAGAAGGGGTTGAATAATTTTGAAACTGCAGTAACCATTAAAAGTGGCATTTTGTGTTGAATTCGGAGAAACCATCTGTAATATAAGTTGTGTTGAGCTACTTCAATTATTGTCTGTTTCTTGTCAAACAGTTGAAGGTTTGTAAATTTCGCCAATACACCAAATTTGCAAAGGGGGTTGAACAACTTTGAGTGCAACTGTATGTCAGGTTTTCAAAGGACTACACTGATTAATATGAATCTGACCCGGTGTGTGTGTGTGTGTGCATGTGTAGGTGTGCTTTTGTAGACAACTAATTAGCCTGTTTGTTCAACATGCTTTATGGGTCCTGGGGGGACAACAGAAGATGGGCACATACACACCTTGCTCCCTACAGAGTCCCATCTGTTGTAGAGACACACACATACACGCTGCCGTAGAAAGCCACGATAAAACTGCTGATGAGGGAACAAAGATATTGATGGGATCACTCATTTGAATTGTCTGTTTGGAAATATTGCTCTAGTGACTGTTGAGGAAATGAAGAGAAAAAGAACAAAGACAGGGAAATTAATCTGTGCCTCAAAACAATCAGCAATACAATTAAGACCGATATTTTTAAATGAAAACTTGGTTGGTTGTACTGTAATGTTTAAAGCCTTCTGTAAGTCTAATTTGGGTAAAAGTTTCCTATTAAGACAGTCATGGTGACATTTATTAATTACATGTTATCAATCAAAACAAAATAACATATCTGAATAATTGCTTTAATTCATTAAAAAAAAGCCAATATTAACTCAGTTCCTGTTGGGCAGGAGTATGTATACATAGAACACTGTTATCCAACTGCTGAACCACATCTTTAATAAAACCTCAATACATAATTGATTACTGCACACTCAGATGTGTTTGTGTTAGTGTTTGATTTCACAACACTAATCTGTTCAGATATAACGTGTTCCCTAAGACATGCAGAGCATCAATTTTCACTGCTTCAAACACAGAACTCTATTATTCCCACACTTTTAAATCTTTCAATCAATCGCTGTGGTTCATGACCTTTTTATGAGGCTTTCACCCTCTTTACTCCCATTTCCCTTCTATCTTTAGTTAAAAGCCTCTGCAGGGCAATGAATGAGTCTCAATATTAATCGTAAGTATTTCTTATTGAGATGCACTATATCTATATATATATATATATATATATATATATATATATATATATATATATATATGAATTTGATGCTTACAACATATTTGGATTTGATCACTTTGTTTAATAAAACAGAGCTTAAAGAATAAAAGTGATTTAAAAATTGCTTTTTTATACAGGCACCTGGGTATAGCACTTTTACTGTGCTAGTTGTTTACAACACGTTCTGTGGTGAAAAATACATTTCTGACACTAGAAAAGCAATCCATCCACCTCTTAAGTTTTCAGAAAGCGCTAGCCTTGAGGCTGTGTACATCCCTGTGGAATTTATTTAATTATCACGCTATGCTATCGCTGTGCACACAAAATGAATACATAGTACCTCAAACAACAGTGATCCCCCACTGTACTCTATCAAAACTCCCTAGAAAAACAAAGGGAGATAGAGGAGTCAATATTCCACCTTTCTGAGAGACACATAACTGTGAGGCTGAGCTATAACACATTCTGTGGTAAGCTCTTTCTCACTTGGCTAACCTTGAATGAAACCTCAGATGAGAAGAAAATGCTATTTTCACCTCACTCCTGAGCCAGAAGTGGCTTCGCCATGAGCTGTGTGTGTGTGTGTGTGTGTGTGTGTGTGTGTGGGTGTGGGTGTGTGTGTGTTTGTGTGTGTGGGGGGGTCTATGTCTGCCTGTGTTCTATTTTCAGTCAGAAATTGCTTTCATACAACCAAGACCATTTAATGACAGAGTAACCAGTTTATTAGCTTCATGTCTACCATCTAATGAAACAGTCTAATACAGTCCAGTACTGTAATAACTCTGCAACAAATTCTATCAGGTCTCCTTTGGTCTTTCTATCATTTTGACCACCAATAACTACATAGATGAGGAGGACACAATATTAGAGACACCACTCAGCAGCGTCAAAAGAACTATAGAGTTGAATTGACACGTCTGCCACAGCATCACCAGAACATCAATATTTAAGGCATCACAAATGTAGAATTTATTGTAAAGTGTAGTAGATTGCAGAGGTAGTAAGAATAGTGGTTGTTTATCTGATGACCTCAATTGCAAACTAGAATCAATTGACAGAGTCTACAGTCATCCTAATAGCCCTGTGAGGCTGTATAGCACAGTTGTGCTTTCAGCTGAATGCAATCATCAGCATGCTAACATGCTCGCTATGTCAGTGTGGACATGGTTCTTTTTCAAGATCATGTTGCCCATTTTATCATGTTAGCCTGCTAACATTGGCAAACTAGTGCTGAACACAAAGTACAGCTGAGGCTGATGGGCATGCCATTACTTTTGCAGGTATTTGGTCATGAACCAAAATTACGTTTTAATCTGTTGGCACTAGATGGACGGTCAGGGGATCAGATTGCAATTCATCCTGTGAGGGACATAGCTGTATGAGCCAACATTTATAGCAATTTATTCAATAGATGTTCAGACATTTCACTCAAAACCATAGACTGTATATAAGAAATGGTCTTACCCACTTTAATGTCAGTCACTGGTTTGTCAACCGCCCCAAGTTTCACTTTACAGGACACGCCATCTTGGTTTCATGGATGTAGCCATTTTGGTCTTTTTGAGCCAGAAGTGACGTTCGTACCACGAAAACCACCTCTGATTGGTTAATCACAACGTAGTCCCGCGTCAAAGCATTCTAAGCTTTATTGTCTATTTTCATCTAATCAGGACCATAATTTAATAAACAAGCATGATGCTGTGTTGAAGAAGACTTGACATTAGCGACTGAGACCATAAACTCATCAAGAAAGTCTTTACTGAGGTAATAAGTCTAGTGAGAAGTAAGGTCATTTTCTCATAGACTTTCATCCATTTAGACTTCTTTTTGCAACTAGCAAAGTTGCCCCCTGCTGGCCATTAGAAAGAATGTAAGTTTAAGGCACTTCCACAATGGCTCCTCTTTTCAGACCCAGAAGCTACACCCACTTCTTATATAAAGTCTATTCTCAAAACAAGCAAATGTTAACCTCATGTTGGTGCTAGAAGAGAAGTCAGGGGATAACCAAGGTCAATAGGCTTCATCCTCTGGAGACAGTCAATTACTGCGAACATTTTAATTTCAGTAAAAACATTATTCAAATGAGAGGTGAAAATCATTCTTTTAATCTGCTTACCACTTGCAGACAAATGCAACCTGTGACAAGCTGAGTGCACGTGAATATTGCATTGCATTAAGGGCTCTGCTCACAAGCCCAAAAGTTCCCATCCACTGACATCGACTGACCTGATCCATGTCTATGCCAGCTAGATAAATAAGATGCCTCTTTTCTTCTAAAGTCTTATTGAGGCGTAACATCAAATTACTTCTAATAATTCAGAGTGATTAAGTCATATATTGATGTCAAAGCAAACAATCCTTAAATTGATTTTTGGCATCTCTATTCTTTCTCCTGTATTAAAATGACTCTCAATTCGATCAAAAACAGCTTATGGCTGAGTCTCTTCAAACTTAATATTCTTATTTTTCCTCTCAAGCTGTTTTCTCAAAGCAGGGGACACCTTCTGATGGTAGAAACGTTCTGATAAATAGTTTATTTGTGGCATGGAGATTCAATCAGAAGACTTAAATAACTTAACTAGAATAACACCAAATTGGTGCGAAAGCTGTACATATAAGAGTAGAAGAGTACTCACAAAATCACATTAGAGTTTGACTTCTAAAAAAACAGATTCTTAAATAATACTTTTCACTCAACTTTCCCTGTATACTAAACCACAGTGGGATGTCATTTTAACAAGTTCATTCCTCTAACCATTAAACACTCAAACCTCGCCTTGCTGTTTTTTTTTTTTTTAATCTCCTTGTCTTTGTCTTACTCAATTTAATTTAATTCAACAGGCTTTACTGACATGAAAATTTCAAGAATAATGTTGCCAAAGCATCAAAATACCATTTGTCCAAACATTTGGACAGCACACAGTAATGGCACAATTCCTCTCTATCTCTCTCAGTGGGATTCAGGGCCCTAAACCATCTCCCCTATGGCCGATGACCTCTCGGGTCACATCCTCCCTGTCCCTGACCTTCAGAGTCAGAGCAGCCTCGGGAAAGCGTTGGCGGACTGATTTACCGATACAAGGGATGGTAGAGCTCCAGAGAGGTCAGCAGGGGCTCGCATTGCTTCACTATCCCACGAACTAGGCCTGCACTCCGGGTTAGCTGTGATTTAGTGAAGTTCTGGATGTGAAGTGCAATGTCACAGAACATGTGGGAGACATGTAGAAATCTGAGAAGTGTGTTGCAATGGAGTTATGTCTCTGTTTGCAGCTCCATCATCTTAGACGGGCAGAGGACGGGAGGGGAACAGCTTCTGCTTCAGTTTGTTGAAGTTTTCTGTGCAGTGAGGACCTCCCTCCCCAGGCTCATGGTACTAAAAAAAACTCTCTTTTAATCATGATATCAAAATATCTTAGATAACTGGGCTAGTCATTAGAGAGGGTTTACTGTGTAATAGAAAAGTAAGTACAACACAAATGCAACAAAGGTGAAGTAAGAATCAACTTCAAAGAAAGTTTTCCCACAGTGCTTGTGGTTTCTGGTTGGAATGGAGGTTCAAAATCAGGATGTTTTTACTAAATTCAAATATTTGTTCACTGTATTTGAAAGAGTCCCTTTCCCTTCATTAGGTATGTGGTCTGTGTGAACCTCGTCTACAGTCAACGACTGCTCAAAATTATTTCAAAGGCTAAGGTTAATAAATAGAGAAGGAGGCCATAATGTCACCATGATACTTTATTGGTCCCTGCAGCGAAATTATTTCTCTGTTGCCCCCTTTAACATATAGGTCAAAGATCAGGGTCAACTACAAAGCAGCGCCACTGGAGGTGGAAAATGTTCAGATCCACCTCAGTGATGGTTTAAGACAGAAGTTTGTTGAGAAAAAAAACCCAAAACAATATGATTGCTAGAATGAAAAATGTCAAAAAGAACTCCTGCGTCTTTAAAACTGTTTATCTTATTGTGTTCCTACTGTGTTATCTTGCTATTCTGATTGTACAGCCCTTTTGGTCAACTGCAGTTGCTTTTAAATGTGTTTTTATAAAGTTGGATTGCATTCATTGCATTAGATTTAAGTATTAATGTCACATGTTGACAAAAGTACAGATAGAATATATGTGAGAATATATGCCATAGAATCTACAACAGAGTTTTGTGTCAGGTTGGACTCATACAGGGAGAGACCCTGTGGACATTAATACACCAGAGAATTGATAGAGGGAGTTGTGGATTTAGATAAAACCCAATCCTCGTGGATTAGTTTGACATTCTGCAGTCCTCCTGTACATAGACACAGAGAGTGGTTTTAAACATGTGTGTTTGTTTATCTGGCAGAGGGGATTAAACACATTGTGTGCAGACAGAACTGCGTGTCCTCTCCATCACTTTGTTCCTCTTAGATTTGCAAAAAGCCAATTAGCATCATCCATCTGTCATCATATTTTAGTACCTAATGAACATGGCCCCTCACTCAGTTACTCGCTCACATACACTATGTTTAACTGACTCCTGGAAAAGGGAGTTGCAAATTGTATGTACAGTGTGCATGTAATATATACTGTATGCAGGATGTATGAACATATTTGTGTGTAAGCCTGCTAACCAGCCCCTGTTCTTATCCATGCCCGGTTACCCAGTTTGTACAGACTCAAGTGAGCTGGTAACATTTTTAAAAGTGTAGTCATTACTAATAGACCAATAGCAAGGTCTGCTTCAGTTATCCCATAAAGCCTTGAACCACACAGTTTACAGTAAATTCATATGAAATAAATCTTCCCAGCTACTTCTGACATAATGCTGGACTTCACTGTATAATTTTACTGTCAACAAAAATGACTACAAATGCTGTATGTAAGTGCTCAATATAGCTGCTGCCCTGCCTTCAGTCTCTCCATCATGGTGGTCCTTCATTTATTGCCTCCATTAATCATATGGCAGTCATTAATTCAGCCAGGGTAAGAATCACGCTGATTCGTCCCATAACAAACATGAGCCATTTTTGACGTGTTTAGAAACAATGTCAAATCACCTAATGACAGCTCACACTAAACAGACAGCTGAGTGCATGACCAGTTTTCAGGTTTGTTCATGTTTAGGGCTTTACTCAAACAAACATCATCATTTTTATTCCACTGATGTTTTGCTTTTTCCATATGAGGGGAAAAGCTCACGCACCACATAAACACTCATACTAAGATGGTCTTTTTTTTTTTTTTTAATGTGATCTGCACTGTTTACATGAAATGACACACTCAGTGAATGAAATATTGCACAAAATAAAAGCCAATTATTCAATCATTCACCATCATTTACTGCTTTACACTAAAAAGCAATATCTAGTCTTATAGACAAACAAGACAAAAACACAGAGCAGCTTTTATGACGCTTTTCATCACTGTGAAACTTGGCCATGCTGAAATCTATTGTAACAGTTTCAAATCCACTACAGTGGCTTTCCTCCATCATGAAGTAGGCTACAAATATGTCAGAGCCACCATTTAAGCCCACAGTGAGAAAAACCATGGTTTTCTTTTGCTTATTCTTTTAAATTAGTAATTAGTATTAACCCTCAGCCTCACTCACCCGGACATTCTTACAATAATAATTACCACATCCAAAGCAATGCTGCAGAATAAACAATGGCTATTCAGAACATGTAACTGGCTGATTTCCTAACTTGTCTACCCTGTAACCATATAAATGTGTTGAAGCTATAATGGATAATATTGCACTGAATTGTCACGACCAAGAAACGAAAGAAAAAAACATAATTATCGAGGTATAGCTAAAAAAAAAATGAAAATGTTATATGAACCTCTGCATTGTTAATGCTTATTAGATATTCATTATTGTTGCATGCAGAGAAGTTGTTTTTATAGCCCTGAATAGGGTTTAAGTAGTATCTTCTCAGGCTGCATACAGCCCTCACAACCTCCACCAGCTGTGAGATAGAGCAGCCTGCATGTATCGTAGACTCATAACCCAGGAGGCTGCAAATCCCTCGCACTACTCCCTGGTGCTCATTAGGCTTACTGCTCTGTGGACAAAGTAATAATTAAAGGCAACTGATATCAACATTTTTTATCAACTCAGATCTTTATTTGTAAATATTATGTAGGGTGGACAGTAAAATTACAATGTTTATAGGGATTTCAGTATGAAAATCAACCTGAAACTATAAAAGTGAGGGTGGTAATAAAACCCCACCATCCCCAGTGGAAATTACGTTCTTGTATGGCAGTGGAGCTGCTGGCAGCCTGAAGCAGGACCTGAGAGTTTCATTTTAGTCCATGTCACTGGCAAAGGGATCATTTCGTATCACACTCTGTAATGAATTCAGTACCGATGACATGATTACAGCCACACCATAGAGCATGTGAAATCTCCACCTTTTCTCTGTGTGCACACAGAGCACTCACCTTCTGGCGAGGAAGCGAGAGTTAAGATTATTGATGATCCTTTTCTCTCTCTCCGCTTCTACAGCCTTTTTCAGCTCGTGTGTGTTTAAATACATAGATTTGCTCATTGTATTGCTCACTGAAAGTGCAAACTTATCATCACAGTCTCTCAGCCAAGCTCACCTCCCCGTTTCCGCACATACACAACAACTGCAGCCCGAAGCATCAATAACGGCTCTGCAAATCCCTTAAGAAACTCCAGCAGGCCGGCTCTTCGCACATTAGAGCGGCAGACATCATGCCAGCCACATCAGCCACCACGGGCTGTAACAGTTATACAGCTTACATTAAGAAATACAGTATAAACAGCCCAATCCATGCACCAGACCTTTTGAAATGCAACAGTTGCTTTCACCAATCTGTAATAAGCATACTCAGTCCTAAGGCACGCATTAAACATTAACACTGGCTCTATACAGGGCTGTAATCCAGCACTCTATTCCTTCATGTGAGCCAAGAGGCCAGTTTATCCAGCCCAAACACACGTCTTGCTTTCTTCTGAGCAGAGCACAGTACATCAGCTACAGAATGTGCCCGCTTCAATGAAAGTACAAGTGCATCTGGTCACTTTGAACATTTTTTTCTGCTCCTTCAGCAATGTGGTTGCTGTTGAGTGCATGCTGGTTTGAAATAATGTGTGTGTCACACAACAAATGGCCTTTGTGTGGTCGGAGAAGCTCAAACTGGCTGCTATGTTGTGCTCTGAAGCTGTGAACATAGCCATATTTTTATATTAAGTGTTTGCACCGAGCATATGGATAGGCATACGGAGGAGTGCATTGTGCTGCAGTTGCCAAGAAATTTGTGTTGATGTTTTGACACTTTTTCACGCTGTTACGGTGCTTTTTGTTCAACTGTAATCTACAGGTGAAACCAAAATACAGTATGTGCCATACACAAACAAACAGGAAGCACTGTACATACTGTACCTGAAGTACTTTGATCATGTCTCCATTCAAATAGTCACAGAAAAATCGATGCATTAGTTGATGTTTTTCATTTTAAAGTCATGAATCACATCAATTCCAGCTTCGGTCCAGTGTCTTTCAGTGATGCATTTGGCAGTGACTGGTTGGCAAGATCCTGTGACGCTACTGAGATCATGGGATTCATCAGTTAACCACATTTCCCCCCTCTTTTCAACAGACAATGATTGCCATGTAACCTCTGCTGTGGAAGCTT
This sequence comes from Pempheris klunzingeri, assembly GCF_042242105.1. Taxonomy (NCBI): domain Eukaryota; kingdom Metazoa; phylum Chordata; class Actinopteri; order Acropomatiformes; family Pempheridae; genus Pempheris; species Pempheris klunzingeri. Next base: position 13,169,762 of record NC_092021.1, read on the forward strand.
CCTGGTGATGGGTGATGATTAGCCTATGCTTTGTGTGTGTGTGTGTGTGCGTGTGTGGCTGTTAGAGAGAGAGTGTGTCTGTGTGCAGGATATGACTTTTATTCTACACTTCTGTACTGGTGACAGATACCCAGCTTGGCAGTGCAAGACAAAAAGGTAGACTTTCAGTTAACCTTTCCCTTGAAACACACATTCATTGCCGCTCACACACACACACACACACACACACTCACACACACACACTCACACACAAACTCGCACATACATGCACACACATCCAAAGCCTGGTCCTGTTTAAAACAAAGAATCAGGCTGCACTGCTCAGTGGGTTGCAATGCAACGCTGGTATTAATTGGAAGCTGGATAATCTGAATTATCAAGAGCAGATTGCAGAGTTCATGTGATGTCAACTCCCTTTTATACGTTTCCAAGTTGGCTTTTCTACAACAAAAAAAGTACAGGAAGTTGTTGTGATTTTTGAGACTGCTACCACAACCACAGTTAATTTCGCTTATTCTGACTTTGAATTAATGTGTTGACTTAGGGGTTCTATGAACGGCCTGCATTGTTTATAAGTAATATAAGATTGTTTGACTGTCAATATATATTGTAGATAGAGGTGGATGATTGAGTCAAGCCTTTGACTTTGACACCAGAGGCTGTGGTTCACATCTTGTCTCACGCCAACAGTTAAAGTGGGTTTCTTTCAACCGTGACCGTGATGTTTTTCTAACCCCATGACACACCATATCCTTACCCAAAAAGTTGTATTTGCTCAAACTTTACCGTGTTTTAATCATAGACGTAGCACATTGGATAATGCTCATATACTGTATGATTAGTTTTTGAAATGATTGTATGGGTTGTTATAGGAAAACGCTTACTGTAAAAGTAGCCTATTTTGTAGTAGGTATGAAGACTTATTGCACTTCTTTCCTCTATAATTCTCCTCCTGCCTCCCTTGCTTGTCGTTTGGGCAGTTAAACTGTAAACTGTTAAAATGGTATCCTATTCAGTACTGCAATATATATCTTGTATAATCTGAATTCTATTAAAATACCATGTTATGCTTTCAATTTAATGCTTGTGTACAACAACACCACTGCAAGTACTTACACTGTTTCTCCCTCAGGCCATTCTCAAACTTGAGACAGCCATTCTGAAGGGAACTAGACATGCTACTGCAACTGGTTAGTGGTTCTTTGGGTTCAAGTTGGATGATATGAAATAGAAAACAATCCATCTACAATATTGGAAAACAAACATACAAAAGGAATGCGAATAATGAAGGGTAGTTGAGCCGATTTATCTCACTTCAAACCATAAGAAATATATGGTATGGTGTAAAAGATGCAGTATGGTAATGATATAAAAATGCAAATCCAAAATGGCAAGGTCAGACATTTGAAATAATGGGCCTGAAACCACCAAGATTATCAATTTAAATATTTTCTCATGAATATCCAAAATAATTTGAGGTAATATTTCTAATGTTTGTTAGAAATGTAAAAGGTTCTGTAATAAAAATCAAATGAAAATTTATACACAGTATAGAGCAAGAAAAAATGGGGAAGGTTTAGAGGAGTAATAATAAGGAGAAATAATAAAGAAAACAGTGGAACTGATTATTAGACATGCACAGCAAAGAATTAGCTAAGTAAAAGTGCATTTTAAAACAGGCATTTAAAAAGAGGACTTGCCTGATCTCCTCCTCTCCTAAAGTCAGCAGTAAGAAGTGGAGATGATGAAGGTGAAATGTCCTTTACATCATCCTTCAGGTCTAAAAGGTTCTCGACAGCAGGATAACATTGTTGTCTGAAACAGGGCTTTTACTCCTTTTGACCACTGAGGTCCAGGTAGTCGGGCCGTAGAGTCTGAGGCTATTGGATCAAACAACTCCAACTGGATTTGTCGCCGGGGGAGATCATCGATCAAGCTTTCAGTTTGTTGGAGATCTCGTCCGATACTGGAAAGCTCAGAGATGCCTATTGTGGTACATCGCCCATTGACTCAAGTGGAGAACCATGACCAGGGACAAAAGACACACACTTTTTTCATCAACAGTGTTAAACAGTGTTAGAGTGCTGAATCAGTAGTTGTGGAATGAAGGAAGTAAGCAACCAAGGCACAAAAGGAGTAAAATCCAAGAGTAATGTTGCCTAAAATAATCCGTAAAAGTCAGCGGCTAGCCTGTCCACCAGGTTATGCACAAACCCAGCTACGCAAACGGCTGTTGAGAGCCAGCAGTTGAATTTTATACTTAGAAATCCAAATGTTGGAAGACTAAAACCACGTATCCAGTCAAAAACACGCTTGGGAGTAAAATATTACTTTTAAAAGAAATTTGTAAGTACCTCAACTCGGTGTATGTGAATGTATATGGCAGCCTCGACTAAAATCTTTCAACCAAATGTACCTATTTCACCTCAAAATCAAAAGAGAACATATTTATTACCTGTCAAAAAATACAAAAAACAAGGAAACCACTAAACTGTAATGCTCAAATGACTGATTGAATGTCCAAAGGCGGATATTTTTACACAAACATCTACTCCATCTTGCAGCAGGAGGGAGAGTGACAAACCAGAGACCTGCCTGTGATTGTGATTCAAGCCTGCATTATGTTTGATATATAGGGAGGCCAAATATGCTTGATGGCATAGTAATTAGGAGTCATATATTTTCCCGGGCAAAGTGACGCCAGAATCATTACCGCCTATCGCTATGATGAATTTTTCATGAGACTCAGTGGTTATGAATATATTTGTTCGCATTTTGTATGTACATATTAAAATTATGGAAAGTTCCACTGAGAGGTTGTGTGAGTACATTTAAATTCGAGTTTCTGTCCACTCATTGTTAGCAGCTGTAGCTTGGATGCTGCAAAAACAAACGAGGCAATTAATATAGAGATAAATGCTAGTTTCTATCATGTGCTGTATCATTACTATTATTGCTGTTTCTGGCTTCTTCGATCTGCCAAGAGTGAAGGTCTGGAGAAAACGTTGAATTCCTAAGTAATTTTGTAGTCTTAATAATATTGGCACCCATTGTCAGCTATTGGCAGCATCGCTCCAAACATTCCATTGTTTGTACGGCCCTTCAATATATCAGACTATATCTGTCACTGGATCAGTGAAAGCATTGTGGAAACAGCGGGTTTAGGCCGAGGGGGAGGAAATTTAAAGCACTATAATCCTCATGCAACAGATGTAAACTGAGCATAAAGAAATGTAAATACAGATTACTCAGTGTTTCCGAAAATGTAATTTATCTCACACACAAATGTGCCCACACACACACACACACTTTAACAGTGGCATATGCTCGCACATGTATGTCTCTCGCAGTCGCACACAAACACTGGTGCAGGTGCAGCTCTTTTGACTGATGAGTCTGTAAGTGTTTCCAAAGAGCGAGCTGCTCTGTGACAGCTGTCTCTACATACACTGTTAACATGAAACTCTCCATCCCACTCTCCTTTCCCTTTGTTCTTTCCCTCTCTCTCCATCCCACTCTTGCCCGACTGTCTCTCTCTCTCTCTCTCTCTCTCTCTCTCTCTCTCTCTCTCAGTCTTTCCACTGTGGCTGAGCCGCGCTGGAGTCAATCTTTCATCCTGAGGAGCAAAGCGCCAACTCTCAAGGTACGGTAACAACAATAAAACTCAGAGTCATCTAAAAGAACTCAACTCTGCACTACGGTCCACTATAGGGCAGAGTGAAAACCAATCCGTAGTGGTTTAGGGGTTCAGACCAAAGAAGGGAAGCAGCTGCAGCTATGCCAGTGCCAGGATTGCATTTCTATCTCCACACATTGACAGAAAGCTCAACAATTGCCCCAGAGCCCAGCCTCAAAATATGATTAGCATGGACCCAGATGATAATGGCTTTTACATGCAATTACGCCAAAGGGGGAATTACCCAGTGTATGGGAATAATGTAGCCGGGGAATGAGACAATTGCTTGCTAATGTCTGTTGTTGTTGGCTGACCCACTGGAAATTTATTTATTATATGATTTTATATTCAGACAGGCTGCGTCTGCAGTAAATCCTACGATGGATTTTCATGAAAAAAAAAAAAAGTTCTGTTTTTCTATTTAATTGATGACATGAAAGGTTTTTAAGTGTTTTGGGGGTTGCAAGAATACAGAGGACAGACAGACATGCGCTGCACTAACTGAACCAAAATATTCATATATCAAACTATGAATCTATCAGCTGTGAAATGTAACGAAGTGGATCCACTAAAGTAAGTTAAAACTGAGAATGAGCCCTGCAATTTGCCACACATTGTTTCCCCTCTCCAGTGGTGAGGCATAACTTTAATTGCATGAAATTAGGTGAGAGCTCATACAGAGACGGTAGAATGACACCACTGAAAGTAGCAGGTGCATTTTCTAATTAAGGAACACAAATATCATAAACAATTTTTTCAACGACATGAAATGGAGAGGACACGCTCTCAAATTGAATGGGTCACCAGACGTAGGATATATTTCTTAAAAACAAACAAAAACAAATTACAGATACGACCTTTTCAAGCTATGTTTTCTGTCATTGTTACATTCAATAGGAATTAAACAAGTTGCATCCTATTACACACCCAATCCATTTACAAGTGCAAGTTATGGTGGTGTGCTTTCTATTAGAATTTGCTCAAAGTAGATAAAACAAGTCAACTGAGTAAGTTTGCAGTGCCTGGACTGCAGCACAGAAGGACATAAAAAAAGAGGGGGTGGTTGGGGAGTGGGGGTGGGGGTTGTTATTTCGGACGATACCCTCCAAGAACAGCTTTCTTTGTGACTTAATTTTATTTCCAGAGGTTCCTCAAGCACCTTTGGGTGAGACCCAACAACAAAGAGAACAATAACTCTGTCTAGCAGATATAAATGTTTCACTGTGACGATATTTCCAGCTGGGATGAACACGGCTTGCAATATCATAGCTGTAAGAGCTCTCTTAGTGGGCGTTCTGCACAATACAGAGATATACACATGCACACACAGCAAGTAATAATAACTAACACTTACTCCCTACTGTCTAAGCCCTCACCAAAAATTTTTTTCTCACATTCCTGCCCTTGTACTTCTGTAATAACGACAAAAAAACAAACAAAAAAAACAGAGAAGTGAAACTGCACAAAAAACACTGGGAGCTGTTTTGAATCCATATATCTATATATAAATATATATATATATTTTTTATGACTTATAACTTATGTATGCAACAACACACACACACAGGCTGTATTTTATTATAATGGGGTATTGCTACTATTAAAAAAAAAAAAAAAAATTATAATGATAACAATACTAATAATGATAATAATAATAATGAGAGGAATTCCACAGAAAACTAGTTTTAATTAAAAATTCTGCAGGAGATATTTGCCCAAACTGCATTGTATCCACCATCTGAAGCATAGCAACGAGCTGACTAAGATGTGATTTTGGCAGCTCAATATATCAGCTAAACTTTGTTCATAACTATCACTTCCACAGCGCTACACTTCATTTCTATTGTTTAGACAATCTGTGATCAGAATGCCCATAAAGAGCTGTGGCTGCTACCCCACAAGGTCTGCTTTCTCACTGGGAGTCAGCTGCCTCGTCTGGCGGTGTTGGGTAACCCTGAGTCAGAGCTCTGCGGCTTGTCTTGATGTAAACAGATGGTCTCGGCTGTGATGACTAGTTTCTGATCTCACCCAGATAGAGACTCGGGCTGTCAGATGGGATTTCCAAGCTCCGCAGAGGTGAGATGACTGAAATGCTTTGAAATATGTGGAGTGTAAATAAAGGCCTAGGTCCGATTGCCTTAGAAGTTCTATTTAGACAATCACAATTGAACTGTGTCAAGCTGTACTGACAAGCTGTGACGTAGGAACACATTTCCCTCCACAATTCTTTGCTTCTTAACCTACATCCATACAGTAAAAATCTCTATATGGAGGTTGGATAAGGAACCCCCAGAGGTTCTTGCAGGTTCTTCCAGATGAGGATTCTCACAGAAGTATTATTGTTATAAATTATGTGAAAGGGTGGATGCAGACTGCTCTAACTCAGTTTCAGACACACCAAATTGCTGGAATTCTTTTGTAAACATTCTTCTTTACTTTAACTTTGCACTTTAATTGTCTCAGTGTCAGACAATTAGTTTAATTTCTTTACTTTAACTTTAACCATCAGCTAAAAATCTTAAACTTTCCATAACATTCATGTAATTTAAACGAACAAGCTGGGTCACCAAATTGCACAAGTGCAGTCGTAACAGTTCCATAATTTATCAAATGATCACCAATGAATGTTAATAAACATAATAAAGTCAGTGCCCTTTCTGAATATGAGTTTCTCTATGTTCTTTTTAGCAGAGGATTTGAGGCCTTCTACTTCTACCAGTCTTGCTGTGAGACAAGACGATATTCCTGCACTGTGTAAATGAGGCTGTCTCGTTAGCCATTTCTCTGCAAACACTAACATTTTAATCATTTCAAAATAACTAATAATACTTAATACTTAATACCAACAAAAGCCCCAACAAAAGAATGTTCCTTTTGTAAGTGTATAGCACGCATTTTCCTTGCAACCACTGTGTCAAAGAGTGCAGGGCCCGGCCTTAATGAGAACCAAATGTCCTTGACCTTTACTCACGCTGTCCACCGTCCCTCACATTCTTCATACACTGACGGTATTCTTCCATTTTATGATGTCAGTTTAAGAACAGTGCATATTCTCTGGAGCAGAAATGAGGGAGGAAGAAGAAATTTCCACGTGGGATGAAGTGATCATCCCTTTAGGTATTCTGCTCCTAGAGCTTACAAGCTTGACGAGGACCAGGGTATCCGAGCGAAGCTGCTTAATATAATGAAAATATTCCTCCCAATTTCTCCACCTTGCCTTTCAGAAGGGAGACAGGGCGAGGGGGGGGGGGGGGGGGGGGGAGGGGGATTTGGTGGGTTTGTGTGGATTGTATTTGATCAGACTGGACCTTTACTAGGATCTCTCCTCACATTTTCCATCCAAAGCGGCTGGGGCGCTAGCAGACCATCACATCATTACAAGGGCTTTGATAGCCATACCTCTGTTATAAGGGAAAGTAGGCAAGGTGCCCTATGTGTGTGTGTGTGTGTGTGTGTGTGTGTGTGTGTGCGTGAATCTGTGTGTGTCTGTCTGTATCCCATCTGCCAGTTTGGACCTTTTCACTTTACCGAGGCGTGCTCCAAGCTGAAATTTAAGATTTTGTCAACATAAAACATTTTTTTGAGACGTTTATGGTCTCTCTGCTCCTGCAGTCTTCAAACTCTTTTGTGACTCTTCCTCATCGGCTCTTTGAAACAATCTAAAACATATTGTTTGTATCCTGTGTGAAATTCTGTAAACGGTTTGTTTATACTCTCATTTTACGCAAATGTCATATTTCATATGTCACAACTTAAGGTGCAATAAGCAAAAAGATATCTTTACACACTTGGAAAGTAGAGCTAAATATGTTAGATGAAGCGAGACAGAAACTAGCTTCCAATAAATGTGCCCCCAAAATGTTTTAATATTGTTAACCAAAATGTGGAGTCTAAGTTATAAGGGAATAAGGCTGTAAGGTGTTTAAAATCCAGTTTTCTGAGCTCATTACCTGCCTATTCAAGTTTGGACTCATTGTTCACACTATAATTTGCTACTTGTGCTTTTACCTCAGGGGTCAATCAGTTTTAATGTGATCATTTGATGTCTTTGCCATCTTATTGTGTCCTTAAAGCAAGGGTGGTAATAACTGTGTAGTTAATGTGGTCATTTGAATCATTTTCATGGTGTAAAACACTGTTGTAGTAAGTTATGTTTTCTCAAATCACCTTAGTGGAGCTTCTCAGCAACCAATTGTAAAAGTGTGAAGTGTGACCATGTGTGTGTGTGTGTGTGTGTGAGCATGTATTCTACTTATACTACTATTTTTATATATTACTGATTTTTCCTGTGTGTCAATACTTGATACATATTACTACATATACGTTTAAATACTGCAAAACACAATCTAAAACTTTAACTCATAGTACACTCCCTGCATGCGTATGTAAGTATACTGAAGCAAAAAGGCTTTTACTGCCCCTAAATGTTAGGTTTGTTCCTCCTCCAGTGGCCTGCTATAATGCTGTATTAACAACATAATGCCTCCATTAGGACAAAGTGTCATCTTTCCAAATCAATACCGACATATCTGACAGTCCCCACGAGTGTGTCTGTCCGTCTATCCGTCCCCTGCTAACTGTTCATGTCATTACTGCATTACGGCAGGCACTTCCCTGAGCTGTTTGGACGGCTTTAACAAGAGAGGAAGTCAGAATCAGAGCATGAAAACCCAGCCGGCACGGCCTGGCTTGTTAATGTCGTTTTCCCTCTTATGACCGTCATCGGAAGTGGACCGGTTTTATCATTTTTCGTTGTAGTAATCAGCGGCATCCGGTTCCTGAAGGCCCTCACTGGGCCTGCAAAAGTCCTGCTACATACATACAGGTGCGCATGTTCACACGAACAAAAAGAAGTCCCACAAAAATGTCCCATGTATGCCAACCGAGCTTTGGCGCTCTTATCATTGCACATGCTCCCATTAATTTAGAACTGTGCAATAAAAGCACGTGTGTGAGCTTTCCACACACATACCTCCCTCCTACGCACACACACACATGCACACACACGAACAATAAGGTCCCCATGAAAGGAGGGCTAAGATCTAAGGAGACCTAACCAAGTTTGACAGTCAACAGCCCTATTAAAGCAGGCCCCGCTGCAACCAAACACAGCGGTAATTGTAAATGTCAGGCAGAATTAACACAAAAATAAATAGCTTTACTTTCCTCACGTGTGTATGTATGAGAGGAAGAAAGGGAGAGACATTACAGCACAGCCCTAAGACACAGCCTTACACAAGTCAGTCATCAACAAGCTTTATAGCATGTCTTCTATATAATTTTAATCTTACAGGGAATATGATCCAGGCTCAAAAGCATCAAATTATACATTTTGACTGTATAAACAGATTACACATATGTGAACCATGTAACATTTATGGCTTTTCAACAAAATACATTTACCATGCCATTATACTTCCACGTATTTTTCCACATGCTCTTCCTCAGTGTGATCACATTGCAAATGAAATGACCGATGATGAAAGGACTAACCCGGGGGTGGACTCTTCTTCTACATTCCTGCAGGACTAGTGTGGTATGACTGACTGACTGGTTGGCTGGCTGACAGACGGACTGTGGTAAAAATCTGCACTGGCTTACTTTGGGGAAAGGCCGGAAAGAACTTGTCATGTCTCCTCTGCTGACATGGAAACACACAAGAGGAAAGAGAAGTAAAGGGGAGAGAGAGACAGACGGAGAATGTAAGAAAGATAGAAATCTTCATGCGCTATGTGAAAGCATTCAAGCATGTACGCCGTATGGTCTCAGTTGTAGGCTGTTTGTGTCATTTGTTGTTTTCACTGTGTCATGTCCCTGTCAACCAGTGGTCTGTATTAATGTGTGCAAGACAGATCTGGTGTTGTGTTCACTGGTTAGGTCATGGCTCCTGGCCTGAGTCCTTTTAGACCGGGTATGGATTAGCTTATGATTGTTCTGGGAAGAGCTACTCACACAGCGGCTCCATCTGCAGCATTCAGAGAGCTAGCATTTGTACATACTGTATTCAGTGCTAATCATCATTTTCTTTAAGTCGTAGCTGGAAAGCAAAAGCATCATTGAGAAATAACCAAACTCAGGATGAGATCATGTTATACTGCATTGCCCTAGCTTTCCACTCCTATAAAGTTTTCGGACACTTGATGACCATTTTTTTTTTTTTTTAGAAAAAAGGATCAAATTGATTCAGCAGAACCGTCGTCTGTTTTATTCCATGCATTCCTCTTCTTTGTCACAATCCTTTGCCTGTAGTACCCACGATGCAGCTTAACTGCCAACAGGCTGGAAATTCTGGAAATAATCTGCAATTATATTCAGATGTTTTAAAAGCAACCTCTGTAGTACTATTTTTGTGTGATTGCTGTAAAGTGAAAAAAAATACTCTTTGATTTCACCCATTCACTCATAATTTGTCAAAGAAACTTGACTTTTAGTGGAACATGGCCACTCTAATCGAAAAGTTGTGCTGACTTTTTTTTTTCAAGAATATCGAAACCCCACCCGAGAACGAATACGGCCATTCCTTAACCATTGCAGCAGCTGGTCAGCGCCTCCTGAGACATCTTCTGGAACTCAGCAGAAAAGTCAAAAGTGGCATTAACATGTGCCCTTGCAATTCACGGAGGTCAACCTGAGTGAGGCGGCTTGAAAAGTGCTAGAAACACCAGTAGTCAAAGAGAGACCTTGTCAGAAATGTATCCCTGTGTCCCTGGCCCTCGACCCCAATCATAAAACTCACAGACACAGAGGAACCCCACCAGTAAATCAGCCCATCGCTGGCTGACGCACTGGGTTTGATCCTGGTGATATATGGCTTTAATATATGGATAGAAAGATGGTGCAATGAAGAGAATGCAAGACAGACAAAGCAAGAAAAAGAGAGGAGGAAAGAGGAAGCATGACATGCAGAGACTTTTGAGTTTGTGTGAAAGTTGGTGTGTGTGTGTGTGTGCATCATGAGGAAACTTCACAACATTCATAGATAATATGATAAATATCATGTCCGTGCATATGTTCCAAATAAAAGTTTACCCTTACAATACTATGTGATATTTGATTTCAGAGTAGTCATGCAGATTCAGAGTCACTCTGCTACATAAATGTAGAAAAACTATTAAAACACGGTGATAATGTTGGCAAAATACGACAAAACTCGTCTCGACTTTCGTGTCAGGAAAGTTGGTAATTTTGTTTTTGATATACAACAATAATAATTCACAGAGAGAATCAGCAAGTGGGAGTCATAGTTTACTATCCATCACATTATTGTATTTATGAGGTGCTACATGTTTTATGTGGAGTTTTAGACCATTGTAGATGTTTGTAACGCATTTAGTGCAATGAAGCATTCAAATTGCGATTTACAAAAAAGACGTAACAGGGTCCCATATTCAGTGTTTCATAAAAAAAGATCATTAAAAATCATTGTGATAATCTAATTGTGATACACATTAATGGTGACCATTGTGTCATGAGTAGGTGCAAAAAATTAATCATACAAACATAAACACATATATTTTAAATTAAATTTCATCAAACAAATATCAGTCATCAGCTTCATTCCAGTCAGTGTACATCAGACATCATCACACATGTCAGGCCTTTTTTGTGTTTGTGTAAGCGCCAAACAGGCGGAAGGAGAAAGTCTGTAGATTTACTTGCTCAAACTCCCAAATTCAGCCTTAAAACCCCTGTTTTTGCAACATATGTAAAAGCTGGATGCAAAATAAACAAAATTTAATCTTGTTCCAAAAGAAAGACTCTGTCACACTCAATTGTGTGAAATTCATTCAAGTGCACGATGATGCAAAGAGTCTGACAGCAGTGGAAATCCGGCTCTTATTTAGCAGCGTGACCTCATCATGTAACCATCCTGCCTGATGCTATTGACGGAGAAAGAGGGAGGGAGGAGATCAAAAGCTCTCTATTTGTTTCTATTCAATGAAAACTAATACGCTGTTAATGACTATAAATTAACCTTAATGAACAGCAACTACATCACTTCATGATGCCTGCAAAGCAGAGGAGAGGAGAGGAGAGGAGAGGAGGTGAGAGAGAGGCAGAGGGGCTGAAAAGTGAGAACAGAGAGGTGAGGAAAAGAAATGGAAAACTGAGGAAGTAAAGGAAGTGGAGAGGGGGAAAAAGGGATGATGCAGAGAGAGAAAGACAGAGAGAGATGACAGAGTGCTGACATCAGAGGGCCAGCAGTCTCTCCACATCACTCAGCTTTCATGGAAAATCAATTCTCACTGGTATGGACAACGGTGTCAACAGCAGGCAGGACTAGCAGCTCTACAGCTTCGCTTCAACCATTATCATTAGCAGACAGAGTGGTCATAGCACTCTTCACGTATCATTACAGTCACTCTGATTTTCATGTGGGGTTCTGGGCTTTGCTCCAGAGGACGTTTTTCACTTCTTTTATTGTTAATGGCACAATTTTAGAGGTCATTCTTTGGAAAATGTGTTCGAAACACAAAACTTATCAATATTGAATATAACCACAAAATGCCAGCTGTTGCAATTCAGACATAAACTCAGTTTTGGTCTTGATGTATGAATGGAAATAATGCGTGTGGATTTTCTTTATCACACTGGCTTTCTCAGCGTGTGGTGTGGGTTGAAGAGATGATGAGTCCCTGATAAGATTTCTTTGGACAACTCAGTATGGGCATTTTAGATTTCAAAAAACGTAGGTAATGACGAGTAAGTTCCGTGTTGTCAAGTGCCCTGTGGATGGATCGTGGTGTGGGGAAAACCAAAAACCGAATCCAGCATTTTGAAATAGCAAGTTTAAAAAAAAAAAAAAAGGCAGAAAACATCAAGACATGCAGAAACATTCTATTAATCTTGTGTTGACACGCAAAAATCCTGAGGGTGATTCAACACGTCTGAAGCAAACACAAACATGATTTTTTTTTTGCAAGTTCGTCCCACTAGAGACGCCTTGGTGACAGTGATTCTACCCGGGGTCTACCTTCATCAAATATACACCTACCTGTACTTTCCACTTCAAAAGACAAATACGCTGTAGTTGTCTCTCTATCGTACCACCGCTGGTGAGGAGGCTGTGATGATAGCTTCACTTCCCTTTGTGATGGCGCCATTTGTTAAAGTGACAGAAGCGGTCTGAGCTCTGCAGTCCTGGGACCTGTGAGTGTGAGTGTGTGTGTGCTGTGATGATAACACTATACGTTACTTTGGTAATAAAACGATTGAAGAGTGTGTGTGCGCGCTCAGGTTCCATAGAGAGCACAGGCATTACAAAGCTAACAGCCGACTTCCATCCATCTTTGTCTGAGTGCGCATGTACACTACATGTGTGTGGTGGAGGCAGTATTGTGACAGCTTAGTGCTCCCTGCAGTGTACATGTGTACATATTAAATCCTCTTTGTGTCAGCACTACCTTGCCTTGTGTGTGTTCTCGTACATTCTGTGCAACACCGGAGGAGCAAAGTCGTCCACAAACTACTATTGCAAACAGATAAACATAGTTTGCAACAGAGATAATTAACACATGACACCCTGGTCCTTTCTCTGTGAACTTTGAGCCCAGGAAGTGAGCTTACGAGGATGACATTCTCACAGCAGGTCGCAGTAGCTGAACGGAGCAGTATGAGTTTGCAACATGGCATCAGGCCCTGTAAACCAGCTGCACACAGCTGGAGGCCGGTTTTTACCAGAAACCGAGAGGGAAGACGGAGAGAAGATAGAGGGATGAGGCCACAGAACAGGCTTCAAAGGGAGGGGATATCTCTCCATGGGGAGGATGGGATATGGACCACTGTCCTGCTCTCAGGTGAATTTCTATCAGCTGTGTTTAAGTGACTAAACATGCTTTAGAAAATACAGACAGGAGAAAATAAAAAAAAAATTTAAGAACTGACTAGAATTATAGTTATTTGGCAGAAGCTAATGATGGCTATAATTCCTGTTGTCTAAAAATAAAAGCAAAAGAAAATGCACAAGCCAATTCAAACTACGGACCCGCAGTCATGATAGATGGAATGGTTGACGAATAATTGAAAGAAATAAAAGCTTCTAAACAGAGAAAAATATTGACCTCAAGCCAACATAAACATTAAGTGAATAACTTGTGCTCGTGTCTTTTTTTTCACTCTTTTTACTTGCTTTGTTGTGTATGTCTACATGGGCTTAAGGACAGGCTTTGGCCTATACGTTATTTACTAAAATAAGTTAAAAAGCACATTGTAAAAGCTGTCCGTGATGGTTCTGTGACATTTAAGCCTATACAGAAACAGTAGGGGCTGTCAAAAATCTGGAACAAGCAGAGCTGTATTTTGGACGATTGCATATTACCCCCTGTTCAAAATGGGAAATGCATTTTACACATCATGACTTTGTTTTCTCATTATCATTATTATCCAAGTGGAACCATGCTTTCTGTATCTGTAGCAGCTAGGGGAGTGCAATACTACAGCACGTTGCCATGCAAGATGATGAATGGTGCTGGTTAATCTTCTCCTGCCTTATTGCATTATCGTACGCCATTGTTCGAAAAGTTCTTATCTACTTGGACAGAACTGCCACAGGCATCACGCTTCCGGCGCACCTGCCTTCTATCCTGCTCTCTATGGCTTCATCTCCCCTTAACTTTCACTCTCTCTACCACCCCCACTTCCGCCCTCCGTCTGTCTTTCCCACCCCTCTCCCGGTGGCTTCAGTACCATGGAGGCTTTTTAGATAAAAACAAAGCCAAATTGGTGGCGTTGTCAAGCATACTGTGTTCATTGTTTCCTGACTTGGGGAGGGCAATGTCCTGTTTTTCTTTCTGTGCACATCTGCCTGGGAACATCTGGATAGTGTCAGCCTTTCAACATTGAGCAGAGCGACCATCACTCTTTCCCCTGTCTGACATATCTCATCTCCTCCCAGTCAGCAAGAAAAAAAAAAAAAAAAGAGAAAATACAGATCCTCCACATTTCAATCACACAGAAAAAAATCTATGTTAACAATGGATGATCGGAAACAAGATGCTTTATTAGATGTGGCCGGGGGAACAAGAAGGCGCCAATCGAGTGGAAGGAATTAGAAACAGAGGCTGGGGTGGTTAAATTGGAGGCTGGTCAACAGATATGGGTGGGTTTATTGACAAAGTGTAGCAGGTCTGGTGTAGACAGGTAGACTGAAAGATGGTGCAGAATTCATCTTGTGGCAATCCTATAATATCACAATATCCTCATAACAGAGCGCTGCTATTGGGAAGTTCTGAAAACCCCAGATATTCCCTGCTGATTTTTTTTATTTTTTTTTAAACAGTTATTTAATTTCTCAATGGGCACACAGAGCAACTCTGGGTATGATATGGTAATGGGTAGAAGAAGGTCATGGCTGTGGCAAATAAAACATGGCAAGAGGGAAAGTGGGAAATGAAGGCACAGTATACAGTAGATGAATGTAACAATCCAACCACACTGTCACTTAAGCTAAAAGGCAACACTAAACTAAATGTAATTGTTGTTGTAGTTGTCATTGTATTTTTGATATTTTTATATGATCTTTGATATCATACTCACATATTTTTAGTGATGAAGATTTTTCATCTTTCTTCACCCACCTTTTGAATATTGTAGGTATTGTAAGCATAAAATAAATACCCGATAAATATAAATATTCTTTTTGTAGTCACATGCTTAATTTGAATGCAAGAATTTAGATATTTTTCTGTTTTGTAATATTTGCTCTAGATCGTATTTTCTGCTTCTATGAGTTCGAGATCTTAAGAGTTTCTTGGCTGTGAGTGACCTTTCTATGGACTCCTTCTCTGTTCACGTTGACTGCCCTGTGAACTCAGTGATTTGAAACACCTGTCCCGTACACTATATATGTCAGTCAGATGATTGCTGGCTTTTATTCTGACGCAGGCAGCATGTGCCAAAAGATTGATCTACGGACTGTAAAATAAAAAAAGTCAACATCTGAGTTATGAGTGTTTAACTTCCACTTGTGATGTTTCAACATATGGAAATACACTTACAGTTAAAAGGAAAACCAGTAGGATCCGTTGTTTTGTGACATCATCACATGACGAAATAAAAACACAGGAGCAGGTCTACCATCATCCATTTTTTGGAAAATATTTTGCGAATATTTATTATAAAAATATAAATGTTTCCACTACAAATCATTTTACATTAGTAGACAAGGCCATCTACATTTGCACACGTAAACTCTCACACAGACACACGGGTCAGTCTTGAGACAGAAAATGAGGGATCTGGATATAGGGTGCATAACAGTATTGCTCTCTCAGATGTCCCAGGTTTATAAAGTAAGTCAAAAACCAAAACACAGGTAGCACTGACACATAATTTACTGTATGCTACAAAAAAAAACTTCAACATTGCGCTGTATAATGTTAAAAAATAAATAAGAGTGTAACCATAATTGCCTTTTTATTGTAGAAAAAAACAAACAAAGCAGACAAATATAATTCAAGATAAGATAAAATATAATACAGATGCATTTTGTCTTTTTTTAATTAAAAATGTTGCACAATTTTTTTTATTTATTCATTTATACATACAAACATTTGTACAAAGAAGGATGGCCATGTACATATAGTGAGATCTGTAGCGCTAGTTGCTATCATTACGATGGTTTACGTTATGTACATGCTAATTAGAACACATAGCAGCAACAGCAGCATCCACAGGTAGACCAAGTAGCAGAGGACTGACTGACACACTGAACAGGGCTGGGTTTCCCAAAAGCACCAAAATCACCACTGTCCATTAGATAAGTTCAGTCTATAGCCAAGGCAATAACGTTTCCATTCAAAGTGCTCAAATATTTTGTATTACAGTAAGTGCTTAGAAGAAGCTTAAAGACAACACCCTTATGGTTAAATATTACCCATCCAACAGCACAAAGTGCCAAAGTGCCAGTTTATTGTACTGGGTATATGTTGCACTGAGGGATTGACTGGGTGACATCAAAGCATGAGGCTAACATCTTTAAGTCTGTACTTCGTAGTACAAAAATCATCTAAGTTCTAAGGTGCCTTTAGGAAATCCCATCCTGGACATACAATGTACTAGGATACTATCTCAGAAAGCAATCATTTATTGGAAGTGTTGCTTCTCTTTCAGGGCGATTTCACACCTTGTTAGTTAAGGGCAGTGATGAAAAATCCCATGCCCCGATGAGAACACAGAAAAAAAAGAGCAAGACTTTGTTGAAAATGAATCAAAAAATTGTAGCATTTTGCTCGGTGATCCCACCGTGATCCAACCCAACTGGAGGAGGCACTCACAACTTTTTGCATTAAACACACCAGGATTTATGGATTAATAATACATGAACTCATTTTACGCTAGAAAAAAAGGTTGTTTTTACAGCAAAGGTATGTTTTTGTTAATAGGTTATGGGTTCAGACCGAAGCAAAGGGACTACAAAACCCTCAGATCAGCGGTGTTGATTTCAACCTTCTGAACTGATTGTAGGCAGAGGACAAATCCCACTCTTTAGAAAGTAAGTGATACCTCATGTTGTGTGGGGTTGATGATGCTGACCTGTCTTACCTGAAGAAGAAACTCGAGTACAAACCTGCTTCTATTTTCAAACACTTCCGCAACACAAAAAGGATGTCTGAGGCAGAGGCCTGAATCACGCCACTCCATCTTAATTAAGAACTCTTTTTACTCTTATTAATGTCTCTCTTACAGTTTCCCCCTTTCTGGCCCCCGTCTCTCATAAACTGCACTCTCCATCTCTGACTCTGCTCCATTCTCTCTATCTGTTTCCCCTTGTTAGAGAAAGTAGAACGAATAACATATACATCCTGAGATTTCACACAAAGGGCATTGGGTTGAGGGGACAGCACTATAACTGTACAATATCTGTTCATAAGCACATAGAACATAGATGTCACCATAAAGAAAATTCTGTGTGTGAAGTGTGTTATGGCCCCTGTACCTTCCAAGCACAGCCTTCAATACATTGTACACGTGACAGACTCATGGCTTCCATACAATGAGACTTTTAACTGATCATCATAATTATTGCTTTAACAGTATGTGACATGTCTACCGAATGCAAATGCTATAGGTTAGAGCTACAGAGTAAAATGGCTCGGTTATCGTAGGTGTGTCCATACCAGCTCACTTCTCTCATGGATAGAGACAGTTAAAATGTAGGTAGTTACAACAAAATCTCACGCCTCAGACCTCATTAGTCCAGGAAGGGTCCACATCCGGGTGAGCTGCTGCTGGCTGCCATGCTCTTCTACACAAGGCATCTCAGCCGTTTGACCGCCTCATTCCACAGGCTGCTAGTCAGGCGTGGTGGGACACTGTGAGCATGGTTGTCCCCTCTTAGCTGTAAAGGGAAGGCTATGCTGTCCAGCTAAGCCAACGTTGGAGAGCTCCGCCTTTATGTTAGTCCAGTCCTTGCCCTGTTTCCCAGTCCAGTCCCAGTTTATATCTCTGGCCAGGTCCCACTGACCTTGTTGGCTTTCTTCTGCTCTCTCTACCCCCATATTTGTCTGTAAGGCATCTCAACGTGGGCATGGAGGGACGGAGGGCCGAAGAGTCAGCCAGTTAGCAAGCTGGCAGGTCTGCACTGAACTCTTCCCATCTCTCTGTCAGGTCTTGATATTGTCTTTCAACAAAACAATGAAAGCCCTCATTTGAATCGCATGTTTTTCCTCCATTTCGATCCGTTTCCAGTTCAAATACGAAGCCACCGTGTTAGACTGTGATTAGCAACCACACCAACAGACAGGTCTCTGGTGTTTTTTATTTGCTGGGTTCATTTTTTTTAAACAGGTACTGGGCCATTCTTGGTGTGGGAATCTAGGGCTTTGAGGCTGCTCACGATCTTCTTCTGCGGTCCTACAATAGTCACTCCAACCTTTTTCAGATCCCTGGTTTGTGAAGGAGAGGGAGGGAGAGAGAGGGAGAGAGGGAAAGGGGGAGAGGTCGAAAAGCAGGCACAATCAGGGAGAGAGAAGCGACGAAGGGAGGGATGGGGAGGAAAAAAAAGATGGAGAGTGAACGTTAGTGTTGGAGGATGTGACACCCATCTGACATTTAATGACATGTTCCCAAGTCCTGCTCCTTTCACTTTTCCATGCATCTGTCATTTATAAAGGACTGCATTTCCCAGAAGGCCACTGAGCTGCCACATCTCTGGAGGGGGTCTGGAAGGGGGTGGGGTTGGTTGCCTCCACTCTCCATCACTAACAAACAGGGAGGTGGGCCTATGGGGCTACACTGACAGCTGCTATTATGACCCTGTCAGTGGAGGAAACAATGGCATGCGAGGGCCACAGTGGCATAAAAGACCTAGTTTCTCATATTAAACTGGATTTTTTTTTGACAGGTTAGGTATAAGTACGAGAGGAGCAGCACTGGTACATGTGGAGGATATTACACTCTACACAGATTACTTGTTAATACTCTTAGAAGCTCTTAACAGATTAGTTACATGCATTCAAGTGTAAAAAGAAAGACCATTTGTGTAGGAAGAATATCTAAAATACTTTAGAGCTACAGTGTCAGTTTCACTTGTGTTATGTGCATCAGACATATCAAATCCACTAGGCAGTTAGTCAGCTCAATTAGAAGATGAAGCCCCTTCTGAAACAAACAGCATCAGCAACCTTGAAACACAGTGTATACAGAGCATCGTTGATGTTACAGTACAAAAGAAGTAACAGCACATGTTAAGACTTGTCTCTTTTGACCATCTAGTATAAAAAATGGTGTTGTATTAGTAGAAGCAGAGGAGTTACAGTCGGAGTGGTGGCATCGCTACAACAAACACTTAGAGCACGCTTGGCCATTTAGACATTTTAGTCTTATTCATAAATATTCACAATAAACGTTGTATTATTCGGATGCAAGCAGAGCATTTAGTTCTCCAAAGCAGCCATCACAGCAGACATTTAGAAACATCTTGACCAGCCAGAAACTGGAAATGACAAAAATCACTCTGTGCTATGATGTAAAGGGATAGTTCACTCAAATTGAGTAATGCTTTAAATGTACACTGTACAATTTACAGTGCATCTCAATGAAATGTGCAATAAAGAAAAAAAACAAAAGTTTTGTCTTTTGTTGTAGTAACAAACAACAGCAGTATGTTGTATAGAGACAAAGCTAGGTTTCCATCCATACACTAAAATTACAAATTATTAGCCTACAATAAACTGACAGCTTGTAGTTTTTTTTTTTTGTCAAGACAAACATTTTAATAAATGCAAATGACAGCAGCCTTTAGAACCTACTCTTGTCGACTGGTTATGCTAGTTTGCATATTAGAATATTATGCTCTTTTGTTCTTTGGCAACTTGTAATATTAATCATATTTGTAATATTAATCAACATTACCAGAAGCTGTTACAGGTAACAGCTGGATGGAAACATAGCTCTTGAGTTATCACTGAGTATGACTATCCCTTTAAAAGTCAGATGAGTGAGAGCCCATCAGTAGGTTACTGCTCCCAGGTGCAGCATTTGTCTTGGTCCTCCACCCACCATCCAGAGCCGGAGGAGGCGGAGAGGAGCCAGGCGTTAGAGAGTGGTGATTCCCATGGACGGCTCCCATTCTGGGCAAGTGGCCGGTGTAACGTGGACCTCCGTCAGAACCACTCTACTGAGAGACAGCCAGGCCCGGCAACGTTAGCACTTTAAACTGGATGTCATCAACATGTGCTTAATTTAGAACAGGATCTCAAGCACATTATAGTCTTATGAAATCAGGCTAAATCATGTGACTTTACCAATAAAAAGTAAGACAAACATCTAACTGTACTGTACTGAGCAGTCCTGAACTCCTTTACCTCTGAACATGGTAGCAAAAATTATGTGACCTCAAAATACAATGTTTGGTCGCCAAGTGACATTCACTTCTCACTTGTTTATGTCAGCAAAGCCACATGAAGCAACCCAAGAACAGACAGTGACGTATCTAATGATAATGGTACATTAAATTAAATTACAGTAACATGAACCACGTGAGGCATAATCATAAATCATCAAAGAAACACAAATACACGTGATAAAGATAAACAGTTGAAAATTATGTCACAATGTAAACTCCCATGATTCCAGAGCAACACCTCTGCAGGGTATTTTTTCTTCAGGTTAGTTAAAAGCAAATTAAGACATTTTTCGTGAACAAAAACCAACTTACACAAGTGAATCACTTTATAATTACACATTTTCCCAGGTAACTGTCTCATTTGTTGTGTCACATTTTAAATTGCCGGAAGGAGGATTATACCGGGTCAGCTCAGAGTATAATAATGTTTTCTCTCAGTCCTGTTTGGTAGAGTGTGGTGTAAAGCCTACGCTCCACAATTTGTGATTGTAGTAGGATTGCAGTTTAGGTAAACTTCATCACTTCAACAAGGAAACACCTGAGATGAACTTTGCATGCACTCGGCCCAGATGAAGAAATAGTCCAAATGATGCTGTATTTCCTAGTCAATCCATTCAATCCCGTCTTGAAAAAGGACTCCAATTACTCCAGCAGATGAGTCAGCACACTGCAGCCAAGTATGATTACTGTTCCTCAGAGGTCAGAGCATTGCCAAGTCTTGTGCTGAATATCAAGGACTAGATTAAGACTGTACAAATCAATACAGCAATCTATATTGAGCAATGTATAGCCTCAGCCAAGTGTGCTAGCCTTGTAGCTGAGTTAGCCTTCAGTGCCTTAGCTCAGCCTTCAGTGGATTAATACTGCAGTGATTGAATTTAACATCTGCCTACACAAAACGAATCAAAGACTGATATGATTTCTTTAGTGCAAGGTTACTCCACAGCAGTTAATCTGTAATCTCTTTTTTACACCTATCTGCAGTGTAAGCATTTTTGTTTTGCGACATGTTGACTTTTGATCCCTGAGGAAAATAAGATGAGACGGCACGCGAGAGAGGAATCATCATTAAAAAGTCTTATTTCTATTATCCAAAAACACGTCTCTTCCACAGCAACGAGCAAGAGGTCAGTGTAAGTTATTGACAGGAGTTACAGCTGGTTGCAACGCTGACTACCACTACCCAACTGCTCCGCTGCTGCCATCACCACAGTGAATGGCTGCTTTGGTGATTAGAAAACGTCCAATTATTAACCGGTCACATTCCACATCAATTAAACCAGCAGCGGGCCAACAGGGTGAGAGAGCAGGAGAGAAAGACTGAGGAAAGGAGCAAGAAACCACTCATTGCATTTTGACGGCGACAAAAAAGAAAACAACAAAAAGACAGAAAACTAGTCAGCTGTCCTTACTCTGACCTGTAAATCTGAAGGGGACTTGTTCGTCACTATAATCTCCTGATCTATTATCACTGTGCTTGGGATTCATAATTCCTTTCAGTCTGCCAGGACAGGGAGCCGAGCCAGAACATGATCCACTATCTCAGAACCTTTTGTCAGCCTGAGGATCCTGTCAGCGGAGTCAGACCTGTAATCTCTGTCTCTGGAACGAACAAACTCCCCTTTATCCAGGGACACTGATGACAAACTGTGACACACTGTGACAAATACCCAGCCTCTACTATCAGTTCCCATGAAACGTTCCTCATACTACAGAAATGTACACAAAAAACATCTGTATGCAAACTATTTGCTTCGTCTAATATGTTTTGGCGGAATGGTGATTGCTGGATGACAATGACTGTCAACATTTTTCACATCCAGGTTGTGTGAATGAGTCCTGCCTTGTCCTTAAAGTCAAAGTTGACTTTGACATTTAAACAAAAACAATGTTTGCACGGTTGTGTTTGAGGAACCAGATATTAATCATTTTAATTTTTAGAGAACATTCTTAAGTCATCTCATATCTGGGGACTCACTGAACAATGAGGGTCAGCTCACCCTACTCAGTGAATGTGATTTCTCTAAATTTTGGCTTCCAAATAATTGAGCCTGAGCTTTGCTTTGCATTTGAATGCTTCACAGTAAAGAGAGTACCATGCATACCTATTTGACAGCAATGCCTTTATTTGCTCATTCAAAGCACCCTCTCTCTGCTCTTTTATCTTGTCAAATCTTCCCTCTCATTCCCTCCCTGAGTAGTTTCTCTCTCCCTTATGAAACTCACAACTCTTCTCCGCTCTCTTTCTCTCTCTTTTTTTTTTCTGTTTCTCTGTTTATCACTCTTCCTTTTAATGCTCTCACCTTCTCTCTCTGTGGTCATACTCGCAACACTGAGAGCATGGCTAAAGGCCTGTCATTATGAATTACCATGACTCTCATCTGGACACCTTTAGTAAGAGCTCTATAGCTTTCTTTACTTACTGAGAACAAGTGTGTGTGTGTGTGTGTGTGTGTGTGTGTTTCCTTCACCAAGAGCCTCTTCAAATTCCTGGGCCTTGCCACCGGTGCTGGGGCCCTGTAAACACTGTTGAAATGAATAGGCAGAGAAGCTTAGTGTGTGTGTGTTTGTGTGTGCCTGTGTGTGTGTGGTTGTCTTACTCTGTGGAGGTCTTGGCTAGGGTGTCACAGGAGCTGTAGCTGACCCCAGAAAAGGCCTCCTTGCATGGCAAGGTCCTCATTCCATCCATCCAATCACCCATCGTCCCCATGGAGGGAACCTCTGAACTGCTCCTGTCCAACAACAAATTGGCTGGCCTGAGAGGACACAGGAGAAGGAATAGCATAAAACACATTAACGGATAATGAATAAACATTTCCTTGGGTGATATACTGAAACGTATAAAATCGAGTTTATAGCATCGTTTCAGGAAGGCAGGACTGCAGTTCCAAACTGCTTCTCCATTAGTCACCTTTTGTGGAAGGTCCGCATTAAAATGTGATTACAGATACATATACAAAGTCTGCTATTTGCAGCACAGTCTTTAATCTTGTCACTCCCCACAACCATGCCACAAGTCCGAACAGTCTGGGATGGGGAGTGACGACAAGAAACTTCCACCCAGGTAACTCAGGTGACCTACAGGTGGACACTGTTGGAACACAGTTCATATACTTCTGTGTGAGCAGAAGCCCGAATAGCGGCAATTTTTGCAGCAGTGTTGCTGCACATCACTCATCCCCCAGCTTTTACCCGTGTTTTTCTGTTCAAACCATTGATGCTGTTAATCAGTGATCGCTGCCACTATTGCTGCACTATTGCCAGTAACTAGCCAGCAGCCAGTGTGTCATTTCAGGTTGTGTGGAGAGATCTTTCATCATGTAGTCGTTGTCATCTGTGCACAGATAACGCTAAGTAACAGTGTCATGATGGGCTCCGGGGCTGCATAGATTGTTGCATAGTCGGATTTAACCGCGTTGCTCCTGCACTTGACACGCAACACTTCTTGGCTGATTTATCCATGTATGAATGTTTTAATGATGAATAGTTACTGCGTTAATAATTAGTGTTTAAGTTCATTCAATTAAACAGAGATGCTATGCATTCTGTGCTTGCACACCTATACACACCTATAAAAACAAACCGGCCCTTTTGATCTGATCGAGCAGCATTCATCAGGGAGACACACACACACACACACACACACACACACAATGGGCATGTGTCATTTGCATACAGTAAACCTGCACAGTGCCTTTAGGCTTTGAATACAGCGGGGAAATCAAACCATCACGCGAAATATTTCCATAATATATTTAAAATATTCAAGAACAAGATTACTAACAAAAGCGGCATCAGTTTCTGTCTAATGTCATTACCGTTTCCTGCAGTACATGTACCATGCAGCAAAAAGCAACATTAGATTTGATTAGACTTGATGGTTTCAATTGGATCAAATCAAATTAAATGCTCTGCGTTGGGCTTTAGAGCGCTCAGTCAACAGTAGAGGGTGAAGGAAAGGCTGCAGGCACTGTTCTGACTCACTGTGATTGATTGATGGCTGCCGAAGATGAGGGAGGACGTAGGACGACAGACTTAAAGAAGCTTACAAAGAGCAAGAGTGTGAGGGAGGAAAAAGCTATTGCCACTACTGAGGCTGTGACTTTTACAAATGCGTTGTACTTTGCTGTTGTGAAACCTGATCACATCGAGGCAGGAAAATAACCAGGTCAAACTACATTAAGCCAAACTGGTGAAAAAAAACCCTCTGAGTCCTATCTGAGTAGACAAAGGCACCTGCGTAAAGACAAACACACACATACACACACAGCACACAAGGGAATAGAGCCTTGGGGGCAGGACAGGACAGGACAGAAAAAAATGGTAGTTCACCCATAGAGAATACTATTTATATCCTTGTAAATAAACTCATTGGAATACCAGGAAGTCCACTTGTGCCTGACTGATTTGATTTAGCAGGAAGGATTGGAGCTACTATGTGAGAATACAAACCAGGAAGATGTGATTCCATAAAGCAGGTGAAGAAAACTTTGACTGAAACATTTCCTCCTAATCTAATTACACAAATACTCTCTTGATTGATTTCTTGAAAAAAACCCTGAATTTTATCCATCCCTTGTCTCAAATAAAGTGTGTTTTGCTTCAAAGTGACGGACTATACATCATATGTGTTGTCTCCACTAAACACAATTAAGCCTTTTTGGTGATCTTTTTAATTTTCACTTGATCATTTTATTTCAGAACAAAGCATACATACGTTAAGGTGGAATGAGAAGTTTGTATGGCCATACATGCTCTTATTTATTCAACTCAGCTTCATGTATCATCCTGTTGTGAAAAATGGTGAATTAAAAGTTCTTATGCTAAGTTGTAAGGTTAGTTGTTTACAAGGGCAACCAGTTTCCTTGCTGATTTTTCCTTCTGTTGGAGATACAAGGTTCTTTACAGCACTGGTAAACTAGATTCACTCTGTGCCCTCGATTGCTGCTGCTGTATATTTTGATTTAAAGACGCAAAATACAATCCATAGAATGTTACAGTAGAAAATAATTAAGCTGCCACCAAAAAGTGCTGAAGAAAAATACTATACTAAGCCAACAAAGAGGTGTATATAGCAAGAAGAAAGGCACAATGACATCTCAAACAGAGACAAGAAAAATGGGAGGAAAAAAGATGCATTTGATGCAGTGGAGTGGGTGTTGTTACAATGATTGAGTCTTTTCCTGCCAGATCAGAGGCCTGTCAAACTGCCGAGGGCCCCCCAGGACCCCCTGGAGAGACTGGTTTGTAGGAAAAGTAGGGAATTGGGGGTTAGAAGGTGGGGGTGGTTTGGATGGGGGGAGAAGAAGGAATCTGTGAATCTCCCTTAGAGGACAGAGGAAATGTTTTTATGAGAAAGACAAAAATGTTAGTTACTATGTATGTACGTAGTGTAAACGAATGATTGTGATTGTTATGACAGACCTTTTCCCAGTATGCATCTGCTGATAAAAATCATCTGTTTTATGAAGGGAATTATACCCAAATAGTTTGGCTTTTTTGTAGGACTATTGATCCTCTCCTCCGCTGTACCCCATTTCCACTTTTTTTTCTCCTCCGATCTCTTCTCCCCTTTATCCTATACTTTCTTTTCCCCTCTCTTCTCTCCTTTGAGAGATAAACTGCAAATGACCTTGTTTTCCCTCCCTTATCATTTTCTTTGTTTCCTTTGTTGTTACATTTTCAGCAACATCTCACGGTAACTCAAGAGACAAGAGAAACAGAGAAACAGAGGGATGCGATGACGGGGAAAATAAAGAGAAAAGAAAGCATCTGTCTGATGTCAGAGGGGAGTTTGAAAACCCCTCGTGGACTTAACACCATATAAGAATGCAGAAAACACCCGCTAGAACAGAAGGAAGTATACAGACACCGGAGACAGAACAAAGTCTAACCCCCTTCTCTTTTCTATTTCCCTTCCCCTTTTCTGCTCTATCTTTCATTCTTTTGACCTCCAAATAACCAGGGCTGTGTCTCTTGTTTTTAAAGCTCTCAAGGGAGGTGAAAGTTGGATGAGGAGAGGAGCTTGAACAGATACATGTGGGCAGGACAGAGTGGGAGGAATTTACCTCTCACTGTGTTACCGCGACGATTCCCACGGTGTCACTAGGAGAGGTTACACTGATGTATAGGCCCAATATTAGGCCACTGAATTAAACTGTGATACATTCCTGAATGTGATGGATATGATGGAGTTTTAATCAATACAACTCAGGTGGTCTCAGGGAAGCTATTAACCTAGATTGATTCCAGTGTGACATTTTCATTTGATTCTAGTCAAGCATGCATGGTTCTTACTGTGAACCCTCTTATTCATATTACTAGCCAGATAGTGAGTTTTAGCTGTATTTAAGAAATCTTTCACCTTGATTTTTTTAAAAAGTACCCCACAACTGGACATATTAGATGTAAATTACACAAAGTATTGGCATTTGGATAATTTCATTACATGGTTTGCTGAAATGCATCTGCAATGTCTGGTATCCTCCATCCAGTTTTCTGTACTTCCACACTTACTCAGCTTTCATATTTTTGACCACCAATGGGTGGTGTTACCTTATTATCTGCCTTTGCATATAATTCAATTTTAAATAAAAGCATAAATATCTGTGTTCTTTGGTGCCTTAAACTGGTTTCCATTTACTAATAAACTGTTTCCATTCCCTGTCCCAACCTTAGCCCTGCAGGCCAAGATCCACACCAACATAAATCTCAGCTCAGTCCCATCTGCAGCCATGGCCCAGCCCCACTCTAACTTATGTTCTACCAAGCCCTTCACAGGGGAATGGGTTGTTGTTTCAACTCCAACCCCATTTCCAGCCCAGCCCTAACTACTGAAAATTAACCGAAGACCTTTATTCTCTAGACAGAGTTTGTTTGAAAATGAATTACAGAGAGTAGTAATGTAATAGATCTGATTTGTTGTTACAGGTTCACAGAGGCCTGTCATTATTCATTTTGCCTTGTATGGCTTTGGGAAAAAAATTATTAAGTAAAAAGTCCTCCATCCTCATCTGTAGCAATGCATTACCGACTACTGCACATTAATGTTGGTTGACTTGTATTGACTTGACTTGTATTTAGAATGAGGACTAGTTTTAGGGGCACATTTTTCAATTTTGAAGTAAGGATAACCTGTGATCTAATATGTTTTAGACACCCTGTAAAGACAATCAGATAGACAGTGGCCTTTAACCTTGACTGGGCTCCTGTTGGCCCATAATTAGTCTCTGACAGCCAACCTTGGCCCCAGATCTCAGACCCTCTCCATCCACATGCAGGGGCAGTAAACTCTGACCAGGTCCCACCCCCGGAGCCTCCAGATGCTCTGTTCTAGTCTGAGGCTCTGCTCTGGGCTTTGTGGAGGAGGGGGTGCTCCGTTAGCCAGCCAGGACAGCCCTGAGACAAACGAGGTGTGTGAAGCGGAGTGCAGCTGCTCCCGCAGTGCAACTGCCACCATCGCACACACACAAATACACACCCAGCTCTCATAAATCACCACAGCCGCCCCTGTCGGCCAGCCTATGCTCGCCCGGTGTTAAAAGCCAATCAGGGAAATTACATGCAAACTCCAAGGGACCTATTTTCACTTTCTTAAGAAATCATTAGTCAATGTTATGAGCTTTGACATCTCCATAACACCATGGCCGTCTGCCGCAGACCCAGCGCCTGTCCCCATCTCTGCTCAGAACTGACAACTGTACATGGGCCGCCCTCATTCCCCATGGACCCATGGGAGAGAATGGTGGCCCCAAAAAAGGAGCAAAGTATAAGGGAGGATAAAAAGGAGGGGAAAATGCAGCATAATAAAATTTGAAAAAAAGTAGAGAGGAGTATGACATTAGCCTTCATGGGCAAGGGAAAGATGAAAGAAATGTATTTAAATTGTTTTAGTTAAAGATGGGGGGAGGATGTGGTCAGTCGAGCTCATTTTCATGTAACACCCTGCAAACACTGGAAGCAGGAAAGCAATATTTACGTTGAGCTCCTGCACTTACTGGTTCCAAAAACAAACAAGCATCCACCAAGGGAGAAAAAAGGTCAAACCTAAGACAAAACCTCAGTTTATTCCCAACTGTGTCCATTTGTCTTTTTACATTATTGATGGTGAATTGTGGTTCATTCATGGAAAATAAAACTGCATCTGCCATTATTGTCCCAAAGCCTTGTGATCACAGAGCAGGAAGTACATTGACCCGCATTAGCTCATACTGTTGTTGTGTGGAAGGTATAAAGGAAACTTCTGCCAGTGCTGGACAGAAATTCATGATATCAATCGATTACTTTATACTGCCTTTTAGATTTAAAGTACCTTCTTTAATTGGAGGGTAACTCACTCACTCAATCACATTTTGCAGAATGCAAAATGCCCAGTCAGCTGAAGTCTAGACCATATAACACACAGCCAACTTCCGACATAATAAAAAAGAAATAGGTAATGAAAAATCCTTTTAATACCTGGATGTGGTGTTGGCTGTGATTTTGAGGCTACCAGGGTTGCGGATGAGTTTATCCAAGATGCTGACGATCTGTTCAAACTTAGGCCGGTTGTTCCTCTCCTTCTGCCAGCAGTCCAACATCAGCTGGTAAAGGGTAGCAGGGCAGTCCATGGGTGGGGGGAGGCGGTATCCCTCATCTACAGCCTTTATTACCTACATGAAGGAAGGAAAAGACGGGATTTGAGAAATGACGGATATGTAAAGTATCAAAATGACGTCTTATTTCCTTTATTTTAATAGCAGTTGTAGTTCAATCTTTCTTTTTCTTTTATCATCAGGGTTTTATATAAATAAATATCTTTCTGGGAGTGTTCAGTGTATCAGAATGACCTGAGTTTGAAATTCATGATACAATATTCAGTTTGGATAGTGCAGTTTTGAAGCTTGTTGTTGCATCGGCTTGCGTTGCTTTTTTGGAGTGGTTTGGGATTGTATGTGCTGTGGGTTGCATGCAGCCAAGGACAAAATGTTACTGCTTTAATGAATTTGGGGATGTAATAAAAGAAATGAAATGATGCACAATATGCACCAAGCGCTCAAAACACACCAATAGTGCCTCAAGATATGGTCATTAAGCTGAAACAACACAGTTTTTCACTGTTGTGGTGGTTATATTTTGAAGGTTGAACAGCAGCTTGCACTGCTTCTTTACCAGTGATTGACATAGTGATACTGACATTGTTTTTTTATCTTAAGTGCCCTATCGCATCTGTGGGCCACCGGCCTCCTCTTGCGACCCTGAAGACGAACTAAACATTTCATCTAAATCAGTGGGAGCTGCTGGTGCCCTTGTATTCTTCCCATCAATAAAACTTGCCAAATGTGCAAAGCTGGATGCACTGTTTTACTGGTTGGTACAAAACACAGACTAAAGGAAGTTAACTTGGCAACATGGCAGTACTCACATCCTGATTGGACATCTCCCAGTATGGCCGTTCCCCATATGACATCACTTCCCAGAGCACAATGCCATAACTCCAAGCATCACTGGCTGATGTAAACTTCCTGTAGGCAATAGCCTCTGGGGCTGTCCATCGGATAGGGATCTTGCCACCCTGAGAGTAAAAGAAAGATGAATCAGTCAGTCTGTCATTCAGTAAATCAATATTTTTGAGCACATTCTCCCTGTCCAAAAGGAATTCAAGAGAGACAACAGAGCAGGTTTACTATCACAAATAATGTAATATAAAAATAGAACTAGATTGTCAGGACAATGGCTGACAACAATGTGTGAATGTTGATGATTACATGATGAAAATGGCCTGCATGACCTGAAAGATTCAGATGATTCACTGTGCTGTTGTGAGTTTGGACTGAGCATAGTGGTCTCAACCTCAGACCCAGACTGATCTTCAGCGCTGTCAAACTATATATGATAAACACATAAGATACTGAAATATTTTTGGGAAAATTTGGGATTTTAAAAAAATCATAGAAAGTGACATTGAACCTTACTGTAAAAATGATTAATTCAGTTTTAATAAAGAAGTATCAACCATAAAGAAATAAAGATATTGATGAATTGATTAAGTTTCCTGCATAACCTCTGACTGTAGTGTCTGCTGCTTTTGTCTTCTAGCTGAGAAGCAGCACAAATGAAGAAAATGGAGCTGAGGAAAGGAGGACGACGGCAGCCAAAGCTAACAGACACATCGGCCAAGTCACTCAGCTCTTGCCTGGTACTGTGCACACACGCAGACACTGCCCTCTGAAAAACACACTCTTCTACTGCCTGAGCCATTAAGAAACACAAGGGAATGTTTAAAACACAGAAAATCACGCGATTATACATGTGGTTGCACTAATGAACACAGATGCACATGGATACACAATGCAAAGGCAAAAACACTGCTCTTACATTCATACAGTACCCACCTGCTCCGCTGTAAGGTTAAAGTGCAAGATGTGTGTTCCCTACACACACACTGCACAGAAACACACAGAAACTTATAGATTTTGCCTAAAAACTAGAGGCTTGAGAAGTGGAAAAGAAATGTTCCAGTGAGAGCTGGATTCAAATCTCCTTGCATGTGTGGAGCATTGTCAGTTACTGTAACATGGCAGGGTTTATTATTCTGTCTTATTATTTTAGATTATGTATTTCTGGGAGAAAGACACACGGCACACTGACTGTTTATTTGACAAGCAATTCTCAGCCAGTAAATTATACTGTGTTTAAAGGGGCTGCACGCATGGTTGAGACCACAGGATCCTATGATGAAAATGACCACACACATACAAATCCGGCACAAAGTAAAGATGAAAGTGTTTTGTGCTGTGAAGTGAAACAAGCAAAATAAAACAACCTGTAAATAGGGTGAGATGATTTTTGATATTTTTAGTACAAATCCAGTCAAACAGTCTTCTACTTATTTCTAAGATGATGACACTCTTAAAAACTGAAAACTTGTCTGACCTCCTGGGGGACAAACTTTGAGTGTTTTGTTCTCAAGATGCTAATTTTTCACAGTAAGCACATACATTTCCCACAGTCCAGTAACGTTGCTATGGAAACTCCATTTCTGTTTAGGTAAATCAAATATTTGCAAACCAAAATGTTATTGTTCTTCAGGTTTTATTGTGTAATCATCTCAAAAGTATTGGTGTGAATGTTGGGACTGTGGATACGTCAACAAAGGATTTGATCACTCATGTCAATATGCCTAAAGAGAGGAACATTGAACATCACCACTGTTTGGTTTTCTGATCATTTTTTTCCTGGACAAAGAACAGAATTATTCTGGTTCAAAAAGGGAACAGGAGATGCTGTGGCTAGTTTTTGGGTTAATATATTGTTCATATTCCATCAGTGCAATTCAGGGACTTTTATGTGAGATTGCTTTTTTAAGTAACACATTCCTGAAAAAACCAGTGAGCCCCAGGACAGTGCCCAAGGCATTTGTTCATGCTGTCATTTATGTCCTTGGATAGTGTTTGTGTTCAAGCTCACCCTGGTGGTGTAAGCAGCCTCTGGGTCGTCCTCCAGGACTCGGGACAGGCCGAAGTCTGACACTTTACACACCAGGTTGCTGTTGACCAGGATGTTTCTTGCTGCCAAGTCTCTGTGAACGTAGCCCATGTCTGACAGATACTTCATGCCCGAGGCGATGCCACGCAGCATGCCGACCAACTGGATGCCTGTAAACTGGGCATCGTGCTTCTAAAAGGACAGAAAGAAAAAAAGGAAGAAAGGAAAGATGGGTGTTAATGCAAAACTTTTAATGTATATCATATACAACACAAAGGGAGTGTGACCTTTCTGACAATTTGCATAAAATGAAACCTTTCTATATTAGTATCCAGAGCATTTTCATTAACCTTTAAAAAACACCTTTGACATTCTGTGCCTCATCTTCAGCGCAACTGTGAAATACTAAAGCCAGAGAAGCACTAACGTGCTGTATGGAAATTAGGATCAGGCCAATATATAACTGAAATGGTCTTTCTTCTTCAATCAGACCACTTATTGTTATCCACCACTCATATGATGCTATTTTATTATATATTTATTGTATAATGGCCAATGTGATGACCAAAGACCCCTTTACCTTGAGCTGACTGACCTGAGTTCTGTGACATTTTGGTTGGATTCATCACAACTATCCAGGAATATGTCTTTTACTATAACTGTCAGTTTTAGAGTCGCACAGTTTAAAATACAGCCTTTCAAAGTGACTCCTCTATATATATATATATATTTTAGAGGAAACACTGAATGTTTAAATGCATACATGTAGAACAAGATACATACATTAAAGCAGTTTGAAATGTATATATTATAAGCCCAATGGTATAGTATTTAAATAGTATTTAAAAACATGTGGGTGTTATTCTTCAGGAAGCCATGTCAGGCCAAAACTTATTAAAGTACTCCAACAAGAATGCAAATCTGTTGACAATGCAGTTCCTTTAGATTTCAATTGGATTCTTGAGCTCAATTGCGTAAGAGTTTGCAAAGGTTAGACGGTTAGATGCAGCATTCTAACAGACTGGTTAAGATGTGGACACACAGCACTGTTTTTCCTTGTTTGCGCTAGCAAACAGGACTGTTTACACTGTTTTACACTGATAAGTGTTTTAGAATTAGCATGTAAGCCGAGATGGAAAAGAAATACAAACAATGACGGCATGACGAGAGTAAAAAGCTCAAGATGAGGAAATACTGTCAGAGCTGTCCGTCTTTGGTAGGTTTTGCTCAGGGTTTGCACTTGGTTCCATTTAGCGTGTGGTTGAGCTCAGTTTATCTGTGTCCCCTTGCCATTCCACCCATTACTCTTCGCATGCACTAGATTACTCTGTTAAAGACCACGTCATTTGTGAGATGAGTGTAAGATGAGTGTCTTTTCCTTTGAAAACCGACTGGGCTCACTCCACCCATTTCATCTGGAGCAATTAGTGGTCAGAACCACCTGGCTTAGTCACTTCAAAGCTTTGCTGAAGTGACTAAGCGGAACTGGGACATACGCTACAATGCATAAGCTATCCATGTGTGAGTGTGTGTGTGTTTGCACATGTACATTTTCAACGATGAAGTGCAGGCCTCTGGGAAAATGTCAGGAAGCAACAGCTACTCCTTCTGCATGTGTCTGGATACTGAGCAGACACATGTGGAAAAGGACTAAAACAGGCATCAGTACACATGTTTTCATGCCAGTGTTGTGGCTTGGCTGTTGTGCTTTGGCTAATTTCAGTGACGCAGGTCAATTCCTGTTTAAGAGACGCATGGCAAGGATCAAATTCACTCCCAGCCAGACGAGCTGTGGGGATACAGTTCATAACATTTGATAAGGCCTTTGTGGCGAGTTCAGCTGTCACAACTTCTGAAGTCAAACATTCTTAGGTACAGTATTGACTTGAATCTATGAATAAGTCTTAAAGCTTTTTCTTTTTACCGCAATAACATCACTATGCTTTGTAGACAGATATTTTTTAAAATGTAAAAGCAACGAGTTACTGCACTGCTTGACAGCGATATATGATGTTTGACTGTGTGTTGTACAGGTGCAAGGCATTTTGTTTCACTACATTAAGGGGTTCCCTGATGTAAGTTGTTTAATACTCAGCTAGCCATCAAGTATGAGTCGCGTGTGTGTGTGTGTGTGTGTGTGTGTGTGTGTGTGTGTGCGCGTGCTTGTCCATGTTATTACTTACTCTCAAGAAACTGTCAAGGGATCCATTCTCCATGTATTCTGTGACAATCATGACGGGTTTACCTGTGAAAGAAGAGGAGACTTCAGTATGTGGTCACATCATACCAGTTCTGTCAGTTTCAAAGTGAGAACAACAACTTCTGTTTGCTGTACAACAGAACTACAAGCCAGATAAAAGACCAACATCATATTGATTTCAGATGTATTCTCTGAAACTGGTTAAGTCACAGTGAGTCAACAGAGAGGTCTGTAATTTGACTTAAAGCAGTCGCTCTAGGTATTGATAGGGACCAGGTTGAACTTTTCTCTGTGTCTCACACACACACACCCTCTGACTCGCTCTCTCTCTCAGCAGAATAAAATTATACTAGTCATAGTTTTAGGGTCCCAGCAGGTCAGCTGTCAGAGTGTGACATCTTTATTTCAGTGGAAGATCTGGCTGTAAATCCGCACTGCCTGCTATCATCTGTACCTGATCAGACTCTGGCCAACACAAGGTTTATTACAGGGGGAAAATGAAAAAAAAAAAAATCTCTTTAAGAAACCTTTAAATCAGCCATTGTTAAATGAACAGTGCCGGTGTCAGGACTTGTTTGTGTCCCAGATGGCTTTGTTCTCCCTTCTTTCCTCTCCACTTACCACCAGCCATATTCTTCTTCTCCATTTTATTCTGATTAATGTGTCCTTCCCCTGCTTCGTTTCTTCACTCCTGACCTACCTTTTCTCCATCACCCCTGCCTCTCTTCCCCGATCGCCCTACCCTCACCTTCTTCTTCTATCTGTCTTGCATGTATTAATGTGAACCCACCCCACATCTGGTGAGGCAGACTTCTTTTCAGGAATGACACAGGCTGAGCGGGTTATGGAATCAGTTGTTAAAAGAAACAAACCTATTACTCTATTTGGAAAAAAACAACAATTTGCCATTAATAATGATGGATGTTAGCTGACTCAGTGTCTTAACAAAGCAGATCAGATCGCTTTTCTACTTTTTGCCACTGTAAAAAAACTCACCCAACATACATGGATTGTCTCAATATAGTTGCAACACATTCTCTTACAATAAAAAACACAGATACAGCTAAACACCCCCCATCCCTAAAAGGCTGTGATGGATCGCTCCGTTTACCAGCGGACGGCTTTTATAGTTGCAGACAGGAACACACACACCCGGGCCTCCCTCGCTGTCCTCCACCCTCTTCCCTTCCCTATGTCTCTCTATTTTCAACATTGGCAGCAAAGACAAAACCCCCAAGCCCCTTTTTTCTGTGAACACAAATGTGTGTGTGTGTGTGTGTGTGTGTGTGTGTGTGTGTGTACGCCTGCAAATATGCAGCCTGTGGATCAGCCAAAAGCAGCAGCAAGGTAAATGGGGTGTGAAAGTCTCAGGATTATTAAGAATTAACAGGAGCAGCTTAATAAATCACCCTACAGCAGTGTGTCTACTCTGTGTGTGTGTGTGTGTGTGTGTGTGTGTGTGTGTGTGTGTGTGTGTGTGAGGATATCAAATGGACCTCCTAAAACTATGCCTTGCACTCATGCTGCTCCAGCTCACGCACATGTGTTCAGGGTATCCCTCCAAATGTCATGTATCCACACACACACACACACACACACACACACACTCATAGTCCTGAATACTGGGCTTTCCCTATTAGTCTAAGAGCAGCAAATGAAATCACAGTCTTGTGTTATTGCAGCATTTTTCACCAGCTGGACATTAATAGGAAGAGTGGTGTAAGATGTATTAGACAAACAGTCTCAATGATGGAGGATCATGCACATAAAAACTGTTTCACTTTGAGAGTGAGCTGTGTTCAACTCAGAATAACAAGGAGCTACTGTTCTGTTCTGAACAGAGCTGAATTTATGAGTGAACATGTTTTCCTTATAAGTTTCTTATGAGTTTTACTAAAAAAGTGCTAATGTAAAAATCCCATACTGTGTCTATGATAACACAATTAGCTAGTTTTGCCATTTAAGCCTGCTAGTCAGTGAATTCAAATTTAAGAGGTAGGTAGCAATTAAGGCATTGAGATTACAAAAAGTGGAGAAAAAGAAGAGCAAATGAGACATAAAGAGGAGGAAAAGTTGAGGACAATAAAGTAAGGGAAGTTCTCAATGTATTTTATTCCACTCTGTAGAATAACCACACTGGCAGAACTACTTAACAAGCCTTGTGCCGCAGGGAGAGATAGAGGCCAGGCCCGTTTCTCAGCGACAAAGTTCAGACTCATTATTTCCCTTTTTCTGCAGTCATTCCTTTTTAAAGAGGCCTTCTGTGTGCTAATGATAGTATTATAAAGAGGCCCAGAGGGGAGCGAGCCAGAGATATGGATTTATGGATTTATGCCCGCTTTGGACACAGGCTTTGATCAGAGCACATTGATCTGCGGAGATTTACACCACGACAACTCAATAAAACTCCTGTGCTCTTTCACAGAAGTGTCGGCCACTTTAGAGCAATTTGTCAAAGACAATTGCAAATCCGGAATCGGTAAAAAGACGCTCTGATGAGGTCGGATATGTGACGGAATGTGAATGCAAATCCCACAGTATCTCTGTTCACTCTTACTCTTTTCTATTCTATTTTATTCCTCTGGATCCTGTACTGTTCTATCTGTATCTTTTATTTTTAACAGAATCGAAAAAAAAATCGCTTAGATGACCTTTAAGGAAAACCACCATCAGCACAATAGTTGGACGTTAATTCCCTGCACTTACTGCGTGTTACCACCCCCTCCAGCCTGATGATGTTGGGGTGGTCAAACTGTCCCATGATTGACGCCTCAGCGAGGAAGTCCCGCCTCTGTTTGTCTGTGTATCCTCCCTTGAGAGTCTTGATGGCCACACAGATCTCCTTCTTGCTGGGCAGCTTCAGGCGACCGCTGCACACCTCACCGAACTCACCTAAAGATAAAATCATGGATGGAAGATGCAACACGATCAATCAAATGTAGATATGGATATAATTTATCACCATATATCTATAAGAAATGATCCAAATGTTTGTCCGCTTGCAAATCCACAAGAAATTAAGTTGCCTATGCTTAAAAGAAGATTCATATTCTAATTAGAGCATCTAATTAAATATTTATGGCTCAACAAGGAGCTGACTAAAACTGTAGGAAAGTAAATGTTAGGAGGAAATTATTCTGGTATTTTTCTACCTGAGTTATTCTCATTGGCTAATTGTATTCATTCAGTCTATAGGTCATGCTAACTTTACGCAAGGTATCTCCAGTGGAGGATAAGGAAAAGATAGACAAAGCAATGCAAGTTTCGCATAAGTCATTTCAAACACTGAGTCCGACCAAAAGAAAAGAAATGCCCCCCTTGATTAGCTATTCTAGCTAACTGCACAGGGTCCTACTTCAGGGCAGCTTACTGGGTAACTGAACTGCTCTGTCCAGAAACCTTTTTTTTTCATACTGAGCTCATTTGCAAGTGACAAAAAGAGAAGCTTGTCATTTTTTAACCCATGGCAAGGCCAATTTCCCCATTGAAAGCATTGCTAACAAGCATAGCGTGAGGCAGAAGTACTGGGCCCACCATTGTTTGAGGTGTCATCATAAATGCTTTTAACAGATATAATGACCACTTAGTGACAAAGATGATCCTGCAGATGAAAGAGGACCTTGATGATCACCTCTGTCATTACGCCCATTCGTCAGGAAATGTATTCATTTGATTTTTGGAGAGAAATCACTGCATAATTAGGTGTGTCAACCACAAATTGTAGTAATGACACCATGTGTAGTAATAAACTTTGAAAGCTATTCACCTGTATCCACTTTCTGGATGACAAGTTCACACTGACCAGAAAGACCAGAAGTGACCTTTCGACTTTCTTTCAATGTCGTGTTAAAATGCAGCGTGACTCAACATCCAATGTGGGAGAGATCAATTAGCATTCCTTGCTGGTGAGGGGATGTGTGTGTTTACCTCAGCCCGTGCCTGTGTGTGTGTGAGAATGTGTGTGTTTCACGAAGTACTGTAAGCTCTGTAGGCAGGCTGGCAACTTCAAAGGCAGCTAGCCATGTTACAGCTGGTGACAGGGATTTGGCCGGACTGTAAGCTGAGCGGAACGTGCGCAGTATATTTATGTGTGTGCATTTCTATGCGAGTGCGTTTTACTCCATAACGTATCTGCATATTGCGAGGTGATGTCATGGCTGAGACATGTGCAGATCCTTCTCAGTCCAGTACAATCATTTCCCAAAGCAGCTCTGGATCAGAGAGCGTGGGTCAAACCCTGGACTTGAAGCAACGGCGTCTGGAAGAACTTAAGCCAGAATAATTACAACCTGTCTAAATACCAAACGCATGCCTGTTCTGTCCTGCTCTGCTCTGTTCTTCTGCCCCTCAGCGGTGGACAGACGAGCCAGGCCAAGGCACCTTTTTATGTGGTCACTCTGAGAAAGAGGATCTCGGTCTAATGAGCCTTGATTAGGGACACTAGCTCTTTCCTGCTCTGAGGAGAGCTAGGTATCCTACTTTGATGTTAAAGTCTGACCCATGTAAGCAGAGTGGAGCATGTGTTCTGTCTTTTAACACACAATCACCGATTGGCAAAAAGATCAAAGTCTTTGTTAACATGTTTAATGAAGACAGATGGGGATTGAGGCAGGGATGGAGAAAGAAGAGGTATGTTGTGTACTGTTGTGAGTGCTTATATGGTTTCATAAAAATCACACAGATGGGTGGTACATAACATTCAAGCTGACAGGCAAAAATGTCTACATCATAGCTTGAGCTTTAATGTTCACCTCTGGTGTTCACCTCACATTTACTTTCGTTTAGAGAGTCCCATTCCCTTCCTGAGCCAACCTTTGTTCCAATAGCATCAATAACTCAGTGACTTTTCTCATATAGTTTTTTTTTTTTTTTAACTTTTTCTACAACCATTAAAGGGGTTTTCTTTCCATAAGATATGTTATTTATTAGCACTTCAATGGCACTCACATGTAACAAGAACACAGTATATCCCCAAAGTCCTAGCAATTAGTGTCAAAGCCTCAAAGGAGCTGTGGTCGCTGAAAGCTAACAAAATAATAATCAGTGTGATGTGAACTGCAACACTGGACTATCTGAAGAGAATTTGCCCCAAGTGGCTCCAATCATTTAGCATCTAAAGTTTGTTATTGTAAAGTGAAAGCAAGCAATCATTTGTTACTAAACAAGCTACAATATTAACCTCCTGAACATGATTTATCACAGCATGGATAAAAATAGAACTATTGCACAATGTGAACATGAACTTTCTGTAAGTATGGAGACGCACTAAAATAAATATACTTTGTCTCAGCTGGGTACTGCGCGCATTAAAAATGTATAGTATACTGTAGTGTAGGCTTCTTCAGTGTGAGGGTACCAGGGTTCAGCTTATATTGGTTTTGGAAGGGTGATACAGATAATTATATGAATTATACATTATATTAGAAATACAATCACATTTTCTATTAGCTATTATTAATGTTTGTATTGTAATAAATGTCATGTAATAAAATGTAAAAGTTAAACTCAAATACTCCAAACCAGAAGTGGAAAGCATTCTCTTGTATATATTTGACTTCTAATAAAAAAGTAAATATCTACCCATTTATCATTGCAGCCCTACAGAGATTAATATGCGTTGCCTCTACTATGAACTATGAAAACTGCATTGTGGAGAGTAGCACAGTCCAGTGTGGAGTCAGGTATTAAACTCTCAGGCCGTCCTGACAGCTTTACAGTGTGCAGGGCTGGTGGGACTCTGGAGACCAGCCTGCTGTTACGTGCTGTGTGCTTTAGTCTCCATCTATTCTGCCTGCACTCGACATGAATCACAATGCATTACCCTTCTGTCTGCACTCCTACTCAAGATATCGAGGAGAGGAGAGGAGAGGAGAGGAGAGGAGAGGAGAGGAGGCTTGTTTTACAGTTGCGATCATGAGACTTGGTTCAGAATTAGAGCATCAGCTGTTGCCTGTGGGCAATGTGGAGAATGAAGAGAATTGGAATGAAAAGATAAGCATGAAGGAAGGAAAGAAGAAATGGTGAAATACGCCAATTGATGGTGAGCAGAATTATTCCCAGTCTCAGCATCTCTCCTTCCCTCATAGAGGAGGGCCGGAAAGAATGGACCCCAAGCTGGGGCATTAAGTGCTTCTCACTCCCAGCTGCGCAGTATACGGCACACAATTAAACTAGCCTGCTGATATGAACAAGCAGATATATAGGAGCTCTACATGCACTTAATTTTTTCTGTAAGCGGTTGAGCACTTGAAGTGTCTTTGTCTTTAAACAGAGCGTGACAAAGACGGATGTGATGAAGTTGCTGTGAGGTTAGAAAGGTGACAAAATGTCAGGGAGATGAAGAAAACATTTATTTCTCTTTATCTGCTTCCTATTTTTCCACCCTTTTTTAAAAATCACTTTTCCACATTGGTAATCTGATCTTAATCTGAGCCCATTTATTATAATTTCTGTTCCTACTTTTTTCAGTGTTGTGGCAATTGTTAATACGTCAGAGAATTCAAGTATTCTGAGTAAAGATGTGAGAGAAAAATGTAAACAATTTACACTTTAGTACATTCAATTTTCTTTCAGTTTCTAAAAAAATCACTAATACATTACGTTCCAAAATAGTGGCTAAAAATGCCACCTGTTCCTATAAATGTTTTTAGGTGCCCAGTCCAAGAAATTAAACAAGCTGCAATGTAATGTAGCTTTAGTCTTAAGTCTTTTTTATTGCCTGAAATAACCTGTATGAAGTCTGCTCAAGTGTATTCCTCTGTCTGTTCTTACCTGCTCCCACCACTTTATCGATGGCAATGCAGGAGGCGTCCAGCTCCTTTGCAAATTCATGTACGGCCTGGCTTGGGTCCTCATATGTGTGGGGGTCCACGTAGGTCCTGATACCCGGCAGACGCACTGCGCCAGGACAGAACAGGTTGCATTAGTTAATGACCATTTAAAAACTACATCCCATATGTCCTCTGAACATTTTAACAACTTTAAACATAGTAAGGATCTATCGCTATCTTGCTAATGCTCAGCTTTATGATAAAAAAAAAACAGGAATCAAAGCCCATTGTTAATAAGTGATGATATATTTACATTGAACACTGCACAACACAAAACAAAACTCAGAGGATGGTTTGGGTTCATTTAATACGACAAATCAAGCGTTAGAATAACTGTAGTTTACAGATGCTTCTAAGTTGAACAATATGACATAATCTGTTCAATGAAAGTGCAGCTGATTTGTGATAAAAACACCCAAATTAGGTAGCAAAGAATGAGATCCTCTAAATGAATAAGCTAAATCTGACAAACACATAGACATAAAGACACTTTAAGCTGAGTTT
Organism: Pempheris klunzingeri; assembly: GCF_042242105.1. NCBI lineage: Eukaryota > Metazoa > Chordata > Actinopteri > Acropomatiformes > Pempheridae > Pempheris > Pempheris klunzingeri. The sequence continues at coordinate 13,211,284 of NC_092021.1, forward strand.
TAAAATTCCCTCTGTGTACTTCTCCTTCTGCTGAGCTGTGACGGAGGGATAACAGCGCAAAGAGGGAAAATGACTGTGAGCTGATTTGTGTGAGTCCAATAGCAAAAGGCAGGAGGAACGATAACAGCGACCAAAAACTGCTTCAGTGTACATGCGAGTATGTGAGTATTGTTTTAAGGCAAACTTGGCAGAAAATGTGAACCTATCCTTTAAGTAATAAAACTGTATTTTATTAGTCCCTATGGAGAAATTTATGCTCTGCATTTGACCCATCCTAACCATTCATGAGGCAGTGGACAGCCGCAGTTCAGTGACTGGGGAGTTTGAGGGCCAATACTTGGGTCAAGGTTAAAGGTGGGAGTATTCCTAATAAATAACACATCATATATGAATAAAGTAGAGCAAGCAGAAAGAGGGAGCAAGGGGGATATAAAGAAGATGGAAGTTCATTTTAAACCTGCTGTCTCTGTTGGTCCACATAATTTACTACTTCAACTTTACTGACATGACTGAGACTCTTTTCTTGCTGGTTAAAAATGTATCAATGGAAAGGACCATACTCTGGGGTGAACCCTATAATTAGAGATTGTGTAAACCTTAATTCTCTGCATTTGCTGTAGAGCTGGCTGGGAGAGCAGTCTGAACTTGTTCCCTTTCCAAATGAAGCCTTGCGGATTGCTTTGCAAATGGACCGAGAAACCTCCTTCTCTTCACGGTCTCAGTCCGATTACTGTCTTCTCATATGACCAAACGAGCCAAGGTAAAGGGAAAACCACTTCAAGCTTGGAAATAGCTGCTGTGTAACAACCACTGTTGGTAAAGACGTGTGAAAATGCTGTGAGAGAAGCGTCTCCCCGATTGTAACTATCACACTAACTATAATGTAATTGCCTGCCTCTATTTCTACTCGGTGGAAATGCAGCGTCCAGTACTTACAGTGGCCGTTGCCAAAGTGCAGTCTTTTCTCATCAGGATGTTTGGATTTGCTGTGGCAACAAAACCTGCCAATCCAAACAGAGAAAGGTCATAAGTAGTGCCACATCTCCCTATAAGACTTCACCCATTGGCCTAGCCTAAAGGCTAGTGAGAGCTGTGAGTGAGAGCTGTGTGTGTGTGTGTGTGTGTGTGTGTGTGTGTGTGTGTGTGTGTGTAATCCCAGCTCTTATAAGCCAAGAGAGGATCAGTAAGTATTATAATGAGCTGTGGATTTATACTCTCTCTGAACAGTACTGTCTGCCAACTTCTGCCTGCCACACACACACACACACACACACACACACACACACACACACACACACACACACACACACAATCTATTGCTTTCTCCTACACATGCACACACACCTTCAGTAAAAACAGCTGTTGCAATATCTTAAATAGAGGGGAACCTATTGGGTGAAAATTATCTAGAGGCAACAGTGGGCATTTTGAAAAATACACAGTAAAATACACACACAGTCAGCTGCTGTGACTGGAGGAGAAAACACTCAGTGAGAATCAAGTCAAGTGACAGGTGGACAGACCTGCCAATCAGGACGTAGAGCAGCACGGTGAGGAGGATGATGGCCACAGCGGAGGAAATGGCGATCAGAACAACCTGACTGCTCTCACTGGAGATAGAGAAGGCTGCTGAAAGACAGAGAGCATCAGGAAATGAGCAGCGTTAACCTTTATTTTAAAATTAAAATACACACATTAATCATCCTCTAGTCCTACTTCGCCAGTACTGTACATTTTTAATATCAAATATCAATTTGATTTAATTTAATGCAATATATTACGTTACAAGAGAATATAGATTTTGCTGAAGCATCTCTCAGGATACATTGCATTTTGTAATGAAATTAATTTGAATATATTGTGCTTCTACAGCTCATATCTCACACTGTACAAAACTACAAAATACAGACACAGCAGAACAGTATAAAGACAAGAGCTACTCTAATTTGTAGATGCACTTAATGGCATTTAAGTAAAACATAAACAGATCATTGTGGTGTTTTGGTGTACAAAACTAATACTGTTGCTAAATTGTTGTTGACTGAAGGTGTAACAGCTGATTTTTCACGCCAGTATATATCCTGACACCAGTTTTATAAAAAATAAACATTCCCTCAGAATGTAAGACTATTGAAATATAAAGAAAAGCTCCTGAAACATCTATTAGACCAATTCAAGATACACTTTAAAACTTGGGACAAAATAAGAAAAATAACAAGCATGCTTGTGTGGTTTTCAGTAAGAATGGCTCCAGAATCTCACTATTCATTATTGGTTATTTCCTATGAAAGGACAGTATTGGCCCTGTGCTGATTCAAAAAAAAAACCAAAAAAAACCCATGAATCAGTCTAACCACATTTTCAACTACAGCAGTAAAACAATTAAACCTCTTTTCTGTGCTGAACTTACAGTCGGGGCTGGTCTCAAACTGGAAACTGGGGCTGCTGGCTCCGTATCCAGCAGCAGTGCGGGCTCTGATCTGCAGCAGGTAGGCAGTGTTGGGCTTTAGACCATTCAGAGTCACATTACAACCCCGAGCACGCAGAATGGTGTAGCTGGTCTCCTGCTCCTCCTGTAAGGCAAGGCGGACAAAGGAAGAGGTGGACAGGAAAAAGGAATTGAATATTTGTGAGAGTGTTGGCCTTTTCTGTTGAGGAAAATAGCACAAGTCAACTCACTCGCACAAGTGCGAGTGAGTTGGAACTATTAATTTATACAATATATACATATAATATATATATAACATACAACACATTACGAACATGTACATTTTCACACAAATGCACACTTCCACGCACACAAACACTCACAAACATAGTTTAGGAGCTTTTCTTCTGATGAATTATGCCTTTTATATTTTATGACTTCTCTCCAGCTGAACCCCACTGATAAAACAACAGGAGGATTTACACCAGGTCTGCTCCCCACATTGTTTCCAGATGTGGAAGGGAGAAAACGGTGAAGAAAAGATGAGAGGACAGGGGATAGATGAAGAAGAGAAAAGACAGAGTAGCCTCCATAATTGTCTGATGTTAGCTGCTGCAATGCAGAGAGATACGTTTGATAGATTAAACAAAAAAAAAATCTGTTACTAATCAAATTAATTCATGCTAAACTAATGGGCAGTCAAAAAACTAAGTGTTTATGTATGTTTAGTAAGCTGAAGCACAGTACTAATACATGCAGAGTTATTACACCCAATTTACTACTACGCACCAAACATTTTACAGTGCATAAATAATGCATGCCATGCATTAAGCATCGTATATGCTTATGCTATGTGCTATTTGCCTTTTTTGTTTTTTATCTTTTATGTGTGTAAGATTATTAAAGAAACAAATGTTGATGAAATCTATTTTTCAACCTTAGTTTGATAAGAAACATGCTGTAAGTAGAAATCCAGAAACGTGAGAGAAAGAAATACAATAGCAACTTTACGTTACAGTAGGCAGCCTGTCACCATCAGAACAGGACCGGAGGCACCAGCACCGGAATAAAAACAACTCACATAGACACAAATAAAGAAGTTGAATTATTGCTGGAACAAAAATGCATTTTAACCCAAAGATTGTGTTGCTCTGTCTTGTGCCTCATAACGTGATTGAGTTGTCTAGGATGAATTGTGCCGAGCCAATCCAGACAGGCTTGCAATCACCTTTTTATTGACCCAATTCAATTGCTATGAAGGAAGCTGTTGAAAAGAAGGAAAATAGGACAGGGACCTTAAATCTTAATGACAACCTATTAGGCATGACTTCAACAATCCTGAAAATAAGCTACACGTTTTGCAACATAGCCAAGCTCGTAAAAATCATTCAATGCCAAATCATGTTGAGGCATAGTCAAATCCTCATTTTATAGACCGAGTTATAAAGAGGCAGTCATGGGTGCAGGCAGCGGCATAAACACACGCAGACATTCACACACACACACAATCAACGTCTAAAAGAAGCTTCACGCCCATTAATGGAGTGGATCAGAGTTTTATGGTGCACAAAGCTTTTTAAACTGCTGTATGTATGAGGAGGTAACTGATACACCAGACCTGCACTGGGACAACTCTTAAATCTACTCGCAGCTTGTCACTGTTCCACGTTCAGGACAGCATGTGATCCCCTGAAAATTACACACAGGTGTGGCACAAGCACCTTTGTGCGTGTGTGTGTGTGTGTGTGTTTGAGACACAAAGGGACAGAGAAAGAAGCTCAGATCAGACACCTCTCTTCTTTTTCCCCCCGCTGCAGCCCTGTGTGTGCGTCTCACTGCTAGAATTTAATATGGAGTCTGTGCTGCGTTCTGCTTTGACAATCTAAACAAAGCTGTAGCAAATTATAGCTTGTATAACACACACATACACACTCACACACACACCCACATACACAGATGCAAACTCACGTAGACCCCAAAACAGGAGATGTACAGCAGAAGTCTTATAAATACAGTGTTTCAGCCAGCATTCCTTCCATGTAAAACTAAATAAACAGCCCAAATTAAAGTGGATTTGAAGCTCTCTCTGCTCTTTAGATTACAGTGATAAAACATGCAAAAACAATCAGCAAAGTGTATTCCCACAAATTCTATTTTCACAAAGTGCACTTGGAAATGCCTTATCGGCCGTGGAGCGCCCTTTAGCTGGTTAAAGCGACAGGAAGATCACACAGTTAGCCTGGGATTTCAAAAGATGAAACACCTCTCTTCATACTGGGAAGCTTTCTGGTTGGGAATTCCCAAGAATATCACCAGACATTCCCCAAGAATTCCCATATATAGGATACACAGTTAGGGAACAGCCCTCGCACTTGAAAACTTCGGCCTCTGGTTTCACGACCGTGTGACACGGTGGTATGTGTTGGCAGAAAGAGCGGTGCGGGCAAACACGGAGGCAAAAGACTGGTTAGGTGGGGTTAGTTAAAAAGAATGAGCTGCAAGGGTTTTCTTGGTGTGAGCCACTAAGCTTGAGTTTCACCAGTGAAATCATCAGACAAACAGATCATAAGAAATATGTTGGAAAAGACAGTTTCTTTAGTAATTGATGCACCCATATTAGTTGTTTATCACTTTTTCTATGTCATTAAACTTACTTATAAAAACTATAAAAAAGATTCAGAGCACTGGATCACTTTTAATTATTTCAAGCCCTGAAGAATATTCCAATAAAGATCTGGAAACAATAGCTGTCATGCACATAACTATGCTAATGATCTACTAAGGCTTCAGTTAGTGTTGCCATGGAGCCGCCAACATAACATAACTGATGTGTCAGCGTGCTGAAGTCAAATGATCAGGAAACGTTGGCAGAAACTGTTACTTTAAGCATGAGAAGTCCAATCAGCACTCCAGATTTACAGTGCTACCAGACTAAATGACTTGTGACCACTAATATTTGTGTTCGGCTCCGTAGTGTATTGCTCACACTAGAAAATCCCTAAGCTATACGAATGAAAAATCTCAACTTCTGAAATGCTTCTCTAAAACTTTTCCTTGTCCTGCTACCTATGCAAAACACTCCCCACAGGAGGGGAAACGATTACTGTAATTGTATAAATTTTCCTAGTCGGCCATTGGTTTGATCCCAGACATCTATTGGCCCGTTGAGTCCTTAATCTTCTACACAGAGGTATTTTGCTTTGAGTGATGCTGTGTGGTTGTTGGCAAAACATTCACTTTCCTATATTAAGGGAGGCTAGAGTCATCGGTAAATCATTATTGGATTACATGATAAGGTACACTGTGTATGTCTGTTTTAAACTCAAGTAAATACAGACAGAAAAAAAAACAAAAAACACAAAAAAACTCAAAATCTGGTTGATGCTGCAAATCTGAACATCTTCTTGCTAAAAGCTCTGCTTTAATCTCTGTCGGTCTGTTTTTGTGCTCTGTGTCACCATCCTGTTTATGTGTACTGTATATGTAATTATGTCTGCATGTGTCTGTCTCCCTAAAAGCCTCTCTCTGTCTCATAAGTGAGTCATGGTGTGGTCTTGGTGTGGGGAATTTGTGCTCCAACTCTCGTCCTCCTGTGGCCTTGATCCCTGGCATGCTAGAGGCCCTCAGCGTCCCTCTGCCTGCCACACGAAGAGGCCTCTATCCTGGGTTGTTATGGGGGTCTCCCCCAGTTGTCCCAGTTTGCTCTTCTGCATGGAAGAGCCTTTTGTCTGGGGTTTAAAATCCCTGAGTACGTATGGCTGGGAACTTGGGTTTTGTGGAAATGTGTGTGTGTCCCTGTCTCCAGTAGTTGCTGAGAGACAATGTGATTAATAAGGATGAATGAAAAGGCCCAGGGACTTTTCATCATAAATGTCTATCAAACACTCTACATAAGGCTCCACTGTTGCAAAACTCTTTGAGGTGCCATGGTAATAAAGTGGTAATAACATTTAATTCAGGTATTGCAGTCAAAGAAAATTGCAGATTTTAGTTTCACAAAAACTGTAGACTAGGCTGAGATTGAGAGGAAGTGCATGTGAAAGCGTTCACTGGTCTGTTATGCCATCCAAAGCTGGGCCTCCAAGCTGGGTGGACTCCACCCTTTCATTCTTTTCCCCATCCTCTTTTAACGAATAGGCATTTGTAATGTGTGAGCATATGTGCGCGATTGAAATGCCACAGTTGAGAATAAGACCTGCAGTGAGCTTTGACCCAGTATCAGTCATTAACTTTTCCTCTCACAGATTTCCGGCCTTGTTTTAACATCTTAGGTAAGGATGGCTGAGCAGGGAACAGAGTTTATAGAGGAAACAGCTTCTGTCGGCCTACTAATCAAGAGATTAGGGGCCAATGTTGGCATTCAAGCAAACTGTGATCTGGGACACACACATGCTCACACATGAATACACACACACAGACACACATACATGCTCACACATACACACACAATGAATCTGCCAGAGTGATTAAACTTGCATCCACGGCTAATTTCACCATCAAATGTCAGCCATAGCACAGCATTGGTGCTGAAAGCCAGTGTAATTCGTTCTGCACTAATTTCCCTCACAGAGGAATCAGCGACCCCACAGACGCATTTACTGTCTGCCATAAAACTTGTCTCCATTTAGACGAGGGGAGAGGAGGACAGGATGAAGAATAGAAGATTTAAAGAGGAGATGAGAGGTAGAAGCAAGGAAGGAGGGGAGGCGTGAGGAGAAGAAGAATGAAGATAGAAAGAAAAACATGAAAATGAAGAAGAGAGGATGGAGGTGCAGAAGTCGAGACAAAAGGTGGAGTAGTTAGAAAAGGACTGGAAATTGGAGAGGGGAGGAAAATGAGATTGTTTTTGGACTAGTTAGAAATACTGGACAACATTGGTTTCATGCCTGCAGAGCTTTTTCAGCGTCTTCCATGAATAGTTAGCCATCTTTGAACTCTGTATCCATTTCACCTTCATACATCCAAAAGCAACAAAATCCACCTGCTATGCCGTTATATGCTGGCTGTAGCCTCATAATTACCAGACTGATATGACAGTGATATAAATCCTCTCGATAAATTCAAAACGCACATTAACTGAACTGTCTTTACAAAGCACAGTTTATGATGCCACCTTACTCAAGGGCACACCAGGTTAAGTATCAACAGGGATATATGCTGCACCAACCTTTTCGTAGTATTTGATCTCATAATCGAGGATAATGCCGTTTGGTCTTTCTGGCTCCTGCCAGGACAGGGAGACGCTGTTTCGAGACGTCTTCTCCTTTCTGATTACTGTCACCGGGGAGGGAGCTGGGTGGGAGACATAGACAGACACAGAGTGAAAGAAAGAGAGAGAGAGAGAGAGTGAGTTTCTTTATTGTGAGGTTCAGTGGAAGTTCAGTCACCGGTGTTGCATCCTGGCAATTGTCTATGGTTCCTGTTAGCCTAACTCAGTTTGCTGCCCAGTGGGGCCACATTAAAGGCTGTGGCCCGGGGTTGGTGGGCGGAACGAAATGTACACTAATGCAAACACTGGCTTGGGCATGATCATGTTCATACAGACATACATGCACACACACATACAAACACACACATATAAACACAGGCTGAAACACATATAGTGCTCACATTAGTTACATGTGTACATCTCCTCTGTGAGAGCAATGCAGTACATAGTGCTTATATCAGCCAGAGATCAAGATTAAGCCCTAACCCATCAAAACACACTATTGATTTTACTATCTAAATGAAATTGCCATAAATGAATGGATCGTGTTCTACACTGTTTTATACTGTAGCATAAAACTACGTGTCAGTAGAAGCCGCATTGTCGCCTAAACATTCCTCTCCTTCAACATACACTCCTTCACAGATTAAACTTAATCTGTGAAGTACCATTTTTAACAATGGTGGTATCATTTTCCTCACATGAACAAACATCTGTTTTGCTTCAGTAGATCACTTGTTTTCTAACCCATGCAAGTATGGAATGACTAAGAGCTTGGAAATGTATGATTATGAAGAGTGTGTCTGCTTTGTCTTCCCTAAGAAAATTTCTCTGAGAAAAAAAGATAATGATACTCATTTCCAAGAAGAGTGGTGAGTAAAGGCACCGTCAACTGCCAGACACAGAAAAGACTGCCAGCTAAAAAATTTGAGAAATAATCTCTGGGAGGACTAGCTGGCTAATTTCATCAAAATAAAGTAAAACAAGGCTATTCTTGGTTACCATGTTAACTGTCAACGAAGCTAGCAACAACGCCAAACTCCAATTCAATATTAAGTTGAATGCAAAAACATTACATTTGCTCCTGCTTATATTGCTTACGAAGCAATTTTTCACAATGGTTTGTTCTTCCGCGTTTATTGGAGCATCTATTTTTTCCTCTGCATTCCTCAGAAAGACGTTGTGCTTTCAAGTGAAAATCCTAGACACCATCTTCCTCCCTTTATCTCACTACTGCCTCCGTAATTTTGGAGTGGCGCGTTCTCCTCACCAATACTTCACCCAAGCATCGCCTCGCCTTGGGGAGTTCACATGGTCCCAATCTAGTAACTCAGCACATCCCTCCCTCTGTCGAGCCCTGCACCCCTCCCTCGCTCGCTCTCGCTCTCTCTCTCTCTCTCCTCTCTCTCCACTCCCTTTCTCATTTCCCTTTTTTACTGCTCTCTAATTGCCAGGCAGCTCCGGGGCCAGCCCGGCATCTGAGGCATTGACTTTTAATTTTATTAGACCACAGGAAAAAACATGTTTGTCTTTGAAATGTTCGAGCCTTTCTTGATTGTGATTATATAGCTGCAGAGTGTGTCTCTCTACGCATGTGTGTGTGTGCTTGTCTTTCCGTGCATATACTCGCGTGTACTTCCGCGGGAAGTTATTTTTTCTCCTGTAATGAATCCAGATGGGGAGAATCTGTTTCTATACCCCCTGCTCCTCCTCTCCTCCTTTCCCTCTGGTTCTGATAGCGGGGTGAGGCTGTGTTTTTTATTGGCTCTGTGGTTTATGGTGGTAATGATTTACTGTGTCTGGGCCGCTTGGAGGCAGCTTCAAGTTCCTCTCCTCCTCCTTTTCCTTCTCCTTGCTTCCCTCTCGCTCTCTCTCTCTCTGCATGTCTATTGCCAAGCACTTAATTTGCTGTCACTCTCTGTTTCTGTCTGTGGTATAACTGTAAAACTGATACAGCATGATACCAGGCCCATAACCGACTTGAAAACTGGCCTTCAGCACCACTCACCTGTGATTTTGGGGACATGATGCAGCTGTTTGAAAATGTCTATTTATTCTGTACAACACTTGTGGAAGTGATTGTAGTTTATTGGTAGCAGTACTATGGAATTTAATGAAAAGAAATGAAAATGCTGTCAAATGGCTTAAAAGCGTGGCCGAAATCTGATATTGGCTGATGCTGGCTTTTAAAAGGGGATACACTGGTGAGTGCCAAAAACACATTTTCTACTTGTCTTCTTAATTTCTTGCTTGTCATCTCTCTGTTCTACACTCCCATCTTCTAATCACACCGTTTTGTTTGTACATTCTTTTGGACTGCACGGCTACTGATCATAGCCACTTTCAGACTTTGTGAAAACAAACCAAGATGAAATATTTATTAGGGTTAAAATAATTGATAGAGTGCTTCTCTACTGTATGTTTCAATATGTTCACCAAAAACTACATCATGACATCAATAAGCAGGTGAAGGGGGGATTTGCCCAAAGCATGTATTTACAGCACACTTTATGCGCCTGTGTTTTATTCTGCCAAAGCCTCTCTGCCAAGTTCAGCTGCAGTTCAGACTGTTGATATTAGACTACTCTTAATGTGGATCACAGTTACGCTGTTGTTAGCATAGTTATGACAATGTGTGGAGGGCAAAGGAGGTGGAAGGAGAGGAGCTATCTGCCAGCACCTTGACAGCACAGCCAGGACACACTGCTACCTTCCCAGGGAAACACTTAATCCAGCTTTTAACAGCTTTGGCATCTGTACGTGTGTGTGTTTATGTGAGAGAAAGTGTATAGACGGGTGGGGCTAGTGCACTGACATACCTAATCCTTGTAAACTCTCAGGGCTGATGGAGAGTGTGCAGCTGCAGGCTGAGATATTTGTTAGAGAAAGAGAGAGGACTGCGTGTGTGTGTGGGAGAGTGAAAGGGAACATGGGTATGGTGTTGAGGTGTGTGCTCTCGTGCTTTTATGTGTTTGCATGTGCTTGATCTATAATACGGAAAGACAAAGATCCATCTCTTCTGATGATCACTCAAACATTAAAGATTGTTTTCAATATTCAGAGCACACACAGCCCTCTTAGTGATGATAAGTCTTCTCCGAATCTGATATATTCCAATCGCAGAGAGAATCCCCCCTAACTAACGATACACAGATTATAATGCTCCAAGTCTTTTTCATTTGGATTGTCTTTACTTAAAATGCTTTTCATTCCCATTCTTCTTATAACTCCAGTCCTGACTTATGTTTAGCGTAGACACACGTGCATGCATCTCCAAAGTGATTGCATTGGCCGGCCTCACTGATTCTACATGAAAACAGCCAATACACACACAGTAACCTGTAGCTGAAAGCTACTCTTATGCTCCTCAAATAAAGTGGAGCCATGTCTGCATGGGGCTCAGAGCATCAGTTCCATTGCCTCAGCAACGTTTCATGGTATACCAATATCAACCTCTCTGTTTGAATTCACAGCTCTTGCCACCTGCCTATCATCACTGTTGTGATGAAATGTGGAAGTTTGACAATTCTTATGAGAGAAACTCCCATCTGTTCCTTCTGAGTGCTAAATCACCTTTAGTTTTAGAACAAAGAAGCCCTACAGAGAAATGGGGAAATGCATAAAGAGGAAGACAATAGCTGGGTGTGGGTTGGATCGGGAAAGGTTGGGAAAGTAACGGGTAGAAAATAAATGATCATGTGACCAGATGTGGAGAGAACGAGAACAGAAGAGCTAAAACATGACTAAGAGGAAAACTGAACTGAACTGCCAACACAAAAACCTTAATAAATACAAAGGCAAACTGTGTAAGAGAACAGTGAAGGGAGCAGGAAAGGGGAAAGAATAAATGGATATATTCCAGTGAGACCTTTGCACATTCCTTACTAGACTCAGGGATTTCTGAGGTTTGGCACTTTCTACTGCAGCTAGGTTTATTTTACTCTTGGAATTTCGCAGCACCTCTTTCTCTTTGACTTCTTATTCTTTTAAGGACTGGATGTGTGGAAAGATATTTGTATAAAGATTGATGGGAGTTTTAGGAGCCCATCCTTACCTTAAAAGTGTCTGTTAAAAGGATGAGATTTTTTTTTTTTTGAGAAGGAGGAAGACATCCGATCCTGGTCGTTAAACAAGAGAATAGCAGCCTGGGATCGCCTTGTAAATGTCCAGGCCTGATGGTTGGAGTGCATATGTTTGGCGCACATAAACTATAGACTAGAGTACTATGTGATAAGGATATTTAGAGGGACAGAGAAAAAGTGGCTGCAGTTTAGAGAGAGGCACTTGAATATAATCCATGTATTAGGTACCTGCTATATTCACACACTTAGTTTATTATACTTAGAGCACCTGAGCGCTCGTGGTCTTGTACTTCACTTCCAATCAGAGAAATTAGGGGAATGGTTTACATTGAGATGGTTGTGTTATTCGTTGTGCCTTGAAAACTCCTAAAAGTTTACGTTTTAAACCAGGCTTGGAGAGATAAAGAGGTGTAGAAAACATTTGTTTTGGTGTGTCACTGAAGAAAAGATACTGTCCATCAATTTCTATGTAACCAACTTACTGACTTGTCTTGAAGTTGTTTCTCTTGCAGTACTGCTCTTTTGTCACTTTCCACAAAAATAAATTACACCTTCATTTAAGAGTGAACATCAAGTGAAAGTCTTGGGCACACAGTAGAACTAATGATATTCAAGACTAAACAACATGTCCATCTGCCTTTGACATAGTGCTTTGTGGTACATTTTGCATCTTTAAATGAAATGTTCTTAAAGTTTCGGCTTCAACGAGTTTTGATAATGATGTAGTTATGCCCACACACAACGCAACACACTCTACATTCTACAAGTGCCTCTACTTAATAATGTCACCTGGAATAGAAGTTATTTGGAGAGAAAAACTGGACATCAATAACACGTGATTCAAAGTCATTTTTATAGAGAATGTCTGTCTGATTATAGTGCATGTCTTTATCCACCCACCCATCTGCTGTGACATCTCACCTGCTTGGTTGGTGGTGATGGTGACAGCGGCATGCTGCCTCATCTTGGGTGCCAGCGATGACACACCGTTAAGCGCCTCAATCTCAAATGTGTAGTTAGTGTGGGCTAGCAGATCAGCCACTGTCACTGTGGTGTTGTGGAGGCCCGTGGCTCTTGGCAGAAAGCGAACATTGCTCCGGCAAGGCTCACAACGCTGGGTCCCACCGTTGCTGCCATTAGCAGCAGCACCACGGCAGCGCTTGCAGAGGACAGTAAAAGTGATGTCCTTGCGCCCACCACTGTCCTCCGGCCAACTCCAGTCCAGGATAACCGAAGTCTCGTTGATGGACGAGATCACATTTCGAGGAGCTGAAGGAGGACCTGGTGAACAAAGAAGAGGTGAAATGAAGGTGAAAGGAGGGGGTCATTAAATACAGGGGGGGAGGAGAGGGGTTTTGGGTGGAACAAAAGAAGGTGGAAAGGACAGTGAGTAGTAGAAAGGATATTGGAAAAAGGGAAATAATAGGACAAAGGTAGCATCACCTTCAAACTGACCTTCGATTTAACAGCACATCTGCCCTGTACCAACAGTATGTAGGATGAATTCACTTCTCACATTATACAATATAAAAAAGATTCAACACCATGCTACACTACATAGTGGCATTTAGGTGATTCATCCAAGGCGCAGTGATAGCAGTTGGGGTACGGTAGAACATGCTGGTACCTACTTGAGATTTTCACCAGATTTTCACTTTAAAGAATTGTTCTAACGTGCTGTACAACATGTACACAAGGACCTCTGTCATTGTAGTTTAATTATGGCACAGTATAATATCAGGGTTGTGTTAATATGAGCCTGTGTACGTAATACAGTATGTGTCTGTTTCCCTCTGTTGTTCTGCATCAGTAAGAGAACAGAGGGGTGTGACAGACTTTCTCCCAACAAAATGAATCTCCATCAAAATCGGCTTGACATATAAAGTGAAAACATCTTATTACAAACAGATTTCTCTGAATATTTCCAGATTTTTATATCAAAGCTAAGACTGTAATTGCACGGAGGACAAAACAAAACTGCCAAATAATTCCACAGGGAATAGAGCAGGGAGGAGGAGGAAAAGAGATTGAAATGGGCTTAGTGGATTGTGTCTTGAGATAAAATGCTTTGTTTGGTTTGTTTGACTTGACAAGAATTCACTTTGCTCATAAACTATGTGCAGATCCTGTCTCAGTAATCTGCATTACTGTCTTTGACTGTGTTTGTGCAGGAGAAAAATCAAAAAAAAAATACACCGAATGTCTTCCTGAAGAGAACATTTGAAAGATCACATTAGGGTATCTCGATGACTTCTTAAGACATGTGTAATGCTATAAGATAAGATCAAACATGGATCTAATCCAACATGGCTGTGAAGTTTAAAAGCAGTTTAGCAGCTCATAGTCTAAATAATGTGCTTCCAATTGAAATAAAATAAAACAGATTTAATGTTCTATAGTTGAATGTACTTTTTGGACACAATGAAGGGGGTAACAATGTAATAGGACATTACTTTACCTTACAATTACCAGTAAGCTACCATTCAAACTTAGGCTAGAATTACACAATTCATGGCTTTGTATGATTTCATATCATACAAATCGTTCATAAATCATTCCTATCATACATATCGTTTCCAGCTTAGCCGCAACAGAAATCACCAAATGCAAAGAATCTGACGTCGTGTTACTGTGATCAAAATTACATTTGATGAGGCACATTTGTTTCCAAGTACAGTCAATGTGATAATTGAGAAAAAAAGCCAATTCTAATTAAGCAATAACCATCAAATACTTTGTCAGGATCTTCTCTCAAAATTATCATTCCTTTTCCAACGAATATGTTCCTCTGGTAGACAAACACAGTGATACCCTCTTTATCAGCAGTATCCAGTATTAAGAATGCACATATCAACCTACTCTGTGTATTTTTAAAAGTGATGCTGTGTTTTCTTTGATACTAATCTGACCCTGACAGTCCTCTGGCTCACCTATAAAGCTACCTCCACTGATCACATCAAACTCTTTGACCTGTAACAGAAGATATTACCTGCACAGACATGCACATGTACACATGGAGGCAATCATATACCAATTCCAAATGTCAAAATAATACACTGACATCGAGATTAACATGTGACATGAATTATGGTGTGTAAGAAGTGAGGATGTGCAGGTAATCTCCAATCTCTCACAAAGTTACCTATGTATTGACAGTTCTCTTTAGGTTCTTTCCAGACTCCTATCTATCACCGGAGACAGAGACAGCAGACGCCAAGACTTTACATTTTGAAAAAGGTGATTTCACTGTGTTTTCTCAGCAAGTCACATCAATGGTGATGGCCAGCAAGGCAGACCAGCGCTCACAGCACATTTTTTGTGCTAATTTAGAGGTCGTGCTGTAGGACATAGAGGAATGCATTGATGCATTTTTAATTGGCGGAACTGAATTCTTGGGAGTAGACTATGCTCTATACAGCTGTTACGGAAGCGCCTCGTGTTGAACACAGCAGGAAATACCATATGATTGATTTTTTTTGGTCGATTTTTGGGGGGGAGTTTAATATTCTCTTTTTCCTTCCCTCTGAGATTTACCTACATTTTACCTATCTTTTCAGATTTCATGAGTCACTTCTGAAAAGTCACTTCAGAACAGTCACAATACAAACCCCCCTTCTAAGATAATCATGATCATTATCTTCTAACAATGTATCCATTCTATCCGTGCAGCCCTCGTGTCGCTCAGTCTGTCCCAGTGAGGTGAAATTTGCCTAGCTGACAAGATGGTGTTGAGATAATCACAACGGGGACCTGCCGTGACTGTCTTTCTAATTAGGGTTCTGTCTATGGCTGTGGGCCTCAATTCACATTTTCTACTGTTCTCCACACGGTGAAACTTTTTTTTCTCCCTAGCCCATTTAGTAACGGATGTATCCATAACCTGACATGAGGGAATGCAGTGATTTATAGTTTTATGGGGAATGCATTTTGGAAGGCTTACAGGAGGCATCTGCATCTGCAATCCATTTGCATCAGAGAGGGACAAAAGAAAATCAATTTGAAAGTGGAAAAGGTGATAAAGAGTTCTTGGGCAGCTGTGGCTTTGGTGACCTTTAAATAAATAAGGAATGTTGATGCTCTTTGTCCGTTAATAGGCTGTTTTTGTTGGTGTATTTGGAAATTGCACACTATCATACCAATCTTCAACAGTATTATGTGCAGTCCAACTATAATGAGATTCTGCTAACGAGAAAAATACACTGTAAACACTGTTTTACTGTTTATATAAAAAACCACTACAAAACCCAACATTTTTGGATACAATTTTGAAACTTCTTGGCTTACATTTGCTTATATAAGATGTGTAACTTTTTGTATTTTACGTTGGTTTGTTACAAGAATAACTTTGTGTTGTATAACATTTTACATGGACAAATACAATATTCTACAAAAATTAATCTGTGTAAAGAATCTAAAAAGCGTGAAGACCATCAGACACTAAAACTCAATGACAGCCAAACTAATGACTTTCAGCGTCTCTTCAAGGCCAGTTTCAGACAGGTTTCATTACATGTTTCTTGTGTTGAAATAATAAAAGTGAAACAATAATAGCTGTGATCTGGGCGGAACCTGCATTACAGCAGAACGCCACTGACATCACATATGATGTATCAAATCGCCCCAAATGTTGAGTTAACTGTGGTTTAGAGGCACACTTACGGGTACAGGCCATGGAGGCAGGGTCTCCCTCGGCGCGGAAGTAATTTTTCTCACAGCCACA
This sequence comes from Pempheris klunzingeri, assembly GCF_042242105.1. NCBI lineage: Eukaryota > Metazoa > Chordata > Actinopteri > Acropomatiformes > Pempheridae > Pempheris > Pempheris klunzingeri. Next base: position 13,227,723 of record NC_092021.1, read on the forward strand.
ATGCAGCGACCCCTCATGGTGAGAGAAACTATGAGGCGGACACTTGGAACACTCCATATTTCCGAGCGTAGATTTGTAGAAGCCTGCCCTGCACACTGGAGACAAAAGAACACAGACAGATGCATGAGCGTCATGCTGAACCAGCACATCGATAGCTATCTAATGGCTGCATTCTTCGTCAGAGCACCTCCTAGAACAAGAGCAAGCACTGTAGATGAAAGATGGAGATTATTTAGTACTCTCTTTCTCTCTCTCTCTCACACACTCTCACACACACACACACGCACACAAACTGTGAGAAGAGGACTGAATGTAAATCTGTTGTTAATGTAACAAGAATCCATTGGCTGCTGGTCTTTGTCTCTATTTCTCTCTCTCTTCATCTCTCAGAAGGCACAACATGAATAATGCAAATTGTCCCCCCAGATAAAAGGGCTGTTCTCTTTAAATATCTGTGGTATTAAATCAGCACTCAGCAGCTCTTTTAACTCCTACTCACCACAAATCTGTTGCAATCTGTGCAAGCAGGGTGACACTCCACCTGTGTAAAGTATATGGCATGTGGAAGTGTACGCGTGTTTGTGTAGGAAGGAGGATCAAGGGGAGAGGATCAAAAAAAGACTAACTTTTCTCTCCTTTCTCTGTCTATTTACTTCCAACCCACTCCTTTATTTTCTCTACTTTTCTTCTCTTCACACACACTCAGGTCCTTGTCACAGTAATCAGACTTGATGATAGGATTCAAAGCATTTAAAACTAGGAAAAAAGTCACGGTTGTAAAGTCCATTTTACTGCCCATAGACAGTAGGCTTTATCATCAACAGTAGAGGTACAAATCATGGGATTAAAGCAGCATTCAATATCTTTAAATGTGACCATTTTGTGTACCAAATGTTTAAGCAACATTGTGTTTAAAACCAGGCGGGTAAACTGTGTGATAAATTCATGAAAATAGGCTACATATGGTTAATTATTAAAATTGGGTGACACTGATTGAATCAATCCAGATTTGTATCAAAATTCAAACATGGAACTTTTATAGTAATCTGTTGCACGCAACCACAGGCAAACACGCTGTTTCTCTCTCTCTCTCTCTGTCTCTCTCTCTCTCTCTCTCTCTTTCTCTCTTTCGTGTACACACATACACACAAACACACGAGATTTAAAAAAAATGTCTCGCAGCAATAGCAGCAAGCCAGCAGAATGTGTGGGCTCAGCAGAAAAGGTCTGACAGATCCCAGTGGTGGACAACACACTCCTGCAAAAGCCAACACTGCTGATACTACTGCCATATCCATCACTGACACTGGCACACCAAGGTCCCGATGCTACACTAAATACTCCTCTGCCTCCCCTGTACAGTGTGTATTTGTGTGTGTGTGCGCGTGCGTGCATGTGAGAGTAATAGGATGTGAAGTGGGTTTAAACAGCCCTATATGATCCTACTGATGGAATGACAACCACAACACTTGCTGACACACACAAAACAGACCACCCTGATTGGAGGACACAGTGGGAAATTAGCCCTGACAGCCAGCACCCCCAACCAATCAGGTAAGAGAAGCGGTGAGATAACTGCTGGGTCAGCAGAAATGCACAAGGAGCATAAAAACAGAAGTGTGGATAAACAGACAAAAGTTCAAATGAATTAATCTCATGAGAGTGGCAGACTGAGCCCTCATCTGATCCTCTTTATCCATAAACAACCCTTGACAGAGCACACATGCCCCTAACAGTTCACCCCTGGATAACACCAAAAAAAAGATGCCTTCACTATATTCACTGGACAGTTAAAACACTAAGATCAAGTTCAACTGGATCTGTTTCCATTTAGCTACCATATGTAACAACTCCTGGTATTCATCTCACTGCGGATGAGAAACTAACCAATCACAGAGATTTACTTTCTCACTGGTAAAGCTGTGGGCTGGAGCTTTTTTTTTTTTTTTTATTCTTGGACGTTCCAAGTCATATGTGTTTTATTTCTGTATATGCTTTTTTTCTTGTTCTTTTAGAGTAACATAGATCAAGAAAGATAAGAAACATCAAGGCAATTATGTTATCTCAAAATGGAAATCTATGCCCGTGGCTCACAGCCCCAAGCTCCTTGGTTCCCGATGAAGATGTAACTCTTTTAAAATGGGTCAAGATTATATGTTTTCATTCTGAAAAAGGCTACATAATCTCCTTAACCAGCTGCACATTTGTAGTTTTTAGCGACCATTACTCACACGGGAGTAAATGGTGCATTTGTTTGGAACTATTTTCAGCTGTGGATTAATACACATTTTGAGCATTAGTGCATATTTATGGTGCTGGGAGTTTGTGGAATGTGTCACCCTGTGTAATGATGTGGTTCACCGATGTGTTTTTCAATAGTTTTTAGGGGTCAGTGGAGGTCTATGGCACAGATGAATTGGCTCTATCATTCTTTGGCTGCACCGAAAATACTTCTTAGTCGGATCAATTTGTTAATATTAAATCCTTTAAGCGCGGCCCTCTGCAGCTGCTAGAGGAACCTACATCTTACTTGACGTGGATGAATGACTCTGGCAAGTCAACACTCCACAAATGTAAGAAAAACAGCCCCATTTCCACTTAAAAGTTAAAAATATACGGGGACTTTTCAGTGCGTAACACAGCCGCGAAACTTATTAGGCACAGAGAGGATCTCATAAACTTTCAATGTAAAAATTAATAACCAAAGCTGCACTTACGGTATGAGGTTTTCATATGACAGTACAGTGATATGTTGTATTTTCTTGACCGCAACCCTAAAAATATTTTTATAACTGTTGGAAAAGGATAATAAAGGTCCTGTTTCTTCCCTCTGTGTCTGCCAGGGTAAAAAGCAGCCCGACAGAGGCTGATGGTAAAATCAGATTCAGCTCGCAGGCGGTTAACTACTCATCTAGAGGGGAACCAATATATGTTACACTGACATCCACCAGCAGTATGTGGATAGTATGTTACTGTGTGTGTGTGTGTGTGTGTGTGTGTGCCCCAGGAGAGGAAACTCAGCACTTCTTCAGATGACGGAGTGTGTGAGATTAATTAAAAGATGTGTGTGTGTGTGTGTGTGTGTGTGTGTGTGTGTGTATATGTGTGTGTGTGAAAATAACATATACAGGGACACGCACATTTCACAAGAACATCACTGTGTTGACAAAAATAGAGAAAATGAAATATTTGCACAAGAGGAAAATATGAAGGTTATCCCCTCCTGAATCATCCTTTATTCATTTTCAAATCAATAACAGCAGCAACAACAGCATGTAAGGAGTGTATCACTGTCCCTGTACGTCTTCCTTTGTGATACACACACACAAACACACACTCAAGTTGAAATTCTTGCAAATACTCACACACTGACAGGGGTATAACACAATGTCTACATAATGACAGCTGAAACACAATCTCTTCATTCACTTTTAAGGAGCGATACACACTTGCTACACACACACACATGCACTCATGTGAAGCTGCAGCAGCCACATGATATGGTGGTTGTAAAATAACCCGGGCTGCAATTTGCTCGATCAATAGTCTAGGTCATAGGACACCCCCATCAATAATTAATATGACTGCTGGATGATCTGGTGGCCACATGCATTCCCTCTTTTTGCATGTTTATTGAAAACCTGACTTGACCTTGGTGGGACCAGATTATGTTAACCTGCTATGGGTCATTTAAGCGGGACCAATTTCAAAGAGTTTTAGAGGCAGCAATTATATTTATTGTCTGAATTAGTGCACTGTGTTCCAAATTATTACGCATATGCTGTTTTTGTTCGTTTTTCCTAAATAGTCAATACAAATGACAGTCAGTACGATTTTTTAAATCCTCAACAATTATATTATAATCAGGATTTTATTAAACAAAACTTCAGATGATGACAACAGTGTTTTTTTAAATAACTCAAAATACAGTGTTCCAAATTATTATGCACGACAGAGTTTCAAAGCATTCAATAGGTTATAAAGAATTGAAAATGCAAATCTGTTGTATTCTCTGCATTAGGAGATATTTTTTTCTCAAATTAAATGCTGTTTCAATCAAAAACATCTTTATAGGTCAAGTTACATGTTAACATAGGAGCCCTTCTTGAATAGCACCTTCACAACTCTCCCATCCATTGAACTTGTGAGTCCATTTATAGTTTCTGCCTGGATTTCATATAATTATGCCAGAATTGCCTCCCAGAGCTGCTGTTTTGAGGTATACTGCCGGTATACTGCCGCCCACCCTCATAGATCTTCCTTGTAAGGGTGCTCCACAGGTTCTCAATAGGGTTGAGGTCAGGGGATGATGGTGGCCACACCATGATTTTCTCTCCCTTTATGCCCATGGCAGCCAAGGACTCAATGGTATTTTTTGCAGCATGGGATGGTGCATTGTCTCGCATGAAAATGATTTTACTCCGGAAGGCACGGTTCTTCTTTTTATACCAAGGCAGGAAATGATCCGTTAGGAACTCCACATATTTTGCATAGGTCATTTTGACACCTTCGGGCACCCTGAAGGGGCCTACCAGCTCACTCCCCATTATTCCAGCCCAAAACATCACTCCACCACCTCTTTGCTGACCAACCACCAGCCACCATGGCCCAACAGCCTTGTTGGGTCTTCATGTATTTCCAAGCCCATTGCAAACGTTTCTCCTTGTGAGCATTGGTTAGGGGTGGCCGAAATACAGCTTTATGCACAACTGCAAGCCTCTGAAGGATCCTGCATCGAGAGGTTCTTGGGACTCCAGAGGCACCAGCAGCTTCAAATACCTGTTTGCTGCTCAGCAGTGGCTTTTTAACAGCTGCTGTCTTAATACGATGTATTTGCTTGACAGAAATCTTCCTCAATGCACCTTTATCTGAACGAACCCGTCTGCGCTCTGAATCACACACATTTCTTCTCACAGTACGATGATCTCTCTTAAGTTTTTGTGAAAATTTCCAGTGTTTTCATACCTTTTGCAAGGCATTGCAATATTTCACTCTTTTCATCTGCAGAAAGATCTTTCTTTCTCCCCATATTGCATGAAACCTGTGACCTGCGTAATAATGTGGAACAACCTCCTTTAGTAGTTTCCCTTTAGTTAGACTCACCTGCCAAATAAATTATCAAGCCTGTCTGAAATTGATGTCAGTGTTTTAAACAGACAGGAGAAACAACACAAGCAAAATGTTTCATTGAAAAACAAAAAAACAAAAGTTTGTTTAACTGAAATCCTACTTGCATAATAATTTGGAACACAGTGTAAAGCAAAGATGTTTCACAATTCTGTGATTTCAATGAAATGAAACCTGGAATCTGTTTTCAGTTGATAACTAAAGCTCAGTTACACAGTAAAATGATTTCAATTGTAAAAGTCTCACAGAACATCTAGGGGCGCTGTCCGTAGAAATAGCAATACGCAACTATGATCTCATTAGAAGCATATATACGCTTCTAATTACAATAGAGTGTAATCATCAGAAAACATGATTTCACTCCACATGTTATTTCTTTGTTATTTCAGGACTTGTGACCTCTTGACTTTACTTGTTACTTGTAAATTGATTGGTGTAACATGACAAAAACCACCTTTGCCCTTGACTCCTATCTTTGTGTCAGCTTAACCTGAATTCTACACCCTTGGTCTCCATCTCTGCCTCTCTCTCTCACACACACACATACACACACACACACACACATACACAGACATACGCATACACACTTCCACCTAACTGCGAACACAACTGGAGCAAAACGCCAACCTAACAATTGATTTCCTGTTTCGACACCACCTCCGCCTCTTTTCTTTCTCAATCCGACAAGATCCCAACGACTTTCACTCCCTCTCTCCTCCCCTTCCATCTTCCTCCGTCTCCACCTCCCCTTCATCCTGCCCACCCGCCTCCTCTTCTTTTCTGTGGCTTTCCCTTCTCTTTGTTTTGCTCCATCCTTCTTTCCTTAATTGGAATAGCTCTCTTTGAAATGGAAAAGTTATTTACTTTGACAGCTTAGGCATTTGGCTGGCGGTCTTATCCGGAGCCACTTGTAATGTTACTGGAAACATGGCAACAGTAAACATCTTGCCCCCTGCCATGAAATCCCCCTTTGGGCCAAGCAGTAAAAAGTTACAGAAATCTGAAAAAGGTCAAAGTCTTCTCTGAAACCATGGTATACTTTGGTGGGAAATTTTCACTTCCCTAATAATCACGTCAGGGTTTAAATATAGTGCACCATGGCATGACTTTGGCACATTATCAACTAATGAGTAGACACATAAAAATTCCAGCATAGCTACGTTTTTCAACAATTAGGATGATCTTATGATCTCAGATTGCCATCCATCTGAGTATTCATAGAGAGTTCAAATGCAAAATACATTTTTAAGGATTTTTCTTCACAATTTAAAACTCAGAATTTTGCCACAAAACATTAAATACCAGCAGCCACAGTATATGAACATTTTATTTCCTTTCAAAACCTGGAAGACTTAACCCCTAATAACAAGCACACAGAAAAAATTATGTCACAGAGAAGGACACAATGAGATATTGAAGGCTCCAGTTCATGACTATATCACTCTGACAAATAAGGTGTGAAAGACATTCATTATGCTGAATTACAATCTATTTGCTAAAGCTAACCTGTAACCTGATAAAATAATCAAAATTGATATGTTGTATCTTGGGGCAAATTGAAAATGCATGCATTGTATCTTATATTCAATTATTGTGCCGCTTCCCATGATAATCACATACTGAGAGTTGATTCACATATCAGCACGGCAGACCAATGTGCTTTTGTACGTCCACAAGTGTCCATCAACTGGTGGACACATTAAATGTCCAAAATTAACCTTGAAAGTAATTCAGTTTCGGCCGCAGTGATTAGAGTTGCCAAAGCTAATCAGAATATAACAAAGGCCTAGTAGGCCCTCCGCGCTTAAGGTCGTAATTGCTGATGATCTTATGTTGTGATTGTTTCAGTCCTGTACTGGCAAGATTGGCTGGGATATACTTAAGCAACAGCATCAGCAGCATTCAGTGGTTTCTTTGTTGATTTGATAAAGATCTGTATGTATGGACAATTTGCAGAAGCTGCTTAAAATCATCACTTCTAGCTGGAACACTATGACCACTGTAGATGTAGGGCACATGATAAAGAAAAGAAAAATCTGTGATTTCAGAGAATTCTGGCACTGCTTCACAGAATAAGCTCATCACTGACTCATTTGCAGATGGAATTGCCTATTAAATTTCTTGCCAGATACAATAGAGATTTTTAATTATAAAGACCACCCAAGAAAGCCAGATCTATATAACAGCATTTTCTGAAATTACTGATCCTGTGATCTTATGATAGTTACAAACCACCTCTGTGAGAACTAGCAGCTGTTCTGCCTGTCACAGAGGACCTAAAAATGGGCCACCAGATCAATTTGTGACCCTGATGTTCAGTTTTATCATTGCCACCTCACAACCTCATAATCTGTATTTTCAGCAGCAATAGAAATGAGGCAGTTGGCTTCAACAGCTGAGCAGTGGAGGGCCAGATTGGAGTTTGTGATGCTAACTGCAGCCTAATGGCCTGGAGAGACCCCGCTATTCAAATCTGTTCATCTACACACTCTCAAAGAGACTCTTCTGCTGCATAGATACACTGTGTGTCTGTGTGTATTCATGTCAGTGTGTGTGTGTGTGTGTTTTCGTGTATGATGAGTCCAGCATACTAATCATTATACCACACAACCACCAGCAGTTTCTGTATGTGTGAAAGAAAGTTACCATGTGTTTGTGTTTGTGTGTTTTGTGCACGCAAGCACACACGCATACTGGCACAGTAAAGCTTAATTAAGCGATCTGATCCAACAGTTATTTGCATAATAAAGCCGCCTGATGAGGAGGATAAGAGGACGAAAGGAAGCAGAGGAAGATCGAGGGAGGTGGAGGAGGAGTTGGAGGAAGAGGAAGAAGGAAGAAGTAGCATAGTAGTAATGTGAGAACGGTCGACATTACATGTATTGTACCAGTCAGGAAAGCAGAGAGGAAGCGTGCATGTAGGTAAAAACACGCACATTAACACATGGATCGAATACTGTGTGTGTGTGTGTGTGTGTGTGTGTGTGTGTGTGCTTTGCCTGCTGCAAGGTTTTATGACTTAAACAACCTGCGATATTGCTTTTGTGTGTGAAATTTTTCCCTCTACATTTTCCAATTATGTAATCATTAAACAAGCAGTATAGTCAAAGTGTGCTGCCTGCACTAAATTAGATTTTAATAGTAGCAAATATTGGCCTTCATAGATCAGTCTAACCTCGACAATAGAAAAGACTGGCAACTGACCTCCTCTCTGTTTCCTCTCTCTCTCTCTTTCATGCTCTTCAGTTCAAGGGGAAATTAGCAGAATCAAATCAGACTTTATGTGCTTGCTGCTCTGCTGCATTGTGGTATCAGCTTGAGATGCTTATTACATCTAATAAAAACACTGACATGACACAGTTAACATCTCAAGATATCTTCTAGGGAAGCTTCGAAAACAATGTGGAAAAATGAGAGTTTCCCATAATTCACTGCAATATATAAGGCATCGGGTAGTGTAAATGTCACCTTGAGATCGCCTCTAATGATTCCAATAAACTTTCCATCTATTTAGATTTATTTACACATTTTCACATTGTTATTATTATTAATAAGCTCAGTGTAAGTCACTTTAAAAAGTACTGCTTCTCTATTTAACATATAGAGATGCATTAGAGCAGTATGGACGGATACTACATGCGGTGCTTTTCCTTAAAACGAAATAAATGGAGCATGAGAGAGAAAAGGCAATTTTATTAAAATAGCATGTTTGAGTGTTTCCGTGTGTGTATGTGTGTGTGTGTGTGTGTGTGTGTGTTATGTGAAGGACGATAAACTGGGGCAAAACAGGGTAAGCACTGCACAAACCCCACACACGCAGCGGCATGGATCAACTCCCTGCTGTATCCATCAAGGATGCAATAACTGTTTCCTGCACCCTCCACACTCCAGAGGTTAGCCAGGTCAGTGAGAAAATCCAGGACAACCAGCACACGCACAGACACAGACACACACACACACACACACTAAAGTGGTGTTAATTTCTGCATATAGATGTGGGGAGCTTTACCACACACATAACTGTCCTTTTTACATATCTCTCCAAGCTACAAATTGATAACTGAGTGTGTGTGTGTGTGTGTGTGTGTGTGTGTGTGTGTGTGTGTGTGTGTGTGTGTCTGTGCGTGCGTGGCATAGATGGGAGATGGACAGAGTGGGAAGTCACAGTCAAAAAGATGAGAACACATTTGCACTTTCCCACACATAAACACTAACAACACGCACTAACAATCAGCCTTTTTGTATTGATCCATCACGCGCAGTGCCAAACCCAGCACACTAGTGTGTGTCTGTGTGTCTGTGTGTCTGTGTGTATATGCATTCATTGTGTTGTGTTGTGAAGATTACACTGACCTCTTAATGCCCTGTCACTTGCTCAAACACAGACACACACAAACACATTCCACTATTGCCCTTCCTGGAAACGCTTCACAACTTAAACAGCCTTAAACCCCATTTGCCTCCACTCATCCTTTGCAGCACTATTGTGGTGCTTTGAATACAACTGATAACCAGCCATGTACACCAAACACACATTCACACAAACACACTAGCTGTCGTCATTGTGGTGATTTAGAATTGCACACACCATTGTACCTTAATCTCATGTGTGACAATAGTAGCCAGTGGCAACCATGTCACCGTTTCCATGCTGATATGGGAAATTGATGTGGAACTCAGACAGATTTCCATCTTTTATTTGGATTTCCATTGGCAAGTAGGGGATTTATAAGTATTGTTATTAAAATGAAACTCTAAAGTAATGTTATTGTATTTAAGTAATCAATTACAGTGCGTTTACTTCTTGTTACAAGTCCCTTAACATATCACATCTTTAGAGAAAAGTCAGTACAAGTTAGTGCAGTATGTTCTTTTTTTAAAAGGGTCTTTTTCATAATAACCAAACCTCAACATCCAATGTTGCCATTGCATCTATAGAATGAATGGATCGATGGATGGATTGGAAAACTGGAGTGAAAAGTTCAGGGTCAAAGGGGGAGAGGGTGTGGGTAACAGGATGGGTAGTCGGAGAGAGAAGAGAAATGGGAAAGGAATGGCAAAAGCTTAGAAGAGTGCTAAGTAGTTATTCCAATTCCATATGCATCTGTCAGCATTAAGTAAATATGTGTCTATCTGTCTGTGTTTGTGTGTTTGTGTGTATGTGCAAGGTCCTTTTTTGTGCCCTATTTTGAGAGGCAGGCAACACCAGGGCAGTTTTATTGACCAATGCCAGAGAGGACACGCTCTCTACTTTAAGAGAAAATAGGCCATCTACAATGCTGCTGGACACACACAAACACACACGCGCACACACACACACACACACACACACACACACACACACACACACACACACACACAATGATGGTGACCCATTTCACTCAATGTGCTCAGTCGACAAGACTTACATAAAGAAATTGTGATGCCGACTACTTTTATAATAAAATTGAAGCAAGACAGCACAACACGAGCAACTACACTGTTCTAAACTTCTGATATTACTGATATTAATAAAACTGAATCCATATTAGTATCTAAATTTAATACATACAGGACTGTAAAACATAAATAAAACGGTGGTAGTTTGTTGGAATCTCTTAACTGGAATTGAATATAAATCAACATTTTGATGAGTTGCAAACTCATTTGAAATATTTTCAAGTTATCACCATATCTGTTATATCCACATGTTCTGATTTTTTTCAATTAGATTTTTAAGCCATTGTATGTACTGTATACATAAGCTACATTTTACTGAGTATACAGTGACTCTTTATTTTACATCGCTTGAATGGACTAATTGATATAATAAACATGACTTGTGTGGTCTCACTCCGGTTTGAGGTCTCTCTAGTGTCTATTATAATTCAAATTAATTGATGTCCATATGGTTGCTGACATTGAGCCCCAGTCGGGTGGAAGCTACTCTGCCTGCTGAGGTCTGGGAGGGGAACTGTAGTAAAGCACACTAGGGAAGACCACTTTCACTGCTGGAGCACCTGAGGACGACTGAAGGACACACACACACACACATGCATGATTATGCAAACGCTGACAGACACCTACACACCAGCCTCAGTATGTGGCTGCTGCCATATGCTAAGGAGCCCCCAGGCTCCTCTCACTTCAGACAACATGACATTCTGGCTTTCATATTGCCCTCCGTGTTACTCTCACCAGAATCTGAAACACCCAGACTAGAGAGTGGATGCTGGGACGAATTGAAATTTGAAGGAAAATTGAAACACTTTGTTCAAACTCCCTGTTTCCAATTTTCTTGTCCTTGTCTTGTCTTGGGGACAATCACAGGATGAAATTTTATTCATTAATATATGCCAGTTTTGCACCATCTCATGTTTTCTCACTCACCTTCTCTCTGTGCTGTCCTTCAAATTTGATCAACACGTCTAATCGTTGATTTTCTGGTTAAATGTCATGTGGACTAGACATCCATTCTGAAATAAATATTGATAACACTGGTGCTCCGCAAATTCCAACATCTGGTTTGCTTTTCTTGCAACAGGAAACAATCTAAACTGTCTGAAGCTAAGACTGCTTCTTCCCTTTTAAAGACACTTACTAAAGCCTTTTTCTTTTTAACACCACCTCATTTCATAACCATATTATAGCATATTCTAGAATACCCCCGCTTACCTTACCTCATTACATCACACCAAACCAAATATTTCACGTGCCTCATTAGCTCTCACCTTGAAAGTCACCACCACCCACGACAGAAGCGGGAAGGTCAGAATCTATTTATTGAGGTCTGAGAATTCCTCTGTGTAGCCCATGCCCAAGGTGGCTAATAGGATTCTCCTCCATGCCACAGGGGACAAAATGAGAGGCAATTTGATCAAGGTTTCGTATAACAAAATAATAATCACATTCACAGCTCCATGGCAATGTTGCAGCCCCTTCCGCTTGCAGCATGGTGCATTCAAATTAGCCCCTATCTCATTTGATGCTTCGTTATGCTCCCCAGTGACGTTCTTAACCTGTGACATTCTTTTATGAGAGCGAGCAAAAGAGAAGAATTTGATACAAGCGCAAGACAGAGAAAGTCACAGATGTGGAGGCATGACTTAGCGTCGGTATGTCCAAATTAGATCTTATAGTTTTTGTTTGGTTTTATTCATGTTTGTTTTTATTATTGATAATAAAAATAATAAAAAAAATAAAAAGTAGCCAAATAATGACCAAACCTGGATGCTACACAAAATTATCTGACCAAATCATCCAAATAAACATTCGTAAATAATTACTTGTTACATCCTTTGAACTGTCACATTGAAACTGCAGCAAGTAACTGTTTACACTGTTGCCATGGAAAAGCAAATCTGCTGGACGGAAAGAATTTGAAGGCTTCATTTGGCCGCATTATAAAAAGGGCTAAAAAATGCCTTTTCCATCATATTGTGTCGAATACATTACAGAGATTTCTACATTAACTGTGCTTTAGAAGTTGTCATGGTAGCTCAGTCTTAGCAATTTCACCACAACTTTATACATAAAAAGCACTAAATCCTCAACTCAGTCTGGCTTCTTACAAAGTCTTTGCTACACACAAAACTGAAAGAATCTCATTTTACAGTAATTGCCTTTCTATGGAATAGCTATTTTGCATTTGCTTTGGCTACAGTGTGATGCCTATTGGGCTAATAAAAGATATAAAAGTAATATGTTTTGGTTGGATTCTAGTGCTGGTGCTGGTGAACTCTCGGGGGTGTTTCCCTCCCTACAAGTAAATGCCAGCTGGGACAGTGTCCACTTCCAAGTCCCTCTGGAAAGAATGAAGTGGATAGAGAAAATTCTGGAAATCACAACTGAACATTTTAGTTCATGATCCACAAAGAGTAGTAACGCATTGCTTTGCGGAAGTAAAGCGGGGTCTTCTCAGGCAATAGGGACTATCAGTGTATTTGGAGGTCATGGTAGTGCTAAACTACTATGTATATGCGTGTCCGTCATGTGCACATGTACGAATGCATGCATCTGTGTATAACCAAAGAAATATGTGTCTGTGAGTGTGTGTGTGTGTGTGTGTGTGTGCAGCTAGATTCCTGGGGCAGGTGTCTCAGCAGTGGTTGGGGCAGAGCAGCACTAAATCACTCCTCAACTGACACACCTCACCACAGGGTGCCCTGCCATGTGTTACTGCTGAGAGAAAGAGAGAGAGGGAGAGTGAGGGAGAAAGAGAGACCCAGAGGTAGCGGTTACTGGGTCACGGAGAAAGAGAGATAAACCTCTCTATAAATCATCATCTTGTGCTTTAGGTATAAGCTCTGCATGTGTGTGTGTGTGTGTGTGTGTGTGTGTGAAATAGAGAGACAGAGAGAGAGAGACAGACAAAGAGTGAGAGAGAATGTATGTATCACCCTATGCCCTTGGAGGTGTGTGTTTGTGTGTGTTACTGCATGTCCCTGTTTCTGCCAGTGTAAGTCTGAATGTGTGTGTGTGTGTGTGTGTGTGTGTGTGTGTGCGTGTGAGTGACAGACCAGCGCAGGTGAACTAGACATGGCGAGACATCCTGGCACGATCCAAGTACACATCAAGACTCTCGTCTTACCCCACTCCTCAACTCTATTCTGGCTCTTCATCTCTGCCTCCCATCATCCTCAGCTGCTGCAGTATATGCCACACACACACACACACACACATATGATTATGTACACATAGAGGGGTGCAAACAACTCATTATGTGTTAATGAAAATTATTCATTCTTCTTCTCTTGTATTTCTATGAATACGAGAGCTAGTGTGTGTTTTAGCTCTGAGTATGTGTTGTGTCGTGTTGCATGTTACATATTATCCATATTTGGGCACATGCATTCACAGCAATGCACACCTGCCACAATCAAACCAAACAAATATGTACTGTACACACACATATACACTGTGTACATACATAGGCACAGAACCCCGCTGAGTGTGTAAACAACATGTTGTGTGCGTAGTATGTGTGTGTGCGGGCCGTGATGAATCGCCACTGACGACACAAGCATGGATAGCATGAATAGTATTCACATGGGTCCATTCAAAGCAGTCACTGTAAACAAACTAATCTTAGACCACACACAAATCACACACACACACATAACCAAGGATGCTGTGGAGATTCATGAGAGCTCCGACACAACACGCTAGAGACCAATTAAGTATAAGAAAATGACTACACGAGGATTATTAAATAATTGAAGGCTATTAAGGTGAGAGACACCGCTGAGCAATGTTTATAGATACGAGAAAAGTTAC